>NW_027507790.1:163325268-165725268 GCF_037356315.1 Lithobates pipiens | reverse complement strand
TGGGCACTGATGGGCGGCACTGCTGGGCACTGATGGGCGGCACTGCTGGGCACTGATGGGCGGCACTGGGGTGCAGCACCTTTGAGGCAGATTGGGTGGCACTGTGGGTGGCACTGTGGGGTGGCACTGTGGGTGGCACTGTGGGTGGCACTGTGGGTGGCACTGTGGGTGGCACTGTGGGCACTATGGGCACTGACAGGGGGCACTGACGGGGGGCACTTACTTTTTCTTTTATTTTACTTCAGGATGGCACTGCGGGAGGCAGGTGGGCACAGGCAGGTGGCAGGTGGTCCCTTGTATTGATGGCCGTGATCGGGACTGATGTCCCGATCACGGCCGCCGGTGATCGGCTTTTTTTTTCTCTCCTCGCGCTGTCAGCGCGAGGAGGAATAATAGCCGATTACCGGCTCCGTTCTATCACATGATCAGCTGTCATTGGCTGACAGCTGATCACGTGATAAGGGGTCGGGATCGACCCCTTACACGGATCGGTGATCAGGCGAGTCTCACGGACTCGCCGATCACAGAGCGCGCCGCGCGCCCCTCAGGGGGCGCGCAGGCCGCTCGTAACCAGGACGACGTCAATAGACGTAGTCCTGAAAATGTAGGTCCGCGCTAATGCCGTCATTTGGCAATAGCGCGGACCTGAAGTGGTTAAAAAGATTTTTTGCATTGATACATGTCCCCTGGGGCAGGACTCAGGTCCCTACACACTATTTATGACAATAACTTGCATATAAACCTTTAAAATTATCACTTTTTATTTGTCTGACAAAACCCCAATCTGTGTGGAGAGAATGGGGGAGTAGTACTGGATGCTGTTCCTGTCTCCTTAGTCACAAGTCAGTTGGCATAGTTAGCATGCAGAGACATCATGAACAGTACTTATCTGAGGCAATTTGCTCTACTACCCATCGGGGCCCCACCAGTGCCTGCCCTACCATGGGTCCCAGTGGGTCCATTGGACCCAGGCAGCACTTTGAGAGAGGCTGCAAATACCTATACTGCCCTAGCCTGTCCATATCCTACACTAGCCTTTCCATTTCCTGCCCTAGCCTGTCCATATCCTACACTAGCCTTTCCATTTCCTACCCTAACCTGTCCATATCCTACCTTAGCCTGTCTATATACTACCATAGCCAGCCTCATGAAATTGAACATAATGGTATGTCATATTATTTTTCATATAGACAAGGTGATGTTGCATGTAAACCTGACCAGGCAGCACAATGTTTTGGGCCAGCCCTTCTACCCACGTGTTGTGGATAAACCCACTATCCTCTTGTGCTAATAAACGCCCTTCAACCATAATGGTATAATGCACCTTTAAATAACCCATGTCTCCCCCTTTCCTCAGTAAACAGACATTACCACATTCTTACGTCCTGATATTAGCATCACTGCCACCGAGCAGTTCACTGCTTCTTTTGTTCACACACAAACAGGAAGCCACAAACTGGAAGGCCTGCCTCCAACAGCCAATTGCCTCCTACACTGGATGTGACCTCACAGGATATGACCAAATAACGATATGACAACACATGATGTGACAACACAGGATATGACCAAATAAGGATGTGACCTCACACAATATGACCAAATAAGGATGTAACAACACAGGATGTGAATGTCAACACAGGAAAAATTAATTTATACAACAACCAATACAAAACAATGACTACCGTTCCTGCTGATGGAAGCTTATCTGCAGGTGCATGTCATGGCACCTCAAATATGTTGATCAGGCATACCGGGGTGACACAAGCTCACATCCGCTAAAACGATAATGTGTGAACATATCCCCCCAGACGATCGTTCTGTGCATTGCACAGGGGCCCTTCGCTGGTGGGCATATCCCCACTCCGCAAACACCTCTCTCCAAACAACAGGAATTTTTACACTACCTAAGACAGGTCTTTAGAGCAGGTTACAGGAGAACTAGCATTGGGAGACACTGTGACAATACATATAAAAATACATCTTCCTAAATTTTCCACAACAGTTCCTCCTCTTGTCATATGCTCCCATGTGTCCCTCGATGAATTTTGATTTTCTTCTTACACCTGGAAATGAATCAGTCCTTACAGTCCATATGAGTCCATAAAAAGGAAAACATGGCTTGACATGTAGAATCTTCAGGAGGGATGACTTAGAAGAGGACATGAAAGCTGGTCGGTCTGGGATCCTCTGTGTCTTGTACTTGGGTTGGGCTTCAGGGTGTCGTCATCTGCTTGGGCTCTGTTCACTTGTCCAATCAGGCAACAGTAGCATCTCATCATGGCATATAGAAGGAATAGAAACAAACATAACATGAGTATATATACTTCCTTCAACTATGATCCGCTGCAAAATAAAAAATGAAATCCCCAAAGATTCCCAGACCCTTAAAAGGACTTCAACCTTCACTAGCTATAGCTCTGGCTTTGCCTTGTAGGCATCTGAACCTTATCCATATGGGCCTGAACTTTGTCACTAGTATCCCCGATTCAGATATAACAATCTTTACTTATGAATTCCTAGAAACCTCCCATGGAATGTGGGAACTTCCTTGTGGCTTCAACAGTTACATGAAAACACCCTATCCTCAATGGATGACAAATTGTTCAATCATCTCATAAGCTCAAGCCACCACCATGTAAAAGCAATTCCCTTCCAGCTGTCTCTGCCATTCTTACCTTCTCTCACGCCATCAGATCCTCATGACCGGCCATGACATAAGATGCTCGGACGAGTTTCACCAGCACACATGAACCTCTTGCATTAAGGGAATTACCTTATAAGCTGTAGATCCACATTCATACCATACTAAAGTTGAAACACACTTGTGGGCTACCTAGTCATCCCGATACCAAAGCTGGCAAAATTATAATCAATTTTACCCTCTAGAAATGTATTGTTAAATTCTATTGACAAGTGTTTATTTGGATTTTACTAGTTTGTCAAAACTCCTCATACCAATATGAACATCCTATATATCATATACCGCTGTCATCGCTGGGGTACTAGAGCTTGGTGGAGATTCAGAGCAGACCCAACAATGTGTCCTGTTCACTTTCTTAGCTAGTTGAAAAATACACTTTAAAAATATAAATAAACAAAGATACTCTTCATCCTTTGGTGTAGTTGAGCAGCTTCTTGCAGTGGCTGGCGTGGATCCAGTTGTCCCGTCCCTCAAGCTTCTTTAAAATGGCCCAGTCACCTGTCACAAACTTGGCTAGAATTAGAGCGGTTGGTATTATTGGTTTGAAAATCTAATTCTCACCATTATCATTTCACCTTTTTCTCCTCATTACAAACTGGAGGAAGACATGCAGGGTTCAGAATAAACAATGATACAGTGAAAAAACCTATGATACTTTTACCTTCTTATACACCTGCTTTCTATGTGCATTCTATGTACATACACTTTCAGAATCTCCTTCCCCAAAACTAGACTTCATGCACTGTGCAACCGTCTGACTGTGGGAAGCCTTGCATTCCTTCCCTTGCACGGACTGCCATTCGAATTGACTTATCGTCTTACCCCTGCATCCAGGGAAACCATTGCACCCATTTAGGAGAGCACCACCCGGTGCCTTCTTTTACAGTGGATTGACGGACTACAACCACTATGATCCAGTCCACCAACTAGAAACCCTAACTGAGGCATCAACTATATGGCTTGTTGTCCCAACACTTTTGCCACAGAACTACAGAGTACCACTCTTTTAACAACCAACTATTATCTATACCAAATGATTCGTCAACAACCACAGATCAACCTCCGAGTTATGTCTCTACCCCTCTCAGTGTATGCATACACAAGTGCATTGCGCTGTACGACCATACACTGCGTCGCCAGACTAAACTGCACAGAGCTCTTAAGGCCGCTTTCTCTACAGAAATCTCTGTACCTAGATATTACAACAATAACAAGGATGCCTCCTGTTTACTCTCTACCCAAAACTGTATTACAGTATAAAACTTAGAAAAAACAACTGGAAGTAATTAAAATTAGTAAAAAACTCATACAAATGTATGAGCCCCGTGCCCCACATTCAAACTAGGAGGCGGCGCCCCTGTGCCCCAAATGGACTGGCCGCTCCTGTTGGTGGCTTAGGAAGAATCTATATAAAAGTCCCTCAGACCATAACCACAAAGCTATTTTTATATATTGTACGTTCAATTGCTACAACCTGAGCTATTATTATAACACTTGCAATATACTGGACACTGGACTTTAGACACATGACTCTGAACTCAGGATAAGAACTCTGACCAATGACCACTGTACTTAGGTCAATGGACATTGGACACAAGACTCAGGACACCCGACTCATGGCACTGGACTTCTGAACACAAGACACTGGAATTTGGACTCAGGATTCTGGGCTTAGGATTGAAGACTTTGCACTCAGGACCCAGGACTGTAGATATAAGACATGCGATGAATGCAGGGCCGTGGACTCTGCCTCAAGACACAGGACACTGGACTATAGACACAAGACCCTGGGCTCAGGATAAAGGACTCTGGAAACAATACTCTTACTTTTTATGGACTCTTTCATGGGCCTTTTGATTGCTAAATAGTGGGGTTAGAGTACTTTTGCACTTTGTTTTATCTTGCACATTTATATGTTGATATTTAATCAGCACTGACATTTATGTACTTTAATTGATTTAATTATCAATGTATTTATTTTACTTTTCTGTATGAGTTACACATGCACTGCACTCTTTTTAATATATGTGTATAGACTGGGTGCAGGTTCACTTTACACTAAAAAGGTGAATTTATATTTTAATTTACCGTAGTCCAAAAATACAATACTTACCTGTGTGTCTGTCTCTTACTATACACTAGTGGGTTGTTCTAGCATCAGAGTTGAAGGTATTGAGGATCAGAAGAAGAGGATACTGTTCTTCATACACAAAGCCTCTATTAGTAACAAATACCAAGAGATATCTTGGTACAGAACACAGTCCATACTGGTTAAACTTTTTCTGTGCACAGTGATAGCTTCCTGGTAGGGATAGGTTCGGGAATGTTTGGCTTGTAGTCCCAACCCACTTGAGCAATCCTGCCAGGGAGCCATCACTGCACACTGCCAATCACCAGCAGCCTAATCAGGGCACGTGTATGTGCAGCTGCGGGCCAGGAAATGCCTCACTGCCTATGGTTGATGGTGTGCCATGACAGCTTCCTGGCGGGATTGTTCAGGGGGGTTGATACTAGGATCTGAACACGCCTACACCCATCCCTACTTCCTGGTAGGATAGCTCAGGCAGGTTCGGACCAGTATTTGAATTTGCCTAAGCTCATCCCTGATAGCCAATACACTTGGTTACAAGAATAAATATGTGAGAAAGGGGTATGAGAAGTGGGTGTGAGATAATTATACCCCTATTAAGGTACCATCCCAAAAAAAAAGTATACAAAACTAGGACAGGATTGAGTGGGACTTTGCAAGTACCTTGTAGGGTTAAATTAATCCACAAATCAAGGAGATTAAAAGGAAAATGAACATTTTTTTTTATTCTACACATAAAATGCGATAAAAACATTCAAGAAAGAATTGGTTTAAAAACACCATTTCAGTTGTGTTGTCCAGGGTGTTGTAATCCTGGCTAGAAAATCTGAATGGTTGGCCCACGCATTTCGTGGGATGACCCGCTTCATCAGGGCCTCGGATTGTGGTATAATCTATATATACACTGTAATGATAGTAGATACACATGTTATTAGAAACAACATTTTTAGTTAGAAAATGTTGTTGCTAATACCATGTCTATGTACTATCATTACAGTGTGTGTATGTATGTGTGTATGTGTGTATATGTATGTATATATATATATATATATATATATATATAATATATCATACCATAATCCGAAGTCCTGATTAAGCGGATCATCCGCGTAGGCCAACCATTCAGATTTTCTAGCCAGGACTACAACACCATGGACAAAACAACTGAAATAGTGTTTTTTTGACCAATTCTTTCTCAATTGTTTGTTTTTCAAAAGACTGAGATGACCAATATAATATGGTACCTTTTTATATTTTATTTGATCCCGTTATTCAATCATTTTGTTTTCTATTATTATCTTTTAAGACTTTTACTGGTGAAAAATTACTACAAACTTACAGTCCAAAATTGGTATCAATTGCAAAGCATTCAGATCCTCTTCAACCATAGTGTGCAAGCGACATTCAACAGCATCAAAATCTTTGCTCCAATCAGCTATTCCTACCACTGTCAGCATGTGAGCAGTCTACAGAAATACGATTCTCTGTTATTTCCCAGCTCTGAAGACAACAGCTCGGCACTCTGGGATGTCACCTTCTTGGATTTCCAGGTAATAAAAGATGGGTTAGCTTTACAGACATACAGTATAAGAATTATTTTAACCATTGCACCAGTGTATTCAGAATGAGAGGAAAAGAACTAAAGAACAGCTTGGGGTATTATGTTGTACTTTCTTGTACAAGCTAAAAGCTTTGGGGGATTCAGATTGATCATGTTACAAATAGCAGACGTTTCTGCTACAGCTTTCAAGTCTTTTAGTACCTTAAATACTGCTGCAGTATTCTTCAGGCGGTGACATGACCTTTGATGATTGCCAATCTGAAAGCTGCATTCCGTTATACTGCACAATTGTACATATTGTATGTGTAAATTAGTTATACCTGTAGCTGATTTGCAAAAATAGGGAAATGGCTCATCAGGGCAATTGCCTATAGCAGTGATGGCAAACCTTGGCACCCCAGATGTTTTGGAACTTAATTTCCCTTGCTTTTGATGAAGGCCTAAGGCCAAAACGTGTCAGTATTTTTGGATGATGTTATAATTGTAGTGCTAAAATAAATATTTTCTATCTAGAAGCTGTCGAGTTGCCGGCTTGTACTTTCTATGGATCATTTCCCATGATGCTCATGCACTCTGCATTGTAGTTGAGCATCATGGTAAATGTAGTTCCAAAACATCTGGGTTGCCAAGGTTCACCATCACTCGCCTATAGCAATCAAACTCATAGTAGCCGTCATTTTGTAGCCTACATTGGAAAATGGACAGCTGGAGGGTAATCTGCTCAGTATGACTATTTACAGACATAAGACTGAGGTCAGACGTTCAGGTTCAGTCTGCCCACTGAAATATTTTTCAGAAAACACACATATTGAATGCTCTTGGTGGTCAGGTTTTTGGTTTGAAGAAGGAAGGATGAAAGCAGAAAGACATCCATTAGTTCAAGAGAAAGCTGGGAAAATTTAGCTCAGCTGATTGATTCTTCCCACAAGTAATAGTTTTCTAGGTGAAGTCTGGAGAGGTCAGTGAGTGTCCACATACATGCAGTCATTTACAGCAAGCTTAGATGATCGGAATCCACTGTGCCTGTAGGCATCTTAACCCTCAGGATTATGAATATTTTGTACATTTGTTTTGAGAGTGATTCCAGTCAAAGATTTTAGTGCAGCCCTTTCAGGTCATCTATATACATGGCAAGACTTTTAGCAGCATTTATTGCAAATCCTTACCTGCTTTTTCCTGGCGATATTGATATAATACCTAACAGAGCATTTATTTAAACCTAAACTCCAGGAAGATAAAACAAAAAAAAAATGTGCAAGTATGTGTTCATTAAAAAAATCCGTAATGGGGGTATAAACCTTGAATCTCATTTTCAGTATGTGTGGCATCATGCTTCACTGTATAAAGTTTTCATATGCAAATAATTTTTTTGTGAAACTGCTGCAGAATGTTGGAAATCCTGCCATTAACAACAATTGACAGCAGTGTTGTCAGCCTATCGTGCTTCTTCAGTTGGTCATTAAGTGGCCTGTACACATGTGTGGTTTGTTTCATTCCGAATCAAAATTCGCACAAAAATTTTGTTATTTGGAAAAACGGATGTATGCGAATTTCTGAATACAAAAGTAACAAATTTTAACAAATCCGAAATAAATATTAACAAAATAACAAAATTCATTTGCTTCATTCGGATACTTCAAACATCCAAACGAAGCAAATTTATTTTGTTAATATTTATTTCGGATTCGTTAAAATGTGTTCCTTTTGTACAAATGATTCAAATTCATTTGATAAGAGCTCGATAACAAGGGGCCCCCATGTGTGAAGTAATATGTGCAAATGAGTGTACTATACACGTGTGAATGAGTGTACTCATTCCCCAAAGTGTCAAAAATAAATAAAAAAAAAACACAAAAAAAAAAAACAAGAATAATTTCCCCCAAAGTAAATCCAGAGTTAATAACGGTAAACGGCGACCCCCCCAAAAAAAACAACTGGTCCGCACCCGCTGCTTGCCTCCCGGCATCTGACATGTCCGTTCCCACTAAACAAAAGGGCAGAGTCACTGGTAACAGCAGGTGGCCCCGCCCCTTCGTTTATTTAGCGTCTCTAGGTGCCGCCAACTGACAGCTCCGATTCCCAGTGCCGACTGTAAATAAACAAAGTGGCAGGGTCCCCTGTCATCGGTTTGCGGATAATTCTGCAGGTTGAAAATTTGTGGTCCCTGCTAATTTTTGTGAAGATTTACAATTGAAAATAATGGCCTTTTGTTTTAGGGGTTGTCTTCTGGTGTTTTGATTTCATTTGTGGATTTGTTTAATTTCAATATAATGCCTTTTTTTTATTATGTTATGGTATATCTTATCCCAGCAGTATTTGGCCTTTTAGCAGCAGCCTCAAAAATGAACTGATAAAAAGGGGACATCCAAGTAGATCTGTGGCACTGTGGGGTTGATTTACTAAAATTGGAGCACTCAGAATCTGGTGTAGCTGTGCATGGTAGCCAATAAGCTTCTAACCTCATCTTGTTAAATTAGGCTTTTGAAATAAAACCTGGAAGCTGATTGGTTTCTATGCTGAAGCCTGACTTTCCAGCACTCTCCAGCTTTAGTAAATCAACCCCTATGAGAAGTCACAGTGCTTCTGTAGCACCTCCTGTAGTCTAAACTTCAACACCCAAAGCTACAGGTGAAAGGTTCTACTCACAATGTACAGGTGGCAGCTTCTGTGCAGCTCCCCTGCAACACTCTTAAGCCTCCAGCACATAGCACCTGGTGAGGCCTAGCGGTAGCTTCTCTGGAACATACATGTCTCCTTCCAGGGGAAGCCCCTGGTAGAGAGAGACTCTGATAAGCTACCCCAAATATTTATCTTCTCCCCACCCAGAGATAGGCTAAGGTCAGAAAAACATTGATAACTCCAATGGTTGACTCTCCCACACTAAGGTCCCTTTGACACTGGGGCAGTAGATGCGCTTTACCGCCAATTTTGCAGGGCTATTCGCAGAGAAAGGGTTAAAAACACCCTGAAGCAGCGCTTTGCCGGTGGTATAGCCATGCTGCCCATTGATTTCAATGGGCAGGAGCGGTGGAGAAGCGGTATACACACTGCTCCTTCACTGCTCCAAAGATGCTGCTAGCAGGACTTTTTTTTAGCATCCTGCCAGTGCACTGCTCCAGTTTGAAAGCCCTCGGAGCTTTCACATTGGAGACACAGGAGCAGCTCTTTCAGGGCGCTTTGCAGGTGCTCTTTTTAGAGATGTAGCGCCTGCAAAGCCCCCCAATGTGAAAGGGATCTAATGCTGGATCATTCTCCTAGCAGCATCAACCATCAGCTTTAGGGAGAACCTGATAAGACCTAAAAGATAAATTGCAGCTCATTCATAATTTAGCCAGCCTAGGGCAGGGGTGCTACACAAGTTTGGGGTGCTCAAAGGGATATATTAGCTTGTTGCTGACCAATGGATCCTTAAAGTGGTATTAAACCCAAAATTAACAGTGTAACATATTGCAGCTTACCAGTCCTTAGATGTGGTGGCTGCATTTGTTTTCTTTTCTTAGGCTTTTTTCCCCCTGTTTTCACCTCGTGGTCTGGCCAGTAAAACACCTCCTGTATTAGCATGCTGCCACTCTGGATGAATAAGAACAGGGGCACAGCAGATAGCAGCATTACTAATCGGGGGAAGGAGAGTGTTAAATGTACTACCTGATTTACATACACTAACATACTGAAGTCAAATTCTAGCTCACATTGCAGTTTTTTTTTTCTTTTTGGATAATTATTTTACATGAATAAAAAAAGCTGACAGTTGTAAGCAGTCCTGTCAGTGGTAAATGGTTTGTCCCAAAACGCCTAACTGGTACATTTTCAAGAGTACCTTGTTCTGTTCAAAAACACTGGATGGATCACCAGAAAATAAAAGAAAAAAGAAAACTGATACAGCCCTCACATCTAAGATTTGGTAAGCTGCACTATAATAAATGTTTGCTTTTGAGTTTAATACCACTACCACAATGCCCTTTGTTCCCAGCTTACCACTGCATCATTTTAAAGGACAATAAAAAAACAAGTGCAAGAAGAATGTGCATCTAAAGCTCCTGGAATTATATTAGACACAACAATAAAAGAAAGGTTAGGCATAAACCAGATAGGCCTATTATCACTGATTAAAACTGTCCTGCTGCTGAGAAATTCTACACAGCTGCATACCTCCCAAATTTCATAGATGGGAATGAGGAGCACCTGTTAGTAAAAGTATGAAGGCATAGGACACACCCCCTGTCATGCCCCCTTAACCACTTGACCACTGGGCACTTAAATCCCCTTCCTAACCAGACCAATTTCCAGCTTTCTGTGCTCTCACACTTTGAATGACAATTACTCAGTCATGCAGCACTGTACCCATTTGAAATGTGTGTCCTTTTTTCACACAAATAGCGCTTTCTTTTGGTGGTATTTAATCACCGCTGGGTTTTTTATTTTTTGCGCTATAAATCAAAAAAGACTGAAAATTCGGTTAAAAAAAAAATTCTTTGTTTCTAAAATTTATTGCAGAATACTGGCCGAGAATTGGCGAGTATTGGCAGAGTATTGCATAGTATGGGCAGAGTACTGCAGAATATTGCCACGTGATGGCTCTGTCAAATGACGGAGCAATCACTTGTAAACAAACCGGCGTCATGTCATGACGCCGGTTCCTCCCTCCCCTCTCTGTACCGCTCGGTACAGTGCGAGGGGAGAGATTGCAGCAGCACTGTGGGCTGGATGTGTAGTGCCCACAGCGCTGCTGCAATCTCTCCTCTTGCACTGTACCGAGCGGTACAGAGAGGGGAGGGAGGAACCGGCATCATGACATGACGTTGGTTTGTTTACAAATGATCGCTCCATCATTTGACAGAGCGATCACATGGTAAACTGCCGCTACCAGCCCCCCCAGGGGGCACGCGAGAGCAGGATTCTGGGAGGACATCCATGGACGCCCTCCCAGAAAAACACGACCGCGCTGTAGCCGTCTTTCAGCTATGGCCCAGTCGGCAAGTGATTAAAGGAGAATTCTACAAAAGAATGATTGGTTAAACTCACAAGTGATTTTTTTAACACTACTATTCCTTAATACTAGCTTTTGAAATTTACAAATGCACTCATTTTTAAATTGGATGAAAAGTTTAGCACTGGGAAACACTTTTTGAAAGATAAAAAGTGCATTTTATATACAACTATATAGATCAGACCAAAATGAGGGACAAATGTGGAGGAAAAAGGGACAGATTGACTTTGTTTCGAATGAGGGACAGTCCCTCAAAATCAGGGACAGTTGGGAGATATGCTGCTGTATCGTCTGTAGGCTTTATCACAACCCCATCTGGCTGCCAATGCAGCTGAAGGGCAGTAATTGGGGGTGGTAAAACCATGGATCATCTGCATATCTTTTTACTTGCCCCAGGCCACAAGCGTGAATTAGTCCTTAAGTATTAATAAAGCCAAATAATCTGCATTCAGCGTCAAAACTACAAATTAATATGTCATATTGTGTGGTATAACTCTCAACTGATACTCTAGTAGGCTATATATTTATGCCCCAATCTTCCATTAAATTGAACTAGCAGTCTGTAGGCAGGTGCAGTCTATTTCTGCTGCTGCAGGGGGTGCTCAATCACAGCGGCACTGTAGAGAGAGAGGAAGTTAAGAGGAATGTGGTTCCTCTACAGTTTCTTGGGTCATTGGGGCGATCCAGTTGGATGCTGACAGCCCATGTGACTCTGGTGGCCATCTTGGGTCAGGCAGAGAATTTTTTTTTCAGACCTTCAAGGGAAAAGGCATAATGAGATAGTATGCACAGCATACTAGCTCATTATGGAGTACTTACCTTACCTTAGAACAAGGCCCCAACATGTCGCCCGATACACGCAGAGGGAGCTGACATGTCTTCCGGGTATCGCGGCTCCGGCGCTGTGAGTGGCCCGGAGCACCGATATCGTCACTTCCGCGCATGCGTGCGGGAGATTTCTTTCCGGCAGGGTCTGGCATCTGCCGGGCTTCCAGCTGAGAATTCCTTGTGCTCATGCGCCGCTGCAGTCAGCGGCTCATTTCGATGGGAATATCTCCAAAACCATACAGGTTTAGGAATTTTTTTTTTTTTTTTACCTACAGGTAAGCCTTATTATAAGCTTACCTGTAGGTAAAAGTAAAAAAAAAAAAAAAAGACTATACATCCGTTTTAACACCCTGGCTCCTGAGATTAGTGTTTTTCTTTTAGCATGTGGGTAGTGTAGGGACAGGTCACCCTTCTGTCAGAGACAGTAATAGCCGCCGGGAAGGGTTCCTGTTGAGAAGGGAAAGCCTAGGGATCCGCCACTCTTCCAGGGAATCTCCCCACTTGGGTAGGCTAGGCTGCATTGCGCCCCTCAAGGCAGACACTGTCAATTTGAGACCTGCTCTGCTACAATCAGCTGTTTATCTGTGAGTGTTGCTGGTCAGACTGCATTCCCACCGGACTTGTTGTGAACTGTTCTACTTTGACTACAAGTTCTTTATATTTACATAGAGTGCCAAAAATAAAATGGTAAAAAAATAGGGGTACCCTCATCCTATATCAATATAGAAGCCATTAGTTATGAAGCTGAAGTGAATTTTAATGGTACCATAATACTTGGGATACACACATATTGATAAAACAAGATACATTTTATTGCGTTTTACAACTTGTTTAAAACATACAATTTTAAAAACTGTCAAATCTGAAAAAAGGGGATACAACTGAGAAGAGTAGTGATACTAGTTCACCCTGTAGCAATCATATTAGCATTTTCGACATTTTTCGCGGACAGTACTCTGCTTCTTCAGGAGCTTTGTTTGCATGTATATCACGTTTATAGGAGAGAGATCATTTATAATACTACAAAATAGAAGAAGAAAAACATATTTAAGCATAATAACAAGCAAAAAACAAGGCCATTGAAATGGCTAAATAGCCATAAGCCCTGGTTCACATTGGCACGATTTGACATGCGATGTCAAATTGCATCTCAAATCGGTGGCAATTGCCAGCAATGGCACTGTCCTAATCGGTGCGGCGCTGCAATTGCGGCATTGCGCCGATTTCAAAAAGTCGTTTCTGTACTACTTTTTGGGATTTCGGGCTGAGATTTACATTGATGTCTGCACAGATGTCTCTGAAATCGTGGCCATAATCGGGACTGACATGCGGGAGTGAAATCATGCAAGTTCAGCTGAACTCGCACGGCTTCATTGCCGCAGCTCAGTGTGAACTTGGGCTAAGATACATTTAGTATGTTCAGCGTTACCCCCCACATAAAATGCAGACCTTATGCTAAGCAAAAACATGTACCGCAGTCTAAAAGGAGGGGGTCTGCCCTGGTGGGCATGGGAGCCCCCACAGACACAAAAAGGAGGTGATGAAATATTCTGGTAAAAAGCATAATAGACAACATTGTATACCATGCAGTATTTGGAAAAGCATGAAAAACTAGTAGGAATATGACTACCCTAATGATAGATAAATAAAATTATCTACAAAGGGGAAACATACCAAAGTTGAAACTTTATAGGCATTTAGAAGATCTTAAGCGTCAGTAGCCAATATATGTGTATACATATGTAGCGGCGGGCTCCTGAAGAGCCCGCGCTATGCGTTTTTCAAAATTAAACTTTGCCTAAACTTCAGTTTGGTTTGGGTTTATTTGTCTAAATTTGACTTCTGTATCAGTCTGACTGGACTGTGAGATGTTCAGCCTGGCCACAGGGGGCACTGTCTCTGGTGGCAGACGTGGAACTATGGTCTGGTCAGGCGCTTAAGTTACTCTCTTTCGGAGCCAGGTCAGTGGGAGTGGCCCTCTCGCTGTGCCCTCTGGGAGAGGGTATTTAAGATGCGGACGTCACGTGGTTTGGGGTTCCGGTCCAGTATGATGTGCTGATTACATGGTCCTGGTCCTCCTGACCAGCCCCCAGGAAGGCTATGGCCTGGGGTGCGGATCCACCCGACTTTAATGCCTCAGGGCTGGCTAGCCCAAGGCAGGGAAACTAAAGGAGGATTCTGAGGTGGATGGGTGCCGTCTCTGGGTTCGTGAGAGACCCAGTGTGCTTCAAGCATTCCAGGGGAGGACTCTTCAGAAGAACACCACGTATGGGTTAGTTTTCTTAACAAGAGCCTGGAAGGGCTGAAGTTGCCAAGAGAATCCAGTCTTGTGGATATCGCTAAGCAGGCTGAAAGATCCAGGTATCCCACACGTGTTCTATAGCTTAGTTTCCCTACGTGTTCTGCAACAACGTCTGTGACAAAAACTTTGTTCCTGAGTAAATACCTTGTTGGCTGCTAGGCCTTGTGAGAGAGGGATTGTTCAATCTGAGTGTTCATCCAGCTGCGAATGGCTATTCTCTGGATGCAGCCAAAGTAAGCAAGTTCTTTAACGTTTTTGGACTTTGACACTAAGGCCGCGTACACACGGGCGGACTGTCCGCCCAACTAGGTTCGTCAAACAGTTTGACAAACAGTCCGTTCAAAATTTGCATGAGCGGACTTGACCACACACGACGAACGAACAGTCCGCTGAAAACTTGCGCGATGACGTGAACGGCACGTACGACGGGACGAGAGATTCAAAGTCCTATACACTGCAATGCAACCTTCGGCGTGTAAATCCTTTCTGAGCATGCGCGGAACTTAGTTTGACGAACAAGCCTACACATGAGCGGACTGTCCGCTCAAACCAAGTTTCAGCGGACAGTCTTACGGAAATTCCGAAAAACTTTGTTCGTCAGACTGTCCGCTGAAACTGTCCGCTGAAGCCCACACACGAGCGGACTGTCCGCTGAAACACTGTTGGACGAACAGTCCACCCGTGTGTACGCGGCCTAAGAGTACCTGAACTTCCTTTCCAACCCTCTGATCCCAAGTTGAAAGACTGTTCAATGGTTTGAGTTTTTGCAAATAAAATCCATTCAAGTGGATCTATTGTCAGTCTCAAGTTACTGGGTCATCTACCACGGGACATCCCCTAGACGTGCAACAAGGAGAACGGAAGGTAACGGTAAGCCCCAAAATAACCAGCAGCTCCTTCGGGGGTTAGTGCTACACATAAACACATCAAATTAGTAAGTATCTTCAGCTGGGCCTGTCACTCAGCTTTTGAGACTTTTATTTCCCCTGTCTCTTATGACTCGGGGTCTATTTCGTGATGTCTGCCAGCCACCCACGATCATTAACTAGAGAGGCAGAACAGCAATCTGCCTATGTAAACAAGGCAGATTGATGTTCTGACAGGGGAGAAAACAGATCAGTGTTCTCCCAGTCAGAGCAATCACCACACAGTTAGAAAGCACCCCCTAAGGACACACTTAACCCTTTGCTCGCCCCTGGTGTTAACCCCACCCTGCCAGTGTCATTAGTACAGTAACAGTGCATATTTTTAGCACTGATCACTGTATCACTGGTCACTGGTCCTACAAAAATTTTCAAAAGCGTCAGTTGGGTGTCCGATTTTGTCCGCCACAATATCACAGTCCCGCTAAAAATCACTGATCGCTGCCATTACTAGTCAAATAAATAAAAATCCCATAAAAATATCCCATCATTTATAGACACTATAACTTTTGCGCTAACCAATCAATATACACTTATTGGGATTTTTTTTTTACCAAAAGTATGTAGCAGAATACACATTGGCCTAAATTGATGAAGAAATTCGATATTTTTCAATTTTTTTATTGAATATTTATTATAGCAGAAAGTAAAAAAAACATTTTTTTTTTCAAAATTGACGCTCTTTTTTTGTTTTATAGCGCAAAAAATTAAAACCGCAGAGGTGATCAAATACCACCAAAAGATAGCTCATGGGGGGAATAAAAGGACATACATTTAATTTGTGTTCAGCGTCACACGACCGCGAAATTGTCAGTTAAAGTAATGCAGTGCTGTATCACAAAAAATGTCTGGGTCATGAAGGGGGTAAAACCTTCTGGGACTGAAGTGGTTAAGGGGGTGTGGCAGGGAGGTGTGTTCTATGCCTACATACATTTGCTAATAGGTGTCCCTCTTTCCCATCTCAAAAAGTTGAGAGGTATGGAAACTGCTAGCCTACTGTATGCTGTTTCTTCCTAATTTATATGTGCTTAGGTGTGGCATATAGAGAAGATGTGACCGCATACAGCAGGGATATGCAATTAGTGGACCTCCAGCTGTTGCAAAACTACTAAAAGTCCCATCATGCCTCTGCCTTTGGGTGTTATACTTGTGGCTGTCAGAGTCTTGCTATAACTCATGCATACCTACCAACATTTTGAGATGGGAATGAGGGTCACCTACTAGCAAACGTATGTAGGCATAGGACATGCCCCCTTCCGCACCCCCTTAAAGGGGAAACAGTAAAAAAAAGGTTAATTAAATCCACAAGTGCTTTTTTTTTTATTTATTTTTTTACCACTACTGTTCCTTTATATTGGCTTTTAAAATTGACAAATGCAGCAATTTAGAATTTGGATAAAAGATTTAACACTGGGAAACACTTTTTGAAAGATAAAAAGTGAATTTTATATACAACTATATAGATCAGACCAAAATGAGGGACAAATAAGGAGGAATGAGGGACAGAGGGACATTGCTCCAATTCAGGGACAGTCCCTCCAAATCAGGGACAGTCAGGCATGTACTGGCCATTGGGACCACCGGGAGTTTCCCGGTGGGCCGATGGCTCAGTGGGCCAGTCAGGTGCAGTCCTGGAGCCGCTCCTCACTTATAGGAATGATCGCTATTTCATTCCTATTACCAAGGAGCAGCTGCCGACACTTGCTGGAGTGAGGATTAGGCTTTCTGCTCCCTTCAACCTGGGGAGATAGACAGCCCGCAGGCTTTCCTTCCTCTCTCCCCTTGTCACTTATCACATGACTGGAGAGAGGAAGAGAAGCTGCCTTCATTCTGGAGAGCTGTAAGTACACGTGGGATGGGAAGAAGAGGGGTGATGCCTGATGTAAGAGGACACTGATGGGGGCCACTTTGATGTAAGCGGGTGCTGATGGGGACTACTCTGATGTAATGGGGTGCTGATGGGGACCACTCTGATGTGAAGGGGGTGCTGATGGGGCCACTCTGATGTAAGGGGGTGCTGATAGGGATCACTCTGATGTAAGGGGGTGCTGATAGGGATCACTCTGATGTAAGGGGGTGCTGATAGGGATCACTCTGATGTAAGGGGGTGCTGATAGGGATCACTCTGATGTAAGGGGGTGCTGATGGGGACCACTCTGATGTAAGGGGGTGCTGATGGGGACCACTCTGATGTGAAGGGGGTGCTGATGGGGACCACTCTGATGTGAAGGGGGTGCTGATGGGGACCACTCTTATGTAAGGGTGTGCTGATGGGGACCACTCTGATGTGAAGGGGGTGCTGATGGGGCCACTCTGATGTAAGGGGGTGCTGATGGGGGACCACTCTGATGTGAAGGGGGTGCTGATGAGGCCACTCTGATGTAAGGGGTGCTGATAGGGATCACTCTGATGTAAGGGGGTGCTGATGGGGACCACTCTGATGTAAGGGGGTGCTGATGGGGACCACTCTGATGTAAGGGGGTGCTGATGGGGACCACTCTGATGTAAGTGGGTGCTGATGGGGACCACTCTGATGTAAGGGTGTGCTGATGGAGACCACTCTGATGTAAGGGAGATGCTGTTGGGGACCACTCTGATGTAAGTTGGGTGCTGATGGGGACACTCAAAATTAAACTGGGCCGATTTGGATGAAGTCCAGGGCCAAATTTTTGTCCCAGTCCAGCCCTGGGGACAGTTGGGAGGTATGCTCATGGGACTTGTAGTTCTGCAACAGCTGGAGGTCTGCTAATTGCATATCCCTGACATACAGGAACAAAAACTTAGATTTTGCATGTATACATAGCAGCAGACACCCTAAAATCATCAATTTACTGTAAGATGATTTGTGACTAATGCATGTATGAATATATGAGTTTGATGCATATTTTGTATTGCAGATACAAGGATTTAACATTGAAGAAGGAGAGTTCTCCTATGCCAAAGACTGTACAACTTACTTTTCTCCAGCTATTCTTATGGGCCTAGTCATGTCACTCATTCTTCTATTAGTCCTGGCCTATGCTCTCCACATGCTGATCCATCTAAAATCTATGGACAGACATTACCAGAGGAAATGTTCTGCCACCTATTTCCCTAAAACAAAAGACAATTATATGGAAGACGAGAGGGAGCCCCTCAGAGGCCGTGGACAAGAGTTCTATGAACTAAGACAGCCGGAGTACTGTAGACTAAGCATTCAGCAGTGTGCATCTGTTTCTCATTAGCTCTATAATTGACCATTGTTTCCCTTTGTGTATTTCTGTTATTTTGATTTCACATTAAACACAGTTTCCAAGAAATGACTCCCCCCCCCCCCCCCCGATAAAGGCATTATAAAATAAACTCTTGTGCAACAAAGTCACTCCAGAGACCCGCGACCCCAGAGCACTCTTGTGAAACTGCAGAGCGTTCTGTCACTAAAACATGTTGAATAATTGTTGGCCAATGTATGTAGTGGATGTGTTAGGCTGTGAGTCATTAACAGTAAAGGTAGTCAAGTCTGACAAAGACCTCATGTTTTTTGTTTCAGTTAATTTCAATATTCACATTTAAATTGTGTTCCAATTAAAGCTGGCTATAGACACTACAGTACCGTCAGACCTACAGTCATGATTCAACATTGTCTGTGTCTTTGTCCCTAAACATGACCCATTTCATTTCCCATGGTTAGCCTCAGCTGGTGGTCCCTGAAAGTAGCTTTAGAATGTTGCTTAGGTTGATTGAAAATAGACATATTGGGGACCTTAAAGGAGAATCCCACCTCGTGTCCTGATTGGATAGATTCATAGCTGCTGAGCCATTGGCTCCCGCTAATGTCACTCAAATCCAATGACGCGTGTCCGGGGGGGGGGGGGGCAGAGCCAAATCCGTCTGTCGTTGTCTATGGACGCAGCAGCAGGACAGGGGAGTGCACCCGCACTGCTGTCCACGAAAGAGAGCGCTTCTCCGACTGGGCACTCAAGAAGAGGAGGAGCCAGGAGCGCCGTGGAGGGACCCCAGAAAAGGAGGATTGGGGCCACTCTGTGCAAAACTAACTGCACAGCGGAGGTAAGTATGACATGTTTGTTATTTTATTTTTTTTAAACCGAACCTTAAAGCTGTGTGAGGCAATCATCTGACCCAAGGAGGAGGTGTAGATTCAAAATAAGAGAGGTCCAAGAACAGAACCTTGTGGGACCGCGACAGAGAAGGGAAGAGGAGAGGGGAGGTAGATTTGTAAGTGACACTGAAGGTGCGTTGGGATGGGTAGGATGAGAACCACTGAAGAGCACAGTCACGGAGACCGAGGGAGTACATTTTTTTTTTGAGGAGGGGGTGGTCAACTGTATCAAAGGCAGCCAAAAGGTCTAGAAATAGGAGTGCAGAATAGTATCCATTGGTTTTTGCAGTTGGTAATTTGTGGGCTTTAGAAGAGCAGGTGCTGTGGAGCATTGAGGGCGAAATCCAGACTGAAGGGGATCAAGAAGGATCCTCTTTATGAGGTGGTCGCTCAATTGGTTGTAGATCAGGCATTCAAGAAATCTAGAGGAAAAGGGGAGCAAGGAGATATGGTGTAGATCGTTAAGATTGGTAGGGTCCAAGGATGGCTTTTTAAATATGGGAGGCAACCAGTGCATGTTTTAGAGCCTTGGGGAAGATGCCAGAAGCAGAGATTGAAGATTTGGGTTAGAGAGTGTAGGATAGAGTCAGAGGGTGACTGTAGTATTTAAGAGGGAATGGGTCCAGGGGACAGGTGGTTAGGTGGGCATTACAAACGAGTTTAGCAACTTTATCTATAGTAGCAGGTTTGAATAAAGGAAGTGTCAATTGTACCTGTTGACATGGGGTGTCAACTGGGGGAGATACCTGTAGAGTGGAGATTTCATCACAAATTGTATAAATCTTTGGGGGGCGATCACGTGTGTCACGCCGCATCTCTGATTGGGATAAGAAGTCTCTTTTTATCACAAGGCTTCTTACCACATGATCAGCTGTGACCAATCACAGCTGATCATCGCGAGAACCAGGAAGTGGCGGTAAACAGCATTCCTCGGTTTGTGCTGACAGTGAGAGCCGATCGGTAGCTCTCCCTGTCAGGGGGGGGGGGGGGGGTCTGTGCTGATAATCAGCAAATTGATTATATACACAGCCCCATCAGATGTGTCAATCAACTGCCAATCAGTGCCCATCAGTGCCCCAATAATAAAGTCTGCCAGTGCCCACCACAGTGCCAATCAGAGCCCACCACAGTGCCAATCAGTGCCCAGCATTAATTCCTGTCATTACCTGCCGAATCAGAGCTGCCCATCAGTGATATCTATTAGTGTCCATCAGTGTCACCTATCATTGCCAAGCAGTGCTGCCGGTCAGTGCCCATCAATGCTGCCTGTCAGTGTCCATCAGTGCCACCTGTCAGTGCTCATCAGTGCCGCCTGCCGATGTCCATCGATGCCGTCTGTCAGTGCCCATCAGTGCCGCCTGTCAGTGCCCATCAGTGCTCCATATCAGTGCCACCTATCGGTGCCCATCAGTGCTGCATATCAGTGCCACCTATCAGTGCCCATCAATTCTATATATCAGTGCCTCCTCATCAGTGCCCATCAGTGCCACCTTATCAGCGCCCATTGGTGTCGACTCATCAGTGCCAACTTATCAGTGCCCATCAGTGAAGGAGAAAACACAATTTTATAACAGAAACTAAGAAAAACTATTTTTTTTTCAAAAATGTCAGTTTTTTTTAATTTGTTTAGCAAAAAATAAAAACCACAGAGTTGATCAAATACCACCAAAAGAAAGCTCTATTTGTGGGAAGAAAATGATACAAATTTGGTTTGGGTACAGTGTTGTATGAACGCGCAATTGTCATTCAAAGTGCGACAGCACTGAAAGCTCAAAATTGTCCTGTGCAGGAAGGGGCGAAAGTGCCTGGTATTGAAGTGGTTAATTAAAGGAGCAGTAAACACAAAAATATATGTATATTTCAGCTACAGGTAGACCCTAAAGGGCTGAATCATATACTGTTTTCTTATGGTCCCATGGATTATGGCAAGATGTCTCTCTCCACCTTTTTTGACTGCCACTTCCTTGCAACGAGCCTTTCTTCACTAACAGGAGTCTCACTTCTGCTGCAGCAAAACCCTCAATAGTGAAAAATAAATTATAAATCCAGCATGTAGATTAAGACTATAAGATTTATTGTATACAATTCTTACTAATATGTAGATTTAGTGTTATCAGTTATTCTTATTAAATCAGAACTCCAGCCAAAAAAAGATAATAATGAATAGCCTATTAAAAGATAAAATAGCAAAAACAGGTTTTGCCACAGTATTAACTTTCTATACAGAGATTTTCTTTACAATACTCTTTTTCTGTCACTAGATGTCCCATGTCTGATGACTAGCATCATTCACCCCACATCCTCTGAGCCCAAGTCTTCATAGACTCTCCCCAGCCAGTTACTGCACAGTGAAAGGAGAAGCAGCACAGTGATGAGCTCTTCTGTCTGTCACTCTTTCTCCTCCTATCAGCATGCTTTCTGCCAGCACATAAACTGATTGGCTCCATTTACTGCTTCTTGCTCTCCCACCCCAGCTCTGCTGTAGAGGGTCTGTAAGAGGCTGATACCAGGTCAAATTCAAATACTCACACTGCTTGTATGTAACCACTTGCCACCAAATCACGCACATGTATGTGATGGATAGGGATGAGCCGAACACCCCCCAGTTCGGTTTGCACCAGAACCTACGAACGGACTGAAAGTTCGCACGAACGTTAGAACCCTATTAATTACAATGGACGCAAATGTTTGAAATCTAAAGTGCTAATTATAACGGCCAATATGCATTTTATTGTCCTAAAAATGGTTTGGGGACCTGGGTCCTGCCCCAGGGGACATCAATGCAAAAAGAAGTTTTAAAAACTGATGTTTTTTCTGGAGCAGTCATTTTAATGATGCATAAAGTGAAAAAAAAGTGAAATATTCCTTTAAATTTCGTACCTGGGGGGTGTCTAAAGTATGCCTGTGAAGTGGCATGTGTTTCCCATGTTTAGAACAGTCCCTGCACAAAATGACATTTGTAAAGGAAAAAAAGCCATTTAAAACTGCTTGCGGCTTTAATGTAATGTCTTGTCCTGGCAATATGGATAAAAATCTTTGAGAAAAATGGCATTGCTACCCCATCACCCCCCCTACCCCAGCCCATTACCAGCCCCTTTGGGTCTTGTATGGATATTAAGAGGAACCCCGCACCCAAAATATGTTATGTTAATGTTAGGCAGATGCCTGTGTTGCACAAATGAACTACACAACACCAGCAACGAGGGGGTAGATTCAGGTGTATGCTGTGCAGGAGGCACACTACACTGACTGAATATTAGGCAGATGCCTGTGTTGCACAAATCAACTACACAACACCAGCAACCAGCAATGGGGGGGGGGGGTAGATTCAGGTGTATGTTGTGCAGGAGGCACACTACACCCACTGTAACAGCGCTAGGTTAGGAAGCAGAGCAAAGCTGACACTGTCCCTGCCTATCCTGCTCTCTCCCTGATCACTACACTCACTGTAACAGCACTATCTAAAGAAGTAAAGCACAGCTGACACTGTCCCTGCCTATCCTTCTCTCTATGAATGCCGCAACACACTACACAAGGCTGCCGCGCTGGCGGCCTTATATAGTGTGGGGCTTGTACTAAACCCCCTGAGCTATAATTGGCCATAGGCATCCAACCTGTGGCCAATTATGGCTCTCCTCGCTGCCGGCACTGTGATTGGCCAAGCATGCGGGGTCACAGTGCATGCTTGGCCAATCATCAGTCAGCAATGCACTGCGACTGGCGCAGTGCATTGTGGGCCGTTTGTATCACACGAATTTGATGCGAACGGTCCACAAAGTTCTGGTTTCGACGAACGGACGAACGGCCGATGTTCGATTCGAACATGGGTTTGAATCGAACACCGGGCTCATCCCTAGTGATGGACTTCAAGTGGTTGTAGCTGCAGTAGCTGTATGATGCCCGTATGATGCCTGTAGCTGCATTGTGCCCCTAATGAGCTCTATGGTATAGGAAAGTGGAAGTGACAAGCATTTTCATCACAGAAAGCGAGATATGTTAGGTATCTATTTACTCTGCATAAATCTATCTTTGTGGCTTCACTTCCCAGTTCCCTACTGTGCATGCGCGAGTCACGCAGCTCAATGGCAATGGTCCGCGCTGTCTCTGGGACCCGTGTGTGTCCTAGCAGACAGTGCGCCGGGACAGGAAACAGCATAGATTCCCGTGGGAGTCTATGCCTGGAAGTGGGTGTAAATACCTGTCTTAGACAGGTATCTGCACCCCCCTCCCCCCTGAAAGGTGCCAACTGTGGCACCAGAGGGGGGGAGGGTTACCTATGAGCGTAAGTTATACTTTAGGGTGGAACCCTGCCTTAAGTAAAGTAAAGTGTCTGCCACAGAATTGAATGTAGAACACTTGAACAAAGTCTCTGCCACAGACTTGGATGTAGAACACTTGTGAAAAGTCTCTGCCACAGACTTGGATGTAACTGAGGGACTTAAGTGAATTTAGAGAGCTATCATATGGTACCAGTATCTTGCAGCCGGTCCGGTGATACTGTATGGGTGTAGATCCACTTAGTGTCCTTCAACTGAGCCCCCAGTCTTCTTCTGAGAAGCCAGCCTTATGCATGGCCTTCTCCCGAAGAGTCCTCCCCTGGGTGCTTCTCCAGTTGCTGGGCCTCTCTACAGATGAGACGGCACCGGACCACCTTTGAATCCTCCTCTCAGTTACTTTGCCTCAGGCTATCCAGCCCAGAGACTCGGAATTGGATGGATCCGTACCCCAGGCCATGAGGGCCATGGGGGCTGGTCAAGAGGACCAGGACCAAACAGACAGAAAGATCTTCTGGACCAGAACCCAGAAGCACGTGATCTCAGTATCTTAAATACCCTTTCCCACAATGCATGGCAGGATGACACACCCACTGGACTGGTTCCGAGAAAGAATGGCACTCAATACACCTAGCTAAACTGCTTTCTCACACTTGCCAGCAGTGACAGCGACACCTGTGGCCAAGGAGAACCCAGTGCAATCCAGGTACTGAAACCATAATTTGACATTATTAACCCTAAAACCCAACTGTAGTTTTAGGAACATTAAATTGAAAAAAACACATAGCGCGCGCTCGTCAGGAGCCGACGCTACAATAATATAATGACATTTCAGATGGTTTTGCTTTGCAGTGTGCACTTTTTATAGGGACACCACAAGATGGCAGTAGCATGCAAGTGATAGAACTTTCTTTCCATTTCAGATGCACTGACATTGTTGAATTGGTCTTTCTCATTTTATAGCGAAAGCTAAAACTCTTTTATTGCCAAGAAATGGATTCAAGTACTGTGTTTGGAAAAAAAAAAAAAAAACGGGGACATGCACAAAAGTAAAGTAGAAAGTGAATGGATATAAAACTGAGTCATTTATATAGAGAGTTGAGATGATGCTCGAGGCCACAAAACACCACTTTTATACAGATTTTGTCAATGAAACATAGCGATCGTAGCAATTTTATGGTGGGTAGTTGGGATAGAAGAAATTTGCATGTTTGCAGTGCCTCACTGATATTCTAGTTATTTTAACTTTTTTAATGGTTTAATAGGTGATAATTGAAACGGTATTAAACCCAAAATTAAAAATGTAAAATATTGCAGCTTACCAATACATAACACAAATACATTTAACTTTTTTCCCAAACCAGTTCCATTCAAGACATGCAATGAATGATAACTATCACAATTGCTTATGCTGCCAACCTTTATTTTAACCTGGGAATCTGGCCATTAACACACTTTCTGTCCTCGGGTGTCTCCACTCTAGATGGAGGAGCAATGGAGACACCTTTGGACAGCAGCATTGTCATCCTGTCATCCTGGGAGAGTGTAATGTTAGACCTCTTTCACACCGAGCCGCACCAGGCGCCAGCGGGAAAGCGGCGCTATTTTTAGCGCCACTTTACCGTTGTTTTAGCGGTTTCGGTTTTAACCTCCCGCTAGCGGCCGAAAAGAGATTAAATCCGCCCACAAAACACAGTCGGAGCGGCGTTTTCGCAGAGCTGCCCCATTGATTTCAATGGGGAGCAGCGGTGGAAGAGCGGTGAGTTCACTGCTCCTTCACCGCTCCAAAGAAGCTGC
This sequence comes from Lithobates pipiens, assembly GCF_037356315.1. Classification (NCBI taxonomy): domain Eukaryota; kingdom Metazoa; phylum Chordata; class Amphibia; order Anura; family Ranidae; genus Lithobates; species Lithobates pipiens. Next base: position 165,699,707 of record NW_027507790.1, on the reverse strand, counting down.
TAGCAGGACTTTTTCTGACGCTCCCTGCCAGCGCACCACTCCAGCAGGCATGTACTGGCCATTGGGACTACAGGGAGTTTCCCGGTGGGCCGATGGCTCAGTGGGCCACTCTGATGCAAGGGGGCTAGTGATGGCACACTCTGATGTAAGGGGGCTGCTGATGGGACACTCGGATGTAAGGGGCTGCTCATGGGACACTCTGATGTAAGGGGGTGCTGATGGGACACTGATGTAAGGGGGCTGGTAATGCGACACTCTGTTGTAAGTGGCTGGTGATGGGACACTCAAAATGTAAGTGGGCCGGTCTGGATGAAGTCCAGGGCCAAATTTCTGTCCCAGTCCAGCCCTGCACTCCAGTGTGAAAGCCCTCAGGCTTTCACCCTGGAGTGCATGGAGCAGCTGTTTTGGGGCGGTTTGCAGGTGCTATTTTTAATGCTTTAGCGCATTACCGCATTTAGCGCCAGTGTGAAAGGGGTCTTAGACTTGCAGATTTAGATTACAAAAAAATTGAAGCTGAACTGCTAACACTTTTTAAGCAGTTACACCATTCATTTTCTTTCCTCTTTGATTTTACGTAAATTAATAAAAACTGACCATTGTAAGCACCCCTGTCGGTGGTAAAGGCTTTATCTCAGCCCCCCCCCCCCCCCCCCCCCAACTGCCACAGGACAGTTTTGTCTTTTAAGGGAAGTTGAAAAATAATAGACCTAATGGGTCTATCAGGATCACTAGGTGAAAATAAAGAAAAAAATAACGCCGCCATCATATCTGAGAATTGGTAAGCTGCAATATGTTACAATATGTAACAATATGCAATATGTTACAATATGTAACAATATGCAATATGTTACATTTTTTGGGGGCTTCAATACTGCTTTAAGGGTTTGTATTCCATTTCTCCTCCTGCTTATCTTTATGGCATTCTCCTCTCCTTTCTCCGGGATCTCCTTCAGGGATGTTGCTAGGATTGTGAAAGACCTGGGGCATCCCAAGGAGAGGAACGAGACAGCACAAGTAGCGCAGAGTGTAAAATGGTCGTTGTGGCCCATTTGCACCAAAAAGGGAATGGCTTCATCAGAAGAAGAAAGTTTTGGAATGGCCCTACCAGAGCCCAGACCTGAATCCCATTGAAAATCGGTGGGGTGATCTGAAGAGGACTGTGCACAGGAGATGCCCTCACAATCTGACAGATTTGGAGTGTTTTTGCAAAGAAGAGTGGGCAAATATTGCCAGGTCAAGATGTGCCATGCTGAGCGACTCATACCCAAAAAGACTGAGTGCTGTAATAAAATCAATAGGCATGTCAACAAAGAATTAGAGGGTGTGCACACTTATGCCACCATATTATTTTAGTTTTTCATTTTTACTTCCCTCCACCTTAAAGATTTTTTTACATCACAGAAAAATTTTACATTTAACTGGGTGTGTAGAATTTTTATATCCACTGTATAAGAAGCACAGTGACTTAGTGGTTAGTACTTCTGCCTAGCAGCACTAGTAGGGTTGCCACATTTTCTTCAAGCCAAACCCAAACACTTTAGCAGCATGGGAGCTTGGGTGCCCAAAGGCAAGTAGTAATGCAGTGTGCATAGTGTGCTGCAGCAAAATGTGGGTGTGGCTAAATTGCTCTTGCTGACATTATCACCCCTTCCTCTGGGTACCTCTGGTTTCAGCCCATACTCCAAAGACATGCTGGTAGGTTAACTGCAGGGCTCGAGTCCTGCGGGAACGCGTGGGAACGGCGTCCCCGCACTTTTTTCACAGCAGGAACGCCGTTCCCTTTGCAGGACCAGAGCCGCCCGAGGCTCTAGCACAGTCTGCTAGCTGTGTTGTCTTCACAGAGCTGACATCGGAAGAGCAGCACAGTGATGCACGGAGGGCAGGGGCTGGCTCAGTTAACTGATTGGTTAATAGAACTGCTCTGCATTCTATCAACCAATCAGTTAACTGGGGCAGGTCCCGCCCTCTGTCCATCCCTTTGCTGCACTTCCGATGTCATTTGCTGTGTCCTGTGTAAGGTAAGACAGGGAAGAGGGGGCTGTTATGAAGGAGGGAGGGGGAAAGTATCAGAAACTGAAAGGAATGGAATGAGGAGAGGTGATATAAAAGGGAGGCAGGGCAGGAATGTGAAGGGGGGTTCTACAAAGGGGGTGAGGACAGGAATGTAAAGGAAGTGCCATAAAGGGGCTGAGGACAGGTTTAAATTTTAAAACTGGCTACTTGGTCATCTTCCGTACTATGTCGCATTCGCAGTCTGATCATCTCCTGTAGTATGTCGCATTCACAGTCTGGTCATCTCCTGTAGTATGTCGCATTCGCAGTCTGATCATCTCCTGTAGTCGCATTCACAGTCTGATCATCTCCTGTAGTCGCATTCGGAGTCTGGTCATCTCCTGTAGTATTTCGCATTCACAGTCTGGTCATCTCCTGTAGTCACATTCGCAGTCTGGTCATCTCCTGTAGTCGCATTCGCAGTCTGGTCATCTCCTGTAGTCGCATTTGCAGTCTGATCATCTCCTGTAGTCGCATTCGCAGTCTGATCATCTCCTGTAGTCGCATTCGCAGTCTGATCATCTCCTGTAGTCGCATTCGCAGTCTGATCATCTCCTGTAGTCGCATTCGCAGTCTGGTCATCTCCTGTAGTCGCATTCGCAGTCTGGTCATCTCCTGTAGTCGCATTCGCAGTCTGGTCATCTCCTGTAGTCGCATTCGCACTCTGGTCATCTCCTGTAGTCGCATTCGCAGTCTGATCATCTCCTGTAGTCGCATTCGCGGTCTGGTCATCTCCTGTAGTCTCATTTCCGGTCTGGTCATCTCCTGTACTATGTCGCATTCGCAGTCTGGTCATCTCCTGTAGTCGCATTCGCAGTCTGGTCATCTCCTGTAGTCGCATTCGCAGTCTGGTCATCTCCTGTAGTCGCATTCGCAGTCTGATCATCTCCTGTAGTCGCATTCGCAGTCTGGTCATCTCCTGTAGTCTCATTCCCGGTCTGGTCATCTCCTGTAGTCGCATTCGCAGTCTGGTCATCTCCTGTAGTCACATTCACAGTCTGGTCATCTCTTGTAGCATGTCGCATTTGCAGTCACTGTATTTTATGTGAAATATATATATATATATGCATATGAGCGTATCTTTTTTTTTTTTTTTTTTTTTTTGGTGGGGGAGTGGATCTTGGGTGGGAGTTCCCACACTTTTTTCCCCAGGACTTGACCCCTGGTTAACTGGATGCTATCTAAATTAGCCCCAGTATGTATGAATGTGAATTAGGGACCTTAGATTGTAAGCTCCTTGAGGGCAGGTACTGATGTGAATGTGTAATATATGTGAAGAGCTGCATAAATTGAAAGCACTCTATAAGTACCTGTAATAAATAAATAATAATTATATAAAAAGACAAAAAAAAAATGGTGGCCTATCAGTAAATGATCATTATCTCTTCAGTGATCAGGGATGGATGCTGTCAAACTTCTTTATTTAAAATAACAACACCATCTTGTATTGAGTAGGCTTCATTGGCTACATCTCTCCACCATAATATTTGGCACAACAGATGAAGACATGTGTATTTAAATTTCAACTCTAGGCAGATATCAAAGACATAAAATAATGCAGCTTTATATTCATGCATACATTATTAAATGTATTTTTTAATGCAATCAGTGCTAGTACCTGAATTTGACCTTATAACCTCATGTATCCCCTGTACAGCAGAACACAGACTGTGAGAGGAAAAAACAGAACAAGGTACACATTAATTCATATGCTGACAAGGAGTCACATAGAAAGATAGAAAAGTGTCAGCAGAAAACGACACAGCAGTCCATCGAGTCCGCCCATTTTTATTTTTTTGGTTTCTAATTTGTTTATTTGTTGTTTTTTGTTTCATTAAAGCGTAACTCTAGTTTTGATGAGAAAAAAACATTCCCCTCTGGCTGATCTATGTACATTGCAAGGATTATAACAAACTTTGTTGCAGCTTCCTACCTTTTGTTATTCTGAATAACTCCTCTTGTTTGTCTGTGCCTTTGTGGAAAAGTGAGTCTAATGGGAGTGGTTTCATAATTATCAATCAGCTGTGCACCTGCAGAGCACTAATGAGGAAAGCTGCTGGGCCTGCATCCCTTTTTAGCGTGATTTCCCAATGCGAGTATCTCGCCAAAAATGAAATTTTTGTTGTAGGGGACTCCTGAAATTTGACTTGTATCTTAGGCAGACTTCTGGGAAAATCAGTGAGCCAATCACACAAGCAGGAAATTATGTTTCTGGGGGGGAAGGGGGGGGGGGGGGGCGTTCAGTACACACTCTGTATACAGAACATTTTCAGGTAGCCATATTGCATTGCGTTTTCAGAAAATTACAGAGCTGCAGATTGAAAAAGAAAGGTAATTTTTAATAACCTTCAATTACAAAATGACTTGTGTCACAACTGTATATGCTATATAATTTTTTCTTTATTTGCTATTTTTTCCCCACAAAAGTGGCGTTACCCTTTAACTTTTTTGTCTGGGTATAGATCTCTGTTTGTCCCAAGCATGTTTGAGGCTGGGTTCAACTAGCGTGAATTGGATGTGGATTTCCTCGCATCCAATTCTCATGTCAGGAGATTGTGACCGGCTCTCTATGGACCCGGTCCAGACATCTCAGGAGCGGCTCTGGAGCGAATTGCACAGGAGTCCTGTACATATTCTGGTCTGTTTCAGGTCTGAATTCAGCCCAAAATTCGGACTGAAATCAGATCTGAAACGGTGAGCTGGGATGCACTGGACCATATGCTGCAGTGTGAACCGAGCATGAACATTTACTGTTGACTGTCTCATTACCTCTACTGGTTGTTTATTCCAAGCATCAACTACACTTTCAGTAAAATAATACTTGCTAATGCCCCGTACACACGATCAGACTTTCCGACAACAAAACCATGGATTTTTGTTCGAAGGTTGTTGGCACCAACTTGTCTTGCATACACACGGTCACACAAATGTTGGCCAACAATTACGAATGTGGGAACGTGGTGACGTACAAGATATATGACGAGCCAATAAAAAGGAAGCTCAATAGTCATGTGATATCTCCATTACGAACGCTAATTTTACAAGACCGAGCGCTTCCAGCTCATGCTTGTTCCGAGCATGCGGGAACTTTTGTGCGACGGACTTGTGTACACACAATCGGAAAGTCTGACAACGTTTTGTTGGAGGAAAATTTGAGAACCTGTTAGCCCTAATTTGTTGGCGGAAAGGCCGCCAACAAATGTTCGACGGAGCATACACATGGTCGGACTTTCAGCCAACATGCTCACATCCAACATTCCCGTCGGAAAGTCCGATCGAGTGTACGGGGCATAAGATTCGTTTTGAACTTTTCCTTACTTAGTTTGAGGTCGTGTCCACGTGTTCTTGATTTTGGTTCATGTTAAAAAAAATGCCCTCCTGAACCTTATTCAGTCCCTTGATGTATTTATAGGTTTCAATCATGTCTCCCCTTTGCCTTCTTTCCTCCAGACTGTACATATTAAGTTCCTGAAGTCTTTCCTAACATGTTTTCTCCCCCAAAACTTTCACCATTTTTGTTACCTGTCTCTGGACTCGTATTATTTTATCAATATATTTGTGTAAGTGAGGTCTCCCCAACTGGTCACAGTATTCTAAATGAGATCTCACTAAAGATCTATAATGGGGAATCAGGACCTCCTTCCTCCTTCTGGTGATCCCTCTAGTGATGCACCCTAGAATTATATTTGCTTTTCCCACTGCCTGGTCACACTGTTTTCTCATTTTGCAATCATCTGAAATAAGTACCCCCAAATCTTTTTCCTCTGTAGTGCTGGCTAACATTGCACCCCCGATGTGTACTCTCTCAGGGGATTCTTTTTCCGTAGGTACATTATTCTGCTGATAGTTGGAGAAAGTAGTGTGATAGAGAGCTGAACTCAGTACTGTGCTGCTTTATTATCCAATCATAATGTGGGGGAGGGACTATGACAACCTGGGTTAAGAGAAATTGGGTTGTATGCTGCAGACTGTTATGCAATCAAGAAGACTGAGGCCATCTATTGGCAGAAATCAGCAATGGTTCCCCCCATGTAAGGGAGTACTTGACAATGGCTGTGAAAGCCTGGAGTCATATAGAAGAAGAAAACGAGGCCTAGTTCAGGCCTTTGGCTGTTTCCACTGTAAAAAAGAAGGGAGGGCGCGTCGACCTTGTGCATTACCAAAAGTATTTTAATAAAAGTAATACAGCAATGGTTATACTCACATAGAAACATGTTACACCAATAGTTTCCCTCTTTGTAAGAACTCTCCCTTTAAGATAAATTTTACAGTTCTACTGTAGAGTTGGAATACATAGAGACTTGATAACCATCTAATACTTATGATTTGTCTATGTGTCTTGGAATTTTGCATAAAAAATCTGTTGATCTGTGTTCGATGTGTGCATTGTTCTATGCAATCTCAATAAAAATCTTTATGGAAAAAAAAAAAAAAGAAACGTGTTATACAAGCACATCAAGGCAACAGCAATTGCCAATGGTATCTCTTGGATCTATAGTTGAAACCAAAGATGTTGGAGGACCAGACCGTACTGCAGGATAGCTAACGTATTTCGAGGGAGGACCCCTCTTCCTCAGAGCCAAAGCGTTGAGTGACTGGCCTCTTCTAACTGTCTGTATATATATATATATATATATATATATATATATATATATATATATATATATATATACACACACACACACATATGCACCTATAAAGATGCCCACATGATGGCAGGTCCTGCCATGCCCATCCACATAGACACCACCTCCCCTATGGACAGAAGGAAGGTGTGTACCACTGACAGGCATTACAGGCCCACCTTTCTCATAATGACAGTTTCTGTGTAAGAATATAGCATTATACCCTCATAATACGTGTAAGCCCTTGTACACACGGTCGGACATTCTGACATCCAAATCCGTTGGATTTTGTCCGACGGATTTTGTCCGAAACTGTTGCATACACATGGTCGGACAAAGTTGTCGGAAAATCCAATCGTTCAGAACGTGATGACGTCATTTTCGTTACGATGGGACTACGTTCAGGCTAGTAGCTTTGGTCTAGGAATTTGATCTGAGTATGCGTGGCACTTTGTACAATCGGAATTCTCTACACACAACCCGACAAAGTCCGATCGGATCATGTTGTCGGAAAATTTTATAGCCCAGCTGGAAAACTTGGTCCGTCGGATACTCCGACGTAAACAGTCCGATGGAGCCCACACATGGTCGGATTATCCGACAACACGTCCTATCGGACATTGTCCATCGGAATATCCAACCGTGTGTACAAGGGCTAAAAAGCAATATAAAATTCAAAACCGTGTAGACAGAGCTTTACAATGTAATGTGTATTTAACGATCCCAGTGGTGACTCTAACCTTTTGCTATGGGGAAGTGTGTATCTTCTGATGTGTCTCTCTGGCATCGATCTATGGTAAATGGCTTTGATCTGGAGTCCTGGAGTCATAACATCTTGTATAAACTTTCATGGTCCACCCATTGTTGGTGCTCCCTACTTTCCCCTGTAGCAGCTTTTATCTGACACAGGGCAGCCAACGCTGCTGAATCATGTGACTGGAAAGGACAGGATTAAAAAAAGGAAAGTACACAGATTTTTTTTTTTCCTTTTACAGTAGGGTGACCAGACATCCCCGGTTTCTGGGGACAGTCCCCAGATTGAGGACTGTCCCTGGACCAAGTCTGTCCCCGGTTTTGTCCCCTGATTGGATTTGAACAGGCGCTTGCACAATTTCAAAGACAGTCAGTGCAGAATAAAAAAAAAAAATTCTGAATAACACCCCCCCGCGCGCTCCACCGCACCTACTAGCTTAGGGGGTGCATTTTTTCCATTATCTCTGCCCCTATTTGTATTTGATGATCTTATAGTGGTCAGAATGGAGGGACCATTTCTTCAGTTTGGTAGCCAATCAGCAGGTCCGGCAGACTCGATTTCCACCAGTTTCCCCCGATCGTTATGTACATAGACAGAACGGTGGTCTGTCAGTATGGAAGACATTGATCTTGTGTTCCTGCAAAGCAGGTACAGGAATCTATGCCTTCCCTTTAGTAAAAGCACCTCACCCACAGTAAGAAAACACTTGTTAGGCACACATTTAACCCTTTGATTGCCCTAGATGTTATCCCCTTCCCAGCCAGTGTCATTAGTACAGTGACAGTGCATATTTTTAGCAATGATCACTGTATTAGTGTCACTGGTTCCCAAAAAGTGTCACTTAGGGTCCAATTTGTCCACCACAATACCACAGTCCAGCTATGAGTCACAGATTTCCGCCATTACTAGTAGAAAAAAAAATGTCCCCGGATTTGATTTTAAAAATGTGGCCACCTTATTTTACAGGGTATGCAGGATAGGTAATAAGAAGGGGTTGGCATGTTTTTAAGATCAGTTGTAGTTAGACTTGTAGTTGTAGTTATCTTTAAGATCTCTCTTATGCTTCATCTTCTACTTTTATATTTACTAAATTATATTTTTGAGCTCTCATATTATCCGTTTTCTTATAGTATATGCACTGTAATGGGGCTGATACAGGCAAGACATACGCTGCATATACTGTAGATGCATACCGTTTTTGGGGCATTGATATAGAGTGGATAGCCATTGATTGGTGTATTGCTATAGGCAGGATATACATCCCAGCAGGTTACAGAGCTTTTAATATTAATAGAGTCATAATATACATTATATGGGGGATTGGCAATGGCTGGGAACACATACAATATTGTGGAATTTAAATCTGCAGCACATGTTTTTTTTTTTTTACTCTGATTATATTTGATATATGAATACACTGTACCATCAAGTACATTCTAGTGAAGCATAACATATTCCAATGTTTCCTTGCTGTCTTGTTTTTATAAATGTGGCTAATTCTATGTCAGCTGAAAGTTATTAGTAAGTCATTCTTTTACCAGGAATACACGATGGGAAAAGCCAAAGGCCTGAACTAGGCCTCTGGCCCTTAATCATTTGTTATTATCTATTCCATCTGATAGTGTCATCACATTGTAAATTCTTTGTTCCTATAAATTATTCTGTGCTCTGCAGTCTCCACTGTGAGAATCTCTAACATATTGTAAAATCTCCACTCTACAATATAGCGTATGATTAAAGCGGACCTTCAGTCATTTTTTTCACTTTTCCATCTTAATCTTCTGCCCTTGTTGTTTTAACTTTGGATAGTAAAACATTTTTTTTTCTGCCAGTAAATACTTTATACAGTCAACTTTCTGTTTCTTGTCTGGTGAATAGCCTAGGCTTATGACATCATACACAGCTCTCACTCTTGTGAGAGTTTGCCAGGAAGGGAGAGGGGTGAGTCAGAAGAGGGCCAATGAGAGCTGCAGAGCTGGAGGTGTGCCTCTACGTGTCTGTGTAAATCCAGGAAGTGAACGGGCAGCAACTTCAGCTGCCCACAGTTAAAATGGGTGGAGCCAGACTCAGTGGAGGGAGATTTCTGCAGCATATTTGGCAAGTTCAGAATCACGGTATATATATAAAATAATATGTAAAGGGGTTAGGGGGAAGCTTCAGAATGGCAAAGATGTTTTTATTACAAATTATGTAAGTAGACTGCAGTTAGGGTTGCAACCTGTCCAGGATTTACTCGGACAGTCCAGGTTTTGAATCATGTGTCCGGGTTTCAGGCGGATTGAAACCCGAACACATTAGTCAGATGGGGCAGTGGCTCCCCAAGTAACCAAGATAGTCACACACAAATCTGTTGCCACCCGGGAGCTGTGGATGGCTGTCTTCGGGCAGGTTTGTCATCACTGGGGGGCAGGGCAATGACATCTGCAAGAGCAATTTGGCCACACCCACTTTTCACTGCGGCACGCTATGCGTGCCACATTACTACTCTCCTTGGGGCACACAAAGTTTCCCAGGCCGCTAAAGTGTTCAGGTTTGGCTTGAAGAAAAGGTGGAGAGAGACTAAAGAGACTAAAACCCTAACTGCAGTTCCTCTTTAACCGGTTTCGCTCCAGCTGCTGCAGTTATACTGCGGCAGGTTGGCATGGCTATGCAAAGTGTCATAGCTATACGTTGCACGCACGCCCCCTCGGCAGCCGGAATGAGTGTATTCGATCCAGACCCGATCAATCCCCAGGCACAGGCCAATGGTATCTGGCATGGACCTGGTGATCGGTCCTGGAGAATGAGATACTTCCCCTGCATGTGTAAGTGTAAACACAGCAGGGTAAGTGATGTAATCTCTCTTCGTAGAAGTTTTTTTCATTCCAGAGAGAGGAGAAAAGACATCTCAGAGTAAGCACACCAACACTAAACTGACACCAGTTTACGTAGGTACGCTTGCCAGCCCCCGATCACCCCCCCCCACCCGCCTGTCACTCTGTCACCCATTACAGTGTTCATGTTCTTTTTTGATCACTGTACTGGTGTCATTAGTGACAAAAATCAGCGTTAGGGTACTTAGTGTAGGCCCAGATAGGTCTAGTGATCCCCCTAACAGCCCTTAATAAAGGTTTAACCCCTTGATCACCCCCTGTCACCAGTGATCCCTGTATAAGTCTCATGGATGACGCTGGTTAGCTAGTTTATTTTTTATAGCATCAGGGCACCCGCTGTATTTTACCTAAATAAAGGTTTAACTCCCCCCTGATCGCCCGTCAGTGATATAAGTTAGGTTTTAGGGTCAGATAGGGTCTGTGTCTCTGTTAGTACAGTACCGCTAACACCCATGCACGCAGCATACACCTCCCTTAGTGGTATAGTATCTGAATGGATCGATATCTGATCTGATCAGATCTTTACTAGCGTCCTCAGCAGTTTAGGGTTCCCAAAAACGCATTGTTAGCGGCATCAGCCCAGATACCTGCTAGCACCTGCGTTTAGCCCCTCTGCCCAGCCCAGCCCACCCAAGTACAGTATCAATCGATCACTGTCACTTACAAAACACAACACACATAACTGCAGCATTCACAGAGTCAGGCCTGATCCCTGCAAACACTAACAGTTTTTTTGTAGCGTTTGAAGCAGTCGCTGATAGGAGATTTTTTTACCATCTCACTACTGTACCAGTAAATTTAGAGACTAAAATGTCAAATTGAAGGTACAGTAGTGAAGAGGCCTACATGTTTCTGAGCATGACAGATAGGGAAGAGGAAGTCACTCATCTGTCAGATTCAGGCTTAGAATACGAACCGGTAGAAAGCAGCGGCACCTGATAGATAGCTCTGACGGTAGAGTTGTGGTCCCTGCTAAGGTCAGGCATACCTGACCCCGTTCTTCTGCTGTCATTGAGGTGCAAGAACTGCAGGGCTTTTGTATGGAGCAGAGAGCCAGTACTAGTGCCGCTCATCCTTCTGGTGAACTGGCAAGCACCAGCGGCCTAGTACATCCTGGTCGTACATCCAGCACTGCAGTAACACTTGGTGACGTGGCGAGTCCCATAAGTGCAGTTCCATCTGGCAAGGTGGCTAGCACAAGTAGCGTCCTGCTGCCACCAAGAAGAAGACAAACACAGGCCCCTCAAGCCCATAGTGCCCTTCCTGCTGCATTTGCCAATCCTAATTGGGAGCCACCACTTCTGCAGCACCCATACTTTCCCCATTCACTGGCCAACCCGGAATTCAGGTGGAAACAGTTACATTTACGTCACTTGATTTTTATTCTCTGTTTTTCATGGAAGATTTCTATAGAGCTATTGTGGACCAAAGCAATTTTTATGTTGGACAATTCATCCCCGCTAATCCTTAGTTGATCCTTGCCAGAGATTGGAGACCTATTACGGTCTCTGAATTTAAGACCTTCCTTGGCCTATCCCTACTCATTGGCATAACTAAAAAGAGTGAGTTTGTGTTCTCTGCCTCCGTGACCAGGACACAATACGAGCAGATCTTGTGGTTCATGCACTTCAATGATAATGAACTCTGTTGTCCTCCTTGTCTGATCCTGGATTTGATCTGCTCTACAAAATTCGTCCCCTCGTAAAACACTTCAACCAACAGTTTGCTTAGTCCCGATCAAGTTGTCTGTGTTGATGAGTCCCTGATGAAGTTTTCTGCCCGCTTGTCTATCAAACAGTATCTTCCCAGCAAGCGTGCCAGATACGGGGTCAAGATGTGAAAGCTCTGTGACAGGGCAACAGGCTATACATATAGTTTTATGGTTTACGAGGGAAAAGATAGTCATGTAGAGCCAGAGAACTGCCCTGACTATATAGGGAGCACTGGTAAGATTGTGTGGGACTTGGTGTCACCCTTATTCGGAAAGAGGTACCACTTGTATGTGGACAATTATTACACGAGCGTGACACTCTGTAGTCACTATTTTTATTATGGAATTGGCGCATGTGGCACCGTGCAAGCTAATCGCCAGGCTTTCTCCCAACGGTGTGTAGAATCCTGACTTAGATGGGGGAGAGAGCCTGCTTGAAGTGTAATAATTTGTTAGCGGTGAACTGGAGGGATTCACAGAATGTTTTCGTTCTGTCTTCCCTTCACGCAGATATGACAGTCCAAATTTCTACGATGACTGGTGTTGTGGAGAAACTCCTCTGTGTCCACGAATACAATCTTAATATGGGAGGGGTGGACCTCAATGACGGGTTTTTGGCGCTGTACCTAATTGCCCGTAAGGCCAGACGCTGGTACAAAAAAGTGTCTGTATATTTATTTCAATTGGCTCTGCTAAACGCTTTTGTGCTATACAAAACTTCATGATGGACTGGATCCTTTCTTAAATTCCAGGAAGAGATCGTCACAGCCTTTCTGTTTCCAGATGGTGCTATGGCCCACCTTCCCAATGCAAATGAGCCGGCTACATATTAGGCATTTTCTGTATGTCCTCCCTGGTACCCCTACCCAAAGAACACCCCAAAGAAGATGTTGTGTCTGAAGAAAACATGGATTTAGGCATGACACCTGCTTTTATTGTCCTTCCTGTCCTGATCAACCTGGTCTCTGCATCGGTGACTGTTTCAAACGCTACCACACACTAGTTGACACTAAGGCCGCGTACACACGCGCGGACTGTTTGCCCAACCTTGTTCGTCAAACAGTTTCGGCAAACAGTCCGCTCAAAATTTGCATGAGCGGACTTGCCCACACACGAGCGGACTGTTTGACGAACAAGGTTGGGCAAACAGTTCGCTCAACTTTTGAAATGAACGGACTCGCCCACGTAAGGAGGAGGCAAATCCGCCCATTTCGAGCGCGTGTACAGGTAGGCGGGGCCCGCGAAGGAGACGTCGCGGGCTCCGCCGCCTGGAATGGGCTTAAAGGGGAACCCCAACGCCGAAAAAAATCGGCGTGGGGGTTCCCCCCAAGTCCACACCAGACCCTTGTCCGAGCACGCTACCCGGCCGGCCAGGAAAGGGGGGCGAGCGAGCGCGCCCCCCCTCCTGAGCCGTACCAGGCCGCGTGCCCTCAACATGGGGGGTGCCTTGGGGAAGGGGGGGCCGCGCGGCCCCGCCACCCCAAAGCACCTTGTCCCCATGTTGATGAGGACAAGGGCCTCTTCCCGACAACCCTGGCGGGCCACCGCGCCTGGTCCGGTGGCCCGGTCTTCTGTCGCCGTCTTCCGTTCTTCTGTCGCCGCCTTCGGTTCTTCTGCCGGGCCACCGCGCCTTCTTGTAGCTCTTTTACAGGCGGTGGCCCGGTCTTCTGTCGCCGCTGTCGTCGTCGCCGCCGCCGCCGCCTTCCGTTCTTGTTCTTGTTCTTCTTCTTGTTGTTCTTCTTCTTCTCCTGGAGATGTTGACTCGACGAGCTCTCCGGCCGGAATGCCAGGGACACGCTCCGCTGCCACTTATATAGTGACAATGGGGCGGTGTCACATGGTATATGTCACATGGGTTGGTCACATGGGTTGATGTCACATGGGGACTATGACATCGTAAGGGGGCGGGGTCACCATGTGACCAACCCATGTGACATATACCATGTGACACCGCCCCATTGTCACTATATAAGTGGCAGCGGAGCGTGTCCCTGGCATTCCGGCCGGAGAGCTCGTCGAGTCAACATCTCCAGGAGAAGAAGAAGAAGAACAAGAAGAAGAACAAGAACAAGAATGGAAGGCGGCGGCGGCGGCGGCGGCGACGACGACAGCGGCGACAGAAGACCGGGCCACCGCCTGTAAAAGAGCTACAAGAAGGCGCGGTGGCCCGGCAGAAGAACCGAAGGCGGCGACAGAAGAACGGAAGACGGCGACAGAAGACCGGGCCACCGGACCAGGCGCGGTGGCCCGGCAGAAGAACCGAAGAGGGGGACAAGACCCCCGAAGTCGGGAGAAGAGGCCGGCGGCGGGGAGGAAGAAAGCCGGACTCCTCCGCTAGTAAAAGAGCTACACACAGATAGCGGAGGAGTCCGGCGAGAAGACCCCCGAAGACGGAAGACCCCCGGAGCTGTGCAATAAAATACTTTTTCCATGTGTTGTGTTTTTTTTGTACTTTATTTCACAGGTGAATGGGTAGGGGTACATTGTACCCCATACTCATTCACATAGGATGGGGGGCCGGTATCCGGGGGCCCCCTTCTTAAAGGGGGCTCCCGGATTCCGATAAGCCCCCCGCCCGCAGACCCCGACAACCAACGGCCAGGGTTGTCGGGAAGAGGCCCTTGTCCTCATCAACATGGGGACAAGGTGCTTTGGGGTGGCGGGGCCGCGCGGCCCCCCCTTCCCCAAGGCACCCCCCATGTTGAGGGCCCGCGGCCTGGTACGGCTCAGGAGGGGGGGCGCGCTCGCTCGCCCCCCTTTCCTGGCCGGCCGGGTAGCGTGCTCGGACAAGGGTCTGGTGTGGACTTGGGGGGAACCCCCACACCGATTTTTTTCGGCGTTGGGGTTCCCCTTTAAGCCCATTCCAGGCGGCGGAGCCCGCGACGTCTCCTTCGTGGGCCCCGCCTACCTGTACACGCGCTCGAAATGGGCGGACTTTCCGAGCGGGAACAGTCCGCTCATTTCGAAAGTACAGCGGACAGGCCCACACACGGGCGGACTGTTCGCTCAAACACAGTTTCAGCGGACAGTTTTTCGGAATTTCCGAAAGACTTTGTCCGTCCAACTGTCCGCTGAAACTGTCCGCTGAAAGCCCACACACGAGCGGACTGTCCGCCCAAACACTGTTCAGCGGACAAGGTTGGGCGAACAGTCCGCCCGTGTGTACGCGGCCTAAGGGCACACTAACACAGGGTCTCAAAAGATGTGATGGCCATCTCATTTTGAGAGACCCTAATCTGCAAGGTTCAGTTTACAGTTTTTATAAAAGTGAAAAAAAGTGAAAAAAAACACAAAAAAATCTAAAATAAAAAATCCAAAAATAGTTGTGGTTTTATTTTTCTTCTCTCTCATTATTGTTCTCTCTCTTATGTTCGCTCTATACTGTCCGCTCTATTGTTCGCTCACTATTGTTCTATATCTATTGTTCTCTCTCTGTTTTATTTTCACTATGTGTTATTGTATTTTCTTTACAGGTATGGGTGTAGGGCAGCCAGCTTGCTAAATCTCCTGAGCTGCTGAGGATTCTGAATGTGAGAGATGGTGGTCATTGAGATAAAAGTCAGTTGTGACATCTATTCACTAAAGAATATTTCTTACATTATGAACAACTTACTGCTGTAACGAATCCAATCTAATAAGCACCTGAGATTTAAAGAATGATTCATCCATGAATCAATGGCGTATGCGCAGATTGCCACTGGCACTGCCTACGTGTTATCTATATCTACATCTCGGCCCTGAGCAGCCAATAGGGTCCATTGACACTGGATGCATGTAAACATTACACATGAACAGTGCGCAAATGCCTCTGAATGCATGGCTATGAGTGCAGATGTTTCCAGTTTTGGTATACATAGCTAAATGATGATTCCCTGGTCAGCTGAGGCAGTTCTTGGCTGCACACTTAAGTCAAATCACAGTGGCACCAGGGCACTCCAGCAGGGGTGACTCCCACAGCTTCAGCTCCCGTGGCCCCCTTATGATGATGCTTTACTCCCTGGCACACGCACTCCCTCAGGAGGAAAATGGACCTAACTTTTCAGGCCAACATCTGTGCCATAAGGTCTTCGGGATAGGGCATCTGCATCTTGATTTCCCACTCCTGGCCGATACTTCAGATTGAATTGAAACTCAGACAATGCGGCCAACCACCACTGTCCAGTGGCATCCAATTTAGCAGTAGACAACAGGTAGGTTAAAGGATTGTTGTCCATTTTGACCACAAATGTAGCTCTTTATATGTAGTCTTGCAGCTTGTTTACTACTGCCCACTTGAGAGCCAAAAACTCTAAAGCCGCGTACACACGGGCGGACTGTATGGCCAACTTAGTCCGTCAGACAATCCGACGGACAGTCCATCCTACTTTCGAATGAACGGACTTGACCACACACGGATGCACAAACAGTCCGTTGAAAGCTTGCGCGATGACGTGTACAGCACGTACGACGGGACTAGAAATAGGAAGTCCAATACACAGCAATGCAACCTTTCACCGTGTAAATCCTTTCTGAGCATGCGCCATACTTAGTCCGTCGAACTAGCCTACTGACGAGCGGATTGTCCGCTGAAACCAAAGTATGACGGACAGTATTACGGAAATTCCGAAATACTTAGTCCGCCAGACTGCACGCTGAAAAAGTCCGCTGAAGCCCACACACGAGCGGACTGTCCGCTGAAATGTGTTTCGACGGACTAAGTTGGCCAGACAGTTCGCCCGTGTGAACGCGGCTTTACTTGTGCACAGGATAGTTCTTCTCAGGGGGAGTGAGACTCCAACTCACATATGCTAATGGGCGAAACTTCCCTTCAGATTCCAGATACAGAACTCCCCATAGCCCATCTCGGCTAGCGTCCACATGCAGCTCGTAAGGCTTTGGAGGGTCAGCGTAGGCCAAGACTGGCGCTTCAGTGAGGCTCTACTTTAAACATCTAAAGACCCTCTCAAACTTCGGCATCCATTGATACGGAACAGACTCCAATGGCTTTCTGGGTCCCAACTGTTTGGGTTTCCTTGAATTCGGCTTCTGTGAATCCTAGTTCACTTCCCACTGCAACAGCTCATTGAGAGGTTTCGCAATTTATGCAAAGTTCTTCACATATCTCGTAAAAATAGGAACAGAATCCTAGAAATGACCTCAGTACAGTAACAGTACTTGGTCGAGGCCAAGAGGTAACGGCTTCCAGCTTTCGTGGATCCGTGGCTACTCCACCAGCTAAGACCACATGCCCCAAATAGGTAACTGAAGTCTGATAGAATTGACATTTCTCCAACAACAGCTTCAGTCCCTCTGCATGAAGTCTCTGGAAGACTTTCTGGAGTTGTGCTTCATGCTCCTCTAATGTTTTGCCAAAAACAATGATATCATCCAAGTACACAATCACTTCTATCAGGTTTATGTCGCCCACTATGTTCTCCATCAACCTCTGAAAGGTGACTCGGGGCTCCCGTCAATCCCTGCGGCATGCAATCAAACTTAAAGAATCCAAATGGCTTAATGAATGCCGTCTTCTCTCGGTCATCAGGATGCATAGGTATCTGGTAGTATCCACTCTTCATATCCAATACACCAAACCATTTGGCTCCCGACAGACACTGCAAATCACCCTTATGTGAGGTGTGGTATACCGATCAGGAATAGTTTTTCGGTTCATTGTTATATAGTCAATACACATCCGAATGGACCAATTTTTCTTGTGCACTACCACAGTGGGGGAGGACATAAGGGCTCATGGATTCTTTAATGACTTCACCCTTTTTCAACTCGGCCAGCTGCTCCCTGAGATCTACAAGATCACTCAACGGGATCCGCTGAGCTCTCACTCTCGAAAAGGTATATCTTCGCTCAGTGAAATTTGGTGTTGAGCACTTTTGGCACAGCCCACATCAAAATCATTCTTAGAGATCATCTTTTCCCACCTGGCTAGCTGAACTCTAACCCTTTCTTCCCATCTGGGAGACAAAGTGGGACACTGAACAGGAGGCTCTCTCCCAGGGTCGTTCCGAACCAAGTCTTCCCCGTCACTGGAGTAGTCACACTCACTCTTCCTATCACCATACGAGGCTTCAAGCTGACTGGCTGACTGGTAAAATTTTGAACACTGACAAATATTATTCCCCCATTCATCAGTAATGCCCTGGTGGATATGATTTCCGGGACCAGTTCTATTACAATATCTTCCTTTATTATTATTATACAAGTGTGATTTCACTGTACTTCTGTCTTTGTCAGATTCATGGTTTCTGACACCTATATGCAAGTTCTTTCTCCTGGTTGTAGGACTCTGTCTTGAGTTTCCAGTCTTCACAGTCTTCCCACTCATTCGGTGGGTGCCTTTTGTTCCTGCACTACATGTTGGAAAGCTTGCCTCAGCTGGGGGTGAATAGTCTTTACTGTAGCACCCTTCACGGCCAACAGGGTGAGCAATGTTCTCATAAGGTTTGTATTAGTTCCTATCAACAAGAAATGTCATCCTGCACCAGGGGTCCAAGGGAAAACAATGGCCAAGGTGTCAAAGGTTTCTGGCTTCCCAGCCAATGAAGGATTGAATGTTATCTAGATATGGATATATCCATTGTAAGGGAACTTTTGGGTACCTATGCCCCAGATCTCCAGCTCCTCCAGCTTACACAAGGGGATATGCATCCGATGTTTGTCATACAAATCCCTTACCCTAACAGCGTCACTTGGGCTCCAGTATCTAGCAGCGTTTAAGTGTAGATCCCTTCCACTTGAAGCAAAACTATTGGAGAAGGCCCTACCAGGTTCTTTGGCAGATTCCTCGCTTGTGACTCTATAGTCTGAGCCCTAATCAGCTTCTCTCATGACTGGGAAGTCTCTTTAATTGCTTGACTAGAAGGGTGTACATTGACCTCCCGTGTCCATCTTCCTTTCCCTTGGTACTCACTTTTAGATTCAGGCAAAGGAGTAGAGGGACGAGTAAAGGTGGTTTCCACCTCTTCTTTGACTCTTTCTTAGCTTTGGAGCTCTGTTTAGCCTGGGACACTCAATTGCCTCCTTCACTGAGATCCCTGGAAGTTTCCCTCCGGCTTTAAGAAGAGTATCTTCTGTAACACTTTTAATACTTATGCAAGCAACTGTGGGCTGCTTTGGGACACTTAGCCTTGAAGTGCCCAGCTTCCCCACATCCAAAACATCTCTTTTCCTTAGTTTGGGAAGGCTTTGAACCTCCTGGGTGAAATCTTTGCTCTTGTATCTTCCCTCAGGTTTCCATTACTCACATCAAAGCATGATACATCTGAGTTTGAGCCTGAGCAACTTGGGTCACCAACTCTATTGGCCCCGATTTGCCAACTGGCTCTTTGTTGTCAGGACTGACAGGTCCCTCTTGCTCTTTTTCTGTTCCACTGTCCTCCGAGAAACCAGTTTCAGCATGAAAAACACAAGCAGACACTTTCTCTCTCCTTCCTCCACTGGCACCCAACTCTTTTGTCCTCTTACTCTTTTCCTTCAGTAGAACCTCTTCCTCTCGTACTTCTCTCATCAATTCAGGATAAATTGGAACTGTCCGTGCTCCCTTCAGTAATAGTTTCAAGACAATGGGATGGTTTGGACAGGCCCCTTGTAAAACCCAATCTAGATGGACTTGATCAGCATTCTTTGGACCAATACCCTTTTTGAGGATAATCTGGTGTAGCATTCTGTCTACTCCAGAAATATACTGTGAGAGTCTCTCCTCTCTTTGTTGGTGAGTGTGATTGAACTTGTAGGAGAGATCCGAGATCGTCTCAACTCTTCGGAATACAGCATACAAAGTGTGACGCACTCCACCAAAAAGTTGCTTCCCAAGTCCTGGAACATGAGACCAATGAATCTGGCTATAGTAACCCCAAGAACCAGACAACACCAGTCTTGGAGTACACCAGAAATAGAACTGTTTATTAGCACACAAATACAGGCTTTTAAACACTTGAGTAGAAGGCTCCCCCTTCCTGATCATATCACTCTAACAATACAACTGTAACCAGAAACATAAATTAACATGAGCTATTTAACCAGACTAGGTGACTCAGAGATATGACCTTTCAGGTCAGCCTTGTTGTCCCCTAGTGCATTAACTTCAATACACATTATTAAAAATATCAACACAGAACTCCTTCACACAATAGCAGAGTTAATTAACACAAATATAAATGGGTGAAAGACCCTTAGAAACCACACTAGACTAATTTACAATAAACACATTATAGCAGACAATCCAAGACAAGTGGCTGAAGTTGATGAAGTTGAGTCCCAACAGTGCGAAGCCATCACTATTCCTAATATGGCATATAGGCCCTATACAGGGTTTCCAGAGTATTTATGTCTTGGGGAGACATGGACTTGAATCCAAAGTACGATTACTCCAAGGGTCCCAGGGATACACCTCACAAAGAGTAGTGTTTCCTTAAAATCCAGGGCCCATAAACAGTAGACTAGGCTAGCATTCAGTCCTGTCCAAAAGCCTCTGTCCCGGATTGAGTCTATCACAGTGTATATAGTTTATTGTTGGAAAATCATTCTATTAGTCAATTGTTTGCTACTGTAGCTGCTGGTTAGTAGAATAATTAGTTGCCTATCTTTACATGTACTAATCAATAGATAATTTAATGAAGTTGTATCCTGTCTTTGGAGACCAAAGACTTTCAAGTGGGAGGAGGATGTAGCCAATAGGCAGACTACAGTTATCTGGCACTGCAGACTTACCCTCTCTCTCTTACACTGTCTCTGTGTTCCTCTTGTCCTGGGCTTGGATTACATGCATCATCTTCCTGAAGCAAGCAGAGAGCAT
Organism: Lithobates pipiens; assembly: GCF_037356315.1. Lineage (NCBI taxonomy): Eukaryota > Metazoa > Chordata > Amphibia > Anura > Ranidae > Lithobates > Lithobates pipiens. The sequence goes on along the minus strand of NW_027507790.1, from coordinate 165,678,901 downwards.
TGTGGGAACTGTAGTTGTCTGAACAGACATCCTTGATCTGCAGAACTATCCCTGGACTACATCTCCCAGCAAGCCATGTACCCCAAGGTAGGGATGAGCTTCGAGTGAACAGTGAACAATTTGGGGTGTTCGCAGCGAATTCAAAAAGCCACGGAACACCCTGTACAAGTCTATGGGAGAAATCTAAAGTGCTAATTTTAAAGGCTAATATGCAAGTTATTGTCCTAAAAAGTGTTTGGGGACCTGGGTCCTGCCCCAGGGGACATGTATCAATGCCAAAAAAAGGGTCCTAAAATTCACACGAAGTTTAGGTCTGTTCGCAGGGTCTAGGTGTTCGGCTCATCCTTACTCCAAGGAAAGAACTCTGGGAGAGCCTATAAAGGGGGCAGCAGACCAGGCCCAAGCATTCTTGCTTCCTGGGTCCCATCAAGTAGACATCCATCCCCTGCTGTGCGAGAGGACTGCGGTCTACTACGCGGCAACGCGGCAATCCCAGGCTCCAGCTGCGGCTAACACACAGCACTCGTAGATCCCTCAATAGAGACTTCTCGGCAGTCCCCCTGTGCTCCTGTGACACTGCACGTGCAAGCTCCCACCCGTTCTAGCACTCTGCAAGTGCTCCAACATTGTCATGCAAGTTTTTAATGTTGTTTTATACTTATATACTGAATATATATACTGAATAAATTCCTAAGCTGTTTAAAGGATTGGCTTTGCGCTTCTCTCTCTTCCGTTTTCTTTCCTTTTGTTCACAGTGATTGGGTTTCCCAGCCCATGCCTGAAGCAGCCTTGCTCCCTTTACAGTCTCCAGTTAGAGACAAATTTTTAGGGGTTCATCCCCCAGAACTTTCAATCCACTCACCATTCACATGGTTGCACCTTCATGTATCAACATGCAGATGCATGCCTTTTCATTTAAATTTTAAACTTTAAACTTTTTCATCAGATGGTTTAGCATTGAACATTATACCAATATTGTGTATGTGTTTCCTACTAAACTGGCAAATACATTGTTAAACTGAGCACGTGTACCCCTGAGACCACCTTGTTCTCACCATAGAAGCCTCAAAAATTCGTAGGTCTCTGTACAATGTCATCACCACCTGAATTATGTTGATGTGTATTTAGTACCGCAAAAGACACCAAAAATCTTATAGCTGGGAAAATATATAAATACAGCTGACATTTCATACTATGCCAAAGACCGAAGACATGTGAGAATATTGATGTCCTATGCTAACCCACAAAATTATCTGTAAACATGAGCAAAGAAAAATCTATAAAAATGGATTGGTTTGGAACAACATACTCTTATACAGTAGGTAAAACTAAAACAATAATGTGAAAACAAAAAGTTCCTATTGAAGAGAAGCCGAAGACCTGTGCCAAAAACGGTTCAAAGTAAAAACCTTTACACCAAGAAGATTGTATTTCTTTAAACAAAGCATTTATTTAAGTCCTGGATGTATCAATATCATATGTATGTCCTGGAAGCTGTGAGAAGTCATGTCAGGACACGTCTCACAGTGGGGCCGTGTTTTTTATTAGCATATTCGGCACTGATGACAATTCATATAGTACTATATTTAAGTTGATGGTACACTGGAATAAAAGGAGCGTCTCACACATGTGGCAGATCCAGGCACCCACTTCCTGTGCTGGAGCACAAATAAACACATTAAAGGCAAGCTTCAAATATTGTATACAATGTTCTAAAGCAAACAATTACAAGTGCCTTAGCATAGATTTACACTATATCGGTTTCCTGGTGACCGCATATGTGGGGGCAGAGCAGCTTTTCATTTGAATGGGCTGCTATACCTACGGAAAAAGCAGGGGGAATGCCCCTGCATATTTTCCAAAAATGCAGCTGCAGGGAAATCACATAGTGCTGTGTGGTTCCCAGTTCCCATACTTCTTCTAAACAGCACCTCAGGTGTGAACCAAGACTGAAAGGATAGTGAAATTAAGACCCACATACATTATAATTCATTGCATTGTTACAATTGACATGGACATTCACTGTACTGTTCATTTAAGCACAAGAGACTAAATTTTGTCTCCACTGTTGAAATGTGTTCTGTAACCTTCACCTAACACACAGACACATCTACTACTAAACACGCTCTACTCCCCCCTCCCTTCTCAATGTTTTACTTTTGTAATTTCTCTATTCGCTAGCTTTTAATAATATATTTCTATTTGTTAGCTTTTAATAACATATTTCTATTTGTTAGTTTTTAATAACATCTCACACCACCCCTTTCTTTATGTATAAAATAACATGTAATAATAAATTTAAGCTTGCTGTATTTCTGCCTTTCCTATGTATCCTATCTGTCGGTTCTCAAGGAAACCAGACCACTCTCGGGTAACGTGTGTGTGTGAATGTGTTTGTGTCCCCCTTCACGGGTTGGACTGTGTGTGGATAGGGAGAATCCTCTGCAGTTCCCTGCGTTAACTCCTTGTGGGCGACCTGGGTCAGAGGCGCATGGTAGGGTCAGATAAAGCTCACAGAGAAGAGAAGAGACGAGGAGGGTCTCTTAATGTGTGTTTTGTCTATTGTCATAGACCCCTTCTATCCACGTAGATAAGTGGAGACTATTCTTGTAAATCTGCAGATTTGCTGTACTATTTGTTTTAGAGGCAAGAGGGTATAGGCACAAGTAGAGAAAACTGGCCAGTAATTATGGGCATTAAATTAATTAAGGGAATGAAGGGAGAGAGGCCTTCAGAAAATGCCCAACGCAAGATGAGCGCTAGAGAATATATGAACCGAAGGTGGTTCCACCTATACTGAGCCCCTAGATAAATGGGTAGAATAGACAAAGGGAACAGCTAAACCTTTAAAATCTGAAGGGACTTTTGATTTACAAGTATGGCAAACTTTTTCTGCACGATTATGGCCCACTACTGTGCAGTGAAGTAACGTGGAGAATAGCTTGCACATGGGAGACAGAAGCTAAAGTAGCAAATCAAACTGGCTTGATGGAGATGTTTAATAAAAGTACTGCCCAAATTTACTACGTTTGGCCAGAAGACTCTATAGAGGAGGACCCCCCACCTTATGTGGCTGCCAGTTTGGCTTTCAGGGGTCCACGCACAAAAGCAAAAGAATTTGATTACATGGAACACATACTGTAAAAGATGAGCTGGGAAATATAGTAGAGAGCAGAGGTTTAACAGCTCCATATCAACCTACAAAGAGGGATTTGGTTCGTATCCTAGAAACAGATGATTGGCATAAATCCAAAGGCACATATGCAAAACTAGATCTCTCTTAACTTAAGGCTTTGGCCAGAGAAATAGAGATAGAGTCTGAACTTCCGGAGCTAACCATAATTTCCAAATTGTGGCACCAAGATGAAGCGAGAAAAAAGGGAGATGCCACCCCTTCTGCCCCGGTCACAGAGCAATCTGTTGCAGTTTATCCTGTCAGAACCCAATTAGTTTTTGAAGCTAATGCTGTTGACAGTAATTAAATGGCTTGTACTTTTAGTCCCCAAGATATGAGATCCATATTAGAGGGATTGGGAGATCCTAGAAAGAATCCAATTGGGTTTGCAAACAAACTTAGTGCTGCACAGGAAGCATATGAGGCTTCTGATACTGACATTCATCAGCTTCTTATTAAAGCAGTGGGAAGCAACATGTCTGGATATATACTTAAAGAATGTGTTGTAGCTGTCAAAAATCTAGGTAAGATGGTTAGTGGACAGGAGGTTTGTGAGAAATTGAAGGAAAAATTGCCCCAAATATATGGACAAACCAGACATGCTGAATTTATGAATGCTAAGCAAGGGAAAGAGGAGGCATCAGGGGCTTATTGGAGGAGGTTAAGTGATATGGCTGAGGAAGCAGGCATTAAAATAGAGGAAGAGAAGGCAGGACAAACTGCAAGTCCATCTACACAACTGGTGAAACAAAGGTTTCTTGATGGTTTAATACCCCAGTTGAAAGAAAAGTTGTTCACAGCAAGGCCTGAAGCAGGCAATATGTCTATTCGAGATGTCCTGCCTATCCTGTTATCCATAGAAAACAGGATTAACCAAAAAGACAGCAAACCCAAGGTAATGTACATGGGGAAGCAGAGAGGAAGAGCCAAAGGCAATTTCAAAATCATGGCAATCGGGGACCAATTATATGCTACAATTGTAATGGGGAAGGACACATAGCCAAATTCTGCCATCTTCCTAACCGTAGACTGGAAAAGAGCTTAGAGGTACCTCATGCTGATCCCAGTTCTCTGCCAAAAGCAGTGGATCAGGCATAGGAAAATGGCATGCCAGTATCAATCATGTTAAATAGGGGAGACAATGGTTCCGAGGCCAGAGTAAAAGTATTTTTACAAGAACTCCCCTATCCTGGAGGAGAAACAGAATGAACCTGTTTAATAGATACTGGTGCAAGCCGAAGTGTTTTTAATATAGAGGACTTACCTCCAGGATTATTATCTACAAATGTTATTTCTGGTGTTGGCCTAGCCGGGACATCTACTGATTTGGTTGAGTCCAAGCCACTTAAACTCAGGCTGGGACAGCAAACAGAAATTGTCACTAAAGTGTTAGGTTCAGACACAGTTCCTACCAATCTTTTGGGAGCTGACATTTTGAACCAAATTTTAGCAAACATAGACTACACTCTTACAGGAGTCCAAGTGCTCAGTAGTCTGTCAGGAGAAGCTGCCTGTGGAGTATTTTTAATCCAAGACTCCACTCCGCCATTTCCACCAGAATTGAAAGTGATTCCTGCTGAATTATGGGCCACCAGAAAATATGATGTAGGTCTGCTGGATTGCACCCCAGTCATGATAAAAATTAAACCAAGAGCCCATCTCCCACAGATTAAACAGTACCCACTGAGTATTGCTCAGACTGAGGGGATAAAGGATCAAATTACTCAACTGAAAACAGCAGGGGTTGTTGTACCAATTAAGTCCCAAGTCAATACACCCCTGTTCCCAATTGCAAAGAAGCCAGACAAGAAGGGTGGGCAGGTGACCTACTGCATGGTGCATGATTTGAGAGCTATTAACAATATAATTGAGGCAGATACCCCGATCGTGCCCAATCCCCGCACTTTACTAAGTGGAATACCTGCCTCCAGCACCTGCTTTAAAGTGATTGATCTTGCAAATGCTTTCTTTTTCGGTGCCTCTGCACCCAGATTGCTGGCACCTTTTTTATTTTGCCAATGATGCCCAAAAATTAGCATGGACAAGCCTACCCCAGGGCTGCATGAGTAGCCCCTCTGAATATAATACTGCATTAAAGCAAGTATTGGACCAATGGTCCCCCTCACACCCAAACACAGTTTTGCTTCAGTACATAGATGATTTGCTTATTTGTTCTGATACAAAGGACATTTGTATCAGAGAAACAGTAAGCCTTCTCGTGTTTCTCTATAACAGTAACAACAAAGTTAGAAAAGATAAGCTACAATACTGCCAAGAGAAAGTGATCTTCCTGGGTCACTGCATTTCACATGGAATCCACCACCTAACCCCAGATAGAGTTAAAACTCGACAAAAATTTGAAGAGCCAAGAAATGTACGGCAACTACGTGCCTTCCTGGGGTTAGTGGGATATTGTAGGGACTGGATTTCAAATGCATCGGAACTTATGGCTCCTTTATATGAGGCTACCACTAGAAACCCTTTCAAACTCACATGGGACAATGAATTGCAGATGAAGGGGTTTATTAAAATTTTGTCTGAAGCTCCCGCCATTGGACTTCCTGACTATACTAAGACTTTCTCGTTGTTCTGTCATGAAGTCAATGGATTTGCTGCAGGTGTACTCACCGAGCTACATGGAGACAAACAGAGGCCTGTGATGTATGTATCAGCCTCATTAGACCATGTCATCAAAGGCTCCCCCAGTTGTATGCGAGCCATAGCAGCCTGCAGTTTGCTGCTAGACAAAGTAACTGAGCTTGTACTAGATTCTGCTCTGATCCTGTATGTGCCACATGCAGTACAGGAAATCATGAATCAAGTAAATAACAGACATGTGTCTGCCAGTAGATTTGACAAGTACCAGTCTGCTCGTTTTGCTCCATTGAATTTTAACAATCAAACAATGTGTTACTTTAAATCCGGCTACTCTTCTTCCTATAATTGATGAGGAAGATGCAACAAATAGTACTGATGTAGAGTCAGAGAGTTTTTCTCATGATTGTATGGCTCTGATAGAGGTAGAAAGGGCCTCTGTCACACCAGCAAAAGATGAGCCTTTATCAGATTGTGACACACACTTATTTGTAGATGGTTCCCGATTTTACACTGATGATGTTCAGCCACACACAGGGTTTGCTGTAACCACTACAGACACCATTTTACATCAGGAAGCATTGATACCCCAGATGTCAGCATAGGAAGCTGAGTTGTGTGCTGTAGTCAAAGCATGTAATCTCCTAGAGAATCAAAGGGGAAACATTTACACTGACAGCAGATATGCGTTTGGAATCGCTCACGATTTTAGGCCTATTTGGAAAGCATGGAATTTCGTGCAGGGAAGCCAGTGAGACATGCAAAACTCATAGAGCGGCTATTTGAGGCCTTTCAGAAACCAGCAGAAGTTGCCAACTTGAAGGTAAAAGGGCATGCAAGGGGAAATTACATGACAGCCAGAGGAAACGCTTTAGCGGACCAAGCGGCAAAGGATACTGCCCTTATGGCATTTGAAGTCACACCCACTGTAGGGGTTGCCCAGGTAGCGGGGACAGATTCCCCTCATCAAGAGCAATGGGATGTAGAAACTCTAATTCAGTTGCAGAACCAGGCCCTGATGAAGAGAAGGATAAGTGGATCAAATATAATGCTACCCAAAATCAGCAGGGCCTGTGGAGCGCTGACAACAGGTGGTGTCTATCCAGCAGTTTGTACCCAGTTTTAGCACAACTGGCACATGGCGTCAGTCATCTTGCTAAGGGCGTGGTGGTGGCACTTACTGACTGCTATTGGATAGCACCTGGATTTAGTGCATTTGCAGCCAGGTTTTGTGCTTCATGTCTCACTTGTGCTCTGTACAATGCAGGGAGGCCTGTCCATGTTCCCCAAAAGCATTCTCCTAAGCCAGATTTCCCTTTCCAAAGAATTCAAATAGACTACATTCAGATGCCCAGAATAGGCACCTATGAGTACACTTTAGTTTGTTTTGACATGTTCTCAAGTTGGCCAGAGTGCTGGCCGGTAGCTAAAGCAAATGCAAAAACAACAGCAAAGAACATTTTGAATGAAATAGTTTGTAGATATGGAGTTCTTGAAACTATTGAGAGTGAAAGAGGAACCCATTTTACTGGGGAAGTAATGAAAGAGGTAATAGAAGCCCTTCACATACAGCAAGCATTCCATACACCTTATCATCCACAAAGTAGTGGTAAAGATGAGAGACTTAATGGAATTTTGAAAAACAGATACGCAAAAATTAAAGCAGATATGTATGAACTACCCCTAAACAACCACATAGGCTGTCCCCCTATGAGATTTTATTTGGAGGGCCACCCAAAACAGGTCTATATTTTCCCCAACAGTTGCAGGCTTCTCACTCTAGTCTGTTAGAATATGTTCATATTTTGCAAAGAACTTTGAATAAAATACATGAAGGTGTTTATAAATCTATCCCCGACCCAGATTCTGTTTCAGGTATTCACAGAATCCAACCAGGTGACTGGGTGGTGGTCAAGCGACACGTCAGAAAGCTGCTAGAACCAAAATTTGACGGACCACATTTGGTGCTTTTGACAACCGGTTCCACTGTCAAGTTGGAAGAAAAGCCCACCTGGATTCACGCCAGTCACTGCAAGAAAATCCTGAAGTGATGATATCCTTTGAAAAAATGATGATGTTGTTCCTTTCCTTTTTGTTGTTTATGAGAACTGAGACATGGAAAAATAACCCTTTCATCCAAATGTTAAAATTGCATGCTAGTGACTGCTGGGTGTGTTCTCACTTACATCCCCAAACAGGAACAATACCCATGACAGCAATGCCTCTCAAATTCACTGATCTAAACAGGACCAGAATAAATGGCTCATACATAGTCTCCACAGCTAATAAGCACAGATCAGTTACTTTAATGGTTTCAAAACTAGATAGACACTCCACAGATTTGTTTAAACATTACATGCCCGTTTAACACTAAATGTACACGGTTGGGCAATTCAGACTGCACCAGAGCAAAGATTACAGTTTATGGAGGAAACCATGGTCATTATTATTATATCCTAGATCCAGAACTACATTGCCTTGCGAAAGTATTCGGCCCCCTTGAACTTTTCAACCTTTTGCCACATTTCAGGCTTCAAACATAAAGATATAACATTTTTATTTTTTGTGAAGAATCACCAACAAGTGGGACACAATTGTGAAGTGGAACAAAATCTATTGGATTTTTGAAAAACATTTTTAACTAATAAAAAAATGAAAAGTGGGGAGTGCAAAATTATTCGGCCCCCTTGCGTTAATACTTTGTAGAGCCACCTTTTGCTGTGATTACAGCTGCATAGGGATGAGCTTCGAGTTCGAGTCGAACTCATGTTCTACTTGAACATTGCCTGTTCGCCTGTTCAGCGAACAGTGAACAATTTGGGCTGTTCGCAGCAAATTCGAAAAGCCGGAACACCCTATACAAGTCTATGGGAGAAATCTAAAGTGCTCATTTTAAAGGGTAATATGCAAGTTACTGTCCTAAAAAGTGTTTGGGGACCTGGGTCCTGCCCCAGGGGACATGGATCAATGCAAAAAAAAGTTTTAAAAACTGACGTTTTTTCAGGAGCAGTGATTTTAATAATGATTAAAGTGAAACAATAAAAGTGTAATATTCCTTTAAATTTCGTAGCTGGGGGGTATCTATAGTATGCCTGTGAAGGGGCGCATGTTTCCCGTGCTTAGAACTGTCCCCGCACAAAGTGTCATTTGTGCAGGAAAAAAAGTCTTTTAAAATCACTCAATGAGTGCTCTCTGTATTAGCCGACAATTCATTCATTCATTGATAAAAAAAAAAAAAAGCGTCATCAGGCTCCTCCCCTAGCTTCTTTGTGGTAGCAGCACAAGGTAAGGGGGGGGGGCTTTGTGATGTAAGGGGAGTGAGGAGCTCTTGACTGTTGATGGTGGTAGGGCAATTGACAGCTGATGTAAGAGGGGGTAGAGTCTTACCAATACAACCAGCTCCCTGAGTGCAACTATAATGCTCATAAAGCTCGCAATGAAATTGAGTTGTACACCCACGGCCTATATATAATGAAATAATTACAGTATACACACACACACTGTATATCTACATATACAGGAATATGTAAACACCTTAATACACATTGAGTATCTGTGTACATTGGTTAAATTTAGAGGCGTAATTTTACTTTGAAGTGTATCAATAGCCAAACTGTTTTTTTGAATAGAGTAGGAAATCCTTTGTCTGTTTTTTTTTTTATTGCTGTCTGTATTCACTTGCAAAAACATTTTGCTTCACTTCCTGTCATGAAAATGTAACGATGAGGGGATATCCTGTCTTACAGTTGTCACCTAAAAAGGTGTTGCTATCCTATTAGTGAGTCATCACCCAAAAAAGAGTCCCAATCCATTCACCTCCTGTTCCAGTGAAGTGTAATCATTTGGATTTCCCATCACTTTCTGTCCTGGGGACAATGAGCAACAGGACAAAATATGTAAATCTCACCAATTGTGAAATGGACAGCTGAGAAAATTGAAAGAGGTTTAATACATCCCTATTCTATTCAAAACTGAAAAAGTTTCTGGCTTAGATACTGTGACGGGAGTCGCTTTGGGTGGGGGGCCCGTGGAACCCAGAATCATTTCGAGAGGTTGGTGAAACCCTTGTTTCAGCTCCCCAAGCCCCTCTTTTGTACAAGTTACCCTGTGTCTATTAGGGACACAGGGTGACTGAAAAAATGATGGATAACTATTAATGGACATTGAGAATGTGGTTTCGATTAGTGGTCATCAACCCGGTCATCCGGGCCCACTATTAGGCCAGGTTTGCAAGATAACTGAAATACATCACAGGTGATATCATTTGCTACTCAGTGATTGCAGTATTCTAGTCCGCATCTCCCCAAGGTAATACATACAACCTGTGCTGTTAGTGGGCCCTGAGGACAGGGTTGATGACCTTTGGTTTAGATTACTTCAGATGGGACAGTAATATTTATCCACAATATCTCCCAGGAAATATAAAAAACACTATTCCTGGTTTATTTGATTCTGAACTATACATTTTAATTGAAAGAGTTGATCACATTGGCCTCTGTGCAATGTAGAAGACGGTGGTCTCCTGCTATTGTGTGAAGGTGTGCTGTTTTTGTTTACTTATGATAATGTGTATTGTAGTTTGTGAGCTAAGAGATGACCTCTGTGTCACCTAGGCTGGTTAAACGACTAGTTAATTAGCTCATATTAATTTATGTTTCTGGTTACAGTTTGTATTGTTAGGGTAATATATATGATCAGGAAGGGGGAACCTACTTATCAAATGTATAAAAAGTCTGTTTCCTTGTCCAATAAAATATTCCATGTTGCAGTTTTGTAAAATAGTCTCACCTGGTTCTTGGTTCCAACATGTGGCTGCAATATCTGATATCTGAAGGTCCAAACTGGAGGAAGCAGTGTACTGACGGAAGCACAAGCGAAGTGCGACGGGGTTCCAGGACACATATGCTTTAACTTATAAGATGGTGTTAAGCTTTCTACTATGAGGGCACTTCTTCTTTCTTTATATTGTTATTAATTGTCCTATACTTCCCTTTAGGCGTTCTTCCCTACACATACATATACTTGGTATTACATGGTATATACTTATACATGGTACTATGTGTAGAGTAATTATAGATAGACAATCAAGGCACTCAGGCCCTATAACATTTAACTACAATGACAAGCAGAAAGGAGAGAACAGGTAAATGTATGACTTTATTGATCTTATTATTATTCTTTCTGCACAATTCACAACATATGTTACATATGTTAGCTATTCACATGTAGAAAAGTGGCATGTGGTAAGCTGCATTTTGTACAGGTGCATAATATTGATAGATAATTATATTACATGAAAACAAATTTACATTCGATCTATAGAGTAGAGTGGATATAAAAGTTTAGTGAGAAGCATAACGAGCCATAAAACCACCAGCAAGCTTCATAGTCTACAAGCAACTGAGGGCGTATGACATTTTATTAGCCCGATGGGAAATCACCTCTGGTCTTTTGCAGGAGCTCCGAGCTGTCCCTGAGTTGCCAGCATATAGGAAATATCCTCCCATTAATCTATATTCACGGCATGCGTTAATATTATGATGTGATTCTTTCCACGACTAACTGGTCAGAGGAGGATCCTGTGACAGGATCCATAAATATAACAGCCCCGTAATTTGAACTTTCTACTGTCTAGTAAACACATGGCTTGAATTATGATGATATGTTTTCTTATGCTATGTGAACTGCTAAACTGACCTGTATATTAAATGTCTCATTTATTTTTTAAGGAGACCATTTCAATACTTTTTCTTCTTAAAGTTTGCAGTTTATTATATAATAATAATAATGATATAAAATACACTTTTTTGTATGTGTTTCCAGTTAAGTCTAGTGTTGTAGGAACAAGGGTAGTATTGGTTCCAACTAAAAGCCAGTAAGCTTCTACCTCGGCTAAAATCAAATACTGATCTTAATTCAACCTGTCCAATCAGAATTCTAGAACAGTGAGTAACAGTGGCAGCCCGGAGTTTTTGTTTGGGGAGAGGCGGCAAGCAATCCCCCCCACCCCATGCTGTCTGCTGGTCAGTCTGGCACTTACCCCATCTCGATGGGCAGTGGGTGACGGACAGAGTGGCTCTTTGTCCTCTCCTCCATCACAGTGGATTCCAGCATGTGGCTCCTCCCCTCCTCCTAGGCATCCAATAGGATTGCCTATCTTTTCAGCAAATCAGGCCATGAGTCTCAAAACCCGCTCCCTGATTGGCCGGGGGGAAATATTAATTTGCTGTTGTAACACACCTGGGTGGGCTCCATTCACATTCTCTGTGCCCGGAGCCCACCTTATTTTGAAGCCTATTAGAGCCTCTGGCTCTAATCGGGTGCTTCAAAAAAGCACCCCCGTCATTGTAATTCATGCATCCGGCGTCCTGCAAGTAACCCGACACATGGTTAAGGAGGGGGGGGGGGGGGGTGGCGATGTATAGGAGGTAGGCCCGTGCACCGTTAATGGATGGGCTGCCCCTGGTAAGTAACTTGCAATAGTCTCATTGTATTATTGGACCAGCTCAAAAATTCAAAGCATCAAATAATCATAATAATAATAATAATACCAAAGCATAAAATCAAAATATACCTTTCACTGATCAGACTACAAAAAAAATGAAATTGAATGGGTTGCTAGGGCTGGTTGCTGTATGCACTGTCCTTTTCTGTTTGAATAAGATTTTTTGACTGTACCAGCTTTGATTCATAAAGTAAAATATACTGTATTTCATAGCTAATAATTTACTTAAATGGGAGATTTAAAAAACCGACAAAAAAAAGTTGTTTAAATTTCTTCCATTTGGGCCATTTTTTATCGGCCATAAAATCCAAGGACAAATGCTATAAATATTCACAGTTTAGGTGTCATAAAAACCCAGGTGTCCTTTGGCAAGGATTTATTTTTTTGATTAGTGTGCAGCAAAAGTCATTATCATCAAGGAGATATTAAATATGAGGGATGTCAAGGCACAATCATTTAATCCCTGTAGTGCCAGCACTCTTCCAAAGAAATTCAGGATACACTATAACAAATCAGGCTCTACTGTATCATACCTGTCATCATAACCTACTCAAGAGGATACTAGAGTCTAATCAATAGAAAAAAAAGTCATAAAAAATGTCATGGGTAGAGGTTTATGATGTTGACTGCAAAGAGAGGGTAATCTGCAATGTGCAAAAGTACAAAGGTGTCAGTATGCATTAAACGGGTATTACACATTGATGTAAAAACAATTCACTAATTACACTTTTAAATGCACATATGAATTGTCGTGTTGCTCACCATAACTAGTTGACTTACTTTGCCTGATACACGAGACCATGCATACATATGTCATTGAAGTGTTGAAGTGTACGCAGAACAGGCTGAATAATTCAATCTCTTGTGTGACATCTATTAACTATTTTCAATGGCCAATTCATTCTCGAACAAGACGGCAAGAGGTGCACACCAATATCGCTAAAGCTGACTGGTTGTTTAAGCAGTCGAGCGTCTGTATAGTGACACTGTTGTATTGACAGCTAACAGTTTGTTATATACACTATGTTATTAAAAGTATTGGGACGCCTGCTTTTACACGCACATGAACTGTAATGGCATCCCAGTCTTAGTCCGTAGGGTTCAATATTGCGTTGGCCCACCCTTTGCAGCTATAACAGCTTCAACTCTTCTGAGAAGGCTGTCCACAAGGTTTAGGGAATGTTTGACCATTCTTTCAGAAGCACATTTGTGAGGTTAGGCACTGATGTTGGACAAATAAGCCTGGGCTCGCAGTCTCCACTCGAATTCATCCCAAGGGTGTTCTATCGGGTTGAGGTCAGGACTCTGTGCAGGCCAATCAAGTTCCTCCACCCCAAACTCGCTCATCCATGTCTTTGTGGACCTTGCGTTTATGCACTGGTGCACAGTCATGTTGGAACAGGAAAAGGCCATCTCCAAACTGTTTCCACAAAGTTGGTAGCATAAAAATGTCCAAAATGTCTTGGTTTGCTGACACCTGAAGTTCCCTTCACTGGAACTAAGGGGTCAAGCCCAACCCCTGAAAAACAACCCCACGCCATAATCTCTCCTCCACCAAATGATTTGGATCAGTGCACAAAGCAAGATCCATAAAGACATGGATGAGCAAGTTTGGGGTGGAGGAACTTGAGTCCTGACCTCAACCCCCCATAGAAAACCTTTGGGATGAACTAGAGTGCAGACTGCGAGCCAGGCCTTCTTGTCCAACATCAGTGCCTAACCTCACAAATGCGCTTCTGGAAGAATGGTCAAACATTCCCATAGACACAATCCTAAAACTTGTGGACAGTCTCAGAAGAGATGAAGCTGTTATACCTGCAAAGGGTGGGCCAACTCAATACTGAACCCTACGGACTAAAACTGGGGTGCCATTAAAGTTCATGGGCGTGTAAAGGCAGGTGTCCTAATACTTTTGGTAATATAGTGTCAATATACAGGTACAGGTTGAGCTTCATGTCAATATGTACTAGTCATAACACACAGTACCAAGGCCTCCTAACTTCTTTGGCTTTGCTATTGGTAGCTTTAAATTCTTCTACATATTCTAAGGTTTGTAAACTGCCACATGGATACAAGGGAAAAGGATATTTAATGTAATGTTTTTGATACCTTAATACAGTGGTCATCAACCCTGTCCTCAGGGCCCACTAACAGGCCAGATTTTATGTATTACCTTGGGGAGATGCAGACTAGAATACTGCAATCACAGAGCAGCAAATGATATCACCTGTGATGTGTTTTCAGTTTATCTTGCAAACCTGGCCTGTTAGTGGGCCCTGAGGACAGGGTTGATGACCACTGCCTTAATATATATATTTTTAGCTTTTTGTGTCACTTTAATTATCCTTACTTTGGTTGATCCTGCCAGTCCCCGTTCTTCCTTGTTCTAAACTGACTATGCAAAGCATTGAAACCAATACGTGCGTCCATGTTCATTTTACATCACATTGCTTACTATTCAGAGGTACAGGACTCTGTGCAGGTGCACAGAGTGCCTTTATCTTCTATAGTCTGTTCTGCATCCACTTTACCCCCCTACCCCCACTAGGCTTGTACTGTTCGTTGACAGAAGCTTCCAACCCCAGCCTTGCCATCAAAACATGTATCAGTAAAGAACAATCATGTCCACCAGCTGCTCCTTATGAGGCTTGTGGAAGAAAATGTAATCACATGACCTATGGTTAAAATTTGAAAGAAAAGCTATATAGATGCCAATTTTACTAATTTTCTAAAGGTTGAAATTATAAAAGGTCTACTGTTACATCCTTTTTTTTTTCCTTAGTAGGCACTGAGGCTTTACAACCACTTTAACCACTTGCCGACCGCCGCACGACGATATACGTCGACAGAATGGCACGGGCAGGCATATGGCCCCCCCCCCGGTGCCAGCGGCGGTCGGTATCCATTCAGGAACGATCCGGGATGAGGGGGCGGCCATTCATTCATGGCCACCCCCTCGCGATCGCTCCTGACGAATGGAAGTGAAGCATTGCATCACTTCCTCTCCTGTAATGTAAACACAGGCAGAGGAAGTGATGTAATCTCTCCTCCGTGTCGGTATTTTTCGTTCCGGCACCGAGGAGAGAGGATCGGTGAGTTGCACCAACACGACACTACACAGTAGAACATGCCAGGCACACTCTCACCCCCCCTTCACCCCCCGATCACCCCCCCAATTACCCCTGCCCCCCCAGTCACAGTGACACCAATTGCATTTTTTATTTTTTTGCATTGGTGTCATTTGTGACTGTAATAACTGTTAGGGCAGTTAGGGTTAGCCCCCTTTAGTTCTAAGGTACCCCCCTAACCCCACCAATAAAGGTTTAACCCCGTGATCACCCCCCGTCGCCAGTGTCACTATGGCTGGGTTCACATTGCAGCGGTTTATGAGAACGGATGTGATTCGCACCGCATTGCAGTGCAAATCACATCCGATCTCTGTGCGATTCGAGTTCAGCCATACAGATAGTATGGCTGAATTCGCGCCGCACCCGCCGCAAATTCGCACGGGACCCTTTTTTTGGTCCGCAGCAGAATCGGATCACATGGGTGTTCACACCATGCGATCCGAGTTTGCAGATCGCACTGCGATATGCGAACTGATCTGGGGGTGTCATTAACATTTCACTGACACTCCCAGCAGTTCGCATAGGGCAGTGTGAACTGCCGCCGGGAGGCATGCGATGTGGGAACCCGCCGCGGATTTGTGGCGTTCCCGCATCGATCCAGTGTGAACCCAGCCTAATAAGCGATCGTTTTTCTGATCGCTGTATTAGTGTCACAGGTGACGCTAGTTAGGCAGGTAGGTATTTAGGTTCGCCGCAGCTTTTTATAGCGCCAGGGACCCCCATATACTACCGCATAAAGCCCCCTGATTGCCCCCTAGTTAACCCTTTCACCAGTGATCACCATATAACTGTTACAGGTGACGCTGGTTGGTTAGTTATTTTTTTATAGTTTCAGGGCACCCGCCATTTATTACCTAGTCTCACTAGTGTACCCCTAAATTTAGGGGTGTCTACTTTCCAAAATGGGGTCATTTGGGGGGGGGGGGGTTTGTGCCATCTTGGCATTTTATGGCCTTCAAAACTGTAATAGGTAGTGAGGAGTGAAGTCAAAAATTTACGCCCTTAGAAAGCCTGAAGGCGGTGCTTGGTTTTCGGGGCCCCGTACGCGGCTAGGCTCCCAAAAAGTCCCACATATGTGGTATCCCCGTACTCAGGAGAAGCAGCAGAATTTATTTTGGGGTGTCATTTCACATATGCCCATGGCATGCGTGAGCAATATATCATTAGGTGACAACTTTGTGAAAAAAATAAATAAAATAAAAAAGTTTGTAATTTTCCCGCAACTTGTGGCAAAATATAAAATATTCCATGGACTCAACATGCCTCTCAGCAAATAGCTTGGGGTGTCTACTTTCTAAAATGGGGTCATTTGTGGGGGTTTTGTGCCATCTTGGCATTTTATGGCCTTCAAAACTGTAATAGGTAGTGAGGAGTGAAGTCAAAAATTTACGCCCTTAGAAAGCCTGAAGGCGGTGCTTGGTTTTCGGGGCCCCGTACACGGCTAGGCTCACAAAAAGTCCCACATATGTGGTATCCCCGTACTCAGGAGAAGCAGCAGAACTTATTTTGGGGTGTCATTTCACATATGCCCATAGCATGTGTGAGCAATATATCATTTAGTGACAACTTTGTGAAAAAAAAATAAAAAAAAATAAAAGTTTGTAATTTTCCCGCAACTTGTGCCAAATATAAAATATTCCATGGATTCAACATGCCTTTCAGCAAATAGCTTGGGGTGTCTACTTTCTAAAATGGGGTCATTTGTGGGGGTTTTGTGCCATATTGGCATTTTATGGCCTTCAAAACTGTGATAGGTAGTGAGGAGTGAAATTACAAATGTATGCCCTTAGAAATCCTGAAGGCGGTGCTTGGCTTTCCGGGGCCCCGTACGCGGCTAGGCTTCCAAAAAGTCGACCACATGTGGTATCCCCGTACTCAGGAGAAGCAGCAGAATGTATTTTGGGGTACAATTCCACATATAACCATGGCATGTGTGAGCAATATATCATTTAGTGACAACTTTGTGTAAAAAAATAAAATTTTTTATTTTTTTGTCATTATTCAATCGCTTGAGGCAAAAAAATAAAATATTCAATGGGCTCAACATGCCTCTTATCAATTTCCTTAGGGTATCTACTTTCCAAAATGGGGTCATTTGGGGGGGTTTTGTACTGCCCTGCCATTTTAGCACCTCAAGAAATGAGATAGGCAGTTATAAACTAAAAGCTGCGCAAATTCCAGAAAACGTACCTTAGTTTGTAGATGTGACAACTTTTGCGCAAACCAATAAATATACAGTTATTGACTTTTCTTTTACCAAAGACATGTGGCTGAATACATTTTGGCCTAAATGTATGACTAAAATTGAGTTTATTGGATTTTTCTAATAACAAAAAGTAGAAAATATCATTTTTTTTCAAAATTTGCGGTCTTTTTTACGTTTATATCGCAAAAAATAAAAATCGCAGAGTCAGTCAAATACCTTTAAAAGAAAGCTCTATTTGTGGGAAAAAAAGGACGCAAATTTTGTTTGGGTACAACATTGCATGACCGCGCAATTACCAGTTCAAGCAGCGCAGTGCCAAATTGTAAAGACCTCTGGTCATTGACCAGCAAAATGGTCCGGTCTGAAAGTGGTTAAGATAATTTTTTCAGTGCACACTGTGAAAAACCTGGGGTACTCATTTATGCAACTACTGACGGAGCTCAGAAGGTCAAGCTCTGGCCTGCCATCACATCTACAAAATATTGGTCAGTATTTGCCAATCGTTTTTAACAGGCAAAAGGGAGTTGTAGGAGGCTGAAGAAAGTACTTTTCAGCTCAGGTATTTGCACAATTCAGCACCGAGATATGCTAGTTAAGTGTTGGTAATATGTACAATCCCCTCTGCTTAAAGTGGTTCTCCACCCTAAAGTGGAAGTTCCGCTCATCTGATAGTATACAGGTAATAATACAGGTATCTGCACCCACTTCCGGGACAGCCCCCCGCAGACCGCCGCAGATGCCCCGCCCCCCGTTGTGTTCTGGGAAACACACAGTTCCCAGGACACAGCGGGAACCAGCAGGGACGCGCAGCGCGACTCGCGCATGCGCAGTAGGGAACCGGGCAGTGAAGCCGCAACGCTTCAATTCCCGATTCCCTGACAGAGGATGGCGGCGGGGACAGCAGAGAGACGAGCGATCGCTCGTCATCTGCCGCCGACATCGCTGGACCCTGGGACAGGTAAGTGTGATTTTATTAAAAGTCAGCAGCTGCAATATTTGTAGCTGCTGGCTTTTAATATTTTAATACCGCTTTTTAAGGAGCGCTCTAGTAAATAATAAATCTAAGTGCAGGCCTGTCCTGTATTCTGGTGGCAGTTCATTACCAAAAAAAGTGAACTAGAGTGTCAGAGAATGATTCGCAGAAGAACTGGCACATCCGCCAATACTCAACTGGTATGCAAATTACAGTGCAGAACGACTGTTACTATTGATGCACAAAACCTGCACGCGTGTGCAAGATGGGACATGCAATGCGCTACAGATCCTGGCACCCAGTGGCGTAGCGTGGGTTGTCAGCACCCGGGGCAAGGCAAGTAATTTGCGCCCCCTAACCTGCGGACTTTTCGCACTCCCTGAGTCCTGTCCCTTCCCTTCCTACAATAGTACTGACTTACCTGACCACTAATCTACCCGATTCCTATACTGACCACTACACTAAACTCTACACTCACCTACATGATTCCTATACTGACCACTACACTATACTACTATACTATACAATACACTGATCTCATTCCTATACTGACCTACCTGATTCCTATACTGACCACTACACTGCACACCACATCAACCTACCTGATTCCTACACACTGACCACTACACAATCCACTATACACCACACTAACCTACCTGATTCCTATACTGACCACTACACTACACTATCCACTAAACTACACACCACACCGACCACTACACATCACACCAAACTAACCTATCCGATTCCTATAGTGACCACTATACACCAACACCGCTACACACTACACTGACAATGCTACACTGACACCACTACACACTACATGGACACCACTACACACTACACTGTTACACTGACACTGCTACACTGATACCGCTACACAGTACACTGACACCACTACGCTGACACCACTACACTGACACCGCTACACTGATACCACTACACACTACACTGACACAGTTACACTGACACCGATACACACTACACCGCTACACTGACACCACTACACACTACAATGACACCGCTACACACTACACTGCTACACTGACACCGCTACACGCTACACTGACACCGATACACTGGCACCGCTACACACTACACTGACACCACTACACACTACGCTGACAAAACTACACAGTACGCTGACCCCGCTACACTGACACCTTTACACTGACACCACTACACTGACACCACTACACACTACACTGACACTGCTACACTGACACCACTACACACTACACTGACACCGCTACACTGTCACCACTACATAGTACACTGACACCCCTACACTGACACCACTACACACTACATGGACACCACTACACACTACACTTACACCGCTACACACTACACTGACACCATTACACACTACACTGAAACTGCTACACTGACACCACTACACACTGCACTGACACCGCTACACACTACACTGACACCGCTAGACTGACACCACTACACACTACACTGACACCACTACACACTACACTGACACCGCTACACTGATATCCCTACACTGACACCGCTACACACCACATTAACCTACCTGATTGCTATACTGACCACTACACTACACTAAACAATACTCAATACACTACATACTGACCGCTACACAATACTCTGCCCACAGACCAATATACTACACATATTACACTATACACTACCCACAATAGTGTACACTAACTTTCTGGCTGCTCCCTCTCCCCAGACCATATCTACTCCCCCCGGGCCAAGTGAGTCTCTTACATTTTTTTCTTCCATCTGCTCTGCCTCTGCGCCGCCGCCTGTCACATTGCCAGACTGCCTGTCCCAACGGGGACATGATCGGTGACCCGGGCCAGAGAGGGGGAGCAGGAGAAGATGGGGGCCACAGCGAAGGCCATCCCCGCTCCCCCGCGATTGAGGACAGGCCAGCCCCACCTGCAGCACATGACCCCTTTCGCCCAATCACAGGGCGCCAGGGTCCGGCCTGAGAATTAACATAGCGGGCTGGAGCACGGGGTCGCAGAAAATAGACTTTAGATGTATGGAGCGAGGGTGACACATACTGGTGCAGGATTTTGCCCCCCCAAATGTTGCACCCAGGGCTTGGCCCCCCTCGCAGACCCCACTCTACGCCACTGCTGGTGTCCAGTGGCCTATTTAAAGTCAGCAGCCTAATCCACGAGTTGTTGGGTGATTTTTAGCTCCCTGTGTGTTCCTGTATTCTGCTTTTGTTGTTATTGGATTCCCTGTTACCACCACGGCTCTCCTTTGACCTGTCTTGTCTCCATTCCTGGCTCCTGACCCTTTGGCTTGTTCTACCCTCTCTGCTTCTGCCTGTTCACCAGTGTAATTTTACCAGTGTATGACCTGGGCTTGTTCCTGTTTCTGCTCTCTGCCTCTGCTCCTGGCTGATACCCGTGTATGACTACTAGCCTGACTTATGACCCTTCTCCCGGCTCTCCCTACTATCAAGCACTACCTGTACGTCTGAGGGACTCCTGCCCTGCAGTACAGCCTGCTCTTCCAGCTGTCATATGGCTTACATCTCTTCTGCACTTCCGCCTATTGCAGCTGGAAACCCCTGATTCTTTTGGCATAGCATTCCCTGTAATAAACTTCAAGGTTGCTCTGCACTCAACCGTAATGGAAGCCCTCTCAGCATTCCGGCCTTTGACCAGGTACGTGACACAGAGTTTGCTGACTAGGAGGCACCATAAGAAGCTTTTCCCTGCACAACTGCCCAGAACCCAGAGAAGTACTCATTGGTAATGCCGCATACACACGATCAAACAATCCGGTGGAAAAGTCCGGCAAACTCAAGTCCGCCGGACAATGCGCCCGTGTGTAGTACAGTACATAGTAAAGTAGTTTTGCACTCCAATCTTACTGCCGGACTCGCATTTCGGCGGACAATCCGGCCGTGTGTGTGCCAGTCCGCCGTACTTTTGAAATGAACAGACTTTTCCCGCCCGGAGAAAAGTCCACTCATTTTGAGCGCATGTCCAGGTAGCCGGGGCCACCGAAGGAGGCGTCGCTGGCCCCGTCACCTGGTATGGACTTAAAGGGGAACCCCTACGCCGAAAAATCTGCGTGGGGGTCCCCCCTAGGTCCACATCAGACCCTTATCCGAGCACGCTACCCGGCTGCCCAGGAAAGGGGGTGGGGACGAGCGAGCGCCCTCCTGAGCTGTACCAGGCCGCGTGCCCTCAACATGGTGGGTGCCCCCCCACCCAAAGCACCTTGTCCCCAAGTTGATGAGGACAAGGGCCTCTTCCTGACAACCCTGGCCGTTGGTTGTCGGCATCTGTGGGGGCGGGGGGCTTATCGGAATCCGGGAGCCCCCTTTAAGGGGAGCTCCCCACAATACAGCATGTTGTTACTGAGTGGTTAATTTGTAGGCCGGATCACTGTCACAAAGGGTTGGAGATGGGGTGTGTGCATAGCCCTGTGTAAGATTTGACTTTCAGAAAATTAAAACTCGAATGGAAAGGTAGGTACAGGCATAAAAGTAAAGTACAGGCTACTTGTGGTACCTCCCAAGTCTTATAGGCACAAGGCAGGATTTCTTTGAGCAGGAACACATTATTACATTTCTCCAGTGTGTGCAGCTGCCCTGGCAGCATAATCCCTATGGTTGCTAATATGTTGTAGATTTGGAAACCTGAAAAAAATTAGTATAGTTTATTCAAAGCCTACAGCTCCATCATCTCTGTAAGCCCATTGCAGCTTTGCACACACACTGGCTCAGTTCAGAATCATGTAACAAGAAGCTACAATCCCAAGCAAAAGCAGTATAACAAGTCTTGGTTGCTATTGGATGAATGGAATATGGATTATAGAGAACTTGAAATAAAAGTACCGGTAAGTAACTTTCAGAGATTAGCATTGTATGAATATTTTTGGTAGTAATTGCAGGTCAGTGATTGATTTTTTGTTGCCTTGTGCTTTTAATGAGCACCCTTGTGTATGAGTTCTTAGTGGTTCTTAGTGGTGTACACAAAACAGATAATACCAAGCAGAAGGTTTGAGCATTATAAAACTTGGATAAATTCTTGTTACAATGATAAAATATGTTATGTATTTCTAAAAGCCTAAAGAAAATGCATGAGAAGAAAAATAGACCCTGAATCATAATCTGCAAATGGTAGAAAAAGCAAATACAGGGAATAATTAGGAAATGTAATAGTGACATATGCTGAAATTAAAAGACATTCGAACAGCATCTAGAGAATTCCCTCATAATTGATGGTTGGAAACAGTGTGGGAAACTATGTAGAAAACATATGTATAATACCCTTATGTGGTTGAAAGATATTTAGAGGTTATTGTTCACTGAAAGATGTTTTAACCAATATTTTCTAATGGAAGTGGTTTGTTTTCTTATTTGCCTATCAAGAAATATTTGTTCTTGTCATAAGGAGCTAGGAGGACACTCTCAGAAATAAAATAAAATTATTAAAATGTGATATTTACAAGAGCAGTACTGCAATATACTTATACATAAGCCAGAGTGATCTCTTTCTGATTGTACTGATCAGCTGTGGCGGCTGGGGGTAAATTTTTTGGTGGGGGTGACAAAGCGTGCACCCACAGCCCCCCCAGATGGTCAGGTCCCCTGCACCGCACCCCCCTTGGTCCGGACAGATGGTCAGTTACCAGCCCGGCACTTACCCCATCTATGGCGTGGGCTGTGCTTCCCCTGCATCTCCTCCTTGGCATCATGGCGCCTTCCCCCATGCGTCTCCTTCCTCCTCCTCCCTCCTAGGCCAATTGGAACGCTTCTCCTTTCGGCCAATCTGCTTCCTGATTGCCCGGGAAGAGAATCAGGAAGACGATAGCGAATATTCATCCTTTTTTTAAGCCTATTTGAGCCTCTGGCTCTAATTATATGCTTATAAAAAAAAAAATACCCTGATTGGAATCTATGCATCCGGCCCCCCACATGTATCATGGCGCCTTCCCCCATGCGTCTCCTTCCTCCTTCTCCCTCCTAGGCCAATTGGAACGCTTCTCCTTTCAGCCAATCGGCCAATCTGCTTCCTGATTGCCCGGGAAGAGAATCAGGAAGACGATAGCGAATATTCATCCTTTTTTTTGAAGCCTATTTGAGCCTCTGACTCTAATCATGTGCTTATAAAAAAGAAATACCCTGATTGGAATCTATGCATCCAGCCCCCCACATGTAGATTAGGGGGCCGGGCACATGGATGGGGGGAGACACCCATGCGCCTTACAGGCTGCCACTGCCATTGCTGATCAGAACTTTGGACTGTTGGAGGTAGGTATAAAATGCACGCTACCCAAAACCGAGTGTGCATAATGGTAGATGATTGGGATTCTGAGGACTCCCTGTGCTTAGTAGAGTATTTTACCAATTCTGTTGAGGATAATGGCAACTAAGTTAGTTAAATGCAGGTGCTGAAAGATTCTCAAAGCTGATGGGTGGCCATTTGTTATAGGCTTTAGGTAGAGCTCCTAGACCATTTTAAAAGCAGATCTAAAGGAGCTGGGATGGAAGACACTTGCAATATTGTTGCTTGCAGCACAATGGTAAACCAACATCTGGGTTTGACGTGTTCCCCTTAAACAGCTTCATACTCCTACTGCTCCACAGCTGCCATCAACATCTTCTCTAAAGCCTCACTTGCTGTTGGCATCTTTTTCTTTTACTAATCAGTTGGCCCATCATGACTCAACTATCACACATGTTTGAAGGAGTTGCACCCTCCCCCCAGCACTAGATTTGACTATTCAGTATCTCACAGATGCCAGAAGTATACAGCGCACTTCATATGTGCAGCAGGTAGCGTTACAGAAAACATTTTGCTAGCAGAAGAGAAAGAAGAGTTTTTCTTATTTTTTTATATAGAAGTGAAATACAAAATCTCTTCTACAAAATAGATTGGCGTTCTAACAAAATTCCCCGCATACTGGACAGAGGTGGTGCATCTTGATTTATTGTCCATTGGGGAGGCTGGATGTGAAGAGGTGACATAGGAAGATATTTACCTCACCTCTCTGCTGTGCAGTGTGAAAGAAATGTGTGTAAATCACAAGTTTGTTGTGTGGAATTAGGAGACCCTTTGACAGGTATTTGATAAATGTACAGTAAAACCTTGGTTTGAGAGTGTTTTGAATAAATTTTGACTTGATATACAAGCGATGTCTTGATATACAAGTAGCGTCAAGTCACAACTGAGTATAAAAAAGAAGAGAGGTGCCTCGAAGTGTAGCAATATGGTTACATTTAATGAAGGTACAACATTTAGCAACTCACATGGTTAATGATTAAAACAGGCACACTTAAGTATGCAGGCATCCGGGGTAAAGCTGTCCACATAGACCATCCCCCACCCTGCCATCAACGTTGTCCCTTCCATGCTGTGCTCCACGAGCGGTTCAAGCCACGCTTTCAGATCACTCTACTGCAGGATAGTCTTTCCGGTCACGATTGCAGACTGACAGCGGTGAGAACCAGTGGTGAGGAGGATGGTCTATGTGGACAGCTTTACCCCGGATGCCTGCATACTTAGATGTGCCTCTTTTAATCATCAACCATGTGAGTTGCTAAATATTGTACCATATATGTAGCAACCATATTGCTACACTTAGAGGCGCCTCTCTTCTCTTTTGTACTCTGTAGCTGCTGCTGGATTTTGCTTCTAATCCCCTTGTGGAGGCTGCCATTTATAGATGGACATTTTATAGTTACACAACCCATCACATTTCTTCAATCTTTTTATATGGACTATAATCTGAAGGATTTATGAATAAATGGTTGTAGAACGAATCTTTTGAGTTTCCATAATTTCTTAGTCTTAGTCTTAGATATATGAGTGATTTGGATTACAAGCATGTTTCTGGAACGAATTATGCTCGCAATCCAAGGTTTTACTGTATTTCAGTTGTGTAGTTTGCTATTTGCCTGGAGTTTCTCTTTAACAATGTTAACAGACCACATAAGCTTTTTGTGTGTAAAACATCAGCTAATCATAGTTAAACATTTATTATTGCAAATACCATTTAGAATGATGTGATATGCAGTGTAACGTGTGCGTTTATGCAATAAATGGTGCAAATTTTACTCTGTCTTCCTTAGTGGGAAGTCTGTTTTAGTGTGAGAGAACATGACTAAAATGAATATGTCCCCCCAAATCCCAGCGAGGTGACCATGCTTCACATGGCTAGTAAGATGTTACTGTTGCCACATAGCAAATATAAACTTTTTAATTGAAATCTCCAACTTACAACTACTGACCCTGACCCCCACATGCTCCCCATCTTCTATAAATTCTTCATGAGTTAATTACTCGAAAACCTATGGAAGGTCCCCTTAAACACATTTGCAAAACATAGCAAAATGTCTAAGCTCCTGTACACACGGTCAGACATTCCGACAACAAAATCCGACTGATTTTTTCCGATGGATTTTGTCCGAAACTGGTGTGGCATTCACACGGTCGGACAAAGTTGTCAGAAAATCCAATCGTTCGGAACGTGATGACGTTTGTACGTTACGACGGGACTACGTTCAGGCTAGTAGCCAATAGCTTTGGCCTCGTAATTTGATCTGAGCATGCGTGGCACTTTGTACGATCAGAATTCTCTACAAACGATCGGACAAAGTCCTATCGGATCATGTTGTTGGAAAATTTTATATCCAGCTCTCAAACTTTGTTGGTCGGACATTCCGACGGAAAAAGCCCAATGGAGCCCACACACGGTCGGATTATCCGACAACACAGTCCGCTCGGATATTTTCCGTCGGAATTTCTGACCGTTTGTACAAGGGCTAATAAATTGTTACTATGGGCACTGGATGACATAAACCTTAATAAACAATTTTTATTAAACACATTTGTGTACATATTAAAATTGCAATTTTTTTATCTTATATTTGGGTTTATACTTTCTCCAAACAACTTAACACACTGATCAGTGTTACTACGCGATCAATTGCTTATGACAGCTGGACATGGGAACAATTAATAAATAGAATCTGAGACAAACTATGTCTCAACTGGAGCTCAGCCAATCAGCTTTAAATTTTCATTTTCTATGCTGTCTGGAAAACAGAAAAGATAGAAGCCAACTTTCTGCTATGTACAACAGTCCCAGTTAAGATAGAACTTGTCTTGGACACTTTTTATTAATTCCCCCAGTGAGTTTCTAGGAATGCCAAATACCTGTTGATCTATAAAATGTACTCTACACTTTCATTTTGGGAAAAGCATTGTGCGCAATTCTCATATAACCCAAAATTTGTATGCAAATATTATTTTGCTTTAGACTTTCAGAGCCATGTTTTTTCTGAATGATCATCCAAAAATGGTGCTTCCCAATGATTAGACTTCCCTTTTTGTTAAACCTTTTTCATGCAAGTGTAGTGCAACCCTAAACTAGGGCCGCTAGTTAAAAGTTCCAGGTTCTATTCCCACTAGTGCAGAAGCCAGGCAAACAACAACTTCACACACTGATTTAGGGACACAGTTCATAAAGGATGCCTTTTTTTAAGTTTTATTGCCGCATTAACTTGGATAGATTCAGAGAGCTGTGGGACACTCCACATTACTAACTGGAACAATGAGTAGTAGCTCTGCTGGACAGCCCCTTAAGCAGTAGGACATTAATTGGACAGTCCTGGGGCCCCTAAAGAAATTTCTCAGCCCAGGCAAGCCTTGTACTTTGAGCAGCAGGGGTGATAAAAGCAAACAGTCACTGAGATTCTCTCCCCACTGGGTTAACTCAGCATTCACAATGTCCTTCCTGCTTGGAATTTTCCTCTCCTCTCTAATTCCAGCAGACAGGCTGTCCCCCCTCTTGATCCCGGAAAGTGCTTTGTGGCTGAGCAGACCCTCTCAGCAATGGCTGGGATCCTGATGAGCAGGGTGGGCCTTCAGCAATTCAGCCAGGAAGGCAGATAGCCTTCCCTGGCTGGGATCTTCCCCTTCTTGACAAAAACCCTGGGCTTTGGGCTCCAGAATACCGAACAGCCTGGCATGAGGGTGTTACACAAGTCAAGGTCAAATGTGTATAGTCTACTCTACAGATGTCACACTTTATACATACAGCCCATGACCTGTAAAAATTGAAGGTGCCCGTTGCAGGAGCCCTTCCTTGCCTTAAGGCAAGAATTCTTTGAGGCCCTGAAACATCAGCTTGGAATTCATGTGGCTACATTTTTTCACAATAAATCAAGGAAAGGAAAGCTTCATGGAGTGCTGGTGACTTTCCACTTTGGATAGGGTCAAATCCGCAACACTGCGCAACAATTTTTACTGGTAAATTATTTCAAATGGTATGACTTATGACCTTGGATATATCACTTATTCCACCAGCAAAAACCCATGAACTTTACAGTACCATTGACAATAAGGACCTGGTTGGACTGTGTTGATAGGCAGGCTTCAAAAGTTTAGTATCTTAGTACATTGCTAAATTGGGATCAGGATGAGCTGGCCAGGCTTCAGTCTCTTCTACAATCCTGGAATTTAAAATTTAAGAAAGCTGAAACCTTTTTTTTCCAGATGTATATTCCAATTAGTTACTAATGCACTCTTCGTCCACATAAGGGTAAAATCCTCTCATTTGTGCCCTTTTGGTCTGTTAAATACTATTGTAAGCATGTTATTATATCTGTTGAATAAATACAAAGAACCCTGTTGACGCTGCCAGACGACTGGCAACTGATAACTTCTGTGTACTCTCTGCCTGTATTGACATTAACATTGTTCTCAGTTCTCTCGAAGGACAACAGAACACCTACCTTTTATGTTTTCGAAAAGAAGAAGAAGATAAGTTATTTGTAGTTCTGCTTTATGGTGAAAACACTGCATTAATACAGGTTGGGAAAGGAAGTGTGCTACTAGCAGGATCACTAGGTGAAACTAAAGAAAAAAAGATAGAAGAAAGATTACTAATACAGCCACCTAATCTAAGGTCTGCAATGTATTACATTTTTGTTCTTGGGTTTAGGTACCCTTTAATTGTCATTATGTTTTGAATGTTAACGTCCTTTAACAGACCTGTTGCCATTTCTTTGAACAGTTCAAATTCACACTTTCTGTTTTGATTTAAATTGAATAAAATAACTTTGAAAGGTAGGGCTAACGGTTGTTTTGGTGCAAAACAGACATTTCTTATTTTGGACAATATAATAAATAAGGCCAAATATCTTCCAGGGAAGGTTATACACAGTCTGAATTTTGTTTTGTTGCAAGCATAAAAACCAACATAAAACTGCAAGGACACTGCCTCATTCCTGGGACCTCAGACAGAGAATTCTGTGTATTTTCCAAAAAGAATAAAAAAAAAAAAAAAGACAAAACAGAAGAATTTCTCCAGTCTCAACCAAGGAAGTCACTACGTACATATGATTATGTGAATACATACAGTTGCTTGGAGAAGGAACTTGCTCGCAGGATAAAGCTAATCTTTGTTCACAGACTGTCAGGCTTGTAATTCAGTTTGAAAGAATATTTGAAGTAACCAGGGGACGAGGATGGAATGTTAAAGAATTGGCTCTTTTGTGGAGAACTATGTGCCAACATCTTCCGTTTATTTCCAGCATTTTATTAGCAAAACATAAAAAAAGAATGTGGCAAAAATATAAATCTTGATTTAAAAATACAACTTTAAGCCTACATATTTGGTATGTATAATTTGGACCACGTGTTAAAAAAAAAAAAAATGACAAATATAAGTAAGCAATGGTTTACATTAAAAATAAATCTTTGGCTATTCTTACATTAAAAATCCAAATTGTACTAGTAAATCAAAGAGACCTTGTGTGGTTTTATTGATTACCCATCTATATTTCACATCTGTGCTATTTTATTTCATCTCTCTAGGTTACAAAATACTGCAAAGGGCACTTTACATAAATCTGACTTCCAATACAAATGCTGTTTATTCAGTAGAAATAAAACAAGCTATTACCTATGGTAAGAATTTATATCATTCACAATAGCCCCGCAATGCCATACAGTACTAAAATGAAAACCATTTAGAACAAATATTGTATGTTTAACGATAACCTGTCACGAGAAATTATTAAACAGAATACTTAATTCCTGACCTGTTGCTGGAAATCATCGTTTTTGGTCTATCTTACTGTTATCCTGGCTTTATCACAGAATGCAGAGCTCCAGTTTTCCCTTTTTTCCTTTTTTCCTTACTTTCAGTAGTGGAGAGTGTCATCACTATTCTTCAACATCTTCTTTGCTTCAGAAATTCCTCTTCTCAATGCTGCAGTGATCCAAACTCTTCATTGTCTTAACCTCCCTGGTGGTATGATTAGTTCTGGTTTTAGGTGCTGAAAGTGGTACAATTATTTTGCATGGAAATTTGGTGTTTTATATTGTAGTCCTGTAATTCTTAGGAATAACTCTCTTAAATCTGTTCAAACCAGAGTCTAGCAGACATCCCGGGTATGATAAAGTTTTTAATATAATAAATAATAATAAAAATTATTCAATAATGTAATCAAATCCAAAAACACTGAAATTTGCTCATTTGCAGAATTGTCACTGTCATTAGATTTAGTGTTTGATGATGAATTTCCCCACAAGTGGCTATCGCTCAATTCTGCAAGTGATTCTAATTTATTATCGCTGTTTTCTAGTTGGTCTAAAATCACTTTTGACATAAAGGGACAGTTTTTGGTTGCTATGGGCAATCTCCAAATTCCAGGCAGAAAAAACAGTATTTATAATATAAAAGTGCATGCAGGGCACTGCACAGACCACTAGGGACAAAAGGGGTGTGTAATTTTTTTATACAGTACTGTAATCTGTAAGATTACAGTACTGTGTGTGTTTTGTGTGTTTTTACTTTTTTGAATTTGGCGCCGATCTCCGCGCCGTAACGTCGCAGGGAACGGAGCTTGGCGGCACTCGGGCACTGTGTGAATCGAGCGGAAGACAGCTCGCTCACACAGTGCGGGGACATCACTGGATCCAGGGGACAAGGTAAGTAACTTCTCCCTTTGTCCAGCGATGCGATCCCGAGTCTGGCTCGGGGTTACCACATGTGGAACTAAAATCCCAACCCGAGCCAGACTCGGGATTACCGCCAGGGAGGTTAATGAACTGCTGCAGACATCTAGCTGTGTGACACCTTCTAAGCGGGACAGTAAGTCTGTTATTTAATAATTTTGGTTACTTCTTTTAACAGACCAAGCTCCTGCAAAATGTGGCATTTAGAGTTTTGAGGTGTTCTTACAATGATCATCTTTTTATTCAATCTTGTAAAAACTTTATCCCAAAAGGAAAAAACATGTTGCTGTATCTTGTATGTTATTGGGAGTTTGGTTTTAATTTGTTAGGTGCCTCCATCTAAATCTGCTAGTTCAGCTAATGTTAATCTTTCCCAGTATGAAAATGCTACTGTCCAAAGTCATGGGCGTAGCATAAGAGGATGCAGGGGTCACAATTGCACCCCTGTCCCTAGCTCCAGGGGGCCCCTGCAGCCTCCCTGTCATATTATCATATCCTCCGCAAAGTCCAGCTCCGATATGCTCTAAGGCCCCACAGTCACGCTCCAGTACTGGGCTTCCACTTTGCCTTCCACAGTCCACACCCCTCTGTTCTCATTGGCTTGGGAGAAGCTGAGAGCCATTTCCTGTATGGAGAGGAGCACGAGGTGAGAACAGCCCAGGATGGGGAAGTGTCTGTGCTGTGTGCTGGCAACATGGAATGGTAACCGAGCTTGGTGAGGCAAGAGGAGGAGAGTGCCATCTTATAGCTACAATGGGACCAATATCCCTGGTGAGGTAAGGCACCGCTCAGTGTCTTCTAGTCACTAGCTGGGATTCTCTGTACCCCCCAAACCCGGGGATCTCTGCTTACTCCACTTCCCTGACAAGTGGGGAAAGGCATGCACCTGCAGGAGGTGACCTTCCACTAACACCTGCCAACACTGACAGAGAAACCTTCAGAAATTGCTAAAACAAACCCCTTAACACCTCCTCAGGGTCCAGATTTTGTTTTGCCCCCCAGATCAAAGTTGCGCCCCCTAAAGCCCCCTGACACCCCCCCTCCCTGGATGCTATGCCCCACTGCTGAGCTTCTTTCCCAGTAAAGCACTTTATACTGCTCCTCCTCCGCAGGGCTGAAATCACATTCCTTTACAATACAGCCAGTGAGCTGCAATCTGCACAGGGTGTATCTGCCTACTGCAACTACACTGCCCTTCAGACCAGAGAATTTCACCGGTCAGAAGGGCACCATAAAAGCCATATACACCCTGTGAAGGCTGATAGACTGTGTGTAAAGGAATGCGATTTCAGCCCTGTGTATTGTGGTGGGGGGGGGGGGGGGGGCTGGTTACAGTGCTGGAATGGGAAAGTAGCTCTGCCAAATGACCTGCCAGGGGTCCCTGTCCTCTGATTCTTCAGGGGTGATCCCTGTCCTCTGATTCTCCAGGGGTGATCCCTGCTTTATGATTCTCCATGGGTGATCCCTGTCCTCTGATTCTCCAGGGTTGATCTCTGTCCTCTGATTCTCCAGCGGTGATCCCTGTCCTCCGATTATCATGGGGTGATCCCTGTCCTCTGATTCTCCAGCGGTGATCCCTGTCCTCTGATTCTCCAGGGGTAATCCCTGTCCTCTGACTCTCCTGGGGTGATCCCTGTCTTCTAATGTAAGGAGGAACACTGTGAACTCAAAACTCTTAAGCCACTATGTGTATCTTGGCCTGCGGTGGATGTATTTGTACACATAGCGGAAGGGATGGGTGGTAGTGGGGGGGCCCAGGTCAACTTTTTCAAGCTACGCCTCTGTTAAAAGGTGTCCCAATGGCTCCTCCAGTGCAATGGAGATACCCTAAGACAGGAAATATATTACTAGCTATATACTCAAGTAAAATTGGGCTAAATGAATCCTTACAGATTTACTAAACCCACAACAGTAAAAGCAGTGTGTATATGCAGTAAAGCATGCTTGTTATGCTCACTGTGGAGCCTAAGAGGGTAATCCTCCACATTGTGTAAAAAAGGTTGTTTGAT
Source organism: Lithobates pipiens (assembly GCF_037356315.1). Lineage (NCBI taxonomy): Eukaryota > Metazoa > Chordata > Amphibia > Anura > Ranidae > Lithobates > Lithobates pipiens. The sequence goes on along the minus strand of NW_027507790.1, from coordinate 165,646,332 downwards.
CCTGTCTTCAATATGCCTCTCCTCCTTCCACAGTCCCCAATCCATCTCCCGATAGAACAGAGCCTTGGAGTCACTCTGCACATGCTAAGTTTGGCGTGTATTGCAAGAGAGTTTTTTTCTTGGGAGGGTGCTTGTGATCAGCACAGGGCCAATCAGTACTGTAAGACAGAGGATCAGGGGTCCTGCAGCCTCATAGGACTGTCAGAGTAGAATGAAAACTCCTCCTACAGGCTTTAATCAGACACTCATAGAAGTCATAAGACTGCTATATACACTGCTAATGAGAAAAGGTATTTACCGTATATACTCGAGTATAAGCCGAGATTTTCAGCCTCTTTTTTGAGGCTGAAAGTGCCCCCCTCGGCTTATACTCGAGTCATCGCTGTCTGCCCGCTCGATCAGCGTGTCGAGCAGACAGACAGCGGCCATTCTATAATTCAAAAGCCGCGCCTCCGGCTCCGCCTTCGCCTGTGATAGGCGGAACACTGAATTTCCCAGCAGCCTGTGTTCCGCCTATCACGGACATCGTATCATCCTCGTACTACGGACGAGGATGATACGATGTCCGTGATAGGCGGAACACAGGCTGCTGGGAAATTCAGTGTTCCGCCTATCACAGGCGAAGGCGGCGGCGCAGCTTTTGAATTTTACAATGGCCGCCGAGGCGCTGACGAAGAGGGCACGGGACGGAGGCAAGGCAAGGCAAGGCAAGGCAAGGCAAGGCACGGCACGGGACGGGACGGAGGCAAGGCACGGCGGCAAGGCACGGCACGGGACGGAGGCAAGGAGGCAAGGCACGGGACGGAGGCTCGGGACAAAGGCTCGGGACACAGGTAGGCTGGACACACACACACACACACACACACACACACACACACACACACACACACACGGATGGAGACACACACACACAGGGATGGATGGATGGATGGAGACACACACACACAGGGATGGATGGATGGATGGATGGATGGAGACACACACACACAGGGATGGATGGATGGATGGAGACACACACACACAGGGATGGATGGATGGATGGATGGAGACACACACACACAGGGATGGATGGATGGATGGACACACACACACACAGGGATGGATGGACGGACACACAGGGATGGACGGACACACAGGGATGGACGGACACACAGGGATGGACGGACACACACACAGGGATGGACAGGCATGTCTCACCCTCGGCTTATACACGAGTCAATAAGTTTGCCAGTTTTTTTGGGGGTAAATTGGGGGCCTCGGCTTATATTCGGGTCGGCCTATACTCGAGTATATACGGTAGCAGTTTATATTAGGGTATATTACTAAAATAAACTTCATTTCCATAGATGTGTATGAGTACCACTCTAGTTCAATCTCCTATCTCCACCTCCACTAACACACAGAGCAGGTACTGATCCCATCCATCACGGATTCCAATGTGTAAAAAAGAATTCTGGTTGGCCGCACATCCAGTAAAATCACCTTTATTTCAGCAAATCCATAAAAACATGTCCAGAAACATAAATAGAGGGGAACAGCATCACCACTAACGCATTTCAGGCTAGCGCTTAGTCATAGCTCACATACAAATGTCCACTACAGAGATATGCAGTATTTCACAAAAGTTAGTACACCCCTCACATTTTTGTAAATATTTTATTATATCTTTTCATGTGACAAGACTGAAGAAACCGAAGACACTTTGCTACAATGTAAAGTATTGAGTGTACAGCTTGTATAACAGTGTAAATTTGTTGTCCCCTCAAAATAACTCAACACACAGCAATTAATGTCTAAACCGCAACACAAGTAAGTACACCCCTAAGGGAAAATGTCCAAATTGGGCCCAAAGTGTCAATATTTTGTGTGGCCACCATTATTTTCCAGCACTGCTTTAACCCTCTTGGGCATGGAGTTCACTAGAGCTTCACAGGTTGCCACTGGAGTCCTCTTCCACTCCCCCATGACGACATCACGGAGCTGGTGGATGTTAGAAACTTTGTGCTCCTCCGCCTTCTGTTTGAGGATGCCCCACAGATGCTCAATAGGGTTTAAGTCTGGAGATATGCTTGGTCAGTCCATGACCTTTACCCTCAGCTTCTTTAGCAAGGCAGTGGTCATCTTGGAGGTGTGTTTGGGGTCGTTATCATGTTGGAAAACTGCTCTGCGTCCCAGTCTCCAAAGGGAGGGAAACATGATTGACTTTAGTATGTCACAGTACACGTTGGCATTCATGATTCCCTCAATGAGCTGTAGCTCCCCAGTGCCAGGAGCACTCATGCAGCACCAGACCGTGACACTCCAACCACCATGCTTGACTGTAGGCAAGACACACTTATCTTTGTACTCCTCATCTGGTTTCCGCCACACACGCTTGACACCATCTGAAACAATTACGTTTATCTTGGTCTCATCAGACCACAGGACATGTTTCCAGTAATCCATGTCTTTAGTCTGCTTGTCTTCGACAAACTGTTTGCGGGCTTTCTTGTGCATCATCTTTAGAAGAGGCTTCCTTCTGGGATGAAAGCTATGCAGAGAAATTTTATGTAGTGTGCGGAGTATGGTCTGAGCACTGACAGGCTGACCTCCCACCGCTTCAACCTCTGCAGCAATGCTGTCTATTTCCCAAATGCAACCTTAGTGGAACCTGTAATATTAAACCGCTGTATGTTCTTGACCACAGTGCTGCAGCTCAGTTTCAGGGTCTTGGCAATCTTCTTATAGCCTAGGCCAACTTTATGTAGAGCAACAATTATTTTTTTCAGATCCTCAGAGAGTTCTTTGTCATGAGATGCCAAGTTGAACTTCCAGTGACCAGTACGAGAGAGTGAGAGCGATAACACCAAATTTAACACACCTGCTCCCCATTCACACCTGAGATCTTGTAACGCTAACGAGTCACATGACACCGGAGAGGAAAAATGGCTAATTGGGCCCAGTTTGGACATTTTCACTATGGGGTGTACTTACTTTTGTTGCCAGCGGTTTAGACATTATTAGCTGTGTGTTAACTGATTTTGAGGGGGCAGAAAATTCACACTGTTATACAAGCTGTACACTCACTACTTTACATTGTAGCAAAGTGTAATTTCTTCAGTGTTGTCACATGAAAAGATATAATAAAATATTTTCCAAAATGAATGGGGGATTGTGTACTCACTTTTGTGAGATACTGTAAATACATATACCCAACAATTACTTGCAATTGGAACAATCTGTGTAAAACAATTTTTTTTTCGGCTGCCAACAATTGGCAGATGATCGCTCCTGTTTTTAGAAAAAGTTCGGAAAAATTTGAAAAAGTAGAAAACTGAGAACATTTTGAAAAAGTAGAAAAAGTTTCCTACATTTTTCCTAACTCCTAACAGGGGCAGTCATCTGCCAATTATTGGCAGCCGCAAACCAATAGTTTCACACAGATTTTTCCAATCACAAGTAATTTTTGCTTATATATATATATATATATATATATATATATATATATATATATCTATATCTGTAGTAAACATTTATATGTGAGCTATGACTGAGTGCTAAGGGAGCGTGAAATGGACATGTTTTTATGGACTTGCTGAAATAAAAGTGATTTTACTGCATGTGCAGCCAACCGGAATTGCATTTCCATGTTCTGTGTACTGTGGGAGACCAGATATAATGAATTCTGGGTTTAGTAACACTTTAAGGATTGGTAAGCTGCAATATATAACTTTTTGTTTATGAGTTTAATACCACTGAAAACAGTGTCCCAACTACTATTGCTGTTGCTTCTGCTAGACAACATAGTCTGCTTGTGCTTAAATGTAGAATAAAAACACAAAAGAAAGCAAGTGTAATAATAAAAAAATATATATCGTCAATGCAGCTATCGTCAATGCTATCATTATGTGTATTAACCACATACAATTATCAGAACACAATACTTTTCATAACAGTAGCCAATTAAGAATAAAAAAAAATATATTGCTACAATAGGAACTGCCAATGTATTCCTTATTAATGAAGTATAGGAAAGTGTAGGTTTAAAGGAAAAAATGAAAAATGCCGGGTCTATCATATATCATTTACCTTCCACCAGTGATATAATCCTCATTTCATATGGAAAATATTGCTATAACACGCTTAATGGCTCCTAACTTAATAGAATGGATGACTGCATCATCATTAGAATTTCAATTCTTTCAAATACTTTTTGATTACGGTATATGATTAATCAGTAATAGCCATAGCGCCTGTTTTCTCAATCAGATAACATTACTTTGTCAGGCTTTTCAGGAAATCGCCTAATAATAGGCCAGCTTAAAGACATATTCCTGTCTATCCTTCCTTTGGTATCGCTATGTGTCCTTAATTAAAGTGTCTTAAGTTAGTGTATTCTAAATTTAAACACTTCCCATACTAATACTCATATCTGTTTTATTTTCCAAAGGAAAGACTCTTCAGATATGTTGTAGTGTTCCACTCACTTACCTCTCCTTCACAGGGCTACATTTCCTTGTCTTTATCAACAAGAGATAGGGCCCCCTTTGAACACTCTATTAAGGAAGGAAAAGTCTGGAATAATACAAACAGTGAAGCTGTAGGAAAATGAAGCTTACGTGGCCATTTAGTGATAAAAATGATTTAATAGGTGCATTTCCACATTTCATTTGTACAGGGGTTAAGCACCTCCATTTATGCATTTATACTTTTTTTTAACCCTGCATGATCTAAGAACATTTCAAAATTGATGTCTATGTCTTTTAAAGAATGGAACAGGGACATGCACCCATCTGTCCCTCAGTTGTCCCTTTTTTTTGGTCTGGTATGTACAACTCTATAAAAAAAAATTACTATTTTACTAGCAAAAGTAAAAAGGTATACTGCACTAAACTTTCTATTTAACCTCTATATTTCTACATTTGTTATTTAAAAAAAAATTATAAAGGAAAAAATAGCAGTCAAAAAAGCACTTGTGTGGTTTAGCCAAAGATTTTCTGCAAATAAGATCTGTGTGGCTGTGTAACTTGGACCATGTCAGGGACTTGTTTGTTGCCTTCATAATGTGTGCTAAAATGTGTCCCTTTTTATTATCTCAGAAAGTCAGAGGTATGATGCACTAATGCTGCCAAGGGTGCTGCTGGTGTGCAGAGATGTGACTACATGTGGTAGGGCATCCAATCTCCATTTCAAAAATTATTCTTCTAGCAGGGCTGGACTGGGACAAAAATTTGGCCCTGGACTTCATCCAGACCAGCTCACTTTAATTTTGCAAACAAGCACAAAAACAGTTTATAAAACTATACGCAATTTTGCAAAAAAACATAAATAGTATAACATAAGGAGTCCTCACTAACCTCTTTTATTATTTCACTTATTCTCCTCTGTATTTTTCTCATCTTTCTCACATCACCGCGTGAAGTTGAGGGCGAGCCACGCAGCCATTACTTTGTCACTGAAACTGGCCCACTAAGCCATCGGCCCACCGGGAAACTCCCTGTAGTCCCAATGGCCAGTACATGCCTGTCTTCTAGTGACACAGAATGCTAATCATTTTCATCACAATCATATAGAAGTTACCAACTTTACATACCTTATTATTTTATGCACATTTATTTACCAATTAATATTGTTACTTTCATAGATACCTCTGGTCTCCATGGCAATCACGTGATCTATTGTTACGTACATGATCTATTGAACTTCTAGTCTATGCAAGCTAGTAAAAGGTTACAGCAGCAAGTACCAACTGAGATAATTCATGCAACCTTGAAGTGACCTCTAGTTTATCTTTCCAATTTTTTTCAAGTCCACAAACGCTAATATTATCCATTTCCCAAGTAAAATTTTTTTTTGAAATTTTATGTAAACAGTTTGAATGTTTGCATTTGAGCTTAAACAAAGCTTTTAGTCTTCTTGGTTGTTTTATGTAAATTGCAGAACCCCTTTACACCATGCTATGGAAATAAAGAGAAGGGGAGGTGTTTGTAGTCCAACTCAGGATAGAAACTACACTTTTCTGTAATAGAAATGTATGTAATAGTGGAAAAGTCTACTAACTTGTGAGAAGAGCTACAAACTTTCCAAGATCACCAGGGGAAGACTCCAACACTGAAGCTCCACTACAACTATAGTTCCTGCAACTGTTAATACCAGCAGTCCTGTTTACTAAGGAAATCATGAACCAGCTATAACAGCATCTACGTGACTTTTAGTGTATCCCTGTTGCATACAGGCCATTGCTAAAATTAATTTGCTAGGAAATATAGTGTTTACCCATAACTGTAAGTGGTATACACATAATTTCTGTTTATTAAATACACATAACATACTACCGAGTTGGTTTCCTTTCATTTGTTGCAGAATCAAACAAACAGCCCAAAAGAAAAAAGAAAAACAGGTTTTAATATGCTTTAACTGTTATAAAAAGCCAAGGGTGAATTGCTGTGGTATATTTGTTTTTCTAACATTTTTATCTGTTCAGTAAACATCTACATGGCCATTTGGCTTGGTTAACATCTACACGGCTGTATTTTCTCGAGCACAGCAGCCCATTCATTTGAATGGGCTGTTGTACCTCCTGAAAACGCAGGGAAAAGGTCCTTGTACCTTTTCAGAAAATGTAGCCACAGGGAAACCGCATAGAACAGTGTGGGGAACTGTAATGCGGTTTCCAGTGCATGGGGGTGCCATTAAGATTATTGGGACCCCTACGCATCTCCTAAGCAGCAACGCATTATTCTCTGCGGGTGCACCCACTCAGATGTGAACCTAGCCTTATTGTCTATGAGTCAGTATTAAGAAATTTGGTTTTGACCTGCTGTCAAGTGAAATGAACAGCACATGCTTATTTTGCAACCTTCCTGATCACAAAAGACATCAACACAAATTTCCAAAGGATGCATTTAATGCTTTGAACTTTATTATTGTGCAATAATCTATTTCTGTGTGGTCACCTTCGATTGTCAGGTGTAGTCTTCCAGTACATGCATTCTTCCCATTCTCTTTTTATCCATTGTCACCTCTCATCTTTTTTTCTTGATTCATTATTTCTGTTTTTCTTTTTTTTTCAATGTAACTGTTTTATTTTTCTATGTTATAGCACGACCTTGATTACTGTATTACCCAGTATACTTTAACAACTTTTTTTTACATTTGATTAATGTATTTCAGTAACAAAACCACATATGCAAATTATGCCTAATTAGTTTTTGTTAAAATAAATCTAATTAGCACTTGGAACATTTAGAGCATTGTACATAAGAAACATTATGATTGCAACATTATGAAACAAAGAAATAATGAAAGGACTGCATTTTCCACAAAACAGAAATACAAGTATATTATCTGTTGAACAAACCACATAAAGAATATATCAACAACAGGGCACTCCTCTACTAAAACTGAACACAGAAGATCCTGCTCAAAAGTACGGTAGGTATAAACAATGTCAGGAGAATTGTTACTAAAAAATTAACTCAGGAGTACATTCATTTGCACATAACCTGAAGACGCTGAACACGCTGAAGAACAGGCTGGCATGTTAATCTACAAGAAGATACATTAATGTGGCAGTAATCCACATCTGTGTTTATTATAAGGCACTTGTAGTCCAATGTCAAGGACAGCATGGTGATGGTGTAGCACTTAGGTTAAACATTTACATCCTATGTTCACTTATTTGTTTCTCCATCTGATAACTTATAAAAGCAACAACAACAAACAGGAAGGGATAAGAAGGCCTGACAAAGGTCAAATGACTTTCTACAGACCAAGCAGGCCACAGTCATCTTCATGTTCTCTTCAGGCCTGTGAATTCAATGGTGCAATGGCAACCTACCAAATGTTTGCAATAACTTTCAAGTAATATAGGCAAAGATAAAACGGAAACAATTCTATAAAAATAATTCAAGTTAACATGTGCATAGGGCATTATGCATGCCAAAATCAGTCATGTTGCTGGCAGGTAATTATAGGTTGTTAAGCCAGTATACATAAAGTGCATTTGAGCTCAAAAAGTGAAGATTTGCTACATCATAAGGAACATTGTAAAAATATTTTTGGTAGTTAAGCAGTACTCTGATAGTTCTACTTTCTGTCTTGAATCCCTCTTAAAAATAACAGTGCACATCCTGTGCCTTCACCTTTGTAGTTTTATATCTGCAGTGAAATTTTGGACATTGTACATTTTGTTTGCTAATCTTAGGAGAAGTTGGAGTGAGATTTCCTGATGTCACAGTACTGCTTACCTTTCTATTTGCTGGAGTAGAAGCTGTAGTAGAACCTGCAGTGGAGGATCTCTCTGCTTTATATTATTCATTCTGTGAATCTCTGCTTCTTTTACCTATCTTGTAGCTTCTTGAATAGTCACCCACCAGTCGACAGTGGGACAGCTGTGACATGAGAAAGCAAAGCCCTGCCTCTACTAAGATAGTCACCTCTATGAAAGACACAGCGTAGAACAAGGCATGATAAGTTGGTAATAGGGAAACAAAACTGGTGCCGGGAGATCACAGACAATACTAATAACTAGTCTTTTGCCCTGTTTATCTTTCTTGGACACTGTTGTCTTGTAGAGCCTGACATGATAAGGGAGGCCTTTCTTACAGCTTCGTATCAGGGACCATTGGTAGTGATACAGTGGCTGCAAGAGCACAGTGAGGTATGAGATGTACAGCAGACTGTACAGGTAATGGCTGGTACTTAAGAAAAATCCTGAACTTGGCAGGCATGAAAGGCTGGTGACTGTCTGGGGGTGCCAGACAGGCTGGTGGGCACTAGCTATGGCAGATGACCAGCAAGGACCAGGTAAGTAGTAGGGATGAGCTTCGAGTTTGAGTCAAACTCATGTTGGACTCAAACATTGCCTGTTCACCTGTTCAATGAGCAGCAAACAATTTGGGGTGTTCGCGGCAAATTCGAAAAGCCGTGGAACACCCTGTACAAGTTTATGGGAGAAATCTAAAGTGCTGATTTTAAAGGCTTATATGCAAGTTATTGTCATAAAAAGTGTTTGGGGACCTGGGACCTGCCCCAGGGGACATGTATCAATGCAAAAAAAAGTTTTAAAAACGGCCATTTTTTTGGGATCAGTGATTTTATTAATACTTAAAGTGAAACAATAAAAGTGTAATATTCCTTTAAATTTCGTACCTGGGGAGTGTGTATAGTATTCCTGTAAAGGGGCGCATGTTTCCAATGCTTAGAACTGTCCCTGCACAAAGTGTAATTTCTGCAGGAAAAAAAGTAATTTAAAAGCACTTGTGGCTATAATGAATTGTCGGCTCCCCATAATACAGATAACAGTCTTTGAAAGTCATTGATAAAAAAAAAAAAAAAAGCGTGGGGTTCCCCCAAATTCAATTACCAGGCCCTTCAGGTCTGGTATGGATATTCAGGGGAACCCCGCGTCAAAAAATAAAAATAAAATTACATGGGGTTCCCCCCAAATATCCATACTAACTAGACCTTTCAGATCTAGTATGGATTTTAAGGGGAACTCCACGCCTAATTTTAAAAAAATGGCGTGGAGTTCCAAAAATTCCTACCAGACCCTTTATCCGAGCAACCTGGCAGGCCGCAGGAAAAGAGGGGGGGAGAGAGTGCCCCCCCTCCTGAACCGTACCAGGCCACACGCCCTCAACATTGGGAGGATGCTTTGGGGTCCCTCATCCCCACAACCCTGGCAGGTGGTTGTGGGGGTCTGTGGGCTGGGGGCTTATCAGAATCTTAACAAGGGGACCCCCAGATCCTGGCCCCTCCTGTTTGAAATGATAAGGGGGTACAAAAGTACCCCTACCATTTCACAAAGAAAGTGTAAAAAAAGTTAAAAAACACACACACACACTGTTGGGAAAAGTCCTTTATTAAAAATAAAAAAAGATTCCAGCGGTGGTAATCCACTCTTGCTATCCAGCGATGGATGATCATCTCTCCGGGGTCCAGCGATGGGTGATTTGATCCAGCGATGGGTGATCTCTCCCTCCAGCACAGTGCATTCATCCTGTCTCCACCGGAGACACTGTGGGAATCCCGGCAGCCTGACACTTCTTAGCTGAGGAGGGCAGGGCCACCCGTCACCTGACTCCGCCCCCTCTAACGCAAGAGGAAAGCCGGGCTTCCCCAGTGACGTATGGGTGACCCGCCCCTCTGATGTAATGCAGGTTTCCGTTACAAGCTGTTGCTGTGGGGGCACTCGGCAGAAGGGAGGGGCCAGGAGTTCAGGCTGGGGACCCAAGAAGAGGAGGATTGGACTGCTATGTGTAAAACCACTGCACAGAGCAGGTAACTATAACATGTTTGTCATTTTTAAACATGAAAAAACAAGACTTTAATATCACTTTACAGTTGACATTTTCCCAGATTTTCTATAGTAATGTATTTATATATTTGAAACAAGATTTAAACCAAGCCCTCATGGATATCTGTAACTTCAGATATTTATTTTCTATGGCAGCAGATACTTGGAAGACTACCAGTTTTCCGATGTAAACAAATAGAGGGAGCTGTAAGTCGTTAGAAATGGAAACCTGAATTCAGTCTCTTGCGGAATCTTTGAGTATGAATTACTATACAATACCTGCAGATCAGAGATGGCTTTTTTAGGATGTGTTAAGAATACTTTAATGTCTGTGGTATTCGCACAGGTGAACTTTAAGTGGCTCCTGTATTTACCAACCTAAAGCAAGCATGCTTTCTGCATAAGAAAGAAAAATATGAAATGGTGTCTGCAGGGGCAGACTGACAACTCATGGGGCCCCCGGGCAATATGAGATTATGGGGCCCCCAGGCAATCAGAGATTATGGGGCCCCACAGTATACACAAACACACACACACACACAGTATACAATCACACAGTATACACAGACATGTTTCTATTGGGTGAGAAGGTACTGGAGAGGTGGGGCAGCTATAATCTCAGGATTTTTAGCCCAAAAGGATTTCGGACATTTCACAGACAGATGTAAATAAAACATGGCACAGTGGTGTAGTGGTGTAGTGGTTTAGCGGGCTCGCTGGTTCGAATCCCAACCATGACACTACCTGCCTGGAGTTTGCATGTTCTCCCTGTGCCTGCGTGGGTTTCCTCTGGCTATTCCGGTTTCCTACCACACTCCAAAGACATGCAGGTAGGTTAATTGGATCCTGCCTAATTGTCCCTAGTATGTATGAATGCGAGTTAGGGACCTTAGATTGTAAGCTCCTTGAGGGTAGGGACTGAAGTGAATGTACAATGTATATGTAAAGCGCTGTGTAAATTGATGGCGCTATATAAGTACCTGAAATAAATAAGTAATACACAGATTTTTACAAACTGTCCCTGGTTTTACTGAGGCTGGCAACCTTAATGGGGCCCCCTAGTGGCATGGGGCCCTCAGGCGGTGCCCGAGTGGCTGAATGGTCAGTCCGCCCCTGGGTGTCTGTTACAGCATAGTCATGGTGTGTATTCATGTACATACCTCCATGTATGTTACTGCACATATGCTTGTTTCTTCAAAAATAAATTAAGGAGCTTGCAGGTGTGCAATACAGGTCCCCTAACTGCTACCATAGATACAAATCCTGATGACGATAAAGGAAAGAAACAATTCAGCCAGCTTGGATACAACAGAAAAATCTCCAATTTGTGTTATTCAACTCTTGAAAAGTCAGCCCTGGTTATTATAAATGCAAATTATCTAGTAATTCCAAACATTCTGCTGAATATAATGAAAAAAACAGACATGAAGAAGTCTTTATGTGGGTCATTCAGGAGTCACCATGGTTTTGGATCACCACGCTTTTCCTACAATCAAATCCAAAAAAAAAAAAATGCAAGGGTAAGATTGGATGCTGGTAGTTGTTAGGAGAAGTAGACTGGAAGAAGCAACATACGTCTTGATGTAGGGCTGAACTTGTTTTCCAATATTATAATATCATTTTTTTGTGACTATAATTTTCAGGATGGCAATACTGTGTACTTTCTGTGCGCTTGTAAAATGAAAGAACACAAAGTACATTTTCACAAATGATCATAGAGTTATGTGAACACACTATGTTCAACGTTTGATTGGTGAATTCTTATTCACAGATTGAGAGCATCTGGGTGATGTAAAATGATATGTTGACTCTCAAGATGTAGTTGGATCAGATTTTAGATTTACTTGGCCTTTGAAGCATGTTCAACACGTTTGGCTAACAGTTGTAAGATTGTCTTACATCTGCTCTAGAAACACAGACCACAGAAACTGCATTTGCCCCCTTTTCAGACTAGAAAATACCAACTTGAAAAAGGTTGATCTCAGAATGATGCTATATAATAAAATGATAAGATAATAAACATTCGCTTATTTCATTTTGTGGTATGAAAAATTAAGAATTTCGATAAAATATACAGTGTCTTGAAAAAGTATTAATACCCCATTAAATATTCCACATTTTGTCATGTTACAATCAAAAGTGTAAATGTATTTTATTGGGCTTTTATGTGATATAGACCAACATAAAGTGGCACATAATTGTGAAGTGGAAGGAAAATTAAAAATAGTTTTCAACATTTCTTACAAATAAATATGTAAAAATTGTGGAGTGCATTTGTATTCAGCCCCACTGAGTCAATGCTTAGTAGAACCACCTTTCACTGCAATTACAGCTGCAGGTCTTTTTGGGGATGTCCCTACCAGCTTTTTACATATAGAGAGTGACATTTCTACCCATTCTTCTTTGCAAAATAGCTCAAGCTCTGTCAGATTGGATTAGGAGGGTCTGTGAACAGCAATATTCAAGTCTTGCCACAGATTCTCAATTGGATTTAGGTCTGGACTTCGTCTGGGCCATTCTAATGCCGCGTACACACGATCGGAATTCTCGTCGTAAAAAGCTCTTATGGTTTTCCCGACGGAATTCCAATGGAATTCGGCTCAAGCTGTCTTGCGTACACATGGTCACATCAAATTCCAATCATTTATAACGCGGTGACATACAACACGTAGGACGTGACTAGAAAAAGGAAGTTCAATAGTCAGTAGCCAATAGCTTCTGTCTCGTAGTTGAATCTGAGCATGCGTGATTTTTGGCGTGTCGGAATTGCATACACACGACCGGAATTACCGATAGAAAGTTTTTCCGTCTGGAAAATTGGGAACATGCTATAAATTTTTGGCTGGCGGAAATTCGAACAGCTAAATTCCGATGGAGCATACACACGGTCACATTTTCCGATGAAAAGCTCTCATAGGTCTTTTTCTGGCCGGAATCCCGATCGTGTGTACGCGGCATAACACTTGAATATGCTTTGATCTAAACCATTCATTTGAAGCTCTGGCTATATGTTTAGGGTTATTGTCCTGCTGGAAGGTGAATCTCCAACCCAGTCTCAAGTCTTTTGCAGACTCTAATAGGCTTTTTTCAAAAATTTCCTTGGATTTGGCTCCATCCATCTTCCCATTAACTCTGACCAGTTTGTTCCTGCTGAAAAAAAAGCATCCCCAAAACATGATGCTGCCACCACCATGCTTCACGGTGGGGATGGTGTGTTCAGGGTGATGTGCAGTGTTAGTTTTCTGCCACACATAGCGTTTTGCTTTTAGGCCAAAAAGTTATATTTTGGTCTCATGCGACCAGAGCACCTTTTTCCACATGTTTGCTGTGTCCCCCACATGGTTTCTCACGAACTGCAAACAAGACTTCTTATGACTTTCTATCAACATTGGTTTTCTTCTTGCCACTCTTCCATAAAAGCCAGATTTTTGGAGTGCGAGACTAATAGTTGTTCTTTGACCAGATTATCCCACCTGAGCTGTGGATCTTCTTGCCAGGCTTGTCAGTTTAGGTGGACGGCCATGTCTTGGTAGGTTTGCAATTGTAGCATACTCTTTCCATTTTCGGATGATGGATTGAACAGTGCTCCGTGAGATGTTCAAAGCTTGGGATATTTTTAATGACCTAACCCTGCTTTAAACCTCTCCACAACTTTACCCCTGACCTGTCTGGAGTGTTCCTTGGCCTTCATGATGCTGTTTGTTCACTATTGTTCTCTAACAAACCTCTGAGGGGTTCACAGAATAGCTGTATTTATAATGAGATTAAATTACACACAGGTGAACTTTACTAATTAGGTAACTTCCGAAGGCAATTGATTCCACTAGATTTTAGTTAGGGGTATCAGAGTAAAGGGGGGCTGAATACAAATGCACGCCACACTTTTCAGAAACTTTTGTTGAAAACCATTTATCATTTTCCTTCTTTTTACTTCACAACTATGTGCCACTTTGTGTTGTTCTTTTACATAAAATCCCAATAATATACATTTACGTTTTTGGTTGTAACATGACAAAATTTGGGAAATTAGTACTTTTTCAAGGCACTGTATGTAAAATTAGTATCAGCTTTTTTACCACCTCTTTTTTTATGGTTCATACTGTTATATAGCAAGCTTACAGGTTGTCTTATGCAGACCGAAAAATAATAGCATATGAAGATGAATATATTATGGTTATGAACATAACTATAAGTTAGTATGTAGGTGGGCTGAAGTATGTGAGCCAGCAGCCAGCCCAGGCTGGGGAAAGGGTTAAGTGTTTCTTGCTTAGGTCTCTGGTTTTTGGTCCTAGCCAGCTGACCTGAGCTATAAAATAGGGGATGGCTGAGTTCCAAAAAGGAGGGTTGTAGTGGGACCAGTGAGTTCCAGCGTCACCTGTGAGCGCAGTCATTCGTGCTAATGATGTATCCTGGATTTTCCAGAGACAGCCAAGCCATGAACAATGCAGTTATGGACTTTCACCTCATGGAAGTATGCCTGGACCACTACACTATTCTAGTCAGGATTAGGAGAAGGATGCATTTCATATTGAACTGTTATGCTACATCTCTCCAGTAATGTTCTATTAACCGTTCTGATCCTAGTTTGAAGTTATTCAAATGAGTGCATGTTGGTTCTGGTGTATTCAAAAGCACCAGGGTCTGTAAAGCACTACAAGGTATGCAGTAACACTGTTACATAAGGGTTAACTCGGCAAGACAAAGAAGAGAAGTGTAGTTTCTAAAACTAACCCTGCACAAGTTCAAGACACAAAGCAACCAGTCATTAGGCATGGTACCTGGTAAGGTGGTAGCAAGGGAATTGTTGTCTGGCTCTCTCCATAGTGGTTGGTATCCAACAGCCATTGGATCCGTACTCACGTTACAGAGACCTATGGCCTGATCACATGTTACAGGAAAGAGTTAGGTGAGAACACGCATTATGTCCATGCTAGGTACTCTGTGGAACCCCATTCTGTTACTCTGAGTAAGATAACAGAGGTACACTGGACTGGTGGAGTGGGTGCAGGCTCAGCACATCCCTACTAATACAAACATATAAGTGACAGTGTGTAGTAACATGGGATGAATCACTTTTCAGAGGAACTCTGTACCTTATTACTGTACACAGTGAAGGCTCCTCTTTAAATTGAGGTGCTGCCTTAATGTTAGATCCTTCAGATGACTGCAGTCCGCCTGGTCCTGTGCATTTTTAAGCACTCCCCATGTGAGGGGTAGCCCGGCATCACAGATGACCCTGCCCGCAACTGATTTGTCTCAAGAGGAGGAGATTTATTTTGGGAGTTCAGACCCTGCCACTGTCTCCAAATTGTGCTTCTGTGTTGTCACCCTGTCACATGCATTCTTCATGGAGACGTGACCATCCAACTTTTATTGCTGTCACTGTTAGCCAATGCTGAAACGCGAGCACTGGACAAGAAGTGGCTGAAAATTGATGAAGGAGGGTAGCAGTAAGATGCAAAAAAGATGTAAAAAAAAGGTAAAACAGTATTGTATGTAGAAAAAAAAAAAAAAAGCATGGCAGAAGTATTTGATACACAGTACACTACCTTGCCAAATAAGTAAATATATGCTAGGCATAATACTTGCAGTTAAACTGGAATAAAGTTTTATGCTTTTTTTAGGAAAATAAGTGCCTGTCTTTCCAAATTTCCAGATTATTCTGTTGTTGTTTTCTCAGTATGAATCTTGCCAAATAATGTGGTTCTGCATTTGCAGTTAAATTCCTTCTTGTTCAATATCATGGAAGTGTGAAAGTACATATAAAGCAAATAAGAAAACGTCTTTTGTCTAATGCCGCGTACACACGCCCGTAATTTCCGATGGAAACAGTCCGATGGGAGCTTTTCATCGGATTTTCTGACTGTGTGTATGCCCATCTGTCTTTTTCTGTCGGCATTTCCGACAGTCTTTAGATTGAGAGCCTGTTCTTAATTCTTCAGACGGAAAACCTTTCTATCAGATTTTTCGAACACGTGTATGCAATTGCGACACGCAAAATTCCGACGCATGCTCGGAAACAATTCAACGCATGCTCGGAAGCATTAAACTTCCCTTTTATAGTGCCGTCGAATGTGTTGTATGTCGCGGTGTTAGTGACCGTCAGCATTTGGTGTGACCGTGTGTAGCAAGACAGGTTGAACGAAATTCCGATGGAATTCCGATGGGAAAACCATCAGAGCTTTTTCCAACGAGAATTCCAATCGTATGTACGCAGCATGAGAGATCAGATATGAGTACAAAGCAAGCTTTACATGTTATGCTCTCTATAGCCAATATTTTGACAATATTTTGCATGTAGCGCATCCCCTTAACGGCCACAGATGAACTGGGATCTCCCACCCTGCACAACGAGGCACACCAAATTTTCACAGGCACACCAAATACAGAGAACAGTCCTTGACTTTGTTTTTGTTATTTATTGAGGGTTAATAACTTGGATAGGGATGGGAGGTTATGGAATGCTCACTTGACTTTAGGGACATTCTTCCTATATACAGTCTCTATATACAGCTCTACTTATTCCTCCAGCACATACTTGCTTGCAGAACCCAGATGGATCACTGTGTGAAGATCTGACAGTCACTCAGATTAAAGGCAATAGTTCATTACAAGCAGCTCCTCCAAACCTCCATCCACTATGTCCGGATCATTCTCCAATGTCCCAAAAAACAGACGGAGGCACCAGAGAGGCTGTTAGGATGAGCCATCCAGCCCTGAGTCACTGAACCCTGGCCCAGATTCACAGCTCAGGCTTAACTCTGAGCTAAAGAAATTTGCTTACAGTAACAAATCTACACTAATACCTAGTATACTACTAGAGCATGCTACATATATTTTTCATTTCATACTCATTAACCTTCTTAGCAGTATTCCCGAGTGTGGCTCGGGGCGAATTTTCCATACCAAGGGTGGTAACCCCGAGCCACACTCGGGGCTGCATCTCAGTATCCAGGGAAAGTAATTTACATTGTCCACAGGATCCTGCCATGTCCTCCCACTGTGTGCAGCGGCTGTGTCTTCTGGGCGATGTACTCTATGCCAGGCTCCATTCTCTGCAAGCAGTGCACGGGGACGGGGCCTGGCGGGAAATTCAAAAAGTGAAAAAAACTGAAAATATACAGTACACTGTAATCTTACAGATTACATTACGGTTTTAATTTATTTAACCTCCCTTTTGTCCCTAGTCTTTTGTCCAGTGCCCTGCATGTAGTTTTATATTATATATACTGTTCTTTCTGCCTGAAAACTTGAGATTGTCCATAGCAACCAAAAAGTGTCCCTTTACGTCAAAAGTGGTTTTAGACCAGCTAGAAAACAGCGATAATAAATTAGAACACTTTCAGAATTGAGCGATAGTGATTCGTGAGGAAATTCGTCATCAGACAATTCTGCAGCTGAGTAAATTTCAGTGTTTTTGAGTTGATTGCATTATTGATTACATTTTATCATTATTATAATATTATTTTGGGTATAACATGTAACATGTTATGAAAGGTGAACTTATCCAATTAGCTCATTTCATAATTTGTGTCTCTAGGAGGTGCCATTTTAAGCATAACCCTGTGGCATTAGGTCAGTGATGGCGAACCTTGGCCCAGATGTTTTGAAACTACATTTCCCATGATGCTCCACTACACTGAAGAGTGCATGAGCATCATGGGAAATGTAGTTCCAAAACATCTGGGGTGCCAAGGTTCGCCATCACTGCATTAGGTCTTCACCAGAGCAACTGATGGTACTTACGTTACTCTGCTAATGCTCCAGGGTTGCAACTCAATTGATGAGTGTCACCAAGCAGACAGGACAGACAATACAATTGTTCAGGTTTCAGGTAGATGGTCCAAGTAACAGCTGCGAGCAGGCAGAATATCAGAGCAGATACAGATTGGAGTTAACGTACTAAAACTGGAGAGTGCAAAATCTGGTGCAGCTCTACTTCCTGTTTTTTTTTTGTCAAAGCTTAATTGAACAAGCTGAAGTTAGAAGCTGATTGGGTACCATGTACCGCTGCACCAGATTCTGAGTGCCCCTGTTTTAGTAAACGAACTTCTAGTCCAGTATCACTGAAATCTAGACTTGTGTAGACAGACTAGTGACTAACAGAATTTTTTGATTGGGTACTAGCTTGATCTCATTTTAAAGTCTTTTACCAAGGCCAGGTGTGGAGACTGGAGTGTAGGCTTACTGCAATGCAGGACAAGGTCAAGTAGATAACAGTGATCTCCCATTCACATGGGTGCGATTTGACATGCGATTTGACAGGTCAAATTGCATGTCAAATCAGAGCCTATTCCCAGCAATAGGAGCGTCCCAATTGGTGCGATGCTGTCTTTGCAGCACCACGCCAATTTCAAAAAGTAGTCTCTGCACTACTTTTGGTGATTTCGGAGGGCGACTTCAAAAAAACCTTTGTGCATGAACCCGCACAGATGTCTTTCAAGTCACCTCCGAAGTCAGACAGAAATGCGGCTTTGAAATCCTGTCCTGAAGTCCTCGTTCTTTCATCTGAACTTGCACGATTTCAAAACAATGTTCAGTTTGAACGAGGGCTTTGGGACAAGATTCAGCAAATCTCGGCTACCTGCAGATATAGGAGAGGCCTGTCTGAGATCTGTGAGCTTTGAATTCTGATTCTTATTAGTTTTCTCTAATGACTATTTTGGAAATTTCTACTGTGCGCTATGGCAGGGACAGCGCAAAAGGACACCTAAACCTTATTTATATTTCCATAAATGTTTCTGCAGCACCCGGAGATCCTGCAGTGCCTCAATGTCTCTGGTATGAATAATTTTCTGTCTGTTTACTGTCATCTGGCCTGGATGGAGCCTCCTCGGAGAGAAAGAAATCCTTACTGCCTTTTAATTTTCTGGGCTCATATTTTCTCTTGTTTAGGAGTGAACTCATTCTATTCTGCTACAGTACAGGCTGTGGAAAATTATTTCAAACCTGCTCCAATTTTTTTATTGGCCAGAATTCGTTTCTACGGGTGCTGTCAGGAATCTAAACTTGAGTAGGCTGTTGAGCTGAGGCAGTCCCCTGCTAATCTGGCTACTTACAAGATAGAATGATTAAAAATGCAACTTTAATGAAATCCGAATTATTATTTTTTTTAATTGGAGAGGGATTACTCAAACTGGATACATTTTTAGGACCTTATTTACTGAAACGTGAAACAAGATGTGGTGCAATGAAATAAATGGATCTTGTGTCCAGCTGAAGTTGACTCATAAACTCTCATGTACGTATTCATATCACATACCTGTGGAGTCCCTGTAGAAGCTGGATATGATAGTAGTAGGTGCCACTACTACACGCCATTCGCAGAACGCCTTGCTTTTTTCTGAATGCAAATCGTTCTCTGCTTGGATGTCTCCCCACCTCGTACAATCAGAAAACGCCATAAAAAAAGAAATTAGAGCTGTACAGAGTGAACCCACAGATGATTCAAAGGTAGGCCATGGATATTGAACTCGGAGATCACTTTTTGAGGCAAGGTTGCAGCTCATGGCCCTTGTTGAGAACTGGAATAATGTTGAAGCTATTTCTGTAACCAACCATTTATAGAGATAAGCAAATGATTATTTTCATTCTTTTTCTGTGTGTTCTATGCCAATTATTCCTTGGCACTGTATCGAGAAGCTTGAATATTCATTTTTTACACTGCATTATGGTTTAGTCAGGCTATTTTCTATAATACCTAATTTAAAAAAAAACATACAATATATAGTATTGCTGTTAAAAGAGATGTGGGGGGTGACTGTGTTGTCAAATTTGACCCTTTTGGAGACTTAAGCCTAATACACATGGGTCGAATATTGGCCGACATGGGCCGGTTCAATAAAAAACAGCGGACATGTGGCCGTGTGTATGGCAGCCGATCCGACAGAAGGCGGCCGTTTGGTCAGCTTCTCTTGGATGAGCATGCTGGAAATCAAGCAGCCGACCATCTCCTGAACAACGCTCTCGGCCAATGGCAGAGAGCATTGACGGGGGTGTGTTCTGGTAGGGGGGCTGTCCCCCTATCAGAACACACAACCTAGTCAGGGGAGATTGATGTACTAACATTGGATTGTTAGTACAGCGGCTCTGATCTGAGCTGTCAGTTTTTTTTTTCATTCAACCTGCTGGGTTGAACGGAAAAAAAAACTATTAGTATGCACCAGATTTAGGCCTCATGCACACTGGGCGTTGTCTGGAGGGCACACCCTCCAGCTTCACTGTGGACAGCCTATAAAGCTCTAATGCCACATACACACGTTCAGAATTTTGGTTGGAAAAAGCTCTGATGGTTTTTCTGATGGAATTCCGATGGATGGATGCATACACACAGTCACACCAATTTCCGACCCTCAAGAACGCAGTGATGTACAACATGTATGACGGGACTAGAAAAAGGAAGTTCAATAGCCAGTAACCAATAGCTTCAGTCTCGTAGTTGAATTTGAGCATGCGTGAGTTTTTGCGTGACAGGAATTGCGTACACACGAACGGAATTTCCGATAGAACCTGCTCTCAATTTTTGCTGGTGGAAATTCGGCCAGCAAAATTCCAATGGAGCATACACACGGTTGCATTTTCCGACAAAATGCTCTCATCTGTCTTTTGCTGTCCGAAATTCCGGCTGTGTGTACACGGCATAACAGCATTCACCCCTGGGTGCATACTGCCCTAAAGAGAAGTACCACTGAGTGCACTGCCCAGCCCTGTCCAGCCATAGCACCTGTCAGACTCTCCTAGAGTTTGTAAGTCTGCTAGAAATGAAGCTAGATGCACATGTATCCTCCAGTCACAGCATAACACCAGAAACTCATGCAGCGGGGCTAAACACCCAACATGCATGAGGCCTTTTAGTTGTAATAAAAACATCTTTGTCATTCCCTCCAACCCCTTTGCATTTTATTTTATATATATACTGTGATTCTGAACTTGCCAAATATGCTGTTTTACTTGTTTCAAAGTGATCGTTTACAGTCACTTTAACCACTTAAGGACCGCCGTATTGCCATTATACGTCATCAGAATGGCACAGGCAGGCACAATCACGTAGATCTACGTGCCTGCCTTCCAGCGGGTGGGGGGTCCGATCGGACCCCCTCCCGCTGGGTACGGCGGTCCGTTTCCCTCCAGCAGTGATCCGTGATGAGGGGATGGCCGTTGGTTTTCGGCCACCCCCTCTGGATCGCTCCTGGCCAATGACGAACTTCCTCCCACTGTGTATTGTTTACACAGGAAGGAGGAAGTGATGTCATTCTCCTCGGGGCGGTCTTTTTGACCGGACTACGAGGAGAAGACTAATAGTAAGTGTGCACCAACACTACACTGACATGTAGGTACACACAGGTACACAAACCCCCCCCCCCCCCCCCCCCGATCATTTCTTTACTGATCAATGCATTCAGTGTCAGTTGTAAAAGTAAAAACTGTCAGGGCAGTTAGTGTTAGGTCCAGGGTAGCCCCCTATCACCCCCCAATAAAGATTTAACCCCCTGATTGCCCCTAGAGTTAACCCTTTCACCCCCTTTTGCCAGTGTCACTAAGCGATCATTTTTCTGATCGCTGCAGTAGTGTCGCTAGTGTCGCTAGGTAGCTAGTTATTTTTTTAGGTTCACCGCCAGGTTTTTATAGCGCTAGGTACCCCGATATACTACCCAATAATGGTTTTAACATCCTGATTGCCCCTAGTTAACCCTTTCACCCCCTTTTGCCACTGTCACTAAGCGATCATTTTTCTGATCGCTGCATTAGTTTCGCTACTGTCGCTAGGTAGCTAGTTATTTTTTTAGGTTCACCGCCAGGTTTTTATATCGCTAGGTACCCCGATATACTACCCAATAATGGTTTTAACATCCTGATTGCCCCTAGTTAACCCTTTCACCCCCTTTTGCCAGTGTTACTAAGCGATAATTTTTCTGATCGCTGCATCAGTGTCGCTACTGTCGCTAGGTAGCTAGTTATTTTTTTAGGTTCACCGCCATGTTTTTATATCGCTAGGTACCCCGATATACTACCCAATAATGGTTTTAACATCCTGATTGCCCCTAGTTAACCCTTTCACCCCCTTTTGCCAGTGTCACTAAGCGATCATTTTTCTGATCGCTGCATCAGTGTGTCGCTAGGTAGCTAGTTATTTTTTTAGGTTCACCGCCAGGTTGTTATAGCGCTAGGTACCCCGATATACTACCCAATAATGGTTTTAACCCCCTGATTGCCCCTAGTTAACCCTTTCACCAGCGATCACAGTATAAGTGTCACTGGTGACGCTGGTTAGCCCGTCAGGTTTTTATATAGCGCCAGGGACCCCCATATACTACCTAATAAAAATTCGAACCCCCTGATTGCCCCTAGTTAACCCTTTCACCACTGATCACCGTATAAGTGTTACGGGTGACTCTGGTTAGTTTGCTTTTTATAGCATCAGGGCACCCACCATTTATTACCCAATAAAGGTTTAACCCCCTGATCACCCGGCGGGTGATATCAATTAGGTTTTAGGGTCAGGGTCTGCATCGCCCCAGGCAGCGCTAGGTTAGTGCCAGTACCGCTAACACCCACGCGCAAAGCATACACCTCCCGTAGTGGTATAGAATCTGAACAGATCAATATCTGATCTGATCAGATCTACAGTGGTGTGAAAAAGTGTTTGCCCCCTTCCTCATTTCCTGTTCCTTTGCATGTTTGTCACACTTAAGTGTTTCGGAACATCAAACCAATTTAAACAATAGTCAAGGACAACACAAGTAAACACAAAATGCAATTTGTAAATGAAGGTGTTTATTATTAAAGGTGAAAAACAATCCAAACCATCATGGCCCTGTGTGAAAAAGTGAATGCCCCCCTTGTTAAAACATACTATAACTGTGGTTGTCCACACCTGAGTTCAATTTCTCTAGCCACACCCAGGCCTGATTATTGCCACACCTGTTCACAATCAAGGCATCACTTAAATAGGAGCTGCTTGACACAGTAAGGTCCACCAGAAGATCCTTAAAAGCTACACATCATGCCGAGACCCAAAGAAATTCAGGAACAACTGAGAAAGAAAGTAATTGAGATCTATCAGTCTGGAAAGGGTTATAAAGCCATTTCCAAAGCTTTGGGAATCCAGCGAACCACAGTGAGAGCCATTATCCACAAATGGCAAAGACATGGAACAGTGGTGAACCTTCCCAGGAGTGGCCGGCCGCCCAAAATTACCCCAAGAGCGCAGCGACGACTCATCCAAGAGGTCACAAAAGACCCCACAACAACGTCCAAGGAACTGCAGGCCTCACTTGCCTCAGTTAAGGTCAGCGTTTATGCCTCCACCATCACGAAAAGACTGGGCAAAAATGGCCTGCATGGCAGAGTTCCAAGGAGAAAACCACTGCTGAGCAAAAAGAACATCAAAGCTCGTCTCAATTTCTCCACAACACATCTTGATGATCCCCAAGACTTTTGGGACAACATTCTGTGGACCGATGAGACAAAAGTGGAACTCTTTGGAAGGTGTGTGTCCAAGTATATCTGGCGTAGAAGGAACACTGCATTTCATAAAAAGAACATTATACCAACAGTAAAATATGGTGGTGGTAGTGTGATGGTCTGGGGCTGTTTTGCTGCTTCAGGACCTGGAAGACTTGCCGTGATAAAAGGAACTATGAATTCTGCTGTCTACCAAGAGATCCTGAAGGAGAATGTCCGACCATCTGTTCGTGTACTCAAGCTGAAACGAACTTGGGTTCTGCAGCAGGACAATGATCCTAAACACACCAGCAAGTCCACCACCGAATGGCTGAAGAAAAACAAAATGAAGACTTTGGAGTGGCCTAGCCAAAGTCCAGACCTGAATCCTATTGAGATGTTGTGGTATGACCTTAAAAAGGCCGTTCATGCTCGAAAACCCTCTAATGTAACTGAATTAGGACAATTCTGCAAAGATGAGTGGGCCAAAATTCCTCCAGGATGCTGTAAAAGCCTCATTGCACGTTATCGCAAACGCTTGGTTGCAGTTGTTGCTGCTAAGGGTGGCCCAACCAGTTATTAGGTTTAGGGGGCAATCACTTTTTCACACAGGGCCATGATGGTTTGGATTTTTTTTCACCTTTAATAATAAACACCTTCATTTACAAATTGCATTTTGTGTTTACTTGTGTTGTCCTTGACTATTGTTTAAATTGGTTTGATGTTCCGAAAAACACTTAAGTGTGACAAACATGCAAAGGAACAGGAAATGAGGAAGGGGGCACACACTTTTTCACACCACTGTATACTAGCGTCCCCAGCAGTTCAGGGTTCCAAAAAAACGCATTGTTAGTGGGATCAGCCCAGATACCTGCTAGCACCTGCGTTTTGCCCCTCTGCCCAGCCCACCCAAGTGCAGTATCGATCGATCACTGTCACTTACAAAACACTAAACACATAACTGCAGCGATCGCAGAGTCAGGCCTGATCCCTGCGATCGCTAACAGTTTTTTTGGTAGCATTTTATATTTAAATCCGGAAGGCAGTGCTTGGTTTTCGGGGTCCCGTACGTGGCTAGGCTCCCAAAAAGTCCCCCACATGTGGTATCCCCGTACTCGGGAGAAGCAGCAGAATTTATTTTGGGGTGTAATTTGACTTCTGCCCATAGCATGTGTGAGCAATATATCATTTAGTGACAACTTTGTGCAAAAAAAAAAAAAGTTTGTAATATTCCCGCAACTTTTGGCAAAATATAAAATATTCCATGGACTCAACATGCCTCTCAGTAAATAGCTTGGGGTGTCTACTTTCCAAAATGGGGTCATTTTGGGGGGTTTTGTGCTATTTTGACATTTTATGGCATTCGAAACTGTGATAGGTAGTGAGGAGTTAAATCAAAAATTTGCACCCTTAGAAATCCTGAAGGTGGTGATTGGTTTTCGGGGTGCCGTGGGCGACTAGACTCCCAAAAAGTCCCACACATGTGGTATCCCCATACTCGGGATAAGTCGCGGAATATATTTTGGGGTGCAATTCCACATATAACCATGGCATGTATGAGCAATATATCATTTAGTGACAACTTTTTGTAAAAAAAAAATTTTATTTTTATTTTTTGTCATTATTCAATCCCTTGGGACAAAAAAAAAAAATATTCAATGGTCTCAACATGGCCCTCAGCAAATAGCTTGGGGTGTCTACTTTCCAAAATGGGGTCATTTGGGGGGGTTTTGTGCCATCTTGGCATTTTATGGCCTTCAAAACTGTGATAGGTAGTGATAGGTAGTGAGGAGTAAAATAAAAAATGTATGCCCTTAGAAATCCTGAAGGCGGTGCTTGGATTTCGGGGTCCCGTACGCGGCTAGGCTTCCAAAAAGTCCCACACATGTGGTATCCCCGTACTCAGGAGAAGCAGCAGAATGTATTTTGGGGTGTCATTTCACATATGCCCATAGCATGTGTGAGCAATATATCATTTAGTGACAACTTTGTGCAAAAAAAAAAAAGTTTGTAATATTCCCGCAACTTGTGGCAAAATATAAAATATTCCATGGACTCAACATGCCTCTCAGTAAATAGCTTGGGGTGTCTTCTTTCCAAAATGGGGTCATTTTGGGGGGTTTTGTGCTATTTTGGTATTTTATGGCCTTCGAAACTGTGATAGGTAGTGAGGAGTTAAATCAAAAATTTGCACCCTTAGAAATCCTGAAGGTGGTGATTGGTTTTCGGGGTGCTGTGCGCGACTAGACTCCCAAAAAGTCCCACATATGTGGTATCCCCATACTCGGGAGAAGTAGCGGAATATATTTTGGGGTGCAATTCCACATATAACCATGGCATGTGTGAGCAATATATCATTTAGTGACAACTTTTTGTAAAAATTATTTTTTTTTTTTGTTGTCATTATTCAATCCCTTAGGACAAAAAAAATAAATATTCAATGGGCTCAACATACCCATCAGCAATTTCCTTGGGGTGTCTACTTTCCAAAATGGGGTCATTTGGGGGGGGGGTTTGTACTGCCCTGCCATTTTAGCACCTCAAGAAATGAGATAGGCAGTCATAAATTAAAAGCTGTGTAAATTCCAGAAAATGTACTCTAGTTTGTAGACGCTATAACTTTTGCGCAAACCAAAAAATATACGCTTATTGACATTTTTTTTACTAAAGACATGTGGCTGAATAAATTTTGCCCTCAATGTATGACTAAAATGTAGTTTATTCGATTTTTCTTATAACAAAAAGAAGAAAATATCTTTTGTTTTCAAAATTTTCGCTCTTTTTCCATTTATATCGCAAAAAAAAAAAAAACGCAGAGGCAATCAAATACCATCAAAAGAAAGCTCTATTTGTGGGAAGAAAAGGACGCAAATTTCGTTTGGGTGCAATATTGCATGACCGCGCAATTACCAGTTAAAGCAGCGCAGTGCGAAATTGGAAAAAGACCTCTGGTCCTTAAGGTGTTTATTGGTCCGGAGCTGAAGTGGTTAAACAGATCAAGCTGTCCGGGGCGTGGCCTAGCGATGCACTAGAGCAGACGTGCTTCGCGGGAACTCCGGCATCGGCGCGGATATTTTGATCTAATTTAACGAGATCCCCCTCACTACTGCTCACCCCAGGCATGGGGAGGAAAACGGGCAAGTCCCTGCCCAAGAAGGGCTCAGCTACGGGCACCATCAAGCGCTTCTTAGCCACGGAGGCCGAGGATGTTCCTCAGCCGAATCGGCACCTCGACACCTCAGCCGAATCGGAGGATGAGGGAGACCTGGCCGGACCTGCCGAGATAGCTACCAGGGTGAGTGATCTCCCGACTAAAGCTGACCTAGCCTCGATGCTGCTGAACCTCGAACGAGCGATTCGGAAGGATGTGTCGGCGGTCCGTTCGGATTGATCGCAGGTTCTGATACGTGTGGAGGAGACGGAACAACGATTGGACAGACATGCGTCGGCTATACGATCGCTTCAGACGACTACCCGTCAACTTACGATCGCCCACCGTACGGCTCTCTATAAGATCGAGGACCAGGAGAACCGAAACAGACGCAATAACGTTCGGATCCGTGGCCTTCCGGAGGCGACCGGAGACGACGACCTTTTGCCTTCAGTTAGGGGCATTTTTAACAGCCTTCTCGGCAGAGCGCCCGACGCGCCTTTGAAGATCGATCGGGTCCACAGGGCCCTCCGACCTCGCTCCACGACCACAGAGGTACCGCGAGATATCATCTGCAGAATCCATCACTATCCGGATAAAGAGTTGATCATGAAGAAGGCCAGGGATGCCACACCGTTTGACTTCCATGACGCCTCTCTCACCCTGTTCCCGGATCTGGCCAAAGAGACTTTGGATAGGCGTAGAGCCTTGCGTCCCCTCACGGAACTTCTGCAGACAGCTTCTATCAGGTACCGGTGGGGCTTCCCTGCAGCTTTAATTGCCTCGGTCAATGGCAAGACCTCTGTCCTCAGGTTCCCGGAAGACTTACCACGATTCTGTGCTGACCTGAATCTTGACGTGCCTGAGTTACCGGGTTGGACTGATGTCCTCCCACCGCCACCAAAGCTTCCCGATCGTCAATGGCACAGAGCGGGCCGGAAACATCAAGCTGCGGATCTGGCTTCCCAGGTGCATCCCTGAAAGGCGCGACGTGCGGATATTCCTGTATGCTCTGCTTTCTTTCTCCGGTCCTCGCAGACGTCTTGGATCCTGCAATCGTGATGCTGTTTTCCTAGTACTTGCCATTGCCTTGGTTTTTGGCCTCTGGATTCCCTCCCTTGCTGTTCGTGTTTTGCCACATCGGGACGGTGTTCTCTTATGTTTTGCCCTGTTCTTGTTTTCTCTTTTTTTTTTGTTTGTTTTTGAAGACCTGGACGCCTGTCTGTGCTTGATCTACGAGGCCATACCCGGTTATACCCCGCTGGATGACTGCGCTCTTGCCATGCCCTGTGGCGCATCCATGGGCCCCTGTGATTTTTGTTCCTGGACCTGCTCCCCCTCCCCTTGGCTCCGTAGTCAGTTACTGTTGGGACTCAAATCCAGTTTATTGACCCTGCTTGGACCGATGTTTTTTACAATTTGCTGTTTTCTTTTTCAATAGTTGTTCTCTACTGGAAATGTTTATGTAGTGAGTTTATTTGCGGCGCCGGTGCCAGACTGCCGTGGCGTGACCCTGGCCCTCGATGGCGCGGTTAGTCCCCGGCGGTCTGGTTTCCGCCGCCCCCCTCTTGGCGTGTGCCGCCTTGCCCGGGGTCCCGGTGCCCTTGCCCCGCTTTGCGGGGGGGGGTGTGGGGATCGCGGGCTGGGCGTGCGGCCCGCCTCTGCACTGCAGTTTTCTGCGTGCGGTTAGTCCTGTTGCTATGCTGCTTTCTTTCTTGCTCTGACTTCCGCTGCTCTGTTTCTCTACCTGTAAACCTCCCTCTTCTCTTTTCTCTCCTTTGGTTCTCCTCCTTGTCCCCGTCCCTTTCCTGCCCGATTCCTTCCCCCTGGTGGGGGGGGGTCCTATCTGCCTTGGTTGTTTTGCTGTCTGGGGGTGTGGGAGGTGGGTGCCCCCTTTCTGTGACCCGATGGCTACGGTGAATTTTGTCTCGTTTAATGTTAGGGGCCTTCATGCCCCTGGGAAAAGACATCAATTGTTCCGGGAACTGCACCGTCTCCGAGGTGATGTGGTTTTTCTACAGGAGACCCACCTCACCCACACCACTTCCGTTAAATTATATTCCCCCAAATACCCTACTTGGTATTATGGCCTCTCGGATATTGCTAAGGCCAAGGGCGTGGCCATCGGGTTTCGGAGGGGTACCGCGTTTAAGTTAGATGCTATGTTGTGTGATCCGGCTGGCCGCTTTCTGTTTCTCCGGGGCACTCTGGGCAGCATGCCATGCACTCTGGCTACTCTTTACTCCCCCAATAGACACCAAGCTTCATTTGTCGCCTCGACACTCTCTAAACTGGGAGACTTCGCGGGGGGCTGTGTGGTCCTGGCGGGTGACTTCAATGCAGCTCTGGAACCCTCTCTGGACACTTCCAGGGGGAGCTCGCCCTTGTCCTATAAGCAGTTGAAATGTATACGCACAAAACTTCATGAGCTGCAGTTGGTGGACACCTGGAGGATCATGCACCCTCGCGAACGTGATTTCACCTTTTTCTCCACGGTGCACCGTACATATTCGAGAATAGATCTCTGTTTTCTTGATCACCAACACCTGCCCCTCCTAGTTAGGTCGGCCATTGAAACCTCTCCCCTGTCGGATCATGCTCCGACTTTGTTTACCCTTAAGGTTGACTCTTTGCCTCCCAAGGCTGCTAATTGGCGGCTGAACGAATCCCTCATATCCGAGGAGGCGGACAGGAAGGTCATGGGTGAGGAGTTGGATTTCTATTTTCAGACTAATATGAGTAGCGAGATCTCCCCGGGCGTGCTGTGGGAAGCGCACAAGGCTTTTATTAGGGGTAAGCTTATTGAACTAGGGGCCAGGAAGAAGAGAGAACGGTTGGCACAACAGCTTAGGTTGGTAGCGGAGATTAAGAGCCTAGAGAGGATTCATAAGCGGAGCCTCTCTGTCCCCATTTTATACACCCTTACAGAGAAGCGCGAATCCCTGAAGTCCCTCCTACACTTGGAGCAGAAGTCTAGATCGAGGCTGGTGGCCCAGCGCTTTTACGAGTGGGGGGATAGGCCTAGCAGGTTGTTAGCTGCTTCCATTATGCGACGGAAAGCCGCTGCGTTTATACCTAAAATTAGAACCCCTGGGGGGTCCATGGCCTACGCAACTCCTCAGATAGCTAAGGAATTCAAGGATTTCTACCAGCATCTTTATCATGTCCGACGCATTGATTCCGACGGGGATGATAGGCGGAGGCTTATCCAGGAGTACCTGGACCGAGCTGCCCTCCCTCAGCTTCCCGCTGTGGCCCTAGCCGCTCTGGAAGGGGAATTTACATCAACGGAATTATTGAGAGCTCTACGAGATATGTCGAAGGGCAAAGCACCCGGCCCAGATGGCCTTCCAGTGGCATATTATCGCTCCTATGCAGATAAGTTTCTCCCCCACCTTTCTAATTACGCTAATGTGACCTTGTCCGGCGGTGTTCTCCGTCCGGAGACCATTCATGCCCATGTTACGGTTATACCTAAGGACGGGAAAGACCCGGCTGACTGTGCAAGCTATCGCCCTATCTCGTTGCTTAACATTGATGCCAAAATTTACGCTAAAGCAATTGCGAACAGATTATTGCCTCTGGTCCCGCAATGGATTACACGGGACCAAATGGGTTTTATACCGGGGAGAGAGGCTCGCGACAATTCTCTACGCACCATCACACTGATGTCGCTTGTACGGCGTCGGTCCCAGCCCACCCTGTTGCTTTCCACGGATGCTGAGAAGGCATTTGACAGGGTGGACTGGGAGTTTCTTATGGCGACGTTGTCTCATCTTGGGGTCGGCCCTGCCCTTAGAACGCAAATTTTAGCTCTTTATAGTCATCCCACGGCCCAGTTGCGGGTTAATGGTATTCTTAGTGACCCTTTTACTCTACATAACGGTACGCGCCAGGGCTGCCCGCTTTCGCCCATACTATTCGCAATATCGTTGGAACCCTTCCTGTCTATTGTCCGACGTAACCCGAACATACATGGTATTGCGGTGGGTAGGACGGAACACAAATACGCGGCCTATGCCGATGATATTTTGTTCTATGTGCAACAGCCCCTGATTTCTCTCCCTAACCTCATATCCGAATTTACCGCTTATGGCAGGGTTTCTAATTTCAAAATAAATATGTCTAAATGCGAAATTTTAAATGTAACGGTCCCTCCCCTTGTAGCAACGAATCTTAAACAATCTTTCCCCTTTACTTGGCAGACACGGCGCCTGAAATATTTAGGTATCTACTTAACGCCCAATCCACTTGCTCTTTTTCGGGCCAATTTTCTCCCGCTCCTTAACACGCTTAGATCAGACCTCCAGAAATGGTCCCAGTTAGGTCATTCCTGGCTGGGTAGGATTGGGGTAGTGAAGATGAATCTGCTGCCCAGGGTGCTCTTCTTGCTGCAAATGATCCCATTCGGGGTGCCGGTGGGTTTCTTTACTATATTACACTCGATGGTATATAGGTATATATGGAATAGGAGGAAGCCCCGACTCCCACGGTCCCTGCTCATGCGCCCACGGAGCGCTGGGGGCCTGGCGGTGCCCGATTTCCGACTCTATTTCCGTGCCATTGTGATGGCCAGGCTTTCAGACTGGAAATATAGTGCAAATACTAAGCTGTGGGTCGAGCTGGAAACGATGCTGGGTGAGACTGACCTTTCTAATCTTATGTGGCTTCCAAGGCAATATAGGGTTCTGTCTACCAATTCTTCACCACTAGGGATGAGCTTCGTGTTCGAGTCGAACGTACGTTCGACTCGAACATTGGCTGTTCGGGCGTTCGGCTAAATCCGAACTCTTGGTCCGTTCGCGTCAAAATTCGTATGGCGCGCGCGGACCACAATGCACTGCGATGGCGCAGTGCATTGCTGGCTCATGATTGGCCAAGCATGCACTGTGACCCCGCATGCTTGGCCAATCGCAGCGCCAGCAGCGCGGAGAGCCATGATTGGCCACAGGCATCCTGCCTGTGGCCAATCATAGCTCAGGCTGTGTAGTGCACGCCCCACACTATATAAGGCCGCCTTTGAGTCGGCCTCGTGTAGTGTGTTGGAATCTGAAGCAGTGGGTGTTCTGTGTACCTTCAACACAGTTACACACCAATCGTTTTTGGCTGATTTCCTATCTTGCTCTTTTGTAGTGGTTATTGTCTGTGCCCTGACCGCAGTATACACCACTACACTATATTCACCTCACCTGTATAGCTAGCTAGTGATCTATCTTTAACCACTTAACAACCGCCCATTGCCGATTAACGGCTTCAGGGCGGTTGTTTAACTTTGAGAGGCCGTTAATTAACGGCCTCCCAGAATTATGCTCTCGCGCGCCCCCTGGGGTGCGCACTCGAGAGCATCCGTGACCGCCGGGTCCACAGCACCCGGCGCATCACGGATCACGGTAAACGGCCGCGACGAGCCGCGACGCGACAAATGACGGAGTCATCACTTGTAAACAAACCGGCGTCATGTTATGACGCCGGTTCCTCCCTCCCCTCTCTGTACCAATCGGTACAGCGGAGGGGAAAGAGATCGGTGTCAGCAGCGATGTGGGCTGCATCTGCAGTGCCCACATCGCTGCTCACCGAATTTAACCCCTCAATTCCCTGCCAATACTCTGCAATACCAGTGCATACTCTGCAGTACCCTGCCATTACTCTGCAGTACCCCCCATTACTCTGGAGTACCCTGCCTTTACTCTGCAGTACCCCCCATTACTCTGCAGTAACCCCCATTACTCTGCAGTACCCTGCTATTACTCTGCAGTACCCCCCAATACTCTGCAGTACCCGCCATTACTCTGCAATACCCCGCCATTACTCTGCAGTGCAGTACCCTGCCATTACTCTGCAGTACCCTGCCATTACTCTGCAGTACCCTGCCTTTACTCTGCAGTACCCTGCCTTTACTCTGCAGTACCCTGCCATTACTCTGTAGTACTCCCCAATACTCTGCAGTACCCTGCTATTACTCTGTAGTACCCCGCCAATACCCCACCAATACTCTGCAATACCAGTGCATACTCTGCAGTACCCTGCCATTACTCTGCAGTACCCCCCATTACTCTGCAGTACCATGCCTTTACTCTGCAGTACCCTGCCATTACTCTGTAGTACTCCCCAATACTCTGCAGTACCCTGCTATTACTCTGTAGTACCCCGCCAATACCCCGCCAATACTCTGCAATACCAGTGCATACTCTGCAGTACCCTGCCATTACTCTGCAGTACCCCCCATTACTCTGCAGTACCCTGCCTTTACTCTGCAGTACCCTGCCATTACTCTGTAGTACTCCCCAATACTCTGCAGTACCCTGCTATTACTCTGTAGTACCCCGCCAATACCCCGCCAATACTCTGCAATACCCTGCCATAAATTGCCATACCCAGCCATACTCGGAGATACCCAGCCATACTCGGTGATACCCTGAAATACCCAGCCATAGACGCCCCCCACCCCTCACCGCCCTCCGGTGCTTCTACCAACTCGCCAGTACGATCAAAGCCAGAATCTTTTTTTTATTTTTTATTTCAGGCTTCCCAGCCTAGAGGTGAGATGTGGGGTCATATTGACCCCCAGATTTCACTGTAAAGAGGACCTGTCACCCCATATTCCTATTACAAGGGATGTTTACATTCCTTGTAATAGGAATAAAAGTGATCAAAAATATATTTTTGGGGAAAAAAATGTCAAACTAAAATAAATAAAGTAAAATGAACAATAAAAAAAATAAAATAAAAATTAAAGCGCCCATGTCCCCATGTGCTCGCATGCAGAAGCGAACGCATGCGTAAGCCCCGCCCACATATGAAAACGGTGTTCAAATCACACATGTGAGGTATTGCCGAGAACGTTAGAGCGAGAGCAATAATTCTAGTCCTAGACCTCCTCTGCAACTCAAAACATGTAACCAGTAAAAAAAAATTATGAAGAAAAAATTACTAATCTGCAAAATTTTATAACAGAAACAAAGAAAAATTCATTTTTTCGCAGAATTTCCGGTCTTTTTTCTTTTATAGCACAAAAAATAAAAAAACTGAGAGGTGATTAAATACCACCAAAAGAAAGCTCTATTTGTGTGAAAAAAAGGACAAACATTTCATATAGGTCCAGTGTTGCATGACTGAGTAATTGTCATTCAAAATGTGAGAGCACCAAAAGCTGAAAATTGGTCTGGTTATTAAGGGTGTTTAAGTGCCCAGTGGTCAAGTGGTTAATAATAGAGCTTGCAGTCAGTAGTGTTAGGAGATAGTGCGTGCTGTCTGCGTGCTCTGTACCCAGTACATACCGCTATAATATAGGGCAGGCCCCTACTTTCAAACATCCAACTTACAAACATCTCCAACTTGCAAACGGAAGGAGACAGCAGCAAGTGAGATGAAAAAAGACGGATGGCAAAACAAATTATACAGGGGTGATAACCCTTCCCTATGTTTTCCAAAAAGCTTAAAAATAGTTTTTTTTAACGGAGCTACACTTTAAAAATGTACCAGTTGAAAATTACAAACAGATTCAACTTAACACAACAAACCTACACAGTCCCTGTCTTGTTTGCACCGCCTGTATACTGCTGTTCTGAGTATATAGGGCCTGGGGGCCACACGCATTTCCTTTTTTTAATATGGGTACAGGGTTCCCCTTAATATGCGTACAAGACCCAAATAGGCTGGTAATGGGCAGGGAGGGCTACCCATGCCATTTTTCTGAATGATTTTCAACCATATTGCAGGAACCAGATATAACATTAAAACCGCAAGCAGTTTTAAATGGTGTTATTTCCATTAAATGTCATTTTATGCAGGGACTGTTCTAAACACGGGAAACACGTGGCATTTCACAGGCATACTACAGACACCCCCCAGGCACCATATTTAAAGTAATATTTCACTTTTTTTTTTCACTTTAATCGTCATTAAAATCAGTGCTCCCGCCAAAACGGCCGTTTTTAAAACTTTTTTTTGCATTGACCCATGTCCCCTGAGGCAGGAGTCAGGTCCCCAAACCCTTTTTAGGACAGTATCTTGCATATTAGCCGTTAAAATTAGCACTTTCCATTTCGAACGTTCGAGTCCCATAGACTTCAATGGGGTTCTAACGTTCGTAACGAACGCGGGGCCCGTTCGCAAGTTCTGGTGCGAACCGAACCGGGGGGTATTCGGCTCATCCCTATTCACCACTAACGACCTCTTCTCTTGCAGTATGGGACTCCCTGTATAAAAAAAGTTCCGAGCCCTATAACTCACCTTTGTTGTCTTTGTCGGGCCACAACTATTTTCCGCCTGGTAATGTGGGCCCTCGCTCACGTGTTCCTTGGAGCCTCGGGGACAAAACTCTCCTTCATCAGTTCACTGGCCCCTCAGGGGTTCTCCCACTCTCCGCCATCATGGGGGAGTCACCTATTTCATTTATGGATCGATGGAAATACTGTCAACTGTCGGCCTTTGTTCGATCTCTTCCTAAACCTCTACGCTCCGTGTCCGATCTTACACCGATGGAATCTGCTTTTTCAGGTGCCCTACCTGTGGAGAGGCCCGTCTCCTATTTTTACCACCTGCTGGTATCCCTAGAGTCTCACAGGACCCCTACTTTTATCCGCAACTGGGAGCGAGATTTGGATAAGGAACTCACTCCTGCCCAAGTGTCTACCATTCTTACCAGGGCGCACACTGCCTCGGGGTCCGCTAAAACATCCGAGATGTCCTACAAGCTACTGACCAGGTGGCATTATACGCCTGTAACACTGCATCAGTTTTTCCCCCAGACCTCCCCGCTCTGCTGGAGAGAGTGCGGTGAGCGAGCCTCTCACGCTCACATCTGGTGGTTCTGTCCACGAATACGCCCGTTTTGGCTCGCAGTTCTATATTGGATCCAGCAAATTCAAGGTCGGGAGGTTTCTAATGATCCGTGGCATGTTTTGTTTCACTGTTCGGGTCAGCCAGCAGGCTCATATAAACGCTCCATTACGCCCCATCTCCTCAATGCTGCAAAGACTCTTATCCCGAGATATTGGAAACAGAGGAGGATTCCCACGCTCCGTTGCTGGCTGCTCAAAGTTGATCACCTATACTACATGGAAGACATGACACTCTCTCTGAGAGGCAAGTCTGACCTTGCAAAAAAGATATGGGCCTGCTGGGTCGCCTTTAAGTATACACCTGCATATGCGGATATGGTATCCCAACCTGTGTAATGTGCTGTAGCCATGTTTTGTTTTGATGAGATATGAGTATTCTGTTTTATTCTCTAATTATCAGTCTGGTGGCTGGGACCTCTCCCCTCCCCCCCCCCCCCCCCCCCGCTTTCTTCTTTCTATCTGGACTTTTCTTTTCTCTTTTTCCTCTTATAGTTAAAACTGGAAGGAGTTATATGCACTTTTTGAGCTACTCATGTTGGAGTCTAAGTATTTCTCTGGGTTGTTGCTGCTGACTGTTTGTACCACTCCACTGTTGTTTTGTCTGTGATGAGCTGTATGTGCTCCTTCTCTTTAATAAAAACTAATTAAAAAAAAAAAAAACAGATCAAGCTGTCCAGCAAAGGTGGTAGTTAGAGGGCTGAGACAAATCATTTAACACTGACAGGGGTGCTTAGAAAAGTTAGCTTTTATTAATTTATGAAAAACCTTTGTGTTAGGAGGAAAAACAATATTGCTGTAACTGTCTAACAAGTGTTAGCTGTAGTTGGGCTTTAAAATGTTAGTGACTTATGTAAAGTACATCTAAATGTACTAGTCCCCCCAGCACCTCCCTCTCCATGACAATGCTGCTCTCCATAGGTGACTGCGTTTCTCTTCCATAGATGCAGTGGAGGAGTGAATATAGTCACCCTAAAGCTGGCCATAGATTGTTTGAATCTCAGCTGGTTCAGCGGGGACCAGCCGAGATTCAATCCATCTAAGGGCAGGCTGATTGTACCCAGGTCAACCCATCGATCAACATGGGTACAACCAGCATGTCAGATTTCTAGCATGCGATTATTGACAGCGGCTATAGCCGCTAGCAATAACCATTGTGCTCTCCTCGCAGGGGTGGCCCCCCAGCATTCCCCTGCCGGGAGAATAGCTCTGAATGTGATGGTAGTGGAATAGAGTGATTTTCTTTCCTGCAACCACAGGTTGCAGGAAAGAAAATCACATCATCTATGGCCTGCCTAAGACAAGAGGTTTATTTCTGATTGATCAAAAAATAAATAAAATAAAAGCTTTACAAAAAAAAAAAAAACTAATTTAGCCACCACATTCAACAATCTGTAAGCTACAATATATTACATTTTTGTCTTTGGGTTTAGTTACACTTTAACCTCTGGCTGATTAAATGTCCCCATAACTTTGCATTTGACTTCTAAGGACGACAATATAATTGTATTCCAAACATAATTTAGGGTTTAAGTCAAATAGTTATAATTGCAAAACAAGGTTATTACAGGTTGTTGTATAATGTTCAATTCTATTGTCAAAATGCAAAATAGTGTCGAGGGTAAGTGTGCCAAATGGTGCTATGTCTGTTTTACATTGTACACCACGTAGCAATGCTGATTCCAGACTATTTACTGATAATATTTGATTAACATAACATTGCAGATAATTATATAACCACATTTCTTTCAGCTTTCAATAACAATTTAAAGTAATTAAAGGAGATAAAATAACAGATTAAATAACAAATGTGTAATGCAATTGTAGCCCATCAAAGACTGCTTTTCACATTAATGATAGGATATAAAAATATAAAATATGGGATCTGCAGTGAGCACATAATGACAGCTCCAAACATGTTCACAGAATTTCTTGCAGCCTTTTCTGTTAATGATTATTTCTCCCCACCCTTGGTGAGCACTTATAGTTCACAAATGCTCTTGGCTTGTCCTGTATGCATGTCATGTTTAGGAAATACAAACATAGTGTATTGCTAACCCCCGCAAAGGCCACCAATTTGGGTCCCAGGTTCTTTTCCCTCATTTGTAGCAAACAGCAACATTCACTCTTTTGGCTTCGTAAGCAGTGTAGGGGTTGCCTTTTTATAGATTATTGCAGATAAACTTGGATGGGGCTTAGGGAAGCCATGGGAGCCAGGGATACCCCACTTTTAAGTACACAATGGGGTTTATTTACTAAAGCTGGAAAGTGCAAAATAAGGCTCACTTCTGCATAAAAACCAATGAGCTTATAACCCCAGCTTGTTCAATTAAGCTTTGGTGATAAAACCTGGAAGCTCATTGGTTTCTATGCAGAAGGGAGCCTGATTTTGCAGCTTTAGTAAATAAACCCCATTGTGTACTTAAAAGTGGGGTATGCCTGTACTCAAGAACACTGAACAGGAATTTGAGGACACTTTTACCCTTGCAGCTACTTCTAAGAACAGACCCTTAACCTCTTGGCGCTCGGGTTTCTCAGCGCCAAAGCCCACCCACCGAAATCTGCATATTTCCGTGCGGCCAGCACCAAGGGGTTAAGCAGTGGGGCATAAAGTGGACAGTACCAGGACACCATAACTAATGTTCCAGGCCAGGTAAACATTTCTGAAGGGAGGAAAGGAAAGGTCCCAGTTGCCAAACATCCACAGAATCCTATGGTAGGTATGAAAGAGACAACATCAGCCTGGGCTCCCAGTGGCCTATGGTTATCTCTCTCATACCTACCACATGATTCCACAAAATGTGCAGCATCAGAGACTTTTCCTTTCCTCTCTTCAGTGATCACAGGAGCTGAGCCTGAGTGGAACACTAACCATGGGACACAGGAAACCTTACTGTTATTGCACCAGTGGTTAACAGCAGGAACAGTCATTGGGATCCTTCTCTCAGGTCTGTACTCATAGTGTCCCTGGGACTTGGATGTCTCCCTCCAGCCTCAGGCAGACAGTTTCCTCAGTGAATCTTCCAGACCGGATCCCTAGTAGAAACCCCTCTCTTTCCTTCAAAGGAATTTGCAGAAGAATAGTCCCCCAGCTGGGACCTTGATGAGACAAGCAGCATCTTCAACTGAACTGCCTAGAAGGACAGCAGCCCTTCTGGCTGGAAATGTCTTATCCTGAGGAAGAACCTTGCTCTCTGAGGCGCCAAATTATTTAGGAACTCCCCAACCACCATCTGTATAACCATCCCCAGGGATTGGCTGGTGCTGCATAAATATTCAGACTGCTCGTTTGACTCTCCCACCCACTACATTCTGGAATCCTCCAGAAGACAGGGGAAAGCAATTTAACTGCAGCCTGCAGAGCCCAGAGCAGACCAAAGCAATCACATGCTGTTCTGCTGATTACAGCAGAGCCAAAAAACTAGGGTGCTAAATAACCTAACTAGCAGCCTATCTAGGAAAGTGCTACATCTTTTCAATAATATTCAAAAGACCATGGATGTCACTTTAACTTTTAAGTTTAAACTTTAAAATGTATTGCTTAAAATAATTTATATTTCGGTCTTTAGGTATGTTTGCCTCACGTTCTAAAAATACCTGGCTTTTGTTCCTCATACACATGATCGGACTTTCCGACAACAAAACCATGGAATTTTTCCGAAGGGTGTTGGCTCAAACTTGCCTTGCATACACACGGTCACACAAATGTTGGCCAACATTTACGATTGTAGTGAAGTACTAGACGTACTATGTGTTTTTTCAGCTCTTTAGCCCCACCCTATGGGCTCCTTCTGCTAATTTTGTGTTAGTAGAAGTTTGGTGAGTGTTGATTTGTGATTTTCTTTTCGCGTTTTTCATTTAGCGCTTTTCAGTTCGTGCTTTTAAGTTAGTTTCTGAACGGTCATTCATCAACCAGCCATGTTGCGGAATCAGAGGAGATAACGTGTTATTTATTATTGGCCTTGGAGTTATTGCTTTGACATTGTTTTTTTGGTTGAGTAATGATTTGATTTGGTATATTTTCTATATTTTTGGATGCATAGAATGCACTTTTTGGTTAAGTTCTATTGGCAGAGAGCATTGACAAGGGACTCCAACATAGTTGTATCCTTGTTCTTAAAAACTACAGGATAATGGTGTTGTGGTAACTTGCACAAAAAAAAAAAAAAAAAAAAACATAATACTATTATTCTTGATATCACTAGAAAAAAAATGGCTTTTAAAATTTGTTTGCAATAACTCCATCAGTATCACCAGCAAAGCAGCTTCATTATTATCCCATTAAAGAAGAAGAGAATGTATGCTGCACTTGGGGATTTCATATTTTTCCATGTCACAAATGTTAATTCTCCATTACAAACGCTAGTTTACAAGATTGACATGCTTCTGCTTCTGAGCATGTGTTTGTATTTTGAACCTTTGTCCGACAGACTTGTGTACACACGATTGGAAAATCCGACAACACACATTTGTTGGCGGAAAATTTGAAGAAATGCTAGCCAACATTTGTTGGCGAAAAGTCAGACAACAATTGTCCGATGGAGCATACACACGGTCGGATTTTCCGCCAACAGCCTGCCATCCAACGTTTCGCGTCAGAAAATCAGATCGCGTGTACAAGGCTTTAGCTTCAGTCTCTCCATCGACTGTAGCAAACTAGCTTACAGTATTTATTGATATAAAATAGAATCTTCCCTATTTCCTGCACTGGAAGGTTTCAGACAACCATAAGAGGGCTTTCACACTGTGCCGCCCATAGCGTCGGCGGTAAAATGCCGCTATTTTTTGCGGCGTTTTACTGTTGCAGCACATTTCAGCCACTATCGGGTGCTTTTACCCCCGCTAGGGACCGAGAAAGGGTTAAAACCGCCCGCAATACGCTGCAATAGCGGCGTTTTGCCGGCGGTATTGCAGCGCTGCCCCATTGATTTCAATGGGGAGCAGCGGTGGAGGAGCGGTAAACACACCGCTCCTTCACTGCTCCAAAGAAGCTGCTGGCAGGACTTTTCCTGATTTCCTGCCAGCGCACTGGAGATAATAGTGCAGCAGTTTGAGGGCAGATTG
Organism: Lithobates pipiens; assembly: GCF_037356315.1. NCBI lineage: Eukaryota > Metazoa > Chordata > Amphibia > Anura > Ranidae > Lithobates > Lithobates pipiens. Next base: position 165,605,555 of record NW_027507790.1, on the reverse strand, counting down.
CAGGTGCTATTTCTAACGCTGTAGCGCCTGCAAAACGCCCTTGGTGTAAAAGGGGTCTAAACCATAATAGATCCACCCCCTTCTGGGGAGAGGTTTATAAACGTCCTTCCTTCTGAGAGCAAGCAGCGGATAGTTTGCACGGTTGCTGGCTCTTAATCCCCGCTGTTAATGACAGGGGTCAATAGTGATTGTCGGAAACTCATTCCAATCATGTGATCACTATGTAAGCTGATTTATTAAAGCAGTGAACCAAATAGAAACCTTTTGTACCCTTAAAAAGAATTCAGGTAAGCAAATTAGACATTATTATTGTTAGGTTAACTGACACTGCTAAATATGGCCTAAGTGCCTTTTCTGTAGTCTTACCCAGCTTTCCATCACTTTGTCTTCAAATCTTCACTTAGCTGCTTAGAACTCCAAAAAGGTTCCAAAGGTCAAATCATTTATTATGATCTGGAACAGTCTTCACTTCATTTGGATTAAAGCCTAAAAAAGTTGTTATGTTCTGAGACCTTACAAAATACAATAACAGTTGATCATCTGTAAATCAAATGTTTGCCGTTTTCATGTTTCCCTCCTAATCCATTCAATTTAGAAAACAATATTATGCAATAAAATTTGCAGAGGCATATCATGTTTATGTTTTTAGTTTTGGCTTATTTTGTTTCACCTTAGCTCATAAAGACTTGCAGTCGGGGGCATGTTCTCCCTTTAGCTGCAGAGGCAGCTGACAGGGGGTATGTGTGTGTCTGGGGGGGGGGGGGGGGGCACATGCTACAGTCACAATGCTTTACTGCAGTGGAAAAATTGAGTCTCCATGTTGCGTTTGATGGGTACCACCCACTAAACACTACCCAATGGGGCAAAGAAGAAAAAGGAGGCTGCAAACGCCTAGTATCTTCAACACCATATTCAATTTAATAAAAAGCCAAAAAAAACATAAAGGTTTATCTCTGAAGAAGTGGGATTGTCTTCCAAAACACATCAGCTTTCCAACTGCAGATATTTGGTTATCCACCATGCTGGAGTTGTGATTTGATGGGCTTTTTATCTTCTCATGTTTGTACGTATGTTTTTTGGCTTTTTCTTCAATATTTTTCATTGATTTTAAAGATGACATAAAACGTGAACAAAACATTATACATGAGCAAAACTTTATACTTCCGCAAAATTTCAATTACAAGTATACAAATATAGTACTGTAACGTCTATTATTGTCCATAATGTATAGCAGTGGTCCCCAACCTTTTTGGCACCGGGGACCGGCATTGTTGATGAAAATTGTGGCAAGGTCCGGGGGGTGGGCGCATGGGGGACGATGCGGCTTTTCGCGGCCAATTTGTCAGGAAATGGCTGGTGTTAGCACTTCATCACAACACCATGGTTAATGTGGTGTCAGGATGATTGAAGTGCATCATTTTTATTATTATATTGTAATATAAAATGAAATAGTTCAACTCATCATAATGCAGAATCTGTCACTAGATGCAGCTTGTCACTTGCTACCAGCTTGCCACGTTGCCTATCACCAGATTTCCACATGCCACATCGCCTGCCACCAGATGCAGACTGCCACATGCCATCAGATGCAGATTGACACATGCCACAGTCACATGTCACCAGATGCAGATTGCCACAGTTCAATGCCACCAGATTGCCACGTCACCAGATGCAGATTGCCACAGACACATGCCACCAGATGCAGATTGCCACAGTCACTTGCCACATGCCACCAGATGCAGATTGCCACAGTCACTTGCCACATGCCACCAGATGCAGATAGCCACAGTCACTTGCCACATGCCACCAGATGCAGATTGCCACAGTCACTTGCCACCAGATGCAGACTGCCACATGTCACCAGATACAGATTGCCACCAGATGCGCATTGCCACAGACACATGACACCAGATGCAGATTGCCACATGCCACCAGATGCGCATTGCCACAGACACATGCCACCAGATGCAGATTGCCACATGTCACCAGATGCAGATTGCCGCAGTCACTTGCCACAGCCACCAGATGCAGATTGCCACAGTCACTTGCCACATGCCACCAGATGCGGATTGCCACAGACACATGCCACCAGATGCAGGTTGCCACAGACACATGCCACCAGATGCAGATTGCCACAGACACATGCCACCAGATGCAGATTGCCACAGTCACTTGCCACATGCCACCAGATGCGGATTGCCACAGACACATGCCACCAGATGCAGATTGCCACAGACACATGCCACCAGATGCAGATTGCCACAGACACATGCCACCAGATGCAGATTGCCACAGACACATGCCACCAGATGCAGATTGCCACAGACACATGCCACCAGATGCAGATTGCCACAGTCACTTGCCACATGCCACCAGATGTGGATTGCCACAGACACATGCCACCAGATGCAGATTGCCACAGACACATGCCACCAGATGCAGATCGCCACAGTCACTTGCCACATGCCACCAGATTCAGATTGCCACAGACACATGCCACTAGATGAAGCATCTTAAATGCAAATTGTCACTAAGTGCAGTGCAGTGCAGTGGAGTGGAGTGGAGTGGAGGGTTCCGCGTGAGAGAGAACAGAGGTAATGCGAGGCGGGCTGTGAGAGATGATGTAATCTCTCTGCTCCCCTGCTTCACCTCCAACAGTATACTGGCCGGGCTGTGTGGGCGGAACAGCGGTGAAGTGGGCGGAACAGCGGTGAAGTGGGCGGGCGGTGGGAGATGATGTCATCTCTCTGCTCGTCTGCTTCACCCCAGCAGTGTAGCGGCAGGGCTGTGTGGGCGGAAGTGCGGTGATTGCTCTGCTCACCGCCGCCGCCGCATCTCAGTGGACACTTCGCGGCCTGGCTGCAAACGGGCTACGGCCCGGGGGTTGGAGACCCCTGATGTATAGAGTACTACTAAAGTCATAGTCACGTATCCGATCTTGATTCTTAATAGGAAAAACACAATGTAAGAAACAGTTTTAGAAAAAGAACTTGTATCATTAAACAGTTCCACCATTTTTGGATTTTTAATGAAGTGAATATGGTGTTGAAGGTAATGCACTAGGCATTTGCATTCTCCTTTTTCTTCTTTGTAGCGTTTTGGAGTTTCCCCGCTCAAGGAGAGCATCATCGCTTGAAACATTGCCATATTACTGGATGTGAGACATAGTGAGCGCTGAGGCATTTCTGTGTTTTTTTAATTTTTATTATTTTATTTCAGGTACTTATATAGCGCCGTCAATTTACGCAGCGTTTTACATATACATTGTACATTCACATCAGTCCCTACCCTCAAGGAGCTTACAATCTAAGGTCCCTAACACACATTCATACATACTAGGGACAATTTAGACAGGATCCAATTAACCTACCAGCATGTCTTTGGAGGTTTGCAGGAACTACCCAATGGGACCGCGCTGCCTCCACCTGCAATACACATGATTATGGGGCAGTGGTGCAATCTTTTAGGGGTTAAAACAGGTATTGATCCACCATGAATCCCTCTTCAGAGGGCTAGTGCTAGTGTAAATTAGGCTTTAGAATGTCAACAAAATGATTGAACTGGAAGTGTCTAAACCTATGTCCAAACTGTATGCAGATTTTAAGTGTTGGTACATAAAATATATTATTAGCTTACAGAAAATAAACTAACGGATACATGATGTATGATTTTGTATTAAAATGTAACAAACAAAATAACTGAGAAAAATTAATTACTGGTTGCATTATTAAGACTATAAATCTAAAATCTAAAAAAAATAGCATTTCTACAGATTGTAAATTGCTCCACATCCATCCAACAGTAGGTGCAGACATCTTCTTTATCTGTCGCAAATAGGATTTCCTAGAAGCTTACATGATAAAGTTCTCCATCTGGCTAAAAACAACTTCATTGCTCCAATTCCAGCATAGGCACTTCAACTAGTGGCATCCTTTGAATATCTGAAACTCGGGGGGCCAATCATTTTTCAACACACAAACAATTCAAAAAAAATGAAGGGATAAAGAGACCTACACTGCCCTAAACTGAACTGTAGGTGTGGCTAAATCGCATTAAAAGTAGGAGTAACTTAAAGGGGCACAGTTAAATAAAACCCAAGCCTACTCTCAAATCACTATATACAGCACACATATGCCACAGTACTTATACATATGCTCTCAGGAGTGCATAATGCCCAGAGTGCAGGGCTCAGGAATGGGTAACACAGAGAGTGCAGGGATCAGGGGTGGGTAACAAACAAGCCACTGCACTGAATGCAACCAAAATGTACCCCTCCTACCAGTACAATCCTCTTCAAGCCCATATCCTCTACAATACAAATCTCAACCAACAGTTTAAATCTCCCCCCAACAGTCCGTCACCTCAATACAGACATCCACCCCACCCAACTCCTCAGTATAGATCCCTCCAGTACAGAATCCTTCAATACAGGTTGTCCCCACTACAGACCCTCTCTCCCAGCCTAATCCCTTAGAACAGACCCCTCCCTTCCCCAGTACAGCCCCCCCCCCCCCCCAAGTACAGATAACCCTCCCAGCCTAACCCTTCAGGAAAGACCTAAGACCTCCACACTATAGATGCTGTCTCTCAGCCCAACCCTCTAATATGGATTTGCCCACTACAGACCCCGCTTCCTATACTAACTCCTTAGTAAAGACCTTCCTATAACAGCTCCCCTCCCAGATTAACATCTCAGTCACCACCCAGTACAGAAGTTCCCCAAGCACATACCTTCCCTAATATAGCCAGCTCTCCAGTACAGACACCCTCATAACAGATACCCTCAGTACAGACAACACCCAGCACAGAAACCCTCATTAAAGACACCCCCCAATACAGACACCCACAGTACAGACACCCCCTCATAGAGAAACCTCCCCACTCCAGTACAAACACTCTAAAGTACAGATATCTCCAGTACAGACGCCCCTCAGTACAGCCACTCGCCAGAACACAGACACACAATTACATACCCCCGCCTCTAGGATATCAGTAGTTTTCCAAAGTTCCCTGGTGCTCCTGTTGCTTCTGTACCATGGGGCAGCAAGATCTGATTAGCCCGCAGCATACAGCTGATTCTATACAGTATGAGGATCAGAGCTGTATCCTCCCAGAGCCATCTGCCCTATAACAAATGCTGCCTTCTGCTCTGTTTTGAAAATATGTATTTTTTGACAAGTGTGTTACTATTCATTCTTAGCGGTGCTGAAAATGGTAATATTGGTAGCCAATAATCTTCACGAAGAAGTATTAGGTAATAAGATCTTACTGTATTGCTCTATCGCAAATGATGATCTTCAAGCAATCATTATTAAGCTGTCATTTAGTGCTGATTTAAATATTTCTGGTTGTTATAAGGCAGTTCCTAATTAGAGTATGCTAATGAATGAGGGTAAATTAATGGTGTATATCAAGAAAAAATGGAGCTACATTAAGAACAATTGTTTCTCTCATATGATCGCTTATGCAGTAATTTTTCAAGAAGCCCTTACCTCTCTCTAGTAAAAGGAACCATTTACTTTGTACATGTGGTACAATATAATAGGATCACTTTACTTCTCTTATCCCCAGCAGCTCATAATTACTATTTCTTTGCTCCTCCATTGCCTTATTTGGCCATCAGCAGCAAGAAAAAGCCTAAACAGGGCTGAGGATTTTCTCTCCATGTGACAATGTTCAACCAATCTTCAGGCACTAACACTTCCACATGGGAGGAAGGATAGTGCATCACTTGCTTCCTATATCTGCTGGCCATTTCTCTTCACTCCCAGTGGCTGAAAGGAGTGGCGGTGGATAGAAGTAAAGGCAAGTATAGGCCCCTGGGGAGGGGTACGTTAAATCAGAACCCCCTCTTACCTTCCTTTTACACCTGTTTTCTTAAAAAACTAATTTTTTCACTAACTTTTTTGCCTGGAGTCTTCTGGCTAGTCATATGATGGTTTTCAGTCTTCTTCCACTTCTTTATGCCTTAGCCCACGTACACACGGTCGGAGATTTTGCCAACCAAATCCGTCGGATTTTGCCTGTCGGATTTAGTCCGACGGATTGTGTCCGAAACTGTTGCATACACACGGTCGGGCCAAGTTGTCTGATTTTGCGGTTGCCAAGAACGCGGTGATGTAAGATGTGTATGGCGGGACTAGAAAAAGGAAGTTCAGCAAGACGTCCGGCACCCTTTGGGCTCCTTCTGCTGATCTCGTGTTTTAGTAGAACTTTGGTGAAAGACGATTCGCGCTTTTCAGATTAGTGATTCAGATCGCTACTGCTCTTCAGTTTGTGCTTGTCTTTGCGTATCTGATAATCAGTGCGTGCAGTCATCAAGTATTTGCTTCTCATTGTGGACTCTATCTTGGTATAGTACGCTTTGAAAGGCATTTTTTTTGTCTGCTTGCTTCTGCTATTCAGGTCGTCCTTTCAGGCCTTGCTGTTTAGCGTTGCTTTCTGGTGTCCGTTCTGACCAGCCGACCGTTTTCCAAACATGTTTCATCTACGTACTCATCGTACAGTTTGTGCTGTGCAGGGGTTCTTACTTTGACTTTGACACAAGCCAAAGGGCTTGTGTCAAAGTCAAAGTAAGAACCCCTGCACAGCACAAACTGTACAATGAGTACGTAGACGAACCTTCAGGACCTCAAGTTCTCTACAGGCATCTCCCCCCAGGCTCTGGGGATCATTATTCCAGAGACCTGTTCTGCCATCATTCAGCTCCTGCTGAAGGACTATATTATGCTAAATTTTAACCTTAAACATCACATTCTGAGGTCTATTAGTGGAATTCCTTCTGTTATAGCAAGCAATATTGTACGGTGTTTTTTTTAAATTATGAAGCTAACTACCTTATTTCACAGCATCGCTGTGCAGTCACACAACCTCCCGGCTGATGTCAGAGTGGATTCTCAGCCCCTCCTACTGGAAGAGTACTTAGATTGGTGAAGGAGAGAGGTGGGCAGTCATGTGGCTGCACTGCAGCGCTGTGAAATAAGGTATTTAGCTTCATATTTAAAAAAAACGGAAAACAGCGATCCCCCATGTCCAGCGGTAGACTGTTCCTGTCATCCTCAAGTCCAGAGCCAGTCTTTGGGCATGATGACATCAGGAACAGTCCATGCGCAAGACCACTAGTGTGTGGGAGGGGGCAGGGGTGGCAGGGACCGGTCTTGAACTTGGGAGGATCAGTAGATTAGACAAGTATATCTCTGCTCTCCTCATCCTTAGAAAAAAAAAGGAATTGACCTATGCAGTGTGGGAACAGCCCCGCTGCACGGGGAAAAAAAACTAATTTCCTGGAATTCTTTTTCACACAGTAATAATAATCTGAATGGAAACAGATTTGATGGGAGATATATGCTTATTTTGGTTATAGTGCAAAAAAATATTGTATTCTTCTTACCCGCTAAGTCTTAAAAGCAGCAGTTCATAGAATTCACTTTACAGACATCAGAGCAGTACAAAATATTACCAGCTCAATATTGATTAAAGTCTAATTAGTAAATTGCTGCAAGCCCAAGCTACATTTTCAGCGACCAATTTTCTTAAAACAATCTAAAAGTTCTGCCTAAAGCAGAGATACCCAAAAACAGGTTGTATGAGAAGAGAAGCGTTACCCCAGAGAGAAGAAATGTATTATTTAGGTAAATGAAATAATAAGCAAGTTGTGTAATTGTGCCTTCTTACCCCCAGGACAAACTTCCCATTGTATAAGTACTTACCTAAACATAATTTTTGTGTTTATACTTCCATGGCCGAGCAGTGTTTGCAACCAACATCTTGAGAAATGAGTGTACTATCTATTGCCGTGCAACCTAGAGATAAAATCCATTCATTTTCTATTGCATGCATTTCTACATTCCCAGTAGATATAAGCTTGCTCTCACATTTGAGCAGGGCATAAGCAGATCATATTCTTAGTGAAATTTAAAAAAAATTCAGCCATTTTTCAGGTGTTTTGGATGTGTATTAAAGCATTTGTTAAACCCCCCCCCCCCCCAACAAAAAAAAACTATCCTGCTCCTTTACAGCATGTATTTCATGATTGCTAATGTCTTGCATTTCTTTCCTCATTCCCTAATTAACATCATTGCAATATGCTTTAATTCATATGCTCTGCCCCTTTGTCCTCATGCGGATTTGCCTCACTAACTTCCCCACCATGCTCTTCTTGGCCCCTAAAACTATAGTCTAGTCACTTAACAATGTTTTTTGGCAGCTCCATAGTATTTCTTTCCCCTAAACACCCCCTAAAATGTCTACAAATGTGATGTGTGTGCTTCAATTCATGCAAAGTGACCTTTTTTTTTTTTTTTTTTTGAGTTGTGCCAAACTCATTAGTAACCCCCCTCTCCCAAACTGTTACCTCAGCTGATAGCAATCCTCTATCTGATGACTTGACCCAACCCAATACACACTCTAAATACCTTTTTCATGATAACATTTATGGAACAATTCACCAAAGCATGTAGTGTAAGGGCCTGCCTCAATACTTTCAAATGATATTTTGATTTTTTTAACACATTCATTTTCTTGCTATTTAATAGCAGAATGTCAAAATGTGCTTCCATTTTGTTATTATGACACTTCTTACCTGTCCGGTGGGCTGCCAATAGTGTAACTAAGGAGGGGCTTCACAAAGTATCACACATTATTTAGGCATTCAGCTCTCAATCAAGTGTAGAGGGTTACCTCTCCTAAACATCCCCCCTCATTTTTTATCAAGGGCCCATCAGATGGGGGGGGTGGGTGGGTTAGGACTCTCATAAGGGGACCTTATACCTTAGGCTTTAAATACTCATTTAAAAAAATGTTATACTAATTTTGTCCAAAAATGTGGGTGTCTAATCTGCATGCAATGTTGATTTGTCAAATTACTAGTTTTTTTTCTTGTGTCACTACACAGTGTCCTTCAACGCCACAGGAATGGCAGACTGTGGCCTCCCACTTTGCCATTTTTCGTCAAGTTGTGCCTTTTTCAGCAACAGTGCAAACCCAAGTTCAGAGTGAGATGAGGGGACAGTCTCTTCTTCAGATAATCTTATTATGTTGTGGGTCTGCTACACACACACCTTCTTTTTGTTAACTAATGTGTAGTGCATTACTGATCTAAATCATGCTCATTTTCAACACCCTGGCAGGAAAATGGCATGATTGTCCAAATTTACACCTCACTGTGGGTGCTTTTTACTAAAGGCACATCCACTATGCACTACAAGTGCACTGTAAAAGTACACCTGAAACTGCACTTGCAGTGCAAAGTGGAGTTGCCTTTAGTAAATCGCACTCCTTCTCAGCACAAACTCAAATTTCACTACAAATACATTTTAATCCCAATGAAAAAGGAAGCCACACATTGTTGGGAATTCAACTTTTTAATACAAGCACATTCATATGTGCGTTTAGTAAAGGTTTTTACAACAAACCAAGATATTTTGGGTATCCAAAACCCAGTTTAATCATATTTATTTTTTACTTGTTTTTTTGTGTAAACAGGCATGTATCAAACCATAAAATACAGAACACAGGAACATACAAAGTTCAACTTGGAAAAGTGAAGACAATATCAGACATGAGTATGTACAAACTGGGCTGATATTGCCTTCATCACATGGGGTGTGACCCCTGAAAAATACAAATTTGTAAGATGCACACAGTGTGTCAACATGTGCTATCTCCCATCATGGGGGATCAATGTCCATGCTTTGGGGCTGCAACCCCTTCATCTCCGACACTTTCCACAAAAAATGTACATTGATCCCCCATGATGGGAGATAGCGCATGTTTACACACTCTTCCAAATTTGGAATTATGCAAAATACAATTTTTTTTTTTTAAATCAAAAATAAAACCCTATCTAGTTTTTTCGTTTTCACACTCTCCCCAAAACATCTATGATGTTCTTCATTTTATTTTTAACATCATTGATGTTTTGTTGTACAATTTCCAAATCCCTATTACACCCCATTATCTCCCCGATCAAGATCTGGGCACTTTCACTGGTAAAATGGGAATCTTCCTCCACATCACCTAGAAAAAAAAAAAACAAACACACCATGTAATCCAAATATGGTGATATACATTGATGAGCTTACCGGAAGCTGTGTTCTCCGACACTCACCTGTTGTGGTGACAATTTGGCCAACCTCCACGATCTCTCCTTCTTCCTCCTCCTCTTGCTCCTGCTCCTGCTCCTCTGTTTCTTCTTTTGGAAGTTGCCCTTCTTTGGGAGGGGTGTGGTCCCTGGTGTCCTCATGGTCCCTGGTGTCCTCATACTTGCCGAGTCTTCTCTCCCCTATGAGAATGTAAACAAAGATTAATTAGCACACAGAGGGCAGAAATAGGAATATGAAACATTGCTTGGAAGTGTTGTACAATTGTTTTTTTGGGCCGAGTTACAAGGTGAGAACATTATTGTGGCCACTTTGTTAAGCTGGAATACTTCCCTGCAGAACGATGTTTCATACGAACGAACGAAACCATGACCTTGAAAGTGGCCATTTTAAAATGCACAACATGAAATCAAAGCACATGGAGCATGTATGCAAGCAAGAATAATCATATGAACACACGACAACTACTTACTTTTTTTAAGAACACGCTTGATCCTTAGGTACTGCTCGTGCTCCCTCAGTTTCAGGTCTGACCAGCGTTTTCTCAGTTGATCCTTGGATCGGCGTACCCCAAAATTCTTCAGAAGACTCTTCACAACTTTATTCATGATCTTGGCCTTTCTGATATTTGGGTTTGGGTAAGGTCCATACTTCCCATCATAGTCGGTCCTGTTCAATATGTTGACCATCTCCAACATCTCTCCAAAAGACATATTTGAGGCCTTAAATCTTGTCTTCCTGGATCGGGACGTTTCAGGCTCCGGGCTTTCCTCACCCTCCTCCTCGTTAGTGGAACTATTATTGCGCACCTGCGTTCTCTCCGCCATGTGCTCTCCCCACTGCGCGGGAAGCGAAGGGGCGGGGAATAGTCTGGAAAGAATGTCAGGGGCGGGCGGAGTTTCACGCATGCACACTGTATATAAAACGCCACACATGTGTATCGTCCGTACGATCTGGGAGGAGAGTGTGAGTCACGGACGCGGCGAACGTCGAAATGAAGGTAACATTTTTAACTTTGTGCTTCACTAGACTAGACTACTTGTATCCAGGCCGCTGTTGGGACAAGGTTAGGAGGGATTTTAATTGCATTATTAGTATTTGAGGGTTTGTCTTGTGTTGTGTCTTGCAGACAAAATGGACCCATTCAACAATCCCAACTTTATGGGGCTATTCCTCGAGCTCTACATGGAGATGCCCTGCCTGTGGCACTTCCACAACAAATTTTATTATGACAGATCAAAGAGGAACGCAGCACTGGAGAAACTGCTTGCTTTGGTGCAGATCAGGGTCCCCACGGCAGACATGACATATTTGAATCGCAAAATTGTGGCCATAAAGCTTACATATTTCAGGGAGAGAAAGAAGCACCTGGAGTCCTTGAGAGCAGGAGATCCAGATGCTGTTTATTACCCCAGGATGGTGCACTTTGACAGGCTGCATTTTCTGGTAGACCAGGGGGTACCCAGGCCACCACTCAGGCCACCACTCTCCAGGCTTCCTCCAAGGCATCCTTTACCCCCAGCTGAGGCTTCTGATGTACAACCTGGGCCTTCCAGGCAGCACCATGTGGTGGGGCCCAGCTTGAGACAGGTATTGCATTGTTGAACATATTTCTTGTGTTACATTTAATGATGTTAACTAGATGTTCTTATTGATCAGTAAGTTGTGATTTCTCAAAGTGGTTTACATCTCAATAGACAGTAGTGACCAAAAATGATTGGGACAGGAAAGAAAAATGCTGGTGTCAGAATGATAGTCTGTTCTATTTGGTAACAGCCAAATAGCAAAAGCCAGGAGCACAAAATGTTGTGATTGATGATCAAAAAACTAAAACTATGTCCCCTTTTCATACATAGGATGACCTTAGTCGGGGAGAGGCTGTGGCAAGTGACAGCCAGGAGGTCCAACAACGCCCTCCTTCTCCTGCCCCAGCTACAGGAGCCCAGCCACAGCCTGGAAGGATGCCTGGTGGGAAGTCACAAAGGAAGACCAGAGAGTGATGGCCTGGGATGAGTCTGGTGTGCCAGAAGATGCAGCCTCTTCAGGATCACCATCCTGGGGACAGAAATGGCATCTGAATTTCCTGCTCTCTAGGACTTCAGGAGCAGACTTCTCTCCCTGAGATATGTACTCCTGAGGCCACCAATTTTTTTATATGTCATTTAGTCATGTCTGCCCTGGGGGCCAAAGGCTGCACCAAAGTTAAGAAGTTTCTCCAGTGCTGCGTTCCTATTTTTATTTTCGAGTAAAAAAAAATTAATTTTATTTTTGTTTGATGAAATACTTGTGTAATGTGTTTTCCTTAAAAAAGTACAGTTTATTTGTGAGCAGGCAGGTACATTTACAAAATACAAAGTGAACTAAATAACAAGGGGTAACAACACTAAACAACCTCCTGTAGATTAAAAAAGCAAAAGAAAATCTAAAAAATACAATAATGTTGTTTTTGTAAGTTTACACCCAAAAATAAAAAGTAAAAAAAAGGAGAAATGAGCAGTGTCTTTAAAGGAGATTTTTAGGGAATCCCCCCCCCCCAAAACATCCAAAAAATAAAAAAATAAAAAAAACATTGTGTAGATGTGACTTAAACTAAAATTGTATTGCTGAAATGGTTAAAAAAGAGTAATGAAATCCGTTCGGGAGAAGTGTGTGTGACTATGAGCATCGAAAGAAGTTGGTTCTTGCAGCATTGTAAAGAACAAGAGAATGCGCTTGATGAATGATTTTTTAACAATGCAGCGTGACGAATGTGCTATATCGCTTACGAGCAGTAGTTTTACCTGAACGAGCGCTTCCGTGTCGGAATTTGAATGTGAGCATGCGTGGCACTTGGTCCGATGAAAATGCTCTACACATGATCGGATTAGGTCCGTCCGGCCCAGTTGGTCGGGAAATCTTTCCAACATGTTGGAAAATTGGGTCGGACGGAGATTCGGATGGAATCAGTCCGATGCATACCACACACAGTCGGATTATCTGACGACACGGTCCGATAAGACTCATTCCGACAGATTATCCGACTGTGTGTACAAGGGCTTAGAGGTGGGAGACCTTCAATACTACACAAAGTGTCACTGTGAGGCCCAAGTAGATATGGTGATGTAAAGGAGATCTGCTTTAAATGTTGCTTTGCCTTTCAGGGGGAAAAATAAAGAGTTGCTTTAAACCAACCATAGCAAGTCTTGTAAAAGTTTGCCATATTTCTTAGTTTTATTGGGAGAATCACGACCTACACTTGACCCAAGTAAGCTTATCAGAGGTTGCCTAGAGTGTTAGCGAGATAGGCAGTCAGCTGTGAAAAGGAAGGTGTCTGTTCCCATGGCAGGAACATTATTGCACTTAAAAAAATGCAAATGTTTTTAATAGAATTTAAGAATAAATATTGTAGTTTATGTTTATAGACCTAGTGAATGGCTCAGTCACTTTTTTTGTAAAGTGTTATATACAGCTTTGAACACCACACAATGCATGCGGTTTGCCCATTAACATCGATTCCAAAGTATTTCACAAAGATATGCCTATTACAATGCCCCTACTACTGCATAATTATGGGCAGGACACACATCATTTCACATATAATTTATACATTATTTCTTCCTTCCCTTATGTAAGTGGCCTATAAAAGCCACATCATTGTTTATCACAAGCGCTAATTGGATAAACATGATTTATATTGTGAAAAGATCAAGCAGAATTGATTCAATGACATCACACTCTGTTAATACTGTATTGTAAATTAAAAGAACCTTGATTTTCTGCCAGCTTGCTGTAACAATATACAGATGTATGGCAGGAAAAAGAGAGCAGTAAATATCCTTGGCTGGTAATGTAGAATAAAGCAAAGGAAAAAAGCACATTGGGGGTTTTAATTCTAAGACTAAGATGGGATCTTTTCCTGGAACTGCAATCAAAATACAGTTAAATCACACAAACTTCCATGATGTGAATGATCTGGGGAGCTTTGGAAGAAAAAGTGTTCAGAATCTGCAAATCAAGAGAAGTTTTGAACTAAGGTCAGGCCACCGATTTGTCATTATCAGCTCCTGTTTATGACTCCCTTTTCCTTTACAGTTAGCTTTGTATCGTATATCTAAAGTAGAATAGTGGAATTCCTAAAGCCGATGTCAATATATATTTTACTAGCTAATTCTTTTATTTGTAGCCTTAACCAGTTCTGAGTAGTATGACTAGACAGATTTTCGGAATTCTTTCACTCTCACTTTGGAAACTGGCATTGTAGCAAAAAGAGGAAAGTTGAATGCCCTAAACTACTTTTGTTGCTGCTGTCAGAGCCAAGGTAAGAATCTTTTCTGAGGAGGCACTTTCTGTGGGTGACATGAGATGAGACTCTTGTTCTTGTGGACCTAAGAAGTGGCTTCTACAAGTAGATAGTAGACAATGACTATGAACCAGCACAATCATATGTGGGTGGTCTTTTGTGTTGGTAGAACAAGTTCAATGCTGGGGCTCTGTTAACATTGCTGGTTCACCTACCTTTACCTATAGTTAAGGAGTCTCCAAACTTTCTAAGCAAAGGGCCAGTTTATAGCCCTTCAAACTTTAGGGGGCCAAACTGTGGCCATTGGGAGTGGAAATTGTCCTGGCGTCAGTGGGGATAAAAAATGCATCATTTGTATTGGTGGGAGGAATAGTGTCCCATCATTGATGTCAGTTTGAAGAATAGTGCCCCATCATTAGCGTCAATGGGAGATATAGTGCCCCATTGTTGATGTCAGTAGCAGGAATTATGCTCATTGTTAGTGTTAGTGGGAGAAATAGTGTCTTCTCTCAGTAGGAGGAAAAGTGCCCCAAAAGAAAGCAAAGAGCCGCAGTTTGGGGACCACTGCTATAGTATATGTATTTGAAATACATGTACACCTAAATTTATTTCTGAGAAGTTCATTGGAGTACCTCTGCTCTGTTGAATATCAGTTTAACTGCTTCCAGACCAGCCGCCAAAGTTATATTGTGGCAGGTTGGCTCCCCGTGCGAGCCATCGTAGCTGTACGTCGGCTCCTTAAAATGCCTCCGGCAGCCCGTGCGCCTGAAGCGTGTCCCTGGAGCCGATATGAGTACACGGCAGGTGCGATGACCGCCGGGTACCCGCAATTGCTTGTTACAGAACAAGAACGGGGGTGTGTGTGTGTAAACACACAATTCCCGGCTCTTTAAGGGGAGAGGAGACAGATCATGTGTTCATACTGACTATGAACACCGATCTCTCTCTTCCCCTAGTCAGTCCCACCCCCCTACAGTTAGAACACACCTGGGGAACACAGTTAACCCCCTGATTCCCCCCTCGTGTTACCCACTTCCCTGATAGTGTCATTTGTACATTAATCAGTGCATTTTATAGCACTGATCACTGTATAAATGTCACTGGTGCCAAAAATGTATCAAAAGTGTCAGATTTTTCCACCGCAATATCACAGTCCCGATAAAAATAGCTGATCGCTGCCATTGCTAGTAAAAAAATAAAAAATAAATAAAAATGCCATAAATCTATCCCCTATTTTGTAGACACTTTAACTTTTGCGCAAACCAATCAATATACGCTTATTGCGATTTTTTTTTACCAAAAAATATGTAGAAGAATACATATCAGCCTAAAATGAGGACATTTTTTATTTTATTTTTAAATGTGGGATATTTATTATAGAAAAAAAGTAAAAGATATTGGAGGTTATTTACTAAAGGAAAATCTACTTTGCACTGCAAGTGCACTTGGAAGTAAAGTCACTTTAGATCCGAGGGGGACATGCAAGGAAAATATAAAACAACATTTTAGCTTGCACATGATTGGATGATAAAATCAGCAGAGCTTCCCCTCATTTCATGTCTTCCCCCTCAGATTTAGAGCGACTGCACTTCCAAGTGCACTTTCGGTGCAATTTCAAGTGCACTTGCAGTGCAAAGTGGATTTGCCTTTCGTAAAAAACCCCCATTGTGTTTTCCTCTCAAAATTGCCACTCTTCTTTTGTTTATAGAGTAAAAAATAAAAACTGCAAAGGTGATCAAATACCACCAAAAGAAAGCTTTATTTGTGGGAAAAAAAGGAAGCCAATTTTGTTTGGGTACAGAGGTCGCAGTGTCGTATTGAAAAAAATGGCCTGGTCATTGAACAGCCAAATCTTCCAGGGCTGAAGTGGTTAAAGGACAACTGTACTTAGAGGTACTATATAAGAAGGTTGGCTATGCTGACCTTCCAACTAGCTGTTTGGTGGTATGTGGCCTTTAATATTTTTGAGTGGTGCGGGTACAACGTGTAAAGTCAAAAGAAGTAAGCCAAGTGAAGAATATTGAAAACGTGAAAGGAGAAAAACAATAGTGATGTTATATACCGCACTCAAAATATCAAATATTCATACAAAAAAAAAAAAACATATACAATAATGGATAAATACATTTATTTATTTATTATTATTATTATTATACACGATTTATATAGCGCCAACAGTTTACACAGCGCTTTACAATGTATAGGGGGAGGGGGGGATAACACAATTACAGTACAGTTCAATACAAAAGGTACAAGAGGGCCCTGCTCGTAGAGCTTACATTCTAAAAGGGAGGGGGTGGTGGTACAGTGCCTTGTGAAAGTATTCGGCCCCCTTGAACTTTTCAATCTTTTGCCACATTTCAGGCTTCAAACATAAAGATATACAGTTTTAATTTTTTGTGAAGAATCACCAACAAGTGGGACACAATTGTGAAGTGGAACGAAATCTATTGGA
Source organism: Lithobates pipiens (assembly GCF_037356315.1). Lineage (NCBI taxonomy): Eukaryota > Metazoa > Chordata > Amphibia > Anura > Ranidae > Lithobates > Lithobates pipiens. The sequence goes on along the minus strand of NW_027507790.1, from coordinate 165,588,721 downwards.
TATTTTAAACTTTTTTAGCAAATAAAAAACTGAGAAGTGGTGCGTGCAAAATTATTCGGCCCCTTTACTTTCAGTGCAGCAAACTCACTCCAGAAGTTCAGCGAGGATCTCTGAATGATCCAATGTTGTCCTAAATGACTAATGGTGATAAATAGAATCCACCTGTGTGTAATCAAGTCTCTGTATAAATGCACCTGCTCTGTGATAGTCTCAGGGTTCTGTTGAAAGCGCAGAGAGCATCACGAAGACCAAGGAACACACCAGGCAAGTACGTAATACTGTTGTGGAGAAGTTTAAAGCCGGATTTGGATACAAAAAGATTTCCCAAGCTTTAAACATCCCAAGGAGCACTGTGCAAGCGATCATTTTGAAATGGAAGGAGTATCAGACCACTCCAAATCTACCAAGACCTGGCCGTCCCTCTAAACTTTCAGCTCAGACAAGGAGAAGACTGATCAGAGATGCAGCCAAGAGGCCCATGATCACTCTGGATGAACTGCAGAGAACTACAGCTGAGGTGGGAGAGTCTGTCCATAGGACAACAATCAGTCGTACACTGCACAAATCTGACCTTTATGGAAGAGTGGCAAGAAGAAAGCCATTTCTCAAAGATATCCATAAAAAGTCTCATCTAAAGTTTGCCACAAGCCACCTGGGAGACACACCAAACATGTGGAAGAAGGTGCTCTGGTCAGATGAAACCAAAATCAAACTTTTTGCCCACAATGCAAAACGATATGTTTGGCGTAAAAGCAACACAGCTCATCACCCTCAACACACCATCCCCACTGTCAAACATGGTGGTGGCAGCATCATGGTTTGGGCCTGCTTTTCTTCAGCAGGGACAGAGAAGATGGTTAAAATTGAGGGGAAGATGGATGCAGCCAAATACAGGACCATTCTGGATAAAAACCTGTTGGGGTCTGCAAAAGACCTGAAACTGGGACGGAGATTTATCTTCCAACAAAACAATGATCCCAAACATACAGCAAAATCTACAAAGGAATGGTTCACAAATAAACGTATCCAGGTGTTAGAATGGCCAAGTCAAAGTCCAGACCTGAATCCAATCGAGAATCTGTGGAAAGAGCTGAAAACTGCTGTTCACAAACGCTCTCCATCCAACCTCACTGAGCTCGAGCTGTTTTGCAAGGAAGAATGGGCAAGAATTTCAGTCTCTCAGTGTGCAAAACTGATAGAGACATACCCCAAGCGACTTGCAGCTGTAATCGCAGCAAAAGGTGGCTCTACAAAGTATTAATGCAAGGGGGCCGAATAATTTTGCACGCCCCACTTTTCATTTTTTTATTAGTTAAAAAAGTTTCAAAAATTCAATAGATTTCGTTTCACTTCACAATTGTGTCCCACTTGTTGGTGATTCTTCACAAAAAATAAAAATTTTATATCTTTATATTTGAAGCCTGAAATGTGGCAAAAGGTTGAAAAGTTCAAGGGGGCCGAATACTTTCGCAAGGCACTGTACAAGGTAATAGCTGCAGAGAATGATTTGATGGGGGTGGTATTTATCCATTATTGTATACGTTTATGTTTTTTTTGTATGTTTATTTGATATTTTGTGCACGGTATGAACTTACCTACTTTCTTTGCAATAGTAAAGGCACTAAAGGCCACCTTCATGCTAAATGTTTACAAAAAACAGGTTGCAATACTCACCTTCAGTATGCATCAATACCTCCCCTACAACATTTCATCAGTCTTTCAGGTTGAATGTCGTTCAGTGCCATTCAACCCTGCAGACTTAGGATATACTTGAGTGCCGGGCATTATGGGTAACTACAGTGTCTTGCATTCATTGTATAATGGTAATCATTTCAGCATGTCATGGAGGACTGCCAGCTATTGAATATAAAAAATTGCAAATTTTAGGTTGAAATAGTATATGTTGATATGATCTCACTATGCATGAGGAGACGCATGATGAGTTTACTAATAGGCCAGATCTTTACATTATTACTTCTTATAGATATGTTTCAGGGAAAATGTCAAAAAAGGAGAAATAATGATTTGCATTCTGTTTGTATACATGGAGCCGTGATTCATTGATTGCCAACACTTAGAAGTTACTGCCTAGGAAACATTTGCTAAGGAACCTTTATAGTTCATTTTTGCCAGCGTAGAATGGAACAAATTCATTGTGTTATTGTCCATATGTCGTACACATGTGGCAATGTATACAATATGCAGGGAAAAACTGGACTTAGTTAGCACATGTTATTTTTTTTAACAACAAAAAAATTTCCGGTTCCTTGGATTCTGGAAAAGTCAGGAAAGTCAGGGTAAGTGAAAGGCACTTCCCTGGCAAGTATATAAAACAAAACAATTCAGTTGTAGTCATTTAAATGCTTGCTTTTATCCATTAAGCCACAAAGAGGTGCAGTTGTCCACAGGCGTGCATCTTAATGGCGTAAATAATTGAGGAAGTTTATACTTACCAAATGACCCTTTTGTTTATTGCTACTCGTTCATGCTACTAGAAGCCATGAACTCAGTGATTGTGTAAACTTTGTGTAAGCACTGACTGTGTGATCATAAGACTCTTCAAAGTAAGAGTCTATATTTTTTAAAAACTTACAATATTGATTACCAGATTTCTAAGCAATGTTCAGCACTAAATTCAGTCTTCTGGGATACGCAGGCCTTTGTATCATTGTTTTTTTTTTTAACAATTTGTATCACATATGATAAGACTGTTTTTCCTACAAGAAACTAATCTGGTTGGAACACTCCTTCAAAGTTTATTTAATTTTTTTTAGATTGATTGAGACTGGGCTCACACTTATGCGACTTGGATGTGGGTGTCCCTGCATCCAATTCGGATGGCAAGAGACTGCGATCAGCTCTCAATAGAGCCGGTACACACATCTCCAGAGCGGCCGCGGAGTGTACAGCAGAAGGGTCCTGTGCGTCTTTGGCTCAGTTGCACGTCCGAATTAAGGCAAAAATTCGGACCTAATATAGTAAACAGGGGTACTGGACCCCCTGCTGTGCCCTGTGCCACAAATAGTATGAACCCAGCCTAAGATTTGTTTCTTTAAGGCTGAGTTCACACCGTTGTGAATTGGATGTGTGATCCGGTGCAGGTCTGGTGCGTTTTGCACAAAAACACTGTGTCTTTTGGTCTGTTTCAGGTCCAAATTCAACCCAAAATTCGGGCTGAAATCAGACCTGAAACTGTGAACCAGTACACACCAGACCCCTGCTGTGAGCTGCATTTAGCTCAAATGTGAACCAAGCCTTAGACAATTCAGATAGATTGGATTAATTTACTAAAACTGGAAAGTTGCAAAATCTAGTGAAGTTTTACATGGTAGATTTAAAAGGGAAACACTGCACTATGGCTAAAGTGAAATAAAATAAAATAAAAATAAAAATCAGCAGCTGACACTCAAACAAACAAAGTTCAGTGAAAGTGGGGTAACAAATAGTGTAGCGCTAGATAAGTGAAATAAAGAAATTAAATATGAGGAAGTGTCAGTAATGAAACTAGTACTATACCACATACAAACAACCGAATATAAAAATACGTAAGTGAAAATACAAATATTAGTTCTCTCAACCCACTACATATGTATAAGAGTGCACAAATACTGGTAAGTATCAATAACTGAAATGTGAGTCCCAGTGGAATAGTCCACATGTGTTGAATAGTGGACAAATGTTGATGTTAGTCTTCCCATATGCCCCTGTTGAAGACCTCTGTTGTCGAAACGCGCCGGGCTTGCATTTGGCACCCCACATTGCTTTTTTACGTTTTAATTCATTTTTGTGATCACATGTCGTAATTATGTTATGGTTTTTATGACCTTTTTTAACCACTTTCAGACCGGACCAATTTGCTGGTCAAAGACCAGACCACTTTTTGCGATTCGGCACTGCGTCGCTTTAACTGACAATTGCGCGGTCGTGCGACGTGGCTCCCAAACAAAATTAACGTCCTTTTTTTCCCACAAATAGAGCTTTCTTTTGGTGGTATTTGATCACCCCTGCGGTTTTTATTTTTTGCGCTATAAACAAAAATAGAGCGATAATTTTGAAAAAAACGCATTATTTTTTACTTTTTGTAATAATAAATATCCCCCAAAAATATATAAAAAAACATTTTTTTCCCTCAGTTTAGGCCGATACGTATTCTTCTACATATTTTTGGTAAAAAAAATCGCAATAAGCGATTATTGATTGGTTTGCGCAAAAGTTATAGCGTTTACAAAATAGGGATAGTTTTATAGCATTTTTATTAATAATTTTTTATTATTTTTTTTTTTACTAGTAATGGCGGCGATCTGCGATTTTTATTGTGACTGCGACATTGTGGGGGACCCATCGGACATTTTTGACACATTTTTGGGACCATTGTCATTTATACAGTAATCACTGCTATATAAATGCAGTGATTCCTGTGTAAATGACACTGGCAGTGAAAGGGTTAACCAGTGGGTGGCAGTGTAGGGGTTAAGTGTTCCTAGGGGTGTGTTACTAACTGTGGGGGGGTTGGGCTTTCATTTAGTGTACACTGATCTCTGCTCCAATCACATGGAGCAGAGATCAGCGTCACTAGTTGCTAGGCAGAATGGAAAAATGTTGTTTATACAGCATTTCCTCCATTCGGCCGCTCCGTGAGACGATCGCGGGGATGCCCGCAGCGATCGAGTCCGCGGGTCCCGCGACCGGACTCACGGGGGTCCCGACCAGCGCGGGAGCGCGCCGCCGGCGGCGCGCTCCCGATTGCACGGCGGCAACGAATATTGGACGTACATGTACGCCAATATGCCTGCCCGTGCCATTCTGTCGACGTACATCGTCGTGCGCTGGTCGGGAAGTGGTTAAATAAACCCAATGGTTACTGTCTGACCTGCACCATTTGGAGCCTTTTTTCCTCTTTTTTCTTTATTTGCTGACCATCCACTGCATTTGGGGTGGCACCCCAATGCAAATAATTTGACCCTGCCGTCCCGAGAGACGCATGTTACAGCCTCCAATACTGGAAGTCCATGTAATCCGGAGACAGCTGAGTAACTTTCTTGGACTACTATCAACTCACAGTATCCAGTTGGTACCACTTTGCACCACAAGCGCTGTTGACTCAACCGTCATATGACAGATGAGTCCACTCTCTCTGGTAAGAGTATTTAATTATTCCTTTTGAAGTTACTTCAGACAAGCCGATATTTCCAGTTTCATCTGATTTGTGGATTATCTGATTTCCCTGTTGGGAAGACTAACATCAACATTTGTCCACAATTCAACACATGTGGACTATTTCACTGGGACTCACATTTCAGTTAATGATACTTACCAGTATTTGTGCGCTCTTATACATATGTAGTGTGTTGAGCGAACTAATATTTGTATTTTCACTTACGTATTTTTATATTCTGTTATTTGTATGTGGTATAGTACTAGTTTCATTACTGACACTTCCTCATATCTAATTTCTTTATTTTACTTATCTAGCGCTACACTTTGTTACCCCAAGTTTTACATGGTAGCCAATTCGCTTACAGGTTTTATTGTCCAAGCTTAAAGTGGATGTAAACCCTCACATATACTCAGTGAAGTGAACAGCCTCAGATGATACATATGGATGAAATAAATCTTTGTTTATATGTTTTACATGCATATCTGCTGTCTTCAGCTTTATATATTCTTTAGAAAGAGATTTTCTCTTCCTGTTCAGCACTGAGAGTGTATTATTGCCAAACAGCCAATATAGCTGATTGGAGAAAAGGCAAACACCCCCACTACACATAGGCAGAGAAAGAAAAGAATGTGCAGAGCTGTACTGTGACAAGACAAGCTTTCTGCTAATCTATTTATAGCAATCTCCCAAGACACACATTTTAGGCTGGTTTTATCTTGGTTAAGGAAGAAATTGTCAGAAGTTATCATGCTGATAACAGGAGAATGGAGCATCGGGTTTACATCCACTTTAAATGAGCAAGCTGAAGTTAGTAAGTTGATTGGCTACCATGCACAGCTGCACCAGATTTTGCTCTTTCCAGATTTATTATATCAACCCCATTGTCTTTAGTTACTTTAACCACTTGCCTACAGGACACTTTCACCCCCTTCCTGCACAGACCAATTTTCAGCTTTCAGCGCTCTCACACTTTGAATGACAATTACTCAGTCATGCAACACTGTACCCAAATGAAATTTGCGTCCTTTTTTCCACACAAATAGAACTTTCTTTTGGTGGTATTTAACCTCCCTGGTGCTATTATAAGTTCTGGTTTTAGGTGCTGAAAGCGGTACAATTAATTTACATGGAAATTTGGCGTTTTATATTGTAGGCCTGCAATTCTTAGGAATAACTCTCTATTAACAATCTGTTCAAACCAGAGTCTAGCAGACATACCGGGTATGATAAAGTTTATAATATAATAAATAATAATAAAAATGATTCAATAATGTAATCAAATCAAAAAACACTGAAATTTGCTCATTTGCAGAATTGTTGTTGTCATTGGATTTAGTGTTTGATGACGAATTTCCCCACAAATCGCTATCGCTCAATTCTGCAAGTGATTATAATTTATTATCGCTGTTTTCTAGTTGGTCTAAAATCACTTTTGACATAAAATCTCCAAATTCCAGGCAGAAAAAACAGTATTTATAAAATAAAAGTGCATGCAGGACACTGCACAGACCCCTAGAGACAAAAGGGGTGTGTAATTTTTTGATACAGTACTGTAATCTGTAAGATTACAGTACTGTGTGTGTTTTGTGTGTTTTTACTTTTTTTAATTTGGCGCCGATCTCCGCTCCTGTGCGCCGTAACGTCGCAGGGAACGGAGATCGGCGGCATTCGGGCACTGTGTGAATCGAGCGGAGGACAGCTCGATCACACAGCGCAGAGGATATTGCTGGATCTAGGGGACAAGATAAGCAACTTCTCCCTGTGTCCTCCATGTATCCAGCGATGTGATCCCGAGTCTTGTTCAGGGTTACCGCTCGTGATACTAAAATCCCAACCTGAGCCAGACTCGGGATTACCGCTACGGAGGTTAATCACTAGTGGGTTTTAATTTTTTTGTGCTATAAATAAAAAAAGATTGAAAATTTGGTGAAAAAATTCCACTCTTTGTTTCTGTCTTAAATTTTCATAAAAAAATGTTGGTCAAAATGTATACGGCTACATATCTTTGGTAAAAATAACCCTAATTAGTGTATATTAGTTGGTCTTTGTGAAAGTTATAGAGTCTACAAGCTATGGTGCCAATCATTGAAAATTGATCACACCTGATGTTAGCAAGTCGCATGGTGAGTTTTTTGCAGCAGTAATTTTTTTCCACAATTCTTTGCAAGCTAAAGATTTAGGGTTTTTTTGATTGTTTTTTTACGAAATTGTTATATTAACAGGTTATTTCTCTCACGCAGCATATGCATGCTTGCAACTACACACCAAAACACATTCTGCTACTCCTCCTGAGTATGGTGATACCACATGTGTGAGACTTTTTCACAGCCTGGACACATACAGAGGCCCAACATTCAAGGAGCACCGACATTCAAAATCACACATATAATTTCATACCAACCTATCACAATTTGAAGGCCCTGGACAATGGAAACGCCCACAAAATGACCCTGTTTTGGAAAGCAAACACCCCGACGTATAATCTATGAGGCATAATGAGTCTTTTGAATGGTTCATTTTTTTCTAGAGGTTTTTGGAAAATGTGTAAGAAAAATGAAAACACATTTTTTTTTACACAAAGTTGTCGATTTTTACGATATTTCCAACACATAGCATTTGCATAGGGAAAATGACACCCCAAAATACATTTTACTACTCCTCCTGAGTATGGCGATACCACATGTGTGAGACTTTTACATAGCCTGGCCACATACAGAGGACCACCAGTGTAGTAGCACCTTCAGACATTCTACAAGCATAAATTACACATCTAAGGCTGCTTTCACACTGGGGCGGGAGCGGCGTCGGCGGTAAAGTGCCGCTATTTTTAGCGGCGCTTTACCGTCGTTTTAGGGGCGGTCTGCGGGCGCTAGCGGGGTGGTTTTAACCCCCGCTAGCGGCCGAAAAAGGGTTAAACCCGCCCGCAAAGCGCCGCTGCAGCGGCGCTTTGCCGGCGGTATTGCCGCGGTGTCCCATTGATTTCAATGGGTAGGAGCGGTTTAGGAGCGGTGAATACACCGCTCCTTCACCGCTCCAAAGATGCAGCTAGCAGGACTTTTTTCACCGTCCTGCCAGCGCATCGCTCCAGTGTGAAAGCCCTCCGGCTTTCACACTGGAGTGAAAGGGGCCGGTTTTTTTCAGGCGCTACACAGGCGCTATTTTTAGCGCTGTAACGCCTGAATACCGCCCCAGTGTGAAAGCAGCCTAATTTCCTGACAACCTATCATTTTTGAAGGCCTTTTATATTTCTAACACATAGCATTTACATACTAAAAATTACACTCCAAAATAAGTTCTATTGAAGAAAGGGTAGAAAAAAGAGTATTACCTGTGGTTTTAGTAGTGTCCTCAGAAGAGAGAATTGGTCCAGGCAGCAGTCAGGAATATTGTCTATAGTCAGCACAAAGATATCGTCAGCACAGCCAAAGCATTTGTCCATAGAAATTGTCCAGGCAGAGACAGCCAGCAAAGCCATAATATTGGTCCTGTTACACCGTTATCTGCCTGCACCCATTAGTGTCCCGCTCTCCAGCCCTTCATAAACATACTGCCTCTTGCTAAAGCTAATTATTTTCATGGTCCAGGTCGCAGGCTGAGGTGTGGTCAGTTTATGCGGCAGACAGAAGCATGATGGCAGTAAGTCAGCAGCAGGCTGAGGGACGCAATCAGGTAAGACCTTTACACCGGGGCACAGGGGTAGAGGCTTTACCCACCCAAATCTCTATGAAGCCTCCAGACTCCAGACCCTAATCCGGAAATTGCAAAACCCGGAGACAACAAAAAAAATAATTTTCTCCATCCGGAAAAACATTTCTGGAGCCCCTCACATGTGAGACCCCCCCGGTCCATTAGGTGCATTAGGCAAAAGCATAGTCCATAAAACAGGCCAGGGTCAGTTTACAGGCAAGCATTCCAAGCAGTGGGCCAAAGTGTAGTTGATAAAACAGGCCAGGGTCAGTCCACATGGAAGCAGTCCAAGCAGTAGGCAGAAACGTTGTTGATAAAACAGGCCAGGGCGAGTTCACATAGAAGCAGTCCAAATGGTAGGCAGAGGCATAGTCGAAAAACAGGCCAGGGTCAGTTCAGATGGAAGGCAGTGGCATGGTTATTTAAGTAAGCATGGGAAATGGTAAGCACAGATGTTGAAAATGGGGAAATGGTTAAGAATATGGGCTAATATTTTAGGGATGTGTGATATAGTCTGAAGCATTGACCAATGCAAAGGCTGGGTTTGGAGGGACACTGGGGACAATGGTAGCTGGTATCTCTTCGTAATCCTCTTTTGCTGCATACTCAACATCTTTGTTGTACGTGGTAGGCCCAATTTTTCTGCCCCAGTTTAACAGGGGCATGTAATTACAATCTTTGATCAAATATTTCACAGCAGGGCCTGTTCCTGCGCCCACCAAGAGTAACGTTTCTCTCAATGATTTTCATGTATATTGCTGGGACCCGACAATACATTACAGCCGCAAGCAGTGTTAAATTACTTTTTTCCTTTAGAAATGTAATTTTGCTGTGGTATTGTTCTAAACATGGGAAAACTGCACCACTTTACAGACATACTACAGACAACCCCCAGGCACGATATTTAACCGCTTCAGCCCCCGGAAGATTTTACTCCCTTCCAGACCAGAGCACTTTTTACGATTCGGCACTGCGCTGCTTTAACTGACAATTGTGCGGTCGTGTGACGTTGCCCCCAAACAAACTTGACGTCCTTTTTTTCCCCACAAATAGAGCTTTCTTTTGGTGGTATTTGATCAGCTCTGCGGTTTTTATTGTTTGCCCTATAAACAAAAAAAAAAGAGCGATAATTTTGAAAAGAAATGCAATATTTCTTAGTTTTTTTCTATAATAAATATCCCCCCAAAATATATAAAAAAACGATTTTTCCTCAGTTTAGGTATAAATATGTGTATTCTTCTACATAGTTTTGGTAAAAAAAAAAAAAAAATGCAATAAGCATATATTGATTGGTTTGCGCAAAATTTATAGCGTCTGCAAAATAGGGGATAGCTTTATGGCATTTTATTTATTTTTATTCTTTTTATTAGTAATGGCCTCGATCTGCGATTTCTATTGGGAATGCAACATGGCAGACAGATTGGACACTTTTGACACTATTTTGCGACCAATATGATTTATACAGCGTTCAGTGCTATAAAAATGCATTGATTGTGTAAATGACACTAGCAGTGAAGGGGTTAACCACTAGGGGGCGATGAAGGGGTTAAGTGTGTCCTAGGGAGTGATTCTAAATATGAGGGGGCTGGGCTTCAACACACAGGACAGTGATCACTGCTCTCGATGACAGAGAGCAGTGATCTCTGTCCTGTCACTAGGCAGAACGGGGGAAATGCTTTGTTTACAAAAGCATTTCCCTGCTCTTCCTCTCTGTGACACGATCGCGGGTACCCGGTGGACATGTAGTCCACGGGACTCACAGTCATGGTCCCGTAGACTGCGGCGGGTGGGCGCACCTGGGACACGCTTCTTAAAAGGGGGCATAACCGTACGCCCTTTTGCTTACCAGTGCCATTCTGCTGATGTAAATAGGCTTGTGCTGGTCGGCAAGCAGTTAAAAGAATATTTAATTTTTATTGTTTCACTTTAAGCATCTTAATTTTTCTGCTCCCGAAAAAACATACATTTTTAAAACTTTTTTTTGCATTAATACATGTCCCCTGGCCCTGTAGGGCCAGGGTCCCCAAACACTTTTTAGGGCAAAAATTGCATACAAGCCTTTAAAACAAGCACTTTTGGTTTTTTCACGCTCATGTCCCATAGACTTTAATGGTGTTCGCACAAACTTTTTTGCATGTTCAGATGTTCTGGTGCGAACCGAACTTGGGGTGTTTGGCTCATCCCTAATGGCGAGATACTAGTAGACTGAGCCACTTGGCTCATATAGCTCTTAGGTTTGCAGAGCCCAGTACAGCCCACCAAAGCTCAACTCCAAGTTTGGTACTTCCACCATCCCAACCCTCGCAGTTACGTCCTCCATGATCCCAGTTACTTCTGTTATCCCAACTCTTGTAGTGAGTTTTAAAATATTTCCATTATTCATACTTTTTTTCCTAATGTCTTCTAGCTGGTCACATGGCAAGCAGGGTCCTCTTACTGTTTTTGCTTTTTCCAGAGATGGATGGTCCTGATGACTACAGAGAACAGTGTTCACCTGGGTGGTACGTGAATAATGTCCCGGACTCACAGGAAGTAGGTTGAATGATGCTGAGTGTCATTCAACCTGAAGGAGGAGGGTTAGTCACGACAAAAGGAGGACACGGAAGGCAGGGCTGGAATATGGAGACAATAGGTAATGATATGCAATATTTATTTTAACAGGCCGTGGAGCAGGTGAAAAAAATACTTGGGCATGGGCTTTACTAGAATATTAAAAAAGAACATCTCAACAGGAAGATTGATTTCTACTCTTAATTAGAGGTGTTCAAAGCGAATTCTGGTAAATTGATTTCACCATTGATGTCATTTTGCAGAAGCAGAAACTCTCAATCTAGCTAATTAATTGAGCTACCCAGGTAAAATCTACTTTTAAAAACATCTATATTTTTTTAAAAGAACAGGTTCACCTTTAATAACATGTTACACGTTACACCCGTATTTATGATGTAACATGTAACATATTGCTTTACAGCATTCCTTTCCCCCCCATGCGGTATTACTCCCTGCACCCTCTGTCACTTTTTGAAATCTGCAATGCTTCAACCATGGCAGATGGGTTTGTAATATCAATGAACTGCAAGCATGCTGATCAACACGCTTGTAGTTCATTCACATTGCCTACAGCTCAGGTACACTCTGTCCATACAAAAGTATTTTGCAGAGAGCTCTCAACAGTGCATGCAGGAGCCTGACATTTCACCTGTGATCCACTGATTGTGGGTGCAATGCTCTGCAGGCTTCTGTCAAAACAATAATAAATGCCCATTTTTTTTTTCAAAAGAAATGTGAATTTATAATTATAACAGTGAATTTAGCCTTTATAAATATAACCAAGACTAAAGTTGCTGTGTTTTTTTTTTTTTTGCTGTTCTCCTTGTCCTTGCTACATTATTCTTCTGTGGAATTTACAGAGTTCAGTTTGTGTACATATGCAGCAGCATCTTAAAGGAGACCATTAGTTAAACTTTCAATAAAACAGAAATGCTGTGGCCATCTTTAAAGAGACCTCCAAGGGCAGCCATTTTTGCATTGTCTGGTACTATTAAAGAGAGAGGAGGTGGAGATGGATGTGACAGAGGCGTGAGGACACATGTGGTGAGTGGATGTAGTGGTGTGGGCAGGGACGGAGCTGCCTATCTGCAAGGTACTTTACTTCTGGAGACCGCCCCTTAGTATATTGGGAATTCCTCTGCTGGAGACAGCAACCAGGTGTGGCAAGCACCAGGTTGCAAGTGGCTGTTCCCCAAGGGCATTTCCAGAAAGCTAAATGACCTGCCACTGTTCAGAGCTTTGACTTGGAAATCCTGAGTCTACTCCCTAGGAGGGTGTGAGGCCTTTGGCAAACACCTTGTATGGCTGGACTGCATGATAGAGCCTCCCACTTCTGATGTCTAAAATTATATCGTAAAGAGTCTGTGTGAATGCATAGAGATTCTGGGAGTGAACGTAGGACTCATAAGAGCTCAAACTTCAGCAAGCTGACTTTAATTTCTGTTGAGACTATGTTATTTCTTAAAGGACCCCACCGCTGCCGGCCAATGTGCTTATCTCATTTACCACTGGCCACTGAGAAAGGAACTGTTTAGCCGCTATATTTTTAGACTTTTTTTCCCACTTGGTACTAAGCATAGGCTACCCATACAGTAGCAGATTCTTAGAAAAGAGCATTGCTAGTGCTTAGCTATCATCCCCTATCATTGCTCGTGTGCTCTTTGATATATTAGTTACTTTTCTCAAATTTTTGCTGTTCAAATAAATTGTTAAAAAGCCCAAAGGTGTGTCAGTAAGTGCTGGGTGAGCCAAGTGTATTATTTCCAATTACATAGAGACATTATATTCAAGGGCTCCTTTGGGGTCACATTGGAAAAAAGAGGTTACTTTAGTTTATTTCATTTTATGATTTTATTTGTGTTTTTTTGTGAATTTGAATGTTATTGCTTTAATTTTTTTTGTTTATCTCTCTTTGGTTTTATTTTCTGGGGGAAAAAAAATCATAAAATAATAAGGTTAATTATGGGGCAGTTTGGGGGGGGGGGGCGTGGCTGGATGTGATCAGGGCAGCACACATCTCTAGGAAGCTCAGTTTCTCCTGAAGATATGAAGATATCCATGGCTTGGAGCAAACCTACACATATTTAAATGCCACTGGCTGGGGGAAGGTACAGCAAGCAAAATGATGCATTCCTCGGCATCCAAAAAGGCCCAGAAAGCTCCTAAAGATCAGCTCCAGACTCCCTCCATTAAGGACACCAAGCAGGATTCTGCCCCCGCCATCTTGTCTTCTCAGAAGCCTGATCAGCGCGCCAAAAAAAAGCCCGGGAAGATGGCAGCAACAGGAGAGGCGGCAGAGCTGCTTGCTGTGGACACTGAAGCGATAACCAGACCGATCCTGGAAGCCATAAATAACCTTCTTGATCCCTTCAGTCTGGATTTCGCCCACAGCACTCCACAGAAACTGCCCTCCTAAAACACACAAATGACTTACTAACAGCCAAAACTAATGGTCATTATTCCATACTCTTACTCTTGGATCATTCTGCTGCCTTTGATACAGTTGACCACCCCCTCCTCAATTTGCTGGGTCTCCATGGCTGCACTCTCCATTAGTTTGAATCTTACCTATCTCATCGCACCTTCAGTGTCACTTACAACTCCACTTCCTCTTTTCCAACTCCCCTTTCTGTTGGGGTCCCCAAGGTTCTGTTCTTGGACCTCTACTATTCTCGATCTACATGTCCTACCTGGGTCAGCTGATAGCCTCCCATGGCTTTCACTACCATTTATATGCTGATGGCACCCAAATCTTTCTCTCTACCCCTCAGCTCACCCCATCAATCTCCTCATGCATCACTGATCTACTAACAGGCGTATCAGCCTGGATGTTAAACCCCTTCCTCAAACTTAATCTATCTAAAACTGAGCTCTTAACATTTCCTCCCCCACGTGCCCCTTCGTCTGATTTCTCTGTCAAGATCAATGGCACATCTACCAATCCGTCCCCACATGCCAGGGTGCTAGGGGTAACCTTAGACTCTGAACTGTCCTTTCAGGCCCACATACAAGCCCTGTCTAATTCATGCCGCCTTAGCCTCTGCAACATTTCCAGAATACGTCTCTTTTTAACTAATGACACCACCAAGCTTCTAATTCCCTTCCTGGTCATCTCTCATCTCGACTACTGCAACTCCCTCCTCATTGGATTACCTTTACATAGACTATCCCCCCTTCAGTCCATAATGAATGCCACTGCCAGACTCATTCACCTTACCAGCCATTCAGTGTCCTCCACCCCTCTCTGCCAATCCCTCCACTGGCTTTCATTCACCCAACGAATAAAATTCAGTACTAACAATAATTTACAAAGCCATCCATAACTCTGCCCCTAATTACATCACTAACCTAGTCCCAAAATACCAACCAAGCCGCTCTCTTTGGTCATCCCAAGACCTCCTGCTCTCTAGCTCCCTTGTCACCTCCTCCCATGCTCATCTCCAGGATTTCTCCAGAGCTTCTCCCATCCTTTGAAACTCCCTAACCCAATCTGTCCGACTGTCCCCTAATCTATCCATCTTTAGACGATCCCTGAAAACCCTTCTCTTCAAAGAAGCCTATCCTGCTTCTAAGTAACACTGTTTTACTTCCTCCATCAGCTCATCCCCCCACAGCTATTACCTTTTGTATCAATTGACCCTTCCTTTTTAGATTGTAAGCTCTAATGAGCAGGGCCCTCTGATTCCTCTTGTACCAAATTGTAATGTCTACCCTCATGTTGTAAAGCACTGCTCAAACTGTTGGCACTATATAAAACCTGTATTATAATAATAATAATAATAAGTGCCAGCAAGTCTGAATTAATGGGGCGCATAGATCACCTCTCCTCAGAATGTAATTTAATCAGGCACAACCTAGATAAGATCCGGGGCAGGTTCACCACAGTGGAGGCCAGAGTATCTGATGTAGAAGACTCCTCTCACACACATGGCACTCAGTTATCAGAACTCCATGATCAAGTGAGATCCCTGCAACGCAGGGCCAATGACCCCAAGGACAGGCAGAGGAGAAACAATGTCAGGGTGGTCGGCCTACCAGAAGGGGCTGAAGGGGAAAAGCCGGTACAGTTTGCAGAGGCCCTGTTCAAGCTGCTAGAACTGAAAGATTTACCCCCCACTTATGTAGTGGAGAGAGCGCACAGGGTCCCCACAGGCAACAGACTCCCAGGAGCCTTTCCAAGACCTTTCCTGCTTCAATTTTTAAACTACAGGGATAGAGACACCTAGCAGTAAGAAGGCCACTGGTTCAAATCCCAACCACGACACTACCTGCCTGGAGTTTGCATGTTCTCCCTGTGCCTGCGTGGGTTTCCTCCGGGTACTCCGGTTTCCTCCCACAATCCAAAGACATGCAGGTAAGTTAATTGGCTTCTGTCCAAAATTGGCCCTAGTATATGAATGGGGACCTTGGATTGTGGGCTCCTTGAGGATAGGGATGTGGGTGTAGCAATGTACAGGGAAAGGGACAATTGTAGACACTCACTCAGGTTGAACTGGATGGACTGGTGTCTTTATTCAACCTAACTAACTATGAAACTATGAAACTATGAGACATGATACTAGCCCTAGCGAGGAAGATAAAAGAGCTCAAGCATGAGAATGCCAGGGTTGTGCTTTTCCCTGATTTTTCAGCTACCACTCAAAAAAACGCAAAAACGCCTCTCCTTTAATAACATCCACAAGAGACTAAGAGAAAAACAGATTATATACAGCATACTGTATCCAAGTAAACTAAGGATGCAAAACAGAGGTAATGTTAAGTTCTTTGAGAATCCTGCGATTGGATGGATAAAGAACTTTCATAACTACTGAAATCCTTGCCAATCTAATTTAAGGAGAAACACTGTAGCTGGTAACACCTGTTGTGTAATATACCTAAAAACCCACTATCGATGAAGGAAAATACATGATGCACGTAATATGGCCAGTTGGAAGTATCTGACATTTCCACCCGTCATAGGAAACCAATAATACTTTCCAAATAATGTTGCAAGGAGACCGAATGTTACAATGAGGAGATGGAGTAACTTCTACACCTCAACCCTTGGAGAGCTGCCACTTGCTGAGAACTCACAACTCATCTCATGAAGACTCTGTGACACAGAGCCATAGTGCTTTTCTCTTCACCTGGTTTTAAGTTTTGCATTTTTTTACATCCTTTTTTCTGTGGTTCTTGTTCAGGCCCTTTTCTCACAGTTATCTCTCCCCCTCAATACCTACGTGGGCCGGGAAGAAATTTAAAAAAATTTGTTCCTTCCTTTTTTGTTTAACTGTTTCTTCTCCCCGGCGAGGGAGGACATTCCCCAGAGTCAATATGCAGGTAACACTTATTGAAATAGCATAATGCTCCAAGCATCATACCCCTGTAACATGGAGTGTAAGGGGATGTGACTAAGCAGCAAGAACTGCCGAACTTTCGATAGATGCGGCCGGAACTCACCGCAAGTTGTTTTGGTTGTTTTTTTGGGGAGAAGCTGCATATTGGTGTTTTTTTTTTCCTAAGTTTAGTTTCCGATATAATAGCAGGGGGGAGGTTAAGGTTTTTATTGTCACAGCTTGTATTCTTGTATATAATGTAAGCTATCTTTCTTCAGGTGTCAAAAGCTTATAATTGATATAGCTGTTGAATTCAGGGAGGCACTTGGTACACCCTATTGTGATTATCCTATAAACATTTGTGGCTATGGCGAATAAGATCAATATTATTTCCTGGAATGTATGGGGCCTTAATCGAAAATTTAAAAGGGCATCAGTATTCCAATACCTAAAACATTTCAAACCTCACATTACTTTCCTACAGGAAACTCACCTGGAGGGGAATAGGGTACTAACATTGCGTAAGCAGTGGATCCAGAGAGCCATACACACAACTTACTCTACCTTTGCTAGAGGGGTCACAATACTGATAAGTAGAAAAGTGCCCTGCACTGTTCATCAGGTTATCACAGACCCGGGGGGTAGGTATTTTGCAGTTGTAATAGATATATACTACTGCAAAATGTTACTGGTGAATGCATATGTGCCTCCTCCTTTCCAGGTTCAACTACTGTATGACATACTCACTCGGTTGGCTGAATATGTGCATTTGCCTCTGTTGCTGATGGGAGACTTCAATGCCATCCTTGATGTGGCGTTGGATTCTTCCAATCCAAGCAGGGGGAGTTCTACTGATTTGAATGGCTGGGCTTCTGCAGCTGGTTTGTTGGAGATATGGAGATGGAAACACACCACTGATGGTTGTTTCTCTCATTTTTCGATGACCCACAGATCCTCAGCCAGGATAGATATGGCCTTTGGCAATGCACGCATGTTACAATGTGTTGAGTGTACTGAATACCTGGCTGGGGGGCTGTCGGATCATAATCCCCTTTCTCTTACCCTGGCTCTTCCAGGTGGAGCGGGGAGGGGAGGATGCTGTTTATCACCCAGTTGGTTGCAGCACGAGCAGGTTGCTGCCCAGCTGGAGGAAGCAATTAAAGGGTATTGGTCCACAAACATTAACACAACTGAACCCAATGTGGAGTGGGATGCATTCAAGGCGGTGGCAAGGGGGGGATGCTTATCAGCCATAAAAATGGCTCATACTAATGATAATGAGGAACTTACCTGTCTTCAACAAGAGGAGAGAGAATGTGCGGAGGGTGCATGCAAGGTCACCAAATGAGGCCTTGTATGGGTCTTTACTGGACGCACGACGCCATCTAACCTTACATATTAAGGGTTTGACGACAACAAAGGAGACTCAAAGAGCTCATACGATATTTGCAGAAGGGGACAAAAACTGGAAGTTACTGGCAATGATGGTGGCGGATCATCGCCCAACTGCTCATATTCCAGTTATTAGAAACAAGGGAGGAGCCTTGGTTTCTGACCCATCACTCATCATGCAGGAATTTGTAGACTTCTTCTCATCACTATACTCCTCCATTCCACAATATGACACGGTAGCTTTAGACTCATTATTAGAGGGGTTGCCCATACCACAACTGACAGAGGAAGACTTTAATATACTTGACGCCAAAATAACAATTAAGGAGGTGCAATCAGCAATTTTTGCTTCTCCACCAAAGCCCCCATTCCCAACGGCTTCCCAGCTGATTTTTACAAATCAAATGTGGAACTGTTGGCTACGAGGCTCAACTGGTTATTGGAACACTGCATTGAAAAGTCCTCATTACCGACCTCAATAATGGAGGCTTACATGATACTTCTACTGAAACCAGGCATAGATCCGACTGAATGTGCCTCATACCGTCCCATTTCTCTTTTAAATATGGACCTTAAAATCCTCACTAAGCTGCTAGCAACTAGGCTTGCCAAAGTTATACCGTCAATAGTTAAAGTGGATGTAAACCCGAAATGTATTTTTTTTTTTTATGTCATAATGTAGAGTTTCCTATAATCGTTTCCTATCATTTGAGCCCAGTCTTGCCACAAAGAGTTAATCCAGCTCTGAGCAATCCTTTTATTGTTCAGTGAGATAAATCTTGAGAAACAGAGAAAAACTTTGTCAAATCCTCCCCCTTGCTGTGAGTGACAGGTGATTTACATATCTCGTGGACTATCCTAAGAGACATGCATTATTTTTTAATTCCCTCCCACTCCTTTCTTCTGCCGCTCTGCAAGGATTGGCTGTTCCACACCTCAGCACGATTGGACACGCTGAAGTCATGTGGGGACTTTTCTGGGTTTTGACTGGATGTTAGTGATCATAGCAGAAGTTCAGTGTAAGAAATACACAGGAGAAAATGCATGTTGATAAGGGGAGTGTAGAGGTGGGCAGGGAGTCTACTGACATTACGACTCCACCCACTGAGCCCTGGAAAACAGACCCACCCACAAAATCTGCAGTTTTTCGGGTCTCATAGCAGACAGAGGGTAGACATTTGACAGATAAGTATACATGCAGGAGGCATGTATATCCTTCTAGATAACCAATATTGCAGTAGTTTAGAAAGGATGAGAGTGGGTTGACATCCACTTTAATATAGGCCAAACAGGTTTTATGCCAGGTAAATCTACCAACACAAATCTCAGAAGGTTGTTTACTCACCTGCAGGTCCAGCCGATTGACTCCGGGACCAGAATAGTAGTTTCTATCAATATAGAAAAAGCTTTTGACTCAGTCGACTGGACATACATGTTTAAAGTTTTGGAAGATATGGGTTTCAGACCAAAATTTAGGAGGTGGATCTCTATGCTTTACAATATCCCAAAGGTGACCATTAGAATAGGGTCAGCGGTTTCTGAGTATTTCATGGTGGACAGGGGCACCAGACAGGGCTGTCCACTGTCCCCTTTCCTGTTTGCTCTTGTTATGGAGCCCCTGGCCATTGCCCTAAGATCTTCCGACAGGATACAGGCAATTAGAGTGGGCACAATACACAAAACCCTGGCGCTATATGCAGATGACATGCTCCTGTTCCTAAATGACCCTGGGGACTCGCTAAAAACAGTACAGGAAATATTTAATGATTTTGATAAGTTCAAAGGTTGAACTAAGGTTGAGGGTGAATTGGAGTCTGCCAGTCTGCCTCTGCGGTGGGTTACATCTCTTAAAGACCGAGGAGTCAAAATTACAGTGAACATCACAGACTACCTGCCCCTAAGCTTACTTCTGCAGTTGACCTCCCTTAAACAGAAAGTACAAGCATGGACCAAACTGCCACTGTCCTTGATGGGTAGGATCTGCCTACTTAAAATGAAATTCCTTCCAGTTCTATTATACTTTTTAAGGCATGCTCCTATGTGGATTCCAAAATCATATTTTATGCAACTGGACGGAATAGTAGGCTCCTTCCCATGGGCACCAAAACCCCCTAGAATAGGAATTAAAGTATTGCAGGAACTGGGAGACCAGGGAGGACTGGCCCTACCAGACTGGCAAAAATACTATCTTGCCGGTCAAATGGTATTCGCCCGCAGATGGTTAATAATGGATGACAGAGACGTGGCCACAGTACTGGAAGTGGCGCAACTGGGCTCATACAAAAGTCTACATTTGGCACTGTTAAGAGCACTTAAATCAGAGTTACCAATGACAGTGACAATGAAGGCAGCAGTTAGAGCATGGAGAGGGGCAGTAAAACTAGCTAGTCCCAGTTTCCAGGGTGTTTCCCCATCTACTGCATTGTGGATGAATCCAAGTCTACCCCACTTCTACAATACACCCGATCCTATGATATGGGCAGTAAAAGGGATAAAAAACACTAAAAGACATTACCTCCCTTGGTGAACTACTGACTTTCCCCCAACTACAAATGAGACATAACTTACCAAACTCTTATTTCTTTTGATATCTCCAATTAAGACATGCCTATCAGACACAATTTAGAGAGATGAAGCTAGAGGCCTTTGTATTCCCTACCAACAGTGGAGGAATTAGCTAAACCCCTCTCAGTCACCTATAAGGAGTTTTTTAAGACAACGCCTAGGGCAGTGACGAATTGCAGAAGCAAATGGGAGGCAGAAGTTCCAGATTTACAGGGAGAGGACTGGGATGACCTATGGACGCAGCCCTTTAAACACCTAGTATCAGCCAGGGACAGATTAATTCAATTTAAATTCCTACATAGAAGCTACTACACACCAGCAAGACTGCCAAAGATATTTGGTACGGCCTTGGCGGAATGCTGGAGATGTTCCGCCTCTCTGGCTAATGTAGAACACATATTCTGGAACTGCCCTCTGATACAACAATTTTGGAGGGAGCTCACTGCGTGCATTTCCGGCTGTTTATTCATACATATACCAATGATGGTGAGAGTTTGCCTGCTGGGACTGGTAGAGGAAGTTCTGCTGGCCAGAGCGCTAAGAACACTTCTCTCTATTCTACTATTTTATGGGCGGAAAGCTATATTGCTTAAATGGAAAGATGCGAGGGCTCTGGACATAAACTTCTGGAAAAGACTGGTAAACAACATGATGCCCTATTATAAGGCAACCTATCGGGCTAGGGGTTGTGGGAAGAAATTTGAAAAAGTTTGGCAGGCCTGGTTCAACTCAGATAGTACAGTGGGATAGGACGCAGTCTCACAGCATGAGGAGGATTTCAAGGTATAGCTGGGAAAGTAACTGCCCAGGAAGTTCAAAATAGTCACAGGCAGTGGCGGAAGTACCGCCATAGCAACACATGCGGGCGCTATGGGGCCCGCAGTGAAGTGGGGCCCGGTGAGGACAGGCGCCGCGGCTCCGCGGGAGATAGCGGGCGGCTCCGCGGGTGAGAGCGGAGGTCTGCGGGTAGTCCGCGGCTCTGCGGGTAGTCCGCGGCTCCGCGGGTGAGAGCGGGCGGTCCGCGGGTAGTCCGCAGCTCCGCGGGTGAGAGCGGGTGGTCCGCGGCTCCGCGGGTGAGAGCGGGTGGTCCGCGGCTCCGCGGGTGGTCCGCGGGCGGCTCCGCGGGTGAGAGCGGGCGGTCAGAGGCTCCGCGGGTGATAGTGGGAGGCGGATGAGAGTGGCCGGTCAGCAGGTGAGAGAGTGGGCGTGAGCGGGCTGGCCAATCAGGGAGCTGACGGGCGGGGGAGCATAGAGATGACATCATCTATTGCCGCCCTGCATCCCTGCAGTGCAGTTCCCCCTTCACTGTGCTGGCAGCCAGGAAGCAGAGAGATGACATTATCTCTCTGCTGCCTGACTGATAATCTGCTGCCTGACTCTGTGACACAGCAGGAAAGTGGCAGAGCAAGTGACAATCCATAATGTGTGGCAGGCGACGTGGCAAGTGACAACCCGGGATGTGGCAAGTGACAATCCGTAACGTGTGGCAGGTGACGTGGAAAGTGAAAATCCATGACGTGGCAAATGACAATCCATAATGTGTGGCAGGCGACGTGGCAAGTGACAACCAGGGACGTGGCAAGTGACAATCCATAACGTGTGGCAGGTGACATGGCAAGTGACAACCTGGTTGTGGCAAGTGACAATCCATAACATGTGGCAGGTGACGTGGCAAGTGAAAATCCGTGACGTGACAAGTGATAATCCGTAATGTGTGGCAGGTGACGTGGCAAGTGACAACCCGGGACGTGCAAGTGACAATCCATAATGTGTGGCAAGTGACAATCTAGGATGTGGCAAGTGACAATCTGTAATGACGTGGCAAGTGACGATCCATAATGTGTGGCAGGTGACGTGGCAAGTGACAACCTGGATGTGGCAAGTGACAATCCGTAACATGTGGCAGGGGACGTGGCAAGTGAAAATCCGTAATGTGTGGCAGGTGACGTGGCAAGTGACAATCCGTAATGTGTGGCAGGTGACGTGGCAAGTGACAACCCGGGACGTGGCAAGTGACAATCTAGGACGTGGCAAGTGACAATCCGTAATGTGTGGCAGGTAACGTGGCAAGTGACAATCCGGGACGTGGCAAGTGGACAATCCGCAACATGTGGCAGGTGACATTCTGCAACGTGTGACAAGTGACAATCTGCATCTGGTGGCAGGCGACGTGGCAAGTGGACAATCCGCAATGTGTAGCAGGTGATGTGACAAGTGACAATCCTTAATGTGTGGCAAGTGACAATCCAGGACGTGGCAAGTGACAATCCATAATGTGTGGCAAGTGACATGGCAAGTGACAATCCAGGACTTGGCAAGTGACAATCCATAATGTGTGGCAAGTGACAATCCAGGACGTGGCAAGTGACAATCCATAATGTGTGGCAGGTGACTTGGCAAGTGACAATCTGGGATGTGGCAAGTGGACAATCCGCAACATGTGGTAGGTGACATTCCGCAACGTGTGACAAGTTACAATCTGCATCTGGTGGAAGGCGATGAGGGCAAGTGACACGCTCAGGGATCCCACTGATTTTGCATTATAGTAAGTTGAACTATTTAATTTTATAAAACAGAACAGAAATTGGTTAGAAGGCCTGGAGGTCTGCAATGTGTTCCCTTCAGGGGCTGCATACAGTATACTGCATACTTTGTTGTTCAAAATTAATATAAGCTGTTGCCTGGGTACTGTGCCACATGGGTGTGGTAGTCTGTTGTTCAATGGCATTAGTTCATTTTTTTTTTTTTTTTGGTGGGGGGGGGGGGGGCCCATACAACATTTTGCTATGGGGCCCTTTGATTTTTAGTTACACCCCTGGTCACAGGGATAAAGAAGGGTACAGTAGCAAATTAGAAAATGTATGAAGGTTTCTATCTGGTATATGATACACTCTCCTCAGCGGTAAGAAGGCATCAGCGATAATATAGAGTAAAATAACAAACGAGACTAGGAGAAAATACTAATGAACAAATGATAAAACATCCTGTTAATTGAGCTGTGACAAGAGAGGGAACGGAAGGGGGATGTTGGATGTTAGATAGCTGACTATGTTAGACAGCAGTTGTTATTTTTTTAAGCTAGCCCTGTGTGGCAGTACCTTAGGAATGTGTCATGTTGATACACCCCGGATGGAACTGTGTTTTATTCTTTTGTTCTGGAAAAATTTTAATAAAAATAATTTTATTTAAAAAAAATGATGGGCCAGTTTTTTGCATTAAAACATGTACAAGGTTGTTGAAAAGACCATCTGTAACTCTGAGGTGCAACCTTAAAATAACTGCTAAAAACACTGCCTTCCCTGTTGACACTAATCTATTTCACTACAATTTTGCCTAAATCTCTAAATTTTTTCTAAATATTTATTGGAAATTAAAACTCTTAATTTTTTAATCCCTGCTCCTTAGCCCTTGTAAACACGATCGGAGATTCCGACGGAATGTGTCCGATCGGACCGTTTTGTCAGATAATCCAACTGTGTGTGGTCTGCATCGGACTGTTTCCGTCGTAGTATCCGACGGACCAACTTTTCCAACTTGCCAGTAAAATTTTCCAACAAAATGCTCCGATCGGACATACTCCGATCATGTGTAGAGTATTCCGTTTAGACAAAGTGCCACGCATGCTCAGATCAAATTCCTACACCAAAGCTATTGGCTACTAGCGTGAACGTAGTCCCGTCGTAACGAAATAACGTAATCACGTCGGATTTTCCGACAACTTTGTCCGACCGTGTGTATGCAACAGTTTCGGACAAAATCCATCGGACAAAATCCGACAGATTTGGTTGTCAGAATCTCCGACCGTGTGTACAAGGGCTAAGAGAGTACACCAGTACAAATAACATACACTATCAGATTTGGGTGGACTGGTAAACTTTACAACTAACTGCTGGCAATACAACAGCACACCAAGTACCACAAATGACTCTATTATGTACACTGGACTGTACATTACCTTCCAAAGACTATTGAACTCTCGACCACTCTCAACCACACACACATTGTACTTTCAACGACTAGGAACTTTTTTTTAATACTTTGATATTGCATCTATTCAATGAAAGGTCACAAAGAAAGACTCTTATGCCCAGTACACACGGTCGGACATTCCGACAACAAAATCCGTTGGATTTTTTCCGACGGATTTTGTCCTAAACTGGTGTTACATATACACGGTCAGACAAAGCTGTCGTAAAATCCGATTGTTCGAAATGTGATGACGTTTGTTCGTTACCACGGGACTACGTTGAGGCTAGTAGCCAATAGCTTTGGTCTCATAATTTGATCTGCGCATGCGTGGCACTTTGTCCGATCTGAATTCTCTACAAACGACCGGAAAAAGTCTGATCTGATTTTTTTGTCAGAAAATTTGAGATCTTGCTCTCAAATTTTTTCCGTCAGAATTTCCAATGGAAAAAGCCCACACACGATCAGATTTTCCGACAATATAATCCAATCAGACCTTTTCCGTCTGAATTTCTGACCGTGTGTACAAGGCATTAAGAGAAGAGAACTTTTGGGTAGACTGACCTTTAAAGTTTGACTTTGGCATAGGCTATGGATGAGGATAGACTGAGCTGAGAAAACCTTATATTAATCTACCCTCAAGCTTTAATGAAAGATAAATTATTTTATTTATTATTCCTGACCCATTTTCATCCAGCCAAATCAAGTCTTTATAGCTGAACAAGACTCTAATAGAGCACATATTGTACATACAAGTAGGAAAAAAATTGCTTTTCTAAATCACTTGTCTAATAAATGAGAATGGACGGTTCAATTCAGACAAATGATTTATTGGCCAAGTAGTCTTCTTTTCCTTATTGAACAGAAGCTCTTTGTTTTGGGTAAGTTAGTCACCTTTATTCTGTTTCTCGATTTGTCAAGAGACTAGTGAGTTATAACATCTTGAACACTGCAGATTAAATTTATACTAAAAACATACACCAGAGTATCATATTTGCTGCATATCTATGGCTATTGTGTCACTTAAAATAAATCAATTACACCTCTGTTTTCAAAAAGTCATTAAGTTGTGGTCTCCACATATCTTTCAACAACTATTGCTACATTACTTGATACGCTGCCAATTTGCTTTTAAATATTTTAGAAATCCAAATATATAGTGAGTCATGAAATGACACAGCTATATAGACAATCATTTAAACTGTGTAATTTTAATGTATAATATATTAAATCCAATTAACGAAAGTATTTAAAGATGTAACCCTTAATGGGGTTCCACCCTAAAGTGTAACTTCCGCTGATCGGAACCCTCCCCCCCTCCGGTGTCACAATTGGCACCTTTCAGGGGGGAGGGGGGTGCAGATACCTGTCTAAGACAGGTATTTACACCCACTTCCGGGCAGACTCCCGGGAGTCTATGCCTCTTCCTGTCCCTGCGTGCTGTCTGCTGGGACACACATGGGTCCCAGAGACAGCGCGGACAATTCCTATTGTGCTGCGCGACTCGCGCAGGCTCAGTAGGGAACCGGGAAGTGAAGCCGCAGCGCTTCACTTCCTGATTCCCTCACCTAGAATGGTGATGGCAGCAGCCGAGAGCCGAGAGCCAAGCGCCGAGCGATCGATCGGCCTCGGCTGCCGGCATCGCTGGACCCCGGGACAGGTGAGTGTCCATATTAAAAGTCAGCAGCTGCAGTATTTGTAGCTGCTGGCTTTTAATATTTTTTTCCCCAGTGCAATCCCGCTTTAAAGAAAAGCTCCAGTCCCCCCCCCCCCCCAAAAAAAAAAAAAAACAGCAGCTACAAATACTGCTGCCAACTCTAAATATAATGACACTTACCTGTCCAGGGATCCAGCGATGTCATCATCAGAGCTGATTTTTCAATTAGCTTCGGGTGCTTCGGGTGCCGTCATCTGAGATAAGGGAAACTGGCAGTGAAGCCTTTCAGGTTCACAGCCAGTTTCCTACCGAGCATGCATGAGCCACGCTGCACTTTGTGAATGGGATGTGTATGTGTGGCAGAAGGCTATGGGGGGGGGGGGTGGCGGTGTAAAGGAGGGAGGCTGAACTTCCACACAGATTGTCGGAAGTGGGAGTCAAAACTAGGTACCTACTCACCCCCCCCCCCCCCCCAAAAAGTGCCAAATGTGGCAGTGGAGGGGGGGGATGAAAACAAATGGAAAATTATTTCGCTTTCACCTTTATTTTAATTCTTGATTGAATCTTCTTCAGGTTATTTGCAAACACTTTCTGTGTAAATGTACTCCAGCAATGAATGCGTGCCATTTATCAGTTCATATTTTTTTTAGATAGTGATAACAGTGGGCTATGCCTGCATATTGTGTGTGACAAGGTGACAATGCAGGACCATTACTGGGAGACAGGAACAGAATGTTGTAACCCTATAACAACAAGGGCCTGAACTGCTATCTTCATGGCATGTGTACCAATCATTTAATAGAAGCTGCAAGTATTGTAAATAAGTTTGGAAATTACAATATAATGTATTTAAATTCATCTTTTATTTGGAATCAAGTAGGAAATGATTAAAACCCCTGTAAGGGTCTTTTGCAATATGTGACCGATTGAGAAAACCACCCTTCACCTTCTGTCTTTTAGACCAATGTTTCTCAACTCTAGTCCTTAAGACGCCCCAACAGTTGTGCAAAATAATGGAAATCCTTAAAACATTACCCATTGGGGCACCATGAGGACTGGAGTTGAGATACACTGTTTTAGACACAGAAAGAGAGGGAAAATCTCTCCAAAGGGAGGACCCCCCCCCCCCCCCCCACACACACAAATAGTAGTCCTCGGAAAAAGTGTCACCATTAGAAAATTCCTCTTCTGATGTCAACTAAATACTTCAAATTATCTTTCACCATCAGATCAGATGATAGTGATCATTAGGACAAATAGAGTGTGTGAATCTCCCTAATAGGGACACAGGCAGCAGCAAAATTCTGACATGCAAATTCACCCCTTACCCCTCTATCCAAAACAAAAAAAAATGCCTTTAGATATACTTCATGTGAAAGTTTATATGAAACGAAAATTAACTGTGCTTATGATGAATAATTAAATAGGCAAAGATTTAATCTCTGTAAAAGTGCATGCTAAAACAATTTAAAAATGCCAGCAGATAAATTGATGTGCAAATCTCAACTTTTACTGTAAACAGTAAACTTGGCTCTATCCACTCCTAAGACTCCCCGTTGGCCCTTAATATAATGTTCTGCCTCACTGACCAACAGAAAGGCTTTGAAGCTGGAAGGGTGTAGGACCAAGGTTTGCTGTACAAAATTGAGTTTGCAAATATTTACAGCTGCCTATAATTTTGGATCTACTGATTTTGACTTGCAGTTTGCTATAATGTGTGCAGCTGCAAACAAAGTCTAGCTATTGCTTTTCCCATAAAATAACAGTATAAAACAATATAATAAGCACATTAAAACTGCAGAATATACATCAAAATATGTTCAAGAATCAAAGTATCAATAAATCTACTGAAAAATTACTTTGGTATGAGTGCTGGAGGATTGACCCTCTGGCTTCTGCTATCGGTTAGGGAAGTGGAGTGGTTTAGCCTATCTTCTATAGTGATTAGGGCAAATTACAAAGCTTTGTTTTCAGTACCAGTAGGGACAACAATTCCTACATTTGCACCAACTGTATGTTTTAATAAGGAAGCTTTTTGCAGTTCCAACAAAAAAATCGGAAAGAAGAGCAAGAACTGCCTGACATTTCAAATGTGCTAATTGTAACTGCACTAACATTTGGCTTTTAAAGTGAAGTAGTTTAAGTAAACAGTTAAGTGTTACAACCAAGTTGTTACTTTGCCAATTCAAGGCAAAGTGACACAATGAGGTTGATTTAATAAAACCGGAGAGTGCAAAATCTGGTGCAGCTCTGCATAGAAAGCAATCAGCTTTCAGATATTTTTGTCAAAGCTTAATTGAACAATCTGAAGTTAGAAGGGGATTGGTTACCATGCACAGCTGCACCAGATTCTAAATGCTCCCATTTTAGTAAATCTCCCCCAAAGATGTCTTACTAGCCCACCCCTGACTCACTTATACTCACCTTCCCTGGACTTCCATTCCACCATGTTGCTGTGAGAGTTAACACAATAATATTGGTGTTTTGTCAGATGTTGGAATTGACATTGTATTCCATGTCAGAAGACAGGAGCACTGCAACCTGGGTGGAGTTCACATACAGGAAACAAAAGATATTTGCAGTGGAGCTTACATCTAGAAAAGCAAGACCACTGTACTCTATTTCTTTGAATAGCAGAATTATGTTTTTTTTCCAGTGGAGTGGTTTGACTAAGAAATGTCAACTGCATATGTTTTAAATGGTTTTACCACTTACAGATATAAATTAAAGGCAAAAAATTGCAAAATATAATGTAATTATATGGGTATGTATTACTATTCCTACATATGATCATATATGTATTTAAATATGTATTGTACTTGCTCTTGTGCATCAGCTGTACCATAAAAAATGGGTTTTGTCTTGATTTCTTTAAAAAATACATAGCACTGCTTGTGCCTATTAGGGATGGTCCCGATGTTCGAGACGAAGGTAAGTTTGACTCAAACATCAGGTGTTCGCCGAATAGCGAACAATTTGGGGTGTTCGTGGCAAATTTGAAAACTGTGGCACACCCTTTAAAAGTCTATGGGAGAAATCAAAAGTGCTAATTTTAAAGTCTTATATGCATGGTATTGTCATAAAAAGTGTTTGGGGACCTGGGTCCTGCCCCAGGGGACATGGATCAATGCAAAAAAAGGTTTAAAAACAGCTGTTTTTTTCGGAAGCAGTGATTTTCATAATGCTTAAAGTGAAACAATAAAAGTGTAATATTCCTTTAAATTTCATACCTGGGGGTGTCTATAGTATGCCTGTTAAGTGGCGCATGTTTCCCGTGTTTAGAACAGTCTGACAGCAAAATGACAGTTCTAAAGGAAGGAAGTCATTTAAAACTACTCACGGCTATAATGAATTGTCAGTCCGGCAATACACATAAAAGTTCAATGATAAAAACGGCTTGGGATTCCCCCACAGGGGAACCCCCGAAGGAAAATGTAAAAAATAATGTGTGGGGGCCCCCCAAATTCCATACCAGGCCCTTCAGGTCTGGTATGGATATTAAGGGGAACCCCCGAACCAAAATTAAAAAAAAAATGCGTGCCCCCCCCCAAAAATGCCATACCAGGCCTTTCAGGTCTGATATGGATTTTAAGGGGAATCCCGCGCCAAAATAAAAAAAAAATGTCATGAGGTCCCCCCAAAAATCCATACCAGTCCCTTATCCCAGCATGCAACCTGGCAGGCCGCAGGAAAACAGGGGGGGATGAGAGAGCGCCCCCCTCCTGAACCGTACCAGCCCACATGCCCTCAACATTGGGAGGGTGCACCTTGTCCCCATGTTGATGGGGAGAAGGGCCTCATCCCCACAACCCTTGCCCTGTGGTTGTGGGGGTATGCGCGTGGCGGGCTTTTCAGAATCTGGAAGCCCCCTTTAACAAGGGGACCCCAGATCCCGCCCCCCTGTTTGAAATGGTAACGGGGTACAAATGTACCCCTACCATTTCACGAAAAATGTGTGAAAATGGTAAAAAAAAAACACACTAAACGCCTTGGGACAAGTCCTTTATTAAAAAAATTTAAAAATAAAACTGCCACACGGAGACTTCTTCTTCTTCTTCTTGCGCTCCGATAGACCGAAAAAGGAAAAAAAAGCCGCAAGCCATAGTGATGGGGCCTCTCAGGTAACAGTTCTTTTATAACTGAGGGCAGGGCCACACAATGACATCACCGGGTGACCCCACCCCCTCTGATGCATGGGGACATCCCTATGGCTTTCCCGTAGTGTCAGAGGGGGCGGGGTCACTCAGTTATGCTCCACTTTACAGGCATACTATAGACACCCCCTAGGTATAAAATTGAAAGGAATATTGCACTTTTATTGTTTCACTTTAAGCATTATTAAAATCACTGCTCATGAAAAAACGTCCGTTTAAAAAAAAAAAATATTGCATTGATACATGTCCCCTGGGGCAGGACCCAGGTCCCCAAATACTTTTTATGACAATACCATGCATATAAGCCTTTAAAATTAGCACTTTTGATTTTTCATGTTTGTGTCCCATATACTTTAACGACGTTTGCGTGTTTGCTATTATCACAAATTATGAAATGAGATTTGTTGATGTCCCTTCTTGCTTGAGAAGAAGCTGTATCTGATATCTTGGTGGGCATGGATCCCCAGTTCTTCTGTTTGAAGAGCATAGCATTGTAAGGGGGGGAAGGTGGAGGAGCCCAAGATCTCGCTAACATTCACCAACTTTGTGATGTTGTCATGGAGGAGTGGAAGAGGACTCCAGTGGCAACCTGTAAAGATCTGGTGAACTTCACGCCCAAGAGGGTTAAGGCAGTGCTGAAAAATAATGGTAGCCACACAAAATATTGACACTTTGGGCCCAATTTGGACATTTTCACTTAGGGGTGTACTCACTTTTATTGGCAGCGGTTTAGACATTAATGGTTGTATGTTCAGTTATTTGGAGAGGACAGCAAATTTACATTGTTATACAAGCTGTACACTCACTGTTTATGCACCTAAAACCTTATGCTTTCATAAATAATTTAGACAATCCCCCTATATATATAGATAGATAGATAGATAGATAGATAGATAGATAGATAGATAGATATACATACACACATATATATATATATATATATATATATATATATATATATATATATATAAATATGTATATCTATCTATATATATATATATATATATATAGGGGGATTGTCTAAATTATTTATGAAAGCATAAGGTTTTAGGTGCATAAACAGTGCAGAAGACAAAGCACATCAGAGACAATAGTGAATTGCTCCAGTTTCTTGTGCAGCTAAATTCTACCCTTGGCTCCTGAGCCTCCTGGTCAGCATTTGGCAGTCATGATAACAGCTATAGTCTGAGTTAGTCATTACAATTCCCTAAATATGAATCACATTATTCCATAACTACTCGTTTTGTGACCTTTTAGAAATGCCAAAAAGTATTTTTTATAATGTTACTGTCAGAGTATAGAAAGGACTGTTTGTTGTAGCTGGAAAATGGGATGTTGGAGGGTGCAATGACAGCATTTCTGGCCATGTTCTGACAATGTCCAGTTGTTATTTTTGGGCCCAAAAAAGTAATATAGTATCATTTATGGCAGATATTAGTACAAACAAGGCTTGTTTTTCCTCTCAGTTTTATTAAATACAGTGGGCCACATGTATGAAAGCTGGTAAAAATGGATGTATTAGTTGCACATAAAGATCAGATTCTCTCTTTTATGAATTAGAATTAAATTTAAATAAAACAATAAAGATACTCTGATTGGTCTCTATAGGCAGCACAGACAACTCTCTATTCCGACAATCGTATGCATGGGATCTGTTAAATAGTTTTACTGATACTGGTAGTGTAGAAACAATCACGTTACTTTAACCACTTTCAGACCGGACCATTTTGCTGGTCAATGACCAGAGGTCTTTTTACAATTTGGCACTGCGCTGCTTTAACTGGTAATTGCGCGGTCATGCAATGTTGTACCCAAACAAAATTTGCGTCCTTTTCTTCCCACAAATAGAGCTTTCTTTTGATGGTATTTGATTGCCTCTGCGATTTTTATTTTTTGCGATATAAACGTAAAAAGACCGCAAATTTTGAAAAAAAATGATATTTTCTACTTTTTGTTATTAGAAAAATCCAATAAACTCAATTTTAGTCATACATTTAGGCCAAAATGTATTCAGCCACATGTCTTTGGTAAAAAAAAAGTCAATAACTGTATATTTATTGGTTTGCGCAAAAGTTGTCACATCTACAAACTAAGGTACGTTTTCTGGAATTTACGCAGCTTTTAGTTTACGACTGCCTATCTCATTTCTTGAGGTGCTAAAATGGCAGGGCAGTACAAAACCCCCCCAAATGACCCCATTTTGGAAAGTAGACCCCCTAAGGAAATTGATAAGTGGCATGTTGAGCCCATTGAATATTTAATTTTTTTGCCTCAAGCGATTGAATAATGACAAAAAAAAATTTTATTTATTTTTTTACACAAAGTTGTCACTAAATGATATATTGCTCACACATGCTATGGGCATATGTGAAATGACACCCCAAAATAAATTCTGCTGCTTCTCCTGAGTACGGGGATACCACATATGTGGGACTTTTTGGGAGCCTAGCCGCGTACGGGGCCCCGAAAACCAAGCACCGCCTTCAGGCTTTCTAAGGGCGTTACAGTTTTGAAGGCCATAAAATGCCAAGATGGCACAAACCCCCCCAAATGACCCCATTTTGGAAAGTAGACACCCCTAAATTTAGGGGTACACTAGTGAGACTAGGTAATAAATGGCGGGTGCCCTGAAACTATAAAAAAATAACTAACCAACCAGCGTCACCTGTAACAGTTATATGGTGATCACTGGTGAAAGGGTTAACTAGGGGGCAATCAGGGGGCTTTATGCGGTAGTATATGGGGGTCCCTGGCGCTATAAAAAGCTGCGGCGAACCTAAATACCTACCTGCCTAACTAGCGTCACCTGTGACACTAATACAGCGATCAGAAAAACGATCGCTTATTAGGCTGGGTTCACACTGGAGCGATGCAGGAACGCCACGAATCCGCGGCGGGTTCCCGCATCGCATGCCTCCCGGCGGCAGTTCACACTGCCCTATGCGAACTGCTGGGAGTGTCAGTGAAATGTTAATGACACCCCCAGATCAGTTCGCATATCGCAGTGGGATCTGCAAACTCGGATCGCATGGTGTGAACACCCATGCGATCCGATTCTGCTGCGGACCAAAAAAAGGGTCCCGTGCGAGTTTGCGGCGGGTGCGGCGGGTGCGACACGAATTCAGCCATACTATCTGTATGGCTGAACTCGAATCGCACAGAGATCGGATGTGATTTTCACTGCAGTGCGGTGCGAATCACATCCGTTCTCATAAACCGCTGCAATGTGAACCCAGCCTTAGTGACACTGGCGACGGGGGGTGATCACGGGGTTAAACCTTTATTGGGGGGGTTAGGGGGGTACCTTAGAACTAAAGGGGGCTAACCCTAACTGCCCTAACAGTTATTACAGTCACAAATGACACCCGCCGGGTGATCAGGGGGTTAAACCTTTATTAGGTAATAAATGGCGGGTGCCCTGAAACTATAAAAAAATAACTAACCAACCAGCGTCACCTGTAACAGTTATATGGTGATCACTGGTGAAAGGGTTAACTAGGGGGCAATCAGGGGGCTTTATGCGGTAGTATATGGGGGTCCCTGGCGCTATAAAAAGTTGCGGCGAACCTAAATACCTACCTGCCTAACTAGCGTCACCTGTGACACTAATACAGCGATCAGAAAAATGATCGCTTATTAGGCTGGGTTCACACTGGAGCGATGCAGGAACGCCACGAATCCGCGGCGGGTTCCCGCATCGCATGACTCCCGGCGGCAGTTCACACTGCCCTATGCGAACTGCTGGGAGTGTCAGTGAAATGTTAATGACACCCCCAGATCAGTTCGCATATCGCAGTGCGATCTGCAAGCTCGGATCGCATGGTGTGAACACCCATGCGATCCGATTCTGCTGCGGACCAAAAAAAGGGTCCCGTGCGAATTTGCGGTGGGTGCGGCGGGTGCGGCGCGAATTCAGCCATACTATCTGTATGGCTGAACTCGAATCGCACAGAGATCGGATGTGATTTGCACTGCAGTGCGGTGCGAATCACATTCGTTCTCATAAACCGCTGCAATGTGAACCCAGCCTTAGTGACACTGGCGACGGGGGGTGATCACGGGGTTAAACCTTTATTGGGGGGGTTAGGGGGGTACATTAGAACTAAAGGGGGCTAACCCTAACTGCCCTAACAGTTATTACAGTCACAAATGACACCAATGCAAAAAAAAAATGCAATTGGTGTCACTGTGACTGGGGGGGCAGGGGTAATTGGGGGGGTGATCGGGGGGTGAAGGGGGGGTGTGAGTGTGCCTGGCATGTTCTACTGTGTAGTGTCATGTTGGTGCAACTCACCGATCCTCTCTCCTCGGTGCCGGAACGAAAACTACCGACACGGAGGAGAGATTACATCACTTCCTCTCCTGTGTTTACATTACAGGAGAGGAAGTGATGTCACGGAGCATTTCTATTCGTCGGGAGCGATTGCGAGGGGGTGGCCATGAATGAATGGCCGCCCCCTCATCCTGGATCGCTCCTGAACGAATACCGACCGCCGCAGGCACCGGGGGGCCCCCCCACCCGCAGGAAGGCAGGGACGTATATATACGTCCATATGCCTGCCCGTGCCATTCTGTCGACGTATATCGTCGTGCGGCGGTCGGCAAGTGGTTAAGGTAAAATAAGGAATCGTGGAATCAATCACCCACCTTTGAAAAATTGCAGTTCTTTGCTGTGATATGATCTATTTATTAACTTTGACACCTATTTTAAGATCCATGCTGTGTTGCCAATATCTGAATGAATGCATGAATTACACATTCAGATTCAGATTTGTCACATGGAAAAAGTAAGTACATCCCCAATTTTGCCACTAATTAAAATTAGAATTAGATGTCAATAATTAAATTTCCTTAGGGAGTATGCAAGTGCAACCTGTCTACAATCAGAAAGAGATTGCAATTTAACCTGCATGAGAGGTGTACCATCAAAAAAGCTTTTGCTGCTCGAAAAGATCATTGTAGCAAGACTACAGTCTGCTGTTGAATGCGTAGGAAAATGCCAGGCCTTCTAGGACAATGAGCTGTGGATTGATGAATCAGAGATGGAGTTGTTTGTAACAAAAACAGTAGTTTGTTGAAAACCAGATATAGCATTTCAGGAGACAAGCCTCATAAAGAAAAGTGAAGCATGGTGGTGGAAATGCTATGGTTTGGGGTTGTTTTGCTGCTTCAGGGCCTGGAAAGCTTTATCAAGTCCCCTATTAATTCTGTATTATATCAAAGTATGCTTGATGAGAATGTAAGCCCCTCTATCTACAAATTAAACCAGAAATGGATCTCTGAACACAATAATGATTATGTTTTGAGACAATCCCTGCACTGACTGTTCTCGCCACCCAGTCTTCAAGACTGTTATGAATTTGCCAATGTTTTCAGTACCAGTTCTGCCTTTGACCTTCCTCCACATCAGGGATATCACTGTCTGATTAACATTACTCCTAAGTTCCTCTCCACCTAAAAGGGCAGTCTACCTTCTTTCTGAACTGGGAGACAAAGCTATGAAGCCCTACATTGTGGAAATGTTGGAAAGGAGCTTCACACGACCCTCTACTTTTGCCGCTGATACGGGTTTCTTTTGGTTGAAAAAAAGGATTGCGCCCTCAGAGTGTACATAGATTACAGGGGCCTGAATCACAACACTTTTCCCATTCATTATTATTTCATCCTTATCAATTTCCCCTGATTACAGAGCTCTTCGGTTGTGTCCAGGGTGCCTGGATCTTCTCCAAGATGGATTCCAGGGGTATATAACTTTATTGTAAGGAGGGCAATTGTAAGAAAGCTTTCAGGGGGAAAGAATGAGGGGGAAGGCAAAAGCGGGTAAAAGTGCCCCTCCTGTATCTAGCCCCGGAGGGATTCAGAGATATATGGCAAGTAACATCATCAATGCCAGTACGCTAGAGGAGGGGCAGGAAAGCCCAAAGCAAGGAGTGGGAAGGAGGTCAGGACTGAGCAGACAGAGATTGGGAGAGGAAGGTAGAGGAGCCAAAGCGGATGGGACTAAAAGTGGGGGGTTGAAAGGGACAAGCCCCACAAAACAAAGCTCTGCCAGAGGCCAAAGGGATGAAGAGGAGGAGAGAGTAACAGGAGAGTCGGCGCTCGAGGAAGGGTCCTCGCGATCAGGCCCCCAAGTAGAAACTACTCTGATAAAAGAGATGTTGGGGGAAATGTTCGCAAAAATGGAGGTGGCCCTAAAGACAGAAATAGCGGGAGTGCGTGCAGATATAGGTCGTGTACTGGAGAGGGTAGAAGAGATTGAAGATAGAATTGACAACCAGGAGCTAAGGATAGATGAGATAGCAGAACAGGTACAGAATCTCCAGAGAACAAATAGGTCCCTTCTATATAAATTAGAAGACCAAGAAAATAGGAGTAGGAGGAAGAATGTGCGTATTAAAGGTATCCCCGAAAAATACAATGCCACAGAGTTGGGTAAAATAGTTCAGCAGGTCTTTAACCCGTTGTTACAAAAGGAGCCCTCGGAAAGTATAAAGTTTGACAGGGTCCATAGGATTGCAATTAGGGGGGCAGCAAGCAAAGATGCCACACGTGATGTGATAGCTAGGTTCCACTACGCAGAGGAGAAAGGGCAAATAATGGAGAAATTAAGGGCAGAACCGGAGATCTCCTTTGAAGGTGCAGAGCTGCGAGTGTTCTCAGACCTAGCCCCCGAAACATTGAGGAGAAGGAGGCTCTTGAAACCTCTAACGGAAGCTATGAACGCTGCGAGAATCCCCTATCAATGGGGCTTCCCAGCATGCTTGAGGGGGCGAAGAGACGGACGCTCAGCGGTTCTGCGCTTCCCGGAGGACCTAAGAAGGTTCTGTGAGAGCTTAGGGATCACCCCCCCTTCCCTACCAGGTTGGCAGGAAGAAATGGACACGCATGCCCCTCAAAGTAAGTTAAGATGGCAGAGAAGGAGAAATAGAGAGATGAATGACGGGGAAGGAGACAACAGACATAGGGGGCAGCAAAGCTGAAGGTCTGGTGGGGTTGGAGAGGGAGAGGGGGAAAGGGGGAAGGGGAGAGGGAGTCGTCGCTGCTGGGTAGGCGCCACCAGGTGTGAACCCCCGGGTAAATATGAAATATAGACAGTGTCAGAGAGATAAAGGTCGGCTTCATATACCCACAAAACGGAGGAGTCCTCGGCCAACGTCTGCAGTTGCAGAGTTGGGGGGGAGGGGGGGAGGGAGGGAGGGAGGGGGGGGGGTTGGTTTCCTTGGGGTCCATTTTTTTTTGATTTGGGTTTTTTTTTTTTTTTTTTCTTTCTTTTTTTTTTTTTTTCTTCTTGGTTTATCCTTCGCGTCCTCCTTGGTCACCCGAATGAGAAAGTCCCCTCTGGGTCGATCTGCGTTAAACAATAGAATAGTTCTTAATGGTACTGATTAATGTGGTAACATACAATGTGAGGGGGCTAAACACCAACGAAAAAAGATACAAAATAAATAAAGAGCTCCAATTTATGGGGGGAAATATTATTTGCCTCCAAGAAACATACATTACTAGTAATTCAGGGATAAAAATGTCATCAGCCCAATTCCCAATGTGGTTCTACGGAGACTCTCCCTCTGCGCACTCCAGAGGGGTAGCCACTGGTTTTGACAAATCAGTAAGATTTGAAATAGAGGAACGACTGACGGACCCAGAGGGGAGATACTTATTTTTAAAGGGTAATTTGGGAAATATGCAATGTACCATTGTTAATGTATATGCACCAA
Source organism: Lithobates pipiens (assembly GCF_037356315.1). Taxonomy (NCBI): domain Eukaryota; kingdom Metazoa; phylum Chordata; class Amphibia; order Anura; family Ranidae; genus Lithobates; species Lithobates pipiens. The sequence continues at coordinate 165,550,559 of NW_027507790.1, read as the reverse complement.
ACAGAAACCAAGAGAAATTTCTATTGAAAGTATTAAACAAATTGGAGGAATTTAGAAAGGGTATGGTAATTCTAGCAGGCGACCTAAACTGGTGTTTAGACCCGAAGCTGGACTCCTCGGGAGGGGGTACACGGGGGGCTGAACAGCGGTATAGAAAAATAAATAAAGCACTGATTAACGCCCAGCTCCAAGATGTTTGGAGAGTTAACCATCAGAAAGAACGGGATTACACCCACTTCTCCTCAGTCCATAAAACCTTTTCAAGATTGGATTATATACTTGTAGGACAACAACTAATGGCTAATATAAAAAAATCTGAAATTAAACCAATCACTCTTTCCGACCATGCCCCGGTGAAAATTCAATTAGAAATACAGGGTCGTATGGGGACTGGAAGTGCCTGGAAAATGAATGACTCTCTCATTCAAGATCAGGAAGTTAGCACAGAAATTCTGCAGGAACTAAAGGATTTTTATGAAGTAAACGATACAGGAGAACACTCAAAGGCTATTATCTGGGAGACTCATAAGGCAGTTATCAGAGGGAAGTTAATAGGAATTGGTGCAGGAAAGAAGAGAGTTAGGGAAAAGGAGAAGGCCCAGCTTTATAAAGAAATAGAGGATCTCGAACAAATGACTAGACCAAGAGGGCTCCAAGACACCCAGGAGTTATTGAAGAAAAAAAGAGAGCTAGAAGAAGTATTAGAACAAGAGAAGAGAACGGCTTTTCATAAAATAAATAGCGAGAGACACCTATGGGGGAATAGGTCAAGTAAGTGGTTAGCAAGAAGAATAAAAGAACAGAAAAATAGGACCTATATACCGAAGATCAGAGATAAAAAGGGGGAGATGAAATTCGCTACACCGGAGATTGCAAAAAATTTCCACTCATATTTCAGTGCCCTATACAATATAGGTACAAGAAGGGAGGAAGGGGGGAAGAGGAAAGAAGCAATCAGGGAATATCTAGGAAAGCTCGACCTTCCAAAAATCACATGGGATGAGAAGCAGGAATTAGAGGCCCCGATCTCAGGTATGGAGGTGGAAAAGGCAATTAAAGACACAGCTTTAGGGGGAAGCCCGGGCCCCGATGGTTATTCTATATTATACTATAAGAAATTTCAAAAGTTCTTAGCTCCTAAACTATGTGAATATTTCAATGAGGTAGGGGACGGGGGGGCCTTTCGAGAAGAGGCCCTGCTCGCCCATATCACATTGATTTTAAAGGAAGGTAAAGATCCGGCAGCAGTGGAAAGCTATAGGCCGATATCATTATTGAATACGGACGTGAAAATCTATGCGAAAATTCTGGCCGAGCGACTGAAAACCCTCCTCCCCGAGAGGATTCACACCGATCAGGTGGGATTCGTCCGGGGACGAGAAGGGAGAGACAACTCTTTGAAATCAATTATGTTGATACAAGAAACATCTAGAAGAGAGACTCCCACTCTGTTATTGTCGGTAGATGCTGAGAAAGCCTTTGACAGAACAGATTGGGAGTTCATAAATGAGACCTTAGAACACATGGGCTTGGGCGATCGATTGATGAAGTGGGTTAAAGCGCTTTACAATAAACCAACAGCAAAGATTAAGGTTAATGGCTCCCTGTCTCGCCCCCTTGAACTGTTCAACGGGACGAGACAGGGATGCCCCCTATCCCCGATCTCTTCGTGATTGCTTTGGAGCCATTACTGGCAGCAATCCGGGGAAATCTGGATTTACGGGGAATTGAGGTGGGAGGAAGAGAGTATAAGGTCTCTGCATTTGCAGACGATCTGCTATTATATATTACATACCCCAGAACATCAATCCCGGCGGCAGTGAAGGAAATGAAACAGTACGGTCGACTATCAAACTTCAAAGTTAACTTATCCAAAACAGAAATATTAAATCTAAACATATTGGAAGGGGAGCAAAGAGATTTGGCCGCTAGCTTACCTTTTAGATGGAGTGAGGGGGAACTGAGCTATTTGGGGATAAAATTAACAGCAAAAAGAGCGAATTTATTTGAAGCTAACTATATTCCCCTGCTTAATAAAATTAAAGCCCAATTGAAAAACATGAAACAAAGGAATATCCTGGATAGGAAGAGTGAATGTAATAAAAATGTTCATATTACCTACAGTACTATATACATTTCAAATGATCCCCATCCCCCTCCCGGGAAGTTTCTTAAGAAAATTAAAATCTTTAGTCCTCACATACATATGGCACCCAAAAAAAGCACGGATTGCATACAAGGTCCTGGCGAGGGAAAAGGAAGAAGGAGGAGTGGGTCTCCCAGACTTCAACAAATATTATGAGGCCACAATGCTATCTAGGATAGCAGATTGGATCCATAATCTAAAGGAGAAGAGCTGGGCGGAGCTTGAAACAAGATTAAGTGGGACAGATTTAGCTAAAATGATTTGGATTCCGGCTCAGGTGCGGAATTTAGGAACAGGCACTAGTATAATCACAAGACATACACTTAGAATATGGGATAAAATAAATAAGGCACACAACTGGACATACAATTCTCCACTTATGTCACTACTCGACACAAAATATTTTTTACCAGGATTAGAAGAGCGGCTATATTATAGTAGATGGGCACAGAAAGTAGAAATCACATTAGGAGAGGTGATTAGAGGGAATAAGATTGTAACGTTTAGGGAAATCACACAAGAATGGGGTCATAGACCATTAGACAGATGGAGATATACCCAAATAGTACATTTCACACAAGGGCTTCCACAGCCTCTACGAGGAATGAAGGAGCTAAGACCATTAGAAAAATTATTTAAAGAGGCACACTGTATAGTGAAAAGGATTTCCAAATTATACAAAATATTACGAGGTGATGGGGAGGGGGAGCTACCGGAATATGTAAGGAAATGGGAAGGGGAATTAGGGACACTTAGAAACGACGAACACAGAAGGAAAATATTGAAAATGACATATGCACTAGCGAAAGATGCACGAACCCATGAAATGGCATATAAACTAATAGCAAGATGGTATATGACACCCACTAGAATGCAGAAGCTAGGAATTGGAGAGGAAGCTATGTGTTGGAGAGAATGTAAGGAACAAGGATCGTTTAAACATATATGGTGGGATTGCCCGAAAATAAGACCTTTCTGGGATAAGATAATTCAAAATATTTTCCTGATAACCGGAAGGAGGATTAGGACATGTCCTTGGGCTTGTCTGTTCCACGACACAGACATGGGAGTAAGGCAGTACAAAGCTACACTTGTCCCTTATCTTTTGAATGCAGCCAAAGCCTTAATACCAAATCATTGGGGAGACCCGCAGGAGCCGACAATTCTGGAGTGGGTGAAGAGGGTGGAGCAGATTAGGCGGATTGAAGATTCGATCAATAAAACCCAGGAGATAGAAAATGAAATCCAAGGAAAGTGGAAAAAATGGCTGACATTCTTAGAGAGTGGGAACTGCCATGTCTGATTAGCAGGAGAAGGGGACAAGGAGGAGGACGGGGGATTTTTTTTAATTTATTTTTTGTCCATGGGGGGGTAGGGGGTTTTTAAATGTATTTCTTAATAGGAGAGGCGGATGTAGTTTACGGCTCGTGAAATATAGTATAAAATATTCCTATCCGCAAGAACTGTAAAAACATGTTTGAATACTGTACTAAAAAGATAAATAAAGAATATATAAAAAAGAAAGCTTTCAACAAAAAAGGTGGGCATTATGAATACGTAAAGTGCTTGTTACCCCAACATTTCCTATTCCCGATATGTGCCTGCTGTACCATGTACTTGTATGAAAAAGTACCCTACTTTCTTTGTATTGCTTCCTTTGTGTGAAATACCTGGTGTTCCTGCCAGTCCCCCTGCTTTCCTATTATAAACTGACCACACTAAGCAGGAGAACACATCATGATCAGTTCTCTAGCTATGCTGGGAACTCAGCCTGCTCTTCTCCAATGATCAAGTTTGTCTGGATATGCCTTCCCCTGCACAGCTATTCACTGGGAAGTTCAGCATACTGCTGTCTCCTCCCCCAGCTCTAATGCAGCTAAACACAGAAGGAATGTGATCATGTATAAAAAGTGGAAAAATAATATTTATAATGTTTTTTTATATCTATACACAAATGTTTTGCCTTTCATTTCTGTTTTTAAAGTGAATGGGATGACTTTCGGTCTAGGAAAGGCCACAGCAATTTTTCAGGAGTTTGGAAACTATGTTTTCTGTGACTACTGTATAATCCTGTGTTATCTATCTGGTTGACATACTGATTTACTCACAATCCTTGGCTGACCACAACAATTGTGTCAAAGCATACTTGGCCAGAGCACTCTCTCTATGCAAAATTAGAGAAATGTATCTTTCATTCAAACAAAGTTCTGTTGTTAGGATATCATGCAATGGTGATCAGATATGTGGAACTGCACAGAAGAAATCAGATTAAAAATTAAGTGCAAAAAATAATGATGTACTAAGTACACAAGACAGGTGAGAAACAACATAAAAACAGCAACACAGTATATGACACTGGTGAATATGTGGGCAAAGTGCAGACCACCTCACTATCTAACTAACTAAATCAAATTTATATACAAAGAGGGTATAAGAAGAAATCAGGAAAAGCAGGGCCGGGAGGGATGTGCAAGAAGCAATGGGTAAAACAGGTCAGGAACAGGGCCAGAGTGATTCCAAAGGGGAGCTAAATACCTACCCTGCAACCAGCATAAGATAAAAATGAATTCCTGAAATCTGCTTCTGGACTTCTGGTGGATACTGGAATTGCACGCTTCAGGTAGATAGACCACAGTGCTATCAGAAGGTGTTCCAGATTCAAACACTTACTCCTGGGATATAACAGTTCAGATACTGGCTTAGTAATGGATCCAGGCTACCTACATGGCACCCGAAGCAGTGGCATATACCTGTTGTGCTCAGCCACTGATTTCACCCAAATGTTATGTTGCATGGCTCCAGGTGCCCATGTGCATGAGGCCATGGAGTTACTTTGTCCGATCATTTGGTTGATTATCCCTTTCATGACTAAGCCTATTTCTGACATTTTGTGTTTACAAGTATATCTGCCATAACCCTTTGCAGGGCGGCCTTAACCTTTTGGGCTTACCGGTTACCTCCGCTTGGCTTGTTCTTCCACGTCTAGGGGTTCCCAGGGTTGGTACCCACCAACTTTGGACGCTGACACCAATAAAGTACTTTTGAAGGGTTTTTAATTGCAGGGGTAACCTCCAACAACACAGTCTCCTATGGGAACAGAGGGCAAGGGTAAAGAAACTCAGGCACCAAGTCATTAGTGCCACCCAGAGACTAGCCACTCGCAGCTGGGCACTTCAAGGCTGAAAAAATCTCTAGCCAGAGATTATGGCAATCAGTGATTTGACTCAGAACTTGTGAAATCTCTGACCTTGAACAAGTTGTAACTGAAAGTGAACAGGAACCTTTTTCCTCAGTACCTGGAACATTCTCCGTCTCCTTGGTAGTACTGCAAAAAGCGTGAATTCGTCAGTGTCCTTCACAAGTCAGCAACCAGGCACTTCTTAGGATGCCAGCTTGTTGGCCCTCCTCCGAAGAGTCCTCCCCCGGTCACTTGCACGAGCTGTGGTGCCCCTCCAAGATGACAGCACACCCGGATGCCTTGAATCCTCCCTCAGTTATTGCGCCTCGGACCAGCCGGTTCCGAGACTCGGGAACAGACTGATCCTTACCCCAGACCAGGCGGTCTATTGGGGTTAGTCACCGAAAGCATGCTGTGGAGCGTAGAAAGGCTCCCGTGACCCCTTGAGGGGCTTCCCTGGTCTAGAAACAGGAACAGACCGCTAGGGCCTCACGAACAAACAACCCATAACACGTGACCTCAACATCTTAAGTACCCCTCCCCAGACTCCTCAGCGGGGCCCGGCACACACACTGATTAGCTCAGTGGAATCCGATACCCAAGAGGTAAAAGCTGTTAAGCAGTTTATGTAGAGACTGACAAGCACTAGGCTTGTTCAGCCTGGTAGTGAGGGCCTGCATATTGTATGGTTAGAGCCAAACAAGGGAAGCCACTGCCTGTCAGCAAACCAAACTGGGGAGACGTCAGGTGTTTTCATTGCCAAGAACTGGTACATGTTGCAGCAAATTGTCCATTGACAGATGAACCAATGCAGTGTGATTTATCTATTAGAAGGCAGTCTATGTTTGCAGCTGTTTCATGTGCTGCAGCACCAAATATGGGAAAACCAATGTGCCAAATGACTGTTAATGATAAGCCTATTACAGCCTTGCTGGACTCTGGAAGTCTAGTGACTTTGGTTACAGCTGAAATGATTGAATCTGTGAATTGTCATGCTAAAAAAATTGCTGTGATCTGTATACATGGGGATACCCGGGAGTACCCTATAACCACGGTTCAGTTTAAAACTGGCTTAGGTACGGTGACCCATCGGGTTGGACTTGTCCCCCATTGGTACATGAGACCATCATTGGTAGAGACTTCCCTAAGTTTTGGGAACTGTGGGATCATCCCAACCCGGTCGCAGTACCTGACTCAGTGGCAGAGCCAGAACTCCTGGCCACTACTGACAATGTGGGTACAGGGGATTCCTCTCAGGGCTCCCCGGGTTTTTCTCTGTCGGTTATGGCAGGAGAGCTGGAGGAGTCTGAGGTAGTCCCCACACCAGTAGAGCTGGACAGCCGTCTGCTGATTCCGAGCCTACGTTGGAGTTTGCTGACCTTAATGTGCACAAAGAAAATTTTGGTACTGAGCAGAGAAAAGACCAGACCCTTGCCAGGGCCTGGGAAAAATTTATAGTGATTAATGAGGAACCTGTCGAACCAGGGGACAGGCCCTGATGAAGTGGTTGAACAGTTGGTGGTCCCTAACCCATACAGACGGGTGGTGTTGGAACTTGCCCATGGGCACTTGCTAGGAGGCCATTTAGGGGTTGAAAAAACAACTGAAAGGGTGTTGCGCAGGTTTTATTGGCCCGGGGTACAGAAAGATATTGAGAATTATTGTCAATCCTTGTGGGTCCACTCCCCAAGTCTGCGCGGGGTCATCAGCATATCCTCGTAATCATGGATTATGCTACCCGTTACCCTGAAGCAGTTCCCTTATGCACCGCATCTGCTAAAAACATTGCCAAAGAGCTGTTTATGGTGTTCAGTCGGGTGGGCATCCCTAAAGAAGTCCTTACAGACCAGGGCACCCCATTTATGTCGCAAATAACTGGGGAGCTGTGCAAGTTGTTTAAGGTGACACAGTTGCGAACTTCAGTGTACCATCCTCAAATGGATGGCTTGGTGGAACGCTTCAATAAGACGTTAAATAGCATGTTAAAAAAGGTTGTTGACAAGGATGGGGAAAAACTGGGACTTCCTGATACCATACTTGATGTTTGCCATCAGGGAGGTTCCCCAGTCCTCTACGGGGTACTCTCCATTTAAGTTGCTTTATGGGAGACACCCTCTGGGACTTTTAGACATAGCCAAAGAAACTTGGGAGGGGGAACATACACCCCATAAAAGTATCATTGAGCACATCGCTCAAATGCAGGAGAGGATTGCAGCAATCATGCCGATGGTAAAAGAACACTTACTGCAGGCCCAGGCAGCCCAACAGAGTATATACAACGGGGGGGGGGGGGCCCAACTCTGGGTTTTCTCAAATGGTGACAGGGTCCCGGTGTTAGTTCCTACTGTTGAGAGCAAGTTCCTGGCTAAGTGGCAGGGTCCCTTTGAAGTAATTGAAAGAGTTGGGGGAGTCAACTACAAGGTGTATCAACCAGGGAAAAGGAAGCCCGAGCAGGTTTACCATGTAAACCTGTTAAAGCCCTAGAAGGATAGACTGGTGTTAACTGCGAGGTCCCTCCCGGTAACGCCTAAGGGTACTGAGTCCCCTCTGATCCCTGTGGTCACAATTCCAGACGCCTTGTCATGTTCCCAAAAACAGGAAGCTAGAGAGTTCCTGATAAGGAATAGAGAGAAATTTTCAGAGTTACCTGCCATGACTTCAGCAATTCAGCATGATATTGTTACTGAACCTGGGGTACGTGTCAAGCTCAAACCGTACAGAATTCCTGAAGCAAGGAGAAAAGACATTAGCAATGAAGTTAAAAGAATGTTGGAGCTAGATGTTATTGAGGAATCCAATAGTGACTTGTCTAGCCCCATCGTGTTTGTCCCAAAACCGGATGGCACTTGGAGGTTCTGTAACGACTTCAGGAAACTTAATGCAGTGACAAAGTTTGACACATACCCAATGCCCAGAGTAGACAAACTTATAGACTGACTTGGCAAAGCTCGCTATATCACCACTTTGGACTTGAAAAAAGGGTATTGGCAAATACCCCTGACTGCTAACGCCAAAGAAAAGACTGCATTTGTGACCCCGGAGGGTTCATTTCAATATAAAAAAATGCCTTTTGGGTTGCAAAATGCCTCTGCGACATTTCAGAGGGCCATGGACAGGGCCCTAAGACCCCACCGACGATATATATCAGCCTATTTAGATGACATAGTGGTATATAGCACTGACTGGGAGTCTCACTTGCCTCGTGTCCAGGCTATCCTTGATTCCCTCTTCAAAGAAGGTTTTACGGCAAATCCAAAAAAATGTGCCATTGGTCTAGAGGAAGCCAAGTATTTGGGCTACACTATTGGTCGTGGTGTCATAAAACCTCAAGTGAGTAAAATAGAAGCCATCAAGGAGTGGCCACGTCCTGCAAACAAGAATCAGGTCAGGGCCTTTCTTGGCATTGCGGGGTATTGTAGAAGATTTATTCCAAATTTTGCAACTATAGCTGCCCCTCTGACAGACGAAAGGTAAAGACTCTGTAATGGTGAAATGGTCCTCAGTAGCAGAGGAGTCTTTCCAAGTCCTGAAGAAGGCTCTGTGTGCACAGCCAGTACTGTACTACCCTGAAGCAGTTCCCTTATGCACCGCATCTGCTAAAAACATTGCCAAAGAGCTGTTTATGGTGTTCAGTCGGGTGGGCATCCCTAAAGAAGTCCTTACAGACCAGGGCACCCCATTTATGTCGCAAATAACTGGGGAGCTGTGCAAGTTGTTTAAGGTGACACAGTTGCGAACTTCAGTGTACCATCCTCAAATGGATGGCTTGGTGGAACACTTCAATAAGACGTTAAATAGCATGTTAAAAAAGGTTGTTGACAAGGATGGGGAAAAACTGGGACTTCCTGATACCATACTTGATGTTTGCCATCAGGGAGGTTCCCCAGTCCTCTACGGGGTACTCTCCATTTAAGTTGCTTTATGGGAGACACCCTCTGGGACTTTTAGACATAGCCAAAGAAACTTGGGAGGGGGAACATACACCCCATAAAAGTATCATTGAGCACATCGCTCAAATGCAGGAGAGGATTGCAGCAATCATGCCGATGGTAAAAGAACACTTACTGCAGGCCCAGGCAGCCCAACAGAGTATATACAACGGGGGGGGGGGGGGCCCAACTCTGGGTTTTCTCAAATGGTGACAGGGTCCCGGTGTTAGTTCCTACTGTTGAGAGCAAGTTCCTGGCTAAGTGGCAGGGTCCCTTTGAAGTAATTGAAAGAGTTGGGGGAGTCAACTACAAGGTGTATCAACCAGGGAAAAGGAAGCCCGAGCAGGTTTACCATGTAAACCTGTTAAAGCCCTAGAAGGATAGACTGGTGTTAACTGCGAGGTCCCTCCCGGTAACGCCTAAGGGTACTGAGTCCCCTCTGATCCCTGTGGTCACAATTCCAGACGCCTTGTCATGTTCCCAAAAACAGGAAGCTAGAGAGTTCCTGATAAGGAATAGAGAGAAATTTTCAGAGTTACCTGCCATGACTTCAGCAATTCAGCATGATATTGTTACTGAACCTGGGGTACGTGTCAAGCTCAAACCGTACAGAATTCCTGAAGCAAGGAGAAAAGACATTAGCAATGAAGTTAAAAGAATGTTGGAGCTAGATGTTATTGAGGAATCCAATAGTGACTTGTCTAGCCCCATCGTGTTAGTCCCAAAACCGGATGGCACTTGGAGGTTCTGTAACGACTTCAGGAAACTTAATGCAGTGACAAAGTTTGACACATACCCAATGCCCAGAGTAGACAAACTTATAGACTGACTTGGCAAAGCTCGCTATATCACCACTTTGGACTTGAAAAAAGGGTATTGGCAAATACCCCTGACTGCTAACGCCAAAGAAAAGACTGCATTTGTGACCCCGGAGGGTTCATTTCAATATAAAAAAATGCCTTTTGGGTTGCAAAATGCCTCTGCGACATTTCAGAGGGCCATGGACAGGGCCCTAAGACCCCACCGACGATATATATCAGCCTATTTAGATGACATAGTGGTATATAGCACTGACTGGGAGTCTCACTTGCCTCGTGTCCAGGCTATCCTTGATTCCCTCTTCAAAGAAGGTTTTACGGCAAATCCAAAAAAATGTGCCATTGGTCTAGAGGAAGCCAAGTATTTGGGCTACACTATTGGTCGTGGTGTCATAAAACCTCAAGTGAGTAAAATAGAAGCCATCAAGGAGTGGCCACGTCCTGCAAACAAGAATCAGGTCAGGGCCTTTCTTGGCATTGCGGGGTATTGTAGAAGATTTATTCCAAATTTTGCAACTATAGCTGCCCCTCTGACAGACGAAAGGTAAAGACTCTGTAATGGTGAAATGGTCCTCAGTAGCAGAGGAGTCTTTCCAAGTCCTGAAGAAGGCTCTGTGTGCACAGCCAGTACTGTACTCCCCCGGTTTCTCCAAAGATTTTTTGGTTCAGACGGATGCGTCTGATGTTGGTATCGGGGCAGTACTATCGCAGGTACACAATGGGGAAGAACACCCTGTGGTGTACTTAAGCAGAAAGCTCAATGACCATGAGAAAAAGTATGCAGTCATTGAAAAGGAATGTTTAGCCATAAAGTGGGCCATGGATGCGCTCAGGTACTATTTGTTAGGGCGCCAGTTTGAGTTAGTAACTGACCATGCTCCCCTGAAATGGATGACCCAAAAGAAGGTGTCAGGAACCATGAAACAGACAGAGACAGAAGTACAATCAAATCACACTTGTTTATTAATAAAAATAAAAAGGTAAATAGGAAAAAGCGTAGTCAAGCAAGCCAGAGTCCAATATCCAGATCGAGTAGTCAGTCAGTCCAAAGTTCATAAACCAGATCGGGTAATCAGCCAGTCCAGAAGTCAGGGATCCAGGGATCCAGGGAGAGCAACTGCAAACAGGATGGAAGCCAGAAGGCATGTAGCAAGCCAGTCTTGAAACAACAGCAGGAGCTGGTTCCTAGTGATGTGACCAAACCTGAAGGCAAAGGAGAAATGAGCTGGAAGACTTTATATAGGCAGGCCAGACGAGCATCATCGGGAACAGCTGGTAACTGTGGAGAGAGAAGAGAGCTGGCAATTAGCCGACAGCTGAGCGGCCAGCCCAGAGGAGGAAGGGCTAAGCCAGCCCTGACAGAAGGAGACTAATAGATGGGTGAACCGGTGGTTTTTGGCTCTACAGGATTACTCCTTCACCGTAAAACACAGGAGGCCAGGTGTTGAGATGGGGAATGTAGATGCCCTGTCCCGTGTCCACTCCTCTTGGGCCACAGGTGTTCCAACCCTGGGGTTGAAACAAGGGGGGAGGATATGTAGCAAAGCGTCCCAGAGAGAACCAGGAAAAGTCCTGTTCGGGGTTTATACGTCTCCCAGGCTCCTTTCGTACACATTCAGAAATCTCTGATCCATGATCCAGTTCAGGTCTTGGTCCTCTTCCCCAGGCTAATTTAAGCTCACCTGAGCAGACAGCCTTCTCTCTCTGCCTGGGACATACAGACAACGTTGGTCTGTGAAGAGAGAAGGGTTGGTAAAAGCTGTTAAGCAGTTTATGTAGAGACTGACAAGCGCTAGGCTTGTTCAGCCTGGTAGTGAGGGCCTGCATATTGTATAGTTAGAGCCGAGACACGGCTAGGATTTGTGTTTTGCTATTTTTGATCTTTATTTGTTTTCTGGAACACTGTACAGCACCTGTATATGGACTTGTATATAACACAAATAAACACAGGACTGTTTGTCACTACATCACTGAATTTGGTATCTGTGCCTGAGTGAGCAACTGCTCACCCCAGGGAGCTTTGTACCTGCTACCTTCCCACAGGTTACAATAAATAAATATATATATATATATATATATATATATATATATATATATATATCTTTTAATGTGACAACACTGAAGAAATTACACTTTCCTAAAATGTAAAGTAGTGAGTGTATAGCTTGTATAACAGTGTAAATTTGCTGTCCCATCAAAATAACTCAACACACAGCCATTAATGTCTAAACCACTGGCAACAAAAGTGAGTACACCCCTAAGTGAAAATGTCCAAATTGGGCCCAAAGTGTCAATATTTTGTGTGGCCACCATTATTTTCCAGCACTGCCTTAACCCTCTTGGGTTCACCAGAGCTTCACAGGTTGCCACTGGAGTCCTCTTCCACTCCTCCATGATGACTAGTGATGGACGAACTTCCGACGGGACGTTTCGTGAACGCGAACCGCGAACGCGGCCGATAGTTTGCGAACCGTAATGTTCGCGGCGGGTCCCATTTACTTCAATGGGAGGCGAACTTTACAAACCTACAGGTCATATTTGCAGCCACAAAATAATTACTAGCTGTGCACACATAGTCCCACAACATGGCCAATGACATAACACATGTATGAGGTGAATCTGGGATCGACAACTACAAGCATTCTTTTTTTATATGTGAAATTGTGACAATTCAGGACTGTGGAGTGCATGAAGGCAATGGAGGAGAGGGAAGGTCAGGGTAGGCAAAGAAGAGGGTGCAGGAGATGATCACCAGCACCATGATATAGAGCACTGACACCTGCACCGTGATAGAGTCATCTGACACCAGCATCGTGATAGAGAGCACTGACATCAGCAGCGTGACATACAGCAATGACACCTGCACCGTGATAGAGTCATCTGACACCAGCACCGTGATAGAGAGCACTGACATCAGCAGCGTGACATACAGCAATGACACCTGCACCGTGATAGAGTGATCTGACACCAGCACCGTGATAGAGAGCACTGACATCAGCAGCGTGACATACAGCAATGGCACCTGCACCGTGATAGAGTCATCTGACACCAGCACCGTGATAGAGAGCACTGACATCAGCAGCATGACATACAGCAATGACACCTGCACCGTGATAGAGTGATCTGACACCAGCACCGTGATAGAGAGCACTAACATCAGCAGCGGGACATACAGCAATGACACCTGCACCGTGATAGAGTGATCTGACACCAGCACCGTGATAGAGAGCACTGACATTAGCAGCGTGACATACAGCAATGACACCTGCACCGTGATAGAGTGATCTGACACCAGCACCGTGATAGAGAGCACTGACATCAGCAGCGTGACATACAGCAATGACACCTGCACTGTGATAGAGTCATCTGACACCAGCACCGTGATAGAGAGCACTGACATCAGCAGCGTGACATACAGCAATGACACCTGCACCGTGATAGAGTGATCTGACACCAGCACCGTGATAGAGAGCACTGACATCAGCAGCGTGACATACAGCAATGACACCTGCACCATGATAGAGTGATCTGACACCAGCACCGTGATAGAGAGCACTGACATCAGCAGCGTGACATACAGCAATGACACCTGCACCGTGATAGAGTGATCTGACACCAGCACCGTGATAGAGAGCACTGACATCAGCAGCGTGACATACAGCAATGACACCTGCACCGTGATAGAGTGATCTGACACCAGCACCGTGATAGAGAGCACTGACATCAGCAGCGTGACATAAAGCACTGGCACCAGTACCGTGATATACAGCACTGACACCAGCAGCGTGATATACAGCACTGACACCTGCACCGTAAGCAGCCCCAGGAGGAAGTCAGCATAGCACAGGGATGGTGGGAGCCCCTCATAATATGCACAGCAGAGGTACAGCCCCAGGAGTAAGTCAGCATAGCACAGGGATGGTGGGAGCCCCTCATAATAAGCAGCCCCAGGAGGAAGTCAGCACAGCACAGGGATGGTGGGAGCCCCTCATAATATGCACAGCAGAGGTACAGCCCCAGGAGGAAGTCAGCACAGCACAGGGATGGTGGGAGCCCCTCATAATAAGCAGCCCCAGGAGGAAGTCAGCACAGCACAGGGATGATGGGAGCCCCTAATAATGAGCATAGCACAGGGATGGTGGGAGCCCCTCATAATGAGCATAGCACAGGGATGGTGGGAGCCCCTCATAATATGCACAGCAGAGGTACAGCCCCAGGAGGAAGTCAGCACAGGGATGGTGGGAGCCCCTCATAATAAGCAGCCCCAGGAGGAAGTCAGCACAGCACAGGAATGGTGGGAGCCCCTCATAATAAGCATAGCACAGGGATGGTGGGAGCCCCTCATAATATGCACAGCAGAGGTACAGCCCCAGGAGGAAGTCAGCACAGCGCAGGGATGGTGGGAGCCCCTCATAATAAGCAGCCCCAGGAGGAAGTCAGCATAGCACAGGGATGGTGGGAGCCCCTCATAATAAGCAGCCCCAGGAGGAAGTCAGGACAGCTCAGGGATGGTGGGAGCCCTTCATAATGAGCATAGCACAGGGATGGTGGGAGCCCCTCATAATAAGCAGCCCCAGGAGGAAGTCAGCACAGCACAGGGATGGTGGGAGCCCCTCATAATAAGCAGCCCCAGGAGGAAGTGAGCATAGAACAGGGATGGTGGGAGCCCCTCATAATAAGCATAGCACAGGGATGGTGGGAGCTCCTCATAATATGCACAGCAGAGGTACAGCCCCAGGAGGAAGTCAGCACAGCACAGGGATGGTGGGAGCCCCTCATAATAAGCAGCCCCAGGAGGAAGTCAGCATAGAACAGGGATGGTGGGAGCCCCTCATAATGAGCATAGCACAGGGATGGTGGGAGCCCCTCATAATATGCACAGCAGAGGTACAGCCCCAGGAGGAAGTCAGCACAGCACAGGGATGGTGGGAGCCCCTCATAATAAGCAGCCCCAAGAGGATGTCAGCATAGCACAGGGATGGTGGGAGCCCCTCATAATAAGCAGCCCCAGGAGGAAGTCAGGACAGCACAGGGATTGTGGGAGCCCCTCATAATGAGCATAGCACAGGGATGGTGGGAGCCCCTCATAATAAGCAGCCCCAGGAGGAAGTCAGCACAGCACAGGGATGGTGAACTTTACAAACCTACAGGTCATATTTGCAGCCACAAAATAATTACTAGCTGTGCACACATAGTCCCACCAAATGGCCAATGACGTAACACATGTATGAGGCGAATCTGGGATCGACAACTACAAGCATTCTTTTTTTATATGTGAAATTCTGAAAATTCAGGACTCTTGAGACAATGGAGGCGAGGGAAGGTCAGGGTAGGCAAAGAAGAGGGTGCAGGAGATGATCACCAGCACCGTGATATAGAGCACTGACACCTGCACCGTGATAGAGTGATCTGACACCAGCACCGTGATAGAGAGCACTGACATCAGCAGCGTGACATAAAGCACTGACACCAGCACCGTGATATACAGCACTGACACCTGCACCATAAGCAGCCCCAAGGAGGAAGTCAGCAAAGCACAGGGATGGTGGGAACCCCTCATAATAAGCAGCCCCAGGAGGAAGTCAGCATAGCACAGGG
Organism: Lithobates pipiens; assembly: GCF_037356315.1. NCBI lineage: Eukaryota > Metazoa > Chordata > Amphibia > Anura > Ranidae > Lithobates > Lithobates pipiens. The sequence continues at coordinate 165,534,890 of NW_027507790.1, read as the reverse complement.
ATGGTGGGAGCCCCTCATAATAAACAGCCCCAGGAGGAAGTCAGCACAGCACAGGGATGGTGAACTTTACAAACCTACAGGTCATATTTGCAGCTACAAAATAATTACTAGCTGTGCACACATAGTCCCACCACATGGCCAATGACATAACACATGTATGAGGTGAATCTGGGATCGACAACTACAAACATTCTTTTTTTATATGTGAAATTCTGAAAATTCAGGACTCTTGAGACAATGGAGGAGAGGGAAGGTCAGGGTAGGAAAAGAAGAGGGTGCAGGAGATGATCACCAGCACCAGCACCGTGATATAGAGCACTGAAACCTGCACTGTGATAGAGTGATCTGACACCAGCACCGTGATAGAGAGCACTGACATCAGCAGCGTGACATAAAGCACTGACACCAGCACCGTGATATACCAGTCCTTAAGGATTAGCAGACTGTACCTCACTCAACCCTATATACTGTAGTACGCTATACCTTACCAGTCCTTAGAAGGACCTTTGTGGAACTAGTAGGTTGTGATTAGCAGACTGTACCTCACTCAACCCTATATACTGTAGTACACTATACCTTACCAGTCCTTAGAAGGACCTTTGTGCAACTAGTAGGTTGTGATTAGCAGACTGTACCTCAATCCCTATACTCATAAAGGACTACTGCAGCAGAAGGGCAGCAGTCAAGTATAATATTCTTTCTATATTTGGATGAAAGAATATTATAGGTGTACAACCCTATTACCATACCAGTCCTGAAAAGGACCTTTGTGGACCTAATAGTAACAGCTACTGATTAAACTGACTGTCCCTTACTGCCACACACAGCTTCCTGTCTGTCCCTATTTAAACTGACAAAACACAGGCTGCTGCAACAATAACTTGAATAGCACTCAAAACTATATCCTGTACTACTACACCATACCAGTCCTGAAAAGGACTTTTGTGGACCTAATTGTAACAGCTAATGATTAAACTGACTGTCCCTCTCTGCAACACACAGCGTCCTATCTGTCCCTCTCTCAGCACTGACAAAAGACAATCTGCTGCAACAATGACTTGAATAGCAGTGCCTCAAACCTATATCCTGAACAACACCTATACCATACCAGTCCTTAAAAGAACTTTTGTGGACCTAATAGCTAGCGATTTGGGTCACTGCAGTCTCTCCCTGCTCCACACAGCAACCTCTCCCTATAGTGACAGTAAAAAGAATGTAAAATGGCCGCCGGATCGGGTCTATTTATAAGTTAGGGGGAATGTCCAAGTGCCCATGTGCTGTAATGTCTCAATTGGCTGTCCTGTACCACATTATGGATGTGTCATCATAGGTCAAAGTTCTTTTACACAGTAAACACGTAAGTCCGCAGGGCGAACAGCGGCAATAGTCCATCGATCGGGCGGACCGCGAACAGCCGAAATTCGCCGCGAACCGACCGCCGGGCGAACCGTTCGGCCATCCCTAATGATGACATCATGGAGCTGGTGGATGTAAGAGACCTTGCGCTCCTCCTCCTTCCATTTGAGGATGCCCCACAAACATCACCTTCACCCTCAGGTTCTATAGCAAGGCAGTGATTGTCTTGGAGGTGTGTTTGGGGTCGTTATCATGTTGGAATACCTCGGAATACCACCCTGTGGCCCAGTCTCCAAAGGGAGGGTATCATGCTCGGCTTCAGTATGTCACAGTACATGTTGGCATTCATGGTTCCCTTAATGAACTGTCCCCAGTGCCAGCAGCACTCATGCAGCCCCAGACCATGAAATTCTCATCACCATGCTTGACTGTAGGCAAGACACACTTGTCTTTGTACTCCTCACCTGGTTGTCACAACACACGCTTGACACCATCTGAACCAAACAAGTTTATCTTGGATTATAAGTCTGCTAGTCTTCAGCAAACTTTTTGCAGGATTTTTGTGCATCATCTTTAGAAGAGGTTTCCTTCTGGGACAACAGCCAAGCAGACCAATTTAATGCAGTGTGCGGCGTATGGTCTGAGCACTGACATTTGATAATCTGCATGAACAAAGTAAAATAACCAAAGTCATACTTAAAGCGGTGTTTCAGCTGTAAACATTTTTTTTTAAAAGTGAGCAGCCAAAAAAAAAGTAGCTGCTGACTTTTAATAAGGAGGCTTACCTTTCCAGGGCGCCTGCGATGTCGGGCGCCGAGGCCGACATGTCCCTCGGCTCTCGGGTCCCAGCGCCACCATCCTCACTAACGGAAACAGGCAGTGGAGCCTTGTGGTTTCACTCACCATTTCCTACTGCGCATGCGTGAGTCGCGTGGTGCTTTGTGAATGGGATGCGCTGTGTTAGGGAACACACAGTTCTCAGAACACAGCGCGTCCCATTACCCAGAAGACAATACGAGGAGGAGAGAAGACCGAAGATCACAGAGGAACAGGAAGAAGGCAGATTAGGAAGACTGCCTAGCAACAGGGATTTCTGGAGCAGCTTTTCTCTCCTCTCTCCCTTTTCACAGGAGACTCAGCAGCAGTGAGAGTCATTAGCTACTGCTGTTGTCAATCAAATCCTGTGAGGAGGGAGGGGGGGCAGGGCCACGCCACGCTATGTGTGTCTTTAGATTCCACGTAGCCTGGCTCAGGATCAAGACTGCATGTCTGCTACTATAGCAGATTGTTTGCTATGGGGGCAGACAAGAGGAGGCGAATTGGACAGCACTGGTGGGAGACCCCAGAAGAGGAGGTTTGGGGCTTCTCTATGCAAAACCATTGTGCTGAAATACAAAAAAAATAAAAAAAATAAAAAATATATATATATATATATATATATATATATGAAGCAGAAGGAGACCCAAAGAGCATGGCCATTAGTTTGCCTGTATCCCTCATAAAGAAAAAACAACATAAGGATGCGAAAGCTCAGGCCAGGGCAGATAGCCAGACTGCCACTGAACCAAAACTTTAAAAAAAAACATGTAAAAAAAAGGAAAAAAAGCCCACATAAAAAAAAACACCAGGTATACACGTGGTTTAAGAGCATGCAAACCTGGTGTTTTTGGTAACTTTTTTTTGTCTATTTTAAATTTTTTTGGTACTATGATGATCTGACTGTCTCCCCTAGCCTGAGCTGCGAGTATATAAATCTTTGTAGTATCTAACAGGTTTATATTTTATCCTCCTTTTAGGCCTAAATATAGGTGTTGTTTTATAGTATTTTTTTAATTTTGTTACAAAGTATATGGGTTAGCTTAGCTACCCCCCTCAGGCTGGGGGAGACCGACTACTACTCCCACAGAGCGGAAGTCAGATGTTGGTCTGACTTTTTTCTGTCAGACAGAAACAGTGCCTTGAAAAAGTATTCTACAACCAAAAAAGTAAATGTATTTTATTGGGATGTTTTGTGATAGACAAAAGACAAACACAAAGTGGCACATAATTGTGAAGAGGAAGGAAAATGATAAATGGTTTTCAACATTTTTTACAAAAATATATCTGAAAAGTGTGGCGTGAATTTGTATTCAGCCCCCTTTACTCTGATAACCTAACTAAAATCTAGTGGAACCAATTGCCTTCAGAAGTCACCTAATTAGTAAATAGAGTCCAGATAGAGTGTGTGTGATTTAATCTCAGTATAAATACAGCTGTCCTGTGAAGCCCTCAGAGGTGTGTTAGAGAACCTTAGTGAAAACACAGCATCATGAAGACCAAGGAACACACAAGACAGGTCAGGGATAAAGTTGTGGAGTTTAAAGCAGGGTTGGATTATAAAAAAATATCCCAAGCTTTGAACATCTCACGGAGCACTGTTTAATCCATCATTGGAAAATGGAAACAGTATGGCACAACTGCAAACCTACCAAGACATGGCCATCCACCTAAACTGACAACCCGGGCAAGGAGAGCATTAATCAGAGAAACAGCCAAGAGGCCCATGGTAACTTGGGAGGAGCTGCAGAGATCCACAGTTCAGCTAGGAGACACAATTATTAGTCGTGCACGCCACAAATCTGACCTTTATGCAGTGGCGGCTGGTGAAGTTTTAGGATGGGGGGGCCAGACCCCATCCTTCCTTTGTGACCCCTCCCACTTGGGGAAATGGGCAGGGTTTCAGCAAAATAATGGGTGTGGCTCTACGGTGGTGTGGTTAGTGTATGAGATGAACGAGGGATGGAGGGAGAGGGATAGAGGGATGGAGGGACAGCAGGCCCAGATCCTACACAACAATAGAAATATGTGTATTCTAGAAAGTTTAACAATCAGCAGATAAAGCTATTCCAAACACCTGGTGTTAGCACTTCAATCATCCCGGCACCGTGGTTGTTATGGTGGCAGGATGATTGAAATGCATTATTTATATTATAACATTGTAATATAAAATGAAATCATTCAACTTAACATAATGCAGAATCAGTGGGAGCCCTATCGTGTCACTAGCCACGTCGCCTGCCACCAGATGCCATCGGGTGTCCCCAGCAGAATCCGTCCTCACATCAGGTGCCCCCAGTGGCGTCCCTCCTTACATGCAGCCTGTGTCACATAAACCACCAAACCACCAAATTGCAGCAGCATGTGTCCCCATCAATTGCAGCAGCATGTGTCCCACCAAATTGCAGCAGCACGTGTAACCATCAATTGCAGAAGCATGTGTCACCACCAAATTGTAGCAGCATGTGTCGCCACCAAATTGCAGCAGCCTGTGTCACCACCAAATTGCAGCAGCATGTGCACCACCAAATTGTAGCAGCATGTGCACCACCAAATTGCAGCAGCCTGTGTCGCCACCAAATTGAAGCAACATGTGTCCCACCAAATTGCAGCAGCATGTGTCCCACCAAATTGCAGCAGCATGTGTCCCACCAAATTGAAGCAGCATGTGTCCCACCAAATTGCAGCAGCATGTGTCACCACCAAATTGCAGCAGCTTGTGCACCACCAAATTACAGCAGCCTGTGTCGCCACCAAATTGAAGCAGCATGTGTCCCACCAAATTGCAGCAGTCTGTGTCGCCACCAAATTGAAGCAGCATGTGTCCCACCAAATTGAAGCAGCATGTGTCCCACCAAATTGAAGCAGCATGTGTCACCACCAAATTGCAGCAGCATGTGCCGCCACCAAATTGCAGCAGCCTGTGTCGCCACCAAATTGAAGCAGCATGTGTCGCCACCAAATTGAAGCAGCATGTGTCCCACCAAATTGAAGCAGCATGTGTCCCACAAAATTGCAGCAGCCTGTGTCGCCACCAAATTGAAGCAGCATGTGTCCCACCAAATTGAAGCAGCATGTGCACTACCAAATTGCAGCGGCCTGTGTCGCCACAAAATTGAAGCAGCATGTGTCGCCACCAAATTGAAGCAGCATGTGTCGCCACCAAATTGAAGCAGCATGTGTCCCACCAAATTGAAGCAGCATGTGTCCCACCAAATTGCAGCAGCATGTGTCACCACCAATTGCAGCAGCATGTGTCACCACCAAATTGCAGCAGCCTGTGTCGCCACCAAATTGAAGCAGCATGTGTCCCACCAAATTGAAGCAGCATGTGTCACCACCAATTGCAGCTGCATGTGTCACCACCAAATTTCGGCAGCATGTGTCCCACCAAATTGCAGCAGCATGTGTCACCATCAATTGCAGAAGCATGTGTCATCATCAATTGCAGCAGCATGTGTCACCACCAAATTGCAGCAGCATGTGTCACCACCAATTGCAGCAGCATGTGTTACCATCAATTGTAGCAGCCCGTGTCACCACCAAATTGCAGTAGCCTGTGTCACCACCAAATTGCAGCAGCATGTGTCCCACCAAATTGTAGAAGCATGTGTCACACCAAATTGCAGCAGCATATGTCACCATCAATTGCAGCAGCATGTGTTACCACCAAATTGCAGCAGCATGTGTCACCATCAATTGCAGCAGCATGTGTCCCATCAAATTGCAGCAGCATCTGTCACCACCGAATTGCAGCAGCATGTGTCACCATCAATTGCAGCAGCATGTGTCCCCACCAAATTGCAGCAGCATGTGCCACCACCAATTGCAGCAGCATGAGTCACCACCAAATTGCAGCAGCATGTGTCCCCACCAAATTGCAGCAGCATGTGCCACCACCAATTGCAGCAGCATGAGTCACCACCAAATTGCAGCAGCCTGTGTCACCACCAAATTGCAGCAGCATGTGTCCCACCAAATTGTGGCAGCATGTGCCCCACCAAATTGCAGCAGCATGTGTTACCAACAATTGCAGCAGCATGTGTCACCATCAATTGCAGCAGCATGTGTCCCAGCAAATTGCAGCAGCATGTGTCACCATCAATTTCAGCAGCATGTGTCACCACCAAATTGCAGCAGCGTGTGTCACCACCAATTGCAGGAGCATGTGTCACCATCAATTGCAGTAGCATGTGGCACCACCAAATTGTAGCAGCCTGTGGCACCACCAAATTTCAGCAGCATGTGTCCCACCAAATTGCAGCAGCATGTGTCACCATCAATTGCAGCAGCATGTGTCCCACAAAATTGCAGCAGCATGTGTCACCATCAATTGCAGCAGCATGGTGTCCCACCAAATTGCAGCAGCATGTGTCCTACCAAATTGTAGAAGCATGTGTCACACCAAATTGCAGCAGCATATGTCACCATCAATTGCAGCAGCATGTGTTACCACCAAATTGCAGCAGCATGTGTCACCATCAATTGCAGCAGCATGTGTCCCATCAAATTGCAGCAGCATCTGTCACCACCAAATTGCAGCAGCATGTGTCACCATCAATTGCAACAGCATGTGTCCCCACCAAATTGCAGCAGCATGTGCCACCACCAATTGCACAGCATGAGTCATCACCAAATTGCAGCAGCCTGTGTCACCACTAAATTGCAGCAGCATGTGTCCCACCAAATTGTGGCAGCATGTGCCCCACCAAATTGCAGCAGCATGTGTTACCAACAATTGCAGCAGCATGTGTCACCATCAATTGCAGCAGCATGTGTCCCAGCAAATTGCAGCAGCGTGTGTCACCATCAATTGCAGAAGCATGTGTCCCACCAAATTGCAGCAGCATGTGTCCCACCAAATTGCAGCAACATGTGTCACCATCAATTTCAGCAGCAAGTGTCACCACCAAATTGCAGCAGCGTGTGTCACCACCAATTGCAGGAGCATGTGTCACCATCAATTGCAGTAGCATGTGGCACCACCAAATTGTAGCAGCCTGTGGCACCACCAAATTTCAGCAGCATGTGTCCCACCAAATTGCAGCAGCATGTGTCACCATCAATTGCAGCAGCATGTGTCCCACGAAATTGCAGCAGCATGTGTCACCATCAATTGCAGCAGCATGTGTCCCACCAAATTGCAGCAGCATGTGTCCTACCAAATTGCAGCAACATGTGTCACCATCAATTTCAGCAGCATGTGTCACAACCAAATTGCAGCAGCATGTGTCCCACCAAATTGCAGCAGCATGTGTCACCATCAATTGCAGCAGCATGTGTCCCCATCAATTGCAGCAGCATGTGTCCCAATCAATTGCAGCAGCATATGTCACCATCAATTGCAGCAGCATGTGTCACCACCAAATTGCAGCAGCATGTGTCACCATCAATTGCAGCAGCATGTGTCCCATCAAATTGCAGCAGCATCTGTCACCACCAAATTGCAGCAGCATGTGTCACCATCAATTGCAGCAGCATGTGTCCCCACCAAATTGCAGCAGCATGTGCCACCACCAATTGCAGCAGCATGAGTCACCACCAAATTGCAGCAGCCTGTGTCACCACCAAATTGCAGCAGCATGTGTCCCACCAAATTGTGGCAGCATGTGCCCCACCAAATTGCAGCAGCATGTGTTACCAACAATTGCAGCAGCATGTGTCACCATCAATTGCAGCAGCATGTGTCCCAGCAAATTGCAGCAGCATGTGTCACCATCAATTGCAGCAGCATGTGTCCCACCAAATTGCAGCAGCATGTGTCACAATCAATTGCAGCAGCATATGTCACCATCAATTGCAGCAGCATGTGTCACCACCAAATTGCAGCAGCATGTGTCACCATCAATTGCAGCAGCATGTGTCCCATCAAATTGCAGCAGCATCTGTCACCACCAAATTGCAGCAGCATGTGTCACCATCAATTGCAGCAGCATGTGTCCCCACCAAATTGCAGCAGCATGTGCCACCACCAATTGCAGCAGCATGAGTCACCACCAAATTGCAGCAGCCTGTGTCACCACCAAATTGCAGCAGCATGTGTCCCACCAAATTGTGGCAGCATGTGCCCCACCAAATTGCAGCAGCATGTGTTACCAACAATTGCAGCAGCATGTGTCACCATCAATTGCAGCAGCATGTGTCCCAGCAAATTGCAGCAGCATGTGTCACCATCAATTGCAGCAGCATGTGTCCCACCAAATTGCAGCAGCATGTGTCCCACCAAATTGCAGCAGCATGTGTCCCACCAAATTGCAGCAACATGTGTCACCATAAATTTCAGCAGCATGTGTCACCACCAAATTGCAGCAGCGTGTGTCACCACCAATTGCAGGAGCATGTGTCACCATCAATTGCAGCAGCATGTGGCACCACCAAATTGCAGAAGCCTGTGGCACCACCAAATTGCAGCAGCATGTGTCCCACCAAATTGCAGCAGGATGTGTTACCAACAATTGCAGCATGTGTCACCATCAATTGCAGCAGCATGTGTCCCACGAAATTGCAGCAGCATGTGTCACCATCAATTGCAGCAGCATGTGTCCCACCAAATTGCAGCAGCATGTGTCCTACCAAATTGCAGCAACATGTGTCACCATCAATTTCAGCAGCAGGTGTCACCACCAAATTGCAGCAGCATGTGTCCCACCAAATTGCAGCAGCATGTGTTACCAACAATTGCAGCAGAATGTGTTACCATCAATTGCAGCAGCATGTGTCCCACCAAATTGCAGCAGCATGTGTCACCATCAATTGCAGCAGCATGTGTCCCACCAAATTGCATCAGCATCAATTGTAGCAGCATGTGTCACTGCCAAATTGCAGCAGCATGTGTCACCATCAATTGCAGCAGCATGTGTCACCACCAAATTGCAGAAGCCTGCCTGTGTCATATCAAATGACTACCTGGAGGTGGGGTGGCGCCCAGGTGCCCCCTATGGATGGGCCACCACTGCCTTTATGGAAGAAGAAAGCCATTGTTGAAAAAAGCCATAAGAAGTCCTGTTTGCGGTTTGCAATAACCCATGTGGGAGACACAGCAAACATGTGGAAGAAGGTGCTCTGGTCAGATGAGACAAAAATTGAGTAAAAGTAAAACTCTATGTGTTGCAGAAAACTAACTTTGCACATCACCCTGAACACACCACTGTGAAACATGGTGGTGGCAGCATCATGTTGTGGGGATACTTTTCTTCAGCAGGGACAGAGAAGCTGGTCACAGTTGATGGGAAGATGGATGGAGCCAAATACAGGGCAATCTTAGAAGAAAACCTGTAATTCTGCGTACGCACGATCGGACATTCTGGCAACGTAATCCTGGGATTTTTTTCTGATGGATGTTGGCTCAAGCTTGTCTTCCATATAAATGGTCACACAAATTGTTGTTGGAAATTCCAATCATCAAGAACGCGCTGATATACAACACGTACAACGGCACTATAAAGAGGAAGTTTAATAGGCAGTGTGCCACCCTTTGGGCTCATTCTGCTAATCTTGTGTTAGTAGAAGTTTGGTAAGAGGTGATTTGCGCTTTTCAGCCTTGTGCTTTTCAGATTGTTACTGTTCTTCAGTTTGTGCTTGTGGGTTTGTATCTGGTTTTCAGTACGTGTAGTCAGTTTGCATCTGTTTTTCAGTGAGTGCTATTTATAGTACATATAGTGCATTCTTGTCTGCTTGTTTCTAAATGTAACCTCGCTCTTCTCAGGTCTTTCTGATTTTCAGTGTGTTCTGTTAGTTCGTTCTGACCAGCTGACCATTTTGAAGCCATGTTGCGGGTACGTACTCATAGTACAGTTCGTGCTGTGCAGGAGCTTGGTGTTGGGGTTCTTACTTTGACCCAAGCCCAGTCCATGAACAGGGCGAGGAGGAGTTCATGGATGAAGAATTGGTTGCTCCAGCGTGACCAATCATCTCAGATGCCTTTGTTGCGGGAGATCCATGAGAAAAATCCTGATGATTTCAGGAATTATCTCAGGATGAAGGACCCAGTTTTTCACCGTCTGTTGGCTTTGCTGTCCCCTTATATTACCAAGCAGGACACCTGCATGCAGTAAGCCATCACTCCTGAACAGAGGCTAGTCGCCACCTTGCGGTATTTCAAGTTCTCGACAGGCATCTCCCCCCAGGCTCTGCCCCAGGCAGGCATCTCCCCCCAGGCTCTGGGGATCATTATTCCAGAGACCTGTTCTGCCATCATTCAGGTCCTGCAGGAGGACTATATTAAGGTCAATTTTCTCCTTTAACATCACATTCTATGTATTTAATGTTTGCTAATGTATTGTATTTCTTCCATCATTCCCTAGTTACCATGATTGTAATATGCTGTGAATGTCCTCATGCATGCTGGGAGTTTTTAATACTCAATTTTTGTTCTTCATGCATATTTTCCTTAACTAACCTCCCCAGCGTGCTATCCTGGGCCCATACACACCTAGCCTAGTCACTTAACAATGTATTTTGTCAGCTCCATAGTAGTGCTTTATCCTAAACACCTCCTAAAATATGTACAAATGTTATTTGTGTCCTTAAATTCAGGCAGAGTGCCAGAGGCTTTTTTTTTCTGGTCACAAAATCATTTGGAACCCTCCCACTCCCGACCTGCTAAGTCAACCAATACCAATACTCTGCTGACTTTGCCAAACCCATACACACTATACCTACCTATTTTGTGGTCATATTTATGGATGGATTCACAAAAGCATGTAGTGAAAGGGTCTGCTTGAATACTTTCAAATGGTACTGTTTAAAGTTTTGTTCTATTATCTTGATAGGTAATTGCAGAATCTAAAATGTGCTTCAATTTGGACAGTGTGTATTCATATTTTTGTATTATGACACTTCTTACCTGTCCAGTGGGCTGCCAATAGTGTAAGTAAAGGCCAAAGTAACACACATAATTTGTGCATTCAGCGCTCAATGAACTGGAGAGGGTTACCTGTCCAAAACATCCCCCCCCCCCTAAATTTTTTACAATGGGCCATCAGAGGAGGTGAGGAATCTGATAAGTGGACCTTAGATTTTTTTATTGAAATACACCTTCAAATAAAGATTATACTGATGTTGGCAAAGAATGTTTGTGTCTAAACTACTTGCAAAATTATGTGCAGAAGTGCTAATTAATTTGTTTCTTCTTTCACTCCACAGTTTCCTTCAACTCCACAGGAATGGCAGACTTCCCAATTTGCCCAGTGGCGGGACTTTCCCAACTGCGGAGGGGCAATAGATGGGAAACACGTCCACATAGTCCCACCCCCCAACTTGGGGTCATACTATTACAACTACAAGGGGTTTAATAATATAGTGATGTTGGCGGTGGTGTCAGTGACATATGATTTTCTCTATGTGGACGTGGGGAAGAATGGCCGGATGTCGGATGATGGAGTCATCGCCCAGACCGGGTTCTACGGACGGATGCAGAGTGGTGGCTTGGGATTGCCACCTCCGGAAGCTGGTCACAGTTGATGGGAAGATGGATGGAGCCAAATACAGGGCAATCTTAGAAGAAAACCTGTAATTCTGCGTACGCACGATCGGACATTCTGGCAACGTAATCCTGGGATTTTTTTCCGATGGATGTTGGCTCAAGCTTGTCTTCCATATAAATGGTCACACAAATGTTGTTGGTAAATTCCAATTATCAAGAACGCGCTGATATACAACACGTACCACGGCACTATAAAGAGGGAGTTTAACCCCCCTGACGGTATTCCCGAGTCTGACTCGGGGTGGATTTTTTATACCAAAAGCGGTATCCCCGAGTCAGACTCGGGACAGCGTCGCTGGATCCAGGAGGAGGTTTCCTTACCTTCTCCTTCGAATCCAGCGATGTCTCCCCGCTGTACGAGCGAGCCGTGCCTCGCTCGATCTATCACATCGGCGATCTCCGTGCCCTGCGAGCGTTGCGACGCACGGGCACGGAGATCGGCGCCAAATTCAAAAAGTGAAATAAACAGTATACATACAGTATAATGTAATCTTACAGATTACATTGCTGTATGTAAATATTTCACATCCCCGTTGTCCCTAGTGGTCTGCCCAGTGTCCTGCATGCAGTTTTATATTGTAAAAACTGTTCTTTATGCCTGGAAACTGGAGATTGTCCATAGCAACCAAAACTGTCACTGTACATCAAAAATGATTTTAGACCAGCTAGAAAACAGCGATAATAAATTAGAATGACTCGCAGAATTGAGCGATAGCGATTTGTGGGGAGATCCGTCATCAAATACTGAAAAGTAATGACAGTGACAATTCTGCAACTCTGCAAATTTCAGTGTTTTTGATTAGATTACATTATTGAATAATTTTTATTATTGTTATATTATTATTTGGTACAATTATTTATAATTATTTATTATATTATAATTTATGATTTAATTTTTCAAACTTTATCATACCCGAGATGTCTGCTAGACTCTGGTTTGGACAGATTTAAGAGAGTTATTCCTAAGAATTGCAGGACTACAATATAAAACGCCAAATTTTCATGCAAAATAATGGTACCGCTTTTAGCACCTAAAATCCGAAATAATGGTACCGCAGGGAGGTTAATAGCCAGTGTGCCACCCTTTGGGCTCCTTCTGCTAGACTTGTGTTAGTAGAAGTTTGGTGAGAGGTGATTTGCGCTTTTCAGCCTTGTGCTTTTCAGATTGTTACTGTTCTTCAGTTTGTGCTTGTGGGTTTGTATCTGGTTTTCAGTGCGTGTAGTCAGTTTGCATCTGTTTTTCAGTGAGTGCTATTTATAGTACATATAGTGCATTCTTGTCTGCTTGTTTCTAAATTTAACCTCGCTCTTCTCAGGCCTTTCTGATTTTCAGTGTGTTCTGTTAGTTCGTTCTGACCAGCTGACCATTTTGAAGCCATGTTGCGGGTACATACTCATAGTACAGTTTGTGCTGTGCAGGAGCTTGGTGTTGGGGTTCTTACTTTGACCCAAGCCCAGTCTATGAACACGGCGAGGAGGAGTTCATGGATGAAGAATTGGTTGCTCCAGCGTGACCAATCATCTCAGATGCCTTTGTTGCGGGAGATCCATGAGAAAAATCCTGATGATTTCAGGAATTATCTCAGGATGAAGGACCCAGTTTTTCACCATCTGTTGGCTTTGCTGTCCCCTTATATTACCAAGCAGGACACCTGCATGCAGCAAGCCATCACTCCTGAACAGAGGCTAGTCGCCACCTTGCGGTATTTCAAGTTCTCGGCAGGCATCTCCCCCCAGGCTCTGCCACACATGCCCGCTAGCCAAGCCTCGCAAGATCACGTACAATAACGTGATTTTGCGCCGCGGAGCGGCGGCTGGTCTGCAAGCGGTATTCCACCCAAAAGGGGGAAGTTCTGTTTAAAGGGCTCATCCCCTGCTCCTCTTGAAGAATTGACACTTTTGAGGAGCTGGTACCCGATTTTACCAGGTACCCACTTCCACTTCGACCACCTAGGTGATCAGAAACAGAAGTTCTCCTCTTCCCCCCTCCCCCCCCCCCCGGTATTAATGGTGCACAGTGCTGCTCGCGCATGCACATTGGGCACCTGGCTGTGAAGCCACAAGCTGTCACAGCCAGATGCCCACAGTTAAAGTGGAAGTAAACCCATGGATTTAAACAGTTAAAAAAAAAGGCCTTCCCGGGAATGCTAACTGCACATTGGCTGTGCTCTCAGCCAAACTATCAAACCATCCAATGGCTAGTGTCATAACGAATCACATGTGCAGCACCATAACAGTTGAAGATTAAACAGAGACAAAGATGGCAGCTTCCTTGGCTGAAAACGATAGGGGGGTTTACTTCCACTTTAAGATGCCAGTGCCGAGGAAAGAAGACAGCGGGTGAAAACGGCTGGGGTTAGTACACAGTTGGATCATGGGACAGTTAAGTGGCTGTGTTTTAAAATGTATTAGAAAATAAAAAAAGAGCTGAAACTAAACAAAATTTTCAGTTCTGCACATGTGTAGTGACTTTGTGGAGCACAAACAAAATTATTGTATTGGTCAAAGCAAAGTTGTAACAAAGTTTCCCTCATCCAAAGTCATATCAAACTTGCATCAAAATCGCATCGAAGTCACATTAAAGTTCTATCAAGTTGCATGGTAAAGTTGCAATGTAAATTGTAATGTAAAGTCCCACAAGTGTGAATGGACTCCTAAAGGGGAGTTCCACACAGAAATGAAACTTCCACTGATCCTTTTCCTCCCCCCTCCGGTATCACATTTGGCACCTTTCAGGGGGGGGGGGGAGGAGGCAGATACCTGTCTCTAATCCAGGTATTTACTTCCACTTCTGGCAAAAGAGCGTCGCAGAATCTGCGGTGAACTACGCCATATCCGGCCCCTCCTCCGTCCTCCTGCTGTCTTCTGGGAGACACACAGGTCCCAGAAGACAGCAGGTACCATTCAGAACACGCAGCACGTCTCGCGCATATGAAGTAGCGAACTAGGCTTCCTCATTCCCTTACTAGCAATACCGGCGTCTTCATCCGGAGCCGAGGGATGGGTAGGCGTCAGGTGAGGACATTGCGGACGCCCTGGACAGGTAATGGCGCTTACACACGATCAAACATCCGGCGGACTTGGTCCAGCGGACCAGAGTCCACTGGGCAATCTGCCCGTGTGTGGGCCCCGGCTGACTTTTTTTCCCCAAAAGTTCGGCGGACTTAGAAAGTAGTTTTGACTCAAAAATTGTCCGCCGGACTCGCAGTCCGGCGGACAATCCGGCCGTGTGTGTGCTAGTCTGCCGGACTTTTGAAATGAACGGACTTTCCCGCACACAGAGGAAAGTCCGTTCATTTTGAACGCATCTCCAGGTAGCCAGGACTAGCGAAGGAAGTCAATGTCTTCCGACTTCGGGGGTCTTGTCCCCCTCTTCGGGGGTCTTGTCCCCCTTTTCGGTTCTTCTTGCCGGGCCTCCGCGCCTTCTTCCAGCTCTTTTACAAGCAGTGGCCTGGTCTTCTATCGCCGCTGCCGTCTTCTCTTCTTCTTCTTCTTTTTCTTCCTTGAGATGTTGACTCGACACTCTCTGTGGCCGCAATGACAGGGACGCGGTGTGCGGCGACTTATATAGGGACATTGCCGGGTGATGTCCCCACCCCTTATGAACAAGAAGAACAAGAACAAGAGAAGAAGAGAAGGCAGCAGCGGAGGCGAAAGAAGATCGGTCCACCGCTTGTAAAAGAGCTGGAAGAAGGCGCGCAGGCCCGGTAAGAAGAACCGAAGAGGGGGACAAGACCCCCTCCGCTAGTAAAAGAGCTAGCAGAAGATAGCAGAGGAGTCTGACGAGAAAACCCCCCAAGATGGAAGAAGACCCCCGGATCTGTGCAATAATTTATTTTAAATCCTTGTGTATTATTTAAATTTTTTTCACAGGTGAATGGGTAGGGGTACATTGTACCCCATACTCATTCACATAGGGTGGGGGGCCAGTATCTGGGGGCCCCCTTATTAAAGTGGGCTCCCGGATTCCGATAAGCCTCCCGCCCGCAGACCCCGACAACCAACAGCCAGGGTTGTCAGGAAGAGCCCCTTGTCCTCATCAACATGGGGACAAGGTGCTTTGGGGTGGGGGGAGCACGCAGCCCCCCTTCCCCAAAGCCCCCCCATGTTGAGAGCATGCTCGTCCCCACCCCCCTTCCTGACCGGCCGGGTAGCGTGCTTGGATAAGGGTCTGATATGGACCTAGGGGGGACCCCCACGCCGTTTTTTCGGCATAGGGCTTTTATTTTAAGTCCATACCAGGTGACGGGGCCAGCGACGTGTCAATCTCGTGGCCGAAGGCGGCGACATTGACTTCCTTCGCTAGTCCCGGCTACCTGGAGATGCGTTCTAAATGAACGGACTTTCCTCCATGTGTGGGCAAGTCCGTTCATTTCAAAAGTACGACGGACTCCCGCCATAGTCCGGCGGACCTAGTCTGCCGGAAAAGTCTGGTCATGTATGGGCAGGTCCGGACTTTCTGGCGGTTTGTCCACCAGACTAAGTCCCCCGGATAGTGTACGCAGCATAAGTGTCCTTATTTTAAAAGTCAGCAGCTGCAGTATTTGTAGCTGCTGACTTTTATTTTTTTTATTTTTTTGCCAGAACTACGCTTTAAGTTCTGCATCAAAGAGAAGGAGATTTTTTTCTCTTTTTCAAAAAATAATACAACTTCAGTGAGTTTCTTTAAACACTGTATTTAGATTTTTTTTTTCATATTATTAATTTTATTTTTAGAATTAATGCTCCTTCTAAGAAAATTAGAACTTTAAATCATTATTACTTTTTAAATTTTGGTCTTAAATTATTTTACATGTGACGTAAATAGCACTGAACAAAAGCTCAGGATGTCCCTAGCCTAATCTACGTTATCATTCCCTTCTTTGAAATCGAGAACAAGTAGTAATAATAAGACATGACTAGATTCTCAGAACATTTATTTTGGCTTTTAATGGGAATAGAGAAATAGAAAGTGCAAAGAAACTTACCCTTTACCAGATGGCAATGAAGCCCAAAATGCATTCTGAAAATTTAAATAAAATTAAATATAAAAAATAAGCAACATGAAAAAAATGTTTTGATTTTAAAATGGCAGCATGCTTTTTTGTCAGTTGCATTCTGATTTATGCCGTGTACACACGATCGAAATTGTCCGGTGGACCACATTACGCCGGTCAATTCGATCGTGTGTGGGCTCCAGCAGACTTTTTCATCGTAAAGTCCCGCGGACTTAGAAAGTAGTTTTGACTCAAAATTTGTCCGCCGGACTTAGCTTTCAGCGGACAATCCGTTCATTGGTGTGTTAGTCCGGCGGACTAAGAATTTCGCACGCTCTGAAGCAAGTACGAGAAGGAAGCTATTGGCTACTGGCTATTGAACTTCCTTTTTATAGTCCCGTCGTATGTGCTGTACATCATCGCGTTAGAAATCGCTGGACTTTCGGAGTGTCCTTGTGTGGCCAAGTCTGTTCGTTATAAAGTCCGGCGGATTGTTTGCTGGACTAAGTCTGCCGGACAATTTGATCGTGTGTACGCGGCATTAGTTGTCCTTTGTTTATTGTAGTTAAAGGTGTTGTAAAACCTTGTTTAAAAAAAAAAGAAAAATATCATATTTACCTCCACTGTGCAGTTCATTTTGCACAGAGTGGCCCCGATCATCCTCTTCTTGGGTCCCTCAGCAGCGCTGGTGGCTCCTCCGTGCATCGTGTGTCCACGTACCACATCTGTGTCCTATCACACAGAATGCAGGACTCGGCCCCGCCTCCCGGTGTCGTGTCATAGGATGTGATTGACAGCAGCAGGAGCCAATGGCTGCACTGCTATCAATCTATCCAATCAGGACACAAGACAGCAGGTAGAGCTGGTGTGCTCGTTCCCGGCCGAAGAAGGATTGGGGTCAGTTAAGTACAATGGGGGCTCGTGGGGGGCTGCAACACCACAGAAGGTTTTTCACCTCAATGCATAGAATGCATTGAGGTGAAAACCATGAGTGTTTACAACCCCTTTAAAGAGAAAGTAGACATTAAGGTAGAAATAAGGGTAAAATAAAAATAACATATCTTGCATTCTGTCCCTAGCAGTAACACAGCAGTTTTTATTTGTATTATCTACTCAAAGCACAATACAGCTTTTGGAATAAGAGGAGGTACATCATATCCTAGGAGGGATAAAAGGGTAAGGAGACTTTGTTTGGAAAAAATCCTTAACTCTTAATAAGAGGGCATGGCTGACAGCCGGACCGTGTGGCCACACTTCTTTAAAGCTCTGGTGAGGCGGACTGCAGCAATGTACTACAGCCTCTCCTTAAAGCTACAGGGATACATTGGACATTCAGAAAAAGTACAGTGGCAGCTAAAAGTATCCAGTAAGCTGCTTTCAGCTGCCATTGTGCATTTGCTGGGCATCCAAAATGTCCCTGCACCTTTAACCACTTAAGCCCCGGACCAATTGTCAGCCTAAGGACCAGAGGTCTTTTCACAATTTCGCACTGCACTGCTTTTACTGGTAATTGCGCAGTCATGCAATGGTGTACCCAAACGAAATTTGCGTCCTTTTCTTCCCACAAATAGAGCTTTCTTTTGATGGTATTTGATTGCCTCTGCAATTTTTACTTTTTGCGTTATAAATGGAAAAAGACCAAAATTTTTTTAAAAAAAAGATATTTTTTACTTTTTGTTATAAGAAAAATCGAAAAAAAACTAAATTTTAGTCATACATTTCGGCCAAAATTTATTCAGCCACATGTCTTTAGTAAAAAAAAATGTCAATAAGTGTATATTTATTGGTTTGCGCAAAAGTTATAGTGTCTACAAACTAGAGTACATTTTCTGGAATTTACACAGCTTTTAATTTATGACTGCCTATCTCATTTCTTGAGGTGCTAAAATGGCAGGGCAGTACAACCCCCCCAAATGACCCCATTTTGGAAAGTAGACACCCCAAGGAAATTGCTGAGAGGCATGTTGAGCCCATTGAATATTTTCTTTTTTTGTACTAAGTGATTGAATAATGACAAAAACAAATAAATAAATAAAATGGGATGCGGTAGGCGGCTAGGCTCCCAAAAAATCCCACACATGTGGTATCCCCGTACTCAGGAGAAGCAACAGAATGTATTTTGGGGTGTAATTCCACATATAACCATGGCATGTTTAAACAATATATCATTTAGTGACAACTTTGTGCAAAAAAAAAATAAAAAAAAAAAATATATATATATATATTTATGGTCGGAGCCCTCCGCTGTAAGAGATATGAAAGAACACATAAACACGTCACAAGACTAACAACATAAAATAGACCTGAGTTGTGCCCTTGGTCTGCTGTAAGGTAAGCCCTGGTGAGCTGGGCGGTGAGCCCTGCTCTACTGGGCGATATGCCAAGAGAAGGCCGCATACCTTAAGAAAGTAAATGGATGTTTCTGTAGAGAAACGTGTTTTAAGTGAAGTACTCTGAGAAGGGAAATGGGTGGGTGGGTACCTTGCACTGGAACCGACACAGACCGTTGTGGGTGGTCTGATTATATACCCTCCGGGCTCCTCCCATAATTACGGGCCACCATACTGGCCCTCTTATTTATGGTCGGAGCCCTCCGCTGTAAGAGATATGAAAGAACACATAAACACGTCACAAGACTAACAACATAAAATAGACCTGAGTTGTGCCCTTGGTCTGCTGTAAGGTAAGCCCTGGTGAGCTGGGCGGTGAGCCCTGCTCTACTGGGCGATATGCCAAGAGAAGGCCGCAAAAGATTTGGTGTAGGGAGGTAATTATTAATTTATGTACAACAAGACACTACGGGGCAAAGTTTCTGAAGGCTCAGGACATTTCCACTTGTGGATTGGAGATGTATCGAGTAAAGCAGGTGGATTCCCGCCTGCCCATCTTTGATCGCGTGGACTGGGACCCCGTTTCGTGAGGCTGCTGATGCTGCTCCAATGCGAAAGAATGTCCAAGAAAATGACCAAGGTCCTGGCCTAATTTGCTCAAAAGGAACCTGACGTGACTAATGAACTGGTTGCTGCCTGGGGTACTAATCGAGAACGGTAGTAATGGGCTGTCCTGCGAGGGATCAAACATATGGGCCAAAAATTGATCTAGGATGGACACGGGGCACCAGGCTTTGAGAGTTTGGAAAGGTTTTATGTCAACCCCTGGACCGGACTATTGTGTTTTGGACACGCTGAGGAGCAAGATGAAGTCTGATGGCGTGTGAGGTGGTGTCTACGTAACACTTTACAACTGGGATGGTGACAGTATTCACTGGGGCGTAAGAAGCTGTAGAAAGCCAGGTAGATGGCTGCTTGAAGGACCAGGCTGAATTTAGCCAAAAGGGGAATGTGACAGGATGAAAGACATGTCTCGGAATATGGCGCTGGTGACGGGTAGCCGTTTGATACTGATTTGGGGTCATTGCCTGTGAATACCACACAACATGGTCTTGACCGTATGGGCGGCGAACAAGACGGTTTGTTAGGATCTCATAAGGGGATGAAATACTGGATGTCAGCTGAGTGGGGTCTTAGGTATTGTGTGACAATGCCAACTGTGTGCGGTGGCATAATATGAAGACCAGGATGTGATGGAGAACTCTTGGTATTGCTCTGGGGTTTGAGGCTAGTAACCTGACATAGAACCTCTAGGCTGCCCGGTAGGCCTTCAGGGTGTTGTGAGATAATGAAAGATTAATAAGGCAGGTAGCATCGTGAAAGTGTTGTTTGAATCCGAGGTTAGCTACGACCAGTGTGGGATAAGAGACATGGTCGGGTCGGTTCCAGGTTCCTGCAAAAAACAACGAAGCAAAGTTAACGGGTAGTGCGTCGGCCAGATTATTGCGTTTGTCTGGGATGTGGACGCATAGGACGTTAGATTGGTGCTGTGGGGATAGTGGCACCAGCCTGCACAGGAAGGCCACAATGGCCAGCTACTAGGACCTTCTTTATTTATAATACTGGCTGTAGCTTGGTTGTCTGTGGCGAATGTCACTGTTTGTCCTGCCCAGTTGTTGCACCAGACTTGAGCTGCTGCGACAATGGGGTAGAGGTCGAACAAAGAGGAGGACTAACTTAACCCAGGAATCAAGAGGATTTCTGACGGCTATGGCCCTATAAACCCAATTTGGCCAAAATTGAGGTGAGGACCTGTGGAGGCTGCGGTGACCATGACTACCTGAGATGAAGAGAGATGCTGAGGGAATACACATTGGCATGCCATTCCAATTTGTGAGAAAATCGACTCTCATGGGCAGATCTGCTATAGCTGGCACATCTTAATTTAAGGATTTAGTCAGGGTCTTTGCCTGGAAGAGAAACACTAAAAGATGGGAGGTAAAAGATCCCCTTGAGTCTGGCTGCTGCCTTGGCTGAAAATGAGCAGTGATAGTCAAAGGATGGGCACCCTGCATACTTGTGACCTGCTGCATGCAGATACGGGTCCAATTCTACCCTCCTGTTTGGGTTGCTCTGCCTAGCATGTCTCTGACTGTCCCCAAGGCCCGCACAAACTCTGTGACAGTGAGCTTGCGATTAAGTAAAGGGTCTCTGGCCTTCAGGATGACAGAGACATCTCCCCGCGAATATGATTTGTTCTAGGCCAAGTTGTGTACTGCTATGAGGAGGGATGCTAAGTTAACATCGTTGTCATCCAAGATGTCCTCCTAGATGCCCTGCTAGGACAAGGTGTGCAGGGAAGACGATGGTGCAGAAGTTGGGTGTATCTGTAAGTGAAGGTACGGGAATGACGGTGGTGACTGGAGCTGGTAGGGGCACGGCTGGGCGTACCTCCAGGGCTGTCACTCTGCTTGGACTTCGGCGACTGCTGCTGACAGTGTGGTTACCCAGGAGTGCAGCTGAGTAGTCGCAAAGAAGATAGACTGAAGTGGTGCCTGGAAGGGCTGCCACTGGCGGTGGAAACAGTAGCCTAAAGGCTTGGTTTCCTGGCTGCAGCAGGGTAGGATTTACTCCTGCGACACCGTTCTGCTATGAGCTTATGTTATTTTTATTTTTTTTAATTGGTCCAAGCTCTTGTGAGACTGTAAACCGCCGCTTGCTGAGCCCGTAAAGGGTGATGGCAGGGCTGAGGCAAAGTCCTCACTGTCTGCCTGCGACATGGCATCAACTAAAAGCAAGGGGGGGTGCGTATGTTTGAGGTAAGTTGCAAAGGTAGGAGGGGATAGTTGCGTTGGGTAGATAAGATGAAGGGCGGAAGGAAACAAGAAGAATAGGACAAGGAACGACAGACATAGTGACAGTTGGTTTGCGCTTGAGCGCTGTTGAGTGTGACTTTAGAAAACTCAAAAGAATGCGTAACAACCGAGGTGAGCCAGGAGGTGACTGGCTAGGTAACCGATAGCTCGGGTGTCAGTCTGTGCTCGGCACAGACTAATGAACCAGAGCGCCCCAGGGCGGACTGGGGTGGGTAGCTGAAGTCTGGTATACTAAGTAGGAATGTTGCGATCTGTAGTTAATTGACGTGGGTTCGGTCTACTAATGCTTGCACTGCCAGCAAGTATGGAGATTAGGCGACCTTGTCTGCGTATTGAAGGCTTGTGCTTCGAAAACAGAGTGAAGTGCACAGAAGTATGTGACAGTTGCTAACGCCTCAGGAGCAGGTCAAATTCTGTATGTGAAGTAAAAATATGTAGTGAAAGAGTGTTTAAGAGAAAGGGGGAATCCCATTGAACTACACACCTAACTTTATGCACTAGTTGTGAAGTTGACTGGTTGGAGGCGAGAACTGAGTTGACCGGGAGCCTGTAGTAAGGTGACATGAGAATTTCGTTTTGACAATGGGGAATGCAAAGAGCTGTTTGGGGCAAAGCTGGCCCCCTGGTGAAGATGCAAGCCCTCGACAATGGGTTTTTTTTTTTTTTTTTTTTTTTTTTTTTTTTTTGGAAGATACTGTCCAAACCTGGTGCAGGGTGGACTAACTGGTGTACTAACTGGCCTAAAAGGGGAAAGCGACAGAGAAAACGATGAGCAGCCGTGTTGCTACTGGAGACGATGAGTGGCAGTTTGAGCCATTTGCTGAAATGCTTGCAGCGATTGCAAGGAAGCGGCCTTATTTGAATTATAAATTGAATTATGAGGTGAGAATGAATGAATGAATGAGGTGAACAGCTGTGTTGCTACTGGAGACGATGAGTGGCCGTATTAAGCCATTGCAAGAAAGCAGCTTTATTTGAATCTATAAATTTAATTATAAGTGTGTAGGAATGAGGAGAGCAGCCGTTTTGCTACTAGAGATGAGTGGCCGTATTGAGCCATTGCATCGATGCTCGCAGCGATTGCAAGGAAGCAGCTTTATTTGAAAGGTGAAAGCAATGTTTGTGGATTTATAAGTGTGTAGGTATGAGGTGAACAGCAGTGTTGCTACTGGAGACGATTGGCAGTTTTGAGCCAAATGCAGAAAGACTTGCAGCGATTGCAAGAACGCAGCTTTGTTGAAAGGCGAAAGAAAGGTTATAGAGGAAATGTGATTATGTAGGAATGACCGTGCGCAATACTGAGCAAATTGGTGGAGAGAATTGTGTACGATAATGTATGGATAGACTGAGAAGGTCAAATGTAAGTACTGCTGAATTCGTACAGTCGATGTGACTAGTTTGAACTGGGCTATAGCTATGGAATAGTCTGCAAAAGATTTGACTCATTTGAGTCAGTGATGCAACAGGATTCGGCTTGGTTGCGTTTGGCAAGGACTGGAATCGTTGCGCCGACGCTGCGACTAGACTCGAATCCTCCGTAGATGCGACTGAGAGGCTCGTATATGGGATCCGACCGTATCGCTGAGGATATGGCTGGGTTCGGATTGATTGAATTGTGATGGTGGTTGAAGGGGCTGGTGATTGTCAATGATCCGAAACATAGAAGCAAAGTTGCGACTAGATTCGAAACGGCCGTAGATGCGAGGTGACTACAGGGCTCGTATGACAGATCTGTCAGTGTTGCAGATGATATGGCTGGGTTTGAATCGACTAAATGGTGATGGCGGTTGAAGGGGCTTGTGACTGCCGGGGATCCGAAACATAGAAGCGAAGTTGCGACTAGATTTCGAATCGGCCGTAGATGTGAGGTGACTACGGGGTTCGTATGACAGATCTGACCGTATTGCCGATGATATGGCTGGGTTCGAATCAACTAAATGGTGATGACGGTTGAAGGGGCTTGTAATTGCCGAGGATCCGAAACATAGAAGCGAAGTTGCGACTAGATTTCGAATCGGCCGTAGATGCGAGGTGAGTAAGGGGCTTGAATGTCGGATTTGACCGCATCGACCGTGAAGTGATCGCCTCGAGTAAACCCGCGTTGGGTAGAAAGGATGAAATACATGAAAGATGACATAGACTTATGGTGGCGTAAGTGCGACTTTGCAAAACGAACATGATAAACGAACATGATAAGGTAACTATTGGAGTTTAGAAGAGCGGTAACAACAAAGTCCTACCTGCGACAGCGAGTGTGTAGCGGTCCGAGCGTGGGACAATCGATGAAGATATACGACCGATCTCGAAGGTACAACTACGTGGACATGCAGTGAGTTGGCAGAGTCAGCCTCTGCAATGCATTTGACACGAATCAGCTCAAAAATGTATGAGATGAATCTAATATAAATTGGCAGTAAGGAGTATCTGATACGAATTGGTTGTAGAGTGTATGCCATTCCTTACTGTGAAACCAAACACCTATCAACCACCCATCCCCCCAGGCTAGTCAAGTGCAGGAAAGACATCAGGTGGGTTTAATTACACCCCAATCAGCCACAGAAACCCATACAAACAATACCTGTTTATTTTAAAAAAGGATGAGAACAGTGAATTTTATAACCTAGTGAAGCCTATGGCGAGTGATATTGGAGAACGACCAACAGCGACTCGAAGGCTTGGATCTATGAATGAATCGTACGTTTGGTAGAAAGAATTTACGAATGTACTATGCCTGTGCCGAACAATGTCGGGACATGAGTGTCAACAACTCAGAGGTAGGTTTTGCGAAAGGGGTGCAGGATAGTAAGCATGATAAGTCGCAAGTTTGCACATGATATGAAAAGATTCGGATACTACTTATCTGCGACCATGAGCGGGAACCGCCGACGAAGACCACGAATGAAGAAGCCGAAGTGCACCTACGATTGGACGCACGGATAGACGACCGTGAGGGAGCTGAGAAGAGTCAGCCCCTTGATGTGCAGTACCTTGCACTGGAACCGACACAGACCGTTGTGGGTGGTCTGATTATATACCCTCCGGGCTCCTCCCATAATTACGGGCCACCATACTGGCCCTCTTATATATATATATATATATATATATATTTTTTTTTTTTTTTTTTCCCCACAACGTGCGTCAAAATATAAAATATTCCATGGACTCGACATGCCTCTCAGCAAATAGCTTGGGGTGTCTACTTTCCAAAATGGGGTAATTCGGGGGGTTTTGAACTGTCCTGGCATTTTATGCACAACATTTAGAAGCTTATGTCACACATCACCCACTCTTCTAACCACTTGAAGACAAAGCCCTTTCTGACACTTTTTGTTTACATGAAAACATTTTTTTTTTTGCAAGAAAATTGCGTTGAACCCCCAAACATTATATATTTTTTTAAAGCAAAGGCCCTACAGATTAAAATGGTGGGTGTCACATTTTTTTACCCACACAGTATTTGCGCAGCGATTTTTCAAATGCATTTTTTTGTGAAAAAATACACTTTTTTTAATTTTAATGCGCTAAAACACACTATATTGCCCAAATTTTTGATGAAATAAAAAATATGATCTTAGGCTGAGTACATGGATACCAAACATGACATGTTTTAAAATTGCGTACAAACGCGCAGTGGCAACAAACTACATACATTTTAAAAGCCTTTACAAGTTACCACATTAGATTTACAGAGGAGGTCTACTGCTAAAACTACTGCCCTCGATCTGTCCTTCACGGTGATACCTCACATGCATGGTGCAATTGCGGTTTGCATATGACTCCAGAAGGCACAGCAATGGTGACACTCCCACTGGGCTGGTTCAGAGAAAAAGTAACCTAATGCACCCAACTAGACTGTATTTCCATGCCTGTCAAAAGTGACAGCGCCACCCATGGCTAGGCATTCCAGTCAGACTGATGCTGAGGTCAAAATTTAGAGCAATCAAACCCAAACCAAACTGCGGTTTAAGGGTAACATTACATTTTAAAAAAAACATATAGCATGTGCTCTTCAGGAGCCGGTGCTAAACATAATTTTTTCTGGTGTAATGGACAATTTTTCTCTCAGCAAGTTGGCATGGCATGGGAGCCAAGTATGCTCCCAGCCTAGCCAACTTGTTTATGGAAGAATGGGAGGACAGCCATGTGATTAGTAGGCGAATGCCCCAATTAAGATTCTACCGCAGATTCATAGATGACCTACTGTTTATTTGGGAGGGGTCTGAAGAGTCTGTGGTGGAATTTTTGGGGTATCTGAATACAAACACAAGCAACATCAGATTGGAATATTAGATTAGTGACAAATGTGTTAATTTTTTAGATGTGACTATTGAAAAGAGTAGGAATGTGTTAAGCACTAGAGTGTAGTTCAAACTGATGGATCGGAATAGCTTTTTGTCCATCAGGAGGGGCCATCACCCTGCCTGGATTAAGGGACAGATGCTCAGAGTCCGCCGCAATTGTACAGAACAAGATGATTATCTTATTCAAAAAAATACACTTAAGGAAAGATTTATACAAAAGGGTACAAAGAAACAGGGCTGGATTAACATAGGGGCTATTGGAGCTGCAGCTCCAGGCTCCTACCTTAATATAGGCCCAGCCACCCAAAAAGAACATGGAAAGCAATGGGTCAACGGGAAGAGATCTCCCCTGATGGGCCCTGCATTCCACATGCACCACCGGGGCAGGGTGGTGGGATTGATAATGGGAACTGCATGAGCAGTCCTAACAGAAGCCTGGGGCATGCCAATGCAGGGCTCTTACAGAAGTCTGGGTCTTCCATAGTGTTAGGCCTGCACAGCTGCACTCTTTCAGCTCAGAGTTCACGCCAATGCACGGCCCTTACAGAAACTTGGCAAATCAAATGCCAGGCTTCCCTAGTGTTATGCCTGTGCGGCTGCGCACTTTTGAGTTTGGGCGCATGCCAGCACAGGCTTTTGGAAAGCAGAAGGGTGCCCATGAAATAGATAAGAACTACAAACTAGTTTGAGGTTATCTTCTGATATTTCTAATTAAAAAAGTATAAATGTGCATGCACATTAGAAGTAAACACTCTCTGAGATACGTTCAGCTCAGGCTACTTCTACGTTCTGCTTTATTCGTGGGCGGGGTTAATATTTTATACAGAAAGATACGTCATTGCTATGTCAGTCTAATAGGTACATCCTATTGGTTACAATACAAGAGAAATGAAGAAACTTGATGCTTGAAGCTTGGTTTAAGCTGGTTCTCTTATCTCAAATGCATTCTTCTAACGTGTGGGATGTATGGAGTGGACTCCATCCTAACTCCGACAGAGTCAATCTGTATACTACATAATAAGTAAGGAACATGTATACACATAAGCAAATAGACATTTTCTGATTATCAGTATGTACATTACATTCCTTCACAGCCCCCCCTAAAATGGCTATTTTCTTCTGTCCCTCATCTAAAGGTCCTACTCACCTGGCCCATTCTCCTCAGCAACTCTTTTTAAGCTGTATATAGAGTTAGGCAGCAACTAGTTCACTACCCCCCTCGATACAGCTGGAGAAGGGCAATCAGGTGCTATCTATCCCTATAACCCTAGAGGATTGTGAGATTATGGACAGGGAGTAACTGTAGAGGAGTGAAGGGTTTGTCATTCTCCATCATAAGAGGGTCCTCTTCTTCTTGGTGGAGAAATGTAGGTGTGCTGTTGTCTACAGCCTTGCTCATTAACTTCTTTACAAAAGGTAGAATACAGCATACAATCAGGACTAAAAGAACCAAGATTATTAGTACTGTTACCCCTATCTGGGCAAGCACCTTCTGCCACCCACTCATCCAGCTAAAATATTGATCCCATGGGTCTGTAATACCTGAGTTCTTCTTCAACTCCAATGACAATCTTCTAATTTCTTTATAGCTAAAGTTACTTTACCATTTGGGTCGGTATTATCAGGAATGTAGGTGCAACAGGTTCCCGTTTTTTCTATCATTTTACAGACACCTCCTTTCTCAGCTAACACCATGTCTAAGGCCATCCGGTTCTGTAATGTCATGTAGGAAGTGGGGGCTAACTGGTCAGCAATTCCCTGGAGGGCATCTTTAGTGTAATTCACAAATCTTTGTTGGTTGTAGTATATGTAATTGATCCAATCTACATTCTTGTTTACAGTTATTATGGGGATCAAAGACTCAAAACCAGCTTTTATCTGATCCCTGGCTTTGAATTCATCAGGGACCCCCCTTGGAACTCCTATAGCATCTATGTACACATGAGGGTCAAAGCTTCCGGAGAGAACTGCTCGCTTCCTCCTCTGACTGTGTGTTGGGTCAGTGTATGTATCAGGAGTATCTTCTGCTAGGATATGGAGGGGCATAATGACCTTTGCAAGGGCACATTCACCGGTCCAGATACCCGCTAATCTGGTCCTGATTTGTAGGTCCCCGCAAATCCAATACAC
Organism: Lithobates pipiens; assembly: GCF_037356315.1. NCBI lineage: Eukaryota > Metazoa > Chordata > Amphibia > Anura > Ranidae > Lithobates > Lithobates pipiens. Next base: position 165,506,621 of record NW_027507790.1, on the reverse strand, counting down.
ATCACCAAGTGGGTATTATACTACAGAAATCAAAGGTAAATGCAACCACTTGTGTGTTGGATGAATTGAACCAAAATTTGGTGATGCCAATCATTTTAGTGATGGCTGCCTGTTGAGTACCTGTTTTGGTTATAACTATCTGCTGAGCTTTAATCAAACTTATTAGGAAAAAGATATACAACACGGTCATTGTGGTGCAGGCAGAGTCTTGTCTTCAGGAGATGGGGCTTTCTTGCAGTGAGAGGCGTGTATCCAGGTGCTTTTCCCTTCTAGCTTGACTGATGTAGCTGTGGTCAGCAGCACCTGAAATGGTCCATCATATCTTGGATCAAGTGAACTTTTCCTTGTGAATTTCTTCACTAACACCCAGTCTCCTGGCTGTGCGTTCCGAGTCTGCCTCTGGATCTGGAATGGAGGAAAATACTCGAGAATGGATATTGGTTAATTCCCTGGACAAACGTGTGACATAGCTAGTTAACACATCAGATTGCAACTGGAACTGTTGTGGAAAGTAACAACCAAGTCTAGGGGCTGATCCAAACAAAATTTCATAAGGGGATAGGGCATATTTCCCTGGGGGGGTGTGTCTGACACTGAACAGGGCAATGGGCAAACTGTCTGGCCAACTCATGTTAGTCTCTTGGGCCATCTTTAAGATCCTGTTTTTAGTGTACCATTCATCCTTTCTACCTTCCCACTGCTTTGAGGGTGGTATGGGGTATGTAGAGCCAACTGAACCCCCAGTGCTGCCAATATCTTTTGTGTGGGTTGCTGTGAAAGCTGGGCCCTGATCGCTCTCTATCACCTCTGGGACCCCAAATCTACATACTATCTCATTCAGCAGTTTCTTAGCCGTAGTCTTGGCTGTCATGTTTGTAACGGCATAGGCTTCTGGCCAGCAAGAGAACCAAAAGGTGAGGATTGCAGAACATTTAACGAATATAAAAAAGGGTTTTAAACTTCATTACTTTTCCCTTCATTTTAAGGAAAAACACAATCAAGACCCAAGTGTACTGCAGTTTTGTGGAATAGATTGTATGTACCCTTATAGGAGAGGATTAAACCTAGTGAAGGATTTATCCCAGAGAGAAACCCGGTGGATTTTTTTGCTTAAATGTCTCTTTCCCAGAGGGCTAGATATTGAAGTAGACCTTAATTGTTTCATTAATAATTTTTGATTGTGTTTCACCGATGTGTTAGATCATGGATCTGCTCTAGTTCACTTTAATAGGTTTTGAGTGTCTAATTTGCTGCCAGCAAATGTGCATGTTGATATACTAGGTTTAGTATTTTAGCATTTTTTGAGGATTCGGGTTACTGATGAGTGGTTACCAAACAACATCTTCCTGACTCATCTGCCTGTTGTAATTTTATGTATAGATAGGATGTTATTTAGAAGCATTTTTATGATTTATATTTTTGATCCATTCATTTAATCTAGTTTAGATTACTCCATTTGAACAGGTTTTTTCACATTTAATGCTGACTAGTCAATGAGTGACGATATAGGTAATTATATGGCGTGCTTTTAGATAAGCTGTCCTTTGACTTGCCAGGTGAGGAGCATCTAGATTAATGCCAATGATTTTTAGACACTGTTGTTCTCACTTTGTATGTATGTATCCGCTGTATAAAGATGGAATGTCGTTGTATTGTGGGAGTGGGGACACAGGGAGTGCACACACGCAGGGGATTCATTTCCGCCTGTAATAGGTATGTAGTGAATAAAAGGATGGATTGCCGTGCCATACAGCCAATCCCATGATTAAATCTGTGTGACAAAACATGTCGGGCGTGGCTGTACAGCAATCATCAACGTGTGACGCGAGGCATTGTGACGTGATACGCTGCGCAAAGCTTGGGTCCGACTTTGCTGTGACAGTAGTGTTTGCTGTAAATTTGATTCACGTGACTGTAATTGGTGAAAGATTTCTGAATATTTTACTAAATTGATTTTATGTTATCACACTATTGGAGCACTTCTTTATCATTTACATGTGGAGAGATCATTTACATGTGGAGAGATCATTTACTTGTGGAGAGATCCTTGGTTTACACGGCGGGAGTTCGGGGACTATCTTTTACCACTTTGTGTGTGGGTTAAGGCGTTTTTAACCAAACACGAGAGTGTGAGGCAAATTAAGCTGGTGAGTGCATGTCTTGGGGCGAGTGGAATCACTGTCACAGAGGTGTGGTGAATGAACAGAAGAACAGGACACTGGAATCACATCACTTCATTGGATTGTTTTTTGTTCCCCATTGTTTATGGACTTTTTTTAAACAGTATATACTCACAAAAAATAAATTTTTGGTCAGTTCTCCTTGGTCAGTTGTCACAGGGTGATAGAAGTTTAGTAATATCACTTATTATTGTTTAACTATCATTAAGTTTGTTATGGGTGTCTTTTCACTTGTTATAAGGTGATATGAATATTCTTAACACTATTGTTTTTATTTATTCTCTTTATTAAGATAGATCATCTGCATTTTTTTATTTGAGTTTATCGTTTTAACGCCACTATTTATTTCACTATTTTTGGGGTTGCTTGAATAGAGGATCAAAAACTGCTCAGACATTTGTTAATTTTAAGTGGTAGCTCTAGGTATCACATTATATTTTTATCCAGGAGCGCTGTGGTGGGATAACAAGTGTGGGTGGGTTGTGCTTGTTTACCATCAGTTTTTGGCCTTTGGCCAATTATGGCTTTTTCTGATGAGCATGCTGTGATTGGCCAAAGCATGCAGGTCAGGTGTATGCTTTGGCAAATCATCATACAGCAATGCACTGTGCATTATTCGGTGCTCGAATTTACCGTGAATGACCCATAAAATTCGCTGTTCAGCGAACGGGCAAACACCCAATGTTGAACTCAAACTCGAAGCTCATCCCTAATAGGGACACACACCCCCGCCATGCCCTCTTAAAGGAGAATGAGACAAAAAAAGATAAATGAATCCCACAAGTGTTTTTTTTTACCACTATTATTCCCTTTTATTGGCTCTTGACATTTACAAATGTAGCCATTCTGAAATTGGATGAAAGGTTTATCACTGGGAAAAACTTTTTGAAAGATAAATAGTGCATTTTATATAAAACTATATAGATCAGACCAAAATTAGGGAAAAATGAGGAGGAAAGAGGGACAGAGGGACATTGTTCCAAATCAGGGACAGCCCCTCAAAATCAGGGACAGTTGGGAGCTATGCCACAACTAATGGCACTGCTCATTTCAAACAGTCAGGTGGTAAAGGAGATATTTTGGAGCTCACAGAGGATGTTACAAGGAGTATCATGGTAAATGTTCCCACTTCTGCAGCTGCTTGCTGATCCCCTCTCTCCCTGTGACAGCAGAAAGAGACGTGAGCCTGCAGGAGTCCTGCATGACACCAGTGATCTGCTGATCGCTAGTGCAATGCTTTCCGAGCTCCAAAAAGTACATGAATGTGCATTTTTTTTCTAATGGTAAATTCAACCTTTAAAGTGATTGTAAAGTCTTGTTTTTTTAAGAAAAAAATAACAAACATGTTACATTTACCTCCTCTGTGCAGTTGGTTTTGCACAGGGCAGTCTGGATCCTCCTCTTTTTGGATCTCTCTTCGCTGTTCCCGGCCCCTCCCTCCCGTTGAGTGCCCCCACAGCAAGCAGCTTGCTATGGGGGCACCGGAACTGATCTGCAGCTCCATGTCTCGATTCCCCCTTGAGCTTCTAGTCACCCATGCTTCCCTGCTGGGTCACTAGATTGGCACTCCAGATACCTTTCAAGCTTCACCTGCTGACCAGATCAGTCCCTGGCTTGACAAACAAGTCTGCTCTACAAGCGTCACCTCCGCTGGTTGGATCCCTGACTTGATCACCATCTGAAGTTTCCCAATTCTCCACCATACCGTTCAGTGAGAATGTTGCTCCTGTTTTTGCTTCAGTTACTCACTGTGGTCCCTGGTAAAGGTGGTTGGTCCCTTAGTGGCGACAGCTTCCCTTCTACCTCCGACCAAGACTGGTTCTCCAGCCAGCAGAACCGCCACTTTTGGTTGGACTGCAATCCACAGTCCCAACCCTGCGCTGCCCTCCTACTTCTGGATAGGCCCTCACACAGCCTGGCACCCCAGATGCCCCTGGGATAGGCCCAATCTCCGGCCTAGCAGCCCGGGCAAACGACTCATGTCCACACAGGCTCTCTGAGTGGCACAGAACAGAGATCACCTGACTCCACCCGAATATATAGGTTCTGCCAGCAGGCTAAGGGATTCAAGAAAACCCCTGCCTATTGGCTGAGATATCCCATATACCCATTACTTGACCTTGAATCTCCTTCATACATCTAATGCCACCAAGTGCCCAGCCACCTAGTGGCAGAAGAGAAAAATACAAGGCCAAACTTAGGGAGAAATCAATGGATCTCTAACAACTATACGGTAGCTACCCTTGACAAGGAATTTGGTGTGGAACTCCCTGACTAAACCCCTGGGTGCTACACATAGAATGCATTAAAATAAAATAAAATGTTTTGCCTTTACAACTCCTTTAAGTAGTAGATGTGTATGATTATTTTTGGAGAATAAAAATATATTGTTTACTTTCACTTTTATTATGATTTTTTTTTAGCAAATATACATTGTATTTTAAGAAGTTAGATCTGTGTGTGTTTTATACTAGGTAAAATCTGTTTTACATTTTTTATGATAGTGTTATTTTAGGTATAAATTATTTAAATTACATTTAATACAATTCTTCTAGTGATAATTATACTTGTTTCTGTTGTATTGCCTTTCCATCCAGAAAATATTTGGTATAGTTTCATATTAAATTAACCTAAAGTCTTAAAGATGTTCAGATAGAATTATGCCAGACAGCAGAGCCATAATTCTCTATAATTTATAAAAACATATCTTTATTTGGAGACTACATTTGTTAAAGCAACTTCATGTATAAAAAATTAAGGAAAATCACAAAAGTGCCTCCAAAATTAATTTCCATTGGGTCTGTAAATACATGATTCAGGAGCTGCTTCAGGGGTTTTATCGAATTATAATTCAACATGTAATCATCGTGTTTGCATAATAGGTTTTGACACTATGTAAACAATACATTTAGCAAGCTATACCATTTAGAACAGGGGTCTCAAACTGCCGACCCTCCAGGTGTTGTGTAACTACAAGTCCTATCAGGCATTGCAAGGCTGAGAGTTACAAGCATGACTCCCACAGGTAGAGGCATGATGGGACTTGCAGTTTTCGCAACAGCTGGAGGGCTGCCAGTCTGAGACCCATGATTTAGAATGATTGTATGATTTTAGAACAGTTTTTGCACAGGGGACTTTTTATTTTATATTGTCGAAAAATTAAATTTTTTATTTGTTTTGGAGATGGCTATGATTTTCTACAAATGCAAAAAAATCTGATTTAATTTCCTTGTAACCATGGCAGCTGGGGATGTTCACGTACTGAGTGTTCTAAGAAACGTTCAGCTCATGTGATTGGCTCACTGCTTTATCATCAGGTATATCTTATGTTAGCTCTGGGACTGATTGTTTTGAGTATAGTTGTCAGATCCTCCTACTTGGCACTCAGGAAAAATGTAGTGACCAGAATGCAAATGTACGGCTAGGTTCACATTCGTGCAGTTCTGCATGCTGCGTTTGAGCAGGCACAGCAGCCCGTTCATTTGAATAGGCTGCTGTGCCTGCATTTTCCTGCAGAAAAAAAGTTCCTGCACTTTTTTTAAAGCGTGGCAGCATTGAAATTGCAAGGTGCTATGGCACCATTTGATTCCTCATGCGAGCAACCAGACCGTAATTTTCAGTCTGTGGGGTGCCATTATGAATAATGGCAACCTGCACGTTTTCTTGAAAGCACCGCATTTTGTGTATAGTTGTAAGAATATGCATTCCTGAACCTATATAACATTGACCATAAGTATATACAGTAGAAGCACACTAGTATAGAAATAATACAAACTTTATATAAGAAAAGATTGTTCACAATACATATGTTCAATATACAAACCCGTATTATCAGCAGAGGGGCCAGTAGGAGTTGTGGTAGAAGTGTGCACATGTATCCAGGTGTAGTGCCGGCTCCTGATGACCAGGCGCTATATGTTTTTAAAAGTTAATTTTCCTGAAACCACAGTTGGGTTTTGGGGCTAATTTTCTAAATTTCTAAAATTGGTTTCAGTACCAGTCCAGCTGGGTTGCACTGGGTTCTCCTTGACCGCAAGTGTCGCTGTCACCGCCAGCAAGAGTAAGAACGTTTAGCTGGGTGTATTGAATGTCACTGTTCTTTCGGAACCAGCCCAGTGGGAGTGTTCTTCCGCTGTGCATTCTGGAAGGTGGTATTTAAGGTACGGATATCACGTGCTTCGGGGTTCCGGAGATTATTTTCTGCCTGTTCAGTTCAGGTGATCCTCCTGACCCAGCCCCATGGCCCTCCTGGCCTGGGGTGCGGAACCATGCATTTCAAGTCTCGGGGCTGGCTAGCCCGAGGCAACGCAACTGCAGGGACAGGCCCGAATGGATTTCAGGGCCTATTGATTCAATGGTGGTCCGGTGCCATCTCATCTGAAGGGAGAGGCCCAGCAACTGGAGAAACCCCAGGGGAAGACTCTTCAGGAGAAGGCCGTGCGCAAGGCTGGCTTCTCTGAAGGAGCCTGGAGGCTTAGTTGAAGGGCACTACATGGATCTACACTCATACGGTATCGCCGGATCGGCTGAGAGATACTGGTACCATATGATAGCTCTTTAGATTTGTCTATGTCCCTCAGTAACGTTCAAGTCTGTGGCAGAGACTTAACACCCTACCAGCTGCTAGGCCTAGTGAGAAGAGGTCTATCTGGGGGGTGTAAAATCCAGTTGTGAAACGGTTGCTATTCTTTGGATTTTTCTATAAGAGACTTTTCATTTTTTCAGTCTAAAGTACCTGAACTTACTCCTAACCCTCTACCCTTCATTGAGAGACTCTGTTTCTGTTTCAAATAAATAACCCAAAAGAAGATTCAGTGTCAGTTTCCACATTTCTTTGGGCCATCTAAAATGGGAAGCACTAGATGGAGAAGCAGTCAAGACGGTAACACTAAGCCCAATAAAACCAGCAGCTCCTTCGGGAGTCAGTGCTACAGGGGTATACATAATTATTTATAGAGATATTTCCAGATGAATGTTGCATCAAATAACCATTGCAGGAACCCTTGAGAATGATGTGCCTTTGTGCTGGAGACTGAAGACAAGATCTGCAGTGTTGAGGAGACCCTCTAGTCCAGACAGTTTGGAATGCAGATTTTCAAATGGCAGGGGCTTTTTTCCTAATCAACATGAAATGGTTCAGAACAACAGAGAAAAAAATGTCAGTAGACAAAGCAAAGAAACTCCAAACCAATCAGTCCCCACTTACGTCAGAGTCCCCAACAAAGCCCCCCTCTTATATCAGGGACCATATTACAGTTCCCCTTTGCAGCGGGAGGAAACTGGCAATGATATTCAGCTCTGGCAAGTGATCGGAGCAGTTGGGTTTGGTGAACAGCGGGGTTTTTTTTTCATGTGGGTCAGCGACCTTTGTTCATTGGGATTATGTGGACCTATATCGCTGGATGACATGATTGTTGAGGGATCTACATCGCATTTTTTTAAATTGTTTTATAAAGGACTTGTCAAAAACTGTGTTTTGTGTTTATTTGCACTAGTATTTTTTTGTAAATGAGTAGGGGTACTGTGTACCCCTACTCATTTACTTGGGGGTGGGATTTGAGGACCCCCTATGTAAATGGGGCTTCCAAATTATGATAAGTCTCCCCCCATTACTCCCACAACCACCCGGTCAGGGTTAATGGGGAAGAGGCCCTTGTTCACATTAACACGGGGACACGGTGCATTAGAGCATGTGGCCTGGTGTGGTTTTGGAGGGGTAGCTGTACTCTTGATCCCCCACTTTTATGACCTGTCAGGGTTTGGTATGGATTTTAGGGGGGCTTACACGTTTATTTTTATTTTTGCCATGAGATCGTCCAAAATCAATACCAGACCCATGTGTATGAATGTGTATTGAAAAGTGCCTGGTACAGTTTATTTCACTGACTGGTTAAAGCTTCTAGGAGGAGTTTCCATTCCCCCCGATTGCACTATGAGGCCACAGGACCCCTGACCCTCTGTCTGGACAGTGCTGATTGGCCCTGTGCTGATCACATGCATCCTCCCAATAAAAAAACTAAAAAAAAAAACTCTAACAATGCACACAAAATTGAGCATCCTCAAGGCTCTGTTCTATCAGGAGAGGAATTGGGTATGTGTAAGAATGGGAGAATTAGAGAAGACAGGACCAAACAGCCCTTTTACACAATGCAGAGGATTAACAGCTTAGGTTCCACAGTGAGTATAACAAGCATGCTTTACTGCATATACAGACTGATTTTACTGTTGTAAGTTTAGTAACACTTTAAGGCTAAATGAACACTAGTGCCTCCTGATGGCACTATAGGCAGCTGGTTACACACTCAAGAATTTACCATCTGGTGAGTACTTCCTTTGTTGCTGTCATAGTGGTAGCAACCTAGGACCAGAACATGGTCCAACTATAGAAGACTTCAGTCACAGATTAATTGGAACCAGATTTCATCTCTATGGGTCCACCACTATCAGTCACACAGATCCAAGGAACCTCAAACTTCTCCTCATCCTTCTGCAACATTTAATGTCCTACTCTACCCTACACTACATAACTTCCAGGAAATGGAAGGGCCTCTTTTTACTTGTGTAGCACTATTTTTCTCTCTCTCTATGGCTACTGAGGTATGATGGCACCACCTGTATAGTATTTAGGAGCAGAGTCTTCATAATCTGTGATCACTGAGATCACCGGCATCTGATTTCCTGGTTCCGTACCCTGCGAGCAGCAGCGATGCATGGGAGCAGAACTGGGTGGGAAATTTAAAAAGTGAAACACATAAACACACACATAAAAATAGGTGATACATTGTAATTTGAGAGGATTATACTGTATCATGTCAGATCTGACACTTGATCACTGTACAGTGCCCTTTGCCTCCATTTTACTGTAATTTGTGGCCATAAAAAAATTCTAACATGGCATCAAAATAGCGCCACTTAGCTACAAAAGCGATTTTGGACCAGTTGAGTGACAGCGTCAGTGACACGGAGTTGCTCGCAGAACTGAGCGATAGTGAGTCGTGGGGAGATTTGTCGTCTGACACTGACACTGATCTGGCAAGTGACAACGGTTATGATCCTGCACCTGACCTCAGTGATGTGCGCACCAAAGAGGACATCTGGCAGTTTCTGGGACTCATTCTTCAGGGGTGGTGGGGAAACTACTCCAGAAATAGTACTGTACCACCAATAAGTTACTGGCCACTCCGTTTTTTTAGCACCGTGGTGTCAGAATACCGGTTTTCACTCATCATGAAGTAATTCCACTTCACGAACAAAGAGCTTGATGAGGCCACGCATCTTGTGCCCAAACTAAAAAAAATCTGGAAGGTATGCCAAATTATTGTGACCAATTCCAGCGGACCTACGTGCCAGAAAGGGACGTCAGCGTGGATGAAAGTTTGATGGCCTACAAGGGACACCTAAGCTGGATACAGTTTATTGCATCCAAAAGAGCACGGTTTGGCATCAAATTCTATCCTACATGCTCTGTGAGTCATCCACTGGGTACATCTGGAATTCAGTCATTTACACAGGTAAAGGCATTAAGTTCAACCCCAGGTACAGTGGCTCTGGGATGGCCACATCATCTGTCCTTACACTGCTGGTGCCATTGCTGAACCAGGGATATTGTGTGACCATGGACAATTTCTACACGTCTCCGGAACTGTTTGAGGTTTTGCTACAAAACAAAACTGATGTGCATGGTACCGTTAGGCCTAATCAATGTGACATGCCATCTATGTTTGCCAAGAAAAAACAAAACAGAGAAATGGTTGCCTGGCAGAAGGGTAAGATGATGGTTATGCGATGGTGAGACAAGAAGGACTCATGTGTCTCATGAGTACTGTGCACAATACCTCCACTGCCATGGTCCACACAAAAGGTGGGAAACATGTGCTGAAGCCGCAAGTCGTGATAGACTATAATAACACTATCGGAGGTGTCGACAGAGCCAATCAGGCAATGACATTTTATCCGGCTATGCGCAAACAGCAAAAAAAAAATCAAAAAAAATTTTCAGGCATCTTCTGGAACAATGCCTTTGGTATTCAGATATCCTGTACAGAGCAAAGAGTGGCAAGCTTCTTGTTCATTCTGATTTTATCTGGAAGGTGGCTGAGCAGATTTTTGTCAAACACCAGACACCATCAGTAGCTGTGAACAGACCTGGACAACGTGCTGTTGACATTGTCAACCCAGAACGCCTGACTGGTCGTCACTTTATGGACTACATACCGCCAACCGCAAAAAAGGCAGCACCTACTAGGATGTGCGTGGTTTGCTGTTCAAAGAGAGATGGCAATGGAAAGAAAGTCCAAAAAGAAAGCAGGTTCCATTGTCCGGATTGTGACGTCAGACTTTGTGCTGTACCTTGTTTCAAAATGTATCACACTCAGGATGTTTATTGAATTTTCTTTGTTTGACAAATTTCATTATTTTGTATTACATTATTAAATAAAATTATATTATCTATTAGATTATAATTCATGATTTTGTTTTTCAAACTTTATCACATCTGGGATGTCTACTAGAGTCTTGTTTGGTCAGGTTTAAGTAAGTAATTACTAAGAATTGCAGGCCTAAAATACATAACACCAAATTTCCATGAAAACCATTGTACCGCTTTTGGTTCATAATTCCTGACATAATCATAGCAGCAGGGAGGTTAACAAGCACAGTGCCTCCACTCAATTGGGGCTTATGAATAACAAGTGAATTCCCAATTGAGAAATATATCTTCATATAGACAGTAATCCACACAGCATTGTATTTGAAAGTCCATGTATTGATAAAATAACATGAACCATCCAACATAAAGTATTTTCCAAACAGGAACATGAAATCATTAACAGGCTCTATGTAAGTCTCAGTGAGGTGAATCTGCAGAACTTACACAGTCTGTATTCTCTTAGCAGGAATCTCTGTTATCTCTCCACATCCAAAAATCTTTTGTGGTTTGTTAGATCAGGTTAGATCATCCGTTGTTTGAGTTAGATCTCACACAGAAGAAGCAATATTAACAGTTATTTGCAGGGGGCTAACCTGTCATCAGCCCCCCCCCCCCCCCCCCTTATATAAAAAAAAAAATGTCTGGCCAGAAATCATTCAGGTTGATAGATATTCGTTAGATCCAGTAAGATCAAGGGGTTTTAACCTTAGATCTCACATAATTAGAGACTTATTAAGTGATTAATGAGGGGGGCTGCCCCCCCTTATCAAATTTTCTGACCAAAAATCATTCAGGCTAATAGATATTTGTTAGATCCGGTAAGATCAAGTGGTTTTAATGTTAGATCTCACATAATTTCAGAGATATTCCACATCACAATAGAGATATTAGGTGATACATATGGATGGGTTAGCCCCCCTTATCACATTTTCTGGCCAAAAATCATTCAGGCTAATAGATGGGTACACCAATATTCAGCCGTCTCTGGATGGTCTCTGGAACCGTCTTTGGATGGTTCTTCAGGAGGTGCCTGTAGCCTCTCCTCACACCTCCGTTCCCCTCCCTGCCTCATGGTGATCTCTCCTCAGACCAACAAGCTTAAGCCTTTAGCTAACCCCCCTTCTTGCAAAGCAGGCTGGGCTTGGTAGTTCCACCCCCTGTAGAAATCAATTTGGCTGTATTGTGATGAGACTTCAAGTCCCTTGGTCCTCTGCTGCTGCTTGATTGGCCCCAATAGGAACACAGGAAGAGGAGAGGGAGGGGGAGAAATCCCCCACAGGGACTGACAGACATGCTCTCCCTCAGTGAGTGCCTGTGTCAGTGTCTATTCAATCCAGCGGTCGCTGGTGGGAATGGCGGGAGGTGTGGGACCACAGGTGATAGAGTAGCCCCTGCTACACACTTCCCCCACCAAAGAACCTTTGGTCTGCCAAATGAGGTAAAGAGTCTATGACCTGTTACATGTTTTTTTTTCCATGTGTATATCAAAAGCAAAAAAAACAGGTAAGTGTGCACTGGAAACCATCTGCATAAAACCCTGGCAGAGGAACATCCCACCAATTAGCATAGGAGGGGAGGTTGTCCTGCCTACAGGCCACCTTAACTGGAATTACCCAGCTAGATATGCCAGGGGGTGAGTGTCAGAAACCAAGAAATCAGACCGAGACAAAAGTACAGTTAAATCACACTTGTTTAATAATAAAAGTTAAAAAAAAAAGAACAAATGTAGTCAAAACAAAGCCAAAGTTTGGCAACCGGAACGGATAGTCAGCCAAGCCAGAAATCAGCGATCAATGTAGTGGAACAGCAAGCAGTATCTGGAGCCAAAAGGGATGTCAGCAAAGCATGTCTTGAACAGGATCACAGGAGATTGTTTCTGTGATGTTGACCAAGGCCAAGGCAGAGATCCTCTGGACTGGACGGCTTAAGTAGGCAGGACTGAAGAGGAGGATATCAACAGCTGAGTAACTGTGGAGAGATAGGAGCGGGCAATTAGCCGGCAGCTGAGCGGCCAGCTCAGAGAAGGAAGGGCTGAGCCCAGCCCTGACAGTGAGTTGGGATTGTCCACCACCAAATCTGTGGTGGAAGGGTCAGTTACTTCAAGAGTCCTTTTTGCAATGAGAACGACCTCCTCAGAGCTTTCACCCAAAGTATCATATGTTTGCTTTTGGGCGGGTGAATAACCCTTCGCTCTCGCTGTTCTTTAGGTTCTGGGGTTACAGGCACACTGGTCTCTTCTTCTTCTTGCATATCAGCTTCAGCTTCCTCAATGAAGAATGGAAAGTCTTAGGGGTCTGTTGTCAGCAGGGAAGGTTGAGGGTCTTCCAACTCTACAAAAGGTGGACTTTGAGGTACAAACTCAGGTGCCTCTGGCCTGAGAATCACCTTAGTCACCTTGGGAGGAGAAGAAAAGGGGGGGGGGGGGGTTGTGGCAGGCCCTGGCATTTGAGACGACCACAGAAATCTTTCTCTTCATCCTTGCTGTTTTCATCTTTAGCAAGGGGTACAGAGTGAGATCTAGTCACTGGCTGGGATCTTTGAGAGGCTGTGGTGTAGACTGTAAATCTGGCTGTGGTGGCACATAAACTGCTTCTGGCAGAGGCAACAGATGATTGCGATGCCAAGTCTTCAGCGGGCCTGTGCTTCCCTCTGGCCAGATTTGATATACTGGGTGTCCTGGCAGATGCTTGCAAACCACATAGGGCTGCAACTTCCAGCGGTCAGCCAACTTGTGCTTTCCAGAGACACTCAGGTTTCTCAGCAGTACCTTGTCATCCAGCTGTAGGTCCTGCACTCGTACCCTGAGGTTTTGTTTCTCTGTCCTCGGGCATATGAGGCAGCTTGAGCCTTATCATAGGCAGTTTTCAGACGTCTCTGCAGGCGATCCACATACCCTCTGCGGGAAGCTGCTGAGGTATGGTCGAGGAATATGCCGGAGGCCAAGTCTACTGGCAGCTGGGCCTACGGTCCAAACTTCAAACTATAGGGAGAGTGACCTGTGGCATCATTGGCGGTGCTGTTATAAGCATGCACAATAGCCACTATATGCCTTTTCCAGTGCTGCTTTTGTTCTGAATTTAGAGTTCCGAGCATATCCAGGAGGGTTCAGTTGAATTTCTTTGGTTGAGGATCTCCTTGAGTATGATACGGGGTGGTTTTAGACTTCCTGATGCCCAACAGGTCTAAAAGTCTCTTGATGAGACTACTCTCGAAATCTCTCCCTTGATCAGAGTGGATGCATTTGGACAGACCATAGTGCACAAAGAATTTCTCAGTGAAGATCTTGGCCATGGTGGATGCTTGTTGGTCCCTCATGGGAAACGCCTGGGCATACCGAGGGAAATGGTCAGTCAATACCAGAATATTTCCCTGCCCGCTCAGATCAGGCTCCAAGCACAGATTGTCAATGCACACCAGCTCCATGGGTCCCTGACTCTGAAGATGGCCCATTGGGGCAACTAGGGGAGGCAAAGTCTTACTTTGGATACATCTGATGCAGGAGTGGCAATAGTTCTCAACTTCAGCCTGCATGCAGGGCCAGTAGAACCGGTCCCTCACCAGGTGAAAAGTCCTCTTGAGCCCTAGGTGTCCATGGTTGTCATGTAGGGCAGTTAATACGGTCTCCCTATGTTATTCAGGTAGGAATAGCTGCCATTTTTCTTCAGAATCGTCAGAGGGGCCACTTTGGTAGACCAACCCTCTGTGCACCTGAAACCAATCCCACTCTTGGTGCAGCAGATGGGTTTCCTTCGGGGAGTCAGTGAGGAGCAAGTCAGGGGGTTGGCTCGCCAAGGCCTTCAATGTCAATGTATAGGAAGGGTCCTCCAACTGGTCCCTCCGCAGGTCTTTCTTTGACAGCTTGGGCAGACCTTCATCCCCGAATTGGGTGACATTGCAATAACATCTGGGGGCACCAGCGGCTGACACTCCAACCTCTTTGGTCCTGGATCCTACTCCAGGTTGATGTTCTGCTCCTTGACATAAGGCTCGTAAACCTTCAAGTGTCAGCTAGGCCTATTCTTCTGGAGGGTCTCTGGAACAATGGGGCCTTCTTGACAATGGGGCCTTCTTGACTTGACATCCATATCTTGTTTCCCGACCTCAGTCGATACTTCAGGCTGAAAATAAATCCTGGTAGAGCAGCCAAGCATCTGTGACCTGTGGCGTCCAACTTGGTGGTAGTGAGGATGTAGGTGAGAGGAATGTTGTCGATCTTGATCACGAACTCCGCTCCATATAGGTAATGCCTCAGCTTATCCACCACCGCCCACGTCAAGGCCAGGAACTCAAGTTTGTGCATGGGGTAGTTCTCGGCGGGGGGCAATTTCCGACTCACATAGGCAACAGGACGTAGATGGCCGTCATGCTCTTGATATAGCACCCCATCTAACCCATCTTGACTGGCGTCAAAGTGTAGCTCGTATGGCTTGGTTGGATCTGCATAAGCCACAACTGGAGAGGTTGTTCGGCTTCACTTCAGCTGCCTAATACCTCTTCACACTTTGGAGTCCATTGTTCCTGAATGGACTCTCTGGGTTTTCTGGGCCCTCCAGCTGGTCCGTAAGGCTTCGACAGATCAGGGTCAGAATCTTAGCGAATCCCTTGACAAATCTTCTGTAATAAGAGCAGAATCTCAGAAATGACCTAAGCTCAGTCACGTTGGTAGGCCTTGGCCAGTAGGATATAGCTTCTAGCTTCTGGAGGCCGTGGCCATTTCCTCGGCAGACACAATGTGGCCAAGGTAGTTGACCCCGGGTTGATAAAACTGGCACTTTTCCAGAGAGAGCTTCAACCCCCCTCATCATGGAGTCTCTTCAGGACCTTCTGCAGATGCTCTTCATTCTCTTCCAGGGTCTTGCCAAACAGTATGACGTCTTTTAAGTACACCAACACCTCGATCAGTTTCATATCACCCACGGTCTTCTCCATTAGACTTTGAAAGGTGGCAGGGGCACGAGACAGGCCTTGATACATATGGCCAAATCCAAAGATCCCCTCCGGGGTAATGAAAATGGTCTTCTCCCGATCCTCAGGGTGCATGGGGGTTTGGTAATACCCACTCTTCAAATCCAGCATGCTGAACCACTTCGCTCCTGACAGGCTCTGCAAGGCATCTTCTATCCTTGGAGTGGTATATTGGTCAGGTATAGTCCTTCGGTTCAGAGTCTGGTAGTCAAAATCCAGCCTCAGTGACCCATTATTCTTCTGTACCACCACTACTGGGGAAGCGTATAGACTCTGGGACTCTCGGATGATACCTGCCCTCTTCAACTCTGCCAGTTGTTCATGCAGATCCTCCAAGTCCCCTAAAGGAATCCATCAAAATCTTTCCCTGAATGGCTTATGCACTCAAAGAGATGGATCTGGTATTAGGCACTTTTTGCACACCCCACATCAAATTAGCTCCTGGAGAATGCAGCCTGCCATCTCAGGATCAGAGTTTTGGCTATTTATTTTTATTTAGGCAAAAGGGGAGTATTCTTCAGTTAGAACTCCTCTACAGAGATCCCATCCTTTGCTCCCCCCACCAAATCAGACTGGGGTGGCCAGATTCACTTGTCCCAGCAACATCTGAGCTGGCATCTTCAATGGCGAGGCTGTTATGTTGCGCACACTAACCAAGATCTTCCTGTGACTTCCTTGCAACCTTTCCCATGTCTTCTCTCTGTCTGTCTGATTCAAGGACAATGAAAGGGCCTGGTTGCTTCCAATTTAGCTTGACAGATGCTCGTAAATAGGCCACTTTACCAGGCTGTAACACCTCTCACACTGGACCAAGCACTAGATCTTTCCCACTCCTTCAGCTGGAGCCTTGTGTTTTTGTACCAGGTGCTGATAGGCTTGTCTCAGCATGGGGTGCACACTGGTAGTTGAAGTGCCAGGCCCCAGAACAAGAGGTGTCAACAGTCTTATGACAAGATCAGTACTGGTCCCTATGATGAGAGAATTCTTACTGACCCCTGGTGGGCAAGGACAGACCACTGCCTGAGTGTCAAAAGTCTCGGCTTTCCCAGCCATGGGGGGGATCAAAGGTCAGATAAAAAAAAAAGGGAAAAAAAAGGGAAAAATATTTATTTGAACATAAGTCGGCATTTTCATCCTCTTCCAAAGAATACATTTTTTCCTTGTAGCAATAAGGTCTCAATATTTTATGCAGATTTTTTTCTACACACTTCTTGGCTCAACAAACTAACTTTTTATATTGCCCTTTCTTTTTCTCTCCCCCTTCTCATGTTGGCTAAAAACAGGTGTAGACACTAACCACTTGAATAATTGGTGGTATCAATTAAATATGCTAATTTTCTGTGACACTAACCTGATGGGCCAATGGAGTTTGCTTATGTGTATATGAGTATATTTATATTCTTTGCCATATCTGTTTCAAAGCAGCTACAACAAAGGCTTCTGCCGAAACGCGTCAGCTTTATTGTTTTACTGTCACTCTGATGTACCAATAAACGACACTTCAAGGATTACAGTGTTGCCGGCTCTTCTTACTACTGCAGCTTGACCATTAGATAGCCCTCATAGGGGAAGTTCTGAATCAAGATGCCCCATATTTGCAGCTCTTCCAACTTCTGCAAAGGCAGGTGCTTGACGTGCCTGTCATAGAAATCTCTGTAGAGAAGGGTCACTTAAGCTCCAGTATCCAGAAGGGCCTTGGTGTAGACTCCCTTTACTTGGATGGGAACAACAGGAGAAGGTCCCACCAGCTTTTCAGGGAGCATGGAGGAAGTGGTGACCCTGGCCTGTTTGGTGGTTTGTATCCGTGCTCCTTTCTGCGGAGATTCTTATCGGGCTTAAGTCTGCGCTAAGTTCTGGGAGTCTGGTGTGCATTGACTCTCCAACACCAGCCAGCATGTGTAAAAGGAAACAGGACACTGGGTTGCTTGGAGGCAACAACGGGGGATCCTCTGCAAGGGTTTGGACTTTCGCTGGTGTCTCTTCGTGTCATTGGTTTTGAGCCAGCTACTGTAGATCAGGGGGGGCAAACCCGTCTTTATGTACCACCTGATATCTCTATTTTGATGTGGATTATCTCTGAAATGGTGTGAGATCTAACATTAAAACCACTTGATCTTACCGTATCTAACGAATATCTATTAGCCTGAATGATTTTTCGGCCAGAAAATTTGATAAGGGGGGGGCTAACCCATCCATATGTACCACCTAATATCTCTATTGTGATGTGGAATATCTCTGAAATGATGTGAGATCTAACATTAAAACCATTTGATCTTACCGGATCTTATCAATATCTATTAGCCTGAATGATTTTTTGGGGAGAAAATTTGATAAGGGGGGGGGCAGCCCCCCTCATTAATCACTTAATAAGTCTCTAATTATGTGAGATCTAACGTTAAAACCACTTGATCTTACTGGATCTAACGAATATCTATCAGCCTGAATGATTTTTGGCCAGAAAATTTGATAAGGGGGGGCTGATGACGGGTTAGCCCCCCTGCAAATAACTATTAATATTGCTTCTTCTGCGTGAGATCTGACGCAAATTACGGCTGATCTAACCTGATCTAACAAAGATATGGGGGGCTAACCCGGCAGAGGTAACCCCTTGCCATCCTCCACTCTTCTTGATGACCTCACCCTTAGTGAGAGAGTGAGCATAGCAACCATATTGGAAAAGGGCAAACAAGTACTGCATAACAAGAGCAAACACTTGGTAAATGGGTAAAGAAATTATCACATTGCTACACTTGCAACCCTTTTTTTAACCACAAACGCTAATTAATGCCAAATAGGCACACCACAAAATATGTAGGAAGCCGTTCACAATCATATACATTCCATCCTGAATAACAACTTTTTATAAACCATGCATCCACTTACAATTGAAATGCATTTGATGGACAGAACACACTTAATTCTCTGCTTAATATACCCGCCCTTCTAATTTTGTACCACTTAAATTTTCAATAAAAACTATATTCTTCAAAAAGGAAAAAAATGCAGCCCTATAGAGGATGTAATAGCTGAGCTACTAGTTGCAGGGTTTTCTAACATCCTGCACAATAAATGATATTATGCAGCTTAAATAAGTCTATCCCTGTCCCATACTTTCCAGTTACTGATTTTGATGTTAAAATTGATTGAAGAACTTTTGAAAAGAGGTAGTTTATGACATTTTCATTACATAATAATCTGTATATTCATTTTCATGAGGTGTTCCGTGTTAAAGTTGACAATCTTCACAGATGAACAAAGATTTGAATTTCAGGTGAGAAAATGAATGTGATTTTCTTCAGATTTTTCTGTAATAAATCCCATAAACTGGTCTATTACTGGGCAGAGTTTGTGAACTAAAGCTCAGCAAAACAAATATCAAAATTCATTGGGGATGACAGTTTAAAAGAGAGTGTAATTACAGTGAAATATTTATTCATCTGTACGATCATAAGCAATCTCAGCCTAAAACTCATTATGCATAACTTACTATAGTTTTCAGCAAATAATTCTACTTCTTCAAATACTCACATCAGTGTGTTGCATAAGGAGACACAACATAGTAAAAAAACATTATCACACCAGAAGATGGAGCAAGTACACTAAATATAACATGCAGGGAGCCTTCATAAATGGGAAGTTTCTTGTGGCCAGTGGAAATAACATACGATATCAATCTTTTAATGTGAAAAAAATGTAAGCATCAATTTAGTTATTACATTTACAGTTCAGTCTTTAATGCACCAACACGTGACAGGTGTATTACCGAGCGGTGTGCTAATTTGCACTTTTTATTGCATGTTACCACAATGTGATTTGTTAAGGAGCATTGTAACGTGGAAATCCAATCGCCTGGCAAGACATAGTTCAGCAGAAAAAACCCTAACGCCTGAACGGAAAAACTTGATGTAGAGAAATGAATTGTCTTGTGATCTGGCTGTCCTGCTCCCTACAAAGTGAAATATACAAACGTATACCGTGCTGGCCAAAAGTGCAAGAATAGCAGCCAGCACAGCAGTGATCCAAAATGCAAAGATATAAATGTTAAAGTAAAGTGCTAAAATAGGAGTACAATTCTTTTGTATAACATGTACAAAAATAAATAAATGTCCATAAGTGAAAATATGGGGACCAATGTAGATCCTATTAGTGATAAACCAAAAAGTAGTCCAGTGGAATGAAAAAAACAATCTAGATGTATCAAAACAATAATATATCAGACTGTAAGTGTCACATAATTTGTGAAAAATTTATAGAAGATCTACCAGCAAAGTCACCAATTGTTTACGGAAACGACTGAACTCAAATAGGTGTACACCTAATGAGTCAATCAGGCTTTTGTGAGGTACCAGAGATGGTTCAGGCTCACAGCAAAGGCTCAATCTCCAGGGGGTGTTCAGACCAGTGGATATCAGCAGATAGGATAATATATAGGGGAGACAGCCCAACTATCAGATATGGAAAGAAAAAAGAGTGCGTAATTCCGTATGGAATTAATGAAATGTAATCAGAAAATATGAAGGTTACACTCTCATTTCCAAAGATAAAAACAGCGCTTGTAAGACAGTAACAGCGGGATTCCCTTCATACCTTCAGCTGTGGATTTATAGCCCCCCCCAATCTTCCAACTAAAGGACATACAACTGCTAAGAGCTTTACACATGCCATGTTCACAAATGCTGTGCTTTGCAGCTGCAGAAAACATTGTGACTACAGAAAATATTAACCCCTTTTTAATTTTCATACATGGTCAAGTGTTAGGGATATTACTTTTTTTGTATTTTGGCTAGGGTGTACCTCCTCTTTAATTCTATCATTGGGACTCTTTAGAAAAAAACAAACAATAAGCAGCCCTATAGAGTGCCTTGAAAAAATATTCATAGCCTTTGAAATTTTCCACATTTTGTCATGTTACAACCAAAAATGTAAATGTATTTTATTGGGATTTAATGTAATAGACAAACATAAAGTGGCACATAATTGTGAAGTGGAAGGAAAATGATAAATGGTTTTCAACATTTTTGACAAATAAATATGTGAAAAGTGTGACATGCATTTGTATTCAGCCCCTGAGTCAACACTTTGTAGAACCACCTTTCGCTGCAATTACAGCTGCAAGTCTTTTTGGGTATGTCTCTACCAGCTTAATTGTGGAAAATTATTACCCCAATTGGGACTTTTAAGGCAGAATGTGCCAATCAGTGGCATTTTTCCATCGACCAGTACATGTCTGATGACCTGGTGAACAAAATTCCAAGTTTTCGGGGGTAATATACATACATCCCCTATTTATGTACAGTCCTTGTATGTGTGGTTTTAAACATTTTTTACAAATAAATATGTGAAAAGTGTGGCATGCATTTGTATTCAGCACTCCTCAGTCAATACTTTGTAGAACAACCTTTCGTTGCAATTATAGCTGCAAGTCTTTTTGGGGATGTCTCTACCAGCTTTGCACATCTAGAGAGTGAAATTTGTGTCCATTCTTTTTTGCAAAGTAGCTCAAGCTTTGTCAGATTGGATGGAGAGCGTCTGTGAACAGCAACTTTCAAGTCATGCCACAGATTTTCAATTGAATTTTGGTCAGGACTAGGGTTGAGCCAAACACCCCCCGGTTCGGTTCGCACCAGAACTTTCGAACGGACCCCAAATTCGTACGAACGTTAGAACCCCATTGAAGTCTATGAGACTCGAACGTTCGAAATTAAAAGTGCTAATTTTAACTGCTAATATGCAAGATACTGTCCTAAAAAGGGTTTGGGGACCTGGCTCCTGCCCCAGGGGACATGGGTCAATGCAAAAAAAAGTTTTAAAAGCTTCCGTTTTGGCGGGAGCACTGATTTTAATGATGATTAAAGTGAAAAAAAAAGGGAAATATTCCTTTAAATATCGTGCCTGGGGGGTGTCTATAGTATGCCTGTGAAGTGCCACGTGTTTCCCGTGTTTAAAACAGTCCCTGCACAAAATGACATTTAACAGAAATAACGTCATTTAAAACTGCTTGTGGTTTTAATGTTATATCTGGTTCCTGCAATATGGTTGAAAATCATTGAGAAAAATGGCATGGGTAGCCCTCCCTGCCCATTACCAGCCCCTTTGGGTCTTGTATGCATATTAAGGGGAACCCCGTACCCATATTAAAAAAAGGAAATGAGTATGGCCCCCAGGCCCTATATACTCAGAACAGCAGTATACAGGCAGTGCAAACAAGACAGGGACTGTGTAGGTTTGTTGTGTTAAGTTGAATCTGTTTGTAATTTTCAACTGGTACATTTTTAAAGTGTAGCTCAAGTCAAAAAAAATTTTTTTACGCTTTTTGGAAAACATAGGGAAGGGTTATCACCCCTGTATAATTTGTTTTGCCGTCCGTCTTTTTTCATCTCACTTGCTGTTGTCTCCTTCCGTTTGCAAGTAGGAGATGTTTGTAAGTTGGATGTTTGAAAGTAGGGGCCTGCCCTATATGCTCTGCAGAAATGGCGGAACAAGGTGTTGGTTTTGCCACAGCATTGTAAGCCCTCAAAGTGACTCTTGGTGGGCGCTGGAGCGCCCTGCTGTGAACAATTATATCAAGAATTGTATTTACATGCCATTGTTTAACAGTGGTAGAAAAATTGACCTTTGGTGGTTGTGGTGCTGGTGCCACAACACTATAAGTCCTCACAGTTACTCTGGGTGGGCACAGGAACGGGCCCTCCTGTGAAATATTATATCAAGAATTGTAATTACATGTCCCTGTTAAACAGGGGCCGAAAAATTGGGCTGCTGGCACTGGTGCTGGTGCCACAACACTGCAACCTCTCCCATATACTCTAGTTGTAGTGCAGGAAAGAGCCCTGCTGCAAAGCATTGCATAGAAAATCGTAATTAAATGCCCCTGTTAAACAGGGGCAGAAAAATTGGGCCTTAGGCACTGGTGCCACGACACTGCAACCTCTCCCATATACTCTAGTTTTAGTGCAGGAATTAGCCCTGCTGCAAAGCATTGCAACAAAAATTGTAATTAAACGCCCCTGTTAAACCGGGGCAGAAAAATTGGGCCTTAGGCACTGGTGCTGGGGCCACGACACTGCAACCTCTCCCATATACTCTAGTTTTAGTGCAGGAATTAGCCCTGCTGCAAAGCATTGCAACAAAAATTGTAATTAAACGCCCCTGTTAAACCGGGGCAGAAAAATTGGGCCTTAGGCACTGGTGTTGGTGCCACGACACTGCAACCTCTCCCATATACTCTAGTTTTAGTGCAGGAATTAGCCCTGCTGCAAAGCATTGCATCAAAAATTGTAATTAAACGCCCTTGTTAAACAGGGGCAGAAAAATTGGGCTGATGGGATCACCCAGAACCAAAAATGTTCTTCCAACATATCAGCGGAGGAGGAAGAGGATAGACAATCAACATAACAGGACAGTCACTCAGCATCAGCATAGGCAGTCTTGAAGGGATGTGATATTTCAAAAACAATTATTCGGTTACATCAGCTTCAGGTGCTTGGAAGCTGTGGGGGATATCCAAGACTGATTCATCTTGATGAAGGTCAGTCGATCAACTGATTCGGTGGACAGGCGCACCCTGTGATCTTTAACAAAGCCACCAGCAGCACTGAAGGTGCGTTCCGAAAGAATGCTGGATGCAGGACAGGCCAGTAGCTCAATTGCATACTGTGCAAGCTCTGGCCAGTGATCCATCCTCAAGACCCAGTAAGCCAGAGGATTTTCGGTGGGAAAGGTGTCCAAGTCTGACCTTGCCCCTAGGTATTCCTGCACCATGTAAAACAGACGCTGGCGATGGTTGCTGGAACCGATCATACCTTGGGGCTGCAGACTAAAAAATTGTTTGAAAGCATCGGTCAGACGGCCACCTTCTCCACCGCTCCTTCTGATCGATGCCTCAGCAACATGTTGTCCAGGACCAGGAGTTTGTAACCTCCCAGTCTCTGGGAACGGGTTGCACAGACCTTTCTGCAAGGCCTCCCGGAGATGTCTCATCCTCTGCTCCCTCTGCAACGGCAAGATAAGGTCGGCAACCTTACCCTTGTACCGTGGATCAAGGAGAGTGGCCAGCCAGTAATGGTCCCTCTCCTTGATCCGAAGAATATGAGGATCCTTCCGCAGGCTTTGCAGGATCAGGGAGGCCATGCAGCGTAGGTTAGCTGAGGCATTCGGTCCGGAGTCCTCTGGGTCACTAAGGACAACATGATCCGCAGCTACCTCCTCCCAGCCACGTACAAGTCCACGGGTTTCTTGGGACTGTAAATCATCCCTACAAGACTGCTGCTGCTGCTGCTGATGCTGAGTGCCAGCCTCCACCTCCATGCTGACACAATCATCCTCCTCCTCCTCCTCATCCTCTTCCTGTGTGATGGGTGGCACAGCAGGAACACTGTCTGGATAAAGGGGGCCTTGAGAGGCAAGGAAGTCCTCCTCTTCCTGCCTCTGTTCTGCCTCAAGTGCCGTGTCCATTATTCCACCCAGCGTATGCTCCAAGAGGTGGACAAGAGGTACAGTGTCACTGATGCATGCACTGTCACTGTTCACCATCCTTGTGGCCTCCTCAAACGGTGACAGGACAGTGCATGCATCCCTGATCATGCCCCACTGGCGTGGTGAGAAAAAACCGAGCTCCCCTGACCCTGTCCTGGTGCCGTAGTCGCACAGGTACTCATTGATGGCCCTCTGCTGCGTGTGCAGCCCCTGCAGCATGGCCAACGTTGAGTTCCACCTGGTGGGCATGTCACATATAAGGCGGTTCTTGGGCAGGTTCAACTCCTTTTGGAGCTCAGCCAGGCGAGCACAGGCATTAAATGATCGGCGGAAATGCACACAGACTTTCCTGGCCTGCTTCAGGACATCCTGTAAGCCTGGGTACCTGCCCAAGAACCGCTGAACCACCAGGTTAAGTATGTGAGCTACACAGGGCACATGGGTCAGTTGTCCCTGTTGGAGGGCGGAGGAGAGGTTGGTGCCATTGTCGCAAACCGCCACTCTTGGGCTGCCCCTGCAGAGCTGACAAAACATCCGCCCCAGTGTGGCTCCTGTCCCCCAAACAAACCAGCGTAAGCACGGGATGGCATAGTTTTGCCTGCGTACTTGCGTAGCCCCTGGAACGCCTACGGAGCACCGCCGGTTCTGAGGACAGAGCACTGGAAGAGGCCATGGAGGAAGAAGAAGAGGAGGGGGTGGAGGAGAGAGGTGTGTCACAACCAATAGTAGCCTTTTTGAGGCGTGGTGGCGGAACAACCTCCAACACTACTGCACCTTGTCCTGCATCCCTCCCAGCTGCCAGAAGAGTGACCCAATGGGCCGTGAAAGACAGGTAACGTCCCTGTCCATGCCTGCTGGACCATGAGTCAGCGGTAATATGCACCTTACCGCTGACCGCCCTGTCCAGCGAGGCAAGGACATTGCCTTCCACATGCCGTTAGAGAGCCGGAATCGCCTTCCGTGAGAAAAAGTCGCGTTCTGCACAGGCGGAGCTCTGCGGTGTGATTCAGTCGGTGTGCTGCCCCTAAGCTGGCCCCCGGAGGGCATCCTGCCCTGTTGGACATGTGCCTCCTCCTTCTCCTCCTCTCTCCTACCAGGCACCCACGTGGAGTCAGTGCCCTCATCATCCCCTCCCTCTTCATCGCTGGAGCAAACCTGGCAGTATGCTGCAGCTTGTGGAACATGACTGCCAGATTGCTGTCCTTCTTCAGCATCCCCTCTCTCTGCATTCACGCTACTGCCTTCCTCTAGCTGAGTATCATCATCAGAGCCTACAAAACACTGGGCATCCTCCTGGAGCATGTAGCCAACACTGTGCTCAAAGAGTTCAGGAGACTCCTTAGGAGGACGGGGTGGGTCTAGGGAAGGAGTCACTGATGATGACATTGAGAGGAGGGAAGACGATGCGTTGGCAGCTGCTTTGCTAGTACCCTGAGCCCAGGTGAGAGAGGATGAGGAGGATGAAGAGGGCTTGGTCATCCACTCTACCAAGTCGTTGGCATGTTGCGGCTCAACATGTCCAGCTGCCGAAAAGAAGGACAAGCGTGTCCCATGGCCACGTGCTGATGATGACGATGCACCGCGTCCACGACCAGCACTGTTGTCTCTAGACACAGAGCCTGCTTGCCCTCTTTTATCGGCTCGCGCCTGTCTGCCTCTCCTTGCTGGTCTTCCAGACATGGTAATGGCCTGAAGGGAGTTGGGAAAACCAGCAATTGGGTAGTGTATATTGTGCTGGAGGCACACACAGCATCCACTAACTCCTGCAGATGGCAGATGGCTCAATTAGAGAAGAGCTATGTAGGTGGATATAACGGTGTATACTGGTTTCAGAGCACGCAGACAGCACGCACAATCTCCTACCACTGACTGCAAGCTCTATTTAAAAAGAGCAAGATAGCTAGCTATATAGGTGGATATAGCGGTGTATACTGGGTTCAGAGCACGCAGACAGCACGCACAATCTCCTACCACTGACTGCAAGCTCTATTTAAAACAAGCAAGATAGCTAGCTATATAGGTGGATATAGCGGTGTATACTGGGTTCAGAGCACGCAGACAGCACGCACAATCTCCTACCACTGACTGCAAGCTCTATTTAAAACGAGCAAGATAGTTAGCTATATAGGTGGATATAGCGCTGTATACTGGGTTCAGAGCACGCAGACAGCACACACAATCTCCTACCACTGACTGCAAGCTCTATTTAAAACGAGCAAGATAGCTAGCTATATAGATGGATATAGCGGTGTATACTGGGTTCAGAGCACGCAGACAGCACACACAATCTCCTACCACTGACTGCAAGCTCTATTTAAAACGAGCAAGATAGTTAGCTATATAGGTGGATATAGCGGTGTATACTGGGTTCAGAGCACACAGACAGCACGCACAATCTCCTACCACTGACTGCAAGCTCTATTAAAAAAGAGAAATATAGCTAGCTATATAGGTGAATATAGCGGTGTATACTGCGGTCAGGGCACGCAGACAACAACCACTACAGAAGAGCAAGAATGAAAAATCGGCCGATAACGATCGGTGTATACAGTGTTGAAGGTACACAGAACACCCACTAACTCCTACAGATGCCAACACACTACACAAGGCCGCCGCGCTGGCGGCCTTATATAGTGTAGGGCGTGTACTACACAGCATGAGCTATGATTGGCCACAGGCATCCTGCCTGTGGCCTATCATGGCTCTCCTCGCTGCCAACGCTGTGATTGGCCAAGCATGCGGGGTCACAGTGCATGCTTGGCCAATCATGAGCCAGCAATGCACTGCGATGGCGCAGTGCATTGTGGGCCGTGAGCGCCACATGAATTTGGCGAGAACGGCCCATAACGTTCGGAACACGAAGCTCATCCCTAGTCAGGACTATGACTGGGCCATTCTAACACATGAATACACTTTGATCTAAACCATTCCATTGAAGCTCTGGCTGTATGTTTATGTTTTTTGTCCTGCTGGAAGGTGTACCTCTGCCCCAGTCTCAAGTCTTTTGCAGACTCTAACAGGTTTTCTTCTAAGATTACCCTGTGTTTGGCTCCATCCATCTTCCATTAACTCTGACCAGCTTCTCTGTCCCCGCTGAGAAAAAAGCATCCTCACAACAGGTTTTCTGCCCTGTGATGCTGCCACCACCATGTTTCATGGTGGGCATGTCTTGTTCAGGGTGATGTTAGTTATCCACCACACATAGCGTTTAGTTTTTAGGCCAAAAAGTAAAATTTTGGTCTCATCTGACCAGAGCACCTTTTTCCACATGTTTGCTGTGTCCCCCGCATCACAGTGGGCGGCACAGTGGTGTAGTGGTTAGCACTCTCACCTTGCAGTAAGAAGGGTCACTGGTTCAACTCCCAACCACGACACCACCTGCCTGCAGTTTGCATGTTCTCCCTGTGCCTGCGTGGGTTTTCTCCGAGTACTCCGGTTTCCTCCCACACTCCAAAGATGTCCTGTGAACAGATTCCCTCAACTGTTCTGTGGATCACTGCAGCTCCATCAGAATTACCGTGGGCCTCTTAGCTGATTTTCTGATGAATGCTCTCCTTAATCAACTTGCCAGTTTAGGTGGACGGCCATGTCTTGGTAGGTTTGCAGTTGTGGCATGCTGTTTCCATTTTCGGATGATGGATTGAACAGAGCCCCATGACATGTTCAAAGCTTTGGACATTTTTTTTATAACCTAATCCTGCTTAAAACTTCTCCACATCTTTATCCCTGACCTGTCTGGTGTGTTCCTTGGCCTTCATAATGCAGTTTGTTCACTTAGGATCTCTAAGAAACCTCTGAGGGCTTCACAGAACAGCTGTATTTATACTGAGATTAAATACACATAGGAGGACTCTATTTACTAATTAGGTGACTTCTGAAGGCAATTGGTTCCACTGGATTTTAGTTAGGGGTATCAGAGTAAAGGGGGGTGAATACAAATGCACTTTTCAGATATTTATTTGAAAAAAATTTGGAAAACAATTTATCATTTTCCTTCCACTTCACAATTATGTGCCACTTTGTGTTGGTCTATCACATAAAATCCCAATAAAATACATTAATATTTTTGGTTGTAACATGACAAAATGTGGAAAATTTCAAGGGGTATGAATACCTTTTCAAGGCACAGTATCTCTCTAATCTCCATCTCACAAAATAAAAACAGTTTTAATAACATTCATATAGAGGCTCCCAAACTCTATATACATTCACTTCAATCAAATCTATTTTCAGATTGTGATTGTGACCTACATAAACCACTTTATAGCAAGAAAGCTCTAGCCTCCTGTGTTTCTAGGCCCCATAGCAGATTCGTGTTCTGCTACAGCTATAGTTACACCCTTGTACCTAAAAAAAACAAAAACAAAATATAAACCCTACAGTCCTTAGATTCTGACAATTTAAAATGTAACTAAAAGCAATTATTTTTTTACTTTGGATAAAGTAAGGTAGGGTTAGTACCTCGTCAATGTTTTTTGGAATCTGTGTCCCATAGGGGAGATTTCCCTTCACTTCCAATTCCATAGCCAAAGCAGGAAGTGGAAGAACATCATTCTAAAGTGAGGATATCCCTGGGAGTCAACAGGATCACCAGAACTAGTATCCCCATTGGAATATTTCACCTCTACTACTGTTCCAATGTAAACCCAAAATTGGGATTTTCTTTAACATTTACTTTCAATGATAACAATAAACAAGACAAACAGAGAGGGTGAATCTCCCTAATGGGGGCACAGACAGCAATGATGCCTTTCTACTCTATCCAAAACTTAAAACCACCCTTAAAAAGTCCAAAGCAAAGCACAAGTTGATAATTTGTTAAAGTGGTGTTGCCACCAAAAAATAAAAAGTTGCTTAAAATTCTTTAAAAAATAAATAAATAAATAATTGGCAAAAAAAATAATGTTTTACTCACCTCTAAATACCTTTTGCTAGGGGGTCCCTCGTAGTCTGCCTTCTTCCTTGCCCGGGCTGGTGACATCACTTCCTCTCGTGCCGCACATTCACCTGGGACCTGTCACGTGTCCCAGGTGACTGTATTGCGTATCAGGGCGTCCTGCGCCGCTCGCGCATGCGCAGAGGGTGCCCGGCTGTGTAGCCACAGCCAGGTGCCCACAGTACACATGACGGCGCCGCGAGCAGAGCGGGGAACGAGGGGGGGCTTCGTTCCCCCGCATCGCTGGACCCTGGGACAGGTAAGTGTCCGATTATTAAAAGTCAGCAGCTGCAGTATTTGTAGCTGCAGACTTTAATTATTTTTTTTTAGGGGGTACCCCACTTTAAATACACATTTGGAGACCAATTTTATCATATATTGCTGTAAACAAACCAAACACACAAATATTGTGGTATCTGAGGAACGGTAGGACAATTGAGGCATTCTATTTCACCATGTAGTAATATAGCCAAGGTTTCCTAATGAAGTGGGATACGGAAAAGAGGCGCCTTCATTTTGGAACCCTTTATATTGTGTATAAAGTTTGCATCCAACATTATTGTAGGCATTTCAGGAATGATTTCTGAGGGAATGCATTCAATTTCCCCCCCGGGAGCTCTAAAAGTGGAGAAGTGCAGAATTCTTACTTTGTATGTCAGAGTGAGTAACTTTTGTGAAATTCATAAACAAGTTAATCCTATTCAAAAAATGAGTTGATCTTTGCTTTTATACCCGAGTTAAAATTGTGAATGAAACCATCCGCACACTTCAGCAGATGGTTATATGGTGCCATTATTATTATTATTATAAAGGGATGATCTCCTCCATGCAGATCTGTCTGAACTTCAGAGAATTATGAAATATAATCAGGAATTAAGGATTGATTATTTGTATGATTCTATGCACTATTCTGCATTTATATATTGAGGAGAATAAAATAATGTAGGCAATTTGCTTGGTTTTCGAATCAAATCATTTATCATTAGTTCAATTAAAGTGCTGCAATGAAGGATAATTAAGGATAGCAAGAATTCTTATCTGAATGCCCAGTTTGGTAGCCATGATGGTGCCACATCCTGCTGAGTAGATACAGAAAGAAGGTTTATGGAAGGGACTTTTGGAAAGGCACCACTATGACAAATATATAAAATAAAATACAAATATAGTTTTTATTAAATACAATCTTAAGACAATAATAAAATACGTGCAACAGTGAATGCAAATTTTGCATAGAATAATAGGACTTTCTTCATAACAAGAAATGGCTCTAGATCCCAAAAAGAATTGTGGGTACCCCTACATGTTTCGACTCAAGGGTCTTTGCCTGGAGGTTCTCAAGAGCAACAGATTAGACAATTGTATAAAAAAAAAAACAGTAATAGGTGTCATAAACACATAAATGCCCATAACATATATATAGGAAAACATATCAAGTAAGACAACTTACTACATATGGCACAGAACGCATGCATGCAAGAGCACCAGGACCCCTCCAAAGCCTCCACAAGTAGAAAACAATTCAAGCTGGAAAATTTTGAGGCTACAATATTATTTTATACATTTTTTAGTTATACTTGATGTCATGGGTGCATGCGCTGTGAAGAAACGGCCCAGAGCCGTTTCTTCACTAGAAAGTGCTGTGACTGATGGCTCCCGTGCACATTAGTGGGAGTGATGTCACGCGACTCTGGCCAGTCAC
The DNA here is from genome assembly GCF_037356315.1 of Lithobates pipiens. NCBI lineage: Eukaryota > Metazoa > Chordata > Amphibia > Anura > Ranidae > Lithobates > Lithobates pipiens. The sequence goes on along the minus strand of NW_027507790.1, from coordinate 165,475,938 downwards.
AGAGCCAGAGTCCATGGCCTGGAAGGAAGAGGGGCAAAGATAGATGCGACCACCAGCAGGGACATTGTGGGCTTCGTTGGTAGGTAAGTGCCACATAATGGGCTAGTAGGCGATACATACTAGCTCATTATGCTTTTACTTTGCAAGGGAAAAAAGAGGAAATAAAACCCATCAGTGGATGTAAACCCGATTCATGAAATTTGAGATGGGCACATAGATCTACAATGTTTTTTATTCCCTCTTCAAAGTACTATGTCCCGTAGCTGTCTTCTGCTCTGTTCTTCTGTTATCAGCCTGATAACTCCTGACAAGTTCTCCGTCACATATGATAAAAGCAGCCAGAGTTTTGTGTTGGGGAGGATGCTATAAATAGAAAAACCCTGAATTATTCAACGAACAGAGCTGAAAGTCTCTAACTATGAGGAGAGGGGGTGTGTGCCTTACCTCCAATCATCACCGTAGTGCTAACCAGGAAGAGAAAATCTCCTAACACGATGTGCACTTTCTAAACAGTATATAAAGATGAAGACAGCAGATATACAAGTAAAACTTATGTCGGGCGATTTGTTTCATCCCTTTGTATCATCTGAGGCTGTTCATTTCACTGGGTATATGTGAGGGTTTACATCTACTTTAACTATAAACTATACACTGTATGATTATACTGTATGCTTTGCCAGAAAGCAGCATCTACTAGAATATATATTACTTGAAATTGTAGATTTGCCTGAAGATGTTTTAGTGTACAAAGGTTCAACGGGTAAGCATGTGAAAAAAAGCATCAACATAGGAAAAGGTGAGAAGAGAAGTCTTGAGGCTCAGAGTGTGACAATTATGGATCATTGGAGAATGATTTAGAAGATAACGGTGCTTTGGGGAGTATCTGGAAATTAGTGAAGAAAGGTATGGCGGAACTATGCTAAAGAAAACACCATAGGTCAGGATTTAAAATGTTGCCCTCTTTTGAGTGTGTGTGTGTGTGTGTGTGTGTGTGTGTGTGTGTGTGTGTGTGTGTGTGTGTGTGTGTGTGTGTGTGTGTGTGGAGGGTGATTGTGAGAGACGGCCCTCCCCAAACATAATATTTCCTTAAACCTGTATGTAAATGAGAGAACCAGAACTTTCTCTAAGTGGAAGAGGGGGTTTAATAATAAAGTCATAGCTCCCAACTGTCCCTTATTTTGAGGGACTATCCCTGATTCAGAAAAAAAGTCCCTCTGTCCCTCTTTTCTCAATTGTCCCTCATTTTGGTCTGATCTATAAAGTTGTATATAAAATGAACTCTATATCTTTCAAAAAGTGTTTCACAATACTAAGCCTTTCTAAGTGCCAGCATTTGTAATTTTCAGAAGCCGGTATAAAGGTATAGTAGGGGTAAAAAAATTGTGGGTTTTATATATCCTTTTTTGTTGTTGTATAATCCTCTTTTAAGGAGTGTGGCATGGGGTGTGTCCTATGCATACATAATTTTGCTAATGGGTGTCCCTCGTTCCAGTCTCAAAAGGTTGGGAAGTATGATAAAGTTGACATCCACCCAGGACAAGTCGTCTATGAAAAGAGGGGATTCCCTTCCTGGGAAATTAACCAGTTATCTAATCAAAGTAATTGGGAGCAGATGAACTACTGCAACTAGTATATAACAGTAACCTTAAAGGGGTAGTCTTTTTTTGGACTTGTACCTACAGGTAAGCCTATAATAAGGCTTACCTGTAGGTACATTGAATATCTACTAAACATGTGGTGTTTAGAAGATATTCCCAATGGATGCAGCTGGTGACTTCACCAGCACATGCACTCTGAAGGTCCGGTAATCCGTGCTGAACCTTCAGAGCTCCATGCAGCAGCCAATGGCAGAAGCAGAAGTGACATCATCGCTGCTCTGGCCACTCATACAGTCGGAGCCTGCGAACCCGGAAGGAAGACAGGGTGAAGATGGAAGCCCTGTCAGTGGTGATAGTGCACCTCTGGAGGGCTTCATTCTAAGGTAAGTATTTTTTATTAATCCATACTAGCACATTATGCTATTGCCTTTACTGGGGATTTTTTTTTCCAGACGTGGTTTACTGCCACTTTAAGTAAATAGATGGACACCAATATGGAAATAACACATGCATTATATGAAAAAAGATTATTAATAGTGTATACATCCAGTGTACAAACAGGTATCATCAGCAAAGGGCCCAACAAGAGTCCTGTTGCAACTGTGCACATGTACTTGGGTATACAGTATATACTGTAGTTATTAATAAAGATACATAGTTACATAGTAGATGAGGTTGAAAAAAAGACACAAGTCCATCACGTCCAACCTATGTGTGTGATTATATGTCAGTATTAAATTGTATATCCCTGTATGTTGCAGTCGTTCAGGTGCTTATCTAATAGTTTCTTGAAACTATCAATGCTCCCCGCTGAGACCACCACCTGTTACACAGTACTTTGGCAGACTAAATGTCCTTCAGTTAGAATTTACATTTATGTTAAACTATACCTTATTCACATACGGCTATGATTGATTGCAACTCACATAGTGGATTTGGAAGGCTTGTGAATAACGGCAGTTAGAAATGACGGTGCAAATCATCAAACTCAGTACTTGGCAAACACATTTCCTATGTTTTAAAGGCACTACTTGACGTATAATATTATTGTTTAGTAGCAATACACAAAATGTACCACTTTAAGGAAAAGCAGCTCAGTTGTTTTTACCTCTAAATGCCCACAAAAATAAAATGATGATCAATGTTAGAAAACAACTGCACAGTTATAAGATATAATTTCAATGACATGCTTTAAACATGACATTGTACCCTAAAAATTCACAGATTTGTTGGGTCACACAAAAAAAATGCGAGCATGATTTATTGGGGAGTGGGAGTTCACCCCCTAGAAGGCAGGTTAGAAACCTCAGAAAAGGAAAAGGGAAAGTGGTTAGCGGGACTTTAAAATAAAAAGGTTAGAATCCTCAAGGCATTTAGTATTTCTTCACACATTGGTTTCCATGCATTCCCATGTGTTTGACCCCTTCACACCTGGAACCAACAGACACCGTATTCTACTCTCTCTCCTTCAAGTGAATCATCGGTACAGGACAGGGATGCGGAGCATACCCATACCTTACCAGACTTCTGTGTCTTTGAGGTCATAAAACTTGGTTACAATTAATATGTTTATGAAATCAGTTCACTACTTGCATACGTTTTGTAAATAACACAACTAATGCAAGGCTTTGCTCTCATGGCTACCGAGGCCCGGTCCCTAGGTTAATCCTGTACCACAGCAGATCCCAGATAAGTTCCATGCTGCAGGGTGAGAGTGCTAAGCACACCTGTTGTCCCACTTAACAAGGCCACCATCACCCACCACAGCCAACCACTTCCTCTTCAGAATGGTCACCATCTCTTGAGTTGTGTCCCAACCCTAAATGTTGAAATGTACTCCTATGCAGATATACTTTTTTGCAAGAGTTAAACCAGTACAACTGCCTTGTTGCAGCTCAAGGCTGCATAACCCAGAGGAGTCCCAATATCATATTCTTCAGCTACACCAAGGTGAGCAAGACATTGGCTAAAGACATTGCAGTTAGCCAGACACCAATATCTTCTTTGGTTGAAATAAAGTTCTTTTACTGAAGCGCTTGAGAAGTACAGATACTAAATTTCTCAATATTCGCATATGTGTGTGATCAGCTCACATCATTTAACAGAGGTAAAACTGTCTGTGTTGCTGAACATGACACTGACGCTAGCGGTATTCCAGAAAGATAAGGTGCATAGCAACATAGTGAGGCCCATACCTGTGATGGTCAATGTCCAAAGCAAGTTCTCAATTTCTGGAGTCCCTGGAGATGCATGCTTTTAAAGGAGTAGATTGCTGTCGAGAAGAGATCACATTCAGGCAGTCTGTTCTGACCAACTAAGAAAACTATAATGTAGCTCTAAAAAAAAAAAAAAAAAAGAGAAAATAGTGAAGTGACTAATACCAAAAAGGACACTATAAAGTCCAAATAGTAGAAATGAATTAGTCCTTGAAATCCACATGGAATTCGGATGTGACATTTCACACAGTATATAAGCCAAGGGGTGATCTCAAAGACATTCACAGAAGTGACATCCAGATGAATGGAAAGAAGCAAAAGGGTGGGTACTCTTACCGGAGCCACGGGACCTGTGTGTGTACACTAGGTCATACAAGCATGTATAGATGGAACCTCCACTCTACAGGGGCTGTACGACAAATCCCAACAAGTCCATCAGCCAATGGAGGGGCTGTGGGTCTTCAAATCAATGGAGGGGTAGTCAGCACCGTCTCGGAGGTTCCAGTCTTCTTCACCAAAAGTTCCAACAAATGGAAAGGAAGGAAACTCCAGCCAGTAGTTTCACAATGGGGAGAGCCAAACTCTCGAAGAAAGTCATCTTGAAGCCCTGTCCCGGTCCTCTCAGGAGAAGCTCGTCCTGCCCATGCAGCCCCGGTCACAGAGGAGCGGACACGGTACTGAGTCCAGGCCAGCAGTAGAGCCAGTGATCACCCCGAGCCGAGCTTCACTCCCCGCGTCTCCCCACTGCGGCCGCCGCTGCCAACATACACCAGGCGTGACGTCAAGACTCAACTAGTCTTTATTCATTAGTTGTTGTATAAAGTCACATCCTGTGTTGTCATATCCTGGGAGGTCACATCCTGTTTGTGGCTTCCTGTTTGTGTGTGAATAAAAAGCCAAGAGCCTCTGCCCTGCAAAGGAGATGGAGGAACGATGGAGCTGAGATGGTGATTATGGCTGTTTACTGGGGAAAAGGGGAAACATGGGTTATTTAAGGATGCATTATACCAAAAGACTGAAGGGGTGCATGTTAGTGCAGGTGAGATTGATTATGTATGGAGTACAGTGGAATATCCACCACAACACCAATAAACTCCCATAGGTCAAAAGGTCCTCTGCCGATGTATAGTTATACCCCTGAATACAGGATATGACTCTTTTGCAGAGGAAGATTTATACATGACCCGACCCTGCAACAATCAGCTAGGATATTTAAAGGCACAGTATACCACATAGCTATGTCCTAAACTATAAATGATCTTTCACAAAGGGCGCATATCAAACCTGCTTAGCTTGCCGTTGAAAATATCAAACCCACCTCTGCACCAGATAATCTTTTACCAGAATTCAACAGACACTGCTTGAGACAATGTTTACAATGGTCCATTTTCCAAGAATCTTCAGACAGTTACAGTAAATTGTAAGATGGCCCATGGTGAGTGGATTAAAGCGTTACTAAACCCCCAAAAGTAAAATCAGTCTGTATATGCAGTTATACTCACTGTGGAAACTGCATTGTGTAAAAAGGCTGTTTGATCCTCCCCTTCATTTAATGTCCCTAATCCATCTGCCATAGAACAGAGCCCTAGGAGACATTTTACACATGTTCAGTTTTGTATGTATTACTAGAGAGTTTTTTTTTTCCTTTTTTTGGGAGGATGCATGTGATCAGCACAGGGCCAATCAGCACTGTCTGGGCAAAAACTCAGGGGTCATGCAGCCTCATAAGACAGAGAAGAATGAAAACTCCTCCTACAAGCTTTAACCAGTGCTCAGCCAGACACTGATAAAAGTCACAAGACTTCTATATACTGCTGACTAGCAGTTTATATATACTAAAATAATTTATTCTGGGAGACCAGAAATAGTGAATGAAGGGTCCTGGGTTTAGTAACACTTTAAGGAACAGAGAGTTGAGTATTTTCAATCAAAATCCTACAGCATCTGGAGGTATTGTCCAATAATTATGGTTACATTAGCAAAGTATGTATGATAACTTTCATTCAACTTTTTTTTTAGCCATGTATGCATTATTTGCAAAAGAGTCATAGGAATTCAACAGAACCCCTCAAAGCATTCATGGAAAGTTCTGTTATCTCTTTCCCAGGGCTTAGGGCCAGTATCTTGGCAAAAGATTATTATTGTTTGCAGTTGTTGGGCTACACTCCGTTTTTACTATATAACATCTATTTTCATAATTCCACACTGTGTGGCATGCTGTATTTCTCAGGACATTACCAGAATAATAAAGAGCTAGAGCTGGATTTATTTGCCACAAAAGCAATTCTAAAGCCCAACTGCAGACTAAACATTCCGATTTTTTAATGCCCCCTAGGTGCTGCACAAAAAAAAACAGCTTAGGTTGCAATAGTCCTTAAGGCTGGGTTCACACTATTGTGAATTGGATGAGGATTCTCTGCATCCAATTCGCAATAGCAGGAGATTTTGACCACCTCTCTATGGAGCCGGTCTGGTGCTTTTTGCACAAAAAATGATGTGCGTCTTTTGGTACGTTTCAGGTCTGAATTCAGCCCAAAATTTGGGCTGAAATCAGATCGGAAACGGTGAACCAGGACGCACCAGACCGCTGCTGTGAGACAGCGTACGATCGCTTTGAAAGCTGTATTTTTCGTATGTAGCGGCGGCCCCTGAAGAGCATGCGCTATGCGTTTTTCAAAGTTGAAGTTAAGCTTGAACTGCAGTTTGATTTGGGTACAATTGTCTAAATTTAGACTTCAGCATCAGTCTGACTGGACTGTGAGATGTTCAGCCTGGCCACAGGGGGAACTGTCTCTTCTGGTAGGCATGGAACTATTGTCTGGTTAGTTGCTTACTCTCTCTCGGAGCCCGTCCAGTGGGAGTGGCGCTTTTGCTGTGCTTTCTGGGAGAGGGTATTTAAGAAGCGGACGTCACGTGGTGCGGGGTTCCGGTCCAGAATGATGTACTGACTTCATGGTCCTGGTCCTCCTGACCAGCCCCTAGGAAGGCTATGGCCTGGGGTGCGGATCCACCCAATCTTGATATCTCAGGGCTGCCTAGCCCGAGGCAAGGAAACTAAAGGAGGATTCTGAGGTGGTTGGGTGCCGTCTCCGGTTTGGGAGAGACCCAGTGGCTTCAAGCATTCCGGGGAGAACTCTTCAGAAGAAGACCACGCACGGGTTGGGTTCTTAGTAAGAGCCTGGAGGGGCTGAAGTACCCAAGAGAATCCGGCCTTGTGGATATCGCCAAGCTGGCTGAAAGATCCAGGTATCCTATGAGTGTTCTTCAAGTTTAGTTTCCCTACGTGCTCTACAACAACTGTGGCAGAGACATTATCTTGTACGTTCTAAAACAACGTCTGTGGCAGAGACTTGTTCCTGAGTAAGCACCTTGTTGGCCGCTAGGCCTTGCGAGAGAAGGGACTGTTCAACTTGAGTGACCATCCAGTTGCGAATGGCTTTTCTCTGGATGCAGTCTAAGTGAGCAAGTTCTTCAACATTTTGACTTTGACACTAAGAGTACCTGAACTTCCTTTCCAACCCTCTGATCCCAATTTAAGAGACTGTTCATTGTCTACGTTTTGCAAATAAAATCCATTCAGGGGGTAGTGCTACACGTACGATTTTCTGATCGTGTGTACAGGCCATTAGCAATAAGTGTAAAAACAGAAAAAGTATACAATACACCATGCGGGTGCCACATGGGGGTCAGAAAAGTTAAAGCAGTCTGGAGTTGACTTTTAAATAATTTTTATTTGTCCTATCATGATGTTGTACTTGCTGTCTTCCTTCCTGTCCACACCTTGTTAAATCCCTGCAATTATGCCTTGCATAAGTGGTATGCAAACTACATCTCATAGAAAGTCTACAGAATCATCCCTCGCTCACAGCGGTGAGATTTGTCAGTTCCAAATCGCATGACAAGTCGCACCCCATTGCTGGCAATAGAACCGTTCAAATTGCCATGACTTATGTCGCAGCAACTTTTAAAAAGGTTCCTGCACTACTTTTTTCCGACTGCATAGATGTCTGTTAGTCGAAGTTGCAAAATGCAATGAAATTGGAGGCGCAAATCGCACTGATCTCTGCGGCTTTGAAACTGCACTGAAGTAGCGCAATTACAAAGCCATACCAGTGTGAACCAGGTCTAAGATACATATTTCATTGCTTTACTTTTTCACTTTTATTGCTGTAGCTACAGTATGTATGAGAAGTAGGATGGCAATACCAGTAAATCCAGGCTATGCATTTTTTCTAAGTACCCCATGGAACATTTTGTATCTACCTGAAGATTCTGACAGTAGAATGATCGGATACGCACACTCTTTGATTGGGTGAAAACACTGCAGTGTAGTCACCCCTACTGGGGCTGTACAGTTGTTAGCATGGTTGAATGCCCTATCAGTAAATAGCCACACCTACACTATATTGTCAAAAGTATTGGGATGCCTATCTTTATACACACACATAAACTTAATGGCATCCCAGTCTAAAGCCTCATACACACGATACAATTGTTGGCAGGGGATTGTCTGTTGACAGACTGTTGACCGAAAATATTACCATTAGTATGTTCCTTTTGACAACTGTTGTCCAACTTTCAGCCATACAAATGTTGGATGACAGGCTAGTAAATTTTCAGAGGAAAATGGTTTTATCTATATACCATGATCTGTGATGATGATCTATATACCATAATCTGTGATGATGATCCATATACCATGATCTGTAATGATGATCTATATACCATGATCTGTGATGATGATCTATATACCATGATCTGTGATGATGATCTATATACCATGATCTGTGATGATGATCTATATACCATGAACTGTGATGATGATCTATATACCCTGATCTGTAATGATGATCTATATACCCTGATCTGTAATGATGATCTATATACCCTGATCCGTGATGATGATCTATATTCCATAATCTGTGATGATAATCTATATACCATGATCTGTGATGATGATCAATATACTCTGATCTGTGATGATGATGATCTATATACCCTGATCTGTGATGAGGATCTGTATACCCTGATCTGTAAATATGATCTATATATCATGATCTGTGATGATGATCTATATACCCTGATCTGTGATGAGGATCTATATACCATGATCTGTGATGAGGATCTATATACCATGATCTGTGATTCTGCTCTATATACCCTGATCTGTGATGCTGATTTACACTGAGCAAAATTATAAACGCAACTCTTTTGTGTTTGCCCCTATTTATCATGAGCTGAACTGGGTGACATGTCTGGTAAGTATGCTGGCCATGCAAGAACTAGGATGTTTTCAGCTTCCAAGAATTGTGTACAGATCCTTGCAACATGGGGCTGTGCATTATCATACTGCAACATGAGGTGATGGTCGTGAATTAATGGCACAACAATGGGCCTCAGGATCTTGTCACAGTATCTCTGTGCATTCAAAATAACATCAATAAAATGCACCTGTGTTTGTTGTCCATAGCATACTCCTGTCCATACCATACCCCAAACACCACCATAGCCCACTCGATCCACAACATTGACTTCAGCAAACTGCTCACCCACACAATGCCCTACACGCTGAAAACCAGGATTCATCCAAGAAGATCTCCTCCAAATCCCTGAACACCTCTCCAAAGTGCCAGGCGCCATCGAATGTGAGCATTTGCCCATTCAAGTCGGTTAGGATGACAAACTGCAGTCAGGTCGAGACCCAGATGAGGATGACGAGCATGCAGATGAGCTTCCCTGAGACGGTTTCTGACAGTTTGTGCAGAAATTCTTTGGTAATGCAAACTGAATGTTGCAGCAGCTGTCCAGGTGGCTATGTGGAGGTCCTGGGCTGGCGTGGTTACACGTGGTCTGCGGTTGTGAGGCCAGTTGGTTGTACTGCCAAATTCTCTGAAACGCCTTTGGGATGGTTAATGGTAGAGAAATGCACAAAAGTGTTGCGTTTATAGTGTATGCATTTTAGTGTATATACCCTGATCTGTGATGCTGATCTATATACCCTTTCTGTGATGCTGACCTATATACCCTTATCTGTAAGGCTGAGCTATATACCCTGATCTGTGATGCTGATCTATATACTATCTGTAATGCTGATCTATATACCCTATTGGTGATGCTGATCTATATACCATATCTGTAATGCTGACCTATATACCCTACCTGTAATGCTGACCTATATACCCTGATCTGTGAGGCTGAGCTATATACTCTGTTCTGTGATGCTAAGCTATATTCTCTGTTCTGTGAGGCTGAGCTATATACTCTGTCCTGTGAGGCTGATCTATATACCCTGATCTGTAAGGCTGATCTATATACCCTGATCTGTAAGGCTGATCTATATACCCTGATCTGTGATGCTGATCTATATACCGTATCTGTAATGCTGATCTATATGCTGTATCTGTAATGCTGATCTATATATGATCTGTAATGCTGATCTATATACCGTATCTGTAATGGTGCTCTATATACCCTATCTGCAATGCTGATCTATATACCGTATCCGTAATGCTGACTTATATACTCTGTCTGTAATGCTGACCTGTATACCCTACCTGTAATGCTGACCTATATACCCTGATTTTTGAGGCTGAGCTATATAATCTGTCCTGTGATGCTGAGCTATATGCTCTTTTCTTTGATGCTGAGCTGTATACTCTGTTCTGTGATGCTGAGCTGTATGTTCCTGACACTATGGGTGGAAGTTAGTGGAATACAGGTGACAAAGTGGGTGGATTCTATAAGGGTTGGGGCTTAGGAAAAGTGGGAGGGGTCAAAAAGGAAGAGTGGGGTCTTGGCCCCCATCCTAAAAAGTCACCAGCCGCCACTAGGAAGGGCCTGTCTGACTGGATACAGATTGATTGTATAGTTCAGGTGGGAACTTATATTAGTTTTGGCAAATCTAAAGTTGATTGTGCAAACATTTTATGGTCATGATCAGACTGTCAGATTGTAAAGTGCGGGATAAGCTTAACATTTACAGTATATAAGGACTTAAACTATCCAATAAATTTGTATACATTCAAACAGGCCAACTACATATTATTTGTTGGTATATCTAAATGAAATTGTACAATCAGACGTGCAACTAGGACTAAGTGAAGTGATTTCAGAAAAAAATAAAAATTCTACACGTAAATCACAGTTTTCACAAAATTTCACAGAAATATAAACTGTAAATTTCTCTCATTATGCTACTTAGATAAAATCTGAAAAAAAGACAACCTATTTTTTTTTTAGATGGTGTGGTGTTTTTGTTTAGAGAAGTCTAGTTTATTTAATCTATCTTCTTTTAGGTCTGTTTTTAATGTATTTTTATGTTTTTTTGTGTGCATTTACCACAGTTAACTTTACTTTGTCTGTTTTTTTATGTGACAAAAAATGAAGGAGTCAATTCACTAACGTTTACCACATGCGATTACACAATCACGTGAGTCATTTGCATAAATGATCACATGTGGCAAAAAAAGTAAATTCATAAAATAAAATAAAAATATGATACTGTACTTACCGCAAAATGAAAATGTGTCAGTAAATATGGCCAAAATATCATGCGGTAAGCTTTTAAACCCAATTCACAAAGGGAACAGAGAGTAAAAAAAATGCAACATTTATCACCAGGGTTTTGCTGGGGGTATAGTATGTAGTATTTGTCAGAAACAGTGTGGGGGTCCCCCCCAATAGCTGGTTGCTAAAGAGAGCGGGCCAGGAAGCCGACTGCTGTGTCCTTAAAGAGGAGTTCCGCCTGGGAAAAAAGAAATTAAAAGTCAGCAGCTACAAATACTGTAGCTGCTGACTTTTAATGTATGGGTACTCACCTGTCCAGGTAGCCCCCGATGTCGGCACCCCAGCTAATTTTCAGATCAGCTAATGGGGGATGCTGCCACCATCTCCATTAAGAAAAACCAGCCGTGAAGCCTTTCTAATTGGCCCGGCGGCAGAGGAAGGAGGAGGGGGGGCTAACTTCCGAGGGACGGTGCCGTGGCACCTTCTCCTGGAAGTGGGAACGGGGTGGAACTGTTTTAACAATGGATGACTCATCAGTTGTCAGCGGGTTCCCCGCTGACAGCTGAATGTAAAGACATCATGCCAGAAATTAAAAATAGGGGTGCTCTGCCTCTTGGGCTGTGGTTGTAGGGGTCTGTGGGCGAGGACCTTATCAGGACCTTATCAGAATCTGGAAGTCCCTTTAGCAAGATTCCACCCCCCCATGTGAATGAGTAGGGGTACATTGTACCTCTACTCATTCACCAAAAAAAGTGTTAAAAAGAAATAAAAGCACACACAGTTTTTGACAATTCCTTTATTAAAAAAAAAAAAAAAGAAGAAGTCCCCCAAAGTAGATCCAATATCAATCATGATGCCAGCCACACCACTGGACCCAAAAAAGAAGAAGAAAAAAAAGGGGTGATGTCACTGTGTGGCCCCGCCCTGTTTGACATCACCACCTCAGCATGCTCCCGGCCTGTGACATCACAAGGGGGTTGGGACACCCCGTGACATCACTGGGTGACTCCTACCTTTACCTATTTAAGAACTGTCAGACAAGGCAGTCGGTGGAAGCCTTCAATGGGGTAGGAGGTTTTTTTTTTTAACTTCTTCTTTTTTTGGGTATGTTGGTGCAGCGGATGTTGTGATTGAGGTATGATCTACTTCAGGGGATTTTTTTTTTTTAATAAAGGAATTGTCAAAAACTATGTGTTTTTTATTTTTTATTTTATTTCAAACAAGTTTTATTGAAGATAAGAATAAGACAACAATATGAGTAAGCACATGTCAACCTTCAGTACAACAAGAATAATATCAGGCAGGTTGTGAATGGTACATGAATATAATAATAAGAGCAATAGACTTTAACCGGCTAAAGTACCAACAGGGTCATCAAAGAAGAACCGACGACAGTACACTAAGGCCGCGTACACACGGGCGGACTGTCTGCCCAACTTAGTCCGCTGAACAGTGTTTCAGCGGACAATCCGCTCGTGTGTGGGCTTCAGCGGACTTTTTCAGCGGACAGTCTGACGAACAAAGTCTTACGGAATTTCCATAAGACAGTCCGTTCAAACTTGGTTTTGTCCGTCCAAACTTGGTTTCAACGGACAGTCCGCTCGTGTGTAGGCAAGTTGGACGGACTAAGTATGGCACATGCTCAGAAAGGGTTTACACGGCTGAAGGTTGCATTGCAGTGTATAGGACGCCGTTTTTTTAGTCCCGTCGTACGTGCTGTACACGTCATCACGCACGCTTTCAGCGGACTGTCTGCTCATCGTGTGTGGTCAAGTCCGTTCATGCTAATTTTGAACGGACTGTCTGTCGGATTGTCTGCCAAACTTAGTTGGGCAGACAATCTGCCCGTGTGTACGCGGCCTAACAAAGTGTAGTAATTATGAATGGTATGATGTGCAACTCAACCAGGAAATTTAAGAAAAAGCAGGAGAATCAATAACCAAAAGGAGAAGGAAAAGAGGGGAAAGAAAAAAAAAGGGGGGGGGGGAGATTTTGGTCAGTTTGAGAGTCTAAATAAAGACCAAGGGTTCCTTTTTGCATCAAACTCCGGGATAGAATCATTTAAGGTATGGAAGATTTTTTCCGCTAACATTATTTGGTCTATCCATGCAATGACCTGCGTGAAAGGAACCAAAGCTGTTTTCCAGTGTAATGCCATGGCCCACAGCATGGCTATGCTAACTGAATGAATCCGTTTTATAAGGGGTTTAGGAATGTCCAGGGGACTCTGAAATAGTAGGCAATGTTGAATAGATAGGGTTACTGAACTACTGGTCAGTTTATTGCTCAATTTCTGGACTTCATTCCAAGTGGGCTTTTCGCAATCCCAGAAAAGAAGTCTATAGGAGCCCTGTTGGGTACAACCCCTAAAGCAGGGGGGAAGATTGGGGGTAAATTTCACTAAGGCACATGGGGGGTATAATACCAGTGTGTGATTAATTTTATAGCGGTTTCCCTGACTGTCAAGGACTTGGTACACTTGCACATATATCGCCAACCCTTCTCCCAGTCTGTGTCACTCTCCTCTAGTTGAAGGTCCTGTTCCCATTGGGATCTGTATTTTAGAATAGGTTTCTCATCCGTAGATTCTAAAATTGTTTATATAGTCGAAATCCGGCCTTTTAGTCTAGGAGATGTGTGACATAAGTCCTCGAAAAGTGTACATGGATCTGGTGTGGGTTTAGCATAATGCTGTTGAAAAAAAATGCAGAATTTGTAGGAATCGGTAATATTTCTCTTCAGGTACCTGATACTGATCTTTAAAGTGGGGGAACGTGGAAAAATTTTGAATCCAGCAAAAAGTCATCTAGCGTGGTCAGGCCACATCCAACCCACACATCAAACAATTCTGGATGGTCGTAGGCCGATGGGAATCTAGCGTTTCCCAAGAAAGAGGCCCCTGGGGACGGATCTGATACTAAATTTTACGTCCTCTTATATTGGTTCCATAACCTCATTCCTAACCCGACAGTGTGGTTCCCAGAGCTCAAATCCAACTTAAGGTGAGTGGAGGACCACATCAACCGAGGGAGATATAGGGGTATAAACGAGTCCTGTTCAAACTGAACCCATGGGACCTTAGAGTTTTTAATGCTCCATTGGGCCTGTTGTGCAAATCTACTTGTCAAGAAGTAAAGCCATATCTGGGGAACACCAAGGCCTCCTCTTGATGTGGAACGGTATAGAATATCATTGTGAATCTTGGGGGGTTTGTTCTGCCAAATGTAGTTGTTAAAATGGGCCTGGATATTAAGCAAATATGACTTAGAGAGTCTGATTGGGAGAGGTATAAATAGATACAGTAACCTGGGGAGAATAGTCATTTTAAGGGCGGTGATTTTACCTAAGAATGAGATATGGAGGGGGGACCCAGATTTAAGGGTGTTTTTGAGTTTAGAAATCATCGGAGGGTAATTAGCTTCAAAGGGTTTGGGGAAATCTTTGATTAAATTAATCCCCAAATATGGGAGATGGGTCTCAGTCCATATGAAAGAGAAAGATTGTCGAAGGTGGTGTAATTCTGAGGGCAAGAAGTCCACTGGGAGGGCCATTGATTTTGAGACGTTTACTGTAAGACCAGAGACCTCCGCAAAGAGTGATAAGGTTTGCAGCAAGTTCAGGAACGAAATTAAAGGACAGGTGAGGAACATTAGTATGTCGTCAGCGTACATGCAAAATTTGTAAGTGGTTGATCCTTTGGTGTATCCAGAAATATCTGGGTTGTTTAGTATCACGATGGCCAGGGGTTCTAGTGCAAGTGGGGGAGAGTGGGCATCCCTGCCTGGTACCTCTGCCTAGATTAAAGAACTCTAGGTACACCCCGGTATCTTAATCCTCGTTTTGGAGTTCTGAGAAAGGGCCTGGAAGGCTTGTAGGAATTCTCCTTTGAAGCCCATGCGTTGTAAGAAGGTGGATATGTATCCCCAGGATACACTATCGAAAGCCTTTTGTATATCTAAACTAAGCATTAAAAGTTTACGGGAGAACAAGTTAGTGTCTTGGATTACTTCTGTGGCAAGACGTATGTTGTCGGTGATGAATCTATGGGGGATGAAGCCTGATTGATAGGGGGATATAAGGGAGGAGATTATTCCGGCCAATCTGTCTGCTAATATTCTGCTGAAAAATGTTAAATCATTGTTTATGACAGAAATGGGTCTGTAATTCTGACAGAAATTGGTCTGTAATTCTGACAGAAATGGGTCTGTAATTCTGAGGGAGAGTATCATTTTTATTGGGCTTTGGTATCAAGGACATATTGGCTAACAGCATCTCTTCTGGGAAACTACCACTTTGCAACACCCAATTGAAGAGCTGAACCAGTCTTATCTATAAGGGAATTGAAAATTTCTTATAG
The DNA here is from genome assembly GCF_037356315.1 of Lithobates pipiens. Classification (NCBI taxonomy): domain Eukaryota; kingdom Metazoa; phylum Chordata; class Amphibia; order Anura; family Ranidae; genus Lithobates; species Lithobates pipiens. The sequence continues at coordinate 165,460,261 of NW_027507790.1, read as the reverse complement.
TAAATAGACAAAAACCTGTCAGGGCCTGGAGCAGAGCCCGCTCTCAGGGCTTTAATCACATTCAGGACCTCTGACTGTGTGATCGGTGCGTTGAGTTTATCCAAGTGTGCGGGAGAAAGGGTAGGTATGGGGATAGTCTGAAACCAGGCTTCCGCCGCAGGTGAGGGTTCAAGACCCACCGGTGCCAATAAGGACGAATAAAATTGTGCAAATGATTTAAGAACCTCCTGTGGGTGAGAGGTTGTCAGGCCAGATCTGGTGGTCAGTTTGTAGACATGAGAGGGACGAGAAGACTGGTTTAGCTTTCTTGCAAATAGGGTAGATGAGGTGTTGCTGTAGAGTAAAAATTTGGCTTTAGACCAGCTTAGTGATTTCCCCACTTTGGAGAGAATTGAATCAAGCTCTAGACGCTTCTGCTCAATAGAGAGTCGAGTGGATTCTGAGTTTAATAGGTTGGTGTTTTTATATAGCTGATCTAATTCCACTGTGAGATCTAAGATTTTTTTGTCTGTTGCGCTTGTTATGGGATGAAGCTACACTAATTCGTTTTCCCCTCAGCACAGCCTTGTGGGCAGTCCAAACCATTGCCAGTGGGGTTTCCAGGATAGCATTAAGTGTAAAATAATCTTCAATGGCATGAGCTATCTCCGATTCTACCACCGGGTTTGAGAGGAGTTCTTCGTTAATTCTCCAGGTGTAGGGGGTGGGGACCAGTCTGATGAACTTTGTGGTAAAAGAGGTGACGTGATGGTCTGACCATATACATGGGTGAATTGATGCTTTTGTAGAGTTAGCTAGGAATATGGGAGAGGGATATATGTAATCTAGTCTGGCATATTGTCATGGTTATGCAATAGAGTTGGTCTGCTTACCTGTTTCCATGTGTTCATCTCTAGAGACCAGCCGACCCTCACTTGACTGCTTTTGTAATCCATCCTCTGGCATGACTTCACCCTAGCTCCTATCAGAGAACTCTATATTAACCTGTGCACTGCAGGCCATCCCTGCTGATCAACCATTGTGTATTCCTTTGTGTGTTAGCTTCCTGTTACCTGCTGTGTGCTCTTCTGTTGTTCCATTACCGACTTTGACGTGTCTTTGACTATGCCTGTTTGCCTGTGATCCTGACCTTTTGGCGAGTCCCTGACTATTCCCGTCTGCTTGTGGCCCCGACCTTGGCTTTGTCCCTCACCATCCCTATCCTCCTGTTGCCTACTGTGGGTGTGAGCTGGGGGACCCTGGGGGTCGCGACCTGGAGCCAGTTGCAGCCAAGTCCATCCTCACCACTCGAGGCTCTGGTGAACATCTGCTGGCTCTTAGACTCCGCATCCCAGGGAATCTTACGCTCTAACCCCGGTGGGACCTGTCTCCCGTCCGCAGCAGTCAGCCGTAGGGTCCACAACCTCGTGGTGCACTCCTGATCCCTACGGTGTGCATCTGTCACTTCGCTTCAAGGTGACCTGACACCTATGAATTATGGGGGTGGGAATAAAATGTAAATTCTCTGGCCCCCATGTTATGGGTCCTCCACGTGTCTACTAATTGGAGTTCACGCAGGCTAGGGACCAGAGATTTAGGAAAGGCTCTAGCTGTAGTTGCCATGGTGGATCTATAAAGTGTGGAATTAGCCACCATATTAAAATCGCCCCCTACAATCACATGAGTGGATTATACATAGCAAGGCATTCAAAAAAGGATTGAAAGAAAGATGCTGGAGAATCATTAGGAGCATAAATGCTAGCAATTGTTAATTCCCTATTATGAATAATGCCCTTAATAATCACATATCTACTTTCTTTATCTCTATAAATTTGTTTCTTGATCATACATCACGGGACACAGGAGCTCATTACATAGTGGGTTATATAGGCACCGCTGGTGATTGGACACTGGTTAACCCCAATTAAGGAGAATTCCTCTTCTATATAACCCCTCCCATATGGGAGGCACCTCAGTTTTTTCGCCAGTGTCTATGGTGGTTGGTCACGTAAAACATGTGCTATGAAGAAAGCTCTGTGCAGGTCCCTGCGGGGGCCTAAGGGCTACAACAAACCAGATCCATATCTCGGGCCGATATTTTGACTCCCAAGATGATATGGTACCCAGGCCTCGTCATCCGAAGAAATGAGGTTTGGCCTGTAAGTCCTCTCCTATTGGAAGACTGGGCTCTGGGAAAACCAGACTTGGTGTACTATTTACAAAGTGGCACGAAAATTTCTGGCAGAGTCTTTTACAAGGTCCAGGTAGGAGGTTCTTCTGAGAAAGAACCCCAAAAAAACCTGAAGGTTGGCACAACTCTGCCCGCCGTGATGGGTGAAGGCTGGAATCTGTCTGTTTTCAGCAATTCCTGCGGCGAGGACGGGTAAGGGAAGTTAATCCTATATAAATTATATTATGGATTTCTTCATTGAGTAGTAGTATGTCTTACCTGGTTTCCACCACTAGAGGGAGTAAGAGCAGCCTGATGCATACTTACATGCCTTTCAGTACACACGCTCAGTGAAGCCTGGTTCTGCAGATGTCTCACGTCACCACTTCAATCCCTGCCACAATAAAGGTAATACAGGGGTCCCACGTAGTCTGGGGGTCCCACGCAGCTCCAGTGGCGATTCCCTTCCCCCCTGGATACCGGCGGTTCTCGTGCACGCGCGCGTGTGCCAAGCGCTCCCGGGCTAATGGAGGAGGGGGGAGTGTGGTTGCCAGCCGTGCACGTCGGTGTGCACGGCGCTGTACTGCGCAGGCGCCAGGCGGCAGTTTTAAAAAGCCCAGAGCATCAGGGGGCTGTAAGTGGAGACACAGGAGCTGTGGGCAGTAAGCATCCCAAGGGATTGGATCCAGGCAAACCTTAGACACCTACTCAGCACCAGGTTGTGCAGTTTAAGCATATATATTTATTGTGAGACTTTAAGCACAACAGTGATTGCACTTTGTACTAGTACCTCTGCTTGTAGCTTAGGGCTATGTCTCCTCGTAAGAGGGTCTCAGGGGGAGGTAAGAAGGTGCACTGGTAAATCACACCTAGGTCCAGGGGTTCTAAAAATGCCTGTAAGTTACCACCCCCCCCCCCCTGCAAGACTGGAGCCAGCCTCACAGGATGAGTCAGTGCCCCTGTCAGGTTTTGCAGCATCTCCTAATGTCTCAGCCCGGGTATACATCACTGAGGACTCCCTTAGGGCTACATTGGAGGGTTTTGAAGGGAGAATCATGAATTTTATTTCAGCTTCCCTGAAAGATAGCAGGAAAAGGGGTAGATCCCCTCCCTCTGCTGAGATTCCTCTTTCAGGTGACACTTCTGACAATGAGGAGAGATCCCTATCTTGGGACAGGGATCTTGAGCAGTCGGATGAATCAGAGGAAGAGGAGAGAGTCCCCTCCTCCCAGGCGCTCAGAAAACAGGTGCAGTATTATACTGCGTACCACATTCAGAATGCCTTCTGCTGAGGTCGCTACATCCTCTGTTTCCTCCCTGGGAGTCAGGAAAGTCCCACAGACTGCTTTTTCCTTTCCAATTCATCCCTTAATGGATAAATTGTTGTATGAGGATTGGGGACATCCCAATAAACTGTTTGCTCCTCCTAAAAGGTTTTCTATGCATTATTCTCTGGAGGAAAGTTTCACCAAGAAGGAGGGGGTCCCATCTGTTGATGCGGCTGCTTCTTGCCTGAATAAAAACCTGACCTGTCCTTTGGATAATGCTCAGGTATTTAAAGAACCAACTGATAAGAAGCTGGAAACATTATTAAAAGCCTCCTTTTCCATGACTGGCGCTGTAGTGCAACCTACAGTCGCAGCAGTGGGGTTGTGTCAGTTCCTCAAGGAACAGGTTAAGCAGATGCTTGGCCTCCTTCCCAGTGAGGAAGTGGAGAATTATGCAGAAATACCTCAAATTCTGTGTTTCATGATTGATGCGATTTTGGATTCTGTCCAACAAGCATCTCGTTTGTCTCTCCTGTTGGTACACATGCAAAGGAAAGAATTGGGCAGCTGAGCTATCATGCAAGAAACATTTGATTGGGTTCCCGTTTAAAGGGGAACGTTTGTTTGGAGAAGAATTAGACAAATTCATCCAAAAAATTTCAGGGGGTAAATTTACTCTCCTTCCAGTCAAAAGGAGCAAACGTCCATCATTTAGGCGTTTTCTCTCTCCCGGAGCATCAAGCTCTAAGCAGTGGCGACGGCCTTCTCAACCCTCCTCTACAGGAAAGGCTCAAGGCCGGGCCCAGGGGCAGAAGAAATCCTGGGGGCGAAAGCCTGCCAAGCAGAGCCCAAAAGATTCCTTGTGAAGGGGCGCCCCCGCTCGGCCGAGTGGGGGGAAGGCTCCTGCAGTTTGCGGAAGCCTGGCGGGAAGAGATCCAGGACAAGTGGGTGATCTCTTTGGTATCTATGGGGTACAAGCTAGAGTTTCAGGAGATTCCACCTTCTCGCTTTCTAAGGTCAAGGATCCCCAGGGACCCAGTAATGCAAAAAACGCTTTTTCTGGCCATAGATCACTTACTATCCCAGGGGGTGATAGTAGAAGTGGACCCAAAAGGGGAATCTCTTTACCATTCCGAAGCCAAACGGAAGTGTCAGACCTATCCTGGATCTGAAGGATCTGAACCGGTTTTTACGCATCCGGTCCTTCTGAATGCCGTCAATTCGCACTGTGGTCTCCTCCCTGCAAGGGGGAGAGTTTATGGCATCAATAGACATCAAGGATGCATATCTCCATGTGCCAATTTTTCCCGCACACCAAAAGTATCTAAGGTTCGCGGTAGAGCGGCACCATTTTCAATTTGTGGCCTTGCCGTTCGGGCTCGCTATGGCCCCTCCAGTCTTCACAAAGATTCTGGACCCTCTCTTGGCAAACCTAAGAGCTCAGGGTATATCCGTCATGACTTATCTAGACGATTTGCTTCTCATGGGAAAAACAGTAGCGCTCCTGAACCACAGTGTTACCAGAACTCTAGAACACCTGGAACGCCTAGGTTGGATTATAAACCTAGAAAAGTCGTCCCTTTTGGTTGGAATACCTGAGTATGCTTATCGACACCGCTCAGGGCAAGGTGTTTCTTCCCAGGCCAAAAGCCTTGGCCATTGGGGATCTGGTGCGCCTAATTCTGGGCAAGAGATCTTCCCCCATTCGGTTGTGCATGAGACTGTTAGGGAAAATGGTCGCCTCCTTCGAGGCCGTTCCATTCGCCCAGTTCCACTCAAGGCCTCTGCAAAGATGCATCCTTGTGGCTTGGAACAGGAAGCCCCAGTCCTTGGATCTTCCTATGCGTCTATCCCCAGGGACACGCAAGAGTCTCGTCTGGTGGTTACAAACAGAGAATTTGCTGAAAGGCAAAACTTTTCTTCCTCTTCCATGGAAAATTGTTACGACAGATGCCAGCCTGACAGGCTGGGGAGCAGTGTTGGAGGAGACGTGCTCGCAGGGGAAATGGTCCGCGATCGAGAAGCTATTGCCCATAAATGTCTTGGAGATCCGGGCAGTTTATATGGCTCTCATAAACTGTTATTTCAGACTACGGGGTCTCCCTGTTCGGGTTCAGTCCGACAATGCCACAGCAGTGGCCTATATCAATCACCAGGGCGGTACCAGGAGTGTGGTTGCACAAAAAGAGGTGAATCGCATACTTGTCTGGCCAGAAAGGCATGTTCCATGCCTTTCTGCAGTCTTCATTCCAGGAGTGGAAAATTGGCAGGCGGATTTTCTGAGCCGCCAGCAGTTGTGCCCAGAAGAATGGGCTCTGCACCCCGACGTGTTTTGGAAGATATGTCACAGGTGGGGTACTCCAGACGTAGATCTGTTTGCGTCCAGGTTTAACAGAACAAATTTGTGTCAAGGACAAGAGATGCACTTGCTCAGGGGTCAGATGTTCTGACAGTTCCCTGGGATCAATACAATCTGATTTATGCATTCCCCCCGTGTCCGCTTCTGTTGCAGTTCCTGGGAAGAGTCAAGAGGGAGACAAAGTCGGTTCTTTTGGCAGCCCCGGCTTGGCCCAGGCGACCGTGGTACGCAGAGATCATGAAGTTGGCAGTAGGCAGGCCGTGGATCCTCCCTCTCTGGCCAGATCTGCTCTCATAGGGTCCAATTTACCATCCTGCTTTACACAGTCTGAATTTGACGGTTTGGCTGCTGAGACCCACATTCTGAGGGATCGTGGGCTTTCGGGACCAGTCCTTTCTATTCTGATCAATGCCAGAAAGCCGGCCTCCAGGCTTATTTACTACAAAATCTGGAGGACATATGTTTCCTGGTGTGAACTCAGGGAAAGAGTCCTAGAAAGTACATCATTAGCAGGATCTTGGCCTTCCTCCAGTCAGGCCTAGAAATGAATTTGGCCGTAAGCACTATCAAGGTGCAAATTTCGGCCTTGTCAGTGTTTTTTCAGAAGCCACTTGCATCGCATTCCCTGGTGCGGGCTTTCATCCAGGGGGCTATGCGGATAAGGCTGCCAATCAAACCTTCGGTATGCCCATGGGATCTGAATTTGGTTCTCTCGGCTTTGCAGGGGCAACCTTTTGAACCTTTGCATCTGGCTTTGTTAGTTCTTTCGACTAAAAAATTGGTTTTCTTGGTAGCCATATCCACGGCTAGAAGAGTGTCAGAACTAGAAGCTCTCTCCAGCAAAGAGCCGTATCTAATTATTCATAAGGACCGGGTGGTCATGCGTCCCAACAGGTCCTTTCTGCCTAAGGTGGTTTCAGGATTCCATTTGAATCAAGATGTAATCCTACCATCCTTTTTTCCAGACCCACAGTCCGCAGAAGAATCTTTGCACACTTTGGATGTGGTTAGGGTTTGGTTGGGTTAATGTGTGGTTTGAACACCGTTTTCATATGTGGGGGGGACTTACGTATGCGTTCGCTTCTGCGTACGAGCTTACAGGGACAGGGGTGCTTTAAAAAAAAAAATTATTTATTGTTAATTTTACTTTTATTTTTTTAGTTTGACACTTCGGTGTCCGAACGATCATAAAGACTCCGGCCACCATCTGGTCCGCTGGAAATATCTATGATCACCATCCGGGGGCCGGCAGATCCTGTGTCCGACTCACTGATGGAAACGGTGAGTCGGTAGAAGCACCAGAGGGAGGGACGCCCTCTCCCGCCACCCGTAAGAACGATCAAGCGGCGAAACAGCCGCTATGATCATTCTTATGGTGCAGGGAATCGCCGGCTGAAAATGCAGATATCTGAATGATATCTGTAGCCTCAGGCATCATTCAGATATACCCCCGGAAAGTCAAGGACATCCCAGGACGTACCTTGGGCGCCAAGTGGTTAAACAATCAGATTTTGTTGTCGGAAAATTTTAGATCCAGCTCTCAAACTTTGTGTGTTGGAAATTCCGACAGAAAAAGTCAGATGGAGCCTACACACAATCGAATTTTCGAACAACACAATCCGATCACACATTTTCCGTGGGAAAGTCCGACCGTGTGTAGAGGGCATTATACACATCCTTTGTAGTTGGATATATTTAAACAGCATCATAAAACCAGACAGGAATTTCCCTTATACTACATATTGATCCATAGTTATTCTTGGCCTTACCTTGTTTTACATTTACAGAAGGTGAAAGGGGGAAAAAAAAGCTGAGTTTTAATAGGCGACATGCTGACATCAAAAGGAGTATGCTCATCTCCACTTTCCTTATGTGCTTTGTAGTGTACACTCTATGACACAGCTTTTGTAATAGGATACAGGCTGGGTGACCATATGTATGTACAGCCCATAGTTTGGAAAAGTTGTGCAATATTGCTTTAAAGAAGATGAGTCAGCTCTTAATATATAACATACACATGTACTCGCACATGGCATAGGAATAGAAATAAACTTTTACATTTGCTAGAAAATGTTACAACTGAATTGCAGGCATGCATATTTTTTGCATGGTTGCAATGGTCTAACTTGGGTGGCACAGTGGTGTAGTGGTTAGCACTCTCACCTAGCAGTAAAAAGCATTGGTGGTTCAAATCCCAACCACAACACTACCAGCCTGGAGTTTGCATGTTCTCCCTGTGCCTGCATGGGTTTCCTCTGGGTACTCCGGTTTCCTCCCACATTCCAAAGACATGCAGGTAGGTTAATTGGCTTCTGCCCAAAATTGGCCCCAGTATATGAATGGGGACCTTGGATTGTGGGCTCCTTGAGGGTAGGGACTGATGTGAGTGTGCAATGTACAGGGATAGGGACAATTGATTGAAATATTAGATGCTTTTCACTTATTTATGAAATATATGCCCTTTTAGTTTGAAAATATGCTCACACGCATCTTTTTAGGAGGTTTTTTTGTATGTTGTATGTAGGTTTTTTGTATGTCACCTCATATTAACTCTTTTTAGTGGTAAATAGATGTCACCATATCAACAGTTTTTGATGCAAAGAAACCTTTGATTTGATTGCTTATGGAAATTGTGGTGACACATATATACATTATGTATAAATGGATTTGCATTTGCACTTTATTGGATTAATACTTGCTCTTTTTTCTTATATTCACATTGTAGGTTGTTTAAACCCATGAAATAGTGGTAGAGTATTGGCAGAGAGATGTTAATACACAAAAAAATTGTAAGGCGTCCATCATTTTTAGAATTTCAGAATAGCTCATGTGATTGTGGATTTTATATATGTAGCACTGACCCCCAAAGGAGCAGCTGGTTTAACTGGGCTTACCATTACCTTCTTGACCTTGTGCACCTTGTGCACATCTAGGGGTTTCCCAAGGTAGATGGCCCAAAGAACTGCAGAAACAGACACTGGATCCACTTTTGGGATATTTATTTGACAACAGGTAGACAATACAGTCTCTCAATGAAGGGTAAAAGGTTGGGTAGGAAGTTCAGGTACTCTTGGAACTGTAAAAGCTAGGAAGTCTCTCACTATAGAAATTCAGAGAATTAGTGGTCACAACTGGATTCTCACAGCTACCGGATAGACCTCCTCTCACTAGGCCTAGACTAGAGTATTTAAATAAAGCAAAGTCTCTGCCACAGACTTGAATGTAGAACACTTGAACAAAGTCTCTGCCAAAGACTTGGATGTAACTGAGGGACGTATGAGTGTAGATTCACTTGGTGTCTTTCAACTGAGCCTCCAGGCTCTTTCTGAGAAGCCAGCCTTCAGCGTGGCCTTCTCCAGAAGAGTCCTCCCCTGGTGCTTCTACAGTTGCTGGGCTTCTCCACAGATGAGACGGCACCAGACCATCTCTGAATACTCCTCCCAGTTATTCTGCATCGGGCTAGCCAGCCCCGAGACTTGTAATTGGATGGATCCGCACCCCAGGCCATGAGGGCCATGGGGGCTGATCAGGAGGACCAGGACCAAACAGACAGAAAGATCTTCTGGACCGGAACCCAGAAGCCCGTGATGTTAGTACCTTAAGTACCCTCTCTCAGAATGCACAGCAAGATGGCACTCAATACGTCCAGCTAAACTGCGTTCTCACACTTGCTAGTGGTGACAGCGACACCTGTGGCCAAGCATAACCCAGTGCAATCCAGCTAGACTGGTACTGAAACCATAATTTGGTATAATTGACCCTAAAACCCAACTATGGCTTTAGGAATTTTAAATAGAAAAAAACACATAGCTCTTCAGGAGCCGGAGCTACATATTGATTTTTGCTGCATTTTTGTTTATTCTGATCATACCTAGAAGATCGCTGTGGAAGCTAGGAATCACTGTAGTAGGAACTGCTGCTACATTGATCGCCGGCTAGCTTCTGAGTCCTGTGATCTGAGCAGATGCCCTGTTGCTTAGTGAACACAGGAGATTGCTTACTCACCACAAACTCCATTCAGAGAACACTTTGTATTTTTTCAATGAATTCAAAGTGTTCTCTGATTGGATAAGGTGGAGATGTGGGGCTGTGACTTCCCACGAGGAACAGTTTCAGGCCCTGTGTTACACACTTACTTAGATAAAAACAGTACAGGAGGGTATCAAGAGGTAGGAGAAGACTAAAAAAAAATTATTTTTCAGGGTTTAAAGTTGTCGTGATTGTAGCTACATGGGGAAATATAGCCAAGGCTTCAAAGGAAAAAACATATTACAGGTTGGCTTGTTCTATCTCAAATGAAGCTTTATTCTTTGACATACTCGATTAGACTGAGTCTGTCTGGACAGTATGGTCTTCTGCTGACTTGGCAACATCCACAGGCAGCTTAACTTTTCAATAGGACACAGCAGTTGAATCCAACACAATTTTACTTCAGCTAATTGCAGTACAGCAAATGTTTTTCTAGTCTTTTAAGAAGACAGAGGAGTTGGTATACTTAAAGTGGAGAGTGAAAAATCTGGTGCAGCTCTGCAAAGAAAACAATCAGCTTCCAATTTTTTTTTTTTTTTGTCAAAGCGTAATTGATAAATGGGGATTAGCCAAACACCCCCTGGTTCTTTGGTTCGCAGCAGAGCATGCGAACAGTCAAAAAATGTGTTCGAACACACGAACACCATTAAAAGTCTATGGGACATGAACATGATTAATCAAAAGTGCAAATTTTAAGGCAAGTTATTGTTATAAAAAGTGTTTGTGGACCTGGGCCCCCAGGGGACATCTATCAATGCAAAAAAAAGTTTTAAAAAAAATTCAGTTTTTTTCGGGAGCAGTGATTTTAATAATGCTTAAAGTGAAACAATAAAAGTGAAATATTCCTTTAAATTTTGTACCTGGGGGCTGTCTATAGTATGCCTGCAAAGTGGCACATTTTTCCCATGTTTACAACAGTCCAAGAGCAAAATGACATTTCTAAAGGAAAAAGGTAATTTAAAACTACTCGCGGATTTAATGAATTGTCGGTCCTGGCAAAACACATAAAAGTTATTGAAAAAAATGGCATGGGATTCCCCCACAGGCCATTACCAGGCCCTTTGAGTCTGGTATGGATATTGAGGGGAACCATTACCAAAATGTAAAAAAAAAAAAAATTGTGTGGGGGTCCCTCTAAATTCCATACCAGGCCCTTCATGTCTGGTATGGATATTAAGGAGAACCCTGCGCCAAAATGTAAAAAACAAATGGCGTTGGGGTCCCCCCAAAAATCCATACCAGACCCTTATCTGAGCACGCAACCAGGCAGGCCGCAGGAAAAGAGGGGGGATGAGAGAGAGCCCCCCCCCCGAACCGTACCAGGCCACATGTCCTCAACATGGGGAGGGTGCTTTGAGGTAGCCCCCCAAAGCACCATGTCCCCCATGTTGATGGGGACAGGGCCTCATCCCACAACCCTTGCCCGGTGGTTGTGGGGGTCTGTGGGTGGGGGGCTTATCGGAATCTGGAAACCCCCAGATCCTGGCCTCCCCCCGTGTGAAATGGTAATGGGGTACAACAGGGGGGGTTGGAATCTGAAAGCCCCCTTTAACTAGGGGACCCCAGATCCTGGCCTCCCCCCGTGTGAAATGGTATCGGGGTACAAATGTACCCCTACCATTTCACAAAAAATGGTGTGAAAATTGTAAAAATTGCATGACACGGCTTGGGACAAGTCCTTTATTAAAAAATAAAAAATAAAATTGTCCAACAAAGACGACTTCTTCTTCTTCTCTTGCTCCACTGACGGACTGAAAAAGAAAAAAAAAACGCGTCCAACCCGCCTCCATTCGAGGCACCCGCCTGTATGACGCATCTTTGCTTTGACAGTTCTTTTATAACTGAGGAGTAGGGATGAGCCGAACACCCCCCCGGTTCGGTTCATACCAGAACCTTCAAACGGACCTAAAATTCGTACTAACTTTAGAACCCTATTAAAGTCTATGGGACTTAAACGTTCAAAATCAAAAGTGCTAATTTTAAAGGCTAATATGCAAGCTATGCAACAGACAACACCAGCAATAAGGGGTATCTTCAGGTGTATACTGTGCTGGAGGCACACAACACCCACTTTACCTCCTGCAGATGCCTGTATTAGAGAACGCCAGCAATAAAGGGTAGATACAGGCGTATACTATGCTGGAGGCACACAACACCTGCTAACTCCTGCAGATGGCTGTATTAGAGAACAACAGCAATAAAGGGTAGATACAGGTGTATACTGCGCTGGAGGCACACAACACCCACTAACTCCTGCAGATGGCTGAGAAAGAAAAGAACACACTGTCCCTGCCTTTTTAGCACTTTCCCTGCACGCCAACACACATGCTCATCGTCCTCATATGGGTCTCGACCTGACTGCAGTTCGTCATCATAACGGACTTGAGTGGGCAAATGCTCACATTCAATGTCATATGGTACTTTGGAGATGTGTTTTCTTCATGGATGAATCCCGTTTTTCACTGTACAGGGCAGATGGCACCCAGCGTGTATGGCATTGTGTGGGTGAGCGGTTTGCTGATGTCAACGCTGTGGATCAAGTGGCCCATAGTGGCGGTGGGGTTATGGTATGAGCAGGCATATGCTATGGACAACGAACGCAAGTGCGGGGAGAGGGGGGGGAGAGAGGGGGGAGAGAGAGAGAGGGGGAGAGAGAGAGGGGGGAGAGAGGGGGAGAGAGAGGGGGGGAGAGAGAGAGAGGGGGGGGAGAGAGAGAGGGGGGGAGAGAGAGGGGGGGAGGGGGAGAGAGAGAGATGGGGAGAGGGGGAGAGGAGGGAGAGAGAGGGAGAGAGCGAGGAAGAGAGAGAGAGAGAGAGAGAGAGGGAGAGAGAGAGGGAGAGGGAGAGAGAGAGGGAGAGGGAGAGAGGAGGGAGAGAGAGAGGGAGAGGGAGAGGGAGAGAGAGAGGGGGGAGAGAGAGAGAGAGAGAGGGAGAGACAAGAGAGAGAGAGATCATTTTTCCCCTGTTCAAATCTTTAGTATGACCTCATCTGGAATATGCAGTTCAGTTTTGGGCACCAGTTCTCAAAAAGGATATCGGGGAACTGGAGAAAGTGCAGAGAAGGGCAACCAAACAGATAAGAGGCACGGAGGAGCTCTTTTTTGCTTTCCTCTGGATCAACTGTGGGTATAGAATTGGGTATATGGGATTGTATGATATATATTTTTTTTTTTGGTGGTTGAACTAGATGGACTTGTGTCTTTTTTTCAACCTGACTAACTATGTAACTATGTAACATGTCACCCACTGAGCATGTTTGGGATGCTCAGGATCGTTGTATACAACAGCATGCTCCAGTTCCTGCCAATACCCAGCAATTTCGCACAGCCATTCAAGAGGAATGGACCAACATTCTGCAGGCCACAATCAACAATCTGATGAACTCTATGCAAAGGGCAAACACAAAAGTGCTACATTTATCATTTTGCTCAGTGTATATATGCAAATTACTTCTTCACTGAAGAAGACTAATGGGATTCTGTACTCTGGAGTGAGGAGACCAAGATAATGTTTTTGGAACTGATGGCTTCAAAACCGTATGGCGTCACAAAGGTGAGGAGTACAACCCAACCTCTACTGTTCTCGACGCGCTGCGCATGCGTGAGATTGACAGGTGCATGCTGGGTAGCCAGCATGCACCGACTACAGGAAGAGATACTATCCAGCTTCAGATTGCCACACAGGAGATGGCCGCAGTCTGCTTGGACTTCATAAAACAAGAAAACGCTGTTGCAAAAATGCTAAATGGAATAACTTTAATAGAATACAAGAATGAGTAGTAAAGTGGTATTTTTATCTAAAAATTACAATTTCGGCTGGAACACCATTTTAAATTAGGAGAAATAAAAAGGTGCAATAATAACCTATAATGAAAAAATAAACATCAAATTATTTGACTACAGTATGCTGAAAATGTAATAGGTTGGAGTAGATCACTACCATTTTCAGATCTTTATACTTCTGCCTGTTCAATAAGCCAAAGGAGTTTAAAGTGTATCAAAATTCTTTTAACTTTTGTACAGAGTGGAAAAAGTTATCAACCCTTGTAAGTTTTTTATTGCTCTCAATCTCCCTGCTGGGGAAAAGCATGCTCTCTCTTTTCTTTGGTGACAGGAAGTTAATTGAAATGTCCCCAACGGGATAGCAAAAAATACTAAACCGTGGTTTTTGATTTAGTCAAAATGAAAAAAATGAATAAAAATTAGGTTTTGCCTATTGACCTATTAAAGGCAATACTGCTGTAGGCCAAGATGTGCATCCCACTGTTTTGACAACAAACTACACCCCAACCCATTGCCCTTTGGTTCTTGAAGGTTATAAAATAAAATCAATGGGGAAACCGAAAGGTTGCTGTGAAACATATGGTAGATACTCTAGATAGATAGGTAGATACTCAATTCTATACTATTGGGTATATTTTATCTTCTCAATGTCATATTGGTTGCTTTTGAATGATTTGCTATATAGTTATATGCATACCTCCCAACTTTTGAACTTCAGAATGAAGGGACTATGGGAGGATGAGACCGACAGAGTGCCTTTTGCATATGTTCTGGAGTGCATTGAGCACAGAGTGCAGGGTTCAAGAGAGTGCTAGATACAGAGTTCAGGGTTCTGGAGTGTGTTATGCACAGGGTGCAGGGTTCTGGAGTTACATATAGAGTGTAGGGTTTTGGTGTGTGCTATGTACAGAGTACAGGAGAGTGTTATGCACAGTGCATGGCTTAGGAGTGTGTTACATACAGAGTGCAAGGGTTCAAGAGCACTAGGTACAGAGTGCAGTCATCCATCCACATCTCACTATTGCCATTCTCCTCAACTATAACCTCTGCACACACACACCACACACAAACATCACACACACATATATTACACACATACCACACACACACACACACACACACACACACACACATATATATACACACATACATACACACACACTCTTTGGTAAAAGTAGCACCTTTCTGTAGATGTCTTCTATCCAGTGCAACCACAGCTTCCTTCTCCTTTCAGTGCACTGGGTATTTTTGGCTCCTGGACTCCCAGAGCCGAAAGGAGATAGTATTAGGAGCTGTTACTTGAAATTTAAACTACCGAAGCCAGGCTTCTGTGTTTAAGTGAAAGTGGGGAGCTGCCTGTAAGTGCAGGGCTAATGGAGTCTAAAAAAACCCTGGGGGAGAGGAATAGACAGTTGATCCTGACCCTCTGCAACTCTGTCCTGGCCAGCAATGTATAAATGCCGGCTCTTTGCACTGGTTTAGCAGAGGGGCGGGTGTGGGTAACAGTTGCCGCCCATACCCGAAATAACACTCTCATTTTGACAGGTGAAATCTCTCATTGGGGCTGCACAGTGCACCTCCAGCTGACTTGCTAGCCAATCCCTGGCTGTGCACACTGCTTCAGGTCCTATTGAGACAGAACTTAGCTTGTAGTCAATAGCATTATGTGGTACAAAGCCTCTGTATGGCGGGATAGTGGGACAAAGGTGTCAATGCGGGAAAGTCCCGCTCAATT
Organism: Lithobates pipiens; assembly: GCF_037356315.1. Classification (NCBI taxonomy): domain Eukaryota; kingdom Metazoa; phylum Chordata; class Amphibia; order Anura; family Ranidae; genus Lithobates; species Lithobates pipiens. Next base: position 165,444,940 of record NW_027507790.1, on the reverse strand, counting down.
TGGGACTTTTGGGGAGGTATGGTTATATGGACTTGGAGACCTTCACAAACTGATGTAACATGTCCTTTATGTGCCCACTCGCCGATGGCTATTTTAGAAACCCCCTACAGTACAGATAGCCGCACTCACTGAAAAACCACCTTTATTAGAAAAACTGTATTAAAACCAGGTAAAACATCATAAGATGAGCAGCAAAGGATTGATGTAAGTGGCTAACACATTTTACACTTTGCTAGAGCTCACTCATTGAAGCCCTGTTTTTTTTTGGCCTAGGAGTCAATCATTTTCTTCTCCTTTCAAGAGTCAGACATAATTTCCTTCTCTTATCCCTACTCAAAAGTGGGAAAGCTTACTACTCAAATGTTACTTGAACACTTTGCAGAAGCCTTGTTACAAAAGTGTCTATAAGACCAGAGTTTTCTCATGCAACATAGTATTATTAAAGTGTTACTAAACCCAGAACCTGCATTCACTATATGTGGTCTTCCACAGTACACAAAAATGCAATTCTTTTAGTAATAAATACCTTTTCTCATCAGCAGTATATAGCAGACTTGTGATTTGTATCAGTTCCTAGTAAAGCTTATAGGAGGAGTTTTCAGTCTCCCCTAATCCTCTGTCTGGACAGTGCTGACTGGACCTGTGCTGATCACATGTAGTCTTCCAAAAAAAAAAAAAAAAACTCTCTAGCAATACACATCAAACTGAGCATGTGCAGCCCGTCCCTTGGCTCTGTAAATATCAGTAAAATAAGATGAAAAATCCTTGCTTAGGTCTAAGGGCAATAGGTGTGCAGCCTACCCAGCTAGGTCCCCAGTGTGAATAAAAATAAAATTAAGAGTAATATGGCGCTAACAAACAACAGACCCATATCACTAATGTGGGGTGACATACCATTAAGTGATGAGATAAAAATTTGCAACTTTTGATTGTGATAAACAATAGTAACCACTACTAAACAGTGATCAACGACAAGCCTAAATTCGCTAAAGTTGTTATGCTGTAAAAAAGGCGACAAGCCTAAATCGCCTATGTAGTGAAATGCGCTACTGTGATAATATATATACCACTACTACTATAATAGAAAAAAGCATGTAACAAAAGTATACTACACTAAACCATAAGTGATAAATACAAGTACCTATATCCAGAAAGAGTGATACTAAAAGACATATACAAATGTTCAAAAAAACACAAAAAAAACACAAAAACAAAAAGGAATCCAGTCCCAATGTATGTAAAAAATAAAAGTGAGATGTAAATAGACAGACCAAGTCCAAAGTGTAACATCCAAACTCCTTCAGAGACCAGCAAAACAAGTCTTTTATAATTCTTAGATGCGTGGTGACTTCCTATTGTGACTAAGAACACAGGAAAAATCCAGGTGACTTTTGGTGCTCCCTCTCTTGGGTCCCCTCTCACCAGCTCCAATCACCCCTATAGGGGTATCTCGCATGTAGGACAGCCTTAGTGCCCAGATGATGTTTCCAGCATTGACATCCAATATCCCGCCTCTATGGAACGCCCAAGGATATCTCTCGTCTGGATCAGATTGGGTGCAGGTGGAATCTCCAGGGGTAAAACACCCAGCTATACTTCTTTCTCTCACCACTTTCCAGTGCAGATAGGGGTATTCATGCAAAAAAAAATCAGATAAGGGCTCCCATAGTGTAGTATCAAAAACTTGGGAAATGTTTTTAATTAAAATAACCAGCAGGAAAAAAATATATAAACAGGTTCTAAAAGAGCTGCCTCGGAAGATGTTTGAGAACGAAACGTACGTAAGTCAGAATCAAGTACTGAGGTCACTTCCAGGTGAGATAGCGGCTTAGGAAGCCTGTGGAACGCAGCTGGCACGCACGCTGCTAACCGGAACAACGGCTCTGGAGCTATCACTATCCCGTAGATGTAGATCTTCTTTGCGGATATTTCAGCATATGGAATGCTTGTTTTTATTTATCTTTTTTAAACTTTTTTAGAATCTGTTTATATATTTTTTCCTGCTGGTTATTTTAATTTAAAACATTTCCCAAATTTTTTATACTACACTATGGGAGCCCTTATCTGATTTTTTTTACATGAAAAGCCCTATCTGTACTGGAAAGTGGTGAGAGAAAGAAGTATAGCTGGGTGTTTTACCCCTGGAGATTCCACCTGCACCCAATCTGATCCAGATGAGAGATATCCTTGGGCGATCCATAGAGGCTGGATATTGGATGTCAATGCTGGAAACATCATCTGGGCACTAAGGCTGTCCTACATGCGAGATACCCCTATAGGGGTGATTGGAGCTGGTGAGTGGGGACCCAAGAGGGGGAGCACCAAAAGTCACCTGGATTTTTCCTGTGTTCTTAGTCACAATAGGAAGTCACCACGCATCTAAGAATTATAAAAGACTCTTGTTTTACTGGTTTCTGAAGGATGTTACACTTTGGACTTGGTCTATCTATTTACATCTCACTTTTATTTTTCACATACATTGGGACTGAATTACTTTTTGTTTTTGGGTTTTTTTCTGGGTTTCTTTGAATATTTGTATATGTCTTTGAGTATCACTCTTTCTAGATATAGTTACTTGTATTTATCACTGTCATTATCAATTATGGTTTAGTGTATTATACTTTTGTTGCATGCTTTTTCTATTATATTAGTAGTGGTATATATTATCACAGTAGCACATTTCACTACACAGGGGATTGAGGCTTGTTGCCTTTTTACTGCTAAGCGATTCTACCGATTTAGGCTTGTCGCAGTAGCACATTTCATTACACAGGCGATTTAGGCTCGTCACCTTTTTTACTGCATAGCGACTTTAGCAATTTGGGCTTGTCGCTGATCACTGTTTAGTAGTGGTTACTATTTTTTTATCACATTCATTAGTTGCACATTTTTATCTTATCACTTAATGGTATGTCACACCGCATTAGTGATATGGGTCTGTTGTTTGTTTACATTATATAGCGCCATATTACTCTTAATTTGTATTCTGTAAATATCAGGTTATCTTTTTGGAGACAGTGAAAGAAGAGGAGGATCAGAGAGACATGATCAAATAGCCTTTATACACAATGAAAAGGATTAACCCCTTAGGTTTCACAGCGATTATAACAAGCATGCTTTACTGCATATACAGATTGCTTTTACTGTTGTGGGTTTAGTATGGAATAGAGGCGTTGCTTTTTGTGACTATAGTTACCATTTATGTTTATATGACTGCAAAAACAAAAAAATAAGTATAAAAAAAAGACAATACTGATGTTTGCCTTGAACATTATATTTTACATTGCATTTTATTAATGAGAAATATGACAGGTTGCACTACTTTGAACACCGTCATTTATTAGTTATACAGTAATTGTTGTTTACACAGCTTTGCTTATTTGTCAGCAACAGAAACATTGAGAAAACCATAAGTATTTTAAATGTAACTACTTATGTAGTCTTTGGTTCAAATTCTAGAGAAATTACTCCATAATCAATTTATAGCTTTAATCAGGCAAGTGACGTAAAACATTGTTCCCTCAGTAATGTTTTCTGGCTTGTTCTAAAGAAGCTGTGAAAAGACAAAGCGTGAGTAAAGTACAACTTGTAAAAGACTTGGAGATGGAATGCAGTAAACCTACTATCTTGAGACTTTTTACAAAGTAAGAAAAGCTACATGCCAGACTGTGAACTATCAAGCCTGTGGTAGGTATAACCACAAATATAATTTATCTCTGAATGCTCGCTTAGGATTGGTAAAATAAGCTGATTATAACAGATGCTGTTCTCATTTTAATTTGGCTCATTTTGGTGTAGCTAAATTACTTCCATAATGTTCTCTTAGAATCCTGTTGGTGCCTTATATTACAATACAATTTCACTTGACGCAACATACGGTTTTAGGTATATTGCTACTTTGAAAAACAATGTCTCATATACCCAGGGAACATTGGGCCTCTTCTAACTAGCTGAAGAAGTCCTTTCTAGATGCTTCCTTTATGTAGCACTACCCCCGTAAGCCCCTGTACACACGGTCGGAGATTCTGCCAACCAAATCCGTCGGATTTTGTCCGTCGGATTTAGTCCGACGGATTGTGTCCGAAACTGTTGCATACACACGGTCGGACTAAGTTGTCGAAAAATCCGATCTTTCAGAACGTGATGACGTAATTTCGTTACGATGGGACTACATTCAGGCTAGTAGCCAATAGCTTTGATGTAGGAATTTGATCTGAGCATGTGTGGCACTTGGTCCGATCAAAATTTGCTACACATGATTGGAATATGTCTGATCGAACCAGTTGGTCGGTAAATATTTCCAACATGTTGGAAAATTGGGTCCGACGGATATTCGGACGGAATCAGTCCGATGCATACCACACACAGTCGGATTATCTGACGACACGGTCCGGTAGGACGCATTCCGATGGATTCTCCGACCGTGTGTACAAGGGCTAAGAGTTGCTGATTTCCAGGTCCCCACTGCTGCACAGCCAGTCACACAGCATTTTCTTCATTCACTCAAACACAGTAAACAATCCTTGGCTTATTTTTGTTGTATTATTAGGGGATGATAACTTTGATGGGGTAGGAAATTATGGGATGCCCAACTTGAAAATGTCCAGAGCACAGAACAAAAGGGGGACAACTTCCTCCCTATTTAAATAGAATTCCTCTTCTTCCTTCTTCCTGCATAAACTTGGTTCACTATGTACAGCACCTGCTGATCATTCTGGATGGAATTAGCAATGATGTCAACTCAGCAGCAGCCCATTACAGGCTAGGAACATCCCGTCCCTTTGTGGATAATTTAGCATATTGTGGAGTAAACAGTATCTCCTTCTGCCTCCCTGTAGACACTGAGCTCTGTTCTACCACTGCAGAAAACTGCCAGCCCGCCAGGTTGCCCCCAACCCACCTGCCTGCTTGCTTTCGCCAGTCCTCCTAACTGGCCCACACACATGGGTAATCCCCAGGCCACAGTTAAATGATGACTTGGCACACCATGGTCTTCAAGAAAGCTCTGTTACAGCTGACAGCCTCTCCCCTTGTCTTTTGTCCTTGCATCAAGCTGATCTACTCACTGACTCTGCTTGCTCTCTCCTTCTGCCTTTCTGGTCTGAATCCCCCCAACTGCCTCCTGTGATGGGATCTTTTCAGGCCAGATTTCCTGAGCTCTAGCCGGGGTAAGACCCCCTCCCTGGCAGGGGTCCCTCAAGGGCCATAACAACCTCTCCTCAACACTGCTTCTCCATCTTCCATCCAACTCCCCTGCTGGCATGGCCCATGTCTATTTATAGGTTTCTCATTCCCCCGCCAGGCTCATTTCTGGAGATTGGCTGAGGGCCCATAAATATTCAAGGTAACCCCTCCTAACCTCTGCCCACTATTTTCTACAACATTCTAGAAATGGGGGGCATCAGAGAGCTGCCAGGATGAGTCATCCAGCCCTGCACTCTTGTAACCTTGACCCAATTACAGACTCACCAGCTAATATGAGTCAGAGTATAGTTTGCCTACTCTCACTACTAGTAGCACACACTAGAGGGTGTTACACTTACACAGTTTCATGACACCCCAGTACTACGACTATATCTGCTATAGCATTATTTGAATCATTAATTCAATCAATTAAGTTATGCTCCTGTTTTATTGTTGCCCAAAAGCACAGTAGGTAGTTGGTGAGCCAGAAGGGTAGTAAGAAATGTTTTTTTCACCCACTCTTTTAGCTCATCCATCTGGAAAGAGCTTTAGGTTGTGTTCCTAAACCATGAGACTTTAGGCTGCACCATCTAAATCCTGAATAACTATCAAATATACAATATTAACCACTTCCCACCCGGCCACTGCATATAAACGGCCAGGTGGGAGCTCTCTACTCCTGACAGGACGTTAGTGAACGTCATGTCAAAGAAGCGGGATCGCGCGGGCGCGCTCCCGCGCAGCTGCGCGATCCCGGTGCGCGCGTGTCCCCCGCACACGCCGCATCTCGGATCGGCAGGAGAGCAATGTCATTTGCCCTCCTGATCCGCACGATGGCTGTGTCTAATCACAGCCATCGTAAGGTAAACAAAGGGGGATGGGCGGCAGATAACCAGTGATCGCGCCGCCACGTGCCCGCGCAGCGGCGCAATCCCGATCTGCCTGAGACCCCCGGAGACCGGAGAGAAAAATACAACAGGAGGGCCATGTGATTGGCCCTCCTGATCACATGACGACTGTGTCCAATCACAGTCGTCATGTAATGTAAATAGAGAGCAGTTGTAACTGCTCTCATCTCTTCCTCTCCTCACACAGAACCTGTCAGTGAGGAGAGGAAGAGAAATCTTTGCTTCAGCCGGGAAGATTAGTGAGTTTTCTAGCTGTTTGTCTGCTGTTTACCCACTGATCTCCCAGCTAGTGTCCCCAAAAACACAGTGTCCCCAAAAACACAGTGTCCCCAAAAACACAGTGTCCCCAAAAACACACAGTGTCCCCAAAAACACACAGTGTCCCCAAAAACACAGTGTCCCCAAAAACACCTGGCACATCGGCCCGCCATCTGACACATCAGCCACCCGCCATCACCAGGCGCATCTGACCCGCCATCACCAGGCGCATCTGACCCGCCATCACCAGGCGCATCTGACCCGCCATCACCAGGCGCATCTGCCCCGCCATCACCAGGCGCATCTGCCCGCCATCACCAGGCGCATCTGCCCGCCATCACCAGGCGCATCTGCCCGCCATCACCAGGCGCATCTGCCCCGCCATCACCAGGCGCATCTGACCCGCCATCACCAGGCGCATCTGACCCGCCATCACCAGGCGCATCTGACCCGCCATTACCAGGCGCATCTGCCCCGCCATCACCAGGCGCATCTGCCCGCCATCACCAGGCGCATCTGCCCGCCATCACCAGGCGCATCTGCCCCGCCATCACCAGGCGCATCTGCCCCGCCATCACCAGGCGCATCTGCCCGCCATCACCAGGCGCATCTGACCCGCCATCACCAGGCGCATCTGACCCGCCATCACCAGGCGCATCTGCCCCGCCATCACCAGGCGCATCTGCCCCGCCATCACCAGGCGCATCTGCCCCGCCATCACCAGGCGCATCTGCCCCGCCATCACCAGGCGCATCTGCCCCGCCATCACCAGGCGCATCTGCCCCGCCATCACCAGGCGCATCTGACCCGCCATCACCAGGCGCATCTGCCCCGCCATCACCAGGCGCATCTGCCCCGCCATCACCAGGCGCATCTGCCCCGCCATCACCAGGCGCATCTGACGCCCGCCATCACCAGGCGCATCTGCCCGCCATCACCAGGCGCATCTGACGCCCGCCATCACCAGGCGCATCTGACGCCCGCCATCACCAGGCGCATCTGACGCCCGCCATCACCAGGCCCATCTGACGCCCGCCATCATCAGGCCCATCTGACGCCCGCCATCATCAGGCCCATCTGACGCCCGCCATCATCAGGCCCATCTGACGCCCGCCATCATCAGGCTCATCTGACGCCCGCCATCATCAGGCCCATCTGACGCCCGCCATCATCAGGCCCATCTGACGCCCGCCATCATCAGGCCCATCTGACGCCCGCCATCATCAGGCCCATCTGACGCCCGCCATCATCAGGCCCATCTGACGCCCGCCATCATCAGGCCCATCTGACGCCCGCCATCAGGCCCATCTGACGCCCGCCATCAGGCACATCTGACGCCCGCCATCTGACATCTTCCGCCCGCCATCTGACATCTGCCCGTCAACATGACTAAAAGGTCGTACAGCGCAGAGGAGGCTTTCCAGATGCTCCAGAGTATGTCGGACGAGAGTAGCGGGGAACTCTCTCCGTCAGACTCGGATAGCGATTATGAGCCAGTGGAAAGCAGTGGCTCCGAGATGGAAACCGAGGAAGATAGAATCCTAACAAGGAGAAACAGGAGAAATGAGCAGGCGCAGACATCAAACAGCAGCGCACCACTCCAGGATGATATGCAGGCATCCACCAGCAGCGCAGCACTCCGGGATAGGCAGGCATCCACCAGCAGTTCTGCAACCTTCCTTGAAGATAGGCCAGATACTAGCAACGGAGCATCCCATCAACGAGGCAGTGCCCATACTAGCCTTCCAGATGTTCTGCTGTATCCAACATGGCTGCCCGATACGTCAGTAGAACCTGTTATTCCCCTTTTTACATCCCAGCCAGGCCCTCAGATACAGACGGAAAATGTAACCCCACTTTATTATTTTCATTTATTTTTTACCAATGATCTCCTAACTGACATTGTGGAGCAATGTAATCTATATGCCAGCCAACATATAGCCAACAATCCCAGTTCCTCCTATGCCCGTCCTTTTTTTTGGAAACCCCTCACCGTGGAAGAATTTAAAATTTTCCTTGGCCTAACCCTCAACATGGGGCTAACAAAAAAAAATGAAGTCCATTCCTACTGGTCTACCCAACCTATCCACCACATGCCGGTCTATTCATCAATTATGTCCAGAAACCGTTATGAGATGATCATGAGATTTTTACATTTCAATAACAATGCCCAATGCCTCCCTCGAAATCATCCCAGTTATGATAAATTATTCAAAATTCGGCCCCTAATCAATTTTTTTTCCGCCAGTTTCAAACAGATGTTTACCCCTGATAAAAATATTTGTGTGGATGAATCCCTATTACACTTCACTGGGCGACTTGGAATACAACAATACATGCCCAGTAAAAGAGCCAGACGTGGGGTAAAATTTTATAAGGCGTGTGACAGGGCCACGGGTTACACATATGACTTCATAATTTATGAGGGAAAAGACAGACAGCTAAACCCCCCTGGATGCCCTACCTACATGGGAACAAGTGGCAAAATTGTCTGGCAGCTGATCCAACCATTGCTTGGGAAAGGTTACCACCTATATGTAGACAATTTCTACACAAGTCTCCCACTTTTCCGCCATCTATACCTAAAGCAGACTGTGGCCTGTGGGACAGCACGGACCAACCGCAAAGGTTTCCCACAGGTGTTGGTCACCAAGAAATTAAAACAGGGTGAAATGGCCAGTATGCGGACTGACGAGGTACTAGCGGTGAAGTGGAGAGATAAAAAAAGAGATGTCTACATCCTTTCCACAATACACAATGACACCTTGGTGGAACTGCAAAGAAGAAAAGGCCCCATCCAGAAGCCAAAATGTATCCACGAGTATAACTTATACATGGGGGGGGTGGATATGAATGACCAGATGATGCAGCCCTACTTGGCCACCAGGAGATCACTGTTTTGGTACAAGAAAGTCGCCGTTTATTTGATGCAATTGGCCATGTTCAATTCTTATATTATTTTTTCTAAGAGCACCCAAAGTTCCCTGACCTATCTAAGATTCCAAGAAGATGTCATCACAGCCCTTGTCTATCCCCATGGCCAACCCACTCAACTAATTCGCTCTGATGCAGTAGCCAGACTCCATGAAAGGCACTTTCCCGACATCCTCCCTCCTACCCAAACAGGTCGCAAACCCCAAAAAAGATGCCGTGTGTGTACAAGTAGAGGAATTCGCCGTGACACCCGATACTACTGTCCAGACTGTCCCTCCCAGCCAGGCCTCTGCATTGGAACTTGCTATCGAAGCTATCATACTTCACTAAACTATTAGTAAAGTGAAGATGATTTCTTTCCAGTATCCACTTTCTGCCATTTCTGTGTATGACCCGGACTGTTAAATGACTATGCCTCTGCCAAACATATTTCTGCCTTCAACGTGAATTGACCTCGGCCTGTTAAATGACCATGCTTTTTGCCTGCCTCCTGAACTGATCATTTGCCCTGCCACTGTACAGCACAGGGGTCTCACATGTGAGGGGCTCCAGAAAAAGTTTTCCGAGTGGAGAAAACCTTTTTCTCCAGGTTTTTCGTTTTCTCGGATTAGGGTCTGGAGACTCGGAGGCTTCGTAGAGATTTGGGTGGGAAGAAGCCTCTACCCCTGTCCTCGGGTCTTACCTGACCAAGGCCCAATGTACAAAGTGCCGCCTGCTGCCATCTGAACTGGCCCTGCCTTTGCCTGCCACCTAAACTGGCCATGCCTGTGCCTGCCACCTGAACTGGACATGCCTATGCCTGAACTGCCTGCTAAACCTTGGACTGTACTGAACCATGTTCATAATTTTCCATATCTGTCTGCTGCCTGGACAATTCCTGGACATTTCCTTTGGCTGTCTAGAAAATGCTTTGACTGCTCTGGAACGGTGTCCCTGTCTGCTAAAACCACAGGTGAGCCTTTTTTTTACCCTTTGCTCAGCAGAATGTATTTTGGTGTGTAATTCTTGGTGTGTACATGCTATATGTTAGAAGCCTGAAGGTGGTACTTGTATGTTGGGCTTCTGTATGCGGCCAGGCTGTGGAAAAGTCTGACACATGGGGTATCGCCATACTCAGGATGAGTAGCAGAATGTATTTTGGGGTGTCATTTTGGCTATGTACATGTTATGTGTTAGAAAGATCTTCTAAATTGACAACTTTGTGAAAAAAAAATAGGTTTTTATTTTCTTTCCACATTTTCCAAAAACTTGTGGAAAGAAATTATATGTTCAAAAGACTCATTATGCCTCACAGAATATACATTGGGTTGTTTTCTTTCCAAAATGGGGTCACTTTGTGGGTAATTCCATTGTCCTGGTGCTCCAGGGCCTTCAAAAATGTAATAGGTACTCAGGAAATGAAATGTGTAATTTATGCCTTTAGAACGCCTGATGGTGCTATATGGATGTTGGGCCTCTGTATGTTGCTAGGCTGTGGAAAAGTCTGACACATGGGGTATCGCCATACTCAGGACGAGTAGCAGAATGTATTTTGGGGTGTCATTTTGGCTATGTACATGTTATGTGTTAGAAAGATCTTCTAAATTGACAACTTTGTGAAAAAAAAATAGGTTTTTATTTTCTTTCCACATTTTCCAAAAAATTGTGGAAAGAAATTACATGTTCAAAAGACTCATTATGCCTCATAGAATATACATTAGGTTGTTTTCTTTCCAAAATGGGGTCACTTTGTGGGTAATTCCATTGTCCTGGTGCTCCAGGGCCTTCAAAAATGTAATAGGTACTCAGGAAATGAAATGTGTAATTTATGCCTTTAGAACGCCTGATGGTGCTATATGGATGTTGGGCCTCTGTATGTTGCTAGGCTGTGGAAAAGTCTGACACATGGGGTATCGCCATACTCAGGACGAGTAGCAGAACGAATTTTGGGGTGTCATTTTGGCTATGTACATGTTATGTGTTAGAAAGATCTTCTAAATTGACAACTTTGTGAAAAAAAAATAGGTTTTCATTTTCTTTCCACGTTTTCCAAAAACTTGTGGAAAGAAATTATATGTTCAAAAGACTCATTATGCCTCACAGAATATACATTGGGTTGTTTTCTTTCCAAAATGGGGTCACTTTGTGGGTAATTCCATTGTCCTGGTGCTCCAGGGCCTTCAAAAATGTAATAGGTACTCAGGAAATGAAATGTGTTTCATGTGTTGAAATGTGTTAATTTATGCCTTTAGAACGCCTGATGGTGCTACATGGATGTTGGGCCTCTGTATGTGGCCAGGCTGTGGAAAAGTCTGACACATGGGGTATCTCCATACTCAGGACGAATAGCAGAATGTATTTTGGGGTGTAATTGCAATTATGCCTGCACCATGTGTGAGAAATAACTTGTAATATATATATATATATTTCTTAATTTTCCAAAGCATTGTGGGGAAAAAATTGCAACTTCAAAAAATTCACTACGCCCCTTACCAATTACCGCAGACTGTCTTCTTTCCAAAAAGGGGTCATTTGGGGGGTTATTGTACTGTCCTGACATTTTAGGGCCTCAAGAACTGAGATAAGCCATGCATTAGGATTGATACATTTTCAATTATGCATAGCATGGCTTGTAGGCTCTATAACTTTCACACAAACCAATGATCATACACTTATCAGGATTTTTTTTACCAAAGACATGTAGTAGAATACATTTTGGCCTAAATTTTCGCCAAAATTAGATTTTTTTGGTTTCTTTTAAAAGAGAAAGTAGAAAATTTTGTTTTTTTTTCAAAAAAATCGCTCTTTTTTCGCTTATATTACAAAAAATAATAAATGAAGTGGTGAATAAATACCACCAAAAGAAAGCTCTATTTGTGTGAACAAAATGATAAAAAATTCATTTGGTTACAGTGTAGCATGACTGAGTAATTGTCATTCAAAGTAAGAGAGCACTGAAAGCTGAAAATTGGTCTGGGAAGGAAGGGGGTTTAAGTGTCCTGTATTGAGGTGGTTAAACAAAAGCACAGCAAATATATCTAAATATGGAGAAAAATGGGCATTGATGTCCATTGATTTATAATAATTTAAATAAGAATAAATCAATTACTGAACAATAAAACAAATGCATAAAAAAGTTACAATAGACTCAATCAACAACATGATAAATGACATCAAACCAAATTGTTCCCAGGGCCAGCATGGATGATAAAGAAAAATGCTGTGAGAAAGCGGAGGGGGAGGGTGGTGGTGAGAAACCCGGTAAGGTATGACTGGTCTTTGAAAAATCTTGAGCACAGATCACCAGTTTTATAAATTACAAAATAAAGCAAGTCAAGAGCTTTGGCCACTGAAGTCTCATTGGAAGGAGGTGGGTGCAACATAAATAATGTCACTCTCATCTACTCATTCCATATCATTCTTCATTACAAATGTACTTCTGCTTAGCATGAATAAACATCCCGGGTCTGTATTGATTATGTTGTACTTGGGTATATGTACAATGTTACTGGAAATATTTTTTTTTAAATTTAGGAATCTACTACAAACCACAAAACCAACACCTAATAAATATTGTGACAATGAAGGTTATCATGGTGGCATCCCGTCACTAATAATGTGGAAAAATCTTAGTGCCAGAATTCAATGCAGCAAAACTTCTGCATCTAACAATCTTGCACAGAAATGATTGTGGATAAAACTAATAATCTGTCCTTGTTGAGCATAAACAGTTACAACAAGAGTACACAAGGGCTATCTCCTCTTCCCTCCCATGTCTTTTTTTCCATAGCTGAAATTGGAAAAATGGGATAAGTATAGGTCACACTTACAGAAAATTAGTTGTTACCACAGCAGAATTTGCATGGAAATAAACCTAGAAAATCCTCATGGTACAGTACATATTCAAGAGGATAGCAATCAAAGAGAGCTAATGCAACAGAATTCTGTGTACCTTAGTAGTAAGTACAGTTAAAATTGATGAGATGACTTTACTTTATCATACCATTATATGGAAACCATATTTACATCTTACAACAGGAGTCTCCTGGATACACTACAGTCTAGGTTTTCCTCTTTTGTAGAATGCTTCAGAAATGATTAGGAGCAGATTGTGTACTGATTTATCGCCAAAGGTCTACACCCGGCATAACAATCCCGGGTGTCCCAGACTAGGGGCCTCTACAGTTTAGATGGCCAAAATATTGTTTCAATTATCTACTTTATTTATTAGACCTCTCTGGCTCTTTAGTCTTTCCCTTTAGCCATAGTTAGGAAAAACAACACTAGTAAAGCAGTCCAGGTGAATCCATCCCTGGAAACGTATCACTGGAGGGGAGAACTTTGAGGACAGGAGAACGTGCTGACAAGTTTGCAGCCTTGTCTGTAGTTGGTTAGGTTGATATTTGCTGTTATTGCTCAGCACTGTTACCAGATGCAGGAAACTGTGTGAGGTTGCGAAGCTGGGGAGAAGGTCTATGGTTAATGTATAAAGCCCCCACTGGATATGTTAAAACAGACCTTTAAGCTTTAAGAACAATAGATGATAAGGTCCCTTGAAGACAATCAGTTTAATCTTGAATACTAATCCCCGCAATTGATCAACAAATGGATGTGATGTAATTGAAATGAATGGTGCCAGTCACGGGACAGTATACCATCTACTCTTAAAATGTTGAATAAACCCACTAAAATTTATTTTTAATCATAACAATGACATGCCTTTACTTCCCCTAACTCTAACCCTTTACTCTAGTGCCACAAATACCTGTTATCCACCGTATGGTTATTTCAGCTCCATCCACGATTCTCTGTTATCATCCACCATATAATAAAATGAAAATCTCATTAACCCCCCCCCCCCAATAAAGTGTAATAAGAAAAAAGCTCAAATTCAAACCAGAAAAGATAGAGAACGCGAAATAAAGTACATCTGCTGAAGACTTGGTATGCATAAGTCCTTAGTTCCTATAATTTTAGTGATACTATCAAGTTCATTTAATAAACAATCCAGATTACATTGGTAATATGTAAAATCAAATTTTAGTTTCTAGAAAAGAGATTCAATGAATAAGTGCTTTCTATTAGTTACCTCCTTTTTTGTTATAGAAAGACTGCATGAGTTAATGTCAGCATTGGCACTGTGAAAGCAATAGTAATGAACATTAAGAAGCCAATGTTCCTTGGCTGCTGGTCCCTCTACTATATCTGTGACTGTTAGTAAGATCTTGTCCTTGTAAATGTGCACTCTTATTTGTATATTCACATACAAGATCCTATGCATCATTTAATTTCCATTAGCTGTGGATGCAAGTGTACATGGTCACAGGGTGGTAAATTAAGTTAATAAGAGTAACCACTGCAATTAAATGAATGTGATTACACAGGAAAGCTGTGTTATTAAAATAATACATCTTACTGATACTGGGCCATGAAGAACCCATGAAGTAAGTACCCATTAAGATACTGGGCCATAAAGTACCCAAATCAGTTGGATTAATTAGCCGCTACATCCCCCATTTCTCTCTTGCCATCCTATTGTCCTCCAGGTTAAAGAAAGTAAGTCCTTTGTAAGAAAAGTCATAATGTGAATCTTACATGGGGCAGGATACAACTTTTTTAAACACTTGACCACTGGGAATTTAAACCCCCTTCCTAACCAGACCAATTTTCAGCATTCGGTGCTCTCACATTTTGAATGACAATTATTCAGTCATGCAACACTATACCTATATGAAATTGTTGTCCTTTTTTTTTTACACAAATAGAGCTTTCTTTTGGTGGTACTTAATCACCTCTGGGTTTTTCATTTTTGTCGCTATAAAAGAAAAAAGACCAAAAAAGAAAAAAGACCAAAATGCATTTTTATTAGTTTCCGTTATAAAATTTTGCTAATTAGTAATTTTTCTTCATAAATTTTGGCCAAAATTTATACTGCTACATTTCTTTGGTAAAAATAATCCAAATCGGTGTATATTATTTGGTCTTTGTGAAAGCTATAGAGTCCACAATCTATGGTGCCAATCTAAAAATGTATTACACCTGAAGTACTGACGGCCTATCTCAATTCTTGAGACCCTAATATGCCAGAAAAGTACAAATACCCCCCCAAATGACCCCTTTTTGGAAAGTAGACATTCCAAGGTATTTAATAAGAGGCATGATGAGTTTTTTGAAGTTGTATTTTTTTCCCACAATTCTTTGCAAAAAAATTGTTTTTCACAAAATTGTTATATTAGCGGGTTATTTCTCACACGCAGCATATGCATAGCACAAATTACACCCCAAAACACATTGTACTACTCCTCCTGAGTATGGCGATACCACATGTGTGAGACTTTTACACAACGTGGCCACATACAGAGGCCCAACATGCAAGGAGCACCTTCAGGCGTTCTTGGAACATTTAATTTCTTGACTACTTCTTATGCCGCGTACACACGATCAATCTATCCGGCGGACTTGGTCCGGTGGACCAGAGTCCTCCGGACAATCCGCCCGTGTGTGGGCTCTGGCGGATTTTTTTCCCCCAAAAGTAGTTTTGACTCAAAAATTGTCTGACGGACTGCGAGTCCAGCGGAAAATCCAGCCGTGTGTGTGCTAGTCCGCCGGACTTTTGAAACATGGAGGAAAGTCCGTTCATTTTGAACGCGGCTCCAGGTAGCCGGGACTAGCGAAGGAAGTCAATGTCGCCGCCTTTGGCCGCGAGATTGACACGTCGCTGGCCTTGTCACCTGGTATGGACTTAAAGGGGAAACCCTACGCCGAATAAACGGTGTGGGGGTCCCCCCCGAGATCCACATAAGACCCTTATCTGAGCAAGCAGCCCGGCCAGGAAAGGGGGTGGGGACGAGCGAGCGCCCCCCCTGAGCTGTACCAGGCCGCGTGCCCTCAACATGGGGGGGTGCTTTGGGGAAAGGGGGGCCATGCGGCCCCCCAACCCAGAAGCACCTTGTCCCCATGTTGATACGGACAAGGGCCTCTTCCTGACAACCCTGACAACCAACGGCCAGGGTTGTCAGGAAGAGGCCCTTGTCCTCATCAACATGGGGACAAGGTGCTTCTGGGTTGGGGGGCCGCATGGCCCCCCTTTCCCCAAAGCACCCCCCCATGTTGCGGGCGGGAGGCTTATCGGAATCCAGGAGCCCCCTTTAATAAGGGGCCCCCCAGATACCGGCCCCCCACCCTATGTGAATGAGCATGGGGTACAATGCACCCCTACCCATTCACCTGGTGAAAAAAAATGTAAAAAAAAAACACAACACAAGGGTGTGAGGCACTCTAGTGGCATGGATGTGGCATGGATGAGCATGAATGGGGATGGATGAGCCATGGATGGGGATGGCTGAGTATGGCTGGGGTGACTAAGCATGAATGAGTATGGCTGGGTACAGCTGAGTACGGCTGGGTACAGCTGAGTACGGCTGAGTACGGCTGAGTACGGCTGGGTATTTCTGAGTATGGATGGGGGTGGATGGGATGGCTGAGCATGGATGGATGGATGAGTATTGCTGAGTATGGATGGATGGATGAGCATGGATGAGTATTTCTGATTAGGGATGGATGGCTGAGCATGGACAAGTATTGCTGAGTATGGATGGCTGGCTGAGTATGGATGAGTATTGCTGAGTATGGATGGCTGGCTGAGTATGGATGAGTATTGCTGAGTATGGATGGCTGGCTGAGTATGGATGAGTATTGCTGAGTATGGATGGCTGGCTGAGTATGGATGAGTATCACTGAGTATGGATGGATGGATGAGCATGGATGGATGAATGAGTATTGCTGAGTATGGATGGATGGCTGAGCATGGATTAATATTGCTGAGTATGGATGGCTGGCTGAGTATGGATGGCTGGCTGAGTATGGATGGCTGGCTGAGTATGGATGGCTGGCTGAGTATGGAGGGCTGGCTGAGTATGGATGGCTGGCTGAGCATGGATGGATGGCTGGCTTGCTGAGTATGGATGGATGGCTGGCTGAGCATGGATGGATAAGGATGGTTGGCTGAGTATGGATGGCTGGCTGAGCATGGATAGATGGCTGGCTGGCTGAGCATGGATGGCTGGCTGAATATGAATGGCTGGCTGAGTATGGATGGATGGCTGGCTGAATGGCTGGAGTGGGCACAAATCAGGGCTGTAGGCCCTACACATCCAGCCCACAATGCTGCAGCACCACCTGATCTCTCCCCTCTCCCCTCTCTGTACAGAGAGGGAGAGAGAAATCGGACTTGTCGCCGGTTTTTTTACAAGCGATCGCATTTCACAGAGAGATCACATGTTAAACGGGCGTTGCCAGCGGCGGTGGACCCGTCGGTCATGGATGTTCCCGAGTGCGCGCCCCAGGGGACATGCGGGAGCAAGATTCTGGGAGGACGTCAATTTACGCCCTCCCAGAGTTATCGAGCCACGCCGTAGCTGTCATTCGGTCGTTAAGTAGTTAAAGTTAAGTAGTTAAATGAAATGTACAATATTATTTTTTAGGAGCCCTATTGGGGGACTTTAGTGAAAAAACAGGGGTCTAAACAGACCCCTGATGTCTCACATTTGAGACAAAGAAAGAGACTGAGGACATATTCCTGAGTCCCCTTTTCTGCAGCCTCAGCTGCAAGCGGCTGGGTATTCAGATTTTACCACCACCACCCATATCCTGGTGCTCTAAGGCCGCTGCTTTAAACAGCCTTATGCTGGTGCTGGCCCTGTCCACAGTAGTGTCCTCTGCCCCCCCCCCCCCTACACACAGCAATGACCGTCACATCACCCCTCCCACTAAAACACACATTAATCAGTGAAAAACGCCTACTTCTCCTACCTACATAGGTGTACACAGGAGGCTGCACATCTCTGGACAGGGGGCGGGAGCACGATCTACCAAAGTTAATGTTTCATAATACCAAGCTGGTGATTGGTTGCTAGGACTGCCCCTTGTTCTAGCAACTATTCATCTGCCAGTTAACTTCAAAAGTTAACTTGGTCAACTCCAGCTCTTCATCGTCTGTCCAGAGCTGTGTAGTCTCTGCTCTCATGTGAGGAAGCATCAGCCAGGAGGCTAGAGGAAGGACTGGCGCAAAAGTAGCAGGGGGTTGGCAAAGCAGAGAAGTGTCCCCGATTGACTTGACACCCGCCTGCGGTCGACAGGTCAATCGGGATCAATGGGTTGCCTACCTTCTGGTTTAGAGCAGTGAGGTAGGAATGTAATCATTTTAGGTACTGCAAGCAGAATCACTCCTAATGCCGCGTACACACGAGCGGATTGTATGGCGTACTTAGTCCGTCATACAATCCGACGGACAATCCGTCGTAGTTTCCACTGAACGGACTTGACCACACACGGATACACAAACAGTCCGTCGAAAGCTTGCGCGATGACGTGTACAGCACGTACGACGGGACTAGAAATAGGAAGTCCAAGACACAGCAAAGCACCCTTCCGCCGTGTAAATCCTTTCTGGGCATGCGCCATTCTTAGTCCGTCGAACTAGCATACTGACGACCGTATTGTCCACTGAAACCAAAGTACGACGGACAGATTTTTGGAAAAAACGAAATTCTTAGTACTCCGGACGGCACGCTGAAAAAGTCAGCTGAAGCCCACACACGAGCGGATTGTCCGCTGAAATGTGTTTCAACGGACTAAGTACGTCAAACAGTTCGACCATGTGTACGCGGCATAACAATATATATGCACAGCAAAGCAATAGATTACAATTCTAGTATGTTTTGTTGCAAGAAGGGCTGACCTTTAGAGCAGAGAATAGCAGTGCTGATGAGGTGCATATGTCATAAAGGGTTTATGTATATAAGGCGTGGTTAAAGTTAGGGTTACAAGGAAGATGAGGGGGCCTAGGAGTAGGGAATTGCCTTTTTTGCCCAAAAAGATCAGTTTTGAATTCTTGGATACTGAAAACTGATTTATCTTCTACAAAACAATCATGCATACTCAGTCTGCCTCTTCATTTAAAGACATGGCGCAATCTTTGGAACTTATTGGACTGGGACTGCTAGCCTATAATAAAACAATGATCATTCCATTGTGTGTGGCAAATCAACATTCTCTTAATACATGTTGATGAAATGAGAATTTGCACTTTTTTTTTTTATATTACTGGAAATGAAACAGGTTGATAATGTGCAATGTTATTGGCTGTTCTATGTCAACACAGAACACACTCGAAGCTTTTTTTTTTGCCTTTTTTAGCATTTTATTGGAAACAACCACCACCTCATTTCTTTATTTTTATTAAATTTTTACCCTTACAAAACAATAATATATGTGCCAGCAGTAATGAAAAACATATGAAGTAAGGTGTCCCCTCCGCGATAAAAGCAGAACTATGAAAGTAGAAATGAACGAAACACAGAATGGAGTGGAATATGCAGGTGCTCTGTTGTTGTATATATAAGATATGCCTTGTACACACGGTTGGACATTCCGACCACAAAATCCGAAATTTTTTCTGACGATTTTGTCCAAAACTGGTGTTGCATACACACAGTTGGACAAAGTTGTCGGAAAATCTGATCGCTTGGAACATGATGACGTTCGTTCGTTATGAATGGACTACGTTCAGGCTAGTAGCCAATAACTTTGGTTTCGTAATTTGATCTGAGTGTGCGTGGCACTTTGTCCGATCGGAATTCTCTACAAACGATCGGAAAAAGTCCCATCGGATTTTTTGTCAGAAAATTCGAGCTCCTGCTCTCAAATTTAAAGTCCGCTTGAACCCACACACGATTGGATTTTCCGACAATATAATCCAATCGGACCTTTTCGGTCAGAATTTCCGACTGTGTTTACAGGGCATTAGAGTGAGACATGAAGAACTTATGGATTATCTATCTATCTATCTATCTATCTATCTATCTATCTATCTATCTATCTATCTATCTATCTATCTATCTATCTATCTATCTTATAATAATAAGAAGTAAACAATCATGAACAGATCTTATAAATATTATCCTCTGTTGGTATTTTTTGACTGTTTTATAAAAATAATAATTCACATTCAAATAAAGTCTATAATTAAATGTTAAGTCCAAGCAGAAACCCAGCCAAAAAAAAAAAAACGAATGTTACAAACACTAAAACGTTGCTTATATTTTTATTGCAGTCTGCATCCCCATTGGAGAGATCTTCCTTGCCTTCCTGTCCTGGTAGGCTAAAGTAAAATATAAAATTTTACAATTTTCACTGGAGAAAAAAGTGAAATTAAATCTGCAATGGGGGCAGCTGTCAACAATACCATGTCCCCCCACTTTGTACAGCTTTCCTCTCACTTTCTTGTGTTAGAGACATGGGAATGTAGGGAAATCTCCGCAATGGGGACACAGACAACAACCTGACCTGACAGAACCTTTCATTTTCACTTTCAGTGTATATTAACATTCTGCTGGAGAGGCGAAAGGACCTGCACAGAACCTTGACATCAATCCTATTGGACATATTTGGGATGAATTGGAATGCTGACTGCAAAGGCTTTTCTTGTTCAAGTTGCTTATTAATATAAATGAGTCAAAATGACAACAGACAGGTTAGTAAACCATTGCAAGACATATGTCAATAACAAACACATGCATGGGATAGGGTTAACAGCCCAAAAATTTTTTACAGAATCTTATTACAATGTCTCTTGACCAAAATCTTGGTTAGGCAAAATGAAAGAGCAATAGAGAAAGAAAATAATAAAGCCGCGTACACACGGGCGGACTGTATGGCCAACTTAGTCCGTCAGACAATCCGACGGACAGTCCGTCCTACTTTCGAATGAACCGACTTGACCACACACGGATGCACAAACAGTCCGTCGAAAGCTTGCGCGATGACGTGTACAGCACGTACGACGGGACTAGAAATAGGAAGTCCAATACACAGCAATGCAACCTTTTGCCGTGTAAATCCTTTCTGAGCATGCGCCATACTTAGTCCGTCGAACTAGCCTACTCACGAGCGGATTGTCCGCTGAAATCCAAAGTATGACGGACAGTATTACGGAAATTCCGAAATACTTAGTCCGCCAGACTGCACGCTGAAAAAGTCCGCTGAAGCCCACACACGAGCGGACTGTCCGCTGAAATGTGTTTCAACGGACTAAGTACGTCAAACAGTTCGACCGTGTGTATGCGGCTTAAGAGAAAGATGAAGGGGGAAAGAAGGAGGAGGGGACAGGGAAAAAAAAAAGATTACAAAGGATTTTCATCCAACATTGGTAGCTGGCCCCAGAAATGCCCCTTTGGCTGAATGGGCACACATATTTAGACAGAATAAAGGTAATTAGGGCACCTGGACCAGATAGCATACACCCATGGGTCATAAAAGAATTGAGCTCTGTCATTTAAAAGCCATTGTTTCTAATTTTTAGGGACTCTTGAATGATTGGCATAGTACTACTGGATTGGCGTAGGGCCAATGTGGTGTCTATATTTAAAAAGGGGTCAAGGTCTTTATCAAGTAACTATAGACCTGTTAACCTGTTTAACTTCTATAGTTGGGAAGATATTGGAGAGTTTAATAAAAGTCCACATAAATGAGTTCTTGCTGGAAAAAAATATTTTAGGCAAAAGTCAGCATGGATTCATGAAAGACAGAAGTTGTCAAACACCTGATTTCTTTTTATGAGGAGGTTAATAAAACCTTGGACAAAGGGAGGACTGTGGACGTGGTATACTTGGATTTTGAAAAAGCATTTGACACAGTTCCCCACACACGGCTAATGTGTAAGGTAAAGTCTACAGGCTTGAAAAGATCAGTTTGTAAATGGATAGGGCGAAGGCAGTGACACTCTGAACTGGACGACTTAAGTAGGCAGGACTGACGAGCAGGATATGAACAACAGCTGAGTAACTGTGGAGAGAGATGGGAGCTGGCAATTAGCCATCAGCTGAGTGGCCAGCTCAGAGAAGGAAGGGCTGAGCCCAGCCCTGACAGTACCCCCTCCTCAACGACCCCTCCCTCTCGGAGGACCACCAGGCTTGAAGGGAAAACGTCTATGAAAATCACGAAGGAGGACAGGGGCATGTACGTCTACGGATGTTCCTCTGTACCCCTTCCAATGCACCCACGGAACCTACGGGAGTCAACAATGGACTGTACTTCATACTCCTCATGGTTCTCAACCTGTACAGGGTGAGGACGTGGCACAGAGGTGGTAAAGTGGTTGCAAACCAAAGGTTTTAATAAGGAGACATGAAATACATTTGAAATACGCATATTAGAAGGAAGGTCTAATGCGTAAGCCACTGGGTTAATCCTGGGAAGGATAGGGAAAAGCCCAATAAACCAAGGTGCAAACTTCAGAGAGGAAACATGAAGTCGGAGGTTGCGAGATGACAGCCAGACCCTGTCCCCAACTTGGTAGGAAGGTGCAAGCAGGCGTCTGCGATCAGCATGGAGTCTGTACCTATCATTAGCATGACGCAAAGCCTCCTGGACTTGTGCCCAAGTGGAACGAAGACCACGGAGATGCTCCTCTAATGCAAGAATACTCTGTGGAACAAATGAGTCAGGCAACATGAGTCATGCAACATGTTACAAGTTCAGTTGCCATAAGAGACAGCGGTCCTACCTATACAGATTTGGCATCCGGTTGAAGGCCTTTGCCTTTATAGCTGTCTACCTATAGCAGTGATGGCTCACCTTGGCACCCCAGATGTTTTGAAACTACATTTCCCATGATGCTCAACAGCACTGCAGAGTGCATGAGCATCATGGGAAATGTAGTTCCAAAACATCTGGGGTGCCAAGGTGAGCCATCGTGGACCTATAGTGCCCCGGAGTCTGCCAGTTAACATTGTATCTACCTCAGGGAGCCCTGGCCCTAACTCGCTCTCCCACAGTTCTTGTTAAGAGACAATAAATCTTTTGTTCGCATTCAAAAAGTGACTGATGCCCAATTATTCCATCTTGCATTACAAAAACTATGCCTAGTAACCCACTTTACAAAGAAGGATGTCAGCTCTCCCTGACTCTGGAAGTCACCATCATGCCCCTAGAGGTCTGGGAGGTCGCTACATATGGAAGGGCAAACAGGTTAAAAAGTGAAATTTACAAAGTTACATTAAAAATGAAAAAAAGGGTGAAAACTGCAATAATAATGCTAAATACAGAAAATTGTATACTCACCTTTCTGTAATTTTCCTTTTCTGACGCATCCCATGGCAGCACACACATTGGGTTGTGACTCTGCCTCCACAACCTGATAGGACTGGTTAGCTATAAGATTTGAAGATGAATCCACCGTTGCATTCTCAGTAACTATCACCTTAGAGGTGTGGGACCCTGTGTGCTGCCATGTGATGTGTCAGGAAAAGAAAATTACGGAAAGGTGAGTATACAATTTTCAGTTTTCCTGACGCATCTTGGCTGCACACACATTGGGAAATAACTCGCTACATGTGTGGGTGCTTTTCAAAAGGAAAAAGATTTATTTGCTCAAGTACAAGGTATGGATGAATTAGTTTGGGTGATTGATCTCCTGAACTCAGCTGTAGTCAACTGAGTCGGTTCTATTTTGTAGTGTGTCATGAACGTGGTTTTTGATGTCCGGGTTGCTGCCTTGCAAATAGTTTGTGGGGACACTCTACAATATGCTGCCCAGGAGGTCGCTACTGCTTTTGTCGAGTGGGCTCTCAATCCCTCTGGTATCTGAAGAAGTTGAACTACTTATGCTTTTCTTATGGTTCTAATCAGCCAAGATGCTATCGTTCTTGAGGATGCTGCCTGGCCCTTTTTTACGCCGTGTGGTATGACTAGAAGGTGTTCCGATTTTCTAAATGCACGAGTAACCTCTAGGTAGGTGGAAATGATTGACTTTACGTCCAGGGGATGAGGATCCCCTATTATTGAGAAAAACTGGAAGGTTGATTTCTGAGTTGAGATGAAAGATAGAAGCCGTGGGTACAAACTGATCCGAGGTCTAAGAACAACTCTGTCTGGATAAAAGACCAGATGCGGTTCCTTAATTAGCAGGGCCTGCAGTTCCAAAACCCTCTTGGCCGATGTTATTGCCAACAAAAAAAGCTAACTTGAGTGTTAAGTCCCATAGGGAAACTGAGTGTAGAGGAAAGAAGGGTTCCTTCGACAGAGCTTCCAACATGATAGAGAGGTCCCAGGTCGGGAAGATTGGCTTCCTGGGAGGCCTAATTTTTAGACATGCTCTCTGAAATTGAATGATGAGAGGATCGGAGGCCCATTTAACTCCTGACATCGCGGAAAAAGCAGAGACTTGGACTTTTAAGGTGCTAGAACTTAGCCCCTTCTCCAGGCCTAGCTGCAGAAACTCTAGAACCTGAGAAACTAACGGGTATAGTGGATTCCAGGACTGCTGTTGAGCAAAAGTGGAGAATTTTTCCCAGATTTTATTATATATGCTGTTAGTTGATTTTTTTTCTGGCTTGCTGTAGAGTGGATACTAGTCTGAGCAAACACCCTTGGTCTAACAGCCTCTCCCTTTCAACCTCCAAGCCGTTAGGTGTAATCGTTCTGGAGATGGGTGTAGGAACTGTCCTTGTGAGAGCAAGTCCTGGTATAGTGGAAGTGGGAGTGGTTCTTCCGTGTTCAGTTGCAGGATAGTCGCAATCCATGGCCTCCTCAGCCAAAACGGCAGTATTGCCATTACCGTGGACGTCAAGCTCCTCAATCTGGCTAAGAATCTGGCTATTAGGGGCACCAGAGGGAATATGTACCCTAGGTGAAATTCCCAAGGGTGGTGGAGACAGTCGATCCCTGCCGCTGTGGGGTAGGCTGTTCTTGCTAGGAAGCGGGGACATTTGTTGTTCTCTGGCATTGCCACTAAATCTATATCTGGCGTTCCCCATCTGTGCGTGAGCAGAGCAAAGGCCTGGTGACTGAGGGACCATTCGTTGTTTGACACAAATACTCGACTCAAGTCGTCTGCCAGCTGGTTGTGTGTGTCGCTGGGACGTATATCGTCTTCAAGTCCGCCAGGTGGACTTGCTCCCATTCGAGTATAGGCCGAATTTCCTTCATGAATGTGTTGCTTCGGATACCACCTTGCCTGTGGATGTAGTTTACTGCTACCGTATTGTCCATTCGCAAAAAGGATGCTTTTTCCTGTGAGGAGTGGGCCGAAGGTTAGGAGGGCTTGCCAGGCGGCCCTGAGCTCTAGCACGTTCGAAACT
This sequence comes from Lithobates pipiens, assembly GCF_037356315.1. Lineage (NCBI taxonomy): Eukaryota > Metazoa > Chordata > Amphibia > Anura > Ranidae > Lithobates > Lithobates pipiens. The sequence goes on along the minus strand of NW_027507790.1, from coordinate 165,419,538 downwards.
ATGCCCTGCGGACAAAAAGGCCCAACGGCCTTGAGCCCCCTGGTGCTGATAATGCGCTCCCCAACCCTGCAAACTGGCATCTGTTGTTATTATTTCTGGTAGTGGCGGTACAAGTGGGCGGCAACGTGTCAGGTTGCTGATTTGAGTCCACCACCATGCAGAGTTATTCACTGCCTGAGTGATCACTATTCGCTGATTCATAGAATATCCGTTCCATTGTTTTAGGAACGAGTTCTGGAAAGTTCTCGAATTCCACTGAGACCACTCGATCATTAGGAAGGTGGAGGACATTGATCCCAGGATACTTAGACACGATCTTGCGGATAGATGGTTTGCCAACAGGAGCTTTCTTACTTTGTGGATGAGCGGATGGATCTTCTCCTGGGGAAGACCAACTGTGTTGCCATTGGTATCTAGTTCGGCTCCCAGGAAAATCATCTTTTGCATTGGTACCAGGCTGCTCTTTTTCCAGTTTATTATCCACCTGAATTGTTGGAGTGTGGAGATTAGCACTGTTCGATGTTGCAAAAGTGTTTCCCGACTGTCAGCTAGGAGGATAATATCGTCTCAGCCCTTTCTCCCTCAGGTGTGCTATAACGGGAAGAAAGAACTTTGTAAAGGTTCTGGGTGCCGTTGAGATCCCAAATGGGAGGCTCTGGAACTGGAAATGTTGTTGGCCAATGGCGAAGCGCAGGTACTTCTGGAAGTTTTGATGCACGGGTATGTGAAAATAAGTGTCGGACAAATCGACCGAGAGCATCCAGTCTTCCGCTCCTATTGCTAGTAATATGGATTGCAGACTCTCCATCTTGAAGGATTTGACCAGAATAGTTTGGTTGAGATTCTTTAAATCTAGCACCGGCCTCAAGTCTCCTCTCTTTTTCGTGACTAGGAAAAGAGGGGAATAAAATCCCAAACCTCTCTGCTCCCATGGAACTTCTATAATCGCCTGCTTTTGTAGTAGCTCTATGATATATTTGACCAGAAGTTTGCGTTTTGGGTGCGAGGATGGTAGCCTGGTAAATCTGTAGTGATTTTTGGGAGGTCTGTGTTTGAACTTCCATTTGTGGCCATCTTGAATGGTGGAGATTGTCCAGTGGTCTTGTATATGGTTCATCCATACATGAACAAATAACCTCAGCCTCGCTCCTACTATTGCGGAATGGGTGAGCGTGGCATCAAAAAGACTTCGGTTGGTCTCCTGGGGTAGTTCCCTTTGCCTTCTGTACCCTCACGAAAGACAGCTGCGGGTTTCGCCAATTCGGCTTGAACTCCTTCCGTGGTTTATAAGCTCTTGCATCCCGATATCTTTCGGGCAGGTGGCTTCTGAAAGAGGGGTTCCTTTGCTGCTTGGGCATTTTATCTGACGGGATGAGTGACGATTTTCCTCCCGTGACTTTTCGATATTGCCAAATCCAGCTTGCGGCCAAATAGGTTGGTACCATCGTAGGGAATCTTACATCAATTGGACTTAGAGGTCGTATCCGCTACCCAGGGTTTGAGCCACAGTGCTCACTGAGAGGTCACAGAGGCCAAAATTGCTGTTGCTGAAGATCTTATTATATCCACCGCAGCGTCCGCCACGAAGTCCCCCACTAGGCTGAGTTCCTGCAGAGCGGATATAACTCTTTCTTGGTCTGCTGCTTCCAGTAGTAACTTCTCCACATTTGAAGTCCAGCAGGTGATGGCTCTACCGACCGCTGCCAGAGTGACCACTGGCCTGCAGGCCCCCCCTGCTGCTGAGTATGCCTTTTTAAGGTCGAGATCGATTTTGCGATCCATCACATCTCTAAAGGTCCCAGTGTCTTCTATTGGCAAGGTTACATGGCGCGCCAGTCGCATTAGAGAGGAGTACACCACCGGAGCCAGAATAAGGGGATTCACCTTTGGTTCTTTTAGTGGGTAGAGCTTGCTCAACCTATTGTTTAGCCCTGTTTTTTTGTCCGGTTTCTGCCACTCGTCTTTTATCAGTTCTTCAAGTTCCTCAATAAAAGGAATTGTTTCGGGGTCTTTCTTTAAGTTAGGAAAATATTTTCTTAATTTAGGTGGAGCTTCCTTCTCCTCCTCCCACCTGATTGCCTCCTTCACTGATTTTGCAAAGGGGTCTATTAGTACAAAATCAAATGCAGCTGGCGGTAACACTTCGTCGTCCTCCGGAGAATCTTCTTGTTCTTGATGGGTGTAGGATGTAGAGGCTGAATTAGAAGTTCCGATCGGTTTGTGGGCTGCTACCTGCATGATTGATTCTTTTACTGATTCTTTTATTATATTAGACGCCTCTCTTGCGTCAGATTCCTTATCATGAGTCGCCTCCTCTAGGCAGATTTGGCACACCGATTTAATTGGTATAGCTTGTGCCCCGCAAACCCAACAAGCATTAGGCGCAGGATGCGTATGCCCTCCATCACGATGTCGGTCAGAAGAAGATGAGCTTCTCTGGTGGTGGGAGGATCTTGAACGGCTTCTCTGGGAATGAGAGTGCCTTGAGGGGGAACGCTCTTTCCTTTTAGAGTGCGATGACCCCGAAGATCTGCCAGAACTGCCAGAAAAAAATGGCATTAGTGGCAATGCTCTCTTTTCTCCTCTTCTTACTTACCGATTCCGACGCCCCCTCACCTCACGGTTCGCAGATGGTCTGCTACAGCAGCGGCCTCCATAGGGAAAGTAAAGTGTACCTGTAAGGAGTGGTTCTCTTAGAAAGCAATAGCGCTGCCACGCATGCCATCTTGGAACCTGGCAAAGCTAGTAATAGTGCTTATGTCACTAGGCGCCTGTAGAGTCCTGATGCGGCCGCCATGATGGAGGAGGCAGACCGGCCAAGGAACCATAGAGCCCAGCAAGGAAAAATGAAAAGAAAGAAAAGAAAAAAGTATGTAAACAAACAGGTACAGGAGGGGGAAACAAACGAAGGATGATGAGCCTCTGTAAGACTACCCAGCTAAACGCAGGAGGGAGAAAAATAGAGGTGGGAAACGACTGCTGCACACTTTTAAAACCTGTTTAAGGTTTGTCAGGTGTTTGTCAAACTCCTAGCCCCTGAGGCCATCAGAGTGGGGCTTCCCTTCTTTTACCTCATTTAGAGACTGTACAGACCGGGCTTCCAGCTAGGAGAGGCTGAACCTAGCTTGGGCAAAATGGTAAGGGGGTTCCATGCTTCTAACCAATCCATATCAAACGATCGTCCACACAGATGAGGAAAAAAAGGAGAATGCAACGGCGGACTGCTCTTCAAATCTTATAGCTAACCAGTCCTATCAGGTTGTAGAGGCAGAGTCACAACCCAATGTGTGTGCTGCCATGATGCGTCAGGAAAATACAGTATGTTTCCTTTAATTATAACAAACATTTAACACCAGTTTACACTAGGGCTGATGGTAAATATATCAATAATACAATAGACAGAACCATTCATTTCATATCATGCTTAAGCTTTAAGAAGAATTTGTTAAATATTCACTATATTTAAAGGGTCTATATTCATAATAGTTGACATCTTAATAGAAACATTGCATATCTTTTATAGACTGAACAAAGCTTATTGTGGCTCCGTTTATTGACATGACAGGTGGACTGGGAGCCATAAAGATTTCTGGAAAGAAAAAAAACACACCCTGGAAGACAAGAACGTTTTTAGTTTCAAGAAATGTTCTTTGAGCAACCATATTTCCTTCTTTTTACATTCTAAAAAAGTTGCATTGTGTAATTTTATCTAGGAAAGACTGCACTTGATATACTTGAGAAATTAAGTCACAGGTTGTTCATTTACTAGCCTATTGTTGTCAGGAATGAGCAAGCACAAGTGCCTGTGCAATGTCAAATGCAGCTCATAAATGGGAAACAATAAGTTACTAGACCAGCACAGAAGGCCTTTTGAGACTCTCACAAGCCAAGATTTTTGCCAGAGGACAAAAATCAGCATATTATATGTCCATCCTCCATATTTCAGCTGATGTTTATGTAAATGCATCTAGGGTTAATGATGATGGACATCTGAAGTATATCACAACTTAAAGAATTGAAAAGGAAGGTATATAGCCTAAAATGTCTATTTGATGTAAAACTTTAGGAGGAAATTTGTCTTTTGAGTTTTCTGTATACGAATAGATTGCCTCTAATGATATTTCTCACAGCTTGGGTGGCAACTGTGTAAAGTTATAATCCTAGTTTCATTCAAGACCACTCTCCACCCTTGACTTTGTTCATGCCCCCTCTTAGGATACTGAGACAAGGACATGAGCGAGTGTCACATATGCCCCCAAAAATATGCATCCCAAATTGTGGTGATGGAGGAGTGCATGGAATGAAAGTATAAGCAGCATGTTGGCCCTTTAATTTCATGCTTTTGTAGACAAGTGACATAATTGCCAAAAATGCAGCAAAGTAATCTTATCTTTTTGCAGAAGCTCTAAAAGAGTTTTGCGCCAGAATACCATAGGAGTAAATTTGAAAAGGAGTTGTGTTTATTCTAGTTTGATAATGTTGACAGTAAAATGATAATATATGTATAATATATTTTTATAGATTTTAGATAGTGTTCCCTAGCCAAACTTCAGAAAAAAATGTCTTCTGACTTTTGCTGTGCAAAAAAATAAGTACCTTTAATGATGGTTCTTCTAGGTTAAGAGTGCTGCTGTGTAAGGTACAAATCCTAGTTTTATTCATGCTAAATATTACTGTCAGAACAGAAATTGGAGTGTTGTGGCTAAGAGTTGCAGGTCTTGTCCAGTGAAAGGTTCCTGTTATTTACCTTTCTTTTCCACAGATTTTTGACCATAAATGCCTTGTATTCTATTCACAAAATACAAGGTGTGCTGGGGATCGACAGAGGAACCATCTGTCCCCTTGTCCATTTACAAAACTCCTTGTATTGCATGAAGCGAAGTGGCAAATTGTCTTTTTCAGTTTCTCCTCCACCAGGCTTAGTGTGCCTTATGTGCCTTATAAGTCTAGCCAGTCAACAGTGGCAGTATACTGGGTGATACAAGACAGTTAGTCTAAAGGGACAGGAATTATAAATCGGGTCTTGCTGAGAGGCTGTATGATCCTGTTGAAGATTGACAATGAATAGCTGAAGAGTAGGGATGAGCTTCGTGTTCGAGTCGAACATACGTTCGACTCGAACATCGGCTGTTCGCCCGTTCGAATTCCGAACGTTATGGGCCGTTCGCACCAAATTCGTGTGGCGCTCACGGCCCACAATGCACTGCGTCATCGCAGTGCATTGCTGGCTCATGATTGGCCAAGCATGCACTGTGACCCCGCATGCTTGGCCAATCACAGCGCCAGCAGCGAGGAGAGCCATGATTGGCCACAGGCAGGATGCCTGTGGCCAATCATAGCTCAGGCTGTGTAGTACACGCCCCACACTATATAAGGCCGCCGGCGCGGCGGCCTAGTGTAGTGTGTTGGCGTCTGAAGCAGTTAGTGGGTGTTCTGTGTACATTCAACACAGTACACACCGATCGTTTTCGGCCGATTTTCGATCTTGCTGTTGTGTAGTGGTTGTTGTCTGTGTGCCCTGACCGCAGTATACACCGCTATATTCACCTCACCTATATAGCTAGTGAAATATCTTTTATAATAGAGCTTGCAGTCAGTAGTGTTAGGAGCTTGTGCGTGCTGTCTGCGTGCTCTATACCCAGTACACACCGCTATATCCACCTACATAGCTCTTCTCTATTTGAGCCCACTTGCCATCTGCAGGAGTTATTGGAAGTTGTGTGTGCCTCCAGCACAGCACAGTATACATCTGTATATACCCCTTTATCTCTGGTGTTCTATAAAAAAAGGCATCTGCAGGAGTTAGTGGGTTTTTTGTGCCTCCAGCACAATATACACCTGTATCTACCCTTTATTGCTGTTCTCTAATAGAGCCATCTGCAGGGCTTAGTGGGTGTTGTGTGACTCAATTACAGTATACCCCTTTATCTCTGGTGTTCTATAATAAAGGCATCTGCAGGAGTTAGTGGGTGTTGTGTGACTCCAGCACAATATACACCTGTATCTACCGTTTATTGCTGTTCTCTAATAGAGCCATCTGCAGGGCTTAGTGGGTGTTGTGTGACTCCATTACACTGCTGTTTTACCCAACTCCCTTCATGTCTGGAAGGCCAGCAAGGAGAGGCAGACAGGCGCGAGCCGATAAAAGGGCAAGCAGGCTCTGTGTCTAGAGACAACAGTGCTGGTCGTGGACGCGGTGCATTGTCATCAGCACGTGGCCATAGGACACGCTTGTCCTTTTCGGCAGCTGGACATGTTGAACCGCAACATGCCAACGACTTGGTAGAGTGGATGACCAAGCCCTCTTCATCCTCCTCATCCTCTCTCACCCAGTCTCAGGGTACTAGCAAAGCAGCTGCCAATGCATTGTCTTCCCTCCTCTCAATGTCATCATCAGTGACTCCTTCCCTAGACCCACCACGTCCTCCTGAGGAGTCTCCTGAACTCTTTGAGCACAGTGTTGGGTACATGCTCCAGGAGGATGCCCAGTGTTTTGTGGGCTCTGATGATGACACTCAGCTAGAGGAAGGCAGTAGCGTGAGCGCAGAGAGAGGGGATGCTCAAGAAGGACAGCAATCTGGCAGTCATGTTCCACAAGCTGCAGCATACTGCCAGGTTTGCTACAGCGATGAAGAGGGAGGGGATGATGAGGGCACTGACTCCACGTGGGTGCCTGGAAGGAGAGAGGAGGAGGAGGAGGAGGCACATGTCCAACGAGGCAGGATGCCCTCCGGGGGCCAGCTTAGGGGCAGCACACCGACTGAATCACACCGCAGAGCTCCGCCTGTGCAGGGCGCTGCCTCTGCGCGTTATTCTAAAAGTTCTTTGGTGTGGGCCTTTTTTGAGACGAGTGCATCAGATCGCGCCACTGCTATTTGCAACATATGTCTCAAGCGTATCTCGCATGGCCAAAACATCAGCCGCTTGGGCACCACATGCTTGACCAGACATATGTTGACCTGCCATGCAGCTCGTTGGCAAGCGTACCTCAAAGACCCACACCAAAGAACAAAGCGGACCTCTCCTTGCTCCTCATCAGCTGGCATCTTCAACCCCACTAGACCTTCAGTCCTCTCTGAAACCTGCTCTGAGAGGAATGAAGGTGTAGAATTAGGTGTGTCACAGCCAAGTGCTTCCGGGAACTCTGCTAGCGGTACACCCACGTCCGATTATAGCAGGCAAATGTCCCTGCCCCAGCTGCTGGACCGGCGAAAGAAGTTCACTCCCAGCCATCCACATGCCCAGCGGTTGAATGCTAGCTTGGCTAAATTGCTAGCACTTCAACTGCTGCCTTTTCAGTTGGTAGACTCGGCCCCTTCTGTGAGTTTGTACAATGTGCGGTTCCTCAGTGGCAGGTCCCCAAACACCACTTTTTCTCACGGAAGGCGATTCCGGCTCTCTACCGGCATGTGGAAGGCAATGTCCTTGCCTCGCTAGACAGGGCGGTCAGCGGTAAGGTGCATATTACCGCTGACTTATGGTCCAGCAGGCATGGACAGGGACGTTACCTGTCTTTCACGGCCCATTGGGTCACTCTTCTGGCAGCTGGGAAAGATGCAAGACAAGGTGCAGTAGTGTTGGAGGTTGTTCCACCACCACGCCTCCAAAATGCTACTATTGGTTGTGACACACCTCTCTCCTCCACCCCCTCCTCTTCTTCTTCCTCCATGGCCTCTTCCAGTGCTCTGTCCTCGGAACCAGCGGTGCTCCGTAGGCGTTCCAGGGGCTACGCAAGTACGCAGGCAAAACGATGCCATGCCGTGCTTGCGCTGGTTTGGGGGACAGGAGCCACACTGGGGCGGATGTTTTGTCAGCTCTGCAGGGGCAGGCCGAGAGGTGGTTGACGCCACGCCAGCTTAAGCCAGGAATGGTGGTTTGTGACAATGGCACCAACCTCCTCTCCGCCCTCCGACAGGGACAACTGACCCATGTGCCCTGTGTAGCTCACGTCCTTAACCTGGTGGTGCAGCGGTTCTTGGGCAGGTCCCCCGGCTTACAGGATGCCCTGAAGCAGGCCAGGAAAGTCTGTGTGCATTTCCGCCGATCATTTAATGCCTGTGCTCGGCTGGCTGAGCTCCAAAAGGAATTGAACCTGTCCAAGAACCGCCTTATATGTGACATGCCCACCAGGTGGAACTCAACGTTGGCCATGCTGCAGTGGCTGCACACGCAGCAGAGGGCCATCAATGAGTACCTGTGCGACTACGGCACCAGGACAGGGTCAGGGGTGCTCGGTTTTTTCTCACCACGCCAGTGGGGCATGATCAGGGATGCATGCACTGTCCTGTCACCGTTTGAGGAGGCCACAAGGATGGTGAGCAGTGACAGTGCATGCATCAGTGACACTGTACCTCTTGTCCACCTCTTGGAGCATACGCTGCGTGGAATAATGGACAGGGCACTTGAGGCAGAACAGAGGCAGGAAGAGGAGGACTTCCTTGCCTCTCAAGGCCCCCTTTATCCAGACAGTGTTCCTGCTGTGCCACCCATCACACAGGAAGAGGATGAGGAGGAGGAAGAGGAGGAGGAGGATGATTGTGTCAGCATGGAGGTGGAGGCTGGCACTCAGCATCAGCAGCAGCAGCAGCAGTCTTGTAGGGATGATTTACAGTCCCAAGAAACACGTGGACTTGTACGTGGCTGGGAGGAGGTAGCTGCGGATCATGTTGTCCTTAGTGACCCAGAGGACTCCGGACCAAATGCCTCAGCTAACCTACGCTGCATGGCCTCCCTGATCCTGCAAAGCCTGCGGAAGGATCCTCGTATTCTTCGGATCAAGAAGAGGGACCATTACTGGCTGGCCACTCTCCTTGATCCACGGTACAAGGGTAAGGTTGCCGACCTTATCTTGCCATCGCAGAGGGAGCAGAGGATGAGACATCTCCGGGAGGCCTTGCAGAAAGGTCTGTGCAACGCGTTCCCAGAGACTGGGAGGTTACAAACTCCTGGTCCTGGACAACGTGTTGCTGAGGCATCGGTCAGAAGGAGCGGTGGAGAAGGTGGCCATCTGACTGATGCTTTTAGACAATTTTTTAGTCCGCAGCCCAAAGGTATGATCGGTTCCAGCACCCATCGCCAGCATCTGATTTACATGGTGCAGGAATACCTAGGGGCAAGGTCAGACTTGGACACCTTTCCCACCGAAAATCCTCTGGCTTACTGGGTCTTGAGGATGGATCACTGGCCAGAGCTTGCACAGTATGCAATTGAGCTACTGGCCTGTCCTGCATCCAGCGTTCTTTCGGAACGCACCTTCAGTGCTGCTGGTGGCTTTGTTACCGATCACAGGGTGTGTCTGTCCACCGAATCAGTTGATCGACTGACCTTCATCAAGATGAATCAGTCTTGGATCACCCACAGCTACCACGCACCTGAAGCTGATGTAACAGAATAATTTTTTTTTTAAATATCACATCCCTTCAAGACTGCCTATGCTGATGCTGAGTGACTGTCCTGTTATGTTGATTGTCTATCCTCTTCCTCCTCCGCTGATATGTTGGAAGAACATTTCTGGTTCTGGGTGATGCCTAAGGCCCAATTTTTCTGCCCCTGTTTAACAGGGGCGTTAAATTACAATTTTTGATGCAATGCTTTGCAGCAGGGCTAATTCCTGCAATAAAACAAGAGTATATGGCAGAGTTTGCAGTGTGGTGGCACCAGCACCAGTGCCTAAGGCCCAATTTTTCTGCCCCTGTTTAACAGGGGCGTTTAATTACAATTTTTGATGCAATGCTTTGCAGCAGGGCTAATTCCTGCAATAAAACAAGAGTATATGGCAGAGGTTGCAGTGTGGTGGCACCAGCACCAGTGCCTAAGGCCCAATTTTTCTGCACCTGTTTAACAGGGGCGTTTAATTAAAATTTTTGATGCAATGCTTTGCAGCAGGGCTAATTCCTGCAATAAAACTAGAGTTTATGGGAGAGGTTGCAGTGTGGTGGCACCAGCACCAGTGCCTAAGGCCACATTTTTCTGCCCCTGTTTAACAGGGACATGTAATTACAATTCTTGATATAATATTTCACAGGAGGGCCCCTTCCTGTGCCCACCCAGAGTAACGGTGAGGACTTATAGTGTTGTGGCACCAGCACCACAGCCACCAAAGGTCAATTTTTCTACCACTGTTCAACAATGGCATGTAATTACAATTCTTGATATAATCGTTCACAGCAGGGCGCTCCAGCGCCCACCAAGAGTCACTTTGAGGGCTTACAATGTTGTGGCAAAACCAACACCTTGTTTCGCCATTTCTGCAGAGCATATAGGGCAGGCCCCTACTTTCAAACATCCAACTTACAAACATCTCCTACTTGCAAACGGAAGGAGACAACAGCAAGTGAGATGAAAAAAGATGGACGACAAAACAAATTATACAGGGGTGATAACCCTTCCCTATGTTTTCCAAAAAGCTTAAAAATAGTTTTTTTGACTGGAGCTACACTTTAAAAATGTACCAGTTGAAAATTACAAACAGATTCAACTTAACACAACAAACCTACACAGTCCCTGTCTTGTTTGCACCGCCTGTATACTGCTGTTCTGAGTATATAGGGCCTGGGGGCCACACGCATTTCCTTTTTTTAATATGGGTACAGGGTTCCCCTTAATATGCGTACAAGACCAAAATAGGCTGGTAATGGGCAGGGAGGGCTACCCATGCCATTTTTCTCAATGATTTTCAACCATATTGCAGGAACCAGATATAACATTAAAACCGCAAGCAATTTTAAATGGTGTTATTTCCGTTTAATGTCATTTTGTGCAGGGACTGTTCTAAACACGGGAAACACGTGGCACTTCACAGGCATACTACAGACACCCCCCAGGCACCATATTTAAAGGAATATTTCACTTTTTTTTTTCACTTTAATCGTCATTAAAATCAGTGCTCCCGCCAAAACGGCCATTTTTAAAACTTTTTTTTGCATTGACCCATGTCCCCTGGGGCAGGAGCCAGGTCCCCAAACCCTTTTTAGGACAGTATCTTGCATATTAGCCGTTAAAATTAGCATTTTTAATTTCGAACGTTCGAGTCCCATAGACTTCAATGGGGTTCTAAAGTTCGTACGAATTTGGGGTCCGTTCAAAAGTTCTGGTGCGAACCGAACCGGGGGGTGTTCGGCTCATCCCTACTGAAGAGTAGTAATGAGCTTGGGCATGTTCAGATGCTTTTCCTAACCCATTCTTCCAAGCTCTTCAGGAAGCTGCCACCTGTAACGGGACAATCATTTATGGCAGGAGCAAGCCCCGCTCCACAGCCATGCATATACATGGGGCAGGTATACGTGGAGCCAGGGCCGCCATCAGGGGAGTACAGCCCATACACTTGGAAGGGGCCCCAGCATCTGGACGGGCCCGGTCAACTGGCAGGGACATGAGAAGGCAGGGTCGGGTGCAGAGGAGCTTCGTGGATGCCCCTGTATGTGTGTGAGTCGGAAAGCTGCTGCTCTGTCACAAGCTGACATTGGGCTCTTTGCTGCCACCTCTGGCCATTTCCTGCATGTGCACCCCTCTGCATATGGAAACAAGAGCTGGGACTAGGAACGCCTTACAAGTAAGGGCTGTTGTGGGGGTGGGGGCTGTGTGTGTGACTGTGTACATGCCTGTGTGTCTACATTTCTGTGTGTGTAAATGTCTGTGTGTGTGTGTACATGTCTCTGTGTGTACATATCTGTGTGTGTGTGTGTGTGTGTACATGTCTCTTTGTGTGTGTGTGTGTGTGTGTGTGTGTGTACATGTCTCTGTGTGTGTACATGTCTCTGTGTGTACATGCCTGTGTGTGTGTAGGTGCTTGTCATATACACACACATGTGCTAGGAGTGTACGGCAGTTAGGGGGGGCTCAGAGCGTACAGGTGTGAGGGGGCTCAGATCATACAGGTGTGAGGGGGCTCAGAGCATACAGGTGTGAGGGGGAGCTCAGAGCATACAGGTGTGAGGGGGAGCTCAGAGCAGGGGCTCAGAGCATACAGGTGTGAGGGGGGCTCAGAGCATACAGGTGTGAGGGGGGCTCAGAGAGTACAGGTGTGAGGGGGCTCAGAGCGTATAGGTGTGAGGGGGGCTGAGAGCGTACAGGTGTGGGGGGGCTGAGAGTTTACAGGTGTGGGGGGCTGAGAGTGTACAGGTGTGAGGAGGGCTCAGAGCGTATAGCTGTGAGGGGGCTCAGAGCGTACAGGTGTGAGGGGGGTTCAGAGCATACAGGTGTGAGGGGGGGTTCAGAGCATACATGTGTGAGGGGGGGCTCAGAGCATACAGGTGTGAGGGGGGGCTCAGAGCATAAAGGTGTGAGGGGGGCTCCGAACGTACAGGTGTGAGGGGGGCTAAGAGTGTACAGGTGTGAGGGGGGGCTGAGAGCGTACAGGTGTGAGGGGGGCTGAGAGCGTACAGGTGTCAGGGGGCTAAGAGCGTACAGGTGTGAGGGGGCTGAGAGAGTACAGGTGTGATGGGGGCTGAGTGCGTACAGGTGTGAGGGGGGCTGACAGCGTACAGGTGTGAGTGGGGCTGACAGCGTACAGGTGTGAGGGGGGGCTGAGAGCTTACAGGTGTGGTGGGGCTCAGAGCATACAGGTGTGAGGGTGTTCAGAGAGTACAGGTGTGAGGGGGGCTCAGAGAGTACAGGTGTGAGGGGGCTCAGAGCATACAGGTGTGAGGGGGGCTCAGAGAGAACAGGTGTGAGGGGGGCTCAGAGCATACAGGTGGGAGGGGGGCTCAGAGCGTACAGGTGGGAGGGGGTGCTGAGAGTGTACAGGTGTGAGGGGGGCTCAGAGCGTATAGGTGTGAGGGGGGCTGAGAGCATACAGGTGTGGGGGGGCTGAGAGTGTACAGGTGTGAGGAGGGCTCAGAGCGTATAGCTGTGAGGGGGCTCAGAGCGTACAGGTGTGAGGGGGGTTCAGAGCATACAGGTGTGAGGGGGGGCTCAGAGCATAAAGGTGTGAGAGGGGGCTCCGAGCGTACAGGTGTGAGGGGGGCTGAGAGCATACAGGTGTGAGGGGGGCTAAGAGTGTACAGGTGTGAGGGGGGGCTGAGAGCGTACAGGTGTGAGGGGGGGCTGAGAGTGTACAGGTGTCAGGGGGCTAAGAGCGTACAGGTGTGAGGGGGCTGAGAGCCTACAGGTTTGATGGGGCTAAGAGAGTACAGGTGTGAGGGGGGCTTAGTGCGTACAGGTGTGAGGGGGGCTGACAGCGTACAGGTGTGAGGGGGGCTGACAGCGTACAGGTGTGAGGGGGGGCTGAGAGTTTACAGGTGTGGTGGGGCTCAGAGCATACAGGTGTGAGGGTGTTCAGAGAGTACAGGTGTGAGGGGGGCTCAGAGAATACAGATGTGAGGGGGGCTCAGAGAGTAAAGGTGTGGAGGGCTCAGAGCGTACAGGTGTGAGAGGGGCTGAGGCACTGAAGGACTCGTGGGATGGATAGTGGGCAGATTGGTGTGATGGCCAGTGGGCAGGACCCTGGTGAATGTTGGTGGTCAGGCTCGGGGGGGGGGGGCCCAGGCCTAAAGTTGTGTAAGGGGCCCCACAATTTCTGATGGCTGCCCTGCATGGGGCTGTGGGTCAGGGAATGCCTTGGCCACAGTTGATTGGCCCATTACAAGTGATAGCTTCCTTGTGGACTTGACCACATGGGTTGAGAAGAGAAACTAAACATGCCAGAGCTAATCTCTAATGGAAGGACCAGCTAATCAAAATAACTTCTCTAACAACCCACACACCTTGCTGTACGCATAAGCACAGTACATCTCCTAAGCTGAAAGTATCTCTCTTTTTTTTTTTTTCAACTTTTTTGACCATTCATCAGATACCTTGAGCTATAGTAAAAATAAAATATTTAAACATGGAAACTGAAAATAAATATCATTCAGAACAAATCACTATGGAACAGAAAGCACATTGTTTAATTTTGTCTTCCATCAGCAACAGGCTGAACTCCACAGCTGTGCTCATTTACTTCTATGCATGGGGTGCTTGTCTATGGGAACCAGCTGAGTCTATGTTCTTACCTTGTGTAACTATAAGTGACATTTCCCATGCAATGTAAAACATGAATGTCTGCAGTTTCCTATGAAGCAGAACCCGCTCCTTTAGTAAGCATCAGGGAATTTAATGGATTACCTCATGTTAACCAGTTACAGCCCCTGCTGGTCTTGAACATGTTTAAATATCAGTATTTATATCAAATTTAGGTTTCGACTAGGTTTGTCATTACGTAAGAGAGTTTGATATAAACGGTATGGTTTTAGTGTGCATGAAAGCCCAGGGAAGGAGGTTCTTTACAGTAAGAGTGGTTAAAAATAACTTCAAGCCAAAAAATGTATCCTTTTTTTTCAACAGGTTGGCAAAGCATAACACTTTTTTCCTGACGCCAACATGGCAGCATACATTTGATATAACTCCGCCCCTATATCCACCCACAGGACATGTTAAGCTCTATAAAAGTCTGACTAATGCCGCGTACACACGAGTGGACTGTATGGCGTACTTAGTCCGTCATACTTTCGACTGAACGGACTTGACCACACACGGATGCACAAACAGTCCGTCGAAAGCTTGCGCGATGACGTGTACAGCACGTACGACGGGACTAGAAATAGGAAGTCCAATACACAGCAAAGCACCCTTCCGCCGTGTAAATCCTTTCTGAGCATGCGCCATTCTTAGTCCGTCGAACTAGCCTACTGACGAGCGGATTGTCCGCTGAAACCAAAGTACGACGGACAGAATTTCGAAAAATCCGAAATACTTAGTACGCCAGACTGCACGCTGAAAAAGTCAGCTGAAGCCCACACACGAGCGGACTGTCCGCTGAAATGTGTCTCGACGGACTAAGTACGCCATACAGTCCGCCCGTGTGTACGCGGCCTGAGATCTACCTCCCCCATTCTCCTTTTTGTCCTCAAAGATCAACACCTACAGACCATTACACTCAGGGTAAGCTCTTACCTGCCGACTACGTCAGAGTCTTTTTTGGTTCTGCCTCTGCTGGTCTTTTGGGGTCGAGGTGTTCTCTAATTAGAGATGGCATTCCTCTTGTGGTGTGCCTGCTGTGGAGTCCAGATCAACAGCTGGGACAGCATGCCATCTATTGAGTTCTGTCACAGGCTTGACTTTCTTTCCAAACTGAACATTTCTTTGTGTCTCTTTGATGTCTTTTCGCTATCTCTCTCTCATTTTACTATATTTTTATTTCCATGATTGATATTGAGCCCTGCAGCTTCCCTATGCCTCCTGTTAGCTCCCCAAGGCATGCACAGCTTTCTTCTCACTTTAGCCCAGCCGCGTCAGCCTCGAGCTGTCCCACTCTTCAGCGCATACACGGTGGTCATGTTTTTTTCCCATTATTTCTTGGATGACATCATTCTCCTGGCCCAAGACCAAGGCTTTTTGCGGACACAGAAGGAGCTTCTGCTGTCCACCTTATGGTCATTCAGCTAGATAGTCAACTATCAAAAAAAGCCAGCTGGAACCTACACAGAATATGGTCTACTTAGGGGCCCAGTTCAATACTCAAGCAGCAACAGTTTATTTGCCTCTACAGAAACTCCCCAAAATCAAGGAAAAGTTCCAACAGGCATTGGCTCCCGTCAGTGATGTCAGCATCGCAGTGCATGAATCTTCTCAGGATGATGGCTTCATGTATCCCAATGATCCCCTGGGCACACTGCAAACTCAAAGTTTTCCAACAGAGCTTATTGATAGCGTCGAAGAGGGTTTGTCTAACCCAGCCAATCATGATCACCAGCCGGATGCACAAGAATCTCTTGAGGTCTACAAGACAAGAAACGCTAGTACAGCATTGTCCATTAGGGCCACAGCCATGGATCATTGTTATCACAGATGCCAGCGCAGCAGGGTGGGGTGCCACCTGAGAACAACTCAAGATCCAGGGCAGATGGGAATTTCCCACTCAGGGTCTAGTTATTGTATATTATTGTTATTATATATGTTATTATATATACCCAATATTCTTGAACCTTGAGCAGCATTCATGGTGGTAGCCACCTTGCTGCTTCACATACAGGGTTGCCCAGTCCTACTTCCTCTGGACAACACGGCAGCAGTGTCCTATATACAGCGACAAGGCGGGAAGCACAGCCAATCCTTCTTGAGGGAGGTGGAACCGATCATGACACTAGCACAACAATATTTCCCACATTTGACTGCCATATATCTTCCAGGCTGTCAGAACTTGGAAGCAGATCGCCTATCCAGACAATTCAAGGATCCCAATGAATGGTCCTTTCACCCGAAGTGTTCAAACAGATCATCCAGTGGGGGTGTCCGCAAGTGGATCTCTTTGCCTCGTCAACCAACTGCAAGGTGAGCTGGTGAGGGGATGGATGCCTTGACCCATTCTTGGGTTGCACAACTGTCCTATGCTTTCCCTCCAAATTCTCTAATCCTGAAATTCCTGAAGAGATAGTTGGCAGAGATTCTGACAGTCATTGCAATACTACCCTACTGGCCTCGCAGACCATGGTTCTCTCTGGCAATGGATCTCAGCATGTGCCCACCGATCACTCTGCCGGTGACTCCTCATTTCCTGTCACAAGGAGATAGCCTACATGCACAACCATCATGACTGGCCTTAGCAGCCTGGAGATTGAAAGGCAGGGGTTATGAGAGTTATGATGTTCTCCGAGGTTATTAGGACTTTACAGAATTCCAGAAAGGGGTCAACTAATGCCATCTACTCCAGAATATGGGATAGATTCACAATCTTTTTACATGGCAGTCAGTTCGACCCTAGTGACCCAAATGTGTCTCAAATGCTGCCTTGCCTGCAATGCAGATTGGATTTGGGGCTCAGCAGTTTGCTTAGGTTTTGGCTTTTACCCAAAAGAAATGGGCAGCAAGCCTGCTAGTGGAACGCTTCATGAGAGCGGTGCTTAGACTATGCCCTCCCAAGAGAAATAGGTTCCCCCAATGGGATCTGGCAGTAGTCCTCAATTTTCCTACAAACCCTCCTTGTGCTCCGACAGAAGACATGTCCCATGTGCACTATGGGATTCCGACAGAAGACCTGTCCCATGTGCACTATGGGATGTCACCATGTGCACTATGGAATGTCAGTAAAAACTATTCACCGGGTATATAGAGCAGCCGGGAAGATCCCTCCAGAGGTGGTTAGGACCTCACTCAACCAGGGTGATGTCTTTTTTTTTGGGCAGCATGGGCAGGAGTGTCTCTGGAGGCTGTCTGCAAAGCGGCTAGCTAGTCATCCCATCATACGTTCTTGAAACACTACAGGGTGGATCCAGCAGCTCTTACTACAGTAGAGTTTGGGAGGAAAACTATCCAAGCTTCTAAGTCTATTGTTAAATAAAGACCAAGCTTGCAGCATTAAACCCTCTCTCTCAAAAGCTAATTTTCTTGATCATACATCACGGGACACAGGAGCTTATTACATAGTGGGTTATATAGTCACCTCTAGTGATTGGACACTGGTTAACCCCAATTAAGGAGAATTCCTCTCCTATATAACCCCTCCCATATGGGGGGCACCTCAGTTTTTTCGCCAGTGTCTATGGTGGTTGGTCACGTAAAACATGTGCTATGAAGAAAGCTCTGTGCAGGTCCCTGCGGGGGCCTAAGGGCTACAACAAACCGGATCCATATCTCGGGCCGATATTTGACTCCCAAGATGGTATGGTACCCGGGCCTCGTCATCCGAAGAAACGAGGTTTGGCCTGTAAGTCCTCTCCTATTGGAAGACTGGGCTCTGGGAAAACCAGACTTGGTGTACTGTTTACACAGAGCGCACGAAAGTTTTTGGCAGAGTCTTTTACAAGGTCCAGGTAGGAGGTTCTTCTAAGAAAGAACCCCAGATAAACCTGAAGGTTGGCTAACTCTGCCCGCCGTGATGGGTGAAGGCTGGAATCTGTCTGTTTCAGCAATTCCTGCGGCGAGGACAGGTAAGGGAAGTTAATCCTATATATTAATTATATGATGGATTTCTTCATTGTGAGTAGTTGTATCTCTTACCTGGTTTCCACAACTAGAGGGAGTAAGAGCAGCCTGATGCATACTTACATGCCTTTCAGCACACACGCTCAGTGAAGCCTGGTTCTCCAGAGGTCTCACGTCTCCACTGCAGTCCCTGCCACAACAAGGTAATACAGGGGTCCCTCATAGTCTGGGGGTCCCACGCAGCTCTGATGAGACTCCTTTTCCCCCCCTGGATTCCGGCGGTCCTCGTGCACGCGCCCGCCGAGCGCGCTCCTGGGCTAGTAGAGGAGGGGGGAGTGTGGTTGTGAGCCATGCACGTTTGATGTGCACGGCGCTGTACTGCGCAGGCGCCAGGCGGCAGTTTTAAAAGCCCAGAGCGTCAGGGGACTGTAAGTGAGAGACACAGGAGCTGTGGGCAGTAAGCATCCCAGGGGATTGGATCCAGGCAAACCTTAGACACCTACTCAGCATCAGGTTGTGCAGTATTAAGCATATATATGTTATTGTGAGACTTTTAGCACAACAGTGATTGCACTTTGTACTAGTACCTCTGCTTTGTAGCTTAGGACTATGTCTCCTCGTAAGAGGGTCTCAGGGGGAGCTAACAAGGGCACTGGTAAATCACCGCCTAGGTCCAGGGGTTCTAAAAATGCCTGTAAGTTACCACCCCCCCTGCAAGACTGGAGCCAGCCTCACAGGACGAGTCAGTGCCCCTGTCAGGTTTTGCAGCCTCTCCTAATGTCCCAGCCCCGGTTTATGTCACTGAGGACTCCCTTAGGGCTACATTGGAGGGTTTTGAAGGGAGAATCATGAATTTTATTTCTGCTTCCCTGAAAGATAGCAGGAAAAGGGGTAGATCCCCTCCCTCTGCTGAGATTCCTCTCTCAGATGATTCTTCTGACAATGAGGAGAGATCCCTATCTTGGGACAGGGATCTTGAGCAGTCGAAGGAATCAGAGGAAGAGGAGAGAGTCCCCTCCTCCCAGGCGCTCAGAAAACAGGTGCAGTATTATACTGAATTGGTGCGTACCACATTCAGAATGCCTGCTGCTGAAGTCGCTACGTCCTCTGTTTCTTCCCTAGGATTTAGGAAAGTCCCACAGACTGCTTTTTCCTTTCCAATTCATCCCTTAATGGATAAATTGATGTATGAGGATTGGGGACATCCCGATAAACTGTTTACTCCTCCTAAAAGGTTTTCTATGCATTATCCTCTGGAGGAAAGTTTCACCAAGAAATGGGGGGTCCCATCTGTCGATGCGGCTGTTTCTTGTGTGAATAAAAACCTGACCTGTCCATTGGATAATGCTCAGGTATTTAAGGATCCAACTGATAAGAGGTTGGAAACTTTATTAAAAGCCTCCTTTTCCATGACTGGCGCTGTAGTGCAACCTACAGTCGCAGCCGTGGGGTTGTGTCAGTTCCTCAAGGAACAGGTTAAGCGGATGCTTGGCCTCCTTCCCAGTGAGGAAGTGGAGAATTATGCAGATATACTTCAAATTCTGTGTTTCATGATTGATGCGATTTTGGATTCTGTCCAACAAGCATCTCGTTTATCTCTCCTGTTGGTACACATGCGAAGGGCCCTATGGCTAAAGAATTGGGAAGCTGAGCTATCATGCAAGAAGCATTTGATTGGGTTCCCGTTTAAAGGGGAACGTCTGTTTGGAGAAGAATTAGACAAATTCGTCCAAAAAATTTCAGGGGCTAAATCTACTCTCCTTCCAGTCAAAAAGAGCAGACGTCCGTCTTTTAGGCGCTCTCTCTCTCCTAGAGCATCAAGCTCTAAGCAGTGGCGACGGCCTTCTCAACCCTCCTCTACAGGAAAGGCTCAGGGCCGGGCCCAAGGGCAGAAAAAGACTTGGGGGCGGAAGCCTGCCAAGCAGAGCCCAAAAGCTTCCTTATGAAGGGGCGCCCCCGCTCGGCTGAGTGGGGGGAAGGCTTTGGCAGTTTGCGGAAGCCTGGCGGGAAGAGATCCGGGACAAGTGGGTGATCTCTTCGGTATCTCTGGGCTACAAGCTAGAGTTTCAGGAGATTCCACCTTCTCGCTTTCTAAGGTCAAGGATCCCCAGGGATCCAGTAAAGCAAAAACCTCTATTTCTGGCCTTAGATCACTTACTATCCCAAGGGGTGATAGTAGAAGTGGACCCAAAAGAACAGGGTTCAGGGTTTTACTCAAATCTCTTCATCGTTCCGAAGCCAAATGGAAGTGCCAGACCTATCCTGGATCTGAAGGATCTGAACCAGTTTTTATGCATCCGGTCCTTCCGAATGCAGTCAATTCGCACTGTGGTCTCCTCCCTGCAAGGGGGAGAGTTATTGGCATCAATAGACATCAAGGATGCATATCTCCATGTGCCAATTTTTCCCGCACACCAAAGGTATCTAAGGTTCGCGGTAGAGCGGCGCCATTTTCAATTTGTGGCTTTGCCGTTCGGGCTCGCTATGGCCCCTCGAGTCTTCACAAAGATTCTGGACCCTCTCTTGGCAAACCTAAGAGCTCAGGGTATAGCTGTCATGGCTTATCTAGACGACTTGCTTCTCATGGAGAAAACAAAAGCGTTCCTGAACCACAGTGTTTCCAGAACACTAGAACACCTGGAACGCCTAGGTTGGATTATAAACCTAGAAAAGTCGTCCCTACAGCCTGCTACCAGGTTGGAATACCTGGGTATGTTTATCGACACCGCTCAGGGCAAGGTGTTTCTTCCAAGGCCAAAAGCCTTGGCCATCGGGGATCTGGTGCGCCTAATTCTGGGCAAGACATCTTCCCCCATTCGGTTATGCATGAGACTGTTAGGGAAAATGGTCGCCTCCTTTGAGGACGTTCCATTTGCCCAGTTCCACTCAAGGCCTCTGCAAAGATGCATCCTTGCGGCTTGGAACAGGAAGCCCCAATCCTTGGATCTTCCTATGCGTCTATCCACAGGGACACGCAGGAGTCTCGTCTGGTGGTTACAAACCGAGAATTTGCTGAAAGGCAAAACCTTTCTTCCTCTTCCATGGAAGATTATTACGACAGATGCCAGCCTGACTGGCTGGGGAGAAGTGTTAGAGGAGACGTGCTCGCAGGGGAAATGGTCTGCGATCGAGAAGCTATTGCCCATAAATGTCTTGGAGATCCGGGCAGTTTATATGGCTCTCATAAGGTGGTCTTCCAGACTACGGGGTCTCCCTGTTCGGGTTCAGTCCGACAATGCCACAGCAGTGGCCTATATCAATCACCAGGGTGGTACCAGGAGTCTGGTAGCGCAAAAAGAGGTGAATCGCATACTTGTCTGGGCAGAAAAGCATGTTCCATGCCTTTCTGTAGTCTTCATTCCAGGAGTGGAAAATTGGCAGGCGGATTTTCTGAGCCACCAGCAGTTGTGCCCAGGAGAATGGGCTCTGCACCCCGACGTGTTTTTGGACATATGTCGCAGGTGGGGTATTCCAGACGTAGATCTATTTGTGTCCAGGTTCAACAGAAAACTGGACAAATTTGTGTCAAGAACAAGAAATACACTTGCTCAGGGGTCAGATGCTCTGACAGTTCCCTGGGATCAGTGCAATCTGATTTATGCCTTTCCCCCGTGCCCGCTTCTGTCGCGGTTCCTGGGAATAGTCAAGAGGAAAACAAAGTCGGTCCTTTTGGTAGCCCCGGCTTGGCCCAGGCGACCGTGGTACACAGAGATCATGAAGTTGGCAGTAGGCAGGCCATGGATCCTACCTCTCTGGCCAGATCTGCTCTCACAAGGTCCAATTTACCATCCTGCTTTACACAGTCTGAATTTGATGGTTTGGCTGCTGAGACCCACATTCTGAGAGACCGTGGCCTTTCGGGGCCAGTCCTTTCTACTCTGGTCAATGCCAGGAAGCCGGCCTCCAGGCTTATTTACTACAAAATCTGGAGGGCATATGTTTCCTGATGTGAACTCAGGAAATGGCATCCTAGAAAGTATGTCATTAGCAGGATCTTGGCCTTTCTCCAGTCAGGCCTAGAAATGAATTTGGCCGTAAGCACTATCAAGGTGCAGATTTCGGCCTTGTCAGTATTTTTTCAGAAGCCACTTGCATCGCATTCTCTGGTGCGGGCTTTCATCCAGGGGGCTATGCAGATAAGGCCGCCAGTCAAACCTCCGGTATGCCCATGGGATCTAAATTTGGTTCTCTCGGCTTTGCAGGGGCAACCTTTTGAACCTTTGCATCTGGCTTCAGTAGTTCTTTTGACCAAAAAATCGTTTTTCTTGGTAGCCATTTCCACAGCTAGAAGAGTGTCAGAACTAGCAGCTCTCTCCAGCAAAGAGCCATATCTAATTATTCATAAGGACCGGGTGGTCATGCGCCCCAACAGGTCCTTTCTACCTAAGGTGGTTTCGGGATTACATTTGAATCAAGATGTAATCCTACCGTCCTTTTTTCCGGACCCACAGTCCGCAGAAGAAGAATCTTTGCACACTTTGGATGTGGTTAGGGCAATCAGTATCTATCTTCAAGCAACAGCTCAGATAAGGAAAACTGATTGCTTATTTATTTTGCCGGAAGGCCCTAGGAAGGGCCAGGCGGCATCAAAATCCACTCTTTCAAGGTGGATCAGACAGATTATCTCTCAGGCCTATAGTGTTAGAGGGAAAATCCCTCCTTTTCAAGTGAAAGCGCACTCTACTAGGGCTGTAAGTGCTTCTTGGACAGTGCATCACCAGGCCTCCCTGGCTCAGATCTGTAAGGCTGCAACTTGGTCATCAGTCCACACATTCACCAGATTCTATCAGGTGGATGTCAGAGGGCAAGAGGATATCGCCTTTGGGCGCAGTGTACTGCAGGCTGCAGTTTAGGTCCTCCGGCCCATGGCGGTCTATAATTATGATCTGTGTCTCCCTCCCCTCAATCTGAGCATTGCTTTGGGACATCCCACTATGTAATGAGCTCCTGTGTCCCATGATGTATGTTCAAGAAAATAGGATTTTCATAAACAGCTTACCTGTAAAATCCTTTTCTTGAGAGTACATCACGGAACACAGGGCTCCCGCCCCTCTTGGGTTTTACGTGGTTTCCTATTGCTTTGCTACAAAACTGAGGTGCCTCCTATATGGGAGGGGTTATATAGGGGAGGAATTCTCCTTAATTGGGGTTAACCAGTGTCCAATCACCAGAGGTGACTATATAACCCACTATGTAATGATGTAATGAGTTCCTGTGTCCCGTGATGTACTCTCAAGAAAAGGATTTTACAGGTAAGCTGTATATAAAAATCCAATCATTTATCATATGTATGCTGCCATGTTGGCATCAAGAAAATGGAAAATTGTAGCAAATACTTACCGTACTTTTCCTTTCCTAACACCAATACATGGCAGCATAAGAACATTCCCTCTGATCTTTGTGCTTTATACGGAGAATGGGGGAGGAAGCTCTCAGTCAGACTTTTATATAGCTTAACAGGTCCTGTGGGTGAATATAGGAGTGGATCTATATCATATGTATGCTGCCATGTATTGGCACCAGGAAAGGAAAATTACAGTAAGAAGTATTTGATATAATTTTCAATTTTTTATCAGGATTTTCATTTTTGCCTGTGGTACTTTTGGGATACTTTCCTCTCAGTTCCTGTTCTAGTTTCCATATTGTCACTGGAACAGGAAGTGTAAAGAGATCTACCATGTGGACATATGCAGCAATTATATAAACTGTTGGAGATTCTAGCCCTTCGCAATTTTGCTAAAAAAAGTATTTATTGAGTCTTTCTTAAAGCTATTTCTCTTCATTTCCTGTCCCATTGACCTTGATAAGGAGATATCTAACCAACTGGGCTGCAGTAAATATTTACCTAAGACTTCCCCATTCTCTAGAGATTTAAATAAATAAATAACTGGAGCTCGATTCTCAGATGTGGAATGTTCTACTGCATAAATAAAAAAAATATGTATATATCTTTAATCTAGAAAACTGACTGGCTTTGTTCGTCATTGATAACATTTGGTGGCCACTTCTTTTCTCTTTAGACAATTTACCAAAAGCGTCAGTACTCAACAGTCCCTTATAATCAGACCAGTCTCTCCAAAGCTCTGCAGCCTTTAGTACAGGTGCTTCTGAAAGTAGATCAGTGCATGTAAGTAGAGTAGCATACCTTAGGGTGGCACAGTGGTGTAGTGGTTAGCACTCTCGCCTAGCAGTAAAAAAGGTCACTGGTTCAAATCCCAACCATGACACTACCTGCCTGGAGTTTGCATGTTCTCCCTGTGCCTGTGTGGGTTTCCTCTGGGTACTCCGGTTTCCTCCCACACTCCAAAGACATGCAGGTAGGTTAATTGGCTTCTGTCTAAAATTGGCCCTAGTATACAACTGGGGATCTTGGATTGTGGCTCCTTGAGGGTAGGGACCAATGTGAGTGTGCAATGTAAAGGAATAGGGACAATTGTAGACACTCACTCAGGTTGAACTGGATGGACTGATGTCTTTATTCAACCTTACTAACTATGTAACTATGTAACACCTATTTACACTGCAGGCTCCAGCTGAGCTTTTCTGAAAGAGGGGGATGCAGATGCTTATGTTCACTTGTCATTATTCACACATTCATCATGTAATGTTTCAATCTGCCCTTTCATAAGCTTACTCACAGCAATATTAAGGATATGAATGGGTAAAGTGTGTTTAGAGTGACTCTCCCATTTTGGACTTTCTTTGGACTGTGCATGTGCTGTGGGCCCAGGGATTTAATCTGCCTGCTGCTGTAGTGGACATCTGGAGGTAGTTTGGTTTGCAGGAATCGTTGTGCTGAAAAATGTCGCAGAGGAGCTGGGTGGAAGCTACTGCTGGACATTTTAAGATGTATATATCGCCTACCAATCTAAATATATTTGAACACTCTTAAGCCCTGTACACATGGCCCGAATGCCAGACAACATCGGCCAGTTTGGTGAAAACCGGTGGAAATTTGGCCCATGTGTATGGCAGCCAGTCCAAAGTTTAGATAAGCTCCCTGCCCGCAGACCCCCACAGCCACCGGGCAAGGGTTATGGGGATGAGACCCTTGTCCCCATCAACACGTGGACAAGCGCATGTGGCCTGGTACGGTTCAGGAGGGGGGGTGTTCTCTCCCCCCCCCATTTTTTCTGGTATGGATTTGGGGGGGACTCCCACGCCAAGTTTTTTTTTTCCATTTTGGCGTGGAGTTCCCCATAATATCTATACCAGAACCGAAGGGCCTGGTATGGACTGGAGGGGGACCCACGCCATTTTTTTCAATGGGTTTTTATGTATATTGCTGGGATCCGGCAATACATTATAGCCACGTGCAATGTTAAATTACATTTTCTCCTTTAGAAATGTAATTTTGCTGCAGTACTGTTATAAACATGGGAAAGATGCACTTTACAGGCAGACTAAGGGGAACCCCCAGGGACGATATTTAAAGGAATATTTCATGTTTATTGTTTCACTTTAAGCATTATTAAAATCACTGTTCCTGAAAAGATGGCCATTTTAAAAACTTTTTTTTGCATTGATACATGTCCCCTAGGGCAGTACCCAGGTCTCCATACACTTTTTATAGCAATAACTTGCATATAAGCCTTTAAAATTAACACTTTTGATTTTTCATGTTCGTGCCCCGTAGACTTTAACCAGTGCAGTAATTCAATAAAGTCTATTTATTTATAGCAGCAAACTTACCTTTAAAATCTGAACAATCAGCTTCAGTAAAATCAAAGACTTCCGGTTGCAGTCCACACCTCAGGACTAGCCTCTTGAGGGAAGCAGAAGCACACTCCAGAACCTCTTGCTCTCACAGACAGGAGATGTCTGATTTCCCAGGCTGAGGAGATCTCTTTTGTCTTATGAGTCTTAAATGGAGGAGAGTGGATGAGAGTAAGTAGAATCTGTGGAATGGAAACCGCCATTAAATATCTCAATTATCAGAAGCACTACTAGGCCCACTGAGGTCTTCATTAGAAGTGAGAGGCTGGGGCACACTATTGGTGAATTATGGTGGTGGTAGCAGTTGTGAACTACACGCTATAAGAATTTATGTTTTTTTTTTCTACACCTGATTGTTACACATCTACTATTAAAGCGGAGGTCCGACGAAAATAAATAAATATTAAAAGCCGGCAGCTACAAATACTGCAGCTGCTGGCTTTTAATATATGTACACACACCTATACCAGGGAGCCCACGTTGTTGGCAGCCGAAGCCAATCTGTCTGTTGGCTCTCGGCTGCTGCCGCTGCCATCCTCAGTAAGGGAATCAGGAATTAAAGCTTCACTTCCTGGTTACGTGACTGGCTGCACGTCCTCACTGGTCCCTACTGTGTTCTGGGACCTGTGTGTCTCCCAGAAGACAGCGGGGGAGGACAGAGTAGGCGCCAGAAGTGGCGTATTAGATCTCCGCGATCACCACCAGGTCTCCGCGATCTATGCCAGGAAGTGGGAGCAAATACCCTTTATTAGGTATCTGCTGCCTCCTCCCCCTGAAAGGTGCCTAATGTGATACCGGAATGGGGGGGGGGGGGATTCCAAAAAGTGAAAGTTCTATTTTTGGGTGGAACTCCACTTTAACTACTTATGAACTAATTTTCTTTGCACATGCATTTTTGATTATTAGAATTAAGGTATTATGTGTTTTTTTTGCACTTGCACTTTGTCTATAGTGAGGGACGAACTTCCGACGGGACGTTTCGCGAACGCGGACCACGAACGCGGCCGATAGTTTGCGAACCGTAACGTTCGCGGCGGGCCCCATTGACTTCAATGGGAGGCGAACTTTGCAAACCTACAGGTCAAATTTTCAGCCACAAAATAATTAATAGCTGTGCAAACATAGTCCCACCACATGGCAAATGGCATAACACATGTATGAGGTGAATCTGGGATCGACAACTACAAGCATTCTTTTTTTATATGGGAAATTGTTGTGACAATTCAGGACTGTTGAGCGCATGAAGGCAATGGAGGAGAGGGAAGGTCAGGGAGGGCAAAGAAGAGGGTGCAGGAGATGATCACCAGCAGCGTGACATAAAGCAATGACACCTGCACCGTAATAGAGTCATCTGACACCAGCACCGTGATAGAGAGCACTGACATCAGCAGCGTGACATACAGCAATGACACCTGCACCGTGATAGAGTCATCTGACAACAGCACCATGATAGAGAGCACTGACATCAGTAGCGTGACATAAAGCACTAACACCAGCACCGTGATATACAGCACTGACAGCAGCACCGTGATAGAGAGCACTGACATCAGCAGCGTGACATAAAGCACTAACACCAGCACCGTGAAATACAGCACTGACAGCAGCACTGTGATAGAGAGCACTGGCATCAGCAGCGTGACATACAGCAATGACACCTGCACCGTGATAGAGTCATCTGACAACAGCACCGTGATAGAGAGCACTGACATCAGCAGCGTGACATAAAGCACTAACACCAGCACCGTGATATACAGCACCGACAGCAGCACCGTGATAGAGAGTACTGACATCAGCAGCCCCAGGAGGAAGTCAGCATAGCACAGGGATGGTGGGAGCCCCTCATAATGGGCATAGCACAGGGATGGTGGGAGCCCCTCATAATGAGCATAGCACAGGGATGGTGGGAGCCCCTCATAATGAGCATATCACAGGGATGGTGGGAGCCCCTCATAATGAGCATAGCACAGGGATGGGGGGAGCCCCTCATAATAAGCAGCCCCAGGAGGATGTCAGCATAGCACAGGGATGGTGGGAGCCCCTCATAATAAGCAGCCCCAGGAGGATGTCAGCATAGCACAGGGATGGTGGGAACCCCTCATAATAAGCAGCCCCAGGAGGATGTCAACATAGCACAGGGATGGTGGGAGCCCCTCATAATAAGCAGCCCCAGGAGGAAGTCAGCACAGGGATGGTGGGAGCCCCTCATAATGAGCATAGCACAGGGATGGTGGGAGCACCTCAAAATATGCACAGCAGAGGTACAGCCCCAGGAGGAAGTCAGCACAGCACAGGGATGGTGCGAGCCCCTCATAATATGCACAGCAGAGGTACAGCCCCAGGAGGATGTCAGCACAGCACAGGGATGGTGGGAGCCCCTCATAATAAGCAGCCCCAGTAGAAATATGACACCGCTCAACCTCTTCAAAGAGGAGGGTACGGGCATATAGTACAGTGTGCTTTTTTTGGACAAGGAAGTGAGCCAAATGAAGAAAGAAGGTCTCTGTGCTCGATTAAAAAAAAATGTTTATATACATATACATGGTCTACTGGTCACATGTGTTGAATTCCTCCGAGATCCATGCCTCATTCATTTTTAGAAATGTGAGGTAGTTAACACTGTCGTGAGCTAGGCGAGTATGCTTATCGGTCACGATCCCCCCTGCTGCGCTGAACGTCCTTTCGGACAGGACACTGGATGAGGGGCAAGCCAACAGTTCGATTGCAAATTTGGCAAGCTCTGGCCAGAGATCAAGCCTGCCCACCCAGTAGTCCAGGGGTTCATCACTCCTTAGAGCGTCCACATCGGCCGTTAACCCGATGTAGTCGGACACCTGATGGTCTAAGCGTTCCCTGATGCTGGATCCGGATGACACCTGTCGATGGGTCGGCTGAAAGAATTACCTCATATCCGAAGTCACCAACACATCTTCAAACCGGCCTCTTCTTGCAGGCGCTGTTGGATTGGTACCCGCAACTCCTTCTCTGGGAGTGGGAATTGCTCCTCTGCCAGCGCACGTGAAGGCAGAATGCAGCATTTCTCGAAGCAAGGCCTGGAAGTGCTCAATTCTGCCAGCCCTCTGTGACGGCGGTAACATTTCCGCCATTTTGTGTTTGTACTGGGGGTCTAAGTACGTTGCCACCCAGTACTGGTCCTTGACTCTTATGCTTTTTATACGGGGTCCCTATTAAAACACTGGAGCATGAAGGCCCCCATTTGCACTAAACTGGAAGCCGTGTGGTGGCCTGGCTCCTGCTCATCATCCAGGATAATGTCGTCCTCTTCATTCTCCTCTCCCCATCCACGCACAACAACATGGATCCCAGAAAGGTTTAAAGCATGCTCTTCTTGCTTCTCCTCATCCGCCCCAGCACCATCCTCCTCTGACTCCTCTTCAGACTCCCGTTGTTGACTTGTCTCAGATAGAGTAGCCCCCCCCCCCCCCGGGAATTCATCCAGCATTGCGACTTCCTCATCTTCCCGCTCCTGTTCCTCCACAGCTTGATCAATGACACAACGCAATGCACGCTCCATAAAGAAGGCATAAGGTACCATGTCACTGATGGCGCCATGGCTGCGACTGACCAGTTTGGTGATCTCCTCAAATGGCCGCAGAAGTCTGCATGTGTCGCGCATGAGCAGCCACTGGCGCGGGGAAAAAAACCCAGCTCCCCAGAACCTGTTCTGACGCAGAGTTCATACAGGTAGACGTTAACTGCACGTTTCTGCTGGAGCAGCCTATCAAGCATATAGAAGGTTGAGTTCCATCGCGTCGGGCAATCGCAAATAAGACGTCTGACCGGCAGATTGTGTCGCCGCTGAATGTCAGCAAGGCGAGCCATGGCCGTGTAAGATCTTCTGAAATAGGCCGAGATTTTCCTTGCCTGCCGCAAGATGTCCTGGACCCCAGGGTATTTGACAACGAATCGCTGCACGACCAAGTTTAAGACGTGTGCCATGCATGGCACGTGCGTGATTTTGCCCTGTTTCAATGCGCTAAGCAGATTGGCACCGTTGTCACACACCACTTTACCAATTGTCAAATTGAGCGGTGTTAGCCACTGATCTGCCTGTGAACGCAAAGCTGAAAGAAGTGCCGGGCCAGTGTGGCTCTTGGCTTCCAGGCACAACAGACGCAGCACGGCATGGCAACGTCTCACCTGGCATGTCAAATAGGTTCTGGGGAGCTTGGGCGGCGCAGCGGAAGAGACGCTAGCAGCAGAAAAGGAGGAGTCAGCCGAGGAGGAGAGGGAGGAGGATGGAGTAGGAGGAGGAGGAGAAGAAGAGTCAGGCCTGCATGCAATCCGTGGCGGTAAAACCAAATCTACACGGGTGCCACGGGTTACATGCTTGACGGCCGTCAGAGGGTTCACCCAGTGGGCAGTAAAAGTGATATACCTTCCCTGCCTGTGTTTGCTAGACCACGTGTCTGTGGTCAGATGTATCTTGGCACCGACACTGTGTGCCAGAGATACATTCACTTGCCGCTAAACATGGCCATATAGCTCTGGGATGCCCTTCTCTGAGAAATACTTCCTTCCTGGGACCTTCCATTGGGGTGTTCCAGTGGCCACAAATTTGCGAAATGCCTCAGAGTCCACCAGTTTATATGGCAGTAGTTGGCGGGCTATGAGTTCTGACAAGCCAGCCGTCAACCGTTGGGCAAGAGGGTTATCCGGCGTTATCATTTTTTTACGCTCGAACATTAGGCCCACGGAAGCCTGCCTTTTTGCAGAAAAACGTGAGCTTGGCGTGATGGAAGGTGGAGTGGAGGACAATTGTGAGGAGAGAGGAGAAGGAGAAGTAGAAGACGAGGCTGGACGGTGAGAGCCTGGAGTGTGGCTTTATGTGTTCCATTGCTCCCACTGGGCTCGGTGATGGCTGCTCATGTGCCTTCTTAAGGCGGTCATCCCTAGGTGAGTGTTGGGCTTACCGCGACTAATGCATTGACTGCAAAGATTGCAGATGGCAACGCTATTGTCAGCAGCGGACACGTTAAAAAAAGCCCACACTGCGGAGCCATGTGCCGGTGTCCTGGGAGCGCCAGATGTGACCGTACATGGTCGATGACTCGCTCCTGATACATTTGCAGTCTGCTTTGTCCCTCCTGTGCAATGTAAGTTATTCCTGCTTCTCCTCCCTATCTGCTGGTCCATATCTCCCTCTGAACTCCCCTTCCTCTCTTGTGGGCACCCACGTGACATCACTAGACACGTCATCATCGACGTCACCTTCCCCACCGCTATAAGTAGAGATCTCGGAGTAGGCAGCAACACCGGGGACCAACCTCCTCCTTGGGCTGATCTGGGTACTGTCGTCAGACTGCTGAGTAGCGGTTGTTGCTACCTCCTCTTCCTGATCCAATACCAAGAGTGGCTGCGCATCAGAAATGTCTTGATATGGAAAATAATTCCTGTGACTCAAGCGGAAGGTATGTGGTGGTGGTGGTGTTGTTGGTGGTAGTGTCTTTGGGGGTGCACATAGCAGAGAGTGAGGAAGAGGGTGCAGATCGAGAGGATGAGGAGGGTGCAGAAGAGTAAGAAGAGTAAGGCTGAGTGAGCCATTCAACCAAGTCTGGTGCGTCCTTTGAAGTAATTGAACGCACCTTCTGCAACTTCCCACTTTGGCTCAAGCCTGTTGCTCCTGCCCTACCCCTACCACCCCTGCGGAAGGGCCTGCCTCTTCCTCTGCCTGTCATTTTTTAAATGACCCTGTGACAAAACTCTCAGTCCCTATACCGATGAAGGACTGCTGCAGTAAAGGGCAGCGGTCAGCAGTAGTGCACCTCAACCCTATGTATTGTGGACCTATACCAGTCCTTATAGAATAGCAGACTGCACCTCACTCAACCCTATGTACTGTAGCACCCTAGACAGACCAAGTTACCAGTCCTTATAAGGACCTTTGTGGAACAAGTAGGTTGTGTGTGACTGATTAGCAGACTGTACGTCAGTCCCTATACCGATGAAGGACTGCTGCAGTATAGGGCAGCGGTCAGCAGTAGTGCACCTCAACCCTATGTATTGTGGACCTATACCAGTCCTTATAGAATAGCAGACTGTACCTCACTCAACCCTATGTACTATAGCACCCCACACCAGGTTATTACCAGTCCTTATAAGGACCTTTGTGGAACAAGTAGGTTGTGTGTGACTGATTAGCAGACTGTACGTCAGTCCCTATACCGATGAAAGACTGCTGCAGTATAGGGCAGCGGTCAGCAGTAGTGCACCTCAACCCTATGTATTGTGGACCTATACCAGTCCTTATAGAATAGCAGACTGTACCTCACTCAACCCTATGTACTATAGCACCCTACACCAGGTTATTACCAGTCCTTATAAGGACCTTTGTGGAACAAGTAGGTTGTGTGTGACTGATTAGCAGACTGCAGCAGAAGGCCAGCAGTCAAGTATAATATTCTTTCTATATTTGGAAGAAAGAATATTATATGTGTACAAGCCTATTACCATACCACTGATACCAGTCCTGAAAAGAACCTTTGTGGACCTAATATAGTAACAGCTACTGATTAAACTGACCCTCACTGCCTCACACACTGCTTCCTGCCTGTCCCTATATAAACTGACAAAACAGAGGCTACTGGAACAATAACTGGAATAGCACTTTTGTGGACCTGATAGTAACAGCTAATGACTAAACTGACTGTCCCTGCAGCACATACCGTTCTGTCCCTTTCTCTAAACTGACAAAAGACACTCAGGCTGCTGCAACAATCAGTAGCACAGCAAACCTATATCCTGAACTACACCTAACACCTATACCAGTCCTGAAAAGAACTTTTGTGTACCAAATAGCTAGCGATTTGGGTCACTGCAATCTCTCCCTGCTCCACACAGCAACCTCTCCCTATAGTGACAGAAGAAAGAATGTAAAATGGCCGCCGGATCGGGTCTATTTATAAGTTAGGGGGAATGTCCAAGTGTCCATGTGCTGTAATGTCTCAATTGGCTGTCCTGTACCCCATGATGGATGTGTCATCATAGGTCAAAGTTCTTTTACACAGTAAACACGGAAGTCCGCCGGGCGAACGGAGCCAATAGTCCGCCGATCGGGCGGACCGCGAACAGCCGAAATTCGCCGCGAGACGACCGCCGGGCGAACCGTTCGGCCATCCCTATTTGTCTACACTTATTAATTTGGATTTTTACACTGATTAGAATTTATTATGGATTTGTTGATTTGATCATTGGTTGTGTATTAGTGATATATTTGAGTTAGCGCCACCTTTATTTTTTTACATTATAAATGGGGTGTAAATCTCCTCCAAGCACATTCTGTTACCTAGTGTTAGTGAGATTCATTCAGAAGGAATTGCAGATACTCCTCTAATGCCCTTTTATTTGCTCTGAGTGTCGGGTTTTATCTGCTTAGTAAACATTTTTATTCAGATTTTAGTTAATAAAAACTTGGCATTTTCTGATTTTGATTTGACATGTAAAGAGAGGGAAGCTGCATAGAAGGCTTTTTTTCTGCAGTGCTGCAATTTGTAGAGTTGCTGCATTTGGATTTAGAAACAGACAATGAGGTCGCCTGTTGTTGTTTTAACCAGTTGCCGACCGCCGCACGCCGATGTACGTCGGTACAATGGCACGGGCAGGCATAAGGACATACATGTACGTCCCTTGCCTCCCGCGGGTCGGGGGCCCAATCGGGCCCCCGCCCGGTGCCTGCGGCGGTCGGTATTCGTTCGGGAGCGATCCCGGACGAGGGGACGGCCATTCATTCATGGCCACCCCCTCGCGATCGCTCCCGACGAATAGAAATCCCCGGTGACATCACTTCCTCTCCTGTAATGTAAACACAGGAGAGGAAGTGATGTAATCTCTCCTCCGTGTCGGTATTTTTCGTTCCGACACGGAGGAGAGCGGATCAGTAAGTTGCACCAACACTCTACACACACAGTAGAACATGCCAGGCACACTCACACCCCCCCTTTACCCCCCGATCACCCCCCCAATTACCCCTGCCCCCCAGTCACAGTGACACCAATGTCATTTTTTATTTTTTTTTGCATTGGTGTCATTTGTGACTGTAATAACTGTTAGGGCAGTTAGAGTTAGCCCCCTTTAGTTCTAATGTACCCCCCTAACCCCCCCAATAAAGGTTTAACCCCGTGATCACCCCCCGTCGCCAGTGTCACTAAGGCTGGGTTCACATTGCAGCGGTTTATGAGAACGAATGTGATTCGCACCGCACTGCAGTGCAAATCACATCCGATCTCTGTGCGATTCGAGTTCAGCCATTCGCCGCACCCGCCGCACCCGCCACACCCGCCGCACCCGCCGCAAATTCGCACGGGACCCTTTTTTTGGCCCGCAGCAGAATCGGATCGCATGGGTGTTCACACCATGCGATCCGAGTTTGCAGATCGCACTGCGATATGCGAACTGATCTGGGGGTGTCAGTAACATTTCACTGACACTCCCAGCAGTTCGCATAGGGCAGTGTGAACTGCCGCCGGGAGGCATGCGATGCGGGAACCCGCCGCGGATTAGCGGCGTTTCCGCATCGCTCCAGTGTGAACCCAGCCTAATAAGCGATCATTTTTCTGATCGCCGTATTAGTGTCACAGGTGACGCTAGTTAGGCAGGTAGGTATTTAGGTTCGCCGCAGCTTTTTATAGCGCCAGGGACCCCCATATACTACCACATAAAGCCCCCTGATTGCCCCCTAGTTAACCCTTTCACCAGTGATCACCATATAACTGTTACAGGTGACTCTGGTTGGTTAGTTATTTTTTTATAGTTTCAGGGCACCCGCCATTTATTACCTAATAAAGGTTTAACCCCCTGATCACCCGGCGGGTGTCATTTGTGACTAATAACTGTTAGGGCAGTTAGGGTTAGCCCCCTTTAGTTCTAAGGTACCCCCCTAACCCCCCCAATAAAGGTTTAACCCCGTGATCACCCCCCGTCGCCAGTGTCACTAAGGCTGGGTTCACATTGCAGCGGTTTATGAGAACGGATGTGATTCGCACCGCACTGCAGTGCAAATCACATCCGATCTCTGTGCGATTCGAGTTCAGCCATTCGCCGCACCCGCCGCAAATTCGCACGGGACCCTTTTTTTGGCCCGCAGCAGAATCGGATCGCATGGGTGTTCACACCATGCGATCCGAGTTTGCAGATCGCACTGCGATATGCGAACTGATCTGGGGGTGTCAGTAACATTTCACTGACACTCCCAGCAGTTCGCATAGGGCAGTGTGAACTGCCGCCGGGAGGCATGCGATGCGGGAACCCGCCGCGCATTCGTGGCGTTCCCGCATCGCTCCAGTGTGAACCCAGCCTAATAAGCGATCGTTTTTCTGATCGCTGTATTAGTGTCACAGGTGACGCTAGTTAGGCAGGTAGGTATTTAGGTTCGCTGCAGCTTTTTATAGCGCCAGGGACCCCCATATACTACCGCATAAAGCCCCCTAATTGCCCCCTAGTTAACCCTTTCACCAGTGATCACCATATAACTGTTACAGGTGACGCTGGTTGGTTAGTTATTTTTTTATAGTTTCAGGGCACCCGCCATTTATTACCTAGTCTCACTAGTGTACCCCTAAATTTAGGGGTGTCTACTTTCCAAAATGGGGTCATTTGGGGGGGGTTTGTGCCATCTTGGCATTTTATGGCCTTCAAAACTGTAACGCCCTTAGAAAGCCTGAAGGCGGTGCTTGGTTTTCGGGGCCCCGTACGCGGCTAGGCTCCCAAAAAGTCCCACATATGTGGTATCCCCGTACTCAGGAGAAGCAGCAGAATTTATTTTGGGGTGTCATTTCACATATGCCCATGGCATGCGTGAGCAATATATCATTTAGTGACAACTTTGTGAAAAAAAAAAAAAAAAAAAAAAAGTTTGTAATTTTCCCGCAACTTGTGGCAAAATATAAAATATTCCATGGACTCAACATGCCTCTCAGCAAATAGCTTGGGGTGTCTACTTTCTAAAATGGGGTCATTTGTGGGGGTTTTGTGCCATCTTGGCATTTTATGGCCTTCAAAACTGTAATAGGTAGTGAGAAGTGAACTCAAAAATTTACGCCCTTAGAAAGCCTGAAGGCGGTGCTTGGTTTTCGGGGCCCCGTACGCGGCTAGGCTCCCAAAAAGTCCCACATATGTGGTATCCCCGTACTCAGGAGAAGCAGCAGAATTTATTTTGGGGTGTCATTTCACATATGCCCATGGCATGCATGAGCAATATATCATTTAGTGACAACTTTGTTAAAAAAAAAAAAAAAAAAAAAAAAAATTTGTAATTTTCCCGCAACTTGTGGCAAAATATAAAATATTCCATGAACTCAACATGCCTCTCAGCAAATAGCTTGGGGTGTCTACTTTCTAAAATGGGGTCATTTGTGGGGGTTTTGTGCCATCTTGGCATTTTATGGCCTTCAAAACTGTAATAGGTAGTGAGAAGTGAACTCAAAAATTACGCCCTTAGAAAGCCTGAAGGCGGTGCTTGGTTTTCGGGGCCCCGTACGCGGCTAGGCTCCCAAAAAGTCCCACATATGTGGTATCCCCATACTCAGGAGAAGCCGGAGAATTTATTTTGGGGTGTCATTTCACATACGCCCATAGCATGTGTGAGCAATATATCATTTAGTGACAACTTTGTGTAAAAAAAAAAAAAATTTTTTTTTTTGTCATTATTCAATCGCTTGAGGCAAAAAAATAAAATATTCAATGGGCTCAACATGCCTCTTATCAATTTCCTTAGGGGGTCTACTTTCCAAAATGGGGTCATTTGGGGGGGTTTTGTACTGCCCTGCCATTTTAGCACCTCAAGAAATGAGATAGGCAGTCGTAAACTAAAAGCTGCGTAAATTCCAGAAAACGTACCTTAGTTTGTAGATGTGACAACTTTTGCGCAAACCAATAAATATACAATTATTGACTTTTTTTTTACCAAAGACATGTGGCTGAATACATTTTGGCCTAAATGTATGACTAAAATTGAGTTTATTGGATTTTTCTAATAACAAAAAGTAGAAAATATCATTTTTTTTCAAAATTTGCGGTCTTTTTACGTTTATATCGCAAAAAATAAAAATCGCAGAGGCAATCAAATACCATCAAAAGAAAGCTCTATTTGTGGGAAGAAAAGGACGCAAATTTTGTTTGGGTACAACATTGCATGACCGCGCAATTACCAGTTAAAGCAGCGCAGTGCCAAAGTGTAAAAAGACCTCTGGTCATTTACCAGCAAAATGGTCCGGTCTGAAAGTGGTTAATAAATTATGTAAAATTACAGATGAGCAGCGCTAGTAGATTGAAAACCCAACACAAATCAAATAAATTAAACTAAATTGGGTGAATCTGGCAATGTAAGGGAGATTTTTAATATCAATTGTTTTAAATCCACTGTTATTCTTACTATTAATGTTGAAGCGTGTACTTTTTACATTTTTATGTATTGATGAAGTGCCTGTAGTTCTGCAATACAGACTATCTCTATTATACTACATTTTTGATTTGAAGCCAAGACTTCCTGACTTGTCTTTTTAGTATATTTAGGCATATAGTATATGTAGCCAGGGGCGGACTGACAACTCATGGGGCCCCCCAGGCAATAGGAGATTATGGGGCCACACAGTATACACACACACACACACAGTATACAATCACACAGTATACACATACATGTACACACAGTATACACAGACATGTTTCTATTGGCTGAAAAGGTACTGGAGAAGTGGGGCAGCTATAATCTCAGGGTTTTTAGACCAAAAGGATGTCGGTAAGAGACATTTCAGAGACAGATGTAAAAAAAAACCACAGATTTTTACATACTTTCCCTGGTTTTACTGGGGCTGGCAACCCTGATGGGGCCCCCTAGTGGCTCGGGGCCCTCGGGCAGTGCCCGAGTGGCCAAATGGTCAGTCCGCCCCTGTATGTAGCACGCTCTAGTGCAGGGGTCACCAAACTACGACCCTCCTGTTGTTCAGGAACTACAATTTATCATACCTAGTCATGTCTGTGAATTTCAGTTTTACAATGCCTCATGGATGTGTAGTTCCGCAATAGTTGGAGGGCCGTAGTTTGAAGATCCCTGCTCTAGTGTGTGCTAGAAGTTAGTGTAGTTAAACCATACTCTGACTCACATTATAAGCTGATGAGTCTTAATTGGGTAAGGGTTTACTGGAGTTCAGGGCTGGGTGGCTCATCCTGGCAGCTATCTGGTGCCTTCCCCTGGTCTAGAAATTTGAATAATCTTCTAAAACGAAAGGGTAGGGGTTAGGGGGAGTTGCTTTGAATATTTATGGAGCCTCGGCCAATCCTCAGCAGTGGGCTAGCAGGGGGCTGAGATAACTCCATAAATAAACATGGGCCATGCCAGCAGGGGCAGTCAGGTGGAAGATGGAGATACAGTGTTGAGGAGGCTGTCAGTGGCTTTCAGGAAGTGGCCCCTAGTCTGGGAGGGATGACCTGCCTTGGGCCTGGGCTCAGGTGCTGGAAGGATCCTGCCAAAAACACAAAGGGAGGAGGCTTTCCTGGAGGCAAGGGAGCAAGAGAAGACAGAGTGAGTAGTGCAACACTGTTGGGGACTAACAAAGGGGGGAGACTGTTACATGTAGCCACTCTCCATAGAAGAAAGTGGTGTGCTTAAGTCTTCAGTCCTTTCCCTGAGAGATATCCTGAGAGTCAGCCGTGTGGGCTGGTGAAGAGTCAGTCGGGTAGACTGGTGTAGAGAGGCAGCCAGGAGTGTTGGTTAAAGGGGCAGCTGCAGCCAGGTGGGCTAGCAGTGCCTGAAGAGGTGGTGCTGGGATCAGTGGACACAGAGATGAAGTTACATGTTGTTTCACTACATTTAAAGGGGGCTGAGACTTCCTGCCTGTAATGGGCCATTGCAAAAATCTGACTGGGAGTCCGTCAGATCATCTCAGAGTGATTCACCTGGAGCAAGCGTGTGTGCAGCAATAAAGTGAAGGAGAATGTATATAGATGTATATAGGAAGTTGTCCCTGAAGATTGCTGAAGTCAAGTGGGCATCCCATAACTTCCCATCCCTTCCCAAGTTATTAACTCCTGTCAGGGGTTAGCTCAAGGGGGATCACCTTCCTTGGGAAAAAAGGTAGTATAAACAGCAGGTTTTGTTAAAATCTGACTTGTAGCCAGTTTTATTTTCAAATGTTGCATGAAAATTAAACAAAGAAAACAGAAAAGAAATCCTTGCCATCCAGGCACTAACTAAACATTGTAGGTTCCTAACTCAGGGTTTAAGGGCTTGTTTCAGTGACCCACAAAACAAAGATAAGGCAAACCTTTTCTCTCACAAAGCAAACTTCACATAAGCAGATCTCTCAAGTTTTTGGCTTCCTGAGTCCCAGGCCAAGAGCAATTCTTTGCTCCAGTCCTGCTTTTTTATACCACCTGCTCATGGACACAAGTGGACCGTAAAATCTGTTCCAGAACCAACCCTGCTAAGGTGGCTGGTAAAACCTGAACCAGATTTCACCTTAGTTCCCTGCAAATGCATGTATGCGAAGTGAAACATAACGTCCATCGATCACTTCGCCTTTCATAATGTCATACCCCCTAATAAATAACAAAAACAAAGCTATGGACTGTTCTCTGATTCTGGTGCTTGTGAAGATTCGGTGTGCCTGGCTGTGCAGGATCGGGGGATCCCTTTCATCTGCAGCTCCAATGTGGGATATATATGTAAATGCAATTATCTTAATTTCAAAATTCTTATCCAATGGCTGTCAATGTTTTATAAACCTTATTGATGTGTATAAGGTGTATAAAGTGCTACTAAACCCAGGACCCTGCATTTACTATATCTGTTTTCCCACAGTACATAGAACATGGAAATTCAATTATTTTTTTAAATATAAACTGCTAAATACCTTTTCTCATCAGCAGTATATAGCAGTCTTGTGATTTCTATTAGTGTCTGGTTAAAGCTTGTAGGAGGAGTTTTAATTTTCCTCTGACTGCCCTATGAGGTTGCAGGACCCCTGACTCTCTGTCTGGACAGTGCTGATTGCATAGCTCTCAACTATATCTGATTTTGAAAGACTGTATCCATACCTCCCAACTGTCCCGGATTCACCGGGACCATTCTGGGAATTAATGTAAGTCCTGGCACCCCAGAGAATCAAATGAAAGTCCCGGAGTGGAGCCCAGTGCTTTACTGGTGGGGCGCATTCAATGGTCAGGCACCACTGCAGCTTTTTTCAACTGGCGCTGATCGCTTCTTAGCGCTACTCTACTATTGGGTGCACAGACCCCCCCCACTCCCACCTAGAAGGGAGGGAGTGGGGAATCTACCCAGCCGCTCATCCTATCAGAGAAGAGGAGGGAGGGGCGGGGAATCTATCCGGCGGC
Source organism: Lithobates pipiens (assembly GCF_037356315.1). Classification (NCBI taxonomy): domain Eukaryota; kingdom Metazoa; phylum Chordata; class Amphibia; order Anura; family Ranidae; genus Lithobates; species Lithobates pipiens. The sequence continues at coordinate 165,379,578 of NW_027507790.1, read as the reverse complement.
ATATCCCATTAGAGGAGGGAGGGCGGGGAATCTAGATGGTGGGTTGTCCCATTAGAGGAGGGAGGGACGAGCAATCTAGCTGGCAGCTCATCCCATTAGAGGATGGAGGGGCAGGGAATTTAGCCAGCATCTCGTCCCATTAGAGAAGGGAGGGGAGGGGAATCTAGCCGGTAGCTTGTCGGCAGCCAGATACCTGTGTCGGCAGCCTGCCGACAGATGCTGTAAGTTCTAGCTACTCTTTTTCAGCAGCCCCACTATTTGCAGAGCTCTGTACTTGAACGGGGGGTGGGGTGAACTCTGTACTGGAATCTGTACTGTTCTTGGGGAGAGAACTTGGGAGTACACAGCGCACCCTTCAGCCCTGCATGCAGTACACAGCACACCCCTCAACCCTGCATTCAGTACACAGCACACCCCTCAACCCTGCATGCAGTACACAGCGCACCCCTCAGCCCTGCATGCAGTACACAGCACACCCCCTCAACCCTGCACGCATTACACAGCACACCCCCTCAACCCTGCACGCAGTGCACCCCCTTAACCCTGCACACAGTACACAGTGCACACCCTCAACCCTTCACGCAGTAAAAAGGTCACCCCTCAATCCTGCATGCAGTACATAGCGCACCCCTCAATCCTGCATGCAGTACATAACGCTCCCCTCAATCCTGCATACAGTACATAGCACACCCCTCAACCCGGCACTCTTTATGTAGCGCACCCCTTAATCCTGGGTTTTGTTTAACTACGCCCCTTAAGCCCCTCCCACTGCCAAGTTTGGCCGCACCCACATTTTGCTGTGCGCCTCAGGTCCCCCTTCTCTCAAGTGTCCTTCATTCGGAAGTTCAAAAGCTGGGAGGTATGCTGTATTTTATTTGGAACAAAGACCCTCTGTCCGTCTTTCATCCTCATTTGTCCCTTATTTTGGTCTGATCTATACAGTATAGTTATTCTTATTATTATTATGTAGGATTTATACGTTGCCAACAGTTCGGGCAATGGTTTACAAAATGGGTCGTCAACCCCCAGGCCGCAGCCCACTACCGGGCTGTAGCGTCTTTGCAGCCGGGCCATGCCGGGCTGTAAGGCACCAGTGGATCAGAAAGGAAAGCGGGTGGGCGAATAAGAGAAGCGGGCTGGCGAGCAGAGATGACATTTCTCTCTCTGCCCGCCTATCATCACCGCTCTTCCACCCTCACAACGTGCGGGATGTCGGCGGTGCAGCGGGTAGCAGAGAGATGACATCATCTCTCCCTGCCCGCCTAGCATCACTGCTCTTCCACCCTCACAGCATACAGAATGTCGGAGGTGCAGCAGGGAACAGAGAGATGACATCATCTCTCACTACCTGCCTCGCATCTCTGCTCTCCTGCCCTCACTCAAGAAAGACCACTGAACCAGTGTCACCAATGCAGTGACAATCCTCATCTGGTGGCACTGGCAGGTGATGTGGCAAGTGGCAGTCCTCATCTGGTGGCACAGGCAGGTGATGTGGCAAGTAGCATTTCTCAACTGGTGACATGCAGCGTGGCAAGTGGCATTCCTCAACTGGTGGCAGGCAGCGTGGCAAGTGACATTCCTAATTTAGTGGCAGGCAGCGTGGCAAGTGTCATTCCTCAATTGGTGGCAGGCAGCGTGGCAAGTGGCATTCCTCATCTGGTGGCAGGCAAGCGTGGCAAGTGGCATTTCTCATCTGGTGGCAGGCAGCAGCGTGGCAAGTGGCATTCCTCATCTGGTGGCAGGCAGCATGGCAAGTGGCATTTCTCCTCTGGTGGCAGGCAACGTGGAAAGTGACACACTCAGGGCTCCCACTGATTCTGCATTATGGTGAGTTGAACTATTTCATTTATATTACAATTTAATATAAGAAATAATGCGCTTTAATCATTCTGACACCATACCAACCATGGTGACATGATGATTGAAGTACCAACAGCAGAACACCAGCTATTGTCCCGATAATTTGCCAGCGAAATTTGCTTACCCCCCCCCCCCCCCGCGTGTGCATACATCCCCCCTGCCAGGCCTTGGCACAATTTTCTTCCATGCAGCTGGTCCCCGGTGCCAAAAAGGTTGAGGACCACTGCTTTACAACATGAGGGCAGACAGTACAGTTACAATACAATTAAATACAGGAGGAATCAGAAGGCCCTGCTTGTTAGCGCTTACGATCTATATAAAATGCACTATTTATCTTTCAAAATGTGTTTCTCAGTGTAGGGATACCCCCATGGGGGCTGCTGAGTTTGTTCATTATCTTTTGCCAGACTGCCCCTCTTCCGATTCCCCATGCAATTACATGACACAGGAACAGTCAAGATTCCTGATTTATAGTTCTTTATTTTGGGTTTAAATCAGTGGGCTATTAAGTAGGGTATATGAGATGCCCCCTCGACCCCAATCTTAAGTTAAAGGGTATCAATCTGTAGCCATGGCTTGGTTAATTAAATCCCTTAAAGCGATCCTTTCCTGGTTTCACTTCTCTCTCTGTCTTAACACTCCCAATTTGGACAGATAAGCATTACTCTGAATAACGCTGTGGGTGTTGAATTCAAAGTCACAGGCCATGCTGCCTATTTCCATGTCTTGTATTGTTAAACCTCCCTTTGTCCTGGAAAGTGTTTGATACTGTGGTCCTTGGATACACAGTATAAAGTTCCTGAATAGCACTACTGGGTTTGCACTCCCGTTGCTCTCTCCCAATCAACAATCCATGTTCTACTCACAGAAAGTCAATTACCCAGTCTTCTTTCTCCGCTTAGTTCCTACTTCCTCCTCCTCCACGCTGCCCGGCACATCCCCGCATGGGACGTCCGGTATTCCTCCAGCGCTACATGCTGACTTCATATCCAGGGGCCAGACTTTCGGCCTCCCTGGAATGGCCTCCGGCTATCCGGCTCCGGGATCTCTGAATCTAGCTTAGCACCTCCAACCTCGAACTTCTCCCCCGTAGAGCATGTAACCCCGCTTTTTATGAGAGACCTCCCTGTTGACCAGGGAGGTCAATTCTTGCACATGGGGTTTCCTGCCACTCAGGTCTAAGCCCATCCTCTCTTTCCAGCACAATCCACTGTCAAGCAGAGGAGGTATCCCTGAGCCCATGTATAGGCGGTCACACACCCTTCTATTCTGACACTCCAGACCCTGAATAAACAACCAGTCCTAGTGAAGAGTACAGCCCTGGCTAAATTTACCTATCTCTATATCCTACACTGTCATAAAAAGACTATTAAGCACCTACCAAAGGCGCTACACCAGTGCTAAACATTTCATCCAATTTCTGAATTAGTGCATTTTTAAATTTCAAAAGCCAGTATAAAGAAATAGTAGTGGTAAAAAAAAAGCACTTGTGGGTTTAACTAATCTTTTTTTGTATAATTCTCATTCAAGGGGGCATGGCAATGGGTGTGTCTTATGCCTACATACTTTTGCTAATAGGTGTCCCTCGTTCCCATCTCAAAAAGTTGGGAGGTATGTTATTGGCCCTGTGCTGATCACATGCACCCCCCCAGGAAAAAAAAAACTCTAGCAATACACACCAAGCTAAGCAGAGTGCAGAAAAAGCTCTGTAATGTCAGGAGATGGATTGGGGAATGTGGAAGGGGAGAAGACAAGATCAAACAGCTTTTTTTACACAATGCGCGTTATTAACCCCTTAGGTTCCACTGTGTGTATAACAAGCATGCTTTACTGCATATACAAACTGATTTTACTGTTGTGGATTTAGTAACAATGTAAGTATGTACTATGCAGGCAACTCTGGATAGCCGCACACCAGAAAAAGGCTTAAAATCCTGTGGTTTTATTAAAAATCGGGGGTACAAGGGTACAAAAATTCGAACGCGTTTCGCACTGGAATTTCTCTCTTAACCACTTGCCGCATCGCGGCGATCGTTGTTGCGGGGTGTCAGTCTACGATCTCGGTAAAGAGTCGACGGAGACTCTTTACCACGTGATCAGCCTTGTCCAATCACGGCTGATCACAATGTAAATAGGAAGAGCCGGTGATCGGCTTTTCCTCACTCGCGTCTGTCAGACGCGAGTAGAGGAGAGCCGATCGGCTGCTCCTCTGACAGGGGGGGTCTGTGCTGATCGATTATCAGCACAGCCCCCCCGAGGATGCCCACACTGGACCACCAGGGATGCCCAGCAAAAGGTAATCCTCCCTAGACCACCAGGGATGCCAGTCAGCACAATGGATGCCAATCAGTGCCCGAAATCGATGCCAATCACTGATTGGCATCCATTAGTACAGTATAACACCAATGCCGCCTATAAGTGCCCACCTGTGCCGCCTATCAGTGCCCACCTGTGCCGCCTATCGGTGCCCACCTGTGCCGCCTATCAGTGCCCACCCATGCCCATCTGTGCCGCCCATCCATGCCCATCTGTGCCGCCCATCCGTGCCGCCCATCCATGCCCATCTGTGCCGCCCATCCATGCCAATCCATGCCAATTTGTGCCACCTATCAGTGTCCATCCGTGTCGCTCATCCGTGTCGCCCATCCGTGCCGCCCATCCGTGCCGCCTATCAGTGTCCATCAATGCCACCTCATCAGTGCCACTTCATTGGTGCCACATCATTGGTGCCCATCAGTCCCGCCTTATCAGTGCCCATCAGTGAAGGAGAAAACGTACTTATTTACAAAGTTTTGAAACTGAAACAAAAAAAAAACATATTTTTTTTCAAAATTTTCAGTATTTTTTTATTTGTAGCGCAAAAAATAAAAACCGTAGAGGTGATCAAATACCACCAAAAGAAAGCTCTATTTGTGGGAAAAAAAATTCATTTGGATACAGTGTAGCATGACCGCGCAATTGTCATTCAAAGTGCGACAGCGCTGAAAGCTCAAAATTGGTCTGGGCAGGAAGGTGTTTAAATGCCCTGTATTGAAGTGGTTAATGTAAGTATGTACATTGGGGAAACCAAGTTTGCTTAATACATGCTTTTCAAAGTGCTTATTGCTGTGTAATGGCTGTGCTTCACACCTCCTTAGTGTAATCCTCTGGGTCTGCCCTGAAAACACTAGACTCTCTATGATGCTGGCCATACACACCTCAATTTTACATAGTTTAAATTGGAAATTTCAATTGTATTTGTAGTATTTTCTTTTGATGGAGCAAACTAAGCATTTTCTGTGTTTGTGTTCTATAAGTTTGCACAATTTGCATTTAATTTAGTAATGATTTTTTCTTACAAGAAATTACAGGGATATGACATGGAATAATACTGTGTACACTACAGTGAGTGTTTCCTAAGGAACCAGAAACAACATGGAAGGATAAGGTGCCAAGTATGATGCAAAACAATTTCTGCAAGCAGAGGAAAAGCTTGGACTGAACAAGTATATAAAAATGTGACTGGTTACCATCATAACAAATTTGATGAATTCATTAGAAACTAAAAGGGTTTATTCAGTGAAAATATTTGTTTTAACTAAATTAAGAAAAGATACTGGTAAGCGCAATGCTTCATGTGCCCATTTAAGAAAAAAACTATAGTGGGAAAGTATGAGGGCTTTCATTACCAATTTTTTGTCTGTATACACTAGTTCTGTTGGTGATATGCTGATCCAGTGGCTTCAGCACTTTGTAGTCAATGGTCAGGATACAAATAAGGAATATTGATTTTGTTCGGACTTTCTTAATCAGCATGCTTGTGCAACCGTTTCAGAACATTCTGAAGCCAAGCATTCCTGGGCAATCAACATTTTCAGTAGGTCAGCAACGGCAGTTTCTATATTTCTTTCACTATTGGTTTCCTTTCCAATGTTTAGTAGAACAGTGTGTTTTACATGTAATGCTATTAGTACTGAATTCAATAGAAAGAATAACATCCAACTGAATACTATACTAGGCCACATTGTGAATTTCCCAAGCTGACTTACTTGGCAATGAAGTTTCAAGTCCATTTATTTCATAGCTACTTTTCCATGGGATAAAATAAAGGAATTGCTGGCTTCCGCCTTAAAGAAGATCTACAGTATAATTTTTTTTTTACTGTTCTGTCCCCTATGGGACAAGTTATATGTAGTACATTTTCCCTTTGTGCTAGAAGCTCCCTAACACTAGCTATGAGGCTCTAACTCTACTACCTACCCTCCTTCTGTGTCTGATCTAACAACAGCTATGAAGGAAATACAGTAATATTTTTGTAAATATTTTTTTTAAATCTTTTCATGTAACAACACTGAAGAAATGACACTTTGCTACAATGTAAAGTAGTGAGTGTACAGCTTGTATAACAGTATAAAATTGCTGTCCCCTCAAAATAACTCAACACACAGCCAATAATGTCTAAACTGCTGGCAACAAACGTGAGTAAACCCCTAAGTGAAAATGTCCAAATTGGGCTCAATTAGCCATTTTCCTTCCCCGGTAAGTGTTAAAAGGTTTTAGGTGTGAATGCGGAGCAGGTGTGTTAAATTTGGTGTTATCGCTATCACTCTCTCATACTGGTCACTCAAAGTTCAACATGGCACCTCATGGCAAATAACTCTCTGAGGATCTGAAAAAAAGAATTGTTGCTCTACATAAAGATGGCCCAGGCTATAAGTAGATTGCCAAGACCCTCAAAATGAGCTGCAGCATGGTGGCCAAGACCATACAGCGGTTTAACAGGACAGGTTCCACTCAGAACAGGCCTCACCATGGTTGACCAAAGAAGTTGAGTGTAAGTCCTCAGCGTCATATCCAGAGGTTTTCTTTGGGAAATAGACATATGAGTGCTGCAAGCAATGCTGCAGAGGTTGAAGGGGTGGGGGGGGGGGTCAGCCTGTCAGTGCATCAAATTGGTCTACATGGCTGTCGTCCCAGAAGGAAGCCTCTTCTAAAGATGATGCACAAGAAAGCCCACACCAGTTTGAATACAGGCAGACTAAGGATACTGGAATCATGTCCTGTGGTCCGATGAGACCAAGATAAACTTATTTGGTTGAGATGGTGTCAAGCGTGTGTGGCAGCAAACAGGTGAGGAGTACAAAGACAAGTGTGTGACTGCCTACAGTCAAGCATTGTGGTGGGAGTGTTATGGTCTGGGGCTGCATGAGTGCTGCCAGCACTGGGGAGCTACAGTTTATTGATGTAACCATGAATGCCACTATGTATTGTGACATACTGAAGCAGAGCATGATCCCCTCCCTTCGGAGACTGGGCTGCAGGGCAGTATTCCAACATGATAACGACCCCAAACACATCTCCAAGACGACCACTGCCTTGCTAAAGAAGCTGAGGGCAAAGGTGATGGCCAGGCCAAGCATGTCTCCAGACCTAAACCCTTATTGAGCATCTGTGGGGCATCCTCAAACAGAAGGTTGAGGAGCGCAAGGTCTCTAACATCCACCAGCTCTGTGATGTCATCATGGAGGAGTGGAAGAGGACTCCAGTGGCAATATGTGAAGCTCTGGTGAACTCCTTGCCCAAGAGGGTTAAAGCAGTTCTGGAAAATAATGGTGGTGACGCAAAATATTGACACTGTGGGCCCAATTTGGACATTTTCACTTAGGGGTGTACTCACTTTTGTTGCCAGCATTTTATACATTAATGGCTATGAGTTATTTTATTTGACTCGAACATCAGGCTCATCTCTAATGTCAAGGTTAGTTATCATGGAGGAGTGGAAGAGGACTCCAGTGGCAATATGTGAAGCTCTGGTGAACTCCTTGCCCAAGAGGGTTAAAGCAGTTCTGGAAAATAATGGTGGTCATGCAAAATATTGACACTGTGGGCCCAATTTGGACATTTTCACTTAGGGGTGTACTCACTTTTGTTGCCAGCATTTTATACATTAATGGCTATGAGTTATTTTATTCGACTCCAACATCAGGCTTATCCCTAATGTCAAGGTTAGTTAGATTTATTTCTGCCTCATTATGTTCAATGATGCTGTGTGTGTTTTGTTAGGTAAAGTTAGCTTGCCTCACTGTAACCTGTGTATCTGTGATTGTTGTGTTAGGTCAATTTAGCTGTGCTCACCATAACCAGTGCAGCTGCTTTTAATTAGTTAGGTCTGTTCAGTTTTTAAGCTGCTGTTAGTTTGATTGCCCCCCCCCCCCTTTACAGGGAGCCGTAGAACATAGGAGAGCTCTGGAACATAGGTGTGGGCAATGCAAATGGCAGTATAAATATATCTTGGTCATTTCCTGCAAAGGATCAGTCCAGTCTGGAAGGCTGTGGCCCCGTGCTTGTTGTTCATTATTTATCATGGGGGCAACCTTAAGGCTGGGTTCACACTTATGTGAATTGGATGCAGGTTTCCCCACATTCAATTCACACGACAGAAGAGTGTGACCAGCTCTTAATGGAGCCAGTTCAAACACACTTCCGGGGCGGCCTGGGCCACATTGGAAAAGGGTCCTGTGCATCTTTGGCTCTGTCTCAGGTCTGAATTCAGGCAAAAATTCTGATCTGATTTGCTTATAAAATGGAGAACAGGGACACACCGGACCCCCTGCTGCGAGCCACGGCCGCAGCTAGTGTGAACCCGGCCTAAGTCCTGGTTGCTGAAGCTACAGAGAGCTGACTGAGGGCCTGCCTGCTGAACATCTGATCTGGTATCACTGGAGAAAGATGTTGCTTGGAAGTTGGAAGGAGGCAACCACCTGTCCCTGGACATGTTATAAGTACATACCACTGTGAGAGATCTTAAAAACATTTGGGCTGCTGCCACCCCTCTTGTGTTAGAGAATCACCTGTGTGTTTGTCCAAAAAGGGAAGCAGGGCCGGTGCTACCACTAGGCGGACTAAGCAGCCACCTAGGGTGCACTGCCACCTAGGGCACCTGGCCGCTGGTTATCCTACTGTCCACAGAGCAGAGATTGCAACTATAATCCACCAGGCAGCTGCTCTGAGTCTCTGAAATGTGTCAAGCAGCGCCCCCCTCATGTGTGGGTCTCCACTCTCCACTCTGACAGCACAATATCCACCCACCCCCCAAGCCACTTTCTGCTCTGACACACACTGACATGTGTCCACACAGCAACACAACCAGCCCCCACCCCCATGCTGCTCTCAGGTCTGACATGTGTCCTTCACAATATACCCCCCACCCCCCACCCAGCCACTCTCCGCTCTCCCTCAGAGCAAGGAGCATTCTGACATGTGTCAAGGCCCAGAAGCCCCTCTCCCCAAGAACACTCTCCTGGCTGTGCCACTGGAACAGAGTAAATCATCATGGGATACAGGCAGCGTGGCACCTGGCGGCGGCTCTCCGGGCTTGGGGACAGGTGGAGCCTGAGCTGGAAGAGGCACTGACAGACAGAGGCAGTTAAAGCAGAGTTTTATATTGGTACATGCGAGCTAGGAACAGGCAGAAAGCACAGGGTCATGTCGTTGGTCGGATACAAGTTTGCTGAGCCCAAGACCATTGTTCTTCACTTGGTGTGGTAAGTAAAAACTGTTGCTTTTACATATTATGACAAATGACATGCAGTTTGTGTGTGTATATGTATATTAACTGATCTACCAAATGGCAAGTATATACCGACCCCCCCGTGAAGCAGAATTGATGGGCACAGCCTGGTGAGACTGTATTTGATGGTATGTGATGGGCACCGGTGAGACTGTCTGCATTTGATGGGCATTGGTGAGGCTGTATTTGATGGTATCTGATAGGCACAGGTGAGACTGTGTTGCATGCAAATAGTAGCAGTCATTAAAAATGTGGGGTGTAATGGGCAGGGCAAAGGGGTGGAGTTAGAGGTGGAGCCAAGGGGGGCGGCAAAATGAGGTTTTGCCTAGGGTGTCAAAAATAATTGAACCAGCCCTGTCCTGAAGAGCTCAGTCTATCTAATTCTATGTGAAAGGGCTGCTTGTTTTGCTCTAAAGAAGGAAGTCCGGATTTAACTGTTTTCAAGTCGACAGTTTGCTATAAGCAAGGACTTTTGTTTACTGTACTGAACCTGTATATGGTTCTCTTTTTGGAATATCCTACTTAATTCCCTCAACCCTATTCCAGTTACTCCAAAAATAAAAACAACAAAAAGAACACCTCTAGACAGGTTTTGAGAAGAGTGACTGTGGGCATGTGCCTGGCTGAAGGGCAATCCATTGGGAACAAACCTGAGCAATTTACCAGCAGCTCCTTGCAGCGGCGGCCCGTGCACTGTGGACACACATGCGCTGCCCCCCCCCCATCCATGCACCCGACCCCTTTCAGGACGCCGGACGCATGGATTCCTATGGTGGGGGTGGGAGGAGGTAGTACTTTTTGAAACACCTGATTAGAGCCAAAGACTCTAATAGGCTTCAAAGTAGGGCAGGATCAGGGTGCACAGAGTGCGCCTTGATCCTATCAAATTGTTTGACGATATCGAATACTTTTTCGCTATTTCCACATTAACCTTCCTCCCTGCCAATCAGGAGGAAGACCTGCTTCCTGATTGACCAAAGCGCCGGGCAACCCTATTGGATGCCTTGTGCTTAGGAAGAGGAGAGGAAGAGACCATGCTAGAGGTCGCCACCACTCTGAGAGGAGCTGCTGCAGAGCTACGGTAAGTCCACTGAGCCACAGGGGGGTGGGCTGTGCTACCAGAGCCACGATTCGTGATGCAATTTGGGGGTTTACCAAAGCCGCAATCCGATATGGGGGTGCTATACCAGAACTGCGAGCAGCATGCGCGGAAGTGCTTTTCAGGGGGGTCGGTTGTTTACAATGGCTGCATTAGATGGGCTCAGTGGCTGCATATACTGGGCACACGTGGCCGCATTTGATGGGCAAGTGGCTGCATATAATGGGCACAGTGGCTGCATATGATGGACACAGGCTGCATATGATGGGCACAGTGGCTGCATATGATGGGCACAGTGGCTGCATTTGATGGGCACAGTGGCTGCATATGGTGGGCACAGGTGGCTGTGTATAATGGGCACAGTGGCTGCGTTTGATTGGCACACATGGCTGCATATGATGGGCACAGGTGGCTGTGTATAGTGGGCACAGTGGCTGCGTTTGATGGGCACACATGGCTGCATATGATGGGCACAAGTGGCTGCATACAATGGGCACAAGTGGCTGCATATGATGGGCACAGGTGGCTGCATATGATGGGCATGGGGGCTGCATTTGATGGGCACACGTGGCTGCATATGATGGGCACAGATGGTTGCATATGATGGGCACAAGTGGCTGCATTTGATGGGCACAGGTGGCTGCATTTGATGGGCACAGGTGGCTGCATTTGATGGGCACACATTGCTGCATATGATGGGCACAAGTTTCTGCATATGATGGGCACAAGTGGCTGCATTAGATGGGCACATGTATCTGCATATGATGGGAACAAGTGGCTGCATATGATGGGCACAAGTGGCTGCATTTGAGGGGCACAAGTGGCTGCATATGATGGGCACAAGTCGCTATGTTTGATGGGCACAGTGGCTGCGTTTGATGGGCATTATGGCTGCATATGATGGGCACAAGTGGCTGCATATGATGGGCACAGTGGCTGCATATGATGGGCACAGTTGGCTTCATTTGCTGGGCACAGTGACTACATTTGCTGGGTACAGTTGGCTGCATCTGATGGTTGGCTGCATACAATAGGCACAGTTGGCTTAATTTGCTGGGCACAGTGGCTGCATATGATGGGCAAAGTTGGCTGCATATGATGGACAGAGTTGGCTGCATATTATGGGCACAGTTGGCTGCATATTATGGGCACAGTTGGCTGCATATAATGAGCACAGTTGGCTGCATTTGCTGGACACAGTTGGCTGCATATGATGGGCACAGTGGCTGCATATGATGGGCACAGTTGGCTGCATTTGCTGGGCAGGGTTGGTTGCCTATGATGGGCACAGTTGGCTGCATATTATGGGCACAGATGGCTGCATATAATGAGCATAGCTGGTTGGGATGGGCACAATGGCTGCATATGATTGGTACAGTTGGCTGAATACAGTGGGCACAGTTTGCTGCATATGATGGCACAGTGGGTACCTATGATGGGCACAGTTGGCTACATTTGCTGGGCACAGTGGCTGCAAATGATGGGCACAGTGGCTGCAAATGATGGGCACAAGTGGCTGCATTTGATGGCACAGTGGCTGCAATGGATGTTTTTGTTTCAGTATTTTTCAGAATTGTGCGCACTAGCCGCCACTGCTTCAGGGGTAAGCACTACTCATTCATCGGATCATTGGTCACCAGAAGGGGCAGATATTATATATGAGGAAGCAAAGCCCTTATCCTTTACCATGATAGCTGCCTCCCCACAGAGGCACAGTGCAGAACAAGAAATGATACGCCAGTAATAGGGAAAAGATCAGCTGATGACTAGTTCCTTGCCATCTTTTGCCTTTTAACAGACTTTAATAAATTCTAAAACTTGCTGTTCAACTTGCTAACAGTGGGCAGTATAAATCATGTGATTAATGAATGACTGGCACAGGTTTATGCTGCATAACAGGGACTAGTGTCTTGTTCTTGCTTCAGTAGCTCTTTGTTCTCTCCTTTGTTTTTTATTAAAAACATGTGAACGCATGTAACGAACGGGAACCATAGCAGTAAAAGTAAAGTAGAAAATGGATGCCGCATCATAATGCACAGCTCATAATTTAAACAGCAAATTATGATATTGGGAATATATTTCATATCTGTATAACTGGCAGATAGGAGGATATTTATAAATCATTTAGTAAGTAATACTTAACATCTGGAAGGAAATATAGCCCTGTAATTCTCACTACATATGTGATTGAAAAAGCTGATATTTACTCATTTAATTACATGATTTTAGATTCTGGACCACAAACAAAACATATTCTAAAGCAATAATTTATTAACAGAATTATTTAAATTTGTTCCTAAAGTTTTTCATTATTTATTCTTGCTTAAACTAGGCAGGAACTGAGAGAAATATGCTGACCATTGCTGACTTCCTATTGAAAATGCTAGTTGCCTGGCAGTCCCTGGCTTCAGTACTTACAGAGTAATAGACATAAAGTCCAACTCTGGGCTCTTCTATCCCTCAAGACTGTCTCCCTCCCTCCTTATAGCCCAACTGGCAGTATTTTTTGCTTTAAAAATTATATACTTTTCCAAATATTTTAGAACAAGCATGTTAAACTGCTCTTTATTTTCACTTCTCAGCTGGGTGATCCATACTGGTGCATATATTGACACTGATAAGATGATGATGTCAGCATAGCTCTAGGCACCAGTACAGTTTGAAAGAAGTATAGTGTGGTGATGTCCCTCATTCATAGCAAGAGTCCTTGCAGGCTCACTGGCAGTGGGCATCATTTAGACTGGTAGGCTGATTACATTCTGTGGCGAACAATGGTGCTGGCGTAGACAGCTTTAAATTGAAGGCAAGTTTTACAGTCTAAGCTGCTTTAAAAACAAAATTACACTTGAGGGGGTGCATTAAAAAATAAAAGTTACCTTGATATTGGCTTTTACCACTTCAGCCCTGGAAGGATTTACCTGCTTAATGACCAGGACATTTTTTGCGATACAGCACTGCGTTGCTTTAACTGACAATTGTGCTGTCATGTGATGTTGTACCCAAACAATGATGTCCTTTTTCCCCCCACAAATAGAGCTTTCTTTTGGTGGTATTTGATCACCGCTGCGGTTTTAATTTTTTGCGCTATAAACAAAGAAAGACCGGCAATGAAAAAAAAAAAATGCTATAATAATTATCCCCCCCCAAAAAAGAAAAACAGTTTAGGCCAATATGTATTCTTCTACATATTTTTGGTAAAATCGCAATAAGCGTATATTGATTGGTTTCCGCAAAAGTTATAGCGTCTACAAAATAAAGGATAGATTTATGGAAATTTTATTATTAATTTTTGTTTTACTAGTAATGGCAGTGATCAGAGATTTTTAGCAGGACTGCGACATTGCGGCTGACAGATCTAAAAGTAGCCACTGATTACTTTATAAATTACATTGGCATGGAATGGGTTAACACTAGGGGGCGATCAAGGTGTTAAGTGTTCCCTAGGGTTAGTGTTTCTAACTGTGGGGGGGGTGTATTGTCTGGGAGTAGAGAGAGATCGTTGTTCCTGATCACTAATGTAGCGGTACCCCCATGAGGGCTGCCCCGACTCTGCAGATCCTCTCTTATCTCTGACACATTGGGTTCCATTCTGCAATGTGACGTTAGCAATGAGAAATTCACACAATATCACTGAACCACACTTTCACTGGTAAATATAATGGTGTTTGTTTTTCCTCACTTTTAGTTATGGACAGGATATGTTTCCATGCCATCAAGGTGGCTTTAATGATGATTAGGTTGGGAATTGTAATTTTCTTAAATAAAGGAAAAGCCATAGATAACGCGTAAATATCGCGTCCTAAAGTAAATTCTTTTTCAATGTTTACCCATAATTTATCCTGCAAAGAGGTTAGCCAATATTTAATTTGGTTCATTAAGGCTGTTTAGTAATTTCTTATATCTGGTAGGCCCATTCCACCTACTATCTTGGTGGATGTCAGTTTAGAAAAAACCACTCTAGGTTTTTTCCCATTCCATATATATTTTTTTTTAGTTTTGTGTTCATTTGCGTAAAAAATTTGGTAGGGAGGGTACGGAAATAATACAGAATTTTGGGTAGTATTGCCATTTTAAACGCTGTTATTTTTCCTACCCATGAGTGTTTTTTTTTAATTTTTATAGATCTTTGTGTATTATATCCACTAGTGCCGGAAAATTGGCACCATACATTTTGGAGGAGGGATAGGCAAGTTTAATTCCTAAATAGGATAAAGAATTTTCCTCCCAATTAAAATATTTCCTACACAAATTATCGGTAATATCAGTATTAAGGTTCATTGGCAGTACATGACATTTGTTTTGGTTGATCTTGTAATAGGACACATTTCCATACCATTCCAATTCCTTCTGAATAGCGGGTAATGAACCTCAGGATTAGTTATTGATATTATAACATCATCCGCAAATAATCCTATTTTGTGCTCATATTTACCTATTTTGATTGCTGTTATGTTCGGGTTTGTTCATATGGATTCCGCAAGAGGTTCAATGGCCAATGAAAAAATAAGGGGAGATAAGGGGCACCCTTGCCTAGTTCCATCTTTTTGATATTATACCTGAGGTATAAACCATTGCTGAGGGTTGTGTATAGAGAGCCATTATGGCTGAATGTATAATTCTTTTAAATCCGAATTTCGTTAGTGATTTGGAGATAAAATCCATTTGACTATTTTCTATTTGATTTATCAAGTTTAACATTCTTTTTGTACCATCTGGTGCCTGTCTTCCTTTTAAAAAGGTCAGGGTTTATAAGATATGGAGATATGGAGTTATTTTTAATAATCTTTTGGGCAACATTTTTCATATATTTTTAGGTCTGTGTTTAATAGAGATATGGGTCTGTAATTTTGGAGATATGTGGGGTCTTTCTCTGATTTTGCAGTAGCAATAATTACTGCTTCTAGCATTTCCTTGGGGAATTGTCTGGTGTTTGCAAGTTGATTAACCACTTGAGACCCGCGCTATAGCCGAATGACTGCTACAGCGTGGATCTCCATTGCCGGGACTACGTCTATTGACGTCGTCCCGTGCACGAGCGGCCTGCGCGCCCCCTGAGGGGCGCACGGGGCGCGCTCTGTGATCGGCGAGTCTATGAGACTCGCCTGATCACTGATCCGAGCAAGGGGTCGATCCCGACCCCTTATCATGTGATCAGCTGTCAGCCAATGACAGCTGATCATGTGATACAACGGAGCCGGTAATCGGCTATTATTCCTCCTCGCGCTGACAGCGCGAGGAGAAAAAAAAAGAGCCGATCACCGGCGGCCGTGATCGGGACATCAGTCCCGATCACGGCCAGCCCTGCCAGTGCCCACCTGCCCCCTACCAGTGCCCACCTGCCCCCTGCTTTGCCACATCAATAAAAAATGTGTCCCCCCCTGTCAGTGCCACCCAGCAGTGCCCATAGTGCCACCCAGCAGTGCCCGCAGTGCCACCCAGCAGTGCCCACAATCTGCCTCAACTAAGGTGCTGCACCCCATTGCCACATATCTGTGCCCATCAGTGTCATCTACCAGTGCCCATCAGTGCCCAGCAGTGCTGCCCATCAGTGCCCAGCAGTGCCACCTATCAGAGCCACCTGTCAGTGCCACCTATCAGTGCCCAGCAGTGCCACCTATCAGAGCCACCTGTCAGTGCCACCTATCAGTGCCCATCAGTCCCATCTATCAGTGGTACCTATCAGTGCCCCTTAGTGCCACCCATCCGTGCCACCCATCTGTGCCACCCATCCGTGCCATCTTATATGTGCCCATCTTTGCCCATCAGTGCCGCCTTATCTGTGCCCATCGGTGCCGCCTTATCTGTGCCTATTAGTGCCGCCTTAACTATGCCTATCAGTGCCCACCAATGCAGCCTATCAGTGCCCACCAGTGCAGCCTATCAGTGCCACCTCATCAGCGCACTTCGATGAAGGAGAAAAATTACCTGTTTGCAAAATTTTATAACAAACTATTAAACATGATTTTTTTTTTTTTTTGCATCTTTTTTTGTTTGTTTAGCAAAAAATAAAACTCCCAGCTGTAATTAAATACCACCAAAAGAAAGCTCTATTTGTGGGAAAAAAATGATAAAAATTTCATTTGGGTACAGTGTTGTATGCCCGCGCAATTGTCATTCAAAGTGCATCAGCGCTGAAAGCTGAAAATTGGTCTGGGACTGAGGGGGGTTTAAGTGCCCAGTAAGCAAGTGGTTAAACATTGTACTTAGATGTGGAACTAGGATATCTGCCTAAGCGTTATAGTATTCTGCAGATAGACCATCATTTCCTAGAGCTTTGTTTTTGGGTAAGGATTTAATTACTGTAAGAATTTCCTCTTGTGATATAGGTATATTAGCTTGTTCAAGAGTAATGTTATCAATTTTAGGAAGATTTGCTGACTTTAAAAAAATCATTTATACTATCAGTTGTAGGTTGTAAGGTGTTTTTATCATCCTTAAGATTGTATAACGATTCGTAATAATCTGAGAACGAGTCTGCGATTTCTTAGGGATTATAGTGAGTTTTATGAGTTGCATGGTGAATTATTTTCATTATTTTATTCTTGTTTTGTCGTTGGCTTAATTGATCTGCTAAAAATTGACTGGCCTTATTATTTTAAGAATAATAATGTAATTTCATTCTTTTAAGATATTTGTTGTGTTCTGTAGGGATGAGCTTCGAGTTTGAGTCAAACTCATGTTCGACTCGAACATTGCCTGTTTGCCCGTTCACTGAACAGTGAACAATTTGGGGTGTTCGCGGCAAATTCAAAAAGCCACGGAACACCCTGTAAAAGTCTATGGGAGAAATCTAAAGTGCTAATTTTAAAGGCTTATATGCAAGTTATTGCCATAAAAAGTGTTTGGGGACCTGGGTCCTGCCCCAGGGAACATGTATCAATGCAAAAAAAGTTTTAAAAACTTCAGTTTTTTTTGGGAGCAGTGATTTTAATAATGCTTAAAGTGAAACGATAAAAGTATAATATTCCTTTAAATTTCATACCTGGGGGTGTTTATAGTATGCCTGTAAAGGGGCGCATGTTCCCCACATTTAGAACAGTCTGACAGCAAAATTACATTTCTAAAGGAAAAAAAGTCATTTAAAAGCACTAAAAAATAAAAAATAAATTCCAGCGGTGGTAATCCACTCTTGGTATCCTGCGATGGCTGATCTCTTCTCTGGGGTCCAGCGATGGGTGATCTCTTCTCCGGGGTCCAGCGATAGGTGATCTCTCCCGATGGTCCAGCGCAGTGCATCCTGTCTCCACCGGAGACACTGCGGGAATCCCGGCAGCCTGACAGGTCTTAGCTGAGGAGGACGGGGCCATCCGTCACCTGACCCCGCCCCCTCTGACGCAAGGGAAAACCGGGCTTTCGCAGTGATGTACGGGTGACCCCCTCTGATGTAACGCAGGTTTCTGTTACATTAGAGGGGGGCGGGTAGAATATGAATGAGATAGAATGAAGATATTATTTCTCCATAGAGTATTGGTGGTACAATTGGGTCCTGTTTGTATTTCTATCGTAATAGGAGCGTGATTGGACCATGTTATATTATGTATTTTAGCATTCATTATCTTCTGTAGCAAGTATCTATCTATGATAAAGTAGTCTATTCTTGAATAGGATTTATGTATATTCGAGAAAAAAGTGTAATCTCATTCTGTGGAATGAAGACATCTCCATGAATCATATAAATCTTCATCATGCAATAATTTATTTAGTCCAGGTCTGGTAGATTTTTCCTTTTTAGAGGTTTCCATGAATGGGCCAATAGGAGCGTTGAAAGCCCCACACAGAATAAATTGGCCTTTTTGTATTGATCTCGCCTAATGAAATAGTTTTCCGTATAAACCTTTGTGGATGTTTATTAGGCGCATAGAGATTTATGAATGTATAGGCTGTATTATCAATATTCGCCACTACGATAATATATCTTCCCTGAGTATTTGTTTTAAGATCTAGTAGCTGAAAAGCGACAGTATCTTTTATTGCTATGACCACTCCCTTTATCTTTTTTTTTACTGTAGAAAAAAAAAATATGTGGAAATTTATGATGTGAAAAATTAGGTGCATTGTCCAGTGAAAAATGTGATTATTGTATACATCACTTTTGTATTTTATCGCATCTTTCCGTAGAGCTCTCCTTTTGTATGGGCTATTAAGGCCCATGGTATTAAGTGACATAAGTTTAATACCCATAACAGAGGTGGCAATTGATGCTAGTTAAGGATAACTTATCATCAGTTAAAGAAAGCGTTACCTCATCAATGTTGTTGTTGTTATTACCATCTGCAAACAGTAGAATTCGATATTGAACCTTGTAATTCACAAAAGAAAAAAGAAACATACAAATAAACATTATAGACAACATTAAATAAGAAAATAGGAGTTGGTATGCAACTCTTGTGTACATTGAGGTTGTACTAGTTTTCCGAGGTT
The DNA here is from genome assembly GCF_037356315.1 of Lithobates pipiens. Taxonomy (NCBI): domain Eukaryota; kingdom Metazoa; phylum Chordata; class Amphibia; order Anura; family Ranidae; genus Lithobates; species Lithobates pipiens. The sequence continues at coordinate 165,360,649 of NW_027507790.1, read as the reverse complement.
AGGGGGAGAAACAAAACTACCCTGACATAGGCCTCCCTGTAATTAGAGTTCCTGAATTATAAGTGAGGATTAAGGATGAGCCAAACACCCCCCGGTTCGGTTCGCACCAGAACCTGCGAGCAGACCTAAACTTCATGTGAACTTTAGAACCCTATTAAAGTCTATGGGACTCGAACGTTGAAAATCAAAAGTGCTAGTTTTAAAGGCTAATATGCAAGTTATTGTCCTAAAAAGTGTTTGGGGACCTGGGTCCAAGTTTTAAAAATGGCCGTTTTTTTTGAGGTCATGTGGCTTGGTACGGTTCAGGAAGGGGGGGCCACTGTCTAGTCCCCCCTCTTTTCCTATGGCCTGCCAGGTTGGGTGCTTGGATAAAGGGTCTGGTATGGATTTTTAGGGGGAACTCCATGCCATTTTTATTTTTAATTTGGTGTGGAGTTCCCCTTAAAATCCATACCAGACCCTTGGGCCCGATCTTCCAGGTCTGTGACTTTCAATTTAAGATTTTTTTATTCCTCTTCTACATCAAAATTAGATCATTGTGTGCGTCAGTGAATTCACACAATTTATTCTCCACATACTCCACTCAGTCACCAATTTCCACTATGTCTTTTTTGGACTGCTGCATGAAGTTAATCATGTCTTGCTGCAGAGCTCCCTTAAAGACATTACAATTTCTGTAATGTGGAGTCTGAAACAGGTTGCCCTGTGGTGGGGATAGCATTCAATTATGCATGGAAAAAGCTTGGAGATACGGGACTTTTGAGGTACCTAATGATACAAGTAACACATAACAACAAATTAAAACAAACAAGTGTTTTTTATTTATAAAGGATTAAAAGAAGAAAATGCAATCATGCCTGCTATCGTAGGTCTATACATGAAGCCTATTACAGAAAAACAGGAATTACAGCATTCAAATACACAAAACACTGCGTCCCCATTTTTTCAACATGTTTTGCCAATGTGGCTTCTTCAGGAAAAAGGACGCAGAGTAATCTTTCTAAGTATAGAGAAATATATCCCACTCTAGATGTATAAAACTAGAAAGGAAAACAAAAAATAATACATAATAATACATGAAAGCTATATTAACACAAACAAAGTGAACATTTTTGCAGCTTTGTGGCTCTATAACACCTACTGAATATATATCCCACTACAAAAACATATATATACCACTACAAATCCCACTACAAAACATGATATTGCATGTTCCCCCTACCTCCAAAACGGGGGGCATGAGGGTCAAATCCAGCAAATGACAACTGATGGTGGCCTGGGGTATTTCCTCCAAGAACTGGACCAGGGCATCACTGAGCTCCTGGACAGATTGAGGTGCAACCTGGCGGCGCCAGATGGACCAAAACATAATGTCCCAGAGGTGTTCTTTTGGATTTAGGTCAAGCGAGTGTGGGGGCCATTCAATGGTATCAATTCCTTCATCCTCCAGGACTGGCTGCATACTCTCGCCACATGACGCAGGGCATTGTCGTGCACCAGGAGGAATTCAAGACCCAGCGCACCAGTGAAGGGTCTTGAAATGGGTCCAAGGATTTCATCCTAATACCTAATGGCAGTGAGGGTGCCATTGTCTAGCCTGTAGAGGTCTGTGCATCCCTCCATGGATATGCCTCCCCAGACCATCACTGATCCACCACCAAACCGGTCATGCTGAATGATGTTACAGGCAGCATAATGTTCTCCACGGCTTCTCCAGACCTGGAGAAACTGATTAACAATCTGCTTTCATCTGTGAAAGTACATGGTCCCAGTTGCAAACCTGCCAATTCTGGGTTCAATGGCAAATGCTAATTGAGCTTTATGGTGCCAGGCATTGAGCACAGGGCCCACTAGAGGACATCGGGCTCTCAGATGACCCTCATGAAGTCTGTTTGATTGTATGGTCAGAGACATTCACACCAGTGGCCTGCTCAAGGTCATTTTGTAGGGCTCCTGCAGCGCTTATCCTGTTCCTCCTTGCACAAAGGAGCAGACACCGGTCCTGCTGATGGGTTAAGGACCTTCTACGGCCCTGTCCAGCTCTCCTAAAGTAACTGCCTGTCTCCTTTGAATCTCCTCCATGCTCTTGAGACTGTGCTGGGAGACACAGCAAACCTTCTAGCAATGGCACATATTGATGTTGATCCTGAAGGATCCTGGAGAAGTTGGACTGCCTGCGCAACCTCTATAGGGTCCAGGTATCACCTCATGTTACCAGAAGTGACACTGACCCAAACCAAATGCAAAACTAGTAAAAAACAGTCAGAAAAGATGATTTGGAAAAAAAATGTCAGTGACCTCCACCTATAGTACCATTCCTGTTTTGGGGGACGTCTCATTGCTGTCCATCTAGTACACCTGTTGTTAATTTCATTAACACCAAAGCAGCTGAAACTGATTAAAAACCCCCTCTGCTACCTAACAGACCAGATCAATATCCCAGGTCTTTAACTGACTTGATGTTATACTCTGGTTAAAAAGTGTAGTGTGTCTTTAGTGGAGAGTGGAGAAGGGTAAAAAGCACTGCCAGGATTTCTGTTGTTGTCTGTGCTCCCTGGGTAAGTTTGATCTATTTGTCCTGATGACTGTTACTTAAAGCAAAAGGATTTCACAAACAGCACTGGCACAGGCGTAGAGGGGAAATCATCCAATGGGAATAATTGGTGGGGTTTCCTTTAATTTATGGGAGAGCTCTACTCACTTCCTGACATGTCTCGGCCAATGGGAAGATGGACAGCAATAAAAGCAGAGGTTCTAAAACCACCCCCCCTCCCCCCCTCCACGGAAATGGGCAGAAGTACTGCTATAAATTTAAGTGAAACGATGAATAGAATAGAGCCTGAAACATACTAATATTATACAGATATCTTTAGTTCTCAGTTTTTTCACAGTGAATTTGATATTTATGTTAATCTATTTATTCCGATAATAACTTTCTCTTGTTATTACATTCATGTGAATTGTTGCTTTTCGCAGGCCAAACTGTTTTTGGAACAACTATACTCTTTATTGTATTTGGACTAGGTAAGGAAATCTGGGTCTTGTCAGATGCAAGAAGTGAGGCTACCATATCAGCATGAGTCTGGAACTAAAACACTTTCAGTGATAACAAAATCTCATGCAAAATCCATTATAATAATTATAATAAATAATATTATAAAAATAATATATTCATATACATCACATAACCACCTGTGACTGAGAACAAGAAAAAAAAGAAAAAGACTCCTTTATTCATATCCGTTGCGACCAATACCTAGTCCCCCCCATCAGCTACAGCAACATGTTCATTTTGTCGGTGCATATATATATATATATATATATATATATATATATATATATATATATATATATATATATATATATATATATATATATATATATATGACCTTACTTTGCATTATTTGTCTATTTTAACATAGAAAAGTGATTTCTAGATCCAATGCACATATTGGGGAAGCAGGGTCAGTTTGGATCAGTTAACTTATCTTAGTTGATTAGTATAGGTGTTAAGAGATAATGATTGGTTCATTAGGTTACTATATGCTGTAGGAAAGTATGTTTGGCTTGTATTACATTTTTGTTTCCTGTGTTAAAGTAGCTGTATCCTAATCTATTCACAGTGTTTGGCGAAATATTAAAGTATTAATTTCATTTGGATATTTAAGCAGTCATTTTTTTCAGTTGGAATGCTAACATTTACTGCTCCTGATAAATCCTGCTCACACTTTTAGGCTTATGTGATACACAGTATATCAATGTTAAATATTACTTATCTGTTGCTATGATCTCAATTGTCATGGCTCCCTCCTTTTGGGATTCAGTGAGTATTATCATCAGCATTGTTTGTCCTTCTTGGAGCCAAGAAACAATATTGACAATCTTGACCAGACTAAAGGAAAACACTTTGATCCTTTTTCGACCCATGAAACAAGACATAATGCCTATTTGGCTGTAATAGGTATTTAAATGTTATAGCAATATGGGAAAACCCATAAGAGTTCAAATGAATGCTGGTTATCTAAGAATATCTTCTTTTCCACCTTCCTGTTCATTGTTCTTTCACCTAAATTGAAGGAGCTGTTATAAAGAATTGGCACTGCAGTTTAGCTTTAAAGCTGGTTTGACGCTACAGAGGCTATTCTTTATTTGAAACATTGCAGCTAATATACTACTTTAGTCCTCCTTGACTCCCATATGTATCTGGCATACGACTATAAAAAGTCCACCGCACAAGAGGCATTGCATTCAAATATTTTGCTTGAGTGACCACTAGACGTGCACTGCCGAAAAAAAAAAAAATTTCGTTTAATTTGTTTTTTGTTTAGAAAATTCTGAATTTGTAAATTAGAAGATCTGGAAATTCGGAAATTCAGAAATTCGGAAATTAAAAAAAAAATCCTAAAATTCGAAAATCAAAAAATAAGAAAGGAAAATCCCCAAATTCTAAACAACAAAAATCTGAAAATCCCAAAATTTGAAAAAATAACAAACTAACTAATTAATTAATAATAACTAACTATTAAATTCTAGGTATTGGAATTTCCTTTCAAATTTGGCTGTTAGTGAACGTAACAAATACAAATGTATCTGAAGTTACGAATTATCTGAAATAAGGAATGTCGCATCTAAACAAATGGAACGGAACAAAATAATAATAAATAATAATAAGTTATTATTATTATTGTTATTTATTATTATTAATTCATTATGTTCCATTCATTTAGATACAGCATTATGAAGGATTATTCATAACTTTGGTTAAATTCATATTCGTTACGTTCACTAACAGTCAAATTTGAAAGGAAATTCCAATACCTATAATTTAATAGTTAGTTAATTAATTTATTATTCGTTAGTTATTATTTCAGATTTCCGAATTTTGGGGTTTTTGAATTTTTGTTCTTCTTTTCGTTCTTTTGAATTTTCAGATTTTCATTCTTATTTTTGGATTTCCGAATTGTGAGATTTTCGAATATCAAATTTCTGAATTTTAGAATTTCTGAATTTTAGAATTTCAAATTTCTGAATCTCTGAATTTAGGAATTTCCGAAATTTCCAATTTTCGGATTTTAGCATTTCGAATTTACGAATTTTCAAATTTTAGAATTTCCAAATTTTTGCCTTTCCAGTTTTTCAAATTTCCAAAATGTAGAATTTTAGAATTTTAGAATTTCCGAATTTTTGGAAAAATGCAGAAATTCAAAAGTTCGGAAATTCGGATACTTCCGAATTGACAAATTTGTCTAAAGTCGTTAAAAAAACTTTTGGAACTAAACTAATTGCACATAGCTAGTGACCACACAAGAAAGCCATTACAAGGTTCCTGAAATTATAGTTCTACATTCCACAAAACAACATCATCATAATGTCCATCAGGTCTTTTGAGTTATTTGTTTATCTGTTTAAAGAGGAAGTAAACCCTGATGTGTTTACTTCCTCTTTCATTTCCTGCAAAGGCAAAGCATAATGGACTACTATGCATCGCGATGATGAACCCGCGATGACATCACTCCTGCGCATGCGCACGGGAGCTGACACGTGCGGCAGCTCCGTCATTGAAAATGCCGTGCTCAGTGCGCCTGCGCGTCGATGTCTACGGCGCATGCGCCGTAGAGAGCGGTGCCTGTATTCGGGCAAATATCTCCTAAACCTATACGGTTTAGGAGATATTTCTTGGACCTACAGGTAAGCCTTAATCTAGGCTTACCTGTAGGTCAAAATGTGTTGTAAGGGTTTACAACCACTTTAACCACTTGCCGACCGCTGCACGGCAATATACATTGGCACAATGGCAGTGGTGGGCAAATGGGCGTACCTGTACGTCCCCTTTAATTGGTGGGGCTAGCAGGCATGTGCCCGCTGTGCACAGCATGACCGTGCCCGCGGGTCCCGCAGGCTCTGTTATCGCTGGTGTCCCGCGATCGTGTCATGGAGCCACAGAATAGGGAGATGTAAACAAGGCTTTTCCCCATTCTGCCTAGTGACATGATAGGGATCTACTTCTCCCTGTCATGTCAGTGGAAGCCCATCCCCCCCACAGTTAGAATCACTCCCTAGGACAAACTTAACCCCCTTGATCGCCCACTAGTGTTTAACTCCTTCCCTGCCAGTGTCATTTACTCAGTAATCATTGCATTTTTATAGCACTGATCACTGTATAAATGACAATGGTCCCAAAATAGTGTCAAAAGTGTCCAATGTGTCCGCCATAATGTCGCAGTCACGATAAAAATCACTGATCGCCGCCATTTCTAATGAAAAAAAATGTATAAGAAAAATGCCATAAAACTATCCCTTATTTTGTAGACGCTATAACTTTTGTGCAAACCTATCAATATACGCTTATTGCAATTCTTTTTACCAAAAATATGTAGAAGAATACATATCGGCCTAAACTGAAGAAAAAATAGTTTTTTGATATATCTTTTGGGGGTATTTTATTATAGCAAAAATTAAAAAATATTGCTTTTTCTTAAATTGTCGCTCTTTATAGCGCAAAAAACTAAAACCACAGAGGTGATCAAATACCCCCAAAAGAAAGCTCTATTTGTGGGAAAAAAAGGATGTCAATTTTGTTTTGGTGTAACGTCGCATGGCTGCGCAATTGTCAGTTAAACCGGCGTAGTGCCGAATCGCAAAAAGTGCTATGATCAGGAAGGGGGTAAAATCTTCCGGGGCTGAATCGGTTAAAGGAAGGGCAAACATGATTATGGTCATATGGGGTCAGACCTGAAAGGAAATAGTAGGTATTCTGGACGACCACCCCTTCTTGTAGGTACACGAAAAAGGCCCTCAGATATCTGGAGACACCGAATGAAACGAGAGGCAGGTTGTGCGTTCGTAATACGTATGCTTTATTTTAGCTTGTGTCTAAACTTTTATTTAGTTACAAAACAAAGAAGGGTGTGATTATAAGAAGACCCACGTGTCCTTCTGCTTACACAAGATTATTTTATGGAAAGTTACATATTCTGCAAAGTATTATATGAATTAAGATCTTACAAGACACAGTTTTATCACAAGACAAGATAATGCAAAACAATATATATTTACCCTAGTAAAGAAAAATTATATCTTTAAAGGTGCAGTTCATATATTAGATTAGAAACACAAGGGGCTTTTTACATGATCCTTTTCAAGATCAAGGACCAAGATGCTGGCTCAGAGATGACAGTCATGAAAATCCTGATGCCTGTACACTTTTTGGCTTTTATCACAAATGTTCTTTTACAGTGTGACAAAGTCACCCAAATGGAGTTGAAAGAACTTTACTCCCAGAGTTAATTTTTATATTAACCCCATTTTACCTTAACCGCTTGGTTAGGCTGAAATTGCATACTAACCCTTTCGAGTGCTGTCCTGCTGTGATCTGTCGAAAGTCATTGCATGCCAGGTGCCCTGCTGCAATTTTTTTTTGCTGGCATCATCAAGAGGCCAGCTGTCTCTTCTGGGCCCAAGCAGTCAACCCCTGATGACTTTTTACTATAGGTCAGGTCAGCTTCAAGGACTGTTTTTTATGGGTCAAAGAAAGGTACATGTGTAGAGCTCCACTACCCTCTACTGTCTGATTTTGTAAATGCCTGTAAATATATTGTGTATTATGTATGTATTTCAGACATTGTTTTTTTGGTTTGAAACCCCAGAAGGAGGAAGTGTAAGGAAAGAAAGTCTTGGCCACATGTCCTGTCCATGCTGCTAAATCTTGGACCAGAAAAGACTATTATAAAGTACTAGTGAGAGACTACAGCACAGGGTAGATACACTGACTCTGAGTTCCATTGCCACACCACAGTTCCTGCTGGTGAGAAGTTCCATTCCAGGCTGGTAAGACAACAGTTGGAGGACACCCCTGTGACAGCGGATTTTGTTTTCAGGTCTGTGACAGAAATACTGATGCCACATCATCATAGATTACCAGGGGGGAAACCCCTCTGTTCACTGAAGCCCTGTCCTGGTTGGAAGAACTCTCCACTTTATTATCAAACCCACCTATCCACTTAACCAAGGTTCTGATTCTCATATTTGCCTTCAGGTTTAGCTCATTATCCTGCTTGGAGAGGGTCATTTCTCATAACGTGCCCAAAAGAGAGCTACACGTTTAAAAAAAACAAAAATGTTAATTATGGTGTGACATGTTGCTGAATGTCAGGAATTCATGCAGACTAATAAAGTTACCAAAAGATCTTCTTGAACAAACAGAGGCACTAAGCAGGAACCCAAGCATGCAGTACTTGGTATACTGTAGTCTCTGCAGTATATTTCAAGCATAATTTACAATAAGGACAAATGTGTAAATAAAACTTCTGCTCCTTTTTTAGACACCTTGCAGAATGTTGTAAATTCATTGCTAAAAAACAATTCTTCCAGTGACTTACCTCACTCTTATATTTCTGTTGCTACAGGCCTCTGCAGATTTTTTGTATTCTCTTTCTGGCACAATAGCAAGTCATGATTTCTAATGAGCACCTGTCCTGTATCTTTGCAGACTTTATATAATATATTATACACTGGACAATAACTGTATACAGAATAATATCTTGTTTGTAGAAGTGCCTTTAAGATATTGCTGCTCACAGACTCCCAGCAATAAAAAAATAATGATTTGCTTCATAGGCAATTGATAGCATTTGACAGCTTAAGTAGTTCAAAGACAAATGGAATGCACATGTTTTGTTTTACGTAATAGAAGTTTATGAGGCTTATAAATATGTCACAATTGTTAGGTTAATAGGGACATTTTACTATATAAATCATGATCTATGTCTTCTGATGACTGTATTTTCTAGAGAACTATACCATTGTGAAATTTTGTGGTGTCCACAATGTGCCTAACATATTCAAATTGTTTTATTTACAGCATATAAACAGCAGCAGATAAGTGAAAAATAAATAGTATTACATGGGGGGGGGGGGGGGGGGTGCATTTCTACTGAAATGTTATGTGAAACAGACGTGCATGCAAATGAATATTTGGTATTTGCCTATTGTCTGTGGATCACTTTACATTGGAATTTCGGTTTAAAATGTTTTGATTTTTTGTCACCAAAATAAATTACCCCTATTATCTATAATCTAAATATGCCAAAGGGCAGAGGCATAACTAGAACCTTCAGGGCCCCGGTGCAAGGAACCATGATGGGCCCCCCTTCCCTCCGTGCCCTGGGCTTCCAATTTTGGGAGGGTGTCCATGGACATCCTCTCAAAACCGTGCTTCCCACATGCCCCCTGGGACATGCACCCAGCGCAATCACAGCAATTCTTTACCATGTGATCAGCTGATCACATGTAAACAGACTTGCCGGTTATCCACAGCCTTTTCCTTCCACACTGTGTCTGTGTTAGGAAAGGACTGCCGTTAACTGTCAAGAATGTCAGTGAATTGTTTACATTGATAATCAGTGCCCCAATGGTCAGTGCCAACCATCAGTGCTCATCTGTGCCACCTATTAGTGCCCATCAATGCTGCCTATCAGTGCCCATCAATTCCGCCTACAAGTGTTACCTATCAGTGCTCATTAATGCCGCCTACTAATGCCCATCATTTCTGCCTATCAGCACCACCTATCAGTGCTCATTAATTCCGCCTACTAGCGTCCATCAGTGCCACCTATCAGTACTCTTCAATGCTGCCCATCAGTGCCCATCAATACTAGCTGAGTTCTGCCTATCAGTGTTCCTCAGTGCCCATCAGTGCAACCTATCAGTGCCCATCAATGCCACCTATCAGTCCACATTAGTGCCTCCTATCAGTGCCCATAAATACCTCCTATCAGTGCCCATCAATGCTTCTTATCAGTGCCCATCAATACCTCCTATCAGTGACCATTGGTGCCTCCTATCAGTGCTCATCAGTGCCTCTTATCAGTGCCTATCAGCGCCTTCTTGCAGTGCCCATTAGTGCCTCCTATCAGTGCCTATCAGTGCCTCCTATCAGTGCTCATTGATGCCTCCTATCAGTGCTCATTGATGCCTTCTATCAGTGCTCATCGGTGCCTCTGATCAGTGCCTATTGGTGCCCATCAGTGCCCATTGGTGCCCGCTATCAGTGCTAATCAGTGCCTCCTATCATTGCCCATAAATGCCTCCTATCAGTGCCTTCTATCAGTGTTCATCACTGCATCCTAACGGTGCCCATCAGTGCCCATCAGAGTCTCCTATCAGTGCAAATCAGTGCCTCCTATCAATTCCCATAAATGCCTCCTATCAGTGCCCATTAGTGCCTTCTATCAGTGCTCATCAGTGCCTTCTATCAGTGCCCCTTAGTGCCCATTAGTGCCTTCTATCAGTGCCCATTAGTGCCTTCTATCAGTGCCCATAAGTGAATCATATCAGTGCCCATCAGTGCCATCTGCCTTCTCAGGACAGCAGAGCTCTGAGCGGAGAGCTTGTCTCTCATGGAACAGCAGCACAGAGACACCAGCATTGACATTTCTATTTCCCTCTCTGTCCGTCCGTAATGTCCTCTCTCGCACAGGATGAGAAAGGACACAGCTGATCTGCTCCCCCTTCTTCCACCTCCTCTCTCCTGTGTGTGCCCCGTGGGCAGTCGGGTGCGAAGCTAACAACCTTACATCTCCTGCAGAGCAAACGCAGGGGAGGGGAGGGTGGAGAAGGGGGAGCAGATCAGCTGTATCCTTTCTCATCCTGTGCGAGAGAAGATGGACAGAGAGGGAAATAGAACTGTCAATGCCGGTGTCTCTATGCTGCTGTTCATTGAGAGACACGCTCTCCACTCAGAGCCATGTGAAAAGAAAACCCCGTTGGGGACCCCCTGGAAGTGACAGAATGCCAGGGCCCCGTCGCAAGTGTTGCAACCCTGGTAATTCTGCCACTGCCAAAGGGGTTTTATATTTTAACAACTTTAAGGTGACAGTATTACAGAGAAGGGTTTCTTTCTTTCCCCATCCAGTTTTGCAAGTAGCAATTGTCATACTGTTGCTTATGCTTGATTGAATAATAATATATGTCCATTAAATAACAGTCCTCTGAAGAACAAATTTCTTCTAGTATAGCAGCCCCTGCAATGGTAGTTTTCAGGAAACAAGGGAAATATCGGCATGGATTCCTTTTGAGGAAAGGGAACAGGGCGCTTCTGCATGGTGGACCGGTCCTGTATGGATATAGTGTGGTCACTCAGCTGGAGGTAGCTTTAGGGCAGCTCTTCAGAAGAGTCGAAGCAGCCCTAGTAGGAAAAGAAAACAACAAGGAGGCTCCTCTAAGTGCAGAATGCCAGCGGTGTATTACCCCATTCACGCCTAAGGATAAAACAAATATAAATGCCTAAGCACAATTTTGCAATTTTGACATGTGCTAGTAAAACTGTACATATCATCAGGAATCCCGGAGCCCCATTCATAGACCCTTTACAGTCCACTGTATAATCACTGCCAGGAAGGCTATTGCTATGGCATGGAAACAATCGAACCCTGCCGACAGAGCTACCATCCTTCAAAACTCAACACACAAACCCAATACGAAACTATGTTTGCAAAGAAAAATGGTGTACGCGCAATCTTTTGGAAGCAATGGAATACCTGGCTACTCAATCCAGCATGTACTGTCCGCTTGTAACAACGACTATAATTAAAATACGTTGCCCCCCCCCCCCCCCCGCACTTACCAGTTCTAGTTTACCTTAAGGTATCAAGAAGAGGTTTCATACTGTAAAGGTCCATATACACGATCAGACTTTTTGACAACACTGGTCCGGCAGACCTGTTTTATCGGACAATCTGACCGTGTGTATGCTCCATTGGACAATTGTTTTCAGTTTTTCAACAGACAAATATTCGCTGTGCATGCTCTCAAACTTTCTCTGCAACAAATGTCCGATGGAGGATAATCCTATCATGTGTACACGAGTCCATAGGACTAAAGTCTAAAGTACAAACACGCATGCTCACAAGTCAGAACCAGTACTAAAGATCAGACAACAATGGCAGAAGTTGCCCAAAGAGTGGCGGTAAAGAGCTGAAAAAGCAGGTGATTTGGTGAAAGTTGGTTGAAAATGTTCTGCCGTGTGTATGCAGAACAAGTTCACGGCCAACAACCTTTCAGACCAAAATCCACCAAAAAGTCAGGTGGAAGTCCGATCGTGCGTATGAGGCTTTATATACACTAAAAGTTTTAGCCAGTTCTACATTGTTTGATTGTATAGCTATTCTCTTTATCCCTATACATATGCTGCTTTCTGTTAACTGTATGTGAGCAGAATCATTTCTTGTGCTATTATACAATGTACCTGCTTTGCTATTGTACTGATTTTGTTAACTTTTTGGGGCTGTCTTTTTGTTTTCTTTTTCTTAATACAAAACTATTTTTAAGTAAAAAATAAAACTTACATATAATCACGACTATTTTGTGTATCCAGGTGGATTATACCTTGTTTTTTTCATGACAAATTAGGCTTTCATTTGGTAGTAAATACTTATGGATGTCTCCTGCTTTTTTTTTATTTTTTTATTATTATTATCAAAGGAATACTGGCCCAAAATAGTAAAAAATAGATACGAAGGACATCTCGGCGGCGCCATTTTTAAAAACAAAAGATGAGGGGACAAGGCTGCAATGACAAGGCTGCAATGACGGAAAGGCTGCAGGCTGCAATGACAAGGCTGCAATGACGGACAGGCTGCAGGCTGCAATGACAAGGCTACAATGATGGACAGGCTGCATGACAAGGCTGCAATGATGGACAGGCTGCATGACAAGGCTGCAATGATGAACAGGCTGCATGACAATGCTGCAAATGACACTGACAATGCTTCAGATGGACACTGATAAGGCTGCATTGATGGGCATTTAAATTTAATTTTTTTTTCCTTAAATTTCCCTCCTAAAAGTTTTTTTGCTTAAAATTCCCTCCTAAACTTGGGGTGTATGTTATACGCCGGCGCGTGTTATACGCCGATAAATATGGTACTCTCTGCTGATAATCATCCATCTGCAGCCACACATCTCTGCAGCATCACCCGGATTGGGAATTGAGGAAATTTCCATGGACCACTGAATAACAGATGAGCCTTTTTATCTTTGTCATCTTGTAAGTGTAATCATATGTAGTTTCATTAAAGCGTACATTTTAATACTGCACTCAGGTGGCGCTTCCCTTTTTACCCTTCTGATGACCCTGATATTGACCTTTGACCCCTGTTTGACCTAAACACTAACTCTGGCACTGACCTACATCGCAACTTGATCTAGGTATTGTTTCTATATTTTCTATTTTATTTTTTATTATTTAATTTATTTCAATTTTTTTTTTGCAAACACTTTTTTTCTTTCTGCATGGAAAGACAAATATACAATGTATCTATCTCTCCATTCACAGAAAGAAAAAAAAACACAGGGGCGGGCTTCTCAGTGACTGTTCACTGTGGTAGCCAATCAGAGGCTACCACAGCGATCAGGTGACCCGGAATTGGGATATCCGAGTTCCGATTGTTAGTATGGGGCTCGGGGCTTTCGGTTAGACCCTGCTCTCTGTATTTGGAGTGTGCCTTGTGGTACACTCCCAGCACAAAGGAAGAAACACATATATGCCGCCCCACTGAAAAAAGCCTAGTTCCGTGAGGCAGCATATATATGTTTTTTCGGCATGGATGGGTTAAAGAACACAGTTTAAAACACTAATGCCATATACACACCTCAGACTATCCAGCGGACTTATTCCGGCGGACAAACCGCCAGACTTTGCAGTGGAGGTCTGCTGGACTTTCTGAATGAGTGGACCTGCCCACACATGACCGGACTTTTCCGCCGGACTAGGTCTGGCGAACAATCTGCCAGACTATGGCAGGACTTTTGAAACGGACTTGCCCACACATGGAGAAAAGTCTGTTCATTTTGAAAGCGGCTCCAGATGGGACTAGCAAGGAAGTCAATGTCGCCGCCTCCATCAGCAAGATTGACACCTCGCGAGCCCCGTCACCTGGTATGGACTTAAAGGGGAAGCCCTACCCCGAAAAAATAGCGTGGGGGTCCCACCAAATTCCATATCAGACCCTTAGCCGAGCACGCAGCCCGGCCAGTCAGGAAAGGGGATGGGGACGAGCGAGTGCCCCCCCTCCTGTGCCGTACCAGGCCACGTGCCCTCAACATGGGGGGTGCTTTGGGGAAGGGGGGCCGTAGGGCCCCCCTACCCCAAAGCACCTTGTCCCCATGTTGATGAGGACAAGGACCTCTTCCCGACAATCCTGGCCTTTGGTTGTCAGAGTCTGCGGGCGGGGGGCTCTTTGGTTCTTCTTGCCGGGCCTCTGCTTTCTTCTTCCAGCTCTTTTACTAGCGTTGGCCTGGTCTTCTGTCACAGAGTCTGCCGGACCAAATCCACCAGATAGTCTGATTGTGTGTACACGGCATTACAGGAAGTGAACGTTTAGTGTGTTAATCATATCAAGACATTCCTGGAGGGGCTCCTGTCTCCCCATCTCCCTGTGCCGACCAGCAGCTGTAAGGGAGGATAAGATCGCCAAGTCAAGATGCCCACCGCCCTTCGATCGAGAACCACAGTGGCACGCATGCCGTGTGTGTGGAACTCACACGCTGGAAGTGACGTCAGGAAAGGGGCGATGACATGTCTCTGAGCATGCGTACAAGGCTCCTTCTTCAAAACCTCTTATGGATTCCTTTTGGTTGCCAGACTATGGGAAATTTAAGTTTTAAGAGGATTTATAGAAGTTTATGTTTGTTTCTTTCTTTACTATAACCAAGGCTAAAACCATATTAGTCTGGTAAATATGGAATATTGGAATGTTGAATATAATGAATATTATGTAGTCATTTATACAGCCAGCAGATGAGGCTGTAGGCTCCTTTTTTACATGCTGAACAATTTCTTGTTAGCATGATGCCCAAATTTCAGCTTTGAAATTATTCAATTTTTTTGGAAATAACATTAGCATGTTAAAGATCATATGCGATTTTTGCAAATAAGTTAGCTTATATTTAATTGTACTTCTGATCAAACTGTCCCTTGAGTGTGAATATGTCTATACAACTGCAGTAGACATTAGATTGTAATCTCCTGCAAACTGTTAATATATTCATTTGAATTCAGGAAATAATATGAAACTTTTATTACTTAATTACTTTGTATTTTTTGCATTTTGTAGTTAAGATTTTTTTTTTCGTTTTGAAAAAGGAAAATCTTGGCCAGCCTAAAGGAAAACAGCTGGCAATTGTAGGATTTGATCATAAAGTGACTGTCTAAACGAGGGGCCTTTTTTTCCATCCATGCAAGGCGTTCACCACACTAATTAGTATGATAGGATTGCATCTTCTGATGTGTAATTGTTTCATCAGTCACGGACATGAAAGTGAAACATTTTCTATGTACAGGAAAAGTTTATCCTAAAACTACATGTCTACTCTACATTCTTCATATTAAGTCTATGTTTTGTTATTTATTGAAGAATAGGGAGATGTTGGTAGTATGTTTACAGTGGTGTTTGCTTTCCTCTTGCATCATGCTTTTATTGAATGGCTAATAAGCACGACACCAAGCCACAGTAATAACTAACTTTATAGCGATGTGATTTGTATTTTACCACAATCAAAAACAACACATGATGGTATCCAAGCAATGCCAGATCTGTTGTGACATTTCATTAAGTAATTCTTGTTTTGTTTATTGCACTGACACAATAACCAAAATGAAGAACAGAATACACAGGCATGAGTTGTCAAAGAAATTAAACCAATTTTTTTTCATACAAAAGTGAAAGGGTTGTGTGGGGGTCAGAGTTTTGTTGCCTGTGTCATGATGACACAGACAGATTGTAGGGAAGGGTAAGAACTACTAGAATAACAGGAATGTGTCACTTTGCCAGTAAAATTCAATAATATAAAGGCATCTAATCTTCTATCATATCATAAGGACAGGGTCTGCTCAAATCTCCTTCCTCCAAATGATGAGTAGACTTTTCCTTAGGTAAAATACAGCAACTTATGTTAGCTAGGTAACATACAGTGGGATACATTATCTGATGCATTTTGAGGGAAACCTAGCTAACATGTTCCACGGTATGTTACTTAAAGTGGGGTGCCCCCTAAAAAAAAATGTAAAAGTCAGCAGCTACAAATACTGCAGCTGCTGACTTTTAATAATCAGACACTTACCTGTCCCAGGGTCCAGAGATGCAGGGGAAAAAAGCCCCCCCTCATTCCCCGCTCTGCTCACAGCGCCGGCATTCTTACTGTGGGCACCTGGCTGTGGCTTCACAGCCGGGCACCCACTGCGCATGCGCGATCGGCGCCGGGCGCCGGGATATTCCGCACAGTCATCTGGGACACGTGACAGGTCCCAGATGACTGTGCGGCATGAGGGGAAGTGATGTCACCAGCCCGGGAAAGGAAGAAGGCAGACTACGAGGGACCCCCTAGCAACAGGCATTTAGAGGTGAGTAAACATTATTTTTTTCCAATTATTTATTTTTTATTTTTTTTATGAATTTTCAGCAATTTATTTTTTATTTTTTGGGTGAAAACACCACTTTAAGGAGTTCCCCTATTGATCATCTGGTGCAGTGGTTCTCAACCTCAGTACCCCCAAAAGACCATGTTTTGAGAATTTGTCTTAGATAAAATAGCTGTCCAAAATACCAAGCCGTTGACTCTGTTTTAAAGCGGTAGTAAACCCGCTGACATGGTTTTTTGTTTTTTTCAGACCTGCAAGGGAAAAGTCATAATGAGCTAGTATGCACCATACAGGTTTAGGAGATTTTTTTTTACCTACAGGTAAGCCTTATTATAGGCTTACCTGTAGGTAAAAGTTATAAAAAAAGACTATACAACTGCTTTAAAGCACCTGTGCAAGATAAAGGAAAATCTGCAAACATGGTCTGTTGGAGGTACTTGAGGACTGAGGTTGAGATGTAAGGTAGGATTATACACCCTTTATCTATAGTATTCTTCTGAGTATTTTATTTATTTTTACTAATAGAGTGGTGTTAAGGGTTATATACAAGGCTGGTGCACACTCTCTCCTTTATGCTAATACAGTCCTAAAATCCCCCCTGATCTGAAGGGAGCTATAAGGCTGTGAAAGAATTTGAAATCACATTTATTAGATTAGTGAATGAGAAGAACCTACTGTTTTGTGATTTATTGTTTATCACTCCAATGCAGGTAGTGTTTTTTTTTTTTTTAGTGCTAGAATCTATGCCAGAACATAAAACCATTCCTGGCTTGTTGATACCCTGTGTGTCAGGATGTTGCAAAGTGCCCCTGGAAAAGGGATGGGAGATCTTCTCAATACACAGGTAGAAAAAAAAAACCTTTAACCACATGCCAACCAGGGCACGATGATGTACGTCGGCACAATGGCACGGCTGGGCAAATGGGCATACGGGTACGTCCCCTTTAAATCATGGCATTGTGGGCTTGCGCCTGCCCACTGCGTACTCTGTGACCATGGCCGCGGGTCCCAAGGACTCGATGTCCACAGGGGGCCCGTGATTGTGTCACGGAGCAGCAGAATGGGGAGATACAGTTGCAAAAATAAGTATGTGAACCCTTTTGGAATGATAAGGATTTCTGCACAAATTGGTCGCAATGATCTGATCTTCATCCAAGTCACAACAATAGACAATCACAGTCTGCTTAAACTAATAACACACAAAGAATTAAATGTTACCATGTTTTTATTGAACACACCATGTAAACATTCACAGTGCAGGTGGAAAAAGTATGTGAACCCTTAGACTAATGAGATCTCCAAGAGCTAATTGGAGTGAGGTGTCAGCCAACTGGAGTCCAATCAATGAGATGAGATTGGAGGTGTTGGTTACAACTGCCCTGCCCAAATAAAAAATACACACCAGTTCTGGGTTTGCTGGGTTTGCTTTTCACAGGAAGCATTGATGTGAATGATGCCTCGCACAAAAGAGCTCTCAGAAGACCTACGATTAAGAATTGTTGACTTGTTGTCATAAAGCTGGAAAGGGTTATAAAAGTATCTCCAAAAGCCTTGCTGTTCATCAGTACACGGTAAGACATTTGGAGAAAGTTCAGCACTACTGCTACTCTCCCTAGGAGTGGGCGTCCTGTAAAGATGACTGCAAGAGCACAGTGCAGACTGCTCAATGAGGTGAAGAAGAATCATAGAGTGTCAACTAAAGACTTACAAAAGTCTCTGGCATATGCTAACATCCCTGTTAGCTAATCTACAATACGTAAAACACTAAACAAGAACTAATTTCATGGGAGGATACCACAGAGGAAGCCACTGCTGTCCACAAAAAACATTGCTGCACGTTTACAGTTTGTACAAGAGCACCTGGATGTTCCAAAGCAGTACTGGCAAAATATTCTGTGGACAGATTAAACCAAAGTTGAGTTGTTTGGAAGAAACATACAACAATATGTGTGGAGAAAAAAGAGGCACAGCACACCAACATCAAAACCTCATTCCAACTGTGAAATATGGTGGTGGGGGCATCATAGTTTGGGGCTGATTTGCTGCATCAGGGCCTGGACTTAAGGCCATCTGTCCACCAGCTGAAGCTCAACAGAAGATGGGTGTTGCAACAGGACAATGACCCAAAGCATAAAAGTAAGTCAACAACAGAATGGCTTAAACAGAAGAAAATACGCCTTCTAGGGTGGCCCAGTCAGAGTCCTGACCTCAACCCGATTAAGATGCTGTGGCATGACCTCAAGAAAGCGATTCACACTAGACATCCCAAGAATATTGCTGAACTGGAACAGTTCTGTAAAGAGGAATGGTCAACAAAGAAGGTTCAACCAGTTATTAAATCCAAGGGTCCACATACTTTTTACGCCTGCACTGTTGAGTGTTTACATGGTGTGTTCAATAAAAACATGGTAACATTTACAGTGGTGTGAAAAAGTGTTTGCCCCCTTCCTCATTTCCTGTTCCTTTGCATGTTTGTCACACTTAAGTGTTTCGGAACATCAAACCAATTTAAACAATAGTCAAGGACAACACAAGTAAACACAAAATGCAATTTGTAAATTAAGGTGTTTATTATTAAAGGTGAAAAAAAATCCAAACCATCATGGCCCTGTGTGAAAAAGTGATTGCCCCCCTTGTTAAAACATACTATAACTGTGGTTGTCCACACCTGAGTTCAATTTCTCTAGCCACACCCAGGCCTGATTATTGCCACACCTGTTCACAATCAAGGCATCACTTAAATAGGAGCTGCTTGACACAGTAAGGTCCACCAGAAGATCCTTAAAAGCTACACATCATGCTGAGACCCAGAGAAATTCAGGAACAATTGAGAAAGAAAGTAATTGAGATCTATCAGTCTGGAAAGGGTTATAAAGCCATTTCCAAAGCTTTGGGAATCCAGCGAACCACAGTGAGAGCCATTATCCACAAATGGCGAAGACATGGAACAGTGGTGAACCTTCCCAGGAGTGGCCGTCCGCCCAAAATTACCCCAAGAGCGCAGCGACGACTCATCCAAGAGGTCACAAAAGACCCCACAACAACGTCCAAGGAACTGCAGGCCTCACTTGCCTCAGTTAAGGTCAGCGTTCATGCCTCCACCATCAGGAAAAGACTGGGCAAAAATGGCCTGCATGGCAGAGTTCCAAGGAGAAAACCACTGCTGAGCAAAAAGAACATCAAAGCTCGTCTCAATTTCTCCACAACACATCTTGATGATCCCCAAGACTTTTGGGACAACATTCTGTGGACCGATGAGACAAAAGTGGAACTCTTTGGAAGGTGTGTGTCCAAGTATATCTGGCGTAGAAGGAACACTGCATTTCATAAAAAGAACATTATGCCAACAGTAAAATATGGTGGTGGTAGTGTGATGGTCTGGGGCTGTTTTGCTGCTTCAGGACCTGGAAGACTTGCCGTGATAAAAGGAACTATGAATTCTGCTGTCTACCAAGAGATCCTGAAGGAGAATGTCCGACCATCTGTTCGTGTACTCAAGCTGAAATGAACTTGGGTTCTGCAGCAGGACAATGATCCTAAACACACCAGCAAGTCCACCACCGAATGGCTGAAGAAAAACAAAATGAAGGCTTTGGGGTGGCCTAGCCAAAGTCCTGACCTGAATCCTATTGAGATGTTGTGGTATGACCTTAAAAAGGCCGTTCATGCTCGAAAACCCTCTAATGTAACTGAATTAGGACAATTCTGCAAAGATGAGTGGGCCAAAATTCCTCCAGGACGCTGTAAAAGCCTCATTGCACGTTATCGCAAACGCTTGGTTGCAGTTGTTGCTGCTAAGGGTGGCCCAACCAGTTATTAGGTTTAGGGGGCAATCACTTTTTCACACATGGCCATGATGGTTTGGATTTTTTTTCACCTTTAATAATAAACACCTTCATTTACAAATTGCATTTTGTGTTTACTTGTGTTGTCCTTGACTATTGTTTAAATTGGTTTGATGTTCCGAAACACTTAAGTGTGACAAACATGCAAAGGAACAGGAAATGAGGAAGGGGGCAAACACTTTTTCACACCACTGTAATTCTTTGTGTGTTATTAGTTTAAGCAGACTGTGATTGTCTATTGTTGTGACTTAGATGAAGATCAGATTGAAGATCACATCACATTTTATGACCATTTTCACATACTTTTTTTTGCAACTGTACCTATGTAAACAAGGAATTTCCCTGTTCTGCCTAGCAACATGACAGAGATATACTGCTCCCTGTCATCGGGAGCAGTGATCTCTGTCATGTTCTAGTGAGACAATCCCCCCCACAGTTAGAATCACTCCCAAGGACACCCTTAACCCCTTGATCGCCTCTAGTGTTTAACCCCTTCCCTGCCAGTGTAATTTACACATTAATCAGTGCATTTTTTTTAGCACTGATCACTGTATAAATGACAATGGTCCCAAATTATGTCGAAAGTGTCCGATGTGTCTGCCATAATGTCACAGTCACAATAAAATAAAAACTGCCGAGGTGATCAAATACCACCAAAAGAAAGCTCTATTTGTGGGAAAAAAAGGACGTCGATTTTGTTTTGGTGCAACGTCGCAATTCTCAGTTAAAGTGACACAGTGCCATATTGCAAAAAGTGCTCTCGTCAGGAAGGGGTAAATCGTTCCGGGGCTGAAGTGGTTAAAGTGGTTCAAACCATGTCTGAAGATTGACTTTATGCCACTTATGCCGCGTACACACGATCAGAATTTTGGTCAGAAAAAGCGCTGATGGTTTTCCCGACGGAATTCTGATGGGATTTTGCTCAAGCAGTCTTGCATACACACGGTCACACCAAATTCCGACCGTCAAGAATGCAGTGATGTACAACACGTACGACGGGACTAGAAAAAGGAAGTTCAATATCCAGTGCACTACCCTTTGGGCTCCTGAGTGACGATTCGCACTTTTCAGACTCGTGCTTATTCTGATCGTTTTACTGCTGGTCAGTGCTTGTGGGTTTGTATCTGGTTTTCAGTGCGTGTAGTCAGTTTGTTTTTCAGTGCGTTCTTGTCCACTCGTTTCTGATTTTCAGCTCGCTCTTCACAGGCCTTGCTGTTCTTCAGTGCGTTTGGTTAGTTCGTAGACTGTTTTGAAGCCATGCTGCAGTTACGTACTCATCGTAGAGTTCATGCTGTGCGGGGGCTTGGTGTTGGGGTTCTTACTTTGACCCACGCCCAGTCCATGAACAGGGAGACGAGGAGTTCATGGACCAAGGATTGGTTACTCCAGCAATTCTCTCATATACCTCTGCTGTGTGAGATCCAGGAGAATAAGGATTTCAGGAATTTTCTCTGGATGACGGACCCCATTTTCTTTGTTTGTTGGCTTTGCTCATCCCTTATATTAGCAGGCAGGACACCTGCCTGCGGCAAGCCATCACTCTGGAGCAGATGCTAGTCGCCACCTTGCGGTACTTGGCGACTGGTAGAAGTCTACAGGACCTCTACAGGAAGTCTTCCTGTCTTGTTTTCGGACATTTTAGAGCCTTCCACACGGTGGACACGTTCTCAGTCTCCATCCACACGGTGGGCACGTTCTCAGTCTCCATCCACACGGTGGGCACGTTCTCAGTCTCCATCCTGAAGATGTGGCCACCATCAGCGTTCTTCTACCTCCAACCACACAGGGAGACATCTAGTGGCCAAAGAAGAATTGTGTAATGGCATTGTGAAGGCTTATGATTTCAGGTGTTCGGTGAGTGCATCCCCAAAGGGGGATCGTTTGTGATCCACAAGTGGTGTACTACATGGTGGAAGTTGTACCTAAATTACAATAGGAACTGATAGATCAAGCACCATTTTTTCTGGACACTGAATAGAACTTTGATCAACTCACTTTTTGGGAAAAGTGTGCATGCGCTGCTATATGTGAAAAGTGGACTTTTTATTTAAGTTACAATTTTTATATATGTTTATGTTTCTGTGGTTGTAAAAGCAGCAGCTTTAAAGTGTGTTTTTTTATATAAGTGAGGCACCACTCATGTACTATATCTAAGTTTGCATATTGGCATCCAAGAGCACGGAGCAGTGTGCTATTTGGGCCGGCTTTTATCATTTTTAGCATATTTTTTGAATATTGTTTAATACAAAAAGTGTTAGAGAACATTTAAAGAAGAAGCCACACATTGTTTAGTTTTCTAACATGTGCGTTTTATAAAACATTTGGCGGTAAAAGTTTTACCTTGACATTTTTTGAAAAATACAGAAACAGGCATGTTTCCAAACATAACATACACAACTCTGGAACTTACACAGTTCAACACTGCATTAAGCAGGAAATATCAGACATTTTATAGTGCGAAAAATGTCTTGATCTTGCCTTCATCAGATGGGGTGAAGTCACCCCTGTAAAAGCCAAATTTAGAAGATGCACACAAACTGTGAGTTAAAATGGGGATTTCCTTTCTGATTCCATACCTAATGTCAACATGTGCTATCTCCCATCATGGGGAGTAGTGATGGACGAACTTCCGACGGGACGTTTCGCGAAAGCGAAATGCGAACGGACCCAAACGTTCGCGAAACCGAACGTTCGCCGCGGGCCCCATTGACTTCAATGGGAGGCGAACTTTGCAAACCTTCATGTCGAATTTGCGGCCACGTGGTAATTATTAGGGGGTAAAACGTAGTCCCACCATCTGGACAATGACATAATACATGTATGAGGTGAATTTGGGATCGATAACTACAAGCATTTTTATTTTATTTGGGAAATTGTTCTAACAATTCAGGACTATGGAGCTAATGAAGGCAATGGAGGAGAGGGAAGGTCAGGGACCAGGGTAGGCAAAGAAGAGGGTGCAGGAGATGATCACCAGCAGCGTGACATACCGGAATGACACATGCACCGTGATAGAGGCATCTGACAGCAGCACCGTAATACAGAGCACTGACAGCAGCACCGTGACATACAGCGCTGACAGCAGCACCGTGACATACAGCGCTGACAGCAGCACCGTGACATACAGCGCTGACAGCAGCACCGTGACATACAGCGCTGACAGCAGCACCGTGACATACAGCGCTGACAGCAGCACCGTGACATACAGCGCTGACAGCAGCACCGTGACATACAGCGCTGACAGCAGCACCGTGACATACAGCGCTGACAGCAGCACCGTGACATACAGCGCTGACAGCAGCACCGTGACATACAGCGCTGACAGCAGCACCGTGACATACAGCGCTGACAGCAGCACCGTGACATACAGCGCTGACAGCAGCACCGTGACATACAGCGCTGACAGCAGCACCGTGACATACAGCGCTGACAGCAGCACCGTGACATACAGCACTGACAGCAGCACCGTGACATACAGCACTGACAGCAGCACCGTAAGCAGCCCCAGGAGGAAGTCAGCACAGCACAGGGATGGTGTGATCCCCTCATAATAAGAACCCCCAGGAGGAAGTCAGCACAGCACAGGGATAGTGTGATCCCTTCATAATAAGAACCCCCAGGAGGAAGTCAGCACAGCACAGGGATATCATAAGCAGCCCCAGTAGAAATATGACACCGCTCAACCTCTTCAAAGAGGAGGGTAGGGGCATATAGTACGGTGTGCTTTTTTGGGTCAAGGAAGTGAGCCAAATGAATTAAGAAGGTCTGTGTGCTTGATTAAAAAAATAGTTTATAGACATATACATGGTCTACTGGTCACATGTGTTGAATTCCTCCGAGATCCATGCCTCATTCATTTTTAGAAATGTGAGGTAGTTAACACTGTGGTGAGCTAGGCGAGTACGCTTATCGGTCACAATCCCCCCTGCTGCGCTGAACGTCCTTTCGGACAGGACACTGGATGAGGGGCAAGCCAACAGTTCGATTGCAAATTGGGCAAGCTCTGGCCAGAGGTCAAGCCTGCCCACCCAGTAGTCTAGGGGTTCATCACTCCTCAGAGCGTCCACATCGGCCGTTAACCCAATGTAGTCGGACACCTGACGGTCTAGGCGTTCCCTGATGCTGGATCCGGATGACACCTGTCGATGGGTCGGCTGAAAGAATGACCTCATATCCGAAGTCACCAACACATCTTCAAACCGGCCTCTTCTTGCAGGCGCTGTTGGATTGGTACCCGCAAATCCTTCTCTGGGAGTGGGAATTGCTCCTCTGCCAGCGCACGCAAAAGCAGAATGCAGCATTTCTCGAAGCAAGGCCTGGAAGTGCTGCATTCTGACAGCCCTCTGCGACGGCGGTAACATTTCCGCCATTTTGTGTTTGTACCGGGGGTCTAAGTACGTTGCCACCCAGTACTGGTCCTTGACCCTCATGCTTTTTATACGGGGGTCCCTATTAAAACACTGGAGCATGAAGGCCCCCATTTGCACTAAAGTGGAAGCGGTGTGGTGGCCTGGCTCCTGCTCATCATCCAGGATAATGTCGTCCTCTTCATTCTCCTCTCCCCATCCTCGCACAACAGGGATCCCAGAAAGGTTTAAAGCATGCTCTTCTTGCTCCTGCTCATCCGCCCCGGCACCATCCTCCTCTGACTCCTCATCAGACTCCTGTTGTTGACTTGTCTCAGATAGAGTAGCCCCCCCTGGGAATTCATCCAGCATTGCGACTTCCTCATCTTCCCGCTCCTGCTCCTCCACAGCCTGATCAATGACACGACGCAATGCACGCTCCAGAAAGAAGGCATAAGGTACCATGTCACTGATGGCGCCATGGCTGCGACTGACCAGTTTGGTGATCTCCTCAAATGGCCGCAGAAGTCTGCATGTGTCGCGCATGAGCAGCCACTGGCGCGGTGAAAAAAAACCCAGCTCCCCAGAACCGTTTCTTTCGCAGAGTTCATACAGGTAGACGTTAACTGCACGTTTCTGCTGGAGCAGCCTATCAAGCATATAGAAGGTTGAGTTCCATCGCGTCGGGCAATCGCAAATAAGACGTCTGACCGGCAGATGGTGTCGCCGCTGAATGTCAGCAAGGCGAGCCATGGCCGTGTAAGATCTTCTGAAATGGGCCGAGATTTTCCTTGCCTGCCGCAAGATGTCCTGGACCCCAGGGTATTTGACAAGGAATCGCTGCACGACCAAGTTTAAGACGTGTGCCATGCACGGCACGTGCGTGATTTTGCCCTGTTTCAATGCGCTAAGCAGATTGGCACCGTTGTCACACACCACTTTACCAACTGTCAAATTGAGCGGTGTTAGCCACTCATCTGCCTGTGAACGCAAAGCTGAAAGGAGTGCCGGGCCAGTGTGGCTCTTTGCTTCCAGGCACAACAGACGCAGCACGGCATGGCAACGTCTCACCTGGCATGTGGAATAGGTTCTGGGGAGCTTGGGCGGTGCAGTGGAAGAGACGCTAGCAGCGGAAAAGGAGGAGGCAGCTGAGGAGGAGAGGGAGGAGGATGGAGTAGGAGGAGGAGAAGAAGAGTCAGGCCTGCATGCAATCCGTGGCGGTAAAACCAAATCTACACGGGTGCCACGGGTTACATGCTTGACGGCCGTCAGAAGGTTCACCCAGTGGGCAGTAAAACTGATATACCTTCCCTGCCCGTGTTTGCTAGACCACGTGTCTGTGGTCAGATGTATCTTGGCACCGACACTGTGTGCCAGAGATACATTCACTTGCCGCTGAACATGGCCATATAGCTCTGGGATGCCCTTCTCTGAGAAATACTTCCTTCCTGGGACCTTCCATTGTGGTGTTCCAATGGCCACAAATTTGCGAAAGGCCTCCGAGTCCACCAGTTTATATGGCAGTAGTTGGCGGGCTATGAGTTCTGACAAGCCAGCCGCCAACCGTTGGGCAAGAGGGTTATCCGGCGTCATCATTTTTTTACGCTCAAACATTAGGCCCACGGAAGCCTGCCTTTTTGCAGAAAAATGTGAGCTTGGCGTGATGGAAGGTGGAGTGGAGGACAATTGTGAGGAGAGAGGAGAAGGAGAAGTAGAAGACGAGGCTGGACGGTGAGAGCCTGCAGTGTGGCTTTGTGTGTTCCGTTGCTCCCACTGGGCTCGGTGATGGCTGCTCATGTGCCTTCTTAAGGCGGTCGTCCCTAGGTGAGTATTGGGCTTACCGCGACTAACGCGTTGACTGCAAAGATTGCAGATGGCAACGCTATTGTCAGCAGCGGACACGTTAAAAAAAGCCCACACTGCGGAGCCATGTGCCGGTGTCCTGGGAGCGCCAGATGTGACCGTACATGGTCGATGACTCGCTCCTGATACATTTGCAGTCTGCTTTGTCCCTGCTGTGCAATGTAAGTCATTGCTGCTTCTCCTCCCTATCTGCTGGTCCATATCTCCCTCTGAACTCCCCTCCTCTTCCTCTCTTGTGGGCACCCACGTGACATCACTAGACACGTCATCATCAACGTCACCTTCCCCACCGCTATAAGTAGAGATCTCGGAGTAGGCAGCAACACCGGGGACCAACCTCCTCCTTGGGCTGATCTGGGTACTGGCGTCAGACTGCTGAGTAGCGCTTGTTGCTACCTCCTCTTCCTGATCCAATACCAAGAGTGGCTGCGCATCAGAAATGTCCTCTTGATATGGATCGGAAAATAATTCCAGTGACTCAAGCGGAAGGTATGTGGTGGTGGTGGTGGTGGTCGTGTTGTTGGTGGTAGTGTCTTTGGGGGTGCACATAGCAGAGAGTGAAGAAGAGGGTGCAGATCGAGAGGATGAGGAGGGTGCAGAAGAGTAAGGCTGAGCGAGCCACTCAACCAAGTCTGGTGCATCCTTTAAAGTAATTGAACGCACCTTCTGCAACTTCCCACTTTGGCTCAAGCCTGTTGCTCCTGCCCTACCCCTACCACCCCTGCGGAAGGGCCTGCCTCTTCCTCTGCCTGTCATTTTTTAAATGACCCTGTGACAAAACTCTTAGTCCCTATACCGATGAAGGACTGCTGCAGTATAGGGCAGCGGTCAGCAGTGGTGCACGTCAACCCTATCTATTGTGGACCGATAGCGGTCCTTACAGAACAGCAGACTGTACCGCACTCAAGCCTATGTACCGTAGCACCCTATACCAAGTTACCAGTCCTTATAAGAACTTTTGTGGACCAAGCAGGTTGTGTATTAGTGTTTAGCAGACTGTACGTCAGTCCCTATACCGCTGAAGGACTGCTGCAGTATAGGGCAGCGGTCAGCAGTGGTGCACGTCAACCCTATCTATTGTGGACCGATAGCGGTCCTTACAGAACAGCAGACTGTACCGCACTCAAGCCTATGTACCGTAGCACCCTATACCAAGTTACCAGTCCTTATAAGAACTTTTGTGGACCAAGCAGGTTGTGTATTAGTGTTTAGCAGACTGTACGTCAGTCCCTATACCGCTGAAGGACTGCTGCAGTATAGGGCAGCGGTCAGCAGTGGTGCACGTCAACCCTATCTATTGTGGACCGATAGCGGTCCTTACAGAACAGCAGACTGTACCGCACTCAAGCCTATGTACCGTAGCACCCTATACCAAGTTACCAGTCCTTATAAGAACTTTTGTGGAACAAGCAGGTTGTGTGTTAGTGATTAGCAGACTGTACGTCAGTCCCTATACCGCTGAAGGACTGCTGCAGTATAGGTGAGCGGTCAGCAGTGGTGCACGTCAACCCTATCTATTGTGGACCTATAGCGGTCCTTACAGAACAGCAGACTGTACCGCACTCAAGCCTATGTACCGTAGCACCCTATACCAAGTTACCAGTCCTTATAAGAACTTTTGTGGACCAAGCAGGTTGTGTATTAGTGTTTAGCAGACTGTACGTCAGTCCCTATACCGCTGAAGGACTGCTGCAGTATAGGGCAGCGGTCAGCAGTGGTGCACGTCAACCCTATCTATTGTGGACCGATAGCGGTCCTTACAGAACAGCAGACTGTACCGCACTCAAGCCTATGTACCGTAGCACCCTATACCAAGTTACCAGTCCTTATAAGAACTTTTGTGGACCAAGCAGGTTGTGTATTAGTGTTTAGCAGACTGTACGTCAGTCCCTATACCGCTGAAGGACTGCTGCAGTATAGGGCAGCGGTCAGCAGTGGTGCACGTCAACCCTATCTATTGTGGACCGATAGCGGTCCTTACAGAACAGCAGACTGTACCGCACTCAAGCCTATGTACCGTAGCACCCTATACCAAGTTACCAGTCCTTATAAGAACTTTTGTGGAACAAGCAGGTTGTGTGTTAGTGATTAGCAGACTGTACGTCAGTCCCTATACCGCTGAAGGACTGCTGCAGTATAGGTGAGCGGTCAGCAGTGGTGCACGTCAACCCTATCTATTGTGGACCGATAGCGGTCCTTACAGAACAGCAGACTGTACCGCACTCAAGCCTATGTACCGTAGCACCCTATACCAAGTTACCAGTCCTTATAAGAACTTTTGTGGACCAAGCAGGTTGTGTATTAGTGTTTAGCAGACTGTACGTCAGTCCCTATACCGCTGAAGGACTGCTGCAGTATAGGGCAGCGGTCAGCAGTGGTGCACGTCAACCCTATCTATTGTGGACCGATAGCGGTCCTTACAGAACAGCAGACTGTACCGCACTCAAGCCTATGTACCGTAGCACCCTATACCAAGTTACCAGTCCTTATAAGAACTTTTGTGGAACAAGCAGGTTGTGTGTTAGTGATTAGCAGACTGTACGTCAGTCCCTATACCGCTGAAGGACTGCTGCAGTATAGGTGAGCGGTCAGCAGTGGTGCACGTCAACCCTATCTATTGTGGACCGATAGCGGTCCTTACAGAACAGCAGACTGTACCGCACTCAAGCCTATGTACCGTAGCACCCTATACCAAGTTACCAGTCCTTATAAGAACTTTTGTGGAACAAGCAGGTTGTGTGTTAGTGATTAGCAGACTGTACGTCAGTCCCTATACCGCTGAAGGACTGCTGCAGTATAGGGCAGCGGTCAGCAGTGGTGCACGTCAACCCTATCTATTGTGGACCGATAGCGGTCCTTACAGAACAGCAGACTGTACCGCACTCAAGCCTATGTACCGTAGCACCCTATACCAAGTTACCAGTCCTTATAAGAACTTTTGTGGAACAAGTGAGTTGTGAATGTTTAGCAGACTGCAGCAGAAGGGCAGCAGTCAAGTATAATATCCTTTCTATATTTGGAAGAAAGAATATTATACATGTACAAGCCTATTACTGTACCACTGATACCAGTCCTGAAAAGAACCTTTGTGGAACTAATAATAACAGCAAGTCTTTAAAATTACCCTCACTGCCTGACAACACTGCTTCCTTCCTGTCCCTATACAAATTGGCAAAAAAAGAGAACGATTAGTGGTTACTGGAACAGCTCTTTTGTGGACCTTGATAGTAACAGCTAATGATGATGATGATGATGATGATGATGAAAGACTAATCTGGCTGTCCCTGTAGCATACACCGTCCTTTCCCTTTCTCTAAACTAACAAAAGACACTCAGGCTGCTGCAAGAATCAGCAGCACAGCAAACCTATCAACACCTAACACCTATACCAGTCCTGAAAAGAACTTTTGTGTACCAAATAGCTAGTGGTTTATCTCTCCCTACTCCACACAGGAACCTGTCCCTATCGTAACAGAAGAAAGAATGTAAAATGGCCACCGGATCGGGTGTATTTATAGGTTAGGGGGAATGTACAAGTGTCCATGTGCTGTCATGTCTCAATTGGCTGTCCTGTATCACATGATAAACGTGTCACCAAAGGTTAAAGTTCTTGTATACATTAAACACGTAAGTCCGCCGCGGCGAACGACGGAAAAAGGCGTTCGAACGTGCGGACCGCGAATGTCGGAAATTCGCCGCGAAACGACCGCCGGGCGAAACGTTCGTCCATCACTAATGGGGAGATCAATGGACATGTTTTGGGGGTGCAACCCCTTCCTCTCACCTACATTGAAATCCCCTTATGGCAGATAGCACATGTTGACACACTGTGTGCATCTTCCAAATTTGGCTTTTAAACTGTATTAAACCTTTAGATAACATTTTTAGAAAAAAACAAAACAAAAAAACAGGAATCTTTTTAGGATTTAGATTCTCCCTAGTACATCAATCATGTTCTTCAGTCTTTGTTCAATCTACTTGGTTTTTTCTTTGATATGGTCCAAATCCCGACTACAAGACATGATTTCCTGGAAAAGCCGCTGTGCACTGTCACTGGTGAAATGACTGGATTTTGGTATCACAACCTGAACATCACCTAAAATAAAAATACACACCATGTATTAAAAATATGCATGCAAACATCTATTACCGCAATCTGTGGTGTCCGACACTGACCTGTTGTGTTGCCAAATCCCAGCACTTCTTCCACCTCTCCTTCCTCCACATCCTGAGGTACCACAAAACTCTGATCCCCTTCTTCAGGAGATGGGGAGTTCATGTCGTCCTCGGACGGAGTGAGTCTTTTCTCCCCTATGAGAATGAAACAAAAGGTATACTTAGCACACAGTTATTTGTAGCCAGAAATATGAATGCGAAACGTTGCTTGGAAGTGGTGTACAATTGTCTGTTTGGGCAGAGTTCCAAGTTAAAGACGTGATTAATTCCCTTTTAACCAAGCTGGAATACTTACCTTTT
This sequence comes from Lithobates pipiens, assembly GCF_037356315.1. Taxonomy (NCBI): domain Eukaryota; kingdom Metazoa; phylum Chordata; class Amphibia; order Anura; family Ranidae; genus Lithobates; species Lithobates pipiens. Next base: position 165,329,702 of record NW_027507790.1, on the reverse strand, counting down.
TTGGACAAGTTTCACACACAGAGACATCCCAAGTATCCACTGGAGCACCTGTGTGGGTCACCCTAAATGTGCTCTGGTTTCCTACACTAGTGCTCCTGAGTCCAGATGTGTAAACAGCTGCTGAGTGTCCTCTCCTTACATTTCACTGAATCAAGTTTACAATTCATTCTAGTTTCAAAGACATCTAGACAACAATGTCCTAAACTTCTTTTAATACAAATTAGCATGACCAAATGTAGATAACACTGTATCAGCTAAAAACATTGTATTTAGGTGGCAAACAAACAATGTTTCCTACGAACAATTACTGTGCCCATGAACATGAAAGTAGCAATTTTAAACTGTACAACAGTAAAGAAAAGCACATGGAGCAGCATGCAAGTTAATCATTTATAATAGGAACACACAACAGGTACTTACTTTTTTGAAGCACTTTCTTTATCCTTCTGTACTGATCCGGCTCTCTTAATTTTAGGTCTGACCAGCGTTTCCTTAATTGCTCTTTGGATTGTCATATCCCAAATTTCCGACGCAGACTCTTCACCACTTTCATCATGATTTTGGCCTTTCGCAGATTGGGGTTTGGGTACGGCCCATTCTTGCCATCATATTCAGCCCTCTTCAATATGTGGATCCTCTCCACCATCTCTTCAAAGGACATATTGGAGGCCTTAAACCTCCTCCTGGAACGGGACGTTTCGGCCTTCGGGCTTTCCTCCTCATTACTACTAGTAGTAGTGACCACCTGCTGTGTCTCCGCCATGTTCCTCTCCCACTGCGACGAAAGAGACGGGGCGGGGATGCTTTGAGAAAGAACATCAGGGGCGGGCGATGTAGGCAGAGTTTCACGCATGCACAGTGTATATAAAGTTAAGATGCATGTGTCGCACGTACGTTCGATGTGCTGAGAAAGGAGGACGACCGTTCTAGCGAAGTTAACATCTTAAAGCGGAGGTCCACCCTAAAGTGGACCTTCCGCTCATCGGAACCCTCCCCCTCCCCCCCTCCGAAAGGCTCCATTTCCTGATTCCCATACCCAAGATGGCGGCGGCAGCACCCTTGAGACGATCTAGAGATCGGCCTCGGGTGCCGACATCGCGGGCGCGCTGGACAGGTAAGTGTCACTATTTTAAAAGTCAGCAGCTGCAGTATTTGTAGCTGCTGGCTTTTAAAAAAAAAAAAACGCGGAGTCCCGGCGGACTCCCGCTTTAACTTGATTCTAGATTAAGGCCTATATTGGGAAAAGATTAGGAGAGTTTAGCCTGATATTTAGTGTTTTTGTCTTGTGTTTTGTCTTGCAGAAAATATGAAACAATTCAAAGATTTGAATTCATGGGCCAATCCATAGACAGATACAGGGATATGCAAAATTTGTGGGAGGTTAGACACCCTTTATATCAAAATAAACCAGCTAGGAAGGCATCGCTGGAGAAACTGCTGGAATATGTGAAGGTCCCAGACACAGACATTGAGTTTATGGAGAAGAAAATCGGTAGCTTGAGAAGCACATATAGGAAGGAGCTTAATAAGGTCCAGAATTCTATGAGATCAGGAGCTGCAGCAGAGGATGTGTATGTACCCAGTCTGTGGCACTACAGCAGGATGCGGTTTCTGGAAGACCAGATGGAAGCCAGGGAATCACTTTCTACACTTCCATCCACCCTTCCCTCAACCCCAGCTGAGGCTTCCGAGGACCAACCTGGGCCTTCCATCCTGGAAGAAGTTGAGGAGCCCATCTGGAGTCAGGTATAGTATTTTTTACATTTACTGTCCAAAAATGATTGTTGTTAACTAGATGTTATTCTTGCTAACAAATGAATCATTTAACAAAAAGTATTTGACATATCAATTGACAGTAGGGGCCAAAAATTAGTGTGACAAGAATGAAAAATGCTAGGGTCAGAATGATAGTCTTTTCTGTTTATTAACATTGAATTTGTAACAGTCATGAGCTGAAATTTGGGTGTGATTTATGAACTAAAAACTAAAAGAATGTCCCTTTTTCCATACACAGGAAGACCTCAGCCAGGACAAGGCTCTGGAATGTGGCAGACAGAAAGAGGCGGGGGTAAGTGGCAGCCAGGAGGTGGCAGGGCCCTGTAGCCTCTCCCAATCCCAGGTGCCTCCCCCCGCGTTACAGCAAAAAGGATCAGGAAGGAGAGTAACATGGAGGAGGCAGCATTGGGCCTCATTAAGGATGCTAATGCAGCCCTGAAAAGCTCCCCCCCCCCCCCCACACTGAAGAGGCCCATGGCTGCTATGTAGCTGATAAACTGCAGCAAATGGAGGAGGGCCAATGCCTCAGGTGTAAAAATGTTTTTTAAGGCCATTCAGAAGGGGTTGAATGGCCAAATAAGTGATAACATGTACTTATGTATGCTTGCCCATCCTTCCTCCTCCTCCTCCTGCCACAAGTCCACCTCCAGAGCCACAGCCTCCACGGAAGGCTGCAAGGAAGGCTGCAGGGAAGGCTGAAAGGAAGACAAGAAAGTGATGACCTGGGTTCAGTCTGTTCTGAAAGAAGACGCAGGCTGTTGTACCGCAGCTTGGGGACATATATGTCATCTGCTGCTGTTCATGATCTCTGGGAGTCCTAGACCAGATTGTGCTCCCCATTATATGGACTTCTCAGGCTACCAATTTTATTTTTAAAATAGTTGATGTGTGCCCTGGGGTAGAAAGGCTTTGCAAATTCCAGCAAGTTTCTCCAGCGTTGCCTTCTTTATTTTGTTATCAGCCAGAATAAATTGAGATTTTTTGGGGGGAAAATACTTGCCTATGTGTTTTTCTTCAAATAGGACAGTTTGTTTGTGAGTAGACAGGTACATTTTAAAAATAAAAGAGACACAACCAACCTCCTTGAGCTTTAAAAAGACAAGATAATAATGTTGTTGTGTAAACTTGACACAAAAAAAAAATAATAATAATAATTATGGAAATTACTATAAAATTATTTCAAAATATTCCAAAAAAAAGGAGTTCTTGATAAAAAAAAAATCCAAAAAAAATCCAAACATTATTATGGAGATCTTGCTTTAAAAACAAAAAGATTATTCATGAGATCAGGAGAAATAATGAAGAAAGAAGTTTGCGAGAACTCTGTGTGAATATGAGCAGCAAAACAACTTCATTCTTCTAGCATTGTAAAGAAGAAGAGAATGCGCTGCATTAAACTATTAAAACAAATTCAGCGTGATGAATGTGCTATGTCCATTACGAACAGTAGTTTTACCAGACCGATCGCTTCCATCTCGTAGTTGAAACCGAGCATGCGTGAGTTTTTGCGCGTCGGAATTGCATACAAACAAACGCATTTTCGGATAGGAACTTTTTCCGACCGAAAAATTGAGAACATGCTCCCAATTTTTTACTGGCCGAAATTCTTCCAAAAGCGCATTTGTTAGGTCAAGCACTGATGCTGGGCGAGAAGGCCTGACTTGCAGTCTCCACTCTAAATAATCCCAAAGGTGTTCTGTCAGGTTGATTCTGTACAGGTTAGTCAAGTTCCTCCATCCCAAACTCCCTCATCCATGTCTTTATGGACCTTGCTTTGTGCACTGGTCCAAATCATTCAGTAGAGGGGGGATTATGTTAAGGGGTTGTTTTTCAGGGGTTGGGCTTGGCTCCTTAGTTCCAGTGAAGGGAAATCTTAAGGCAACAGCATACTAAGACATTTTGGACAATTTTCATGCTTGGGGATGGCCCCTTTCTGTTCCAACATGATTGTGCACCAGTGCACAAATCAAGGTCCATAAAGACGTAGATGAGCGAGTTTGGGGTTGAGGAATATGACTTGCCTGCACAGAGTCCTGACCTCAACCAGATAGAACACCTTTGGGATGAATTAGAGTGGAGACTTCGAGCCAGGCCTTCTTGTCCAACATCAGTGCCTGGCCTCACAAATGCACTTCGGGAAGAATGGTCAAACATTCCCACAGACACACTCCTAAACCTTGTGGACAGCCTTCCCAGAAGAGTTGAATCTTATAGCTGCAAAGGGTGGGCTAACTCAATATTGAACCCTACAGACTAAGCCCTTGTACACACGATCGGAGATTCAGACGGAATGTGTCCGATCGGAGCGTTTTGTTGGATATTCCAACTGTATGTGGTCTGCATTGGACTGTTTCCTTCGGAATATCCGTCGGACCAAATTTTCCAACTTGCCGGAAATATTTTCCGACAAAATGCTCTGATCGGACATACTCCGATTATGTGTAGAGAATTCCGAACGGACAAAGTGCCACGCATGCTCAGATCAAATTCCTACATCAAAGCTATTGGCTACTAGCCTGAACGTAGTCCCATCGTAACGAAATTACGTTACCACGTTCTGAAAGATCGGATTTTCCGACAACTTTGTCCGACCGCGTTTATGCAACAGTTTCGGACAAGTTCCATCAGACAAAATCTGACGGAAAAAAATCAGACGGATTTGGTTGTCGGAATCTCTGACAGTGTGTACAAGGGCTTAGACTGGGTTTCCATTAAAGTCTATGTGTGTGTAAAAGCAGGCGTCCTAATACTTTTGGCAGTATAGTGTATGTCTGTCAGAAGGGCATGGCTTTCAGCTCCAGGCATTTGCAATAGAGAGACAATCTTTCCATGCGATTTAAGGGCAACATTGTAAATATGCCTGCTATGACTGACAGATAGAAATTGGTCAGTAATTCACTATGGCCTATCTAATAAATGATCACTGGTGATACAGTAAAGTACACTTAGCCAGTAGCTGGACATTTTTGTTTAGAGAAAATTGTCTGAAATGTAAGAGGAAAAGGAAGAAAGGCAGGAGCTTTACCACTGGAATTAGGAGACCGAAGATTACACACAAATTAAAACTGGTCAGCAGTCGGACATTTTTAAATAGCAAGGCTAAGCCCAAATTTACTAGAGAGAAAAAGCACAGCATGAGGCTTTAAAGCGGGATTCCACCCTAAAGTGGAACCTCCACTGATCGGATCCCTCCCCCCTTCCGGTGTCACAATTGACACCTTTCAGGGGGGAGGGGGGTAGAGATACCTGTCAAAGACAGGTATTTTCACCCACTTCCGGGCATAGACTCCCGTGGGAGTCTACGCCATTTCCTGCCCTGCCGCGCTGTCTGCTGGGACACACACGGGTCCCAGTGACAGCACGGAGATTTCCTATTGCGCGGCTCGCGCATGCGCAGTAGGGAACTGGGAAGTGAAGCCGATTCGCTTCACTTCCTGATTCCCCCACCTAGAATGGTGGCGACAGCAGCCGAGAGCCGAGCGATCGATCGGCCTCGGCTGCCGGCATCGCTGGAACCCGGGACAGGTGAGTGTCCATTTATTAAAAGTCAGCAGCTGTAGTATTTATAGCTGCTGGCTTTTAATATTTTTTTTTGTGGAATCCCTCTTTAATATATAAAAAAAAACGACATAGGATAGTAATATAAAACTGACCAGCAGCATGACAGTGTTATTAAGGGATGATAGGCCAACCAAAGTGCACACCTAACATTCATTTCATCTATTGGGGTAGGGGAGTTTGATAAATGTACGGGATATGTGAGGTGGTTTACATTCACACCTTTTTTCTAATGATGCAGTGGTGTACAACATGTAGAATTGCTGCACAAGCAATATTGTAATTTAATAATATTGTGAATTACCTTGTGTTTTCAATCTGCTGCCACTGTAATTATCTGTAAAATATAAAAATATGTGTAGCACTCACCCCTGAAGGATCTGCTGGTTTTATTTGGGCTTACCGTTGGAAAGTAGCCCAAAGAATGTTAAATCCGACCCTAATGCCGCGTACACGCGACCGGACTTTTCAACATCAAAGGTCCGATGGAACAATTCCGGCAGACTATTCGAACGTGTGTGGGCTGCAGCGGACTTTTGATTTGCAAAAGTCTGACAGACTTTAGAAATGGAACATGTTTCAAATTTTTCCGCCAGAACTCCGCCGGACCCAGTTCCTACCGAGAAATCCACTCGTGTGTATGCTAGTCCGACGGACAAAAACTGACGCTAGGGCAGCTATTGGCTACTGGCTATGAACTTCCTTATTCTAGTCCGGTCGTACGTCATCACGTTCTAATCCGTCGGACTTTGGTGTGATTGTGTGTGGCCAAGTCCGTTCATTCGGAAAGTCCGTCAGAACTCTGTCAGAACTCCGTCAGAACTCTGTCGAAAATCTGTCGGACCTAAGTCCGGTCGTGTGTACGCGGCATTAATCCTTTTTCAAAGAGTTATTTGGGATAAGCACAAAGTCCTTCAATAGAGGGTCAAAGGGTTAAAGGGAGTTCAGGCACCTGATAATTGTGGGTTAGAGGTATTGGTCAGATCCAGAGGACAAACGGCTCCACAGACTGGATCTAGCAGCCACCGGATAGGCCCCTCTCACTTGTCCTAGCAGCCGGTGAGATGCTCAAACAAAGTCTCTGCCACAGACTTGTCAATTGAACTAAAGCATTCTTGAGAGATTTAAAGAAATGCCATACAGTATCAGTTTTCTTGCAGCCGACCCGGCAATACTGTATGGGTGTTGATCCGGGTTGCATCCTCTAATATGGGTTTCCAGGCTCCTCCAGAGATACCAGCCTTGTGCTCGGTCCTCTCCTAGACAAGTTCTCCCCCGGATCCTCCAGTTTTCTTGGCTTCTCAACGCAGGCGAGACAGCACAGGACCACCCCTGGATCAGTAGGCCCCAAGACTTTTTTGGGCCTGCTCTCTCAGTTGCTAAGCCTCGGGCCAGCCGGCCCTGAGGCGCAGTATCATGCGACACACACCCCAGGCCAGGAGGGCCATGAGGCCAGGATAGTGAACCCCGGAAAAGAGACCCCCAAAATGGCGTTGGTACTGTTGTGATTAAAATGGTATTTCTATATACCTGACAAATGACAAAGACCAGCTAGAGGTATATCTAACGCAATTACAATACTCACAAAACCCTTTACTTAACACTGCAGTATTAAGGAGACAACATCTTGGCCTACACAAGAAGGTGATGAGTCAAGATTACAGTACAGCAGTTGTCTGGTTTATTGTGGGAGGGGCTGCATTTTATATGCACCCTTATCAGCCAATCATTGCATAGAACATGGGTGTGGTTAATACAGAGGCGTACATTACATATCATTACATATCATTAATTATGTCATCTGCTTCTGAATCACAGTCATGGGATATGTGGCATAGACATATTGTGACACAATTTCTTTATTTAGACAGTACAGAATAAAACTGCCTATGCAAGCTATATTTCCTTATATGCATGTCTACAGAAAAACTGCCATAGTCTGCAGATACAGAGTTTAAGCTAACTAATTAAAGTTAATCTTATATGAACTTATAAAGATGGAGTCACTCTGGTTCAGCCATATCACAACAGGTACCTTAAATACCCTCTCCCAGAATGCACAGCAGGGAAACCACTCCCGCTGGGCTATTTCCGAGCAAGAGGTGGTATTCAATACATCCAGCTTGCTGCATTTCTACACCTACCGGCAGTAACAGCAACACCTACGGTCAAGTGGAAACCAGTGCAACTAAGCTGAACTGGTACAGAAACCAGAACATTTTGGAATAATTAATCTGAGCCCAACTACAGCGTCAGACAATTTGAAAAACAATAGCGTCTGCTCATTAGGAGCAGCACGCTACATATGGAACCTGAGGCTTTCTGTGCATTGTTGGTCCACACAAATGTAATTTGTATGATTGGCAAGAAGTCTAAGTCAGACTCTCCCTAAGGGTTAAATACTTCTAAAGGGATGCAGACACTGCAGTTTTTCTGCACCAGGTGATAATAACAAACCAATCCCTCCCCATCAGAATCAATAGCAAAGGGCATAGTGGAATAAACAACTATTTCTTCAGAAACAGGTATGAACCGGAAATAATGTTTGCTAAAATCCCTGAAATGTACATTGATCATCCCGAGGGGATTGATTCTTTCTCAACAAAAGTGGAGTCACTCTTTAATCCACCATACGTTCGTTAAGCTACCCCAAATAAAGAAAATGTCACCGTCATATGTAGATGACCCTCACAGCCAACACAAAGTCACCCACCCACCATAATTTTCTAAATTATCTTTCTCGCAGAAAGAATGTGATCTTTGACATTTTCATATACAGAAATCAAGGGAGTGATAAAACAGGATTCCAGGAAGTAATCATTCTTCTGTAGCCTTACAGATGGCAGAGGGCTTTACTTGGGAGAATCGGCAAAAGCATGCAACAAATGATTTGGATATATACTGATATAAAGTATACTAGAATACTGAGAATATGCTCCCTTTGTGTGCATCTCGCTTTTGTACAAACCCAGCAAGACGTTGCGCAGTTCTAACTACCTTAAGTCATTGCGCATGACCTTTTAAAGTAAAACAAGAGCAGGGTGATATTGAAATAGAACCATGTTATCAATGCCAGAGTAAAAAATCTAGCACTGCTAGCTATCACTGGAAAAATAAGATGCATAATATACCTTTCATCATGTGGATAACACGTTTTTCTTACTTATGTAAGGCATCTTTTACACGGGCATGTAGGGGGTGAAAACAGGCAGCTGGACTTTTGCCCGCCACCTAAATCCTACCATAAAGCTGGAGGGAGCTGTTCACATGCCACGCTTTATGACACAGCCACAGCAAATTTAACAAGACAGATTTGGGGAGATTTACTAAAACTGGAGCACTCAGAATCTGGTGCAGCTGTGCATGGTAGCCAATCATATTCTAACTTCAGCTTGTTCAATTAAGATTTGACAATAAAACATGGAAGCTCTTTGGTTTCTATGCAGGTCTGCACCAGATTTTGCATGCTCCAGTTTTAGTAATTCCCCCCCATTGAGTTGACATGTGGCACCACAACTAAGAGAGAACACGGTTGCAAAGCATTAGTCCTATTCAAAGCCTAGCTATAGCTATTGTTAATAGATTTGGATAGATTAGTGAAGAGGTAACATTTTTAGTTTTTGTTTCTGTTAGTAACCCCATTGGGGAGAATTTTATTATTTATTTAACCGCTTCTCAACCAGCCGCCATCATTTTACTGCGGAAGGTCGGCGCGATCCCGTAAACTGTTAGCTATATGTTGGCTATATGTCAGCTCGCAGGATCGGGAAAGCAGGTGCGCGCCCACTACACGGCGGGGTTCTGAGAGGAGTGACAGATCATGTGTTCCTATTAGCTAGGAACCACGATCCGTCACTTCCTCTAGTCAGTCCCCTCCCCCTTCAGTTAGAATCACCTCCCAGAGAACACAGTTAACCGCTTGATCGCCCCCTATTGTAAAATGCATTTTTTACAGTAATCAATGCATTTTATAGCATTGATCGCTGTATAAATGCCAATGGTCCCAAAAATGTGTCAAAATTGTCCAATGTGTCTGCCATAATGTCGCAGTCATGATAAAAATCGCAGATCGCTGCCATTACTAGTAAGAAAAAAATAATAATAAAAAAAGCTATAAATCTATCCCCTATTTTGTAGACGATATAACTTTTTGCACAAACCAATTAATATACGTTTTTTTGCAATTTGTTTTACCAAAAATATGTAGAAGAATACATATCGGCCTAAACAGAGAAAAAAGGGGATATTTATTACAGCAAAAGTAGTAGCTTTTTTCAAAATTGTCGCTCTTTTTTTTTTTGTTTATATCGCAAAAAATGAAAACCACAGAGGCGATCAAATACCACCAAAAGAAAGCTCTATTTGTGAGAAAAAAAAATGACGTCAATTTCGTGTGACACCAGGAAAGAAATGTTAACATACAGGGAGTGACAGACAGTAATAGAAATATTGTCAGAGGTTCCAAGGGCTCATTCAGATGGGCATTGACACCTGTATCCTGTGACTAAGCATCTTGTTTTCGTGGCTTCAGCAGCCGGGTGCTGTGTGCAGGTGGCCTATTTATGTCTATTGGGATGCAGAGGCTACACAGACGCTCGTCCCAATTTAACAGCCATTGGGATGCAGGTGAGTGGCCCTGAATGCAGACAATTGTTTTAAATGTTTCAGTATTGCCCTGCCCTGACAGGAGATGAATGAAAATCACCCCAACAACAATAACAACCTATCAGACGCTCTAGGGGTCTTCAAACTATGGCCCTCCAGTTGTTCAGGAACTACAATTCCTATAATGCTTAGTCATGTCTGTGAATGTCAGAGTTTTACGATGCCTCATGGGATGTGTAGTTCTGCATCAGCTGGAGGGCCATAGTTTGAGGATCCCTGCCTCTTTCTAGTTCTATTTAAAACAAAAAAAGTAATGTTTGGACTGAAGTTAGGCTTGAACCATTTGACCTCCGGAAGCTTTTACCCCCTTTATGACAGGCCATTTTTTGCCATTTTTTGCTATTCAACTGGCAATTGCATGGTCATGCAACACTTTGACAAATAAAATTGGTATGATTTTTTTTACACAAAATAGAGCTTTCTTTATAGTGGTTTTTGATCATCACTGTTTTTTTTCTTTTTTTCGATAAAAACAAAAAAATACCACATTTTTGTTTTTCTTTTTTTACTAATATTTTTACATACTTTCATCAGAGTAGTTCATGTTGTGCAAAGTATTGATATAATGTGCTGGAAGCGTCTTGTTTACAGTTTTACTTTTATGGAGAGATATCAAAACATATCTTTTTAGCATGGATACAGGAAGAGAACAAGGAGGATACAACTACATACACTGAGAGGGAACACTTCCTCTGATTACATTACCATAGATACACACTACAGTGCCACCTGCTGGATAGATAAGTATAATGCATACAGTATATAGTTCACAGTACATTACATGCTGTTGTCCTTCCAACACCCCTTCTCAATTCGGCTTGGCTCGACTCGCAGTCCCGCCCAGCCGAGCCAAGCCGAGTACACAGTACAGTCGTCTCGGTCTTTTTCGGCAGCGCTCGCTCCAGAAACAGCAGGGAGGCGGGACTACGAGCGGAGCCGAGCAGAAGGCTCGGTCTTTTTCGGCGGCGGTCACTCGGTCTATCTCGGCGGCGGGAGATTTAAACATGGGCAAGGCTGCAAACGGCACTGGGCAAACTGGAAATGACACTGGCAAGCTGCAAATGACACTCTGCAAGGATTTTTGTTCTTTCGAATTATCGGATTTTCCTTCTTATTTTCGGATTTTCAAATTTTCGGATTTTCAAAATGTTGGATTCTTTTGGATTTTCTAATTTCAGATTTTTGTTCTTTCAAATTTTTGGATTTTCATTCTTATTTTCAAATTTTTGAATTTTCTACTTTTCGGATTCTCTAAATTTCTGATTTTCACATTTTTTTTCTTTCGAATTTTTGGATTTTCGTTCCTATTTTTGAATTTTTAAATTTGTGAATTTTAAAATTTTAAAATTTCGATCACAACGAATGACCTGAAAAACAAAAACATTTTTCGGCAGTGCACATGTCTACACAGATCAGCATTGAAGGTCCCAATGAGCACAGTGGCCTCCCTCATCCGTAAATAGAAGTTTAGAACCACCAGGGCTCCTCCTAGAGCAGGCCAAACTAAGTGATTGGGGGAGAAGGGCCTTAGTTAGGGAGTTGACCAAGATCCCGATGGTCACTCTGACAGGGTTCCAGAGTTTCTCTGTGGAGAGAGGAGAACCTTCAAGAAGAATAACCATCTTTGGAGCACACCACCAATCAGGCCTGTATGGTTCGAATGGCCAGACGGAAGCCACTCCTCAGTAAAAGGCACATGACAGCCTGCCTGGAGTTTGTCAAAAGGCACCTGAAGGACTCTCAGGTCATGAGAAATAAAGGTCTGTGGTCTGATGAAAGTCTGTGGTCTGATGAAACGAAGATTGAACTCTTTGGCCTGGATGGCAAGTGTCATATCTGGTGGAAACCAGGCATCGCTCATCACCTGGCCAATACCATACTACAATGAAGCATTGTGATGGCAGCATCATGCTGTGGGGATGTTTTTTAGCGGCAGGAACTGGGAGACTAGTCATGATGGAGGGAAAGATGAATGCAGCAATGTATAAAGACATCCTTGATGAACTGCAGACTTGGGAGAAGGTTCATCTTCCAACAAGACAACGACCCTAAGCACAGCCAGAATAACAAAGGAGTGGCTACAGGACAACTCTGTGAATAGGGATGAGCCGAACACCCCCCGGTTCGGTTCGCACCAGAACTTTCGAACGGACCCCAAATTCGAACGAACTTTAGAACCACTAGTCATGATGGAGGGAAAGATGAATGCAGCAATGTATAAAGACATCCTTGATGAACCGCAGACTTGGGAGAAGGTTCATCTTCCAACAAGACAACGACCCTAAGCACAGCCAGAATAACAAATGAGTGGCTACAGGACAACTCTGTGAATAGGGATGAGCCGAACACTCCCCGGTTCGGTTCGCACCAGAACTTTCGAACGGACCCCAAATTCGAACGAACTTTAGAACCCCATTGAAGTCTATGGGACTCGAACTTTCGAAATTAAAAGTGCTAATTTTAACGGCTAATATGCAAGATACTGTCCTAAAAAGGGTTTGGGGACCTGGCTCCTGCCCCAGGGGACATGGGTCAATGCCTAAAATGTTTTTAAAAATGGCCGTTTTGGCGGGAGCACTGATTTTAATGATGATTAAAGTGAAAAAAAAAGTGAAATATTCCTTTAAATATGGTGCCTGGGGGGTGTCTGTAGTATGCCTGTGAAGTGCCACGTGTTTCCCGTGTTTAGAACAGTCCCTGCACAAAATGACATTAAACAGAAATAACATCATTGAAAAATGCTTGCAGTTTTAATGTTATATCTGGTTCCTGCAATATGGTTGAAAACCATTGAGAAAAATGGCATGGGTAGCCCTCCCTGCCCATTACCAGCCCCTTTGGGTCTTGTACGCATATCAAGGGGAACCCTGTACCCATATAAAAAAAAGGAAATGCGTGTGGCCCCCAGGCCCTATAAACTCAGAACAGCAGTATACAGGCGGTGCAAACAAGACAGGGACTGTGTAGGTTTGTTGTGTTAAGTTGAATCTGTTTGTAATTTTCAACTGGTACATTTTTAAAGTGTAGCTCCAGTCAAAAAAACTATTTTTAAGCTTTTTGGAAAACATAGGGAAGGGTTATCACCCCTGTATAATTTGTTTTGTCGTACATATTTTTTCATCTCACTTGCTGTTGTCTCCTTCCGTTTGCAAGTAGGAGATGTTTGTAAGTTGGATGTTTGAAAGTAGGGGCCTGCCCTATATGCTCTGCAGAAATGACTCTTGCCTTCAAAGTGACTCTTGCTGGGCGCTGGAGCGCCCTGCTGTGAACTATTATATCAAGAATTGTAATTACATGCCATTGTTGAACAGTGGTAGAAAAATTGACCTTTGGTGGTTGTGGCGCTGGTGCCACAACACTATAAGTCCTCACAGTTACTCTGGGTGGGCACAGGAACGGGCCCTCCTGTGAAATATTATATCAAGAATTGTAATTACATGTCCCTGTTAAACAGGGGCAGAAAAATTGGACCTTAGGCACTGGTGCTGGTGCCACCACACTGCAACCTCTCCCATATACTCTAGTTTTATTGCAGGAATTAGCCCTGCTGCAAAGCATTGCATCAAAAATTGTACTTAAACGCCCCTGTTAAACAGGGGCAGAAAAATTGGGCCTTAGGCACTGGTGCTGGTGCCACCACACTGCAACCTCTCCCATATACTTTAGTTTTATTGCAGGAATTAGCCCTGCTGCAAAGCATTGCATCAAAAATTGTACTTAAACGCCCCTGTTAAACAGGGGCAGAAAAATTGGGCCTTAGGCACTGGTGCTGGTGCCACCACACTGCAACCTCTCCCATATACTCTAGTTTTATTGCATGAATTAGCCCTGCTGCAAAGCATTGCATCAAAAATTGTACTTAAACGCCCCTGTTAAACAGGGGCAGAAAAATTGGGCCTTAGGCACTGGTGCTGGTGCCACCACACTGCAACCTCTCCCATATACTCTAGTTTTATTGCAGGAATTAGCCCTGCTGCAAAGCATTGCATCAAAAATTGTACTTAAAGCCCTTGTTAAACAGGGGCAGAAAAATTGGGCTGATGGCATCACCCAGAACCAGAAATGTTCTTCCAACATATCAGCGAAGGAGGAAGAGGATAGACAATCAACATAACAGGACAGTCACTCAGCATCAGCATAGGCAGTCTTGAAGGGATGTGATATTTCAAAGAAAATTATTCGATTACATCAGCTTCAGGTGCTTGGTAGCTGTGGGTGATCCAAGACTGATTCATCTTGATGAAGGTCAGTCGATCAACTGATTCGGTGGACAGGCGCACCCTGTGATCGGTAACAAAGCCACCAGCAGCACTGAAGGTGCGTTCCGAAAGAACGCTGGATGCAGGACAGGCCAGTAGCTCAATTGCATACTGTGCAAGCTCTGGCCAGTGATCCATCCTCAAGACCCAGTAAGCCAGAGGATTTTCGGGGGGAAAGGTGTCCAAGTCTGACCTTGCCCCTAGGTATTCCTGCACCATGTAAATCAGACGCTGGCGATGGTTGCTGGAACCGATCATACCTTGGGGCTGCGGACTAAAAAATTGTCTGAAAGCATCAGTCAGACGGCCACCTCCTCCACCGCTCCTTCTGACCGATGCCTCAGCAACACGTTGTCCAGGACCAGGAGTTTGTAACCTCCCAGTCTCTGGGAACGCGTTGCACAGACCTTTCTGCAAGGCCTCCCGGAGATGTCTCATCCTCTGCTCCCTCTGCGATGGCAAGATAAGGTCGGCAACCTTACCCTTGTACCGTGGATCAAGGAGAGTGGCCAGCCAGTAATGGTCCCACTCCTTGATCCGAAGAATACGAGGATCCTTCCGCAGGCTTTGCAGGATCAGGGAGGCCATGCAGCGTAGGTTAGCTGAGGCATTCGGTCCGGAGTCCTCTGGGTCACTAAGGGCAACATGATCCGCAGCTACCTCCTCCCAGCCACGTACGTAAGTCCACGTGTTTCTTGGGACTGTAAATCATCCCTACAAGACTGCTGCTGCTGATGCTGAGTGCCAGCCTCCACCTCCATGCTGACACAATCATCCTCCTCCTCCTCTTCCTCCTCCTCATCCTCTTCCTGTGTGATGGGTGGCACAGCAGGAACACTGTCTGGATAAAGGGGGCCTTGAGAGGCAAGGAAGTCCTCCTTTTCCTGCCTCTGTTCTGCCTCAAGTGCCCTGTCCATTATTCCACGCAGCGTATGCTCCAAGAGGTGGACAAGAGGTACAGTGTCACTGATGCATGCACTGTCACTGCTCACCATCCTTGTGGTGACAGGACAGTGCATGCATCCCTGATCATGCCCCACTGGCGTGGTGAGAAAAAACCGAGCTCCCCTGACCCTGTCCTGGTGCCGTAGTCACACAGGTACTCATTGATGGCCCTCTGCTGCGTGTGCAGCCGCTGCAGCATGGCCAACGTTGAGTTCCACCTGGTGGGCATGTCACATATAAGGCGGTTCTTGGGCAGGTTCAAATACTTTTGGAGCTCAGCTAGCCGAGCACAGGCATTAAATGATCCGCGGAAATGCATACAGACTTTCCTGGCCTGCTTCAGGACATCCTGTAAGCCGGGGTACCTGCCCAAGAACCGCTGCACCACCAGGTTAAGGACGTGAGCTACACAGGGCACATGGGTCAGTTGTCGGAGGGCGGAGAGGAGGTTGGTGCCATTGTCCCAAACCACCATTCCTGGCTTAAGCTGGCATGGCGTCAACCACCTCTCGGCCTGCCCCTGCAGAGCTGACAAAACATCCGCCCCAGTGTGGCTCCTGTCCCCCAAACAAACCAGCGCAAGCACGGCATGGCATAGTTTTGCCTGCGTACTGGCGTAGCCCCTGGAACGCCTACAGTGCACTGCTGGTTCTGAGGACAGAGCACTGGAAGAGGCCATGGAGGAAGAAGAAGAGGAGGGGGTGGAGGAGAGAGGTGTGTCACAACCAATAGTAGCATTTTGGAGGCGTGGTGGCGGAACAACCTCCAACACTACTGCACCTTGTCCTGCATCCTTCCCAGCTGCCAGAAGAGTGACCCAATGGGCCGTGAAAGA
The DNA here is from genome assembly GCF_037356315.1 of Lithobates pipiens. Lineage (NCBI taxonomy): Eukaryota > Metazoa > Chordata > Amphibia > Anura > Ranidae > Lithobates > Lithobates pipiens. The sequence goes on along the minus strand of NW_027507790.1, from coordinate 165,313,664 downwards.
CAGGTAACGTCCCTGTCCATGCCTGCTGGACCATGAGTCAGCAGTAATATGCACCTTACCGCTGACCGCCCTGTCCAGCGAGGCAAGGACATTGCCTTCCACATGCCGGTAGAGACCCAGAATCGCCTTGCGTGAGAAAAAGTGGCGTTTGGGGACCTGCCACTGAGGAACCGCACATTGTACAAACTCACGGAAGGGGGCCGAGTCTACCAACTGAAAAGGCAGCAGTTGAAGTGCTAGCAATTTAGCCAAGCTAGCATTCAACCGCTGGGCATGTGGATGGCTGGGAGTGAACTTCTTTCGCCGGTCCAGCAGCTGGGGCAGGGACATTTGCCTGCTATAATCGGACGTGGGTGTACTGCTAGCAGAGTGCCCGGAAGCACTTGGCTGTGACACACCTAATTCTACACCTTCATTTCTCTCAGAGCAGGTTTCAGAGAGGACTGAAGGTCTAGTGGGGTTGGAGATGCCAGCTAATGAGGAGCAAGGAGAGGTCCGCTTTGTTCTTTGGTGTGGGTCTTTGAGGTACGCTTGCCAACGAGCTGCATGGCAGGTCAACATATGTCTGGTCAAGCATGTGGTGCCCAAGCGGCTGATGTTTTGGCCACGCGAGATATGCTTGAGACATATGTTGCAAATAGCAGCGGTGCGATCTGATGCACTCATCTCAAAAAAGGCCCACACCAAAGAACTTTTAGAATAACACGCAGAGGCAGCGCCCTGCACAGGCGGAGCTCTGCGGTGTGATTCAGTTGGTGTGCTGCCCCTAAGCTGGCCCCCGGAGGGCATCCTGCCTCGTTGGACATGTGCCTCCTCCTCCTCCTCCTCCTCTCTCCTACCAGGCACCCACGTGGAGTCAGTGCCCTCATCATCCCCTCCCTATTCATCGCTGTAGCAAACCTGGCAGTATGCTACAGCTTGTGGAACATGACTGCCAGATTGCTGTCCTTCTTGAGCATTCCCTCTCTCTGCGCTCACGCTACTGCCTTCCTCTAGCTGAGTGTCATCATCAGAGCCTACAACACACTGGGCATTCTCCTGAAGCATGTACCCAACACTGTGCTCAAAGAGTTCAGGAGACTCCTCAGGAGGACGTGGTGGGTCTAGGGAAGGAGTCACTGATGATGACATTGAGAGGAGGGAAGACGATGCGTTGGCAGCTGCTTTGCTAGTACCCTGAGACTGGGTGAGAGAGGATGAGGAGGATGAAGAGGGCTTTGTCATCCACTCTACCAAGTCGTTGGCATGTTGCAGCTCAACATGTCCAGCTGCCGAAAAGAAGGACAAGCGTGTCCCATGGCCACGTGCTGATGACAATGCACCGCGTCCACGACCAGCACTGTTGTCTCTAGACACAGAGCCTGCTTGCCCTCTTTTATCGGCTCGCGCCTGTCTGCCTCTCCTTGCTGGCCTTCCAGACATGGTAATGGCCTGAAGGGAGTTGGGTAAAACAGCAGTGTAATGGAGTCACACAACACCCACTAAGCCCTGCAGATGGCTCTATTAGAGAACAGCAATAAACGGTAGATACAGGTGTATATTGTGCTGGAGTCACACAACACCCACTATCTCCTGCAGATGCCTTTATTATAGAACACCAGAGATAAAGGGGTATACTGTAATTGAGTCACACAACACCCACTAAGCCCTGCAGATGGCTCTATTAGAGAACAGCAATAAAGGGTAGATACAGGTGTATATTGTGCTGGAGGCACAAAAAACCCACTAACTCCTGCAGATGCCTTTATTATAGAACACCAGAGATAAAGGGGTATATACAGATGTATACTGTGCTGTGCTGGAGGCACACACAACTTCCAATAACTCCTGCAGATGGCAAGTGGGCTCAAATAGAGAAGAGCTATGTAGGTGGATATAGCGCTGTGTACTGGGTACAGAGCACGCAGACAGCACGAACAAGCTCCTAACACTACTGACTGCAAGCTCTATTATAAAAGATAGATCACTAGCTATATAGGTGAGGTGAATATAGCGGTGTATACTGCGGTCAGGGCAAGCAGACAACAACCACTACAGAAGAGCAAGATTGAAAATCGGCCGATAACAATCGGTGTGTACTGTGTTGAAGGTACACAGAACACTCACTAACTGCTTCAGACGCCAACACACTACACTAGGCCGCCGCGCTGGTGGCCTTATATAGTGTGGGACGTGTACTACACAGCCTGAGCTATGATTGGCCACAGGCATCCTGCCTGTGGCCAATCATGGCTCTCCTCGCTGCTGGCGCTGTGATTGGCCAAGCATGCGGGGTCACAGTGCATGCTTGGCCAATCATGAGCCAGCAATGCACTGCGATGATGCAGTGCATTGTGGGCCGTGAGCGCCACACGAATTTGGCGCGAACGGCCCATAACGTTCGGAATTCGCCGAACGGACGAACAGCCAATGTTCGAGTCGAATGTAGGTTCGACTCGAACACGAAGCTCATCCCTATCTGTGAATGTCCTTGAGTGGCTCAGCCAGAGTCCAGACTTAAGGGGTTGTAAACCCTTGTGTTTTTTCACCTTTATGCATCCTATGCATTAAAGTGAAAAAACACCTGGCAGTCACCGGCCCCCCAGCCCTCCATTTTACTTACCTGAGCCCCTTCTTCTCTTCAGCAGGGATGCGCTGTCCCTCTCTCCATGGGGTCCTGGCTCTTGATTGCATAGATTGATAGCAGCACAGCCATTGGCTCCCACTGCTGTCAATCAAATCCAATGACGCAGGCGCCGGGGGAAAGGCCAGAGTCCAGCATTCGTGTCTGTGGAGGCAATTTCTGGACTGGGGAGCTCGCTCGGGAGAGCGCTACTCCTAGGGGGTTATCTGATGCAGGGAGGAACTGCGAGAGCTGCCGGGGGACCCCAGAAGAGAATGTTCAGAGCCACATTGTGCAAAATGAGCTGCATAGTGGAGGTAAGTATGACATGTTTGTTATTTAAAAAAAAAAAAACTATCCTTTACAATCACTTTAAACCTGATTGAACATCTCTGTAGAGATCTGAAAATGGCTGAGCACCGACGCTCCCCATCCAACCTGGTGGAGCTTGAGAGGCCCTGCAAAGAAGAATGGGAGAAACCAAGCTTGTAGCTTCACACTCAAAAAGACTTTAGGCTGTAATCGGTGCCAAAGGTGCTTCAACAAAGTATTGTGCAAAGGCTGTGAATATTTCTGTACATGAGATTATTTTCGTTTTTGATATTTTTTATTAATTTGCAAAGATTTCAATCAAACTACTTTCACGTTGTCATTATGGGGTATTATTTGTAGAATGTTGAGGAAAATAATGAATTTAATTCATTCTTGAATTAGGCTGTAACATAACAAAATATGGACAAAGTGAAGCACAGTGAATACTTTCCGGATGCACTGTATTATAAATGCTATAAGGATATTTTAGCCGATGTCCTATTTTTCTACAGATAAGAATGAGGCCTGCATGTTTATAGGCTGTGAGCATGTATGTCAGTAAACTGGTCAACACTATCGACATGCTTAAAGTCCCATGTAAGTGCATACCCTTTCACATGTTATTATTCCCAACATTTCAAGATGTTGCAATATTATCTTTTATAACATTGGGGTTGTATTGAATGTATCCAAATATAGTACGGGAGACGGGACACAAAGGCAAAGAGGAATGCAGTGGTTTAGCTCGAATTGCTTAATCCATGGGAATATACCAATGGGCTATTGACAGGTCCTGACCCACTATTTATTTCATTTATTTGTTTGGCTCTCTCACAGAAAGATCATTTTTACAATACCACCAAGAATGTGTAAAGTGGTTACAAGTTTCCTTTGCAATAAACAAGAACTATAAATACCAGAAAATAACAGAAAAATCTGCATTGTATTGTGGTTTCAGTGATTTTATCACAAACTAGTGAAAGTTCTACGGTATGTCAAGGTGGAAAGTGACCTTTATTTTAGCAAACGCATGCTGGTGAAGAATACTGTATACTGTAGATACTTTAGATTTTCTTAAACACCTTCTAACATAACATGGACCTAGGATCGACCCTTTCTGATTGTGTAAGCTTTATACATCCCTGGTTGTCTTCAAAAATGGGAATTGGTGTTGACATGTCTATTCCAATGTCCCTGAAAAGTTGGCAAATCCATATAGCTTCTTGACATGCGTATGCTGTTGCAATGTACTCTACTTCAGTTGAAAATAGAGCGACAGTTACTTGCTTTCAACTAGACCAACTTATGGTTTCTTCCCCATACTGGAAGATGAATCCACTTGTGTAATTGCGGTCTGTGCAGTCCCCGGCCCAATCAGCATCCACATATCCGACCAGATTTGGATTGGATGTTGCTGGTAACCATAACTTCATCTAAAGTGTTTCTCACTCTTTAGTGCATTCCAGTCACGCTGACAGGGAGCATAGACTTTCCTGCTGTCAGGGCTGGGCTCAGCCCTTCCTTCTCTGAGCTGGCTGCTCAGCTGTCGGCTAATTGCCAGCTCCTATCTCTCCCCAGTGACTCACCTGTTGATGATATCCTGCTCGTCAGTCCTGCCTACTTAAGCCGTCCAGCCCAGATGATCTCTGCCTTCGCCTTGGTCACATCTTTAGAGATTCTCTACTGTGTTCCTGTTAAAGACTTACTTATGCATACATCATACATACTGGGAGGGTACAACTGGGGGAATCAATGGTGGAGATGGATTTGGGGGCTTTGTTAGATCATAAGCTCAATAATAACATGCAATGCCTAGCTGCATTTTTTCAAAAGAAAGCAAAGTCCTTTCTTGTATTAAGAGAGTTATGGACTCCAGAGCGAGAGATATCATTTTGCCCCTGTACAAATCATTAGTAAGACCTTATCTGAAAACTAAGGGTTACATAATCCTACACCCAAAGACTGACCTTCATGGCTGAAACGCTAAGAAGCGCTCTGATGGTGGAGTGTTTTACGACGAGAGCGAATGTTTCATTGTAATCTTCACCGAATTTCTGGGAGTAACCCTTGGTAACTAGTCTGGCTTTGTATTTGTTTATATTCCCTTCTGCATCTGACTTTACTTTGAAAGTCCACTTAATTGCTATAGTTTTGCGGTTAGGAGGGAGCTCTGAGAATGTCCAGGTTTTATTTTCTTGAAGTAACATTAATTCTTCTTATACTGCTTCTCTCCATTTATTGGCTTCATGTTTGACAGTTTTTCTATGTCTTCCCAGGATGTTGGTTCAAGTATGCTGTGTGTTTTGACAGTACATGACAGCTTGCAGGGTGGTATCCCCTTTGTAGTCTGAGTGGATCTTTTGATTTCAGACAGTTCAGCAGGATCTGGTGGGGAACTTGATTTAGGCATTGTGAGTTCGACCTCTTGTTCTCGATTACTGCATAGGTTTCCTTTGGTCAACCTTTTCTTCTGGGTTGCTTGGTGTATTCATTTCACTGCTTTCAGGGATCTGTGTTTCTGCTGATGGGCTTTCACTAAGGCTTATTTTCACTTTGTCAGTCTTTGGGTGTAGGATTATGCAACCCTTAGTTTGCTCACTGTAGCCTACTAGAATGCCCTCTATGGCTCTATTGTCCAGCTTGGATTACTTTTCACTTGGAATATAGGCATACATATTTACATCCAAACACTCTGATGTGCCCTATGCTAGGCTTTGACACATGCCACATTTTGAATGGAGTACTTTTTATGGCTCTTAAGGGTAATCTGTTCTGGTGGTAGGTTGCAGTCATTGCTGCTTCTCCCCAGTACTTTTGAGGTATGGTGGAATCCGACAACATGCATCTGGCCATTTCTATAAGAGTGTGATTTTTCCTTTTTGCAACAACGATTTGTTCAGGAGTGTATGGTGCTGTTGTGTGGTGTACTATTCCTTGTCTCTTCAGGTACGAGAACACTTCTTTGCTTATGTATTCTCCCCATTGTATTATTCCTGGTTTCCGTTGGAATTTGTTGCTAGGCATTGCAACGAACTCTTGAAGTTTCTCTGATGTTTCATCAGATAAGTAGTTGTGTACCTGAAATAATCATCATTGAAAGTCAGTAGATATTTGTTACCGCCTGACATGGGAGTTTTCATTGGACTGTATAAGTCACTGTGTATGAGATGCAGGGGGTGGGTAGTTTTTCTTTAAGGTGCCTGTGGAAAGGAACCACTTTTGGCTTCAATACAGCATTTGCATTTCATGAGCACTTTGCATGGCACTATTGTCAAAGCTTCTGATAAACCTCTAATGAACCTTTCTATATATAATGTCCTGTATAGCTTCTGGACTTCTGTGCCCCAGCCGCCGCTTATTATTGGGAATTGTGCATCATCACCCTGGAACTTAACTGTTAGACTACTGTTTGCAAGACTTTTCACTGATATAAGGCTGCCTTCTAGTTCTGGAACATACAGCACTTTCTTTACAAGGATACTGTGTTTACCTCCTTGTGGTGACACCAGTTCAGGAAGCCCTGGCCTTTACCTTCTGCAGTGATTCTTTGCCAGGAAAACTTTGTCTTTTGCACTGTATTCAATGTTTGTGAAGAAGGTTTCATCGCTAGTCATGTGGTTCGTAGCACCTGAGTCTATGCACCAGCTGCATGGCTTGCTGCTCTGTGTCACTTTAAAGGTGCTACTTTGTGATGTGTCTTTGTAATTGCTTTGACTCTTTGTTTTGTGGATAGCTCTAGTTTTCACTGTTGGGCTTTCCGGATAGAACAGTCCTTTTTTAAGTGACCGGTCCTTTTTACAGCTTACATCTTAAATGCTTTGTCATCATGGTGCATATTTTCTTTCCTTCTGTCATATTCATCAATTAATTTCCCTTTGACATATTCTACCATCAGATCCTGCTCAAGAGCTTACTGTTGAAGCTTTAACGCTCATGCAATTTTTTTAATGAAGTCCACATACCTTTGGCTGTTTTCTCTGTTCTTATGTGGATAAGCTGGTCATCTTCCACTAGTAAGCTTATAGTCACTCTTGCCTGTCTATCTTATCCTGTCTTATTCCTCCATCTCTCCATTTATGGGTCTGTCTGCATTCAGCACTTGTCACAAGTCCTCCTTGCTGGGAAGTATTTCTAGCTTGAACTTCCACAACTGGTAATTGGCATTGTTCAGCTTTTTAATTGTAAACTTCACATCTGAACCACTTGCCATCTTTCAGTAGCTTGTATACAGTACCCACTGACTTACAGAATTCTTTCCAGTGCCTGGGTGCCTGGGCTTCTAGTATCCTCTCTTATGCCTGGGCCCATAGCCTATTAGCTGAGTATTGAAATGATGGGTGGAAGATTCTTGTTTGCAGCAATTAGCTTTACTTTCATGGAGGATATCTTTATCATGGATATTCCAACAGAATGTAGTCAGCGTGAGAGGTATGGTCACAGTGCAATGGAGCAACAAGTGAACGTCAAGTTCTGCTACCAATTGGGGAAAATGGCGACAGAGACGCATGAAATGTTGGTGCAAGTGTATGGGAAGCTGTGAGCGGAAAATGTGTTTATGACTGGGTCAAACGCTTTTGCACCAGGATGACACAACTGAGGATGAGCCACGTTTAGTTTGGCCATTGACAAGCAGAACCCAAGACATGATCAAGCGAGTACAAAAAAACTGATTCTACGTTTGATGGAGGAGGAATTTGGCATCAGCAAGGACATGGTGCACACCTTCGTCCTTGAAAATTTCGGTAAGCAGAAGATTCGTTCCCGGTTTGTGCCACACAAGCTGACAGACAAACAGCAAGCAAAAGGGATGGAAACCTCTGGAGATTTCATTACCAAGTGTGACCGGGATCCATCCTTTTTGCATCCAATCATCATAGGGGGTGAGACCTGGTGCTACCAGTTCAATCCGGAATGCAAGCGGCAATCGATGGAATGGCAAAAGTCCAAGGTCAAGACAATATTGATCATCTTCTTCAACAACAATGGCATCATTCATAAGGAATTCAAACTATGAGCAAGTTTTGAAACGTTTGCTACAATGCATCCACCGTGTTTGGCCAGGGTTGAACAGGACTGGACAGTGGATGCTGTGCACTGTGCAACCCGTGTGCACCATTTCATGGCTCAGCGCGGTTTACCTGTTCTCGATTATCCACCGTACTACTCTGACCTGGCACCTGCGGACTTCTTTCTGTTTCCCTGCCTGAAGAGCGTCATGAAAGGTGCATGTTTTAGGGACATTGCAGCAATCCAAGAATGTGTGTCAGCGGTTCTGCCATTGATTCCGAAAGAGGCCTTTGCTAACAGTTTCCAGAAGCTTTATGATCATTTCCAAAAAGTGTGTTGTGAAGGATAGCAATTATTTTGAAGGCCAATAAAGGTAATTTGTTTGTATCCTCTGTTTTGTTTGTTTTCTGATACCATTCACCAAATTTTTTACATTTTCCATCTCCTCACCACTCCCCCTTCGCCAGTACACAATGGGATAATAAAATATATATTTTTAAGGATAAAATGCATTTCCAGTGGGGCCTGGACTGGCACTTCTAGCTTTCATGGCTAATTGAGAATGGTTCCCCCCACCTGATGCCTCCTGGAATATCATTCTCATACATCAAGAAAAGGATCATGACAGTCTCCACTGCATGGGTACATGAACAATACAGAGTTTGCAATTGTAGAATGTGATTTCCAGTGAAAGAACAATGAAAACAATCCACAATTTATATGTATAAAACTGCTCTGTGCTCCAAAACAGCCCAAAAAAGTGCTGAAGTGCTTCAATGTTGTGCCGTGTGTCAAACTCCCCTGTTGTGTCCCCACTCACCAGAAGAAATGGACCCACAGATTTTCAGTGTGAGGGTTAGACAGGCATAACTGATGTAAGGTGTAATAGATCTCCTAGGCTTCCTGCTCAGATATATAAAACTGCTCTTTGCTAGACATGTGTGGTTAGTTTTGTACGAAAATTCGTACGAATTTCTGGAAATTCGTACATTCGTACGAATCCGAATTTTTATGCATACAAATTCCCTACGAAAAACGAAATTTCGTTTATGAATTTTCGTATCCAAGTTCATAACGAAAATTCGTAATTAACAAAAAGTTAATGAACCTAAAAGTTAAAAACCCAGGAAGTCAGCACAGCACAGGGATGGTGGGAACCCCTCATAATGATAAATTCATCATAACGAAAATTCGTAATTGTCACAAAAAGTTAATGAACCTAAAAGTTAAAACCCCAGGAAGTCAGCACAGGGATGGTGGGAACCCTATGGGAATTTCTATGCTTACGAATTTCATACAAAATACAAAATTTTGTTAACAAATTTCAGATCCAAATTAACAGAAACATGACTGGTGTTTTGTTCACCAATCAGAGGAAGTCAGCACAGCACAAGGATGGTGGGAACCTCTCATAATGGGCACAGCGGGTGTACACTCAGACCCAGGAACTCAGCACAGGGATGATGGAAACCCCTCATAATGGACACACAGCAGGTGTACAGACCTGGGAACTCAGCACAGGGATGGTGGGAACCCTATGGGATTTTCTATGCTTAAGAATTTCATACAAAATACGAAATTTCGTTAACGAATTTCGGATCCAAATTAACAGAAACATGACTGGTGTTTTGTTCACCAATCAGAGGTCAGCACAGCACAGGGATGGAGGGAACCCCTCATAATGATAAAATCATCATAACGAACAATCATAATTGTTATGAAAAGTTAACAAACCTAAAAGTTAAAAACCCAGGAAGTTAGCACAGCACAGGGATGGTGGGAACCGCTCATAATGATAAATTCATAATAACGAACTTTCATTATTTTTACGAAAAGTTACCAAAACTAAAGGTTAAAAACTCAGGAAGTCAGCACAGCACAGGGATGGTGGGAGCCCCTCATAATGGTAAATTCATCATAATGAACTTTCGTTATTTTAACGAAAAGTTTACAAATCTAATGAAAATTTGTATTTTGTACGAATCCGAATTGAATTTCGTAGACGAAATTACGAAATACGTTTTTTTTTTCGTACGGAACGAACCAAAACAAATTTTTTGACGGCACCTATGTCTACTCTTTGCACAACTGTAGTATCCACCATGGTCAAATGGAAGGAAAGGGCGCCAATAGTGAAGCACTGTTTTAATCAGCGCAATAAAATAATCCAGTTACAGAATTGCAGTAAAAACGGTCATATAATGAAATTGCAGTTCTTCCGGGTTCGGCGCAGCTCAGCGTGCATTCCACGGAGGGTGGAAGTGACGGCAAAGGTCTAGGAACCGGAAATATGTCAACACGTTTCACCCTTTCCACAAAGCGTCAAATACATTTTGGATTGTTTTTGTTGTATTTTCACTGGAAATCACATTCTACAATTGCAAGCACTGTGTTTTTCATTTACCCATTTCACGACTTGTAGCACTTTGTGTACAGCAGTTGCATGGTTTAAATTTATTCTATTTCATCTCATTGTATTTTTGCACACATAGCGCGAGTATTATTATATTTGTATAGTCTCCATTGCATGTTGGGGGGACTCCACCGCACTGCACATAATTCATGAGGGCCAGCTGAAAGAACTAGGCAGGTACATTCGGCCCCCTGATTACATCAGATGAGAAGACATTTTTGGCTGAATAACACCTGCATCCAATCAGATGCAGGCACTGTCTGGATATCCAGCGGGTGCTGGCTGTCAGAATACAGTAGCCACCTCTGCAGATTCATCTATCTATGCTGTTTAATGTGGATAGGGGAACAAAGGATTTCTATTGTTCAGCCAGCAGAGCTGTTAAAGGGTCTAGTGATAATTCTCCACAGTACTTAGGCCCCTTTCACATGGGCAATCCAATCAGATCCACTTGTCAGTTTTTCAGGCAGACCTTTTCTGACCCTTCAGTTTCTTCTATGGAGCAGTGGATGCCAGTAGACACCTGCCGCCATCCGATCCTGTCCGCTAGAATAAATTATTTATTTTGGCCAATGAACTTAATTAACGCCCAAGAGAAGGACACCTGTGAAAGCTTCTAAAAGCTTGTAAAAGCTTTAAAAACTTTTACAAACGCCCAGCATTTTTTCTGTTAAATAAATAACCAAGGTACAAATAAACCAAATGTTTTTATTAATATTTAGAAATGCCCATTGTTTAAAATTACGCAATGGCAACTAGTGCTACTATTTAGATATACTACATCTACACCACTGAAATTTAAAGGCCTGTTCTGAACTGAGAATTTTTCAAACAGCAAATCCATTATTACAGATACTGTAGATGACACTTTAGATACTGTGTGGACTATATTACGGATACTGTGTGGGCTATATTATATTATGGGCTATATTATCCATTCACACCAGACCCTGCCCTCAAGGAGCTTACAATCGAAGGTCCCTAAGGCCGGCCATATACGGGTCAAATCTCGACCAGCTCAGCAGGAACCGGCTGAGATTCGAACTGTTAATAAGCAGGCTTAATGTACCAATTTGATCGATCAATCAACTTGGGTACAACCAGCCTGCTGGATTCTCTTGCAATAATCAATAGTGGCTGCTATAGCCGTTAGCAATAATCACTGTCTTCTCCTGGTGGGGACAACTTCCCCCACCCTCCCCCCGCCGGGAGTAGGCAATGGCCTGGCAGAAGGGATTCCCGCATCAACACTGTCTGTGTTGATGGGGGAATCAAGCAAATTTGTTTCCTGCAACCCATGGTTGCAGGAAACAAATGTGCTCCATGTATGGCCGACCTAACACACATTAATACAGACACATACTAGGGCCAATTTAGGCAGGAGCCAATTGACCTACCAGCATGTCTTCAGATTGTGGGAGGAAGCCCACGCAGGCAGGGAGAGAACATGCAAACTCCAGGCAGGTAGTCCTGTGGTTGGAATTTCAACCGGCGACTCTAGTGCTGCTAGGCAGTAGCTGCTATGTGAATAAACTCAGATAGAAGCAGCCCAGAAGAAATGTCTCATACTATGGAAAAGTAAAACTATAATGCCTGGCTTGGAACTACCATATGTTCACATGTACAGGGAGGGAAAAAAGTATTTGATCCCCTGCTGATTTTGTACATTTTCCCACTGACAAAGAAATGATCAGTGTATAAATGTAATGGTAGGTTTATTTTAACCGTGAGAAACAGAATAACAAAATATCCAAAAAAATGCATTTCAAAAAAGTTATAAATTGATTTGTATTTTATTGAGTGAAACAAGTGTAGCGCCCTGCTCCTAATGAGCAGAAGCTATTGTTTTTGTAAATTTAAATTTGTCTGAAGCTGCAGTTTGGCTCAGACTAATTATGTCAAAGTTCTAGTTTCTATACCAGTTCAGCTGGGTTGTGCTAGTTTCCACTTGGCCATGGGTGTTGCTGTCACCACTGGTAAGTGTTGGAAATGCAACAGGCTGAATGCAATGGGTACCCCTTTTACTCAGAAATAGCCCAGTGGGAGTGGTTCACACGCTGTGGGTAAGGGTACTTAAAGTACAGGCGCCATATTTTGGGGGTTCGTTATCCCGACCTCGTGGCCCTCCTGGCCTGAGGATGTGCTGCCTGTCTCTATGTCTCGGGCCGGCTGGCCCAAGGCTTTGTAACTGAAAGGGTGGGCCCAAAAGTCTTAGGGCCCACCGATCCAGGGGTGGTCCTGTGCTGTCTTGCCTGCGGGGAGAAGACAAGCGACTGGAGGATCCAGGTTAGGACTTTTTCAGGAGAGGACCAAGCACCAAGGCTGGTATCTCTGGAAGAGCCTGGAGACTCAGTTGGAGGATGCATCACCTATCACACAGTACCGCCGGATCGGCAGAAAAAAACTGGTACTATGTAACAACTCTTTCATTTTACAACAAGTTGCTGGTTGTGCTTTCCTGTGGCAGAGGATTGCACAACGATTCTGTTGAATTGACAAGTCTGTGGCAGAGACTTTGTTTGAGCATCTCACCGGCTGCTAGACCAGTGAGAGAGGTCTATATGGTGATTGCTAGATCCAGCCCGTGGAAGCTGTTTGTCCTCTGAATCAAGGAAATACCTCTAACCCGCAATTACAAAGTACCTGAATCCCCCTTAACCCTCTATCCCTCTATTGCAAAACGTCATGTTCTTTCAAATAAATCTTTACAACAGGACCCCTAAGATGGACACAGTGAGCAGGTGAAGTAACGGTAAGCCCAACAAAAAAACAACATCCTGATCAATCAACAAGATTTCTGGCTTCCAGGTGTCTTCTATAAAGTTAACAAGCTGAGATTAGGAGCACTCTCTTAAAGGGGATACTCCTAATATCTCAACTTGTTACCTGAATAAAAGACACCTGTCCACAGAAGCAATCAATCAGATTGCAATTTCTCCATCATGGCCAAGACCAAAGAGCTGTCCAAGGATGTCAGGGACAAGACTAGAGACCTACACAAGGCTGGAATGGGCTACAAGACCATCACCAAGCAGCTTGGTGAAAGGGTGACAATTAGTGTTAGTATTGCACTCAGGGCCGCTGAAAGGGCAGCACGCCTGGTCCTGTTGTAGGCCCAGGCTTCATTAGTTAAATGGGGGGGGGGGGGGCTGTGCGTTCGACAGAGTACATTGGGGATACCTTGCAGCGGTTCTGAAAAAATTTGGTGTAGAGGGCAACTTCTTGAACGCTATTCTGGGCCTATACTCCTCACCTACTGCGAGGATACGTACCTCGGGCATCCTTTCCAACCCTCTTAAAATCACTAACGGCACTCGGCAGGGATGCCCTCTCTCACCCTTGATTTTTGCCCTAGTAATGGAACCGCTGGCACAGATGATTCGCTCACATCAGTGGCGTAACTAGAACCTTCAGGGCCCCGATGCAAGAAACCATGAAGGGCCCCCCTGACAGGGCCCTTTACTCCGAGTTTTTTGTGGCGGAACAACAGGGCCCGGTTGCAAGTGGGTGGCTGCATGTAAAGGAACCAATTTCTCCATTTACCGCTGCTTCTCCACCTCTCCCTTCTACAGGCATTCAGCGGCTGCAGGAGGAAAATTAAGAGACTGGTTCCTCTATGTCTGTGTTTCTCAAGCTTTTACCAGTCAGTGCACCCTTTAAATACATCCCTATGTGAATGGGGCTGCACAGCAACCACCCTGCAACTGTGTGCATTGCATAGTGATGATGCATTTAAGGGGTTGTAAACCCTTGTGTTTTTTCACCTTAATCCATCACTATGCTGCAACTGCATGCAATGCACACAGTTGCAGGGTGGTTGCTGTGCAGCCCCATTCACATAGGGATGTACTTAAAGGGTGCCCTGACTGGAAAAAGATTGAGAAACACAGACATAGAGGAACCGGTTTCTTTTCCTCCTGCAGCCGCTGAATGCCTGTAGAAGGGAGAGGTGGAGAAGTTACTGGAACCCCAGCCCCCCCCCCCGTTTTACTTACCTGAGCCCTGGAACTTTACCAGGTGGAGATGCGCTCTTCCTTTGCCCGGGGTTCTCGGCTCCTGATTGGATAGATTGATAGCAGCTCAGCCATTGGCTCCCACTGCTGTTAATAAAATCCAATGACGCGTAATAAAATCCAATGATGCGGGGGAGAGCGCTTCTCCTAGGGAATTGTCTGATAAGAGGAGGAGCCACGAGAGCCACTGAGGGACCCCAGAATACAAGGTTCGGGGCCACTCTGTGCAAAACGAGCTGCACAGTGAAGGTAAGTATAACATGTTTGTTATTAAAAAAAAAAAAAGCAAACCTTTACAATCACATTAAGGGATTAAAACAGGTGGTCAGGAGGCAACATATTGCCCCTTTACCAGCTGTCAAATGCCTCTGAAAAGCGATCTGGGCACAGATCGCTTTTCAGAGGAATATCATTTTTTTGCTGCTACTTTGAACAAGCAAGAAAAAAAAAACAGTTCTGATTGTACACATATGGGGTAGGGCTGGGGATTTGAATCTTGAATTGAGTTGAGAGGTCAAATCGATTCAAATTTTCAGCAAATAGTTTTTTTTAGATATTTATTTTTTCACCAGGATCAGTGCTGACACCGCACCGGTCCTGAGGAGCTGCGGGCAGGAGTTTTTAGGTGAGGCCGTGGCTTCGGCCTAGTCCGCGAGGCCGGACCTGCGGACAAGGATGAAGCCACGGCCTCACCTAAAAATGGCCTGTCCATAAAAAAAAAAAATGGATTCGAATTGTGAATCGGGTTTTTTATTTTTTTAAATGACATTTTTTTTTTTTAGAAAATCGCCTAGCTCTAATATGGGAAGGGGGGGCAGGATTAAACGCAGATACATAAAATGTGCATACATACATCTAAACAGCGGCGGCTGGTGCTCAAAATTTTTGCCGGGCACAAAACTTTTTATAAACCAAATCATCAAATGCTGCCACTGTACCCTCAAATGCAGCCACTGTACAATCAATCACAGCCACTGTACCCAAACGCTGCCACTGTGCCATCAAACGCTGCCACTGTGCCATCAAACGCTGTCATTGTGCCATCAAACGCTGCCACTGTGCCATCAAATGCTGCCACCGTGCCATCAAACGCTGCCACCGTGCCATCAAACGCTGCCACCGTGCCAATTTAACACTGCCACTGTGCCCACTTAACGCTGCCACTGTGCCCATTTAACGCTGCCACTGTGCCCTCAAATGCTACAACTGTGCCATTAAACGCTGCCAGTGTGCCATCAAATGCTGCTAGTGTGCCCTTGAATGCCTCCAGTGTGCCCCCCCCCACCCGCTAGCCATCCACACACATACACACACACATGCACATACACACACAAATGCACACACACACATAAAGTCTTTTCAAAACCGGCAGTGCTTTATCTTACCTCTTCCTGCCGGGTACTGCACTGTAGGGGGAGACAAAGAGCACCCACTGCTTTCACTTTAGTTATAAGCAGTGTAAAAATGCCGATTACACTTCGGCTGAAGATCGGGGAGCTCTGTCTCAGCCGCCCGCTCCTTCAGATATACAGGGGGGCCCTTAAGGCCCCCCTGCAGCACGGGGCCCGGTCGCCTTGGCGATCTCAGCGACCCCTATAATTCCGCCACTGGCTCACATCCTCATATTGTAGGTATAAATGTGAAAGATGCATGCCATAAGATAGGTTTATACGCAGACAATGTAATCATAGCTCTCACTGATCCAGTAAAGTCTCTGCCTGCCCTGACTAAAGTTTTGCATAATTTTAGTGAGGTATCCATGTACAAATTGAACCACACGAAATCTGCCATGCTTGGCATTGCGATTCCTCCAGCCCTTAAATTAGAAATCTCCAAAATCTCACCCTTCTCCTGGGCTCCCAGTTCCTCTATGATATATTTGGGCATTCAACTGGTTTCCCCCTCCTAAGCATTGCTTCGAAATAATCTTGCCTCTTTGTATGTAAAGTTGAACAACCTGACCTCGAATATGACCTCCATAAAAGCCTCATGGGTTGGTAGGATAGCTCTAACTAAAATGTTTCTCCTTCCACATGTTCTCTACTTTTTTTGGACCCTCCCACTCCCAATTCCCACGGCAGACCTATCTAAAATCCAACGTATCCTAGACTCGTTTATATGGGCAGGACGTAAGCCCCGCTTGAAATCCTCCGTCCTATGTACACCCACTGTCTCTGGTGGGATGGGGGCACCAGACGTTAAAAAATACTACAAGGCCGTCATATTGGATCAAGGAAAGCAACTATGGTCGCAGAATCCAGACGCAAGGTGGCACCAAATAGAATCGGTGGCATTCCCCAATAGTTCACAATTGACTCTTGCAGCGATCTGGATGTCTCTTCCTATCACATGGTCTATCTTCCCTATAGTACGTGCCTGTTTAACACAATGGTCTGCAATAGGTCATGTCCAACGAGGTATCCATGGAGACTCATTGAAGAGTTTACCTTTTTTGGCGCTACAACTACTATCCCCAGACCTCTCTATCCAACACTGCTATGACGCTGGAATCAAAACCATTGGAGATCTTTACCTTCGGCCGGACCTAAAGAGTTTCCAACAACTGACCTCGGAATTTAGGCTATCGCATAAAGACTTTTACATATACCTCAGAATTAGACATATTCTCCCAAAAATTTTGACCTCTGCAGAAACCACCTCCAAGGATCTTCTCAAATACTACAACCGCCCCTCCAGTGCTACCAAAGGCATATCCTTCATTTATGCCCTTCTTTCCAGACCTACTACATTTTCTAAACCAACGAATGTGACCTACTGGGAATCGAAGTTACAACACTCTTTCTCCTCAGAAGATTGGCATCGAGTTCTACGTACCCCACTAGTCATTTCCAAAAATGTCACACATTGGGAAACGCTCATGAAAATTTTCCATAAGTGGTATTACACACCTGACAAGTTAGCAACCATCTTTACCACCCATTCCCCAAAGTGTTGGAGGAATTGCGACTCTACAGGGGATATGTTCCACATCTGGTGGAGCTGTCCTATTATCACTACCTTTTGGAACCAAGTCTCTTCTCTTGTACAGTCCTTGACCAACTCTCCCCAGCAGCTGACTTCACGAATGGCTCTCTTTGGTCTGGACTCCCAACACTGGCCTACCACCAGTTTACATCAGGTACATCATATACTAATCTCAGCACGCCTGCTCATAGCCCGTGCGTGGAAAAAACCCCTCCCCAACCCTTAATGAGCTCATAATTACCCTTAATGAACACTGTCGCATGGAATTTCTATTTTCTAAAGTTAAAATGACAGAACCAAGATTCCACAAACACTGGTCTTCCTGGTTAACACATCCCAGCTGTATAAAACTTACATGACCACTTTAAGCATCTTACCCAGACCAGACGGAGCCGGTAGTGAAAGTCACCTGTTTATTGTTTTCCTTCTTGCCTATTATATATAAGTTAGCTGTATTTCACTTGAAGCTCCTGGATAATTAACTTCATAATTAACTCAGTAACCTCTCTTACATTATGGAAGTTTTATCCATGGCCAGATTTGTCTCTCCATTGTTCTATGGTGTCACATCCCCCCAGGACACAGCCCATAGGGGTGTCTGAGTGGGATAAGACATTACCAGAATTCCCGGACCTTACCACGCAGAGACCACAGGATCCGGCAGAATGGCACCAGGCCCGTAATCTCTTGTATTAGCAGCCTGCGTTCTCCATTGATTATTTAGTGTGTTAACGTGCAAATTGTTCCAACACTCAATGCCCCACAGCAAGTAGTGTACAATATGTTTATGTCTTATGCTTGTTAATGTGATATATCTCAATAAAATTATTTTTGAAAGTAAATGTGGGGACTGTTTAGCTGATGAAGCTTGGGCCCAGTACAACAGGGGCAACTTTATTGTTAATTTCTACTTAAATAAATACAAGGATTTTACTAGACCACACTCCCTATCCTACTTGCTTACCAGGGCTTAAATTGCATACAGTAGATGGGAGCAGAAGAGGGACTTTTTTTTAGGGGGCGTAGGTGGATAAAGTCAGTGCTGCTGTTTCGCTGCACATTAGGGGGTAGTGTAGGCAGGGTTGGGGAGGGCATCAGGAAGGCTATACGGGGCACTGTAATTTCTAACAGCAGCCCTGATTACACTTTGTGATACAGTCCCTTTAAGAATAAGCCAACCCACTCCAAATGTATTACCGTCAATATATAAAAAAAAAAAAGATTTGTACGTTTCAATTCTTTATTTCCCCTTAATAAACAAAGAGGGAAAGCATTACGGCTGAAGAACATAGAATAAAAGAAATTTACTTGCTAACGGTAAGAGGAACGCAGTAAATTTGCAATCATCATTTTGCCAGAAAGTAAAGTATTACATTAACAGAGCACAATAACAAAACCAAACAATAACAAAAAGAGCATTGTGTTTAGCCATCTGTTCCGCTGTAACCTAATGCCCTAAACTTACTATACTAGTGATCATGATTATTTACAGAGCAATTGATGTTAAAGAAGTAGAAACTTGTTTTAGCTGTATGAGTTTTTTTTACTCTGCATGTGTTGTTTTTGCTTTTGACAGAACAGGACAAAACATGTGTTTCTCATTGTATTTGCCAGTATTAAATTAACTCTAAATGCAAAACCTTTTTTTTTTACTTTTCTTTTTTATGTGTTAACCCGAACAAATTAAACATAGTTGTACAACAAGGACAAATCAGATTTATATAGTGGACAGATAAATACAACATAAATATGCAATGAAAGACAAAATGCATGATGGAGTCCTTAATGTAAGAACAGCAAAATCTGGAATATTCTAAACAATATTTGTAGATTAGATATGTATCTTTAAAAGTCTTGGCATGCCCTGTGAGAAATGAGACAATTCAATCAAGATGCTAAAAACTGATGATCAGTTTTGGATAAAATGATTGAAATGCAGCACACAATACTTTTGTTTCATGCTTTGAAGTGTGAACAATTTATTATTTGATCCATTATTGCATTCAATTGTCTGTTTTCGGTCAGGACTGCTGTCCATAATTGTCTTAATATTACTTCTATGGCATGCAAAGGAGTTATGTTACCAAATTCCATACTTACAAAAACCAAAACAGGCCATGTTTTCAAGATTTTAAGGAACTTGGACAGCTATGTTGATAGTCGTCAACATCATCTGTTAAGAGATATGGATAACATGACCTGTAACTGGTTCCTGGGGACTGGTTTGTCAAGTTTGGGTGGGAAATAGCACTGGACTTATGGCGCTGAATGTTGCCTGGTGGCAGGTCTCTGTGTGAAGGGTATAGAGGGAAACACCTTCAATGGGTTGTACACCAATTGTAGGTGGCAGCCCTTTTTCAGGGCTGTATTTCTTGGAGATTGGTTAGACTCTGAGAGGGTTAAATACATTTGATCAGTGGTTCTGTAGCATGCCATTGTGTTGTGGAGCAGAGACAGCCTATGAAACTATAAGGCCGCGTACACACGGGCGGACTGTTCGCCCAACTTTGTCCGCTGAACAGTGTTTGGGCGGACAGTCCGCTCGTGTGTGGGCTTTCAGCGGACAGTTTGACGAACAAGGTTCCGTAAAACTGTCCGCTGAAACCTTGTTTGAGCGAACAGTCCGCCCGTGTGTAGGCTTGTTCGACAAACTAAGTTCCGCGCATGCTCAGAAAGGCTTAACACGCCGAAAGTTATAATGCAGTGTATAGGACGTCGTATTTTTCGTCCCGTCGTACGTGCCGTTCACGTCATCGCGCACGGTTTCAGCAAACTGTTCGTTCGTCGTGTGTGGCCATGTCCGTCCATGCTAATTTTGAGCGGACTGTTTGCCGAAACTGTTTGACGGACAAAGTTGGGCGAACAGTCCCCGCGTGTGTACGCGGCCTAAGACTTTCAAGTCCCATAATGCATGAATAGTTTACAGACCACAAAGAGAAACTGTATATGGAAAATGTAAATCTATGCTGTAGATAGTACAAAAACAAAAGTCAGCCAAAGGAAAAGAGTCCATTCATTTTGAATGGCACTCCAAACCACAATCACAGTGGCTTGCAATAACCCATACTGCAGTGCACCACTATGCATATGTTTTGTGGTGCGCTGCAATAAAAGAGGGTCATGTCCTGTCCTTTCTCCTTACTCTTCTGTAGCACTGACCCCAAAGGAGCTGCTGGTTTGATTTGGGCTTACCATTACCTTCTTGACTTTGCCTCCGTCTAGGGGTTCCCGTGGTAGATGGCCCAAAGAAATGCAGAAACTGACACTGGATCCTCTTTTGGGTTATTTATTTAGAAGATAACACAGTTTCTTAATAAAGGTAGAGAATTAGAAAGGAAGTTCAGGTACTTTTGGAACTGCAAAATCCAGAGAATAAACGTTTCACAGCTGGATTCTCACAACCTACGGATAGACCTCCTCTCACTAGCCCTAGCAGCCGGCAGGGTGTTAAGTAAAGCAAAGTCTCTGCCACAGACTTGGATGTAGAACACTTGAAAAGCAAAAGTCTCTGCCACAGACTTGGATATAACTGAGGGATGTAGACAAATCCAGAGAATTATGATATGGTACCAGTATCTCTCAGCTGGTCCGGCAATACCGTATGAATATAGATCCACAAAGTGTCCTTTAACTGAGCCTCCAGGCTCCTTCTGAGAAACCAGCCTTACGTATGGCCTTCTTCCAAAGGGTCCTCCCCTGGATGCTTCTCCAGTTGCTGGGCCTCTCCTCAGATGAGATGGCACCGGACCACCTTTGAATCATTACAGCATCATATCCATTCAGGCCTGTCCTTGCAGTTGCTTTGCCTCGGGCTATCCAACCCGAGGCTCAGAATTGCATGGATCCGCACCCCATGCCAGGAGGGCCATGGGGGCTGGTTAGGAGGACCAGGACCAAACAGACAGAAAATCTCTTCTGGACCGAAACCCAGAAGCACGTGATCGCAGTACCTTAAATACCACCTCCCAGAATGCACAGCATGAATACACTCCCACTGGGCTGGTTCAGAGACAAGGATGGCACTCAATACACCCAACTAGACTGTTTTCTGCCACTTGCTGGCGGTGATAGTGACACCTGCAGCCAAGGAGAACTCAGTGCAATCCAGCTAGACTGGTACTGAAACCATAATTTAGCAAAATTAGCCCTAAAACCCAACTGTGGTTTTAGGAATATTATTTTTCAAAAACATATAGCCCGTGTTCGTCAGGAGCTGGCACTACATTTCTACCATATGTATCTTCTTCCAAAGTCTTACAGCCAGTCACTAAACATGCTTGGGCCTCTTCTGATCTTTTCCTGGCAGTGGGCAGTCTTTGAGTCTTTTATTTCGTCAGCGTTGCTCTCTGCATCAATATAGTGTGAGTGAAGGACATCATTTAACCTGGATAACTGAGAACATCTTGTAGGAAAAAGGCATTACTATGAGGGACAACCTCCACTGTATTGCAACCTGAATTACTTTTTCATTTTAAACAGTGCCTGAGGAATAAAAAAAATTGCCTGGAGTTAGACTTCAAGCTGCACTGCTGGGCCATTTAAAAGAAATGGGATGCCCTGATGCAGTGGTTCTCAACTCCTCTCCTCAGGACCCACTAACAGGCCAGATTTTAAGTACTACCTTGGCGAGATGCAGACTAGAATACTGCAGTCACCAAGCAGCAAATTATATCACCTGTAATGTAATTCAGTTATCTTGCAAATCTTGCCTGTTAGTGGGTTCTGAGGTCAGCAGTTGAGAATCACTGCCCTAATGCATAATAAGAGCAAAAAAGAGTCCTGGATGGCCGCACACCGATACAAAATCTTTATTTGTAAATTCAAATCCAAAACAGTCAGTCCATATGATGCAAAGGCAGAGGTGAATAGCTAATGAGTTTCACACCGTGTGTTGGTGCTTAATCATGATTAAGCACCAACACACAGTGTGAAATACGTTAGATATTTGCCTCTGCCTCTGCATCATATGGACTGACTGTTTTGGATTTTAATTTACATATAAAGGTGTTGTAACTGGGTGCAGCCATCCAGGACTCTTTCTTGCTCTTTGATCCATTGCAGAGCTTGCATCTGTGTGCCTCAAGGAGCTCTTGTCTGGAGCGGCAACATTTTTTCTAATCTATAATAATTCATAATATAACTGGGCCCATACAGTATTGTGTTTTTTCCTCAAAACATACTGTATATAAAATTAATATATACATTAAAGAATACCACAGAACTGACATTCAGTCTCTTGTTTTATGTAGTGCCTCCTAAATATGGTTTGTTAGATCCATCCAAGTTGTTCTGTTCTTATTATTTTCCACTTCATGGCTAACACACGCATGTCTATAATCTTATAATACCCTCATAATATGCCACATTCATTCATCCTCAGAGCACGTAATCAATATTTAAGCTTTTCATGCATCATATGAGCTATATTTCCGTTAATCATTAAAGCCATTTAAAAAGATCATTAGGCAGTGACACATTTGTGTATTAGTTCAAATTAATTAGTTCTTAGCCCAGGATACATGATGATAAGTCAGTTATAACAATGAGCAGTAAGGCTTCTATTGACAATACTAACCTTTGGAGTCTTTTAGATTTTTTCTCAGATTGTAAGAGTTGACCAGTCATCTCCCATTAATTTCTTTTAGAATCCCTGTAACATTTTTATTGGTAATTATGCATAAAAATATACAAATACAATAGTATAAAATGTTTCAAATTAGCTTTAAGTCCCAGTTGCTGACCTTGCAACCTTACATAATGGGTTATTGGTTTTGATTTTATTGCTATTATATACATGTACATACTGTATTTCAGATGTATCTGTTTGCCTGGCATTCAGCTTTAAGATGTAGATTCCCTTTAAAGGGAAGCCCTTGGCTTCCTCAAAATTCCTACCTTACAATACCCATCTTGCCCAGGGCCAGACGGGGCTCACAGGCCACAATTCTAGTGTTCTGCAGCATATACATAGCTCCCTATTCTCAAATAGTAAAAAGAAATACCGCGCTGTGAACAAATAATAAATCTTATGCTGCATACACACGTATCAGACTATCCGGCGGACTTAGTCTGGCGGACAAACTGCCGGACTGTCAGCCGGACTTTCTGAACGAGCTACCTGCCCACACACGGCACTTTTGCAGCGGACTAGGTCCTTATTAAAGGAGAATCCGTGATCCCCTTATTAAAGGGGGCTCACGGATTCCGATAAGCCCCCCGCCCGCAGACCCTGACAACCAACGGCCAGGGTTGTCGGGAAGAGGCCCTTGTCCTCATCAACATGGGGACAAGGTGCTTTGGGGTGGGCCTGGTACGGCTTAGGAGGGGGGGCGCTCGCTCGTCCCCACCCCCTTTCCTGGCCGGCTGGGTAGGGTGCTCGGATAAGGGTCTTATATGGACCTGGGGGGGACCCCACGCCTTTTTTCGGTGTAGGGATTCCCCTTTAAGTCCATACCAGGTGATGGCGCCAGCGACGCCTCCTTCGCTGGTCCCGGCTACCTGGAGCCATGCTCAAAATGAGCGGACTTTCCTCCGGGTGGGAAAAGTCCGTTCATTTCAAAAGTACTGTGGACTAGCACACACACGGCTGTATTGTCTGCCGGACTAGCACACAAATGGCCGGATTGACCACCGAAATGCGAGTCCGGCGGACAGATTGATGTGCAAAACTACAATCTTAGTCCGCTGGACTTTTGGGTAAAAAAAAGTCCGCCGGAGCCCACACACAGGAGTCTGCCGGACTTTTCCACTGGATTGTTTGATCGTGTGCACTGGGCTTAACTATATAAGCAGCTACTAAAAGTGAGATACACACATAAAGCAAATATAAAAAGATGTAGCAGCGCTAGAGAGTGAATTAATAACCCTGTGATAGGTATTAACAAAAAACAAATATAATCAGATCCCTCAAAACATTGATCAAATGTAAACAAAATTATTGAAAAAACTGTTAATGAAAAGATATATATAAAAGTCTGATCTAAAAAATGCAAAGATAAAATATAAATAAAATACCCTGGCATTAACAGCGCTTAAAATACATCTGACCACAGACGTTTAAAGTGCGAAAAGTGCCAGAAATGCCATACATGTACCACACAATTATATAAAATGCATATTATATAATATATTAAAGTCCCAATAAGGAGTACATAAAGTGAATGTAGTGCTCCGGGATTCATCAGAGACGTAGGATTACTTCAAAGGTTATACACCATCACCACAAGAAGAAACCTTGTGCTCGAAGTGATCCCCTTTAGTAATGCACTTACCCCAAAAGGGTTAAAACTGAGCCTTTAAAAGTCCCCAGACAGAGAACTGCTTATATCGCTGTCATGGACTGGAGTTCTCCTCTACACAGAAATCCTAAAATGGATTAACCCGGAATCTGCTTTTTAATATGGACTGAAGTCCTGTTCTTAGATAGACCACGGTTATGACAAAAAATTGCTCACACAGCGGCCTTGCAAAGAAAAGACGGGGGATTCTCATAGTATAATACCGTTTTTATTCAGATCCATCTCCACACACAATAAAAATATGTTTACATGGTAAAACACATCAACCAGCTTTCAAATATGCAAATTAGTACCAAGCCACGCTAAGTCAATTCTCGCCGCTTCCGAAGATGTTACTCGCGCTGAGGCTGGTACACAGGACAGCTGCATGGACATGCCCTTACGCGTTTTGTAATAACGTCTTCCTCAGAGGGTCGCTGTGAGAATTGACTTATCGTGACTTGGTACTAATGTGCATATTTTAATGCTGGTTGATGTGTTTTACCATGTAAGCATATATTTATTGTGTGTGGAGATGGCTCTGAATAAAAACGGTATTATACTATGAGAATCCCCCGTCTTTTCTTTGCAAGGCCGCTGTGTGAGCAATTTTTAGTCATAACCGTGGCCATCTAAGAACAGGATTTCAGTCCATATTAGAAAGTAGATTTCGGGTTAATCCATCTTAGGATTTCTGAGTCAAGGAGGACTCCAGTCCATAACAGCGATATAAGCAGTTCTCTGTCTGGGGATTTTTAAAGGCTCAGTGTTAACCCTTTTGGGGTAAGTGCATTACTAAAGGGGATCACTTTGAGCATGAGGTTTCTTCCTGTGGTGATGGTATATAATCCTACGTCTCTGAGGGATCACGGAGCACTACATTCACTTTATGGACTCCTTATTGGGACTTTACTATATTATATAATATGCATTTTATATACTTGTGTGGTGCATGTATGGCATTTCTGGCACTTTTCGCACTTTAAACGTCTGTGGTCAGATGTATTTTAAGTGCTGTTAATACCAGGGTATTTTATTTATATTTTATCTTTGCATTTTTTAGATTGATTTATTGTTTTAACAGCAGCTATAATGCATTGACACTTTTCTCTTCCCATTTTGAGCACTTGGATCAGTAATACATTTGTGCTTCTGATATTTTTGTATAAAAAGTCTTATATTGAAAATTCTTATATTGAAAGATATAAATTGAATTCTTCACTGAAATAACAATCCAAGTTCATAAATCAAGTGTTCAAAAAACGTAAAAATAGTGACAGATGCACCACCGCAACCAGGCTGTGGACACCATAAGAAATGCACGCTTACCAAATAGTAAGCTAACCAAGCCTGCGACCAATAACCCAGTCAGGGCCTTTATCCCAGAGTGGAACCGGTATCTCTGATCGGGGCTTTAATCCTGGAAGAGAACCTGGTGCCTCTAACGGATCCAACGATCTAACGAATCCAACGATCTAACGAATAGTACTGGCAACTCAGTAGGCTCTGTTAATCTGACAAGGCTCCAACAAGGGGGTCATACAAAACTGTCCGATGCAGCGATACTCTGGAGATGTTGCACATCGCTCACACACACGGCTTCATCCTCTTCAGCTCCGGAACGCTCTGATCCCCAGGAACAGTGCATGCGCAGGGCCAAGCTGCACAGATAAGTGCAGAAGAGTGCCCTGCGCCTGCGCCGTTCCTGGGGATTCCGGAGCTAATGTCCGAAATGTCTTGACATGCTGAAACCCTAAGCCCTTGTACACACGGCCAGACATTCCGACAACAAAATCCGTCGGATTTTGTCCAACGGATTTTGTCTGAAACTTGTGTTGCATACAAGCGGTCGGACAAAGTTGTCGGAAAATCCAATCGTACATAACGTGATGACGTAATTTCGTTACAACGGGACTACGTTCAGGCTAGTAGCCAATAGCTTTGGTCTAGGAATTTGATCTGAGCATGTGTGGCACTTTGTCCGATCGGAATTCTCTACACACAATCGGACAAAGTCCGATCGGATCATTTTGTAGGAAAGTTTTATAGCCCAGCTCTAAAACTTTGTCTGTCGGATATCCCGACGGAAACAGTCCGATGGAGCCCACACACAGTCGGATTATCCGACAACACGGTCCTATCGGACATTTTCCATCAGAATGTCCGACGGTGTGTTCAAGGGCTAAGAGTTCCCTTCACTGGCACTAAAGGTCCAAGTCCAACCCCTGGAAAAAAAAAACTCACGCCATAATCCCCCTTCACCAAATGCTTTGGGCCAGCGCACAAAGCAAGGTCCATAAAGACCTGGGTGACATGAGTGAGTTTGGAGTGGAGGAACTTGACTGGTCTGACCTCAACCTACTAGAACACTTTTGGCATGAATTAGAGCAGAGACTGCAAGCCAGGCCCTCTTGTCCAACATCAGTGCCGAACCTCACAAATGCGCTTCTGGAAGAATGGTCAAACATTCCCATAGACACAATTCTAAACTTGGTGGACAGCCTTCCCAGAAGAGTTGAAGCTGTTACAGCTGCAAAGGGTGGGTCAACTCCATATTGAACCATATTGAACCCTACAGACTAAGACTGGGATGCCATTAAAGTTCATGTGTGTGTAAAGGCAGACATCCCAATATTTTGGACAATATAGTGTATGTCGTTATGCTGACATATATGCTTATTTGACAAAATGCTGTATCAAAAGGACTGATCTCTTTGCGTATTTACATTAAGTGGACTTTTAAGATGTGTTTGCTAATTATTTTGTGTATAACTTCACTGATTTTAACATAATACAATCAAGTGTTTTTATGACATAATTTGTTGGAGTTCTGAATGGAATTAATTCCATTAGAATCCCAGTTCTCACGTTATAAGAAAAATATTTATTTATAAGTTGGCGAAAACAAGTAACAAGGCTCATACTACAATATGACGTGAAATGAACCTGATCTGCACTAAAAGTACATATCTTAGGTTTCAAACTGATTTGTATGTCAATAACATATGCCTTTGCAGTTTTATGAAGCTTCAGTCACCCCAAAAAAGCTAGGTTTGTATAAGAGTTTGAATGCACATCACTTTCAGGAAGGAGAATAAGGCCATATGAACTCACATAAAATACACCAGGATCACATTATTTCTTCAAAGCTCATACAGGTGATATAAAATAGAATACCAAGAAAATCATAATTGTATACAAAAAATTATTACTTTCAGGAATCATACTAAAGTAAACGGACTTTGGAACACTGTAAATGGTACAATTATAAGGAAAACATGACAAAAATGCAATGTAGAAGAATATAGATATGGAAAGTAATAAAATCATGTTGGCCATTATTAATTAACCACTTCAATATAGGGCACTTATACACCTTCCTGCCCAGGACAAGTTTGAGCTTTCATCACTGCCGCACTTTGAATGGCAATTGCGCGGTCGTGCTACACTGTACCCAAACTAAATTTTTATCATTTTGTTCCCATAAATAGAGCTTTCCTTTGGTGGTATTTGATCAGCTCTGTGGTTTTTATATTTTGCTAAACAAATAAAAAAAGACCAAAAATGTTGAAAAAAATAAAAGTTTTGCTTTTGTTTCCGTTATAAAATTTTGTAATTAAGTACGTTTTATCTTTCACTGATGGGCACTGATAAGGTGGCACTGATGAGGTGGTACCAATGAGTGGGCACTGACGGACATCAATGATGGGCACTGATATGGGGCACTGAGGGGCACTGGTAGGCGGCACTAATGGGTGGCACTGATATGCAGCACTGATGGGCATTGATAGGCGGTACTGGTGGGCGCTCATGGGTGGCACAGGTGGGCACTGATGGGCACTGATAGGTGACACTGATGGGCACTGAAAGGCTGAAAAGATGGGTACTTATGGGTGGCACTGATAGGCGGCACTGCTGGGCACTGATAGGAGGCACTGCTGGACACTGATGGGCATTGATACATGGCACTGATGGGCACTGATACACAGCACTGATATGAGACACTGATGAGCATCCCTGGTAGCATTGGCAGTGGTAGGCATTGTCAGTGGGCACTAATTGGCAGCTGCCTGGGCATTGATTGGCAGCTGCCTGGGCACAGATGTGCATTTCCCTGGGGGTCTAGGGGGGCATACCTGGTGGTCCAGTGTGGATGGCCATCCTGGGGGTCCTGGGTGGCATGATGGTGATCCTGGGCGGGATCTGAGGGGGGCTGCGCTAATAAACAATCAGCACAGACCCCCCTGTCAGGAGAGCCATCGATCGGTTCTCCTTTACTCGCGTCTGTCAGACAAGGCTGATCACGTGGTAAAGAATCTCCGTCAGAGACTCTTTACCTAGATTGGTGTTGCAGGGTATCAGATTGACACACTGCAACAACGATCGCTGCGATATGCGCCCCGGGGGCGCCCAGTGGCTTAATATCCTGGGGACGTCTTATGACCCTTGTCAGGATATTGAAACCACTTTGCCGATGTCACCTGCTATATGGCGGTCGGCAAGTGGTTAAATAACATTAACCTGCTTGGAGAATTATCAGTGTGATTGTCCTGGTTCTCCTTTCGTCTATTATCTACACTACTTTTAACTAGTGAATATGACCACATCTTGGAGCTAACTGAAAACAATATATAACTCATCTTAGACTCATGGGGTTGACTTACTAAAACTGGAGAGTGCAAAATCTGGTGCAGCTCTGCATGGTAGCTTCTAACTTCAGCTTGTTCAATTACAATACAAAGCCCTGCTCCTCTCCCCCACCTCTCTGAGGCGCTGGCATTCTAACTGTGGGCATCCGGCTGTGCACTGCGCATGTGTGAGCCGCACTGCGCTCTGTGAATGGCCAGGCAATTTTCTGGGACCTGTGATGTGTCCCAGAAGATTGCAAGGAGGAAGGGGGAGAGGTGAACTTCCTTCCGGGGCTGCGGAGCCAGGGGAGGAAGTGGGAGATGGGTGCCCATAAAAACAGGGTACCCGCTCCCCTCTCAAAAAAATTACATGCCAAATGTGGCATGTGGGGGGGTTATCTGCACTTAAAGTGGAAGTTCCATTCTTGGGTGGAACTCTGCTTTAAGCGTTAAAAAAAAATGGTACTGATTAGTTTGTATGCAGAGCTGCACCAGACTTTGCACTCTCCAGTTTGAGTGAATCAACCCCATGGCTAGATTTCATCCCCCACCATACAATCAGCAGCCCATACTTTCCTGGCACCAAAAAATTATTGTACTGAATATGTGATCAAAAAATATGTTTGTATCTTACAGCTTTAGTAGCTACTTTGCGTAATTATACTGCTAACACATCTTTATTTTTTATTTTTTATCATATTGTTGATGGTTGGTGCGGTCTTCAGGACACACAGAATGGGTACTAAGTGTCACACTAAAGTGCATTAAAACTCAATACCAATTAAAGACTTGCATATGACACCAAATTGGTACAATTGATAGGTTTTATTGGTCAATATCAACATACATAGATGACAAACTGAGAAAAATTGTAGGTAGAAAATCATAAATAATGTCATCTTTATCACTATCATTGCTTCTATGGGAAGAGTCTCAATAACACATAAGGAAAAATAAAAAATATTGTAAAGCAATAGTGCTATTATTGAGTACATAAAAAAAAATGCTAAAAGCCAGTCCCTGGCCTTGCAATAGAAGAGCTATTATACCCTCCCTCCTAGATTGTAAGCTCTAACGAGCAGGGCTCTCTGATTCCCCCCTGTATTGAATTGTATTGTAATTATACTGTCTGCCCTAATGTTGTAAAGCGATGTGTAAACTGTCGGCGCTATAAAAATCCTGTATAAAAATAATACTCTTTCTACTGGCTGGTGATATTTCCAACCTTCCCTCCATATTAGTGTTGCAAACTCTGACAGTCTCTGCAGCATTCAACACTTGGTTAACACTTGTGTCCCCCCCCCCATGGTGTGGCATGGTCCTATCCTCCAGCCTCCACATCACTGCTGTGTCCTATAGTAATGCAGAGGATGGAACCATAAAATGTGGCAGAGGGACTCAGATATCCAACATTTCTTAAAGTGTCAAATTCTGAAGACTTTTCTGGAGGCCGCAGCACAGAAACTAGGGAAGGTAGGAAACACAGACCACCAGAAAGTAAAAGAGAAGTTTCAGAGACTTGTAGTTAGAATTTTTTTACATTGTTACTTTCAAATATAACGTTAGAAAATCATGCAGGCTAGCAATGTTATATAATTTATTTTTAAATATTCAGATTGTGACATTCATAAAATTGAGATACTCTCAGAGGTACATCTGCATTAAATATGAATATAATTTGCATACCACCTAACCCAGGGAACACTGCCTATCCAACGAGTGTCTTTTGATTTTGGCATATGATTTTTGGAACGGCATGTCCTGCCAGAAAACATCATTGCAGCCCCTCATCCTCTCTTTTGAAATTATTTTTAATTTAAGAACATAAGAGGGAGGTTGCAAAGCACAGAATCATGAGAATGCAAGGAAGATACAGAACAGTAATTAATTGCAAGTGAAATTCCCACATAAAATTGCAAATTGATAGGCTACTAAGGGCTGTTAAACTTTGCACTATGTCATATAATAATCCTGAATATATTAAAATAACAACATTCTTATTTCTGGTATTACAGAAAGGAAGTATATTAGATCATCGGCAACTCCTGTCTTCCAATTATATACTACTTTAAATAAATTCAAGCACCGATAACCCGTATGTCTAATGTGTGCAGGAGGATACAAGTACGGAACAAAGAAAATCAATTTTGCTGCAAAATCTCATATGTCACTTTTTCCTAATTAAAAAGGTATCAATAGGCACTGTGCTTCAGAGATGTATAGGTACAGGTAATTCATGTACGCACACACAATTCCTGCTGCACTGTGCCCGTAAACCCTTATTTATGAGGAAAGCAAGACAGAAAATCTATATAATGCATGATTGTGTCATGGTCAGTTGGAGATAAGGTTGATTGTATATATTGATCAAACCATACAGGAACAGATCAGTGTGAAAGTAAGGATACAGGAAAAAAGTCTAAAAGATAATGTGCAATATATCAAAGAAACAGAAAAGTTTCATAATAAGCATTACTAAGCTGGTTCATACAAATCTATGCATTAGATGAAAAAACTGCAAATGAGACACTTAAATAGAACATAGTTTTAGGAAAATGAATTCTGAGATAAAATGTTTCTGAGAGAGGAAAACAGAACATATATGAGACCACTAACTTATGCAGCCAAGAGCTAGCAAAATTGCCTGCCATGACAGGGGACTGTTTCCTTCTAGCGTTCAGCACAGACTCAGTCTACCACATCCTGAATGCAGAGCGAGTGAGGATTTGTGAGAAAAGAGCAAAGGAGCTTGGGACATGTATTCTGGAAAGCCAAGTTTGAATTGAAGTCAGACTGTTGTGAACTACAAGTTCCAGCCCGCTGGAGTGAGAGAAAAGAATTCTGGGAGAGGAGATAAATAGCCTGTGTTAGGGAGGAGTCGGCCTCTAGTGACCATGGCCTTCACCTGGAAGCAGTGCCGAAGAGAAGAGTTGGGGCTGTGGGAAGAGTCGGTGCTGCGGCCTAGGCAGCAAGGTGAGAGCTTTCGGTGAGCAGGTGCAGACATGTCTATTGTTTGGCCAGCCAGCCCGGTGACAGTCAGAGGGTCATCATTGCCACCTGCCTTGCAGATCCAACTGAGCTACGGCCCCGAGGAAAGTGCAGTCAAGCATTGTTTCCTGAGTACAGCATCTGCAGGAGCCTGCGGCAGGATCGTTATGTCATCCCTCGAGCTGGTATCGCCCAGACTGGTGAGCGGGTAATAGCCCACCTTCTTTGCACCACTGCATGCTGACACCTTTATTTTGCCTTCCTCATTAGAGCTCTATAAGGAGACATCTATAACACCCACTGTACTGCTGAATGTCATTATCTAACAATTACTTTGGGCACCTTCACTTGAGCTAGCTGAGAATTCAAGACATCTTTACCAGGAAAAATGGACTCTCCTTTGCCCCCCCCCCCCCCAAAAAAAAGGGACAGGAATGTTGGGCGTCTATTTGGTCCCATCTTACCAAGGAACTCTCTTATGATTAGAGACCACGGTTGCATAATTTCATAATTTAGGTATAACATGCCAGGCTGCATTAAGTGTTTGTTTTAAGTGGGGCTGTGGCGTCGGGAGGTTAAAGAGAGTAGTCTGACTCAATACTGGTCATTCCCTTACCCTTTTCTGGCATTCAGCCATAGACCTTGATTGGATAAACCTGCTAATTTCTTGCTTCCCAAGGAACTTCAGTTGTTCATTTGCTTGTTCGTATAAACAGTGTAACAATCACTTTATTTCTTTTATCTGATCTAGTTTACTGTGTTTACATCCATAATTCTTATGTTGAAATGTCTGAACCCAGGGTGTTAGGAGACTTGCAAGGCCAGGGCAACCATTGGGGTACAGTATCTTTAACCACTTGCTTACTGGGCACTGAACCCCCCTCCTACCCAGACCAATTTTCAGCTTTTGGTGCTCTCACACTTTGAATGACAATTACTCATTCAATTACTCATAGTCATACAACACTGTACCCAAATTAATTTTTTGTACTTTTTTTCCCACAAATAGAGTTTTCTTTTGGTGGTATTTGATCACCTCTGGGGTTTTTAATTTTTTGCGCTATAAATGAAAAAAGACCGAAAATTTAGAAAAAAACAAATTTTTCTTTGTTTCTGTGATAAAATTTTGCAAATTATTAATTTTTCTTCATAAATTTTGGCCAAAATTTATACTGCTACATATCTTTGGTAAAAATAACCCAAATTAGTGGATATTATTTGGTCTTTGTGAAAGTTAGAGAGTCCACAAACTGTGGTGCGAATCATACAAAATTGATCACATCTGATGTACTGATGGCCTATCTAATTTCTTGCGACCTGAACAAGTCAGGAAAGTACAAATACCCCCCAAATGACCCCTTTTTGGAAAGTAGACATTCCAAGGTATTTAGTAAGAGGCATGGTGAGCTTTTTGATGTTGTCATTTTTTCCCACAATTCTTTGCAAAATTAAAATGTTTTATTTTTTTTATTGTTTTCCACAAAATTGTCATTGTAATAGGTTATTTCTCTCACATGGCATGTGTATACCACAAATGACACCCCAAAAAAAATTCTGCTACTCCTCCTGAGTATTACGATACCACATGTGTGGGACTTTTTCACAGCCTGGCCACTTAGAGAGACCCAACATGCAGGGAGCACGTCACGTGTTCTAGGAGCATAAATTACACATCTAACTTGTTGACTACTTATTACACTTTTGAAGGCCCTGGAGCACCAGGACAATGACACGTGGCACTGCTGACAGATGGCACTAATATGTGGCACTGATGACAGATGGCACTTATATGTGACACTGATGACACGTGGCACTAATACGTGGCACTGATGACAGATGGCACTAATACGTGGCACTGATGACAGATGACACTAATTCATGGCACTAATATGTGGCACCGATGACAGATGGCACTGATACATGGCACCGATGACGCGTGACACTGATGACAGATGGCACTGAAAAGTGGCATTGATGACACGTGACACGGACAACAGATGGCACGTGACACTGACAGGTGGCATTGATGACAAATGGCACTGATACGTGGCACTGATGACAGATGGCACTAATATGTGGCACTGATGACAGATGGCACTATGTGGCACTGATGACACGTGGCACTGATGACAGATGGCACTTATACGTGGCACTGATGACAGATGGCACTGGGGACAAATGGCACTGACAACAGGTGGCACTGGGGACAGATAGCACTAACAGGTGGCACTGGGGGCAGGTGGCACTAACAGGTGGCACTGGGGAGAATGGCATTGGGCGAGGATGGCACTGGGCGAGGATGGCACTGGGCGCAGATGGCACTGGGGTGGATGGCACTAGGGGAAGATGGCACTGGGGCGGATGGCACTTTTTTTTACTTTTTTTTTTTACTTACGGCCGCTGCAGCCGTTCATCTCTCCCTTCTCACACGCTGTCTGTGAGGAGGGAGAGATGAACGGCTGCAGCGGCCGTAAGTACATATGAGATCATCTCCCATTGGAGACACCGATCGCGCTGTAAACAGCCCCTGTGATTGGCCGTTTACAGCGATCTGTGACTGGCTGTGTCTGAGGAACACAGCCAGCACAGAACTTCCCCGATGCGCGCTCCCGGGAGCGCGCATTGCGGAAGTAAACAGGAGGCCCTCCAGGGATGGCCTCCCGGCAGTTAGCGCCCGCTCTGTAGCCGTCTTTCGGCTATAGGGCGGGCGCAAAGCGGTTAAGCGGCCCTCACGGGGGTAGCACTACACTTACAATATAGAATTCTGTCACCTAACTTATGTTACACCTCCAAAAATATACTTGTAATTCTTCAGTTAAAATCTAAACAAAATAATGTATGTACTGTACATTATTTTAGCTTACCAGTCCTTAGATGTGGTAAACTAATTTGATGGGTTTGTTTTCCTTTATTTTCAACTGTCAATCCTGCCAGTATAACACACCTTGCTCTAAGGTAGCAATGCTCATTCATTGTACTGTATCTATGGAGGAATAGTGTTGTCACACCAGGACATGAAATGTATTGGAACTAAAGAACATATCCCCTCCTCTCCTTTCATAGTATGGGGGGATGTTTTGTAGTTCATAGAGGTGAACTGGGCAAGGCTAAAAACATTGCCTAAGATAAAACTATAGTGTGCACAATATACAGGGCAGCACTGGATGTCTGGCAGGATCAACCGTTTATTTTTTTGCAATAATAGAATAATCAAAGAAAACTTCACTGTTGTAGAGTGTAATCAAAGCAGAGTGGTAATATTTTGTACTCTCTAGTCAAAATTGAAAATGAAACCTCAAGATGCATACAGTTAGCAGAGTGTG
The DNA here is from genome assembly GCF_037356315.1 of Lithobates pipiens. Lineage (NCBI taxonomy): Eukaryota > Metazoa > Chordata > Amphibia > Anura > Ranidae > Lithobates > Lithobates pipiens. The sequence continues at coordinate 165,278,116 of NW_027507790.1, read as the reverse complement.
ATTGCTCAGTTTTTTATTGTTGCAATGCACCAGTCCACCCCGCTCACTTGTTGGTAATTTGGTGATTATCTCTACTTGTAATGAGGGAGAGGATTTCCCAAACACACCCAGTGCAGGGTTACTGTTATATATTTACTGCTTTTATTAATTTCATGTACTACCTTATATACAAAAAGGCTATACTATTTTATACATAAAAGCAAATAAAGGTAATATGTATAAAATCTAACTTTATTATTTAAAAAAAAAAACATCTTTTATGCCAGCTGTATACATACATAAATATGTGGAATATTGTATAAAAGCCCTTGGATACATCCAATAATGCAATTATCTTGAGATATATGGATTTAACTCTGTAAAGCCCTAAATAAGTGCTATTTATGTTAGATATGTTTTGTTTTGGTTCACTTTACACTAGACTCATAAAGAGGCCTAGGTAGAAATATATTGAGGGGTTGATACGTTATCAAAATTGAATTATTGGTTGACTTCAAAAAAACTGCATCAGAAAATGTATCCAACAACAGGAGTGCCTCAGCTGAAGTACCTGAAAGAGTATTTTTGCTTTATATAATTTGTGTACAAATATTAGGACCATTTATCATTGGCTCTGTTCTGAAAGGGTATGGGGATCTGAAAAAGCCTAGAGGGCAATCTGCCTGAAGATTTGTGTGGAGAAACATATATGTTGAATATGGCATTTAAAAATGTATATCATATAACCAAATTCCTTGTTCACAGTACAGGCATACCCCACTTTTAAGTACACAATGGGGTTTATTTACTAAAGCTGTAAAGTGCAAAATCAGGCTCACTTCTGCATAGAAACCAATTGAGCTTCCAGGTTATATATCCAAAGCTTCATTGAACAAGCTGGGGTTAGAAGCCTGTTGTTTTTTATGCAGAAGTGAGCCTTATTTTGCACTTTCCAACTTTAGTAAATAAACCCCATTGTGTATTTAAAAGTGGGGTATGCCTGTATTCTGAGATGTACAGTGGTGTGAAAAAGTGTTTGCCCCCTTCCTCATTTCCTGTTCCTTTGCATGTTTGTCACACTTAAGTGTTTCGGAACATCAAACCAATTTAAACAATAGTCAAGGACAACACAAGTAAACACAAAATGCAATTTGTAAATGAAGGTGTTTATTATTAAAGGTGAAAAAAAAATCCAAACCATCATGGCCCTGTGTGAAAAAGTGATTGCCCCCTAAACCTAATAACTGGTTGGGCCACCCTTAGCAGCAACAACTGCAAACAAGCGTTTGCGATAACGTGCAATGAGGCTTTTACAGCGTCCTGGAGGAATTTTGGCCCACTCATCTTTGCAGAATTGTCCTAATTCAGTTACATTAGAGGGTTTTCGAGCATGAACGGCCTTTTTAAGGTCATACCACAACATCTCAATAGGATTCAGGTCAGGACTTTGGCTAGGCCACTCCAAAGTCTTCATTTTGTTTTTCTTCAGCCATTCGGTGGTGGACTTGCTGGTGTGTTTAGGATCATTGTCCTGCTGCAGAACCCAAGTTCGTTTCAGCTTGAGTACACGAACAGATGGTCGGACATTCTCCTTCAGGATCTCTTGGTAGACAGCAGAATTCATAGTTCCTTTTATCACGGCAAGTCTTCCAGGTCCTGAAGCAGCAAAACAGCCCCAGACCATCACACTACCACCACCATATTTTACTGTTGGTATAATGTTCTTTTTATGAAATGCAGTGTTCCTTCTACACCAGATATACTTGGACACACACCTTCCAAAGAGTTCCACTTTTGTCTCATCGGTCCACAGAATGTTGTCCCAAAAGTCTTGGGGATCATCAAGATGTGTTGTGGAGAAATTGAGACGAGCTTTGATGTTCTTTTTGCTCAGCAGTGGTTTTCTCCTTGGAACTCTGCCATGCAGGCCATTTTTGCCCAGTCTTTTCCTGATGGTGGAGGCATGAACGCTGACCTTAACTGAGGCAAGTGAGGCCTGCAGTTCCTTGGACGTTGTTGTGGGGTCTTTTGTGACCTCTTGGATGAGTCGTCGCTGCGCTCTTGGGGTAATTTTGGGCGGCCGGCCACTCCTGGGAAGGTTCACCACTGTTCCATGTCTTCGCCATTTGTGGATAATGGCTCTCACTGTGGTTCGCTGGATTCCCAAAGCTTTGGAAATGGCTTTATAACCCTTTCCAGACTGATAGATCTCAATTACTTTCTTTCTCAATTGTTCCTGAATTTCTTTGGGTCTCGGCATGATGTGTAGCTTTTAAGGATCTTCTGGTGGACCTTACTGTGTCAAGCAGCTCCTATTTAAGTGATGCCTTGATTGTGAACAGGTGTGACAATAATCAGGCCTGGGTGGGGCTAGAGAAATTGAACTCAGGTGTGGACAACCACAGTTATAGTATGTTTTAACAAGGGGGGCAATCACTTTTTCACACAGGGCCATGATGGTTTGGATTTTTTTTCACCTTTAATAATAAACACCTTCATTTACAAATTGCATTTTGTGTTTACTTGTGTTGTCCTTGACTATTGTTTAAATTGGTTTGATGTTCCGAAACACTTAAGTGTGACAAACATGCAAAGGAACAGGAAATGAGGAAGGGGGCAAACACTTTTTCACACCACTGTATAAATGTAACTCGGTAAACCTTTAAAAAGGGCTTTATATGTTATATTATACCGTATGTGTTGTTCATTTTACACCTAACGGACGTGAGTACAAACTCTTTATTGAACTCAAAATGACTATAGAGAATTCCCTTCTGTGTATTTTTCCTTCTTCCCAAGAAACTTCTATCTTTCCTTTCTTGGAGATATATTTTCAGAGGCATTACATTGTAAGTGCTTTCAGAGAAGAGACTGATGTGAATAGTATCTATCTATCTATCTATCTATCTATCTATCTATCTATCTATCTATCTATCTATCTATCTATCTATCTTTCTTTAAACAAGATGGTATTGAGGCCTGATCATTTAACCACTTCCCGACCGCCGCACGACGATGTACGTCGACAGAATGGCACGGGCAGGCATAAGGGCTTACATGTACGTCCTTGCCTGCCCGCGGGTCGGGGGCCCGATCGGGCCCCCGCCCGGTGCCTGCGGCGGTCGGTATTCGTTCGGGAGCGATCCCGGACGAGGGGACGGCCATTCATTCATGGCCACCCCCTCGCGATCGCTCCTGACGAATGAAAATGCTCCGTGACATCACTTCCTCTCCTGTAATGTAAACACAGGAGAGGAAGTGATGTAATCTCTCCTCCGTGTCGGTATTTTTCGTTCCGACACCGAGGAGAGAGGATCGGTGAGTTGCACCAACACGACACTACACAGTAGAACATGCCAGGCACACTCACACCCCCCCGATCACCCCCCCAATTACCCCTGCCCCCCCAGTCACAGTGACACCAATGTCATTTTATTTTTATTTATTTTTTATTTTTTTGCATTGGTGTAATTTGTGACTGTAATAACTGTTAGGGCAGTTAGGGTTAGCCCCCTTTAGTTCTAATGTACCCCCCTAACCCCCCCAATAAAGGTTTAACCCCGTGATCACCCCCCGTCGCCAGTGTCACTAAGGCTGGGTTCACATTGCAGCGGTTTATGAGAACGAATGTGATTCGCACCGCACTGCAGTGCAAATCACATCCGATCTCTGTGCGATTCGAGTTCAGCCATACAGATAGTATGGCTGAATTCGCATCGCACCCGCCGCAAATTCGCACGGGACCCTTTTTTTGGCCCGCAGCAGAATCGGATCGCATGGGTGTTCACACCATGCGATCCGAGTTTGCAGATCGCACTGCGATATGCGAACTGATCTGGGGGTGTCATTAACATTTCACTGACACTCCCAGCAGTTCGCATAGGGCAGTGTGAACTGCCGCCGGGAGGCATGCGATGCGGGAACCCGCCGCGGATTCGTGGCGTTCCCGCATCGCTCCAGTGTGAACCCAGCCTAATAAGCGATCGTTTTTCTGATCGCTGTATTAGTGTCACAGGTGACGCTAGTTAGGCAGGTAGGTATTTAGGTTCGCCACAGCTTTTTATAGCGCCAGGGACCCCCATATACTACCGCATAAAGCCCCCTGATTGCCCCCTAGTTAACCCTTTAACCAGTGATCACCATATAACTGTTACAGGTGACGCTGGTTGGTTAGTTATTTTTTTATAGTTTCAGGGCACCCGCCATTTATTACCTAATAAAGGTTTAACCCCCTGATCACCCGGCGGGTGTCATTTGTGACTGTAATAACTGTTAGGGCAGTTAGGGTTAGCCCCCTTTAGTTCTAAGGTACCCCCCTAACCCCCCCAATAAAGGTTTAACCCCGTGATCACCCCCCGTCGCCAGTGTCACTAAGGCTGGGTTCACATTGCAGCGGTTTATGAGAACGGATGTGATTCGCACCGCACTGCAGTGCAAATCACATCCGATCTCTGTGCGATTCGAGTTCAGCCATACAGATAGTATGGCTGAATTCGTGTCGCACCCGCCGCACCCGCCGCAAACTCGCACGGGACCCTTTTTTCGGTCCGCAGCAGAATCGGATCGCATGGGTGTTCACACCATGCGATCCGAGTTTGCAGATCGCACTGCGATATGCAAACTGATCTGGGGGTGTCATTAACATTTCACTGACACTCCCAGCAGTTCGCATAGGGCAGTGTGAACTGCCGCCGGGAGGCATGTGATGCGGGAACCCGCCGCGGATTCGTGGCGTTCCCGTATCGCTCCAGTGTGAACCCAGCCTAATAAGCGATCGTTTTTCTGATCGCTGTATTAGTGTCACAGGTGACGCTAGTTAGGCAGGTAGGTATTTAGGTTCGCCGCAGCTTTTTATAGCGCCAGGGACCCCCATATACTACCGCATAAAGCCCCCTGATTGCCCCCTAGTTAACCCTTTCACCAGTGATCACCATATAACTGTCACAGGTGACGCTGGTTGGTTAGTTATTTTTTTTATAGTTTCAGGGCACCCGCCATTTATTACCTAGTCTCACTAGTGTACCCCTAAATTTAGGGGTGTCTACTTTCCAAAATGCGGTCATTTGGGGGGGGTTTGTGCCATCTTGGCATTTTATGGCCTTCAAAACTGTAACGCCCTTAGAAAGCCTGAAGGCGGTGCTTGGTTTTCGGGGCCCCGTACGCGGCTAGGCTCCCAAAAAGTCCCACATATGTGGTATCCCCGTACTCAGGAGAAGCAGCAGAATTTATTTTGGGGTGTCATTTCACATATGCCCATGGCATGCGTGAGCAATATATCATTTAGTGACAACTTTGTGAAAAAAAAAAAAAAAAAGTTTGTAATTTTCCCGCAACTTGTGGCAAAATATAAAATATTCCATGGACTCAACATGCCTCTCAGCAAATAGCTTGGGGTGTCTACTTTCTAAAATGGGGTCATTTGTGGGGGTTTTGTGCCATCTTGGCATTTTATGGCCTTCAAAACTGTAATAGGTAGTGAGGAGTGAAGTCAAATATTTACGCCCTTAGAGAACCTGAAGGCGGTTCTTGGTTTTCGGGGCCCCGTACGCGGCTAGGCTCCCAAAAAGTCCCACATATGTGGTATCCCCGTACTCAGGAGAAGCAGCAGAATTTATTTTGGGGTGTCATTTCACATATGCCCATAGCATGTGTGAGCAATATATCATTTAGTGACAACTTTGTGAAAAAAAAAAAAAAATTAAAGTTTGTAATTTTCCCGCAACTTGTGGCAAAATATAAAATATTCCATGGACTCAAAATGCCTCTCAGCAAATAGCTTGGGGTGTCTACTTTCTAAAATGGGGTCATTTGTGGGGGTTTTGTGCCATCTTGGCATTTTATGGCCTTCAAAACTGTAATAGGTAGTGAGAAGTGAAATCAAAAATTTACGTCCTTTGAAAGCCTGAAGGCGGTGCTTGGTTTTCGGGGCCCCGTACGCGGCTAGGCTCCCAAAAAGTCCCACATATGTGGTATCCCCGTACTCAGGAGAAGCAGCAGAATTTATTTTGGGGTGTCATTTCACATATGCCCATAGCATGTGTGAGCAATATATCATTTAGTGACAACTTTGTGTAAAAAAAAAAAAAAAATTTTTTTTTGTCATTATTCAATCGCTTGAGGCAAAAAAATAAAATATTCAATGGGCTCAACATGCCACTTATCAATTTCCTTAGGGTGTCTACTTTCCAAAATGGGGTCATTTGGGGGGGTTTTGTACTGCCCTGCCATTTTAGCACCTCAAGAAATGAGATAGGCAGTCGTAAACTAAAAGCTGCGTAAATTCCAGAAAACGTACCTTAGTTTGTAGATGTGACAACTTTTGCGCAAACCAATAAATATACAATTATTGACTTTTTTTTACCAAAGACATGTGGCTGAATACATTTTGGCCTAAATGTATGACTAAAATTGAGTTTATTGGATTTTTCTAATAACAAAAAGTAGAAAATATCATTTTTTTTCAAAATTTTCGGTCTTTTTACGTTTATATCGCAAAAAATAAAAATCGCAGAGGCAATCAAATACCATCAAAAGAAAGCTCTATTTGTGGGAAGAAAAGGACGCAAATTTTGTTTGGGTACAACATTGCATGACCGCGCAATTACCAGTTAAAGCAGTGCAGTGCCAAATTGTAAAAAGACCTCTGGTCATTTACCAGCAAAATGGTCCGGTCTGAAAGTGGTTAAATATAAGAAAGCTGTCTTAAGCCCTGGTTCACACTGGAGCGTTTTGACATGTCAAGTCGCATGTCAAATCGGGGGCAATTGCCGTCAATGGCACTGTCCTAATCGGTGCGACACCACATCTGCGGCACTGCACCAATTTTAAAACGTGGTTTCTGTACTACTTTTTGCGATTTCGGGCTGCGAATTACATTGACATATGTGCAGAAACCTGCACAGATGTCTCTGAAATTGTGGCCGAAATCAGGACTGACATGCGGGAGTGAAATCGTGCGCATTCAGCTGAACACGCTTTGGCTTAATTCCCGCAGCTCACTGTGAACCTGGGCTTAAGCTGAAATTTAGTTCACAAAGTGAGAAAAAAAAAATCACACCTGGGTGCTTATGACACAGGGGTGGGGGTCGGCATTATGAGTGCAGTTACCCCAGTCAGTTTTTGTAAGTATGGGTTTGAAGCAGGGTTGAAAGTTTCTACTCTTCTGGAAAACTAATTTTTAAAAGTTCAGTAAATATAGTGGAATAATATTGACTTTTCTAAAATTGATTGTTACTTGTAATCACATGTAAAACATCAGCTTAGTGCTGGTTACAGCCTAAACTAAACATGCTGTTCTTTGGTCTACCAAGAAACAAAGCCATAAATGAAAACATGACATTTTACTATGAGATCTTTCGTCATTGGCCAAACTCCTTTGGTGGTCAATAATCTAAACAATCAGCTAATCAGACATGGTGCATTATTTTTACAGAACATGCAAATTATATTGAAATCTTGTGGTAAGCAGCAATACAAGGGATGTATGCAATGGCTGTGTTAATATACATAACATTTTAAGCATTGCAATCACAATAGTTTATGTGTCTTGTGTTACATGTTTATTAAAGGCTGGGGAATTCGGATTACAATTCAATATAAATCAGAAGAAGCATTTTATCCGATGCTGCATCTGGACTACATAAATCATCATGTCTGGGGAAGTACAGGAACAACATGTAATCTGGACTGTACTTTGCAAACATTATCTTCTCATCAATTATTTCTGTATGTGGCATAAAGGATGGAGGAACTAACAAAATATTAACAGGTCAATAATGAAAGAGGATTTCCCAATTACAGATAATTAATTGACTTTCTTATACAACTTTCTGTGACGTCTTTTAGAATAGATTTAGGACCATCCCAGACAATTTAGCCAGTAGCCAATATAGCATAAAACATAAACAAAGTACTTCAATAAAGCTGTAACATTTCAAGCCATATAGCCTCTTTAACATGGGCTGTGCCTAATTCATGAATGCTTTCTACCAGTTTGGTAGTTCAGGTGGTTTTGTGCAAATTCATGTAGTTTTTACCACCATTACTTTTAGAATCAGTCACTATGACTGCATCAGATTCTAAAAGAATTATGGCCAGTTTGAAGATAAGTAAACAGGTGGTAATTAATAACCACTCATCGTTGGCATACAGGGGGGTGGTGCTGTGTGCTCACTTCAGCTACAGCACGGCTCTCCAGTCCTGGGAGGGTGTCCATGGACATCCTCCCAGATCCGTTCCTCCTGCAAGTCTCCTGGGGCACCCATCGGGCATGCTTTGTGACCTCTGTGTCCTTCAGACACAGCTGATCACAAATCAAGGTAAAGGGCCAGTCACAACGGTCCTTTACTCTGTGATCATGTCATCAATCACAGCTGGGCACATGCAAACAGACATGTTGTCTCTGTGTGGGGAAAGGAGAGCCAATGACCAAGGGGCATAGTGAGTACATTCTTTACACAGATAATCAAGGTACTAATCAGCAGTGTAGCACCATCAGTGCCAATCAGTGTCCATCAGTGCAGATCAGAACAGCTTCATCAGTGCACATCAATGGCCATCAGTGCAGCCTCATCAGAACCCACCAGTGCAGCCTTATCATAGCCCATCAGTGCAGCCTCATCAGCACACATCAGCGAAGAAGAAAAATTACTTATTTGCAAAACAGAAACTAATACAAATATTTTCTTTTCCAAAATTTTCTGTCTTTTTTACTTTGTTTAGCAAAACATAAAAAACCCAGAGGTGAATAAATACCTCTAAGGCCGCGTACACACGCGCGGACTGTTGGCCCAACCTTGTCCGCTGAACAGTGTTTGGGCAGACAGTCCGCTCGTGTGTGGGCTTTCAGCGGACAGTTTCAGCGGACAGTTGGACGGACAAGGTTTTACGGAAATTCCGAAAAACTGTCCGCTGAAACCTTGTTTCAACGAACAGTCCGCCCGTGTGTAGGCTTGTTCGTCAAACTAAGTTCCGCGCATGCTCAGAAAGGATTTTCAAGCCTAAAGTTATAATGCAGTGTATAGGACGTCGTATTTTGCGTCCCGTCGTACGTGCCGTTCACGTCATCGCGCACGGTTTCAGCAAACTGTTCGTTCGTCGTGTGTGGCCATGTCCGTCCATGCTAAGTTTGAGCGGACTGTTCGCTCAAACTGTTGGACGGACAAAGTTGGGCCAACAGTCCGCGCGTGTGTACGCGGCCTAAGGCTAAGGCCGCGTACACACGCGGGGACTGTTCGCCCAACTTTGTCCGTCAAACAGTTTCGGCAAACAGTCCGCTCAAAATTAGCATGGACGGACATGGCCACACACGACGAACGAACAGTTTGCTGAAACCGTGCGCGATGACGTGAACGGCACGTACGACGGGACGAAAAATACGACGTCCTATACACTGCATTATAACTTTCGGCGTGTTAAGCCTTTCTGAGCATGCGCGGAACTTAGTTTGTCGAACAAGCCTACACACGGGCGGACTGTTCGCTCAAACAAGGTTTCAGCGGACAGTTTTACGGAATTTCCGAAAAACCTTGTTCGTCAAACTGTCCGCTGAAACTGTCCGCTGAAAGCCCACACACGAGCGGACTGTCCGCCCAAACACTGTTCAGCGGACAAAGTTGGGCGAACAGTCCGCCCGTGTGTACGCGGCCTAAAAGCTCTGTCTGTCTCAAAAATTATATATATATATATATATATATATATATATATATATATATATATATATATGGGCAGGAAGGGGGTGAAAGTGCCCGGTATTCAAGTGGTTAAAGCTGAACTAAAGTCCCACTTTCACAAACTGGGAGCAGACAGATTCTTTATTGCAGAGACATGCAATTGTTCCTTTGCAATGAAAGAAAATTACATGACTGCTCACAGTCTACTTTTGAATGTATACTGAGCACCAGCCAATGAAGATGGCTGAAGCCTAGCACAGGGAAGAAGCCAACGAGTTCAACCGTTGAAGGAGAGGTAAGTATCAAGGCGTTTAGCTCCATTTTTATATATTTAAATGTTGTACAATTACTTCACTGGTTGCTAGGAGGCTTCTCACGTCCTAGCAACCAAAAACACAGGGCACACTGAACTGACAGTGTCCAGAGCCGGATGGGAAACTGAGAAACTAGTTATTCATCAGGTCTTCTTTGTCTGTTATTTACAGCAGATGAAAATGGGTGGATTCCATTGTCGCTATCCAGTTCAGTAGTGGCTTTGTTAACCGCCTCTTGCCATGCACTGTCAATAACAAGCAGGTCAGGCCTGATGGGGAACTAGTCTCAGATATTCCCATAAAGCTCCACCCACCAAAACAAAACAAATTCACAAATAGCTCCTCATCAGGTCCGCATTTCTTGTGATTGGTAGCACACAGCAGGGGGTGGATTCCAAAGCCGCTAATGGACTGAATAGTGGCTATGGGTCACCAACTACTATGGGCTGCCAATCAAAAGTAGAGAGGACCTGATGGGGAACTAGTATCCAGGTTCCTCATCAGGTCCATTCACTCCTATTATAAAACTCCTCTGCTATGTGCCTGCCAGTGTGCAGTGGCCAGGAGGGGAAAGTATTTGGGAGTGCACCAAGAAAGAAAAGGTCAGTTATGGACACTCTAACTTCAGTGCTGGCAAAACTCCTCGGCCATGTGCCTGTCAGTGTGATGGGTGAAGTGGCCAGGAAGGGAAGGTGAGATGGGAGTGCACTAAGGAACAAAAGGTCAGCATGGGCATTCTAACGTCAGTGCTGGAAAACACTGCCACTTTCGGTACTGCACCCCAACAGGATTCTAAAGGGTTTCTATGACACCCTTTATGAATTTCCCAGAAAATGTTGTTGCGTGTTAAAAAAACAATGCAGCAATTTATATTGCAAAGCCGCATACTTCTTTGACATTGTTCTTGGACTTAAGGCAATTGTGGTGGGAATGAGTGGGGGTTTTCCCCCTATGCACCAATCAAATTCAACAAGAAACCACATAATTTGCTTTTTTAATGCCAGTTCTAACAATTTATGTGAAAGGTACATCAATGGGTCAGATTATGCTGTAAGTAAGGCAGAAACATATGCAGGTATGGAGGAAGTTCTTGATTGTTCATATAGGGCTGATTGTTTTTTCACATATGAAAATAAATCTGCTGTACCTTCATTTGTACTCCCCTTTTTAGTGGTCCCAGATGTACAATATTTATATCTTCAGCAGAAATCAGCAACTCCCAATCTTTGTCAGCTCAAATAAAGAAGGCAGCAATGAGCCATATTAAATTTGAAAGAAAGAACACTCAAAACACTTTAGTTAATAATGATAAATGCCCCAATAAAATTTTACTAATTTCAGTAGCGTATGCTTGCTGTCTGCTTATTGAAGATGAATGATGTAGCAGAAGTTCAGATGGACAAGCACTGAGTAAAATCAGAGAGGCAGGTGGAAAAGCATCAGCAAAGAGCCCCACAAGGCTCTGCCATCTTGGACAGGAATCAGTGCAGAAGCAGATATCAGCACTGAATGCACCCTGATCCCTGCCTGCTACAGGTGCCTATGCCTCCATGGTAATGGTGGTAATGGTGGGCCCCTTACACAGTTTTAGGCCACCCCCCCCCCGCCTGACCGCCAACATTGCCCAAGGCCCGCCCACTTGCTGGTCCATCTAATGCACCCACTAGGCATCCCAAGCCCTCCTTCTCCATCCCATGTTCTCTATCACATCTTCTTTGTCCTCCTGCAATTCCATCTCCTCCATCCCATGTCCTCCTCCTTCAATCCCATCTCCTCCTACCATAGAAGGGGGAAGTGGGACAGAAAGGAAGCAGGGAGACAGGTGGTGGGAAGTGGGTTAGGAGAGGGGATGTGGGGCAGGAGGAGGAGTGTCACAGGAGAAGACCAGCGTGACAGGAGGGGGCAGCCGGATGAAAGGGGGCAGCTGGGACAGGCGGGGAGCAGCGGTACTGGAAGGGGAAGTGTCATGGGAGGAGGTCAGTGGCACAGGAGGGGCAGCAGGACAGGAGGGGGGCAGCAGGACAGGAGGGAGAAGTGTCATGGAAGGGGGGGCAGCGGAAAAAGTGGGGGAGGGGGCAGCATCACAGATTAGAGGCAGTGTTTCAGGTGGATGAGAGTGGTGCAGGTGAGAGGTAGTGTCACAGGTGGGAGGGAGTGCCACAGGTAGGGGGACATGTGGGAGAGAATGGGACAAGTGGGGGCAGTGTCACAGGTAGGGGGCAGCGAGACACATAGGAGGCAGTGTCACAGGTAGCGGGCAGCGGGACACATGGGAGGCAGTGTCACAGGTAGGGGGCAGCGGGACACATGATAGGCAGTGTCACAGGTAGGAGGGCAGCAGGACAGGTGGGGTGCAGCGGAACTGGTAGGAGGGAGTGTCGCACACACCTAGGGAAGCACCAGTCTTCCCAGCTCTCACATGTCCAGCAGAGCCTGTGTCCCTTCTCCACCAGGATCTCTCGTGGCAGCTGCAAGAAAGGGGGGCTTCTTCACCCTGGCCTCCTCCTCCATGGGGCCATCCACTGGCACAACTGGCCCCACCCACCCCGGCGCACACTGGTACCTGCCTGGAGCTTGCATGCACAAAAGAGGGGGGCTCCTCCACCTGACCTCCTCCTCCATGGGTCCCTCCGACCTGCACACAAAAGAATGGGGAGGGGCTCCTCCCCACGGATGCCCTCCTCCATGGGGCCCTCCGACCTGGCAGCTGACATCACCCCACACAGCGTATGTCAGCAGGCCCAGACCTGCACACACGTGGGATCCGCCCCCCTCTCCACCCTCCCCTGCATCCTGGCAGCCAGTCCGCTCTCACGGCAGCTGCCTCATTTTAAGGATAGTCTGGCTTGTGACCTGTGGTCCGGCCCGGACTCCTTGGATGGGCGGGCCCCTTACACGTGTACCGGCTGTACCCCCCTGATGGTGGCCCTGCTCCAGAACCAATGAAAATGTATGTTATTATATTCACTATATTATCAAAAATATTGGGATGTCTGCCTTTACATGCACATGAGCTTTAATGGCATCCCAGTCTTAGTCTGTAGTGTTCAATATGGAGTTGGCCCACCCTTTGCAGCTATAACAGCTTCAACTCTTCTGGGGAGGCTGTCTTCAAGTTTTAGAAGTGTGTGTCTATCGGAATGTTTGATCATTCTTCCAGTAGTGCATTTTGTGAGATCAGACACTGATGTTGAACGAGAAGGCCTGGCTCGCAGTCTCTGCTCTAATTCATCCCAAAGGTGTTCTATTGAATTGGGGTTACCTCTGTGCAGGCCAGTGAAGTTCCTCCACCCCAGACTTGCTCAATCATTTCTTTATGGACCTTACTTTGTGCACTGGTCCAAATCATTTGGTGGAGGGGGGATTGTGGTGTGGGGTTGTATTTCAGGGGTTGGGCTTGGCCCTTTAGTTCCAGTGAAGGGAACTCTTACAGCGTCAGCATGCCAAGACAGTATGGATAATTTCTTACTCCCAACTTTGTGGGACCAGTTTGGGGAGGGCCTTTTCCTGTTCCAACATGACTGCCCACCAGTGCACAAAGCAAGTTCTATAAAGACATGGATGAGCGAGTTTGGGGTGGAGGAACTTGACTGGACTGCACAATTGATTTCAACCCGATAGAATATCTTTGGAACGAATTAGAGTGGAGACTGCGAGACAGGCCTTCTCGTCCAACATCAGTGCCTGACCTCACAAATGCGCTTCTGGAAGAATGGTCAAACATTCCCATAGATACACTTCTGAACCTTGTGGACAGCCTTCCCGGAAGAGTTGCAGCTGTTATAACTGCAAAGGGTTGAGCACTACGGACTAAGACTGGGATGCCATTAAAGTTCATGTGAGTGTAAAGGCAGGCATGTCAATACTTTGGACAATATAGTGTGTGTGTGTGTGTATATATATATATATATATATATATATATATATATATATGCACATACATAAGAAGACTGGCCGTAGGCTAGCCTGCATTTGTGGGAGGAGTCTGAGGGGGCACATATCCCTCCTCCTCCTCTGCCTGTTTCATGTTGGCTCGTGTTCAAGGTTTTTGTGGTTATGGCGAGTGTCATTTCCTGTGCACCAGCTGATGGCACGTCCACATTCACAGCTGGCAGGGGAATCGTCGGTCGGGCAGCATCGCTTCTCCCAGCACTTATTACAGTGCTCCAAGTTTTGGTCGGGCTGGGGGGGGGGGGGTGTCTATGGGCGGGGGGGGCCTCATTCTGTCATAGAATTTTTAGCCATAGAGGTTCAGTTTTAGCACCTTCAGTCTTAGCGTTTCAGTCACTGCGGTTCTCATAGCGTTTCAGTCAGCATTTTCAGTCATAGCGTTTTTCAGTTATAGCATTACCAGTCGTAGCAGCTTTGTCATAGCGTTGTCAGTTTCAGCTCTTTTCAGTCATAGTGGTTCTGTCACAGCATTTTCAGCTATTGTGTTTTTCAGTCATAGCATTTTCAGTCATAGCATTTTCAGTCATAGCAGTTATGTCATAGAGTTGTCAGTTTGAGCGTTTTTCAGCCATAGCAGTTCTGTCATAGCGTTGTCAGTTTCAGCGTTTTTCAAGTCATATCGGTTCTGTCGCAGCATTTTCAGCTATTGCGTTTTTCAGTCATAGCAATTTCATTCATAGCGGTTCTATCATAGCGTTGTCAGTTTCAGCGTTTTTCAGTCATAGCGGTTCTTTCCAGCGTTCAGTCAGCGTTCAGTCATAGTGGTTTCGTTTAGGAGGTTCAGGCATAGCATTTTAGTCATAATTTGCAGTAAAAGTTGTTCTGTCATAGGGTGTTCAGTCCCTTGCATAGTTTCAGTCACAACATTTCAGTCACAGCGGGTGCTGTCATGTGTTCAGTCATAGCTTCCTGTCACAGCGTGTTCTGCCATAGCGGGGAGGTCATAGTGTGTCACAGTCATAGCGGGTGCTGTCACAATGTGTTCAGTCATAGCGTTCCAGTTTAGCGGGTTCAGTCATAGCGGGTGCTGTCCTAGCGTGTCCAGCCTCAGCGTCTTGGTCAGATCGTGTTCAGTCGCAGCATTCACATCCAGTGTGTTCTGTCTGAGGGGGGCTGTCACAGCGTGTCTCAGTCACAGCGGGTACTGTCATAGTAGGTGCTGTCATTAGGCGTTCAGTCATGGTGTTCCAGCCAGCGTGTTCAGTCATAGCCGACGCTGTCGTGGCAGGTTCCAGTCACGGCGGGTTCCAGTCGCATCGGTTCCTGCCACTGTGGTTCTGTCATGTCATGTTACTGTCATAGCAGATCAGTCATAGCAGTTCTTGTCAGTGTGATCTGCGTTTCTGTCATAGCTTTTCTGTCTTAGCGGTCATGTCCAGCATGTTCTGTTGTAGTTTGTCTGTTCATCTTTGTTTGTTTCTATGTCCCATCGTACCTTCGTTCGGTGTTCTTCGCATACCTGGGTTTAGTTAGCAGTGCTCACATCTCAGGATCTGTCATTTCTACAGGTCCAAATGGGCTGAGGTTTTGTTTTTAAGTGATTGTTGACCACAATCTTCTCACCCATATAACATACGTCATATGATGCACGTTCATTGCATTACACCTGTACGACTACCCACCACAGCCTGTGGGTACACTAGCCCTGAGTGTTTCAGATTTACTACTTGTCTCTGTGATGCAGGTTACTCGGGCTCACTTACCACATACACCGGACCGTCATCAGATTCATTCACGTGCTGTGGTCTTGTCATTCTGGTCACGTCATCATACTTAGTTAGGCACAGAGGAGTAGTGTTCTCATGTCTGGTTGTCTGATGTCACATACATAGTTTCTGTTTTCCTTGGGTTGGTCATGCCGCACTTTTCGGAAGCAACTATTCATGTTCATCCCTTCAACCTCACATGGGGGTTTGGAGCATGATAGCACTCGATCATCAAGGAGTTAGTCCATACATAAGCACAGCAGAGCTTTGTCACAGGGGTTTTCCTTTCTCAGCCACAGCCAGGAAGGCGGTTCGCTTTAGATTGTTTAGAATGCCGTCCCAGCACTCCCATCCACCGGCGTGGTACAGGTTCTGGGTATTATTCTTCAACGCAGATTCATGTGGGCTATTATGCTCTCCACGGTCTGTTTCGGTTCCAAGACAGGATGGATGTGATCAAAGCTTGCTCGGTCAGGGATGGGTTGTCAGCTCACCCCCAGCTCCTGCTCTTCCTACTTTCCCTCAGTTCACCGGGCTTGTTAAGCCCTCTGGTTTAGGATTACCTGAGCCAAGCATGTTCATTGTCAGGGGCAATGTTGGGATCTCCCATTCCCGGTCTTCAGACATGCCTGCATGCGGGCTTCATCACTATCTCGTCAGATTCTGTTGTCATAGTATCTTGGTGTCAGCAGACAGTCATGCTTTCATTGCCTATCAAGTTACTGGAGACAGTAATTTCCTAGGGGTACTTGGTCTGGTTCTTTACCTTCGTTCTGAAGGTAGGAGGCCAGGCCACCAGAGTGCCCAGTGGCAAGTTTCCAATATCGTTTGTTACATTTTGGCTGCTCTCTTTCCTGCAGAAACATGTTTTATCAAGGTACTCGTCAGTCAATGCAGCACTTGCACATTTGGGGAGGGAGGGAGTTGGTGTTGTGACATCCAAACTGTTGTCATCATGCTTGCACTTACTTCCATCAGACCTACCCGTTGGTCATTGCACCACTAGGCCTATCCTTGGGTCAAAAGCTGTCCGTGTCTCGAAACCTTGACTAGCACTCCTTTGGGTCTTGGGTACCTGCAGGGGGGTCAGGGGTTCATTCATTAGGTCATCTCCTGTTTCATGGAAACCCTGGTTACAGCCCAGGGATCCCTAGTCTCTCTCTCAGGATGAGTGCTGGGCCACTGTCCCCTTGACGGCCTATAAGAGGTAGGTTTGGGCCAAACGTCGTCTCATTCTGGGTTACATTCTCGGCGCAATCTCTTGACTTGCCTGGAGAACTGCTCAGGTACATCAGACCAGTCATCTGTTGTCCGACCCCCGGCCTGTTTCAAGTAAGGGGGCTCACAGTCACTTTGGGTATGCTGCATCATGCCATGAGACTTAATCCCCAGAATGGTGTTTGGCCCTCCTTCCTCTTTTCAGGACTCAAATTGGTGGTCAGGTCTCAAGCAGAAGCTCGACACGGGTTTTATAGGATGCGACCAGGTTCTGAGTGTCGGGTAAGGTTGTCCATGTTTAAACGTTTCTTATTGCCACAGCACATTGGCCTTATCAAACACATCCATCTGGTATCTAGCATGTCAGACCCCTGCAAACTCCTGTCAGGTTGTCATTTTTTTGTGGCTTATCCTCTCAAACTTCCCCATACCAAGCATAGACAGGCTAGGGGCTCGTGGGAATTTTACGGAGTTACATAGCTGGTGTCCATTTGAAGTGTTTCGATCTTCTCTGCCATTATTTTGCAAAGGTTTTCTCAGAATCTGGCTTTATCCAAATCAACCACAGGACATTCATCTGGGTTCTGGGCAGTTGCTGGTTTCAAGCAGGGGGGTCCCTCCTTAGTATCAATTGATGGGATGTTTGTGTTTATCCTGTCATAACTGATACATCGGATCTGGGTACTGTAGCCATCCAGGTGTACAATACCCTGACATACAGATTGTTACTTACCTTTAACCACTTGAGATCCGGACCAATAAACACCTTAAGGACCAGGGGTCTTTTTACAATTTTGCACTGCGCTGCTTTAACTGGTAATTGCGCGGTCATGCAATATTGCACCCAAACGAAATTTGCGTCCTTTTCTTCCCACAAATAGAGCTTTCTTTTGATGGTATTTGATTGCCTCTGTGATTTTTATTTTTTGCGATATAAATGGAAAAAGAGCGAAAATTTAGAAAAAAAATGATATTTTCTTCTTTTTGTTATAAGAAAAATCGAATAAACTAAATTTTAGTCATACATTGAGGGCAAAATTTATTCAGCCACATGTCTTTAGTAAAAAAAATGTCAATAAGCGTATATTTTTTGGTTTGCGCAAAAGTTATAGCGTCTACAAACTAGAGTACATTTTCTGGAATTTACACAGCTTTTAATTTATGACTGCCTATCTCATTTCTTGAGGTGCTAAAATGGCAGGGCAGTACAAACCCCCCCAAATTACCCCATTTTGGAAAGTAGACACCCCAAGGAAATTGCTGATGGGTATGTTGAGCCCATTGAATATTTATTTTTTTTGTCCTAAGGGATTGAATAATGACAAAAAAAAAAAAAAAATTTACAAAAAGTTGTCACTAAATGATATATTGCTCACACATGCCATAGTTATATGTGGAATTGCACCCCAAAATATATTCCGCTACTTCTCCCGAGTACGGGGATACCACATGTGTGGGACTTTTTGGGAGTCTAGTCGCGCACGGCACCCCGAAAACCAATCACCACCTTCAGGATTTCTAAGGCCGCGTACACACGGGCGGACTGTTCGCCCAACTAAGTTCGTCAAACAATCCGACAAACAGTCCGTTCAAAATTAGCATGAATGGACTTGACCACACACGATGAACGAACAGTCCGCTGAAAACGTGCGTGATGACGTGTACAGCACGTACGACGGGACTAGAAAAACGACGTCCTATACACTGCAATGCAACCTTCGGCCGTGTAAACCCTTTCTGAGCATGCGCGATACTTTAGTCCGTCCAACTTGCCTACACACGAGCGGACTGTCCGCTGAAACCAAGTTTGGACGGACAAAACCAAGTTTGAACGGACTGTCTTACGGAAATTCCGTAAGACTTTGTTCGTCAGACTGTCCGCTGAAACAGTCCGCTGAAGCCCACACACGAGCGGACTGTCCGCTGAAACACTGTTCAGCGGACTAAGTTGGGCGAACAGTCCGCCCGTGTGTACGCGGCCTAAGGGTGCAAATTTTTGATTTCACCCCTCACTACCTATCACAGTTTCCAAGACCATAAAATGCCAAAATAGCACAAAACCCCCCAAAATGACCCCATTTTGGAAAGTAGACACCCCAAGCTATTTACTGAGAGGCATGTTGAGTCCATGGAATATTTTATATTTTGCCACAAGTTGCGGGAATATTACAAACTTTTTTTTTTTTTGCACAAAGTTGTCACTAAATGATATATTGCTCACACATGCTATGGGCATATGTGAAATGACACCCCAAAATACATTCTGCTGCTTCTCCTGAGTACAGGGATATCACATGTGTGGGACTTTTTGGGAGCCTATCCGCGTACGGGACCCCGAAATCCAAGCACCGCCTTCAGGATTTCTAAGGGCATACATTTTTTATTTTACTCCTCACTACCTATCACAGTTTTGACGGCCATAAAATGCCAAGATGGCACAAAACCCCCCCAAATGACCCCATTTTGGAAAGTAGACACCCCAAGCTATTTGCCGAGGGCCATCTTGAGACTATTGAATATTTTTATTTTTTTGTCCCAAGGGATTGAATAATGACAAAAAAAAAAAAAATTTTTTTTTTACAAAAAGTTGTCACTAAATGATATATTGCTCACACATGCCATGGTTATATGTGGAATTGCACCCCAAAATATATTCAGCTACTTCTCCTGAGTATGGAGATACCACATGTGTGGGACTTTTTGGGAGTCTAGTCGCGTACGGCACCCCGAAAACCAATCACCACCTTCAGGATTTCTAAGGGTGCAAATTTTTGATTTCACCCCTTACTACCTATCACAGTTTCGAAGGCCATAAAATGCCAAAATAGCACAAAACCCCCCAAAATGACCCCATTTTGGAAAGTAGACACCCCAAGCTATTTACTGAGAGGCATGTTGAGTCCATGGAATATTTTATATTTTGCCACAAGTTGCGGGAATATTACAAACTTTTTTTTTTTGCACAAAATTGTCACTAAATGATATATTGCTCACACATGCTATGGGCATATGTGAAATGACACCCCAAAATACATTCTGCTGCTTCTCCTGAGTACAGGGATACCACATATGTGGGACTTTTTTGGAGCCTAGCCACGTACGGGGCCCCCGAAAACCAAGCACCGCCTTCAGGATTTCTAAGGGCATAAATGTTTTATTTTACTCATCACTACCTATCACTACCTATCACAATTTTGACGGCCATAAAATGCCAAGATGGCACAAAACCCCCCCAAATGACCCCATTTTGGAAAGTAGACACCCCAAGCTATTTGCCGAGGGCCATCTTGAGACTATTGAATATTTTTTTTTTTGTCCCAAGGGATTGAATAATGACAAAAAAAAATAAAAAATTTTTTTTTTACAAAAAGTTGTCACTAAATGATATATTGCTCACACATGCCATGGTTATATGTGGAATTGCACCCCAAAATATATTCAGCTACTTCTCCTGAGTATGGGGATACCACATGTGTGGGACTTTTTGGGAGTCTATTCGCGTACGGCACCCCGAAAACCAATCATCACCTTCAGGATTTCTAAGGGTGCAAATTTTTGATTTCACCCCTCACTACCTATCACAGTTTCGAAGGCCATAAAATGCCAAAATAGCACAAAACCCCCCAAAATTACCCCATTTTGGAAAGTAGACACCCCAAGCTATTTACTGAGAGGCATGTTGAGTCCATAGAATATTTTATATTTTGCCACAAGTTGCGGGAATATTACAAACTTTTTTTTTTTTGCACAAAATTGTCACTAAATGATATATTGCTCACACATGCTATGGGCATATGTGAAATGACACCCCAAAATACATTCTGCTGCTTCTCCTGAGTACAGGGATACCACATGTGTGGGACTTTTTGGGAGCCTATCTGCGTACGGGACCCCGAAATCCAAGCACCGCCTTCAGGATTTCTAAGGGCATTAATTTTTTTATTTCACTTCTCACTACCTATCACAGTTTTGAAGGCCATAAAATGCCAAGATGGCACAAAACCCCCCCCAAATGACCCCATTTTGGAAAGTAGACACCCCAAGCTATTTGCTGAGGGGCATGTTGAGACCATTGAATATTTTCTTTTTTTGTTCCAAGGGATTGAATAATGACAAAAAATAAAAATATTTATTTTTTTTACAAAAAGTTGTCACTAAATTATATATTGCTCACACATGCTATGGGCATATGTGAAATGACACCCCAAAATACATTTTGCTGCTTCTCCTGAGTACGGGGATACCACATGTGTGGGACTTTTTGGGAGCCTAGCTGCGTACGGGGCCCCAAAAACCAATCGCCACCTTCTGGATTTCTAAGGGCGCAATTTTTTTATTTCACTCCTCACTACCTATTACAGTTTCGAAGGGCATAAAATGCCAAAATAGCACAAAACCCCCCCAAATTACCCCATTTTGGAAAGTAGACACCCCAAGCTATTTACTGAGAGTCATGTTGTCTGAACGAAAAAAAAGAGTTTGATCGGTGGGTATGCCCACCATTAGATACCTCCCTTCATCCACCCACTTCTAATGATGGACATACATGCACCATTTATATATGCCGAAGCATGGGGGCATCCTCCCGCAAAAAAGTTATGCCGCGTACATACGTTCAAACTTTTCCATGGGCAAGCCCTCCGTCTGAATTTTGACCGTATGTACGCGGCATTAGGAGCAAAATCGCTCCTCCACCCCTTATGCCCCCATGCTTCGGCATATATGCTCTTTTTTAACTTGGTGGTGAAATCACCGCCTACAGCACTGGAGTCACGGCTTTATGTATCGTGGGAGCAAACGCTGTTGCTGTCAAGATAAATAAATCCGCGCTGCAGCTGAATGGCGTACCTGCTAAGCAAATTATGGTTAACGTTAAAACAAAGTAACATCACAGTAAAACCTTACCATACCATACCTGCAAAGCAAATGCCAAAAAAAACAGTAAAAAATAAAACATTTTTTAACACAACCTGTGCCTAAAATATATATATGCCGAAGCATGGGGGCATCCTCCCGCAAAAAAGTTATGCCGCGTACATACGTTCAAACTTTTCCACGGGCAAGCCCTCCGTCGGAATTTTGACCGTATGTACGCGGCATTAGGAGCAAAATCGCTCCTCCACCCCTTATGCCCCCATGCTTCGGCATATATGCTCTTTTTTAACTGTGGTGGTGAAATCACCGCCTACAGCACTGGAGTCACGGCTTTATGTATCGTGGGAGCAAAGGCTGTTGCTGTCAAGATAAATAAATCCACGCTGCAGCTGAATGGCGTACCTGAAAACATGAAAAATGGTTAACAATAACACAGTAAACAGTAAAGTATAAAAAATTAGAGAGAAGAGAGAGAGAGAGAGAGAACAATAAAACAACAACTATTTTTGGTTTTTATATTTTATATTTTTTTTGGTTTTTTTATTTTACTTTTTTTTTTTATACACTTTTTTTTTAACTGTAAACTGTAACAACTGTAACGGTTTGGGTCTCTCAAAATGCGATGGCATCTTGGGAGACTCTGTGTTAGTGTGCCTAGCCTGTGAAATGCTGTACCCTACGCTAACACTTCACTAGTGTGTGGTAGTGTTCAAAACACTCACCCTGACAAAGACCAGGATTGCCAGGACAGCGTGGACAATAAGAACGGGTGTCACGCCTAAATCCGCGCTTGGTACAGACACGACATCTTTTTTGGGGGGCTCGTTGGGTAGGGGTACTCGGGAGGACATAAGAATAATGCCTCTCATGCAGCCGGCTTACTGCATTTGGTTGGGAATGGTGAGGTGCAGAACCCTCTGGATACAGAAGCTCTGTGACAACCTCTCTTTGGAAGAAAAGAAAGGTTAATGTCCCGCCTGAAGTTTTGTATAGCACAAAAGCATTCAGCAAAGCCAATTGAAATAAGTAAGCAGACACTTTTTTGTATAAAATTAAGGAAAACCGCGCTCAACAACGGTGGGAAGTAGGAAAGGATAGCAATAACAGTGGCTACAGCCAAATACTAGTTATATCATTAGGTTGCTGCCACCCACAAGGAAAGAAACTCCAATAGGTGTTTCCTCCAAAAAATAGAACAATATGGTAACCGGGGTAATTGGCGCTACCTACAAATAAAACTCCTTACATGTATGTATATAAATATATAATCCCGAATATATCATGTATTCATCCTAAAGAATATATATATAATAAAAAGGGGTATAGCCCCAAAAAAGCTGCTATTCTGCGATTTTTAATTTACAAGCTACTCAGATGTCCCAAAAAACAGCAAAATTCCTACTGTAGATTAATTCCTGAGATTGACAAATAGTTTCAGTAAACGAAGGGAAAGGAAAGAACCAAAAACCAAACAACAACAAACAAAAAAACAAAAGATTTGTATCTGTATCGCTAAAAAGCAATATTCCCTAAAATCGCATTATCACCAAAATATGGTTAAATAAGCAAATTCCCAGTAGGAGGCGTGTGTGAATGTGCTAGTGAAATTATAATCCCAAATATACAAACTATAAGTGCAAAACGCTAATATAAACATATATATAAAAGAATTTGTTGCCTAAAATCGCATTATCGTCAAGATATGCAAAAATCCCAGTAGGAGGTGTATATAAATGTGCTTAATGAAATTAAAATTCAAAATATACAACCTATAAATGCAAAATGCTAATATAAGCATATATATATGAAAGACCAAAATATTAATAGTATATAAAAATTATATCAACATTGTATCAAAAAAGTGCAAGTGAAAAAACAAAAAACAAAAAATATATAAAAAACAAAAAAGCAAAAAAATATATATAAAAAAGCAAAGAGTCAATTAACCCCCAAATTAAATAAACAATCCATAATAACCAAAAGTGCAAAAATAGTGTCCAATTTTCCAAAAAAATCTTCAATGGTGCAATTACAGAAAGTTCAAATGTGACTATAGTGCTTCTTGTGCAATCTTCAACGTGACTTCTGTGTTCCCCCACAAGGTACCCCACTCACCAGAAGAATACACCCCTGCAGGGGTAATTCGCCTTGAAATCAAAGTCTGCCGATATCCAGATCTTCATTCGCATCCAGAGAGAGTTTTCTCAATCCCTGCTGATGTCCAGCTCCTCAATCGCAACCAAGGGGAGATTTCATATATCCTCATAAGAAAAAAATTGTAGTCTCCATAGTGTGATTTGTATAAAAAATCAATTTATTGCCACAAAAATATAAACCAATAAAAACATAAAAATGATAAAAACAAAAAAAACAAATCTCATATATTGAGACAAGATGTGGAACCACAGTCCATTAAAAAATCACTCAGCCTCCATATATAAATAAATGGTAACGTTCCAGAAAAACAGATAGAAAATCCTAGAACAAAGCTGAGAGAAAGATAATAACCATACGCTAATGGCACTTTATCCCAAAAAAACACAAAGGACTAAAAACCAAAAAACAATGTCCCAGGATATAACCTGTTGTCTATGGTCACTCCAGTGTTTTGTAAGTCCCCCAGGGATAGAGCCCTTTTAGCGCGAAAATTAATCCGAACGTGGAAGCCGCTCGGTGGATACGCAGCTACGGCTTGCACCCCAACTGCGCTCCAACGAACGGAACTGACGTAATAAGCGTAACTCCGTCGAACGCGTTTCGTCATTGACGTCTTCAGCGGCGGTGTCACGCTACTACGTCTTACAACTCAAATAAGAAAAAACCCAGATTAAGCAGCATCTGATTGGCCAACGTTCGTAATTGACACCCAAACAAACAACAATGGGCTGTACCCTGTGTCTGAAGGAGTGACAACCGCCGTATCCAATCCGCATGTTGTTACCACCCAGTTCCAAGCCAGAAGGCGAGGGGAGGATATCCAAAAAAAAAGGGGATTTCAAAACTTAGCTTATAATAAATAATCGATAAATTCAAGAACCATCTATCGTCCACCTATTGGGTACACAGCACATAAGGGTGATCTATCCCAAAGGGAACTCAGAAAGACTGTATACATGATAACAATAATTTTATGTTAGAAACATTAATAACATTAATGACCCTTATAACAAGTTATCATAAACAAAGGTATAAAAATGAGTGTTTTTAAAAATTAAAAATTGAAAAACTGCCAGAAATCGGTCACTACTAACTGAGATAGCTGAATGCAATGGATTTCACTAACAAAAGAAAAAGAACCATCCTATTTGCTTCATTGCAATCCAGCTATTACCTAGTAAAAGTACTCATATCAATCTAGTAGAAGTTTTCATCTCTCCACAGTTTATATGGTGGACTATAAGGAAAGCGAACAGGACTAGAAGTGGTATATCATATCCAAACAAAAAATAATAAAAATGAATATAAATAAAGAATAGTAATTATATCAACCTATATTTAGTGGATCCGCATTTATCTAGATGTTTCAAAGAGGGGAGAACCAAATCATGCCCATACGTATCAAAGTTGGCATATGCAATCATCAATCAGCAACACTTAGGATAATCCCAAATGAATATAAGGCCTTCAAAACAAGTCGATATATATAAGAAGGAACCTTGTCTTATAATATTACATAATAAATAAGAGAAAAGTGTAATAGTACCAAACACCATTCTACTAACTTAATATAAATGAATATGTAGATCCCAATCTATGGCAGATTGGTAAGTAACACACATCTCCTATAAAACAACAGTCAAGAAACCATCAGAGAAGAGAGGTTTACGGATTAGCTATGAAACAGTTTAGGTCTATATCCAGGTTGAGGCCCCGTGGCGCAAGAGACCCCAACCTGTATATCCATGCAGTTTCATTCTGCGAGATGAGGGTGGTCTTATTCCCTCCCCTCCAATTGCCTTTAATGCAATCAATCCCATAAAAGATTAATCCGGATTACCACCCTCATCTCGCAGAATGAAACTGCATGGATATACAGGTTGGGGTCTCTTGCGCCACGGGGCCTCAACCTGGATATAGACCTAAACTGTTTCATAGCTAATCCGTAAACCTCTCTTCTCTGATGGTTTCTTGACTGTTGTTTTATAGGAGATGTGTGTTACTTACCAATCTGCCATAGATTGGGATCTACATATTCATTTATATTAAGTTAGTAGAATGGTGTTTGGTACTATTACACTTTTCTCTTATTTATTATGTAATATTATAAGACAAGGTTCCTTCTTATATATATCGACTTGTTTTGAAGGCCTTATATTCATTTGGGATTATCCTAAGTGTTGCTGATTGATGATTGCATATGCCAACTTTGATACGTATGGGCATGATTTGGTTCTCCCCTCTTTGAAACATCTAGATAAATGCGGATCCACTAAATATAGGTTGATATAATTACTATTCTTTATTTATATTCATTTTTATTATTTTTTGTTTGGATATGATATACCACTTCTAGTCCTGTTCGCTTTCCTTATAGTCCACCATATAAACTGTGGAGAGATGAAAACTTCTACTAGATTGATATGAGTACTTTTACTAGGTAATAGCTGGATTGCAATGAAGCAAATAGGATGGTTCTTTTTCTTTTGTTAGTGAAATCCATTGCATTCAGCTATCTCAGTTAGTAGTGACCGATTTCTGGCAGTTTTTCAATTTTTAATTTTTAAAAACACTCATTTTTATACCTTTGTTTATGATAACTTGTTATAAGGGTCATTAATGTTATTAATGTTTCTAACATAAAATTATTGTTATCATGTATACAGTCTTTCTGAGTTCCCTTTGGGATAGATCACCCTTATGTGCTGTGTACCCAATAGGTGGACGATAGATGGTTCTTGAATTTATCGATTATTTATTATAAGCTAAGTTTTGAAATCCCCCTTTTTTTTTGGATATCCTCCCCTCGCCTTCTGGCTTGGAACTGGGTGGTAACAACATGCGGATTGGATACGGCGGTTGTCACTCCTTCAGACACAGGGTACAGCCCATTGTTGTTTGTTTGGGTGTCAATTACGAACGTTGGCCAATCAGATGCTGCTTAATCTGGGTTTTTTCTTATTTGAGTTGTAAGACGTAGTAGCGTGACACCGCCGCTGAAGACGTCAATGACGAAACGCGTTCGACGGAGTTACGCTTATTATGTCAGTTCCGTTCGTTGGAGTGCAGTTGGAGTGCAAGCCGTAGCTGCGTATCCACCGAGCGGCTTCCACGTTCGGATTAATTTTCGCGCTAAAAGGGCTCTATCCCTGGGGGACTTACAAAACACTGGAGTGACCATAGACAACAGGTTATATCCTGGGACATTGTTTTTTGGTTTTTAGTCCTTTGTGTTTTTTTGGGATAAAGTGCCATTAGCGTATGGTTATTATCTTTCTCTCAGCTTTGTTCTAGGATTTTCTATCTGTTTTTCTGGAACGTTACCATTTATTTATATATGGAGGCTGAGTGATTTTTTAATGGACTGTGGTTCCACATCTTGTCTCAATATATGAGATTTGTTTTTTTTGTTTTTATCATTTTTTATGTTTTTATTGGTTTATATTTTTGTGGCAATAAATTGATTTTTTATACAAATCACACTATGGAGACTACAATTTTTTTCTTATGAGGATATATGAAATCTCCCCTTGGTTGCGATTGAGGAGCTGGACATCAGCAGGGATTGAGAAAACTCTCTCTGGATGCGAATGAAGATCTGGATATCGGCAGACTTTGATTTCAAGGCGAATTACCCCTGCAGGGGTGTATTCTTCTGGTGAGTGGGGTACCTTGTGGGGGAACACAGAAGTCACGTTGAAGATTGCACAAGAAGCACTATAGTCACATTTGAACTTTCTGTAATTGCACCATTGAAGATTTTTTTGGAAAATTGGACACTATTTTTGCACTTTTGGTTATTATGGATTGTTTATTTAATTTGGGGGTTAATTGACTCTTTGCTTTTTTATATATATTTTTTTGCTTTTTTGTTTTTTATATATTTTTTGTTTTTTGTTTTTTCACTTGCACTTTTTTGATACAATTTTGATATAATTTTTATATACTATTAATATTTTGGTCTTTCATATATATGCTTATATTAGCATTTTGCATTTATAGGTTGTATATTTTGAATTTTAATTTCATTAAGCACATTTATATACACCTCCTACTGGGATTTTTGCATATCTTGGCGATAATGCGATTTTAGGCAACAAATTCTTTTATATATATGTTTATATTAGCGTTTTGCACTTATAGTTTGTATATTTGGGATTATAATTTCACTAGCACATTCACACACGCCTCCTACTGGGAATTTGCTTATTTAACCATATTTTGGTGATAATGCGATTTTAGGGAATATTGCTTTTTAGCGATACAGATACAAATCTTTTGTTTTTTTGTTTGTTGTTGTTTGGTTTTTGGTTCTTTCCTTTCCCTTCGTTTACTGAAACTATTTGTCAATCTCAGGAATTAATCTACAGTAGGAATTTTGCTGTTTTTTGGGACATCTGAGTAGCTTGTAAATTAAAAATCGCAGAATAGCAGCTTTTTTGGGGCTATACCCCTTTTTATTATATATATATTCTTTAGGATGAATACATGATATATTCGGGATTATATATTTATATACATACATGTAAGGAGTTTTATTTGTAGGTAGCGCCAATTACCCCAGACACTTTTTTGTACCAGCGTCTGGCCTTACGGGAAGCTAGATACGGCGCCAACATCTGGTCATTGAGGTCCACCCCTCCCATAATTTTGTTATATTCGTGGACACAGAGGGGTTTCTCCACAATACCAGTCGCCGTAGAAATTTGGACCGTCGTGTCTGCATGAAGGGAGGTAAGAACGAAAACATTCTTATTATCCCTCCACTTCATAGCGAGCAAATTATTACACCGATAGCAGGCTCTCTCCCCCAGCCTAAGACGGGAATCTACAAGCCGCTGGGGAAAGCCCCGGCGATTAGGTCGCACGGTGCCACATGCTCCAATCTGATGATCAAATAAATGACTAAACAGTGGCACGCTGGTGTAATAGTTGTCCACGTACAAGTGGTACCCCTTTCCGAATAAGGGTGACACCAATTTCCACACTATCTTGCCAGCGCTTCCTATGTAATCAGGGTAGTTCTCCGGCTCTACGTAACTATCTTTACCCTCATAAACCATAAAGCTCCATGCATAGCCTGTGGCCCTGTCACAGCACTTATAGAGCTTGACCCCGTATCTGGTACGCTTGTTGGGAATGTACTGTTTGAATAACAAGCGACCAGTAAACTTAACCAGGGACTCATCAACGCAGACAACTTTTTGGGGAGTAAACAAGTCTGCAAAACGTTGGTTGAAGTGGTTTATGAGGGGCCGAATTTTGTAGAGCCGATCGTATTCAGGGTCTCCACGTGGACGACAAAGTTCATTGTCACTGAAATGCAAGAACCGCAAGATCTGCTCGTATCGTTTCCTGGACATGGAGTTAGAGAACACGGGCATGTGGTCAGCCGGATGCGTGGACCAATAAGCCCGCATCCGCATGAATTTATGTGTGCCCATGTTGAGGGAAAGGCCCAGAAACATCTTAAATTCGGAAACCGTAACTGGTTTCCAATCTCTGGCAAGAGACGGCAACTGGGGATTAGCGGCGATGTGTTGACCAGCATATAAATTGGTTTGGTCCACAATAGATCTATAGAGATCTTCCGTGAAATACAGAGAATAAAAATCGAGTGGCGTAAAATCATCTGTATCCACCTGAATACCGGGTTGGGCAGTGAATGGGGGAAGTACTGGTGCTGCAGAAGTGGTGGGCACCCAATCAGGATTGGCGAATTCTGCAGGAAGGGCACTATGGGAACGACGGGCCTGTCTTCGTCTTCTTGGTGGCAGCGGGACACTACTTGTGCTTGCCACCTCGCCAGCTTGAACTGCACTTATGGGACTCGCCACGTCACCATGTGATACTGCAGTGCTGGATGTACGTCCAGGGTGTACTAGGCCGCTGGTGCTTGCTAGTTCACCAAAAGGATGAGCGGCGCTAGTACTGGCTCTATACTCCATACGAGGGACTTGCGGTTCCTGCACCTCAACAACATCAGAAGATCGGGGTCGGGTACGCCTGAAGTTAGCAGGGACCTCTTCTTCGTCGTCAGAGCTATCTGACATGGAGGCGCTGTCCTCTACAGGTTCGTATTCTGAGCCTGAATCTGACAGATCAGTGTCTTCCTCTTCACTATCTGTCATGCTCAGAAACGTGTAGGCCTCTTCACTAGTGTACCTTCGCTTTGCCATTTTGGGCTCTAAATTTAGGGGTACAGTAGTGAGACTCACAGGTAAAAAAGCACCTAGCCTGTCAGCGACTGTATAAAACGCTACAAAAAAAACTGTTAGCGATCGCAGGGATCAAGCCTGACTCTGTGAACGCTGCAGTTATGTGTGTTGTGTTTTGTAAGTGACAGTGATCGATCGATACTGCACTTCGGTGGGCTGGGCTGGGCTGGGCAGAGGGGCAAAACGCAGGTGCTGGATTGATCCTGCTAACAATGCGTTTTTTTAGAACCCTAAATTGCTGGGCACGCTAGTATAGATCTGATCAGATCAGATATTGATCTGTTCGGATACTATACCACTAAGGGAGGTGTATGCTTTGCGCGTGGGTGTTAGCGGTACTGGCACTAACCTAGCACTGCCTGGGGCGACGCAGACCCTTTCTGACCCTAAAACAAAATTTAAATCACCCGCCGGGTGATCAG
The DNA here is from genome assembly GCF_037356315.1 of Lithobates pipiens. Classification (NCBI taxonomy): domain Eukaryota; kingdom Metazoa; phylum Chordata; class Amphibia; order Anura; family Ranidae; genus Lithobates; species Lithobates pipiens. Next base: position 165,247,605 of record NW_027507790.1, on the reverse strand, counting down.
GGGGTTAAACCTTTATTAGGTAATAAATGGCGGGTGCCCTGATGCTATAAAAAGCGGACTACCTAACCAGCGTCACCCGTAACACTTATACGGTGATCACTGGTGAAAGGGTTAACTAAGGGCAATCAGGGGTTAAAACCTTTATTGGGTATTTATATGGGGGTACCTGAAGCTTTATAAAAACCTGCGGGGAACCTAAATAACTAAAATAACTAACTGGCTAACCAGCGTCACCAGTGACACTTATGCAGCGATCGCTGGTGAAAGGGTTAACTCTAGGGGCAATCAAAGGGTTAAAACCTTTATTAGGTTATATATCGGGGTACCTAACGCTATAAAAACCTGGCGTTGAACCTAAAAAAAAAACTAGCTTCCTAGCGGGACCAGTGACACTATTGCAGCGATCAGAAAAACGATCGCTTAGTGACACTGGTAAAAGGGGGTGAAAGGGTTAACTGGGAGGGCAATCAAGGGGTTAAACCTTTATTAGGGGGGGGTAGGGGGCTACCCTGGACCTAAAGGGGCCTAACACTAGCTGCCCTGACACTTTTTACAGTCACAACTGACACTAAATGTAGTGATCAATAAATAAATGAACACTGCATTAGTGACACTGTGACTGGGGGGGGGGGGGGCGATCGGGGGGGTGATCGGGGGGTGACTGGGGTGAAATATGTGCCTATGTGTACCTATGTGTCAGTGGACTGTTGGTGCACTTACTTGGATGTCTTCACTCTGCGCTGTCCGGTCAAAAAGACCGCCACGAGGAGTGTGACATCACTTCCTCCTCCTGTGTTTACATTTTCACAGGGGAGGAAGTTCGTCACTGGCCAGGAGCGATCGAGAGGGGATGGCCAGAAACCAACGGCCATCCCCTCATCGCGGATCGCTCCGACACCGAAAGGGACCGCCGTATCCAGCGGGAGGGGGTCCGATCGGACCCCCCACCCGCTGGAAGGCAGGCACGTAAATGTACGTGCTTGTGCCTGCCTGTGCCATTGTGATGACGTACATTGGCAATACGGCGGTCCTTAAGTGGTTAAGGTAGCTTTTCATCACACCTACTTTTTTTGTCTTTTTGCCCTCTTTTTCAGACGTACTGACCAGCCAGGCCAAGGCACACCTCAGGCCTTGGTAGTTAGGGTGTCGCATTTCCAAGTGAAGACTCTGAATACAAGTAAGAAGGCTGGCCATAGGCTAGCCTGCATTTGTGGGAGGAGTCTGAAGGGTACATATCCCTCCTCCCCCTCTGCCTGATTCATGTCGGCACATGTTCAGGGTTCCCAACCACCCGTTTCCCCCAAGTTTCCCATTTTCTCATACACATAATACTTTTCTTCATATTCATACATTAAGGACATGCCCTCTTTTTCAGGCATACTGACCAGCCAGGTCAAAGCACACCTCAAGCCTTGGTAGTTAGGGTATCATATTTCCCAGTGAAGACTCTGACCACAAATATATATATATACCATATACTGAAAGGGGTGAGGTGTATCACGGTAAAAGCAAGTGCAAGCAATCAGGCCTTCCCACAGGCCATGTAAAAGGAAGAACGAAGCGCGATTCCTGCCAAATAGAATACTTATTAAAAAAAATAGTAAAAAAGTTACAATCTTTCTATATTATGCAAGGAATGATGATACCATCCCTTGCATATTGTGGAAAGTTTGTAACTTTTTTATTATTTTTTTGAATAACCACTTCCCACCCGGCCAATGCATATATACGGCCGGGTGGGAGCCGTCTACTCCTGATAGGCCGTTCAGGAACGTCCTTCAGGAGTAGCGGGATCGCGCGCGCGCTCGCGCAGCGGCGCAATCCCGATGTGCTCGTGTCACCCGGACACGGCACATCTCAGATCGGCAGGAGGGCTCTGTGATTGGCCCTCCTGATCACATGACGGCTGTGTCCAATCACGGCCGTCATGTGATGTAAACAAACAGCCGGTTGCTAGGCAATCGGCTCTCCTCTCCTCACACGGAAGTCACCGCTGAGGAGAGGAGAGCAGAACGCTGCAGCCGGCTGATGATCAGTGAGTATGGGCTGCTTTTTACAGCTTTTTACTCACTGATCATCAGTGTAGTGTAAACACACAACACACCACACAGTACAAACACAGTCCCCACATATGTCCCCAAATAATAAAAACATATGTCCCTAATAATAAAAACATGTCCCCCACATATGTCCCACTAAAATCACATGTCCCAATGATTATCTGCACACATATGTACGTGATCACCTGCACACATATGTACATGATCATTTGCGTACATATGTCCGTGATCACACAAACCAATTATTATACACTTAACGGAATTTTTTTTACCAAAAACATGTAGCAGAATACATTTTGGCTTAAATTTATGACAAAATTTGATTTTATTGGATTTCTTTTCAAATAGAAAAAAGAAAATATTGTTTTTTTCCAAATTTCCGGAGTCGTGAATAAATAACACCAAAATAAAGCTCTATTTGTGCGAACAAAATGATAACAATTTCATTTGGGTACAGTGTAGCATGACCGCGCAATTGTCACTGAAAGCGCTAGAGCGCTGAAAGCTGAAAATTGGGCTGGGAAGGAAGGGGGTGAAAGTGCCCTGTATTGTAGTGGATAAATATTCAATGTATGCAGCAATCATGCTTTCTCTCTCTCTCTCTCTCTCTCTCTCTCTCTCTCTATATATATATATATATATATATATATATATAGATAGATAGATATTATGGAAGTACTGTATAAGATTACAACCATAGTGTGGTTATTAAGTTTGCAATGTTCCACAAAGGAGCTAAAGAGGAAAGGAAGAGCGAGAAGAATGTGGTTTTACCAGTGGAGAGATGGGAACTTGCAGGTCCCTAGGATACATGCGGATGTGGGACCACAAAATATTGGTAACAATTAATCTAGGTGATTGTAAAGGCTTGTATATGTATGATCTAAAAGAGATTTGTGAAGCAGATTCTGGGTCCTGCATGTTAGTCAATGAAATGCATTTACTTCTATTCTACACATTCCACTGGTGCAAGATGTGGTAGGTAGGGATAAGCTTCAGGTTCAGGTTGAACATGAGTTTGACAAAAACCCAGCCAGTTCACAGTTCAGACAGATTCCCACCAGCTTGTGTTTCAATTTATAAACAAGCTGATGGTGATATTGGGCCATTGATCATATTTTCTTTTTCAATTCTTTTTGTGAATGAGTAAAAAGGAGTTCAATGTACCCCATGCTCATCATGTAAGGAGGCAGGTTGGGTATCTGAAGGCCTCCTTATTCTAAATGAGATTACCAGATTCCGATAAGTTCACCCACCACAAACCTCCACATCCTCTTAGGGCATCAGATATAGGAATGAGGTCTTTGTGTGCATCAACTAGGGGGCAAGGCCAATATCTGAGTGCCAAATTATATAAAAGATTAATCAGATGCAGTGCACGTGATAGCATGCCAGCACAGGAGGGGAGAAAGGTAGTTCATGAACAAACTTTTCACTCAATCCTCTAATGCCGCGTACACATAAGCAAAAGAATATGCGACCATGTGTATGTTCCATCGGAATTTAGCTGGCCAAATTCCCGCAAGCAAAAATTTGAGCGCATGTTCTCAATTTTCCCATCAGAAAACTTTCTATCGGAAATTCCAATTGTGTGTATGCAATTTCGACACCCCAAAAAAAGTACGAGCGTAAAAAAAGTAAAACTAGCGTTCTTAATGGAGATAGCAGATTCTTCACGTTGCAAATTTTTTAATCTTTCAATGCCACGCATTCTGTTCTTCTTTATAATGCTCGAAGAATGACGTTTTTTTGCTGCTCATATTTACACAGAGTTCTCACAAACTTCTTTCTTTATTATTTCTAGGGATCACCTGAATAATCTTTATTTTAATTAAAGCCAGCTCTCCATAATAAAGTTTACTTTTTTTTAAAGTCCTTTTTTTTATCAACATTTTTTTTTATTATTATTATTTTCTCGTGATCTCCTTTTTATTTATTTATGTCACGTTTCCACATCATCGTTATTATCCTGTATTATCCTGTATTTTTAAATCTCAAGGAGGTTGTTTGATGTTGGTGTTCCTTGTTAATTTTGACATTGCATTAATGAAATGTACCTGCCTACTCACAAACAAAATTAGCTATTTCTTATTTGAAGAAAAACACATAGGCAAGTATTTTCTGAAACAAAAATCACTATTTATTTTCCCTCATAATAACAAAATAAAGAGGAAGGCAACGCTTGAGAAACTGCTTGAATTTGCGAAGCCTTTGGCCCCCAAGGCAAAAATCAACTTTTTGGCTAAAAAACTGGGTAGCTTGAGAAGTCCATATAGAAGGGAGGTCAATCTGGTCCAAGACTCCCAGAGAACAGGAACAGCAGCAGAGACATATATGTACCCAGGCTGTGGTCCTACAACAAGCTGCGTGTTCTGTCAGACCAGACTGAAGCCAGGCATTCACTTTCAACTCTTCCATGCAGCCTTTCCTACAGCCTTCCCTGGAGGCTGTGGCTCTGGAGGTGGACTTGTGGCAGGAGGAGGAAAAGTAGGAGGAAGATGGGGGAGGGCACACAGGTGGATGTCATCCGTCATTTGGACCCTCAATCCCTTGTGGATGGCCTCAAAAAATATTTTTTCACAGTTGAGGCATTGGGACTCCTCCATTTTCTTTAAATTAGATGCTATGTAGATGCCATAGGCCTCTACAGCAACGAGGGGGGATTTCAGGGCCGCATTAGTCTCCTTAATGAGGGCCAGTGCTGCCTTCTCCATTTTACTCCCCTTCCTGGGCCTTTTGGGTGGAAGTCGGAGGGGAGGGACCTGGGATTGGGTGTGACTGGGCCCTGCCACCTCCTGGCTGACACTTACCTCCGCCTCCTCCTGTGTGCCACATTCCAGAGCCTCGTCCTGGCTGAGGTTTTCCTGTGTATGAAAAAGGGACATAGTTTTAGTTTTTGGTTCATCAATCACACACAATTTTCAGCTCATGACTGTTGCAAACTGAATGTTAATAAATAGAAAAGACTGTCATTCTGAGCCCAGCATTTTTCATTCTTGTCACAATCTTTTTTTGGCCCCTACTGTTTATTGATATGTTAAATCATTCATTTGTTATCATTAATAACATCTAGTTACCAACAATCCTTTTCCCATAAAAAAATATGTTTCCAAATACTATACCTGGCTTCATCTGGGCTCCTCAATTTCTTCCTGGATGGAAGGCCCAGGTTGGTCCTCGGAAGCCTCAGCTGGGGTTGAGGGAAGGGGGGATGGAAGGAGGGGGCGAAGAATCTAAAGCGATTCCCTGGCTTCCATCTGGTCATCCAGAAAATGCATCCTGTTGTAGTACCACAGACTGGGTACATTTACATCCTCTGCTGCTGCTCCTGACCTCAGGGACCTCTGGACCTTCTGATACTCATTCCTCTAGGTGCTTCTCAAGCTACCAACTTTATTTTCCAGAGCCCTCATGTCTGCGTTGGGGGCCTGAGTCTTTTCAAGCAGTTTCTCCAGAGATGCCTTCCTAGCTGCTTTATTGTAATATAACGGGTTTTTCGCCTCCCATAAATTTCTCATATCTCAATATTTATCAAGGAATTCACCCAGGATTTCTTGATCTTTAAATGGATACATTTTCTCTGGAACTCTGCCCAAACAGACAATTGTACCCCACTTCCAAGCAATTTTTCACATTCATATTTGTTGCCTCAAATATCTGTGTGCTAATATACCTTTTGTTTCATTCTCATATGAGGAGCAAAGAATGGGAAAATATGAGGTCACCAGGGACCCCTCCATCTCCTGAAGAAGGGGACCAGAGGTCACCACAATCTGAGGATGTGGAGGAAGGAGAGGTGGTCGAAATTAACAACACAACAGGTGAGCTTGAGTGGAATTCCGTCGGAATTCCGTCAGGAAAACCATCAGAACTTTTTCGGACCATAATTCCGATCGTGTGTACGCGGCATAAGAAATTCAATATTTTCCCTTGTTCTTTCCTGTGGCACGCTTCACTGTCACTCATTGTATGCAAAGCACAATGAATTTTCTTCCCTCCCGTGAAAGCAGCGCTCCACACCTTCTGGTGATCATCACATGGGCAGGCTGGAAGTGGTTAGCTTTTAATAGGAAAGCAGAAGGACCCTTTTGTACACATACATGGTGCAGCAGGCATGTACCAGGAAAATGAAATGTTGGATTGTAAGCTCTAATGAGCAGGGCCCTCTGAATCCTCCTGTATTGAATTGTAATGTAACTGTACGGTCTGCCCTCATCTTGTAAAGAGCTGCGCAAACTGTCGTCGCTATATAAATCATGTAAAATAATAATAATAATAATAATAATAATCTTGGGGTTTAACTATTCTCTAATGTATTTTTTTTATCAGGACAGTCATGGGAATATGATGATTGGTGATTTCTTTTTTTTAATCTCATTTAGTACAATAAAGTTTTGGGATTTTAAAATATTTTTTCAGTGGGAATGGCCAAAGCCTTTTTTCAATTAATTCCCTTTATGCTATATTTGCATTTCCGCCTGGGCTTATCAGTTTGATTTCTGTTTTTTTTTTTTTTTTTTTTTACATGAGAGGGGTGTGCCATAAGAGTTTACCTCCTGTTTAATAGCACTATTTACATAACAGAGGAAAAAACTCTTCTGACTCCATCATAAACGTAAGGCTCCATGCACACTGGAGCTCATAAAAGGAAGTTCTTTGGAGTTTGGGCGTTTTTTTAACAGCCCATAAACTCCACTCTGTTATCCTATGTGTCCATGCACACATGGACGTTTTTGAACTTTTATCAGCAGTGAAGTTTATGGGCTGTTTTCTGAACGCCATAAAATCACATTCAGGAGTTGCTTTTATGACCACAAAAAACGGCAAACGCTGATAAACGCTCAAAAACGTGACTCACCAGCGTTTTTTAATGCCCATTGAAAATAAATTAAAAATACTTTTTTTTTTTAAACGCTAACGCGGAAAAACGCTAATAAACGCTATTGCAAAACGTTAGAAAACATTGAAAGACTCACTGCAAAACTACTGGCGTTTTTATAACGTTATTTTTAACGTCCAGTGGGCATGGAGCCTAAAAAGTAAAAGGTATGGACTACATACAAATTAAAGTGTATTTAAACCCAAAACCAAACATTTAATATATTTTATTGTTGCATTGATGTGGTGGCTGCATTAGTTTTATTTTTTCAAACTTCACCTGATAATCCTGCAAATTCCAGTCCCTGTGTGGCTGTTACTCCTCCATTGTATCTATGGGGGGAGCCATGGCTGACACCTAGGCTGCTCTCTTTATATGGACTACAAACATGCCCATGTCTTTACATCTCCATTACATAGGTACTTTATTTTGTGAAACTACTCTTAGCCTGAAAAAAAGCCATCACATCTACAGATTGCAATCTGCAATGTAAAACATTTGTGTTCTGAGTTTAGTTAACCTTTAAAGCCCAACTTGAGGGGGGGGGGGGGTTCTGTGCAGTGGGGCTGTGCCCGCATTGCACAGGTCAACTGCCATTTTTGTCTAGGGGATCGGAGAAAGCTTATGCTCGCCCGTTCCTCTGCTCCACATGCAAATGGCGCTCCCTCACAATGCAGCAGTAGACTGTTCCTGACACCATCACATCCAAAACAGATCTATGGGCGTGATGATGTCAGAAATAGTCTACTGCACAAGACCGCTAGAATGCTAGGGCAGGAGCCACAGGGGTTGGTCTTGTGTGGGGAGGATTAGGTAAGTATATCTCTGTTCTCCATTCCCCTAGACCAGAGGTCTCCAAACTGTGGCCATTTGCTTGCCTTTATCCAGCCCTTGGGGCACTATTCTTTACACTGATATGAGGCACTGTTTCTCACAGTGACACCAGAGATGGGTCACTATTAAATCCGCTGACACCAATTATGTAATTTTTTTTTACTCCCACTGACCACCAGAACTATGGCCTTGTTTGCTCCCAATGAAGCCATGGCATTTTCTACTCCCTCTGGCCACAGTATGCCCCGTCACCCCCTAAAGTTTGAAGGGTAATAAACTGGCACTCTGTTTTGAAATTTTGGGGATGCCTGCCCTAGACAAAAACAAGCAGTTTACCTGTGCAGTGTTGGCAGTTTTAGCGGTAAATCCGGCCATGTGTATGCTCCATTGGACAATTGTTGTCAAATTTTCCGCCAACAAATGTTGGCTAGCATGTTTTCAAATTTTCCATGGACAAATGTCTGTTGTCGGATTTCCAAACGTGTGTACACAAGTCTGTCATACAAAAGTCTAAAGGACAAACACGCATGCTCGGAAACAAGGACAAGCCAGAAGCGGTCGGTCTTGTACACTAGGATTCATAATGGAGAATTAACATTTGTGACGCGGCCAATTATGAAATCACCAAATGCAGCGCACATTCTTTTCTTCTTCTTTTTTTTTTCCATAAAAGATTTTATTGAAAGATTCAAAGCATACAAACGTGCAAAACAGGAAATCATCATAAACAAAAAGTGCTGCCAGGACCCTATCCAATCGCAGTACAGAAAGCACTATTACATTGCTGCATTGGTCGTGACTAGTAGAACAGTGCTATATAGAGGTATAACTTGTCAACAAAGGTATAACTAATATGATCATATCTTTAGAAGAGGCTTACTCAAGTCGTGCCAGGTCGTGCTGGTCCTGAGTGCCTAACCTGCAGGACCTGTATCCTCCGGTCCAACTAGGGTGCTTAGGGTGACCGAGTGGGATAGCAAATGGCTGCCTTGTTGCAGCTCTACAAAATTAACGGTTGGGTAAGCGTTCTACAGGAGGATTCAACATTTGGTTGGGTAAATGTGAGGGGGTAAAAGATCGAGGGAAGGGGGTAAAAGGATATAGAGAATAAGGGTATAAGGGAGAAAAAAGAAGAGGGGGCGGGTGGGTGTCCCTCCCGGCCCCCGCCGACCTTGCGCCTCTTTGTTTTATAAGTGTGGGGGAAAGAATGTCTTATATTTGTCCGTGGTTTGAAAATGTTTCCAGCACGCCCAAATAGTCGAGAATTTCTGTAGCTGGTCTAGTGTGGTATATATCAGCTCTTCCATCTCCTCTATCCTAGCAACTCTGGTCAGCCATTAACGAATGGAGGGAATATCAGTAGATCGCCAGTGTGTGGGAATACACAGCCTGGCTGCGTTAACCATATGCATGGCTAGTGATTTGAGGTAGGTCCGTTTAAGTAGGGTCATAAGGTGGAGGAGATATTGTGCGGGGTTATAGTTTAAGGTGTAGGTGGTGACCTGTGCGATAATGGAGTGGACTTCCTGCCAGAAGGGTTGTATTAAGGGGCATTCCCACCATATATGAATCATTGAACCTATTGCTGTCTGGCATCTCCAGCATGTGTTGGGAACGTAGGGGAGAATTTATGTAATCTAGCAGGGGTCCTGTACCATTTAGTGGCGATCCTTTATCCATTTTCTTGAATTGCTATGTTCATCGAACCTTTATGGACAGAGCCAGAGGGTGGTTCCGTCGCGGTGTGACTGCTGGACCCGGGCTGCGGAGTGATGAATCTCTACGAGAGGACCTCTCTCCTGGTGACATGGGTTTGAGCCTGCGACGTCTGGAACGGTGTCTTTGCGCCTTGGGCGATGCATTGTGCGAGACTGGTTTCCATGGCTCCGTAGGGAAGTAGAAGGAGTACCATTCAGGCAGGTCCACTGGAGGCAGGTCCAGCTGCTCACAGAAGGAGGGTAAGTCCTCTGGTGTCCGAAGCAGTGCGGTGCGGCCTCTGACCAAAGCGGAGAGACAGAAAGGGAATTTCCAGCGATATTGAATGTTGCATGTGCGGAGAACTTCCAGCAGGGGGCGTAGACTGCGCCTGTTCTGTAAGGTAATCTGTGACAGGTCTTGGAAAAGTTTTATCTCAGCGCCATTGAATAGTATGCGCCCTCTGTCTCTAGCCTTCCTGAGGATTTCTTCCTTGAGAGGGAAATTCACTATGCAGCAGACAATGTCTCTGGGAGGTTCCGAGTCGCGGGGAGTGGGTCTCAGTGCCCGATGTAACCGTTCCATTTCAATGGGGGAGTCTGTGGGGCGGTCCAGTAAGTCATTAAAAATAGAGCAGACTGCTTGATGTAGTGCATTCTGGTCTATTCGCTTTGGGACTCCCCTCACCCGTACATTATGCCTGCGTCCCCTGTTGTCCAGGTCTTCTACTTGTCTGTGCAACTCGAACATGTGCATGTCATAGGTTTTTTGAACTTGCTTGATCACTGTGGCCTGCATCTGGGAGTTCTCCTCCACCTCAGTGAGCCGGCTGTTAATTTCATGAATATCTGCTTTCAGGTCGGAAATCGCCTCTGTCAAGGTGCGTTTAATGTCCAGGGCTACCTTTTGGAGGTCTCTTTGGATGTCCAGAAGGCTAGGGTGTGGGGTACTGAGTCCATTGTCATCCCTGTCCATAGTCGGGTCTAAGGGGCCGCTAAATGTGGCCGGGGATGCAGCTTGTGCGACTTGTGATGCCTGCGCCGCCTCGTGATACGTTGTTTGGCATGTTCGGAATAGCTCCGGGATGTTTCCAGACACTTGGTTACCCGGTTCCTTTTGGGTGCGGGGTGTGGAGGTACTCTTGTTAGATTTGCCCATGTTGGGGAGGAATCACTGAAGTCCCCTAACAGGCTTCTGTTCGCCCTCTGGATGTGGGAGCTGGCCCTTTACATGGCCATTGCGGGTCCCCTGAGGGTCACTTCCCCTAAGTGGGGTATTATAGTGGTCTAGAGGGGGTTAGGCTCTGGCTCCGGAGGGATGAGGGGCCTGCTGGAGGGGTTTGGGTGTACCAAGATGGCCACCACCTACCTCCACTCCCGGAGCCTTAATTTAGCTTGTGTGAGGCCGGCTGTCTCCAGGCGCCTTCTGTCCTCTACCCCCCGGCTGTGGGATTCGCCGCCGGGGCTGGATGGGCCGCCATTTTCGCCGTCTGCGGTGGTAATTGAGTGTGGAGGATCCTAAGGCCTTGTAGGCCGCAAGATGGCGGCTGGAGCCCCGTGGATGGCGCCGACCTCGGGCCTGATCGCGGAGCTCGTGAGCGGCCTTGGGTCTCCAAAACGGCCAGGGATGTTGCCGCAGGTGCTCCGGACGCTGGCTGAGGAGTTGTAGGGCATGAATCCCGATGGAATAGGCCGCCGTGTTCACCGCCCGTGGTGGTAATTAAGTGAGGAGGATCCTAAGGCCTTGTAGGCCGCAAGATGGTGGCTAGAGCCCCGTGGATGGCGCCGGCCTCTGGCCTGATTGCGGAGTGCGCGAGCAGCCTTGGGTCTCCAAAGCAGCCAGGGATATTGCCACAGGTGCTCCGGACGCTGGCTGAAGAGTTGTAGGGCACAAATCCCTATCGCCAGAGCAAGATGGCTCTGGATTTTGTGCCGGCCAGCGGAGCTCAGACACAGAGCGTCCTTCCTCCTTCACGCCCGGCCACGCCCCCTCTCTTCTTCTTTAATGAGATAATAATGAAGCTGCTTTGCTGGTGATACTGATGGAGTTATTCCAAACACATTTTCAAAGGCTTTTTTTTCTAGTGTTATCAAGAATAATATTATTTTGCTTTTTTTTTTTATTTGGGCAAGTTACCACAACACCATTATCCTGTAGTTTTTAAGATCAAATACAACTATGTTGGTGTCCCTTGTCAATTTTACATTGTATGTAAATGTAACTGTATGTAACTGCCTACTCCCAAACTGTCATTTGAAGTAAAACACATAGCCAAGTATTATTCTCCTTATTTTTTTTTAATGTGCATTAAAAAAAGAAAACAAATAAAATAAGACACGAAATGAAAAGCGCGAAAAGAAAAGCGTGAATCAACACTTGCCAAATATACAAATACAATACAAAATTAGCAGAAGGAGCCCTAAGGTTGGCGCTAAAGAGCTGAAAAACCACGTAGTACGTCAATACGTTCGTAATTGTTGGCCAACAATTGTGTGACCGTGTGTATGCAAGACAAGTTTGGACCAACGCCCTTTGGACAAAATTCCACGGTTTTGTTGGCCAACAATCTGATCGTGTGTACGAGGCTTAAATCATTTTTCACTGCACTGACTATAGTATTTAGGAGTTGCTGTTGGTTATTGCACTTTGCATATCATGTTTGCTCTTTATGTTGTCTGAATAAAGCCTGATATTTTATTCTTTTTTATTATAAATACCTCTACCAGCAATAAAAAAATGAGAGGGCAGGAAGAAGTGACTTTACAATTGATACCATAGATGTGGCCGACCAGGATTGTACCAGTAAATGAGCCTCATTAGGTAGACACAACTCCTTTAAAGCCATCGGAAGAATATTACTGATTTATTTCTGCATCATAGCTGTGAACTTTGATTAAAGATGCTGAACACTTCACATCAGCATGTCCCGTTCTACTTCTTTGTTTCCAGGCAGCCATTCATCCTAATAAGCATTCAGTTGGCCCTTTTGATCATGACTCCACACCTGTCTACAGGCAGCCAGCCTTCGTGTACAGGAGTAGATGGTGTTCATCTGCCTTATTCTTTTCCCTTCATCACCTTTTAGCACCTCAGGCATGAAGACAACCATAGCCTAATATCCAGAACCAGGTGGTCATTAGCATTAGAGGGGACTTTTGACTTTTGTAATTACTAAATGACAGCTTTCATCAGCCTTCATCCAGATGTGAAAGGCTATTAAGTTTTCTGTACGTGGAGCAGCTACAGCGAATCCAGTTGAAAGGAATGGTCATGTTAGTTAGAAGGAAACGTGTACACCTGGGTTAGGTCACATAGGCTACCTGCCTTTATTCATAATTGTCTTTCCAGGAACTTCTGCTGTGCATAGTTGACATGGATGATTCAGAGCTCAGGATCTTCGTTTGTCTGCGTTCAAGAAGGACTTAAAACATGCAGCATATTTATGAATGTCTACTTATCAGTAGGGAATTGAAAAACCGTAACAAATGTTGGAGCTAGAGGAACACATCTTTTTTTAAGTGTTCTCTGAAGAATTGTCTAGCAAACAACTGTATTTTTTTTTTTTTAAACTGGGATCTGACCTAAACTTTATAAATCACATACTTGCAAATAAGTCATATAAATTACTTTTAAACTTGCAACAAGGATTCATAAATGTGTCCAAACATGAGCTATGGGGTGGTGCCAAAAATTATTTCCGGAGTCAATTTGCTGCCTAAAGTGTTTCACCTCTGAAAGATTTACTCCCCTTCCTGACCAGGACATTTTTTTGCAATACAGTACTGTGTTACATTAAAGCGGTAGTAAACCCACACATTTTTTTTTTTTTTTAAACTTGTAAGGCAAAAGGCACCGCATACTAGCTCATTATGAAATACTTACTTTAGAACAAGGCGTCGGCAGGTGATCATGGTCCACACCGAGGGAGCGGACATTTTCCCTCGGCGTGTCTTCTGGGTATTGCGGCTCCGGCGCTGTGAGTGGCTGGAGCTGCGATATTGTCACTCCCACGCATGCATGTGGGAGTCTCCTTTCCAGCAAGGTCTGGCGTTTGCCTGGCTTTTCAGCCGGGAAACTCAGCGGCTGAGGTCAGCGGCTGCATGCAAGGGGAATATCTCCTAAACCGTACAGGTTTTTATAGGCTTACCTGTAGGTCAAAGTGAAAAAAAAGGGTATACAAACGTTTTAACTGGCAATTGCGCGGTCATGTGACACTGTACCCAAATAAAATGTATGTCATTTTTCTCTCACAAATAGAGCTTGCTTTTGGTGGTATTTCGTCACCTCTGCGTTTTTTTATTTTTTGCGCTATGAGCAAAAAACGACTGACAATTTTGGAAAAAAAACCCAATATTTTTTACTTTCTGCTCTAAAATACATTCAATAAAAAATGTAAAAAATCTCATTTCTTTATCAGTTTAGGCCACTATGTATTCTGCAACATATTTTTGCTAAAAAAAATCCCAATAAGTGTATAATATTGATTGGTTTGCGCAAAAGTTATAGTGTCTACAAACTGTGGGATAGATTTATGATTTTTTTTTTTTTTTTACTAGCTATGGCTGCAACCAATGACTTATAACCGGACTACGATAATGCGGCGGACAAATTGGACACCTAACTGACACCTTTGACACTTTTTTGGGGATCAGCAACACTAACACAGTGATCAGTGCTAAAATAATGCACTGTCACTGTACTAATGACACTGGCTGGGAAGGGGTTAACAACAGGGGTGATCAAAGCGTTAAATGTGCCCCTAGCTGGTGATTCAGTGTAGTTAGGGAGGTGCTTTTACTAGTCAAAGGCATGGATCGGTGTTCCTGCTTTACAGGAACACAGAATCCATGCCTTCTGTACTGACAGAACGGCAATCTGCCTTGTTTACATAGGCAGACTGTGGTTCTGCCTGTGCACTGAATGATCAGTGGGTGCCGATGTTCTATCAGATAGTGCCCGCTATAGAGAAATGCCCAGGACAAACGGCATATGCACCATAGAGAACCGCACAACAGCTGATTTTATGATCAGTTGTTGTGAAGGCGAGATGGCACCTGCGCACAATAGCTGATGGAAGACATTTTTAGTGTCAGATTGTGCCCCGTGCAGGCAATGCGTGTTCATGTCGGTGAGGGAGCGGATTTGTACATGATGGGGGTGGATTATTAAATGATGGGCAGTGATGTTAATCACATCTTTTTCAGATAGAAAAAACATCCTTGTTCACCAGGTGATCTGACCATTGTCATTGGTAGAGTTCAAAGCTCTTGGGGGCTGAACCTAAGAACTTAAGTGGTGTGGAACTATACACACACAGCTAATTCCCAAATTCTGGATATCCTAATTCTCAGTGCTGCCTTTTTTCCAACTGTACAAATAGTCCTGGGATTCATAAAACACAGGTCCGCCCATGTGTGCCTATACTAGCATGGTCCACTACCAAAGAAAAACTCCTAATGTAGCTCTGTAATCAATAATAAATTATTAATGTATTTTTTTTTTTAACGCGAATAGTGTACATACTTGACTTTTACCTGACAATCTCTGTACAGCAGGACCGAAGTGTAACAGGAAGAAGCAGCAAAGAAAGCCAATCAGTTCATGTGCTGACAGGAAGCAGGCTGATAGGAGGAGAAAGCAGAGTGACAGTACACTCAGTACTATCACAGTACTACTTCTCCTTTCACTGTCTAGACATAGGTTAGGGCAGGTCCGGAAAGAACTGGGCTGAGAGGAGGTGGGTTGAATAATGTTGGCCATGAGACTGAGGACATCCCGTGGCAGAGCAAAAGTATTGCGGGCCAAAATATTTAGATTGCTTTTGTTAATTTATCTTTTAATGAGCTATTAGTTTTTTATTTATTTATTTATTTATTTTGGCTGGAGTTCTGCATTAACCAGTTCCAGTGATCCACTGTAATGCCATAAAGGCATACTTATTAAATTGGATTGTAAATAGTAATAACTGTCTAATGCAGTCCAATAAACAGGCAGATTATTGTGAAGTTGATAATTTTTCAGTATCACACACTTTCAAGGGACAAATGCAATGTTTTCTTGAAGAAATCTCAATAAAATCAAAAACATCTAATGCCCTGTACACACGACCGATTTTCCCGTCAGAATAAACTCTGAAGGTTTTTCCGACTGAGTTCCGACCCAATTCCACTGAAACTGTCTTGCGTACATACACGATCACACCAAAGTCCGACCGTCAAGAACGTGGTGATGTACAGCACGTACAATGGGGCTAGAAAAAGGAAGTTTAATAGCCAGTAGCCAATAGCTTCCGTCTCGTACTTGCTTCAGAGCATGCGTAATTTTTGGTCCGTCGGAACAGCGTACAGACGAGCAGTTTTCCCGATAGGAACTGGTTCCATCGGAAATATTAAGAACATGTTCTAGTTCAAGGTCCGTCAGAATTTTTGAAAAAAAAATGTCAGATAAGGCATACACATGATCGGAATATACCATGAAAAGCTTTCGTCGACATTCCGCTCGTGTGTACGCAGCATAACTACTAAGACCCCTTTCACACCACACCGCCCATAGCGTGGGCGGTAAAACGCTGCTATTTTTAGCGGCGTTTTACCCCCGGATTTGCGGCGCATTTTGGCCGCTAGCGGGGCACTTTTACCCCCCACTAGCGGCCGAGAAAGGGTTTAAACCACCGGCAATACGCCGCTAAAGAGGCGTTTTGCCGGCGGTATTACAGCACTGCCCCATTGATTTCAATGGGGAGCAGCGGTGGAGGAGCGGTAAACACACGGCTCCTTCCCCGCTCCAAAGAAGCTGCTGGCAGGACTTTTCCCTGACGTCCTGCCAGCGCACCGCTGTAGTGTGAAAGCCCACGGGCTTTCACACTACAGACAATGGTGCAGCTTTTTTAGGGCGGATTGCAGGTTCTATTTCTAATGCTATAGCGCCTGCAAAATGCCCTGGTGTGAAAGGGGTCTGAGGCTGATGGCTGAGCCATTCAGCCAATATCAAACCTTGATTCTAATCTATGACAGTGCACCAATCACATTCCCATTCAATACTAGCCATTCATTTTTATTCTGCCTACTCGATTCATAAATCAATGTTTGATAAATGGTGGAGTTTACTGTTTTCATTTAGTGGATCACTGCTAAATTGCACTGTTGTTTTAACAATGATTCTTTAATTTTATTGTTTTGAAATAATTATCACTTAAGTTAAATTTCCTTCCTATTTCCTCTTTAAACTGGTGATAGTCTTTTGTAGAGTTCATCAGTATTATTCAAATGTGCTTGTGTCGATGGTAATGCTAATATTTTAAGTTTGGTTCCATAGCCATGTCATTTTTTTTAGTTTGTTGGACTGTAGAGCATAGCCTTATAAACACACGAGGAAACAGTGGAATAACATTGTCAGAAAGCCACCAAAGTTATTACTTTGCAAATATTATATAAAAAAGGCCCCTTGTTTTACCAGTAACTGACTTCCTTGGTGTCATTTATTTTATATTCACCTCTGTAGTTGCCATTTCCTTAGAGAACATATGTCATAAATCATAGGTTATACCAAAGTGTGTTAAAACACACGTCAGGCTTTTGTTTTGTTTTCTTCATTTATGAAATTTTTATTAAAAGAAAATGTTGTTTTCTCAACATTTGGAGATTTTAGAGAAACCTACTATATTTGGAGTGTATTTATGACCAATCTGCATAGTAGTTGGGTCAGTGAACCCGCATCTACATTTGTTCTGTGTGAATGGGCCAGAAAACAAATGTTATTAGGCCATTTCCTATGCTGGACAAGTGTTTGTCATTGATTTAAATTGAAAATATTGCATTTGGCCACTAGATGGCATCAAGCAACTTTCCTATGATACTTACAACCATCTAGTGACCAAATGCTGTATTTTTTATTTTAAATCAATCAAAAACATTCATCCAGCACAAGAAAAAGCCCAATAAAAAACATTTTTTCCCCAATTCGCATAGAACAAATGTACATGCACTTTCACTAGGTGAATTAATATGCAGTTTTGTTTTTTTTAGTAAATACACCCCACTGTAAAATATTGTAGTAGAATTCAGTTTTTCCCATTTTAATTAGTTTTTTTAGAACTGCCAAAAATATTGAATTTCCTTTTCTTGCTAACATAGAAGCGCTAGGTTTACAGAGGGAATTTCCATTAATTTGCTGACCAACTATTATGCAACTGTTCCATAAGCTAACAGAGTCGAATTCCTGCCCTCTGCTGACTCTCTTTACATGCTCCAGATCATACGGCAGTCCTAGAAACCAATCCAGCCACGCAGTCTGCTTACCTACATTCCATCAGTACTTATGTTTGCATTTAACATGAATGAATGAATGAAATACTTGTATAGCGCACAATGCGAACTGAATCGCCTATTCATATTACATGCATGTTAAAATCCTACATTGTGTAGGCAGCCAAAAGTCCCAAGGCTGCCCATGGGTGCCACTATCTTGGATGTGACATCAACAGACCAAGCTCTAAAGCCTGGTACGCATGACCTTATTTTCCTACGGGAAATGTGTGATGACAGGCTGTTGTACACTCCATCGGACAATTGTTGTCGGATTTTCCACAGACAAATGTTTAATGGCAGGTTTTCAAATCTTCCATGGACAAATGTCTGTTGTAGGATCTTCCGAGCATGTGTACACAAGTCCGTTGGACAAGAGTGCAAAGTAAAGCACGCATGCTCGGAAAGCAAGGACGAGCCGGAAGTGGTCGATCTTGTAAACTAGCGTTCGTAATGGAGAATTAACATTTGTGACATGACAAATTATGAAATCTCAAAAATGCAGCGCACATTCTCTTCTTCTTTAATGGGATAATAATGAAGCAGCTTTGCTGGTGATACTGATGGAGTTATTGCAAATACATTTTCAAAGGTTTTTTTTTTTCTAGTGATATCAAGAATTATATATTATGCTTTTTTTTATTTGGGCAAGTTACCACAACACCATTATCCCATAGTTTTTTTATATCAAAGATACAACTTTGTTGGTGTTAATTTTACATTGGATTTTTTTAAATGTAACTGCCTTCTCCCAAACTGTCATTTGAAGTAAAACACATAGCCAAGTATTATTCTCCACAATTGTTTATTGTGCATTAAAAAAAAGAAAACAAATAAAATTAGACATGCTATGTGCCAATAGAATTTAACCAAAAAGTGCATTCTATGCATCCAAAAATATAGAAAATATAACAAATCAAATCATTATTATTCAACCAAAAAATAAAACAAGAGCCTCATGCATGTGTGCTGCTTCTTAATATAGGGGGTCAACAATGCCAAGAGTTGGTGAAATCAGGGGTCCGTCATCCAGAGATAATTCCAAAAAACATCCGAATTATTCTCCTGGAGCGCTTGCAGCAATGGCATATGACATATTTGGTCACAATTAATAAAGAAACCAATTTTTGGTCCAAGAAATCCTCCTCCTCCTGTTCCTGGACTGGACTTGGGTCAAAGCAATAACTCCAAGGCCAACACATTATCTTCTCTGATTCCACAACATGTCTGGTTGACGAACGGCCACTCAGAAACGAATTGAAAAGCACAAAATGAAAAGCGCAAATCAACACTCCCCAAACTTCTAACACAAAATTAGCAGTAGGAGCCCAGAGGGTGGCGCTAAAGAGCTGAAAAACCACATAGTACGTCACTACGTTCGTGTTTGTTGGCCAACAATTCCTTGGCATTTGTATGCAAGACTAAATCCAGGCACACGTCTTCGGACAAAAGTCCGAGGTTTTGTTTGCGGAAAATCCAATCGGGTGTACGAGGCTTTACACAGCTGCCATGCTATGCTGCTCTCCATTGCTCCTCTCACAACAGCTACATTCATGATTATGTAGGGAGGTGAAGGTGGAAGAGCTGGGAGAGCACATGCATTAATTAATAAACTCTCAAATAGAGGTCTATCATATGCGATAGCTAGGGGGTTGTGTTAGCTATTTCTAGAACGTTTTAAGGCACATGTAAGTAAAAGAAAAAAAGTAGAATTTATAAATAAAATAAAGAAGATAAAAATAACAACAAAAATAAAGTAATCAAAACTGCTTTATGAAATGAAGGTTTCAATCATTAAAAGTGACCAACGTTGTATTACATGAGTGTTCCACTTGGTGGCACTGTTATAAAATATTCTACACTAGTTTTCCCCACTTGTTCAAAAATAGATGAGTCTGGGGAGTTGCAGTTGATTATTAAAAAGAAGACAGTCCTGCGATAATTTATTTTTGCTGTGAAAATTAGAATTTGCAGCCAAGCGTTATATGACAAAGTCAAATAAAAAGCCAAAGTACTGTAATCCACAACAACCAGATTACCAAAATCAGATCACTAAAAGAGGAATACTGAGTGTAAGCTATGGATTATTGCACTTCCTATCTTATAGAACAACTTGCTAGAAATGACTGCAAAGTACCATAGGGAGATGTACTGTTGCCAACCAGAGCAATATCTTTATTCATTTGTTTTGACCAGAGAGATTCCAAATCTTTGCTTTTTCTAGAGACAGAATACTTCTCAGCACATTACAATTTGGGGAAATAAAAATAAATATATAAAACTGAACAAAATGGAACAGACTATAAGGCCTCTGGCATCTCGTTTTTTACTGATCTGAACAAAGGTGCATTGCTTTAAAGATCAGTAATACAGTGAAACGTTTAGAGGCGCAAAATAAAAACAGAACATTTTATATTTGAATGCAGTAATGTATGCACATATGTGTAGATTGTAACTGGCAGCTAGAAGAGTATGAAGAATAATTTTAGGTATGTATACACAAACACATTTATGCCCCTATATGAGTATATATGCAAGTCATTTGCTAAATATTTTACTCGGGATCTTTTGGGCAGCAACATTTCACCTATAAACAATATTATTATTATTATTCAGGATTTATATAGCGGTAACAGCATTGCATTACAACATAAGGTCAGAAAGTACAATTACTATACAGTTTAATACAGTAGGAATCAGAGAGCTCTGCTCATTAGAGATTACAATCTAAGGGAGTGTCAAGAGAATATAAATGTACAGTTGTGGGTGGGAAAGCCTCTTGGAAGAAATTCATTTTCAGGGATTGTCTGAAAGTGAACAGAGTAGAAGATAATTGGACAGATTGGGGTAGGGAGTCCCAGAGGATGGGAGAGGCTCTGGAGATGTACTGGAAGTGAGCATGGGATGAGGTGACAAGCTGGAGAGCAGGAGATCTTGGGAGGAACGAAGAGAACAATTTGGTTGGTATTTTGAGACTAGGTTAGTGATGCAGCTTGGGGACGAGTTGTTGATGGTTTTGCAATGTTGTACCCAAACAAAATTTCCTTTTTTCCTACAAATAGAGCTTTCGTTCAGTGGTATTTGAGCACCTCTGCGGTTTTTATTTTTTTGCTCTATAAACCAAAAAAGAGCAACAATTTTGAAAAAGAAAAACTGTATTTTTTACTTTTTGCTATAATAAATATCCCAAATTTTAAAAAACAAAAACACATTTCTTCATCAGTTTAGGCCAATATGTATTCTTCTACATATTTTTGGTAAAAAACAAAAACACAGTAAGCATACATTAATTGGTTTGCGCAAAAGTTATAGCGTCCTCAAAATAGGGGATATATTTATGGCATTTTTTATTTTATTTTTACTAGTAATGGTGGTGATCTGGGATTTTTAGCAGGACTGCAACATTGCGGCGGACATATCAGACACTTTTGACACTTTTTTTGGGACCATTGACATTTATACAATGATCAGAGCTAAAAATAGCCACTGATTACTGTATAAATGTCACTGACAAAGAAGGAGTTAATACTAGGGGGCGATCAAGGGGTTAAGTGTGTTCCCTGGGATGTGTTGCTTACTGTGGGGGATGGGACTGACTGGAGGAGGAGAGAGTTCATCTGTTCCTAATCACTAGAAACAGATGATCTCTCTCTCCTCCCCTGACAGATCCCCATTCTTCATGTCTCTGGAGTGATCGAGGGTGGCCGGCAGACATGGACTTGGCTCCCCCACTCGTGAATGGGCATGTGTGCCCACAAATTGCTGTGTACACACCCGACGTCCAATGAAGATTCATGCACAAATTGCGCAGGGGAGCCAACTTGCCGCAGTACAACTGTGGCGGACATTCCGTAACTAGTTAATTCATTGGGTGAGCGGAAGCGAATGGATGGATTAGCAGAGAGGGGTGGAGGACACTGAACGGTTTTAAGGTGGATGAGCCTGGCAGTAGCATTCATGATGGACTGAATGGGAGATAGCCTATGTAGAATGAATCCAATGAGGAGGGAGTTGCAGTCGTTGAGGCGAGAGATAACCAGGGAGTGAATTAGAAGCTTTGTGATGTCATTGGTTAGAAAGGGGCGTATCTTGGAGATGTTGCGGATGCTGAGGTGGCCAGCTTTGGACAGTGAATGGGTGTGAGGCCGAAAGGCTCCACAGAAAATTATTATTCCATGTGCAAGAGTTTATACTGTAAACTCAGAACCATTCATGCTTGAAACATTTACCAAGAGTATCTGCAAAGACAGAAAATGATTGCACTGGTGGGGAAGAGGTTGCTAAAAGGTAAGACATGAAGACGTTAGTGACTATCGGGCATGCTAGGCTAACTGGGTGTCTTTAAAAAAGTAAATTTGATTAATATTTTGATAGAACATTGTTTTTTTAATGATTTTAATGGACCCACCTGCTTGAATAAAGTAGTCTGCCAATTATACATAAATAGATCAGAATAAAGTGTAAAAAACGTAATATGTATAAGTTGTACAAATAATACAGAGAGAGAGATATCATTTTACCCCTGTACAAATCATTAGTAAGACCCCATTTGGAATATGCAGTTCAGTTTTTTGCACCAGTTCCTAAAAAGGATATCGGGGAACTGGAGAAAGTGCAGAGAAGGGCAACCAAACTGATAAGAGGTATAGAGGAGCTCAGCTATGAAGAAAAATTTGAGGAACTGAATATATTCCCTTGAGAAGAAGAGATTAAGGGGGGATATGATCACCATGTATAAATATATAAGGGGTCTGAGGACAACGGGACACTACAGAAAGGTTTCTACACAGTAAGAGCTGTGAAAATGTGGAATAGACTCCCTCCAGAAGTGGTTCTGGCCAGCTCAGTAGATTGCTTTAAGAAAGGCCTGGATTCTTTCCTAAATGTACATAATATAACTGGGTACTAACATTTATAGGTAAAGTTGATCCAGGGAAAATCTGATTGCCTCTCTTGGATCAAGAAGGAATTTTTATCCCCTGCTGTAGCAAATTGGATCATGCTTTGCTGGGGGTTTTTTCGCCTTCCTCTGGATCAACTGTGGGTATAGGATTGTGTATATGGGATTGTATATTTATTTTTATTTATTTTATGGTTGAACTAGATGGACTTGTCAATTCATAACCAATAAAAATGCATTTGGTCCATTGGCTCCTGCTGCTGTCAATCAAATGCAGTGAGGAGAAAGCGAATGTCTGTGGAACGTAGCTCCATAGACATATAGCCCTGGAGCGGGCATGCAATCAAATGGCTTGCTATGGGAACACACAAAGAAGAGGAGGAGCCAAGGTCACCAGCCGGAGACCCGAGAAGAAGATCGTGGCCACTCTGTGTATAACCACTGCACAGAGCAGGGGAGTATAACATGTTTGGTATTTTAATGGAAATGGTTGGCACATATTGACATAAAATAATTCCTCACTTACTGTGATTCTGCTGGAAGCAGTTAAGGTACAAATTGAACTCAAAACATTACAGGAACATTTAGAAATGTTAATTATACCTACTGTACAAAGTAGCCTAAAAAACCTGAAAATCGAATTTCTCCTGAAAAATAGCAGTGCGCTTTCTGGTACGAGAGGTTGCCTAGACAGCCCTGTTCTAACAAGCCCATATCTGTATATTTTTACTGTGAGCTTTAAGGCATTGCTGCTTCCAACTGCTAGTCTCAGGAGATCAGGAGTAAGGTTTGGTGAAATCATTATTGTGCTGCTCACTGTTCTCCTTGATAGAAGCTCCAACATGAGGTAGTAAAGCCCTGCCTCTATCAATATGGGTGCCTCCACATAGAGACACAGTGCAGAACAAGGCATGGTATGTCAATAATTGAGAAAAATAAGCTCAGGGATATAATTATGCAAATCGACCTGATTCTCCTATAGTCTGTCTTAGAACAACCCAACCATTTACACACATATAGTATATAGAGTGGCTTTCTAGGGGGCATGTACTGAAGAAGAGGTTCCAGGAGCACCAGTGGGGGACCCCAGAGGAGGAGGATTGGGCTGCTCTGTGCAAAAACCATAGCACGAGCAAGTAAGTATGGCATGTTTTTTATTTAATGTAAAAAAAAAAGTTTTACAATCACTTTTAAAAGAATAAGAGAAATATAAAAAATGCATTTTATGAGAAAAGGAGTTTTTTCCTGATTCGTAGTACTTTAGCACAGTAAACCTCAACCAGGTAGCATTCTCAGCTATTTAAAAAAAGGCAAATTCATAAGTAAATTCTTAACAGACACTATCTGCTGTAAATATAGATCAAGTATTAATACTATAATGGGATATCAGTGGTGGCTGGTGGTTTTATTTTTTGGGGGGGCGGCAAACAACCATCAGGGGAACAGGCGCATGGATGGGGGGCAGCGCCCGTGCGCCCCTAATGGACGGGCCGCCACTGCGGGATATACTAAATAGCTATAAACTGTACTTTATAGAATCGTCCAACTGCTTTCTATTGGGGCACTCATGTAGGCTCGCTCCCGAGCTACCCTGTCTGCGTCTCTTGACACAGAGAGCATGACTTGGCACCGCTCCCCTGTCACAGAACTTGATTAACAGCATTGTCTCCTGCTGCTATTAATCTTCCCAGTGAGGAGGGGGTATGCCGAGAGAGCCACTGCTCAAATGTACAGTGCTGGATCGAAATTGGGTATAAAGGGGGTGAGAGGGGGATTCTGTTACACAGAAGGTTTTTGATCTCAATACATAGGATGCACTAAGGTAAAAAAAAACTTTAGGCTTTAGAAGCACTTTAAACATCTTAGTGCTGCTGGTTTCCTCCATTCTTTTTATGCCACTTCCCATCTGCAAGCACTACCTCCAGCATTGGCCACACATTATTGTTTGGCCCATGTTCCTAATACTGACACTAATAATAAGAGAAGTGTTGATTCTTTCCCACTCTATTAAAGGGAACAAAAAAGTTTTGACTGGAGTCAGGCTTTGAGAGGATTGAAAACATATTTTGAAAGTATGCTAACCTGTTAAAAAGCTTTTTTGAGATTTTATGATTAGGTTTAAATGTATATTGAACCATATCTTAACTCAAGAACAAAAATGTAATATATTGCAACTTACCACATGTGATGGTTGAAACACAGTGGCCTAATGCACCATACACACGGTCGGACATTCCGACCACAAAAAACGTCAGATTTTTTTCCGACCACAAAATCTGTCTGATTTTTTCAAATGGATTTTGGCCGAAATTTATGTTGCATACACACGGTTGCACAAAGTTGTCGGAAAATCCGATTGTTCGGAACGAGGTGACGTAAAAAAACATACAGCGGGACTACGTAGAGGCCAGTAGCCAATAGCTTTCGTCTCCAAATTTTTTCTTAGCATGTGTGGCACTTTGTGCATTGGAATTCTCTACACATGATCGGAAAAAGTCTGATCAGATTTTGTTGTCGGAAAAATTTAGATCCAGCTCTTAAAATTTTTCTGTTGGAAATTCCGACGGAAAAAGTCCGATAGAGCCCACACACTATCATATTTTCCGACAACATAATCCATTCGTACTTTTTCCGTCGGAAATTTTCGGCCGTGTGTATGGGGCATAAGTGTATAGCAGTCCAATGCACAGTACTCATGTTCCCTAAGCAGCCCTTTTAATTGGATTACTGTGCAGGGGATGTTTTGGACTGCTGGGTAATCTCCTACATCCTGCTGGCACAGAGTATTTAGAATTTTCGGTTTATCCATTGTCTTTCTCTCTTTTATTTCCAGTTAGAAAACACTTAACAACAATAATTTTAGCAAAGATTACAACAAGAAACTCAAAAAATCAAGGCAAGTGGACACAGTGTCATACCAAGAATGCACAAGAATCTGATGTAAGCGGATTTTAGCAACACCTGGGCCTAAAGCCCATGCTCCAATCTCGATATGCCTAGCTAAGTAGACACTATTTTAAACTTCCCACCTGCTGATCTCTAACTTAATCCGCCTGTCATATCTGTAGGCGACATAATGCCATAATGCTATCTCTTTCAACAATTTCCTGGATTCCATTTATGCTTTTTAGCTTTTCCGCTGCTGTTTGCTTTCAATTTCCAAGGACTATGTATCCCATAGTACCTTGCTGCCTGCAAGCAGTGATTCCTGTATTGACTCCGCTTCCTGAAACTCCTCCTCTCAGCACCTCTGTATTTAGAAGGCAGGACCTGTGAAATGTGTGGCACAGCAGGGACATGTCACAGACCATAGGGAATGTCACAGAATTCATGTGTGGGGATATTCACAAAGGGAATTTACAAACTTCAATATCAGATTAACCACTTAAACCCCGGAAGGATTAACCCCCTTCCTGACCAGAGCACTTTTTGCGATACGGCACTGCGTCGCTTTAACTGACAATTGCGTGGTCGTGCGACATTGCACCCAAACAAAATTGACGTCCTTTTTTTTTTCCACAAATAGAGCTTTCTTTTGGTAGTATTTAATCACCTCTGCGTTCTTAATTTTTTGTGCTATAAACAAAAAAAAGAGCGACAATTTTGAAAAAAAAAAGCAATATTTTTAACTTTTTGCTATAATAAATATCCCACAAAAATATATAAAAAAACAAATTTCTTTCTCAGTTTAGACCGATATGTATTCTTCTACATATTTTTGGTAAAAAAAATCACAATAAGCGTATTTTGATTGGTATACACAAAGGTTATAGCGTCTACAAAATAGGGGATATATTTATTTTCTATTTTTATTAGTAATGGGGGCGATCTGCATTTTTTATCATGACTGTGACATTATAGCGGACACATCGGACACTTTTGACGCTACTTTGGGACCATTGTCATTTATACAGTGATCAGTGGTATAAAAATGCACTGATTACTGTGTAAATGGCACTGGCAGGGAAGGGGTTAAACACTAGGGGGCGATCGAGGGGTTAAGTGTGTCCTAGGGAGTGTTTCTAACTGTGGGGGGGTGGCCTATCACTGACATGATAGCGATCACTGCTCCTGATGAGAGGGAGCAGTAGTTCTCTGCCATGCCCCTGGGTAGAACAGGGAAATACATAGGCATTTCCCCATTCTGCCGCTCCATGACACGATCGCGGGTCCCCAGCGGACATCGAGTCCACAGGACTCGGGGGCACGGTCATGGAGTGTGTGGCAGGCACGCACGCACCCACAATGCCACGATTTAAAGAGGAAGTACATGTACGGCCCTGGTGCCCAGCCGAGCCATTGTGCCGATGTACATTGTCGTGCGCTGGTCGACATGTGGTTAATAGGGTAGGTTAATAATTGAAATACAAAATGGAAATGAATATATGATTTTACATGTTAACCATAATATGACTTTAAGTCATATTCTATGTCTAGAGCGATTAAAAAAAAAAGATATGGTCAGAATACATTGCACAGTGTTTATAAATCATAAAACATTGTCTAGCTTTCATTACACCCTATAAACCAGAGATGTTTTACCTACAAATAAAAAAGGTTTATTCAAGCCGTATGAGAATTTGGAATTTACAACTAACACATTGAAAACCGAAATCTCAAAAGAATGTGTAAAATGTTCACTACAGTATTTGGCACTAACCTGGAAATAGTAAAACAAGTATGTGGTGTTGGTGGAATGGTCATTAGAACATCTTTAGGGAACATAGAGTGTAAACCTGCCAGGTCTTGTGAAAATGTTGCCTGCAGGAATATGTGCTGAAACTTGGATCCAAGCAGTAGCACCTTCTGTTATTTAATTCTTCAATGGTACCTCATTATTTCTATTAAAGTGGGTCTGTCAGTAACTTAAGACATGTCAGAATCTAAAGAAACAATATTATGTTCTTTTTTTTTTAAATTGTAACTTTTGTCTTTTAAAACATTCTCGACCTCCAGTGAAAGGACTGTGTAAGCCTGAGCAACTTGGATCTTCAGAAAGAAAAATCTTGAAAAAGAAAAAGTAAAGTTATAACGTGGTTGTGATAAGAAGCCTTGACTTGATCTGCTAATGTAACTCATATCCCAATTCAATATGGAGCTGTGGCTACCTTGTAAGTTACACATCCCTCCAACATAGTACAAGACTGGATGATTCAAATAAACATAGGAAAACTCATATCTTAAATTCTTTGGTTAGTTGTAAATGTATACAGCGATTATTTAAATTTTTAACATTTTAAAATATATATTGGTTTCTTCTATATGTTGAAGACTCCGGTAAGTTGAACTTCATTGCATTGCTATTGCTGACCCAGGTGACAAGCCAAAAAAGTGGTACACTTTTCACACTGATTTGGAGGCAGACCAGACATGGCACTTCCTAATTTTGGCAGACACTTCTACAATGAATTAAATGTAAGCAGGGAATGTTCGGTTTGGGAGAATCCCAATGAAAATACAGTCATGTGCCAGCTTCACTAGGAGACAATCAAACACAGTTTGTAAAAGCTGTTTATTATGTTTATTCTATTGCTAAAGGCACTTAGATACATTATAAATATTTTACAGGTAATTTTTTTTTAGAAAATATGTATTGTTGCAGTTATTTGTTTGAGCATAGCTGTTGTGTTGTTTACTTGGAAGTCTCATAGCAAAACTCAGCCACAGCCTTCCCATAGAAAGTAAAGAGCCATATGGAGGGGTTAAGGCCATAGTACAAAGAATCCTTCATAGTCTTATTCAGAAAGTGCCTGTACTGTAAATGTACTGAGTGTTTTTACAATGGTATCTGCATGCAGTCTATGTCTAACTGAATGCATACCTGCTATGTGTGATTAAGCTCTGTTTTCCTGGTGCAAGGCTGTGCACCAATGAATGTGTGTGAGCATTTTTATGTTTTTAGAATACAATGTTAAATAAATTGAGGATTTTTCACTATGCAAGTTTATTTTCTTTTTGGCTGCATCTGAACTTGGCGGGCGACTGTAGGAGGTAAAGACTGAGCTGCTGATCCAGGGCCCCCACTTCCCTTAACCCCTTCAGATCCATGCTATAGCCGAATGACAGCTACAGCGCGGATCTGCTTTGCTGGGAGGCCGTCAATAGACGTCCTCCTCTTTGCCCCCTGCAGGGAACTCGTGGTGCGTGCTTTTACCACCGAGTCAATGAGACTCGGGTGATCACAGATCGGAGTAAGGGGTCGATCCCAGCCCCTTACCACATGATCAGCTGTCAGCCAATGACAGCTGATCAAGTGATTTAAACAGAAGATCGGTAATCGCTTTCGTTTTCTTCTCACGCTGATAGCGTGAGGAGAAAAAAAAGCCAATCACCGGCTTCTGTGCAAGGGACATCGGTCCTGAAGAGGAAGAGGCAAAACCGCCTCATACGTGCCCACCAGTACCGCCTGCCAATGCCCTCTGCCAGTGCCATGAATCAGTCCCCACAGTGCATTGAATCGGTATCCTCCAGTACATAAGTGCCAGTAATCAGTGCCACCTATCAATGCCCACCAGTGGTGCCAATCAGTGCCTCATAAGTGGGTCCTAGCAGTGCTGCCTATTATTGTCACCTACTAGTGCCAATCAGTGCCCATTACTGCCACTCATCAGTGCCCATCAGTGCTAGCTATCAGTACCACCTATTAGTGCCCTTCAGTGCTACTTATCAATGCCCTTCAGTGCCGCCAATCAGTGCCACTCATCAGTGCCCACCAATTCCACCTACCAGTGCCCACCAGTGCCACCTCATCAATGCCCACTAGTGTCACCTATTAGTGCCCATCAGTGCAGCCTATCAGTGGCCATCAGTTTTGCCTCATCAGCGTACATCAATGAAGGAGAAAAATTACCTGTTTGAAAAATGTATTAACAAAATATAAAACGTTTTTTTATTTTTATTTTTAAATATGTCTTTTTTAATTAAAAAAACAAAACAAAACAAAGAGGTGATCAAATACCACCAAAAGAGCGCTCTATATGTGGGAAAATAATTATAAAAAATTAAATTTGGTTACAGTGTTGTATGACTGCGCAATTGTCATTCAAAGAGTGACAGTGCTAAAAGTTGAAAATTGGTCTGGGCAGGAGGGGGGTTTTGGTGCCCAGTAAGCAAGTGGTTAAAGTGGATATACATTTTATTTATATATATATATATATATATATATATATATATATATATATATATATATATATATATATATATATACTCATACTGGGAATATGTTAATCTGGTGAGTGTTCTCTGTCAAAGGTGGTGGCACTTGGGTGTTTGTTTGCATGGAAGAATATAATAAAAATTCTATGGAGCATGAAATATCACATAATTGTCAGAAACAATGAAATCAGGCCGAGACAAAGGTACAGTTAAATCGCACATGTTTAATAATAAAAGTAAAAAGAAAAAATGTAGTCAAAACATAGCCAATGTTCAGTAACCAGAACGAATAGTCAGCCAAGCCAGAAATCAGGAATCAATGTAGCGGAACAGAAAGCAGGATCTGGAACCAGAAGGGATGTCAGAAAAGCAAGTCTTGAACAGGATAGCAGGAGAACGTTTCTGTGATGTTGACCAAGATGAAGGCAGAGCTCCTCTGAACTGGACGACTTAAGTAGGCAGGATTGTTTAGCAGGATATCAACAACAGCTGAGTAACTGTAGAGAGAGATGGAAGCTGGCAATCAGCCGACAGCTGAGCGGCCAGCTCAGAGAAGGAAGGGCTGAGCCCAGCCCTGACAGTACTTCCTCCTCAATGACCCCTCCCCTCAGAGGACTACCAGGCTTGATGGGAAAACGTATATAGAAATCACCGAGGAGGGCAAGGGCATGTACGTCCAAGGATGAGACCCAAGAGCAGTCCTCCAGACCGTACCCTTTCAATGCAGCAGGTACTGTATGTGCCCACGGAACCTACGGGAGTCAACAATGGACTGTACTTCATACTCCTCATGGTTCTCAGCCTGTACAGGGTGAGGATGTGGCACTGAGGGATAAAGCAGTTGCAGACCAAAAGTTTTTATAAGGAGATATGAAAAACATTCTAAATACACATATTAGAAGGAAGGTCTAATGCGTAAGCCAATGTGTTAATCCTGTGAATAATACAGAAAGGCCCAATAAACTGAGGTGTGAACTTCAGCGAGGGAACACAAAGTTGGAGGTTGCGAGATGGCAGCCAGACCTTGTCCCCAACCTGGTAGGATGACCCAAATGAGTCGATTCTTCCCAGGGTGGCCAGCTGCCTTGGGAGAATGGTAAGTCTGGAGCACGGCAGTACGGAGACTCTCTGGGACAAAACAGTGCTTACAAGGTTTGTCGGGAGGAGCATGGACTTGAGCAGCAAGAATTTTGTCACCCAAAGAAGAAGTGAGACTGATGCGAACCGTAGCTAGAATACAATCAGGAGGAATCACAGGAAGTGGAACTGACTGCAAATTGGAAGTGGAGGAAAATTGTTGTGACGAGGAGTCAGCCCTTACATTCTTAGTACCAGGTAAGAATGAGACAATGTTATTGAAACTTGACAAGAAAAGAGCTCATCGTGCCCTTCTAGGAGAGAGGTGTTTAGCTTCAGACAAGAATGTGAGATTCTTATGGTCAGTAAGAATGAGAACCAAAACAGTGTACCTTCGAGGAGATGTCTCCATTATTTCAGGGCTAAAATGATCGCCAAAAGCTCTCTGTCACCAATCTCATAATTGCTCTCCACAGGTGACAATTTCTTGGAAAAGTAGCCACAAGGATGTATAGCGCTCTCAAAGGTAGCACGTTCAGACAGAAGGGTGGCAACACCAGTCTCAAAAGCATCAACCTCAGGGATAAAAGGTAATGTAGGGTCAGGATGTGCCAACACAGAAGCAGAAACAAAGGCAGCCTTGAGACTCTCAAAGGCCTTAATGGACTCTGGAGACCAACTCTGTGGGTTACTATCCTTTCTGGTCATATCAGTCAAGGGCTTGACCAGAGATGAGAAGTTACGAATAAACTTCCGATATTAGTTGGCAAAGCCCAGGAAACACTGCAGAGGATGTAAACCCAGGGGTCGGGGGCCACTGTAGGACTGCCGAAAGTTTTTTCTGGTTCCATCAAAAAACCAGCAGTGGAAATGACATAGCCCAGGAATTTAACCTGTTAACGATGTAACTCGCACTTTTGCAGTTTACAATAGAGATTGTTCTCTCTTAGTTTCTGAAACACACGATGGACATTTGTGTGCTGGCTCTCCAGGGACTTGGAAAATATGAGGATATCATCAAGATAAACCACTACACATAACTGCAACAAATCTCGGAGGGCTTTGTTAATAAATTCCTGGAAAACTGCCGGGGCGTTACAAAGGCCAAAAAGCTTTACAAGGTACTCTTAATGGACTGTTCTGGTATTAAACGCAGTTTTATACTCGTCGCCCTCTTAAAATCTTCACGAGATTGTATGCCCCTCTCAAATCAAGCTTCATGAAAACCGTTGCTCCCTTGAGGTGGTCAAATAACTCCGCAATCAATGGAATCGGATAGGAATTCTTAATCGTAAAATGCTTGAGACGCCTATAATCAATACATCTCTCAGGCTGCTATCTCATCCTTGATGGTATTCGAGAGACCATGAGAAAAAGCAATCACAAGTGCCTTATTGTTCCACGCAACCTCTGCTGCCAGAGTACGGAATTCAATGGTGTAGCCGGCATGTTCGATGGACATGAAGCACTTGGCAGCAGAAGCGGAGCATGCGGGAACGTCAAATACCCTTTTAAATGAAGCCACAAATTCAGGATAACTTAAGACAACAGGTTTTTTTCATATCCCATAGAGGGTTTGCCCAGGCCAAGGCTCTCTCAGAAAGCAAAG
Source organism: Lithobates pipiens (assembly GCF_037356315.1). NCBI lineage: Eukaryota > Metazoa > Chordata > Amphibia > Anura > Ranidae > Lithobates > Lithobates pipiens. The sequence continues at coordinate 165,215,093 of NW_027507790.1, read as the reverse complement.
ATATCACAAAACCTACTTTGCTTCTGTGTGTGGGAAACGTCTGGGGCAGCATCTCGAAGTATACCTCAACCTGGTTGAGAAAGCCTCTGCATTGGACTGGATCGCCCCCCCCCAAATCACGAAACGGAACCAGACATACCTCTTATCGAGGTAATACTCTAGGCGGGTGCCTGCACAGAGACTGGAGCAGCAGCAGGGTCCGCCGGCAACATAGGTTGTATCGGGGCAGATTTGGGGATTCAGGAAGATTCCAGGTGAGCCGTGCAACCCGGGAGCGTTTGTAAAGCCATGGCGAACTGATCCATGCAGTGATCCAGCTCATCCAATCTGGAAAAAAATATTACCAACAAGTGGATTGATTGCATCTTCTGAATTCATGGCCTTTGCCTACTGTCAGAAACCATGAAATCAGGCAGAGACAGAAGTACAGTTAAATCACACTTGTTTAATAATAAAAGTAAAAATAAAAAACGTAGTCAAAACATAGCCAAATTTCAGTAACCAGAACGGATAGTCAGCCAAGCCAGAAATCAGGGATCAATGTAGTGGAACAGCAAGCAGAATCTGGAGCCAGAAGGAATGTCAGCAAAGCAAGTCTTGAACAGGACCGCAGAAGACCGTTTCTGTGATGTTGACCAAGTTGAAGGCAGAGCTCCTCTGGACTGAATGGCTTAAGTAGGCAGATTTGACGAGCAGGATATCAACAACAGCTGAGTAACTGCAGAGAGAGATGGAAGCTGGCAGTTAGCCAACAGCTGAATGGCCAGCTCAGAGAAGGTAGGGCTGAGTCCAGCCCTGACAATAATGTGCCGAACACTCTATGGACACTTTTTGGTTCTAGCTTTTTTTGTTTGTTTGACTTTTTATTCTTATTTTTTATGTATATTGAGTATTAAGACCACAGTTGTGTTAAATATATCCACCAATGATTAACCTTTACGCTGCCATGCTCTGATTTTAGGGTTAACGCCTTATCCCTAAATACCAAGTCATGAGCTAATCAGTAGTGATTGTCAAGGGGGTATGAAAACAAAGGATATTAGTGGTACAACTGTGCTTATAAAGCCTAAAATATGAGATTAAAGACTATCAAATAAGTGAAACTGTTCCTAGATAATTATTTTGCTTCATCATAGGTTTATACATTAGCCCCAGGATTAAGAAGCTAGTAAAGCACTAGTCATACTATCCAATACTGCTTCCATATTTATTGAATCATTGCTTGCTATGACAAGGTGTTTGTAATCTGTGGAAAACAGATGAACAGACAGTTGCTAGTGCACTTCTTCCTTCTCTCTTGGCACAGATGTAGTCTTTCATGTTGGGCTCACACATTGCAGGGCATACCCTAAGGATAAATGAAGTGATTTTGCACAGGTTAATACTTTGAAAAATACTTTTTATGAAAGATGCCTAGTCAATGTGTTCATGACAAGCTTGCTGAAGCTTCATTCAGACCACATGTTGCACAATGTGTTCTCGCAGTTCGGAATATAGGGCTTTATTTGTTCTAATTAAGAATTCAGCAGGAAGTCCCTGAATGTAAAACCAAAATTACATCAAAACTACCCATAGGTATGATCATTTACTGATCCTGGTGATAGTAGCAGAAGTGCTAGGTGGATCCTTCCTAGGGTCACAGTCCATTGTTTTAGTAGGTGTTATTTAACTAATGGAGAAGACAGGACCTGGGAGTGTCTACATAATTACATAGTTACATAGTTAGTCAGGTTGAAAAAGGACACAAGTCCATCTAGTCCAACCTAAAAAAAATACAATCCCATATACACAATCCTTCACCCAGAGTTGATCCAGAGGAAGGTGAAAAACCCCAGCAAAGCATGCTCCAATTTGCTACAGCAGGGAAAAAAATCCTTCCTGATCCCCCAAGAGGCAATTGGATTTTCCCTGGATCAACTTTACCTATAGTTAGTATGTTAGTACCCAGTTATATTGTGTACATTTAAGAACAAATCCAGGCCTTTTTTAAAGAAATCTACTGAGCTTGCCAGAACCATCTCTGGAGGGAGTCTATTCCACATTCTCACAGCTCTTACTGCGAAGAAACCTTTCCGTATTTGGAGATTAAATCTTTTTTCCTCTAGACGTAAAGAGTGTCCCCTTGTCCTCTGTGAAGACCTTAAAGTGAATAACTCAAAACCAAGTTCACTATATGGACCACTTATGTATTTGGACATGTTGATCATATTACCCCCTTTAACCTCCTCTTCTCAAGAGGGCAAAGATTCAATTCTTCTAATCTCTCCTCGTAGCTTATCTCATCCATGCCTCTTATCAGTTTGGAAAATCCAGGTATACCACGTCCACAGTCATCCCTCTGTCCAAGGTTTTACTTACCTCCTCATAAAATGAAATCAGGTTTATCTGTGAACTTCTGTCTTTCATGAATCCGAGATGTCTGTTGTTTATGGTCTATGTCTGTTGTTCTATTGTCTATGTGGTGTTTTATTAAACTCTCCAGCCTCTTTACAACTATAGAAGTTAAACTAACAAGTTTATAGTTACTTGATAAAGACTCTGATCCCTTTTTAAATATGGGCACCACATTGGCCCTGCGCCAATCCAGCGGTACCATTCCAGTTCCTAAATATTAGAAACAATGGCCTTGAAATGACAGAGCTCAATTATTTTAGAAAATTTGGGTGGATGTTATCTGGTCCAGGTGCTTTATCCATCTTTATTCTGTCTAAATATTATTGGACCATATCACTTTTGAGCCATTGTGGATCATTTGGGGCTGTGTCACTACCACCCCTATTATGGACATAAGCTCCCCCATGCTCCTTTGTGTACACAGAGCTGAAGATAGTATTTAATAAATTAACATTCTTTTTGTCCTCAGTCACCCACTCTAGATTATTTTGTTAAGGGCCTACATGCTCAGACCTGACCTTTTTACTGTTATTATATTAGATTTTTTGGGGTCTGTCCTACTCTTTTCCAATCTGTCGTTTGTTTTGAGTTTTTGCATCCTTTATTTCCTTTTTACATATTCTGTTATATTCTTTGTAACATTTAAACAATGATAACATTCCTTAATGTTTATATTTTTTAAAAGCTCTTTTTTTGTTATTTATAGCCATTTTAACCATGAGCCACATAGGTTTTATTTTTTTAGCCTTTTAAACGTATTGCATGTAGGAATATACTTTGCAGAGTTTACATACAGTCACTTTGAAGAATTCCCATTTCTGTTCTGTGTCCATTGATGCCAATATTCCCTCTCATCCTAAATCCTGGAGAGCAGCCCTCATTCTTGGAAAATTTGATATCTTAAAGTTACAGTGCCTTGCAAAAATATTCACTCCCCTTGGCTTTTTCAGAATTATATGTGATGGATCAGAACACAATAGTCTAAGTTGGTAAAGTAAAATTTGAATTATATATACATAAAACTATTTTTCAGAAGTAAAAAACTGATAATTGGCATGTGTGTATGCATTCACCCCCTTTGTTATGAAGCCCATAAAAAGCTCTGGTGCAACCAGTTACCTTCAGAAGTCACATAATTAGTGAAATGATGTCCACCTGTGTGTAATCTAAGTGTCACATGATCTGTCATTACATACACACACCTTTTTGAAAGGCCCCAGAGACTGCAACACCTAAGCAAGATGCACCACTAACCAAACACTGCCATGAAGACCAAGGAACTCTCCAAACAAGTAAGGGACAATGTTGTTGAGAAGTATAAGTCAGGGTTAGGTTATAAAAAAAAATCCAAATCTTTGATGATCCCTAGGATCAGCATCAAATCTATCATAACCAAATGGAAAGAACATGGCACAACAGCAAGCCTGCCAAGAGATGACCGCACACCAAAACTCATGGACCTGGCAAAGAGGGCATTAATCAGAGAGGCAGCACAGGGACCTAAGGTAACCCTGGAGGAGCTTCAGAGTTCCACGGCAGAGACTGGAGTACCTGTACATAGGGCGACAATAAGCCATACTCTCCAAAGAGTTGGGCTTTATGGCAGAGTGGCCAAAAGAAAGCCAATACTTTCAGCAAAAAAACAAAACGGCACATTTGAGTTTGCCAAAAGGCATGTGGGAGACTCTCAAAATGTATGGAGTGAGGTGCTCTAGTGTGAGGAGACTAAAATTTAACTTTTTAGCAATCAAAGAAAAAGCTGTCTGGCGCAAACCCAACACATCACATCACCCAAAGAACACCATCATGGTGGTGGCAGCATCATGCTGTGGGAATTTTTTTCAGCAGTCAGGACTGGTAAACTGGTCAGAGTTGAGGGAAAGATGGATGGTGCTAAATACAGGGATATTCTTGAGCAAAACCTGTACCATTCTGTTTGTGATTTGAGGCTAGAATGGAGGTTCGCCTTCCAGCAGGACAATGACCTCAAAAACACTGCTAAAGCAGCACTTGAGTGGTTTAAGGGGAAACATGTAAATGTGCTGGAATGGCCTAGTCAAAGTCCAGACCTCAATCCAATAGAAATCTGTGGTCAGACTTAAAGATTGCTGTTCACAAGTGCAAACCATCCAATTTGAAGGAGCAGGGGAAGTTTTTCAAAGAAGAATGGGCAAAAATCACAGTGGTAAGATGTGTCAAGCTCATAGAGACTTATTCAAAGTGACTTGGAGCTGTGATAGCCGCAAAAGGTGGCTCTGCAAAGTATTGACTTTAGGGGGGTGAATAGTTATGCACATTGACTTTTTCTGTTATTTTGTCCTATTTGTTGCTTGCTTCACAGTAAAAAAACATCCTCAAAGTTGTGGGCAAGTTCTGTAAATGAAATGATGCAACTCCTCAAACTATCCATGTTAATTCTAGGTTGTGAGGCAACAAAACATAAAAAATGCCAAGGGGGTGAAAACTTTTGAAGGCACTGTAAGTGCTTTTATCTTAACCGTATGTATTTGTTGCTTACAGCTAACATTAAATGAAATCATGTTATGGTCACTGCTATCCATATGTTCTTTTATATGAATATTGGTAATAAGATCTGCATGATTTGAGATTACCAGGTCCAGCAGACCGTCATTCCTATTCAGGGCCTCAATAAACTGGACCATAAAATTGTCTTGTTATAGGTTAATACATTTATGCCCTTTAACTGTCCCAGCAGTGCAATTACTCCAGTCAATTTCTGGGTAGTTAAAATCTCCCATTATTATCACTGTCCCAGCCCTTTTAGCCCTTTCCATCTGTGCAAGGAGCTGAGTCTCCACCTCCTCACTAACACTGGGAGGTCTATAACAAAGTCCAATGACAACCTTTTTAGTATGCACACCCATGTACAGTTCCACCCATAATGCTCAACTAGGTCCTCTTTCACACTCGCTTTGAGATCACTTCTCACATAGAGATAGACACCGCCACCCCTCTGTTTTACCCTGCCTTTCTGAAAGAGAGCATCGCTGGGAATATTAATAGCCCAGTCCTGAGAAAAATGAAGCCAAGGTTCAGCAATACCAACTAGATAATAGTTCTCCTCCTGCCCCAGAGATTCCAACTCACCTATTTTGCTTGGCAGACTTCTGGCATTGGTGAACAAACACTTTAATTCATTGTCACATTTTGCAAATGTATGTTGCATATTTTAGTACAAATAGTACCATCTCCAATGGTTGATTGTAACATAGGGTCCTTTATATCATCTGCCATAGCCCTCCCCCCATCTTTCCCCATTCCCCCCACCAATAGGGGCTGACCCCTGTCTGACCTGTCTGCCCCATTATAAACTAATTCACCCCCCCTCATCCTAGTTTAAATACTCTTCCAGCCTTCCCATGATCCTCTCCGCCAGCACAGTAGACCCCTTTCCATTTAGGTGCAAACCATCTTTAGCATATAGGTTGCACCCCAATGAAAAGTCACATACATGTGATACAATTGTCCATGTTCAGCTATCGATCCGTTTTGGAAAATAATTGTTATAAGCAGCCTGTTTCCAGCTTAAAGTAAAAGCCTAATCAAATACATTTTTTAAACTTGGTTATAGAAGATTTTTATTATCAATGCTGTCACTGGGGAGTCATAATTTTAGTAGGACATTACATTTACTGGGTAATTTGGATTTAGTCTTTTGTAAGAAACGCCCAATGTTTCTAAAACAACAAGACCATTGCATGAGCATGTGCAGGTTTCCAAGCATAAAGTCACCGCAACTTGGCATTATTTCAGCCTATTTTAGCTGGAATCTGTTATAGATAGATTATTGATCATTCTTCAGCTAATTCCTGATTTACCTGGGGCCTGACCTGTTATAATTGCCTTCCCCTGTACGATCCAGCTTGCCTTTGATCTGCTTCTGGATTCCTGTCTACCTGTGGCGAACTCGGCCTGTGTTTGGACTCTGCATCCTGCATACTGATTTAGTACATCGTTGTCTGACTATAAACTAACCTTACCTTCCATCCTAACTCTGCCTTGTGTTCCTGTACCTCACTACCTGGCTGTTGATGATCTTGGCCTATAACCTGTTTCTATCACTGCCCATTTAATTTCCTGTCTGTCAATCACCTCAGGCTTGTGTCTTGGCTATGTTCCTGTCCATGAATCGGGTGCTATCATGTTTTTTGCTTCTGGTCCGTATCTGGCGGTTCACTTTTTGTCTCACATACAACAGCTGGCACTGTCGCAACATCCGCCCTTGTGCCACTCATGTCCTCACATCCCACCACCACTACCAGGGGTGTTGGACAAGAGGTGCAAGAGAAACCCCCTCTTTAGCTCGATCTTCACCAAGTACATGACATCTACGCAGAAAGAGGGGGTCCTTATCTGCTTGTAATAAGCAGGAGATAAAACTGGATCATAGGAGTAATGTTCTGTCTCAAATGTAGCTTTATGCAAATTACATACTATTTTAATATGTATGGATGGTTAGTGCTGACTTAAATCCAGGCAGTGTAAACTCACCAAAAAGATTTAGTGGAGGAATTCAATGTAGTTTATTGGCACATTACAGAGGATTTTTTATCTAGGTTTTTCTTGTAGGTGAAAATACATTTCTATCTGAAAACCTCTGTCCCAAGGGGTGCATATAGGATTAGTCCTATCTACATTATCAATGATGGTTTAATAATAATTTATAATAATATGTTCTCTGCTGGTTGTGTCATTTAATTGATACATTCCCATAATTTTCTTTAGGAGATGCAAGGTAAAGATCTATTGAAACTCAGTTGTTAAGGAGCATTGTGTCTTGTTTCCTTTGTATCCCAGAGGTGAGTGCTGTACAACATTTTAGTACTTTGATTTTCATTGTCATAACATTTTTACACCTAGATCTAATTCTAATACAGTATATGGTGCACAGTAGTAATTATGAACAGTATGCACAGCTAATTACTATACATTTTGGGGGGGGGGGGGGGGCAAAACATAATATGTAAGACTCTGATCTCGACATATTGTGTGCCGAGTCCCATCTGGTAAACATATGAATGTAATTTGTATTTGCCTCCAAGAGTGTCAGGTCACGTGTATGAATCTAGACACAGTACCACATGTTACAATCGCTTTTGATTTGGCCTATTACAACATGCTGGGACAGCTGTACAGCTAGCATGATAAAACAATAACAGGAATATTGTGTGTCATACGCTGCTTGAAGTTCTCTTTATAATGAGGTGTGAAATGTTGGTGAGCATAACAAAGTGTTAAGGATAACAGAGATTTTCCTTACACAAACTTTGCATTACCTATCTGCACACATATGTTCTCATGGTAGATATTCAAATTAAAGTATATGTAACGTGAAATAATACAATTTGTATCTTTCGTGGACAACCCGCAACTTAAAAAATATGTGCAGCTTTTCTATTGTTGATAAGTTCCTATTTTACCTCGTGATCCTGCCAGCCAGGGTACTTTCTGTCACTTTCATCATGGCGACAACACTAGTGCTTTACTGTAGGAGCAGTGTTGGCCACCTGTGCAACATGTTATCTAGAGCTACATGCTGACAAACAGCTCCCCTGTACGTTCGGTCTTCTTCTCTGTAGTTAAAGTTGGCCACTACTCCGGAAACCTTCCTGCGACCCTAAGTGACAGTGGTTCCAAGGGCCATGCACTTATAGATATGTTGGGTGCACCTGTAAAGGAAGGTGTGTGCCATAGTTGTTGAACTGTACATTTTTATTTTTTTAAATAAGTATTTGAAGTGCAAATAATATAAAATATCAGTTCCCCCCAGTAGGCTTCATGTGAGTCCTACAAACTAGGAACTAAACAGTTTGCCTGCCAAAGGTATTTAGGTTCTAAGTGTATGTGCATTATCAGGATGGTAATTAGAAAGCCATTGTCAACTAGCATTTTGTGCATACTTTAGAGCTATAACACAAATCCTGTTCATTATCTATCGCATCAATGACTTGAAACAAGTATGCAGCCAGTATGTGCTATTTAATAGTGATGGACGAACTTCCGACGGGACGTTTCGCGAACGCGAAACGCGAACGGACACAAACGTTCGCGAAAACGACCGTTCGCCGCGGGCTCCATTGACTTCAATGGGAGGCGAATTTCGCAAACCTTTAGGTCGAATTTGCGGCCACGGGGTAATTATTAGGGGGTAGCACGTAGTCCCACCACCTGGACAATAGCATAATACATGTATGAGGTGAATTTGGGATCGATAACTACAAGCATTTTTTTTTTATTTGGGAAATTGTTCTGACAATTCAGGACTATGGAGCTAATGAAGGCAATGGAGGAGAGGGAAGGTCAGGGACCAGGGTAGGCAAACAAGAGGGTGCAGGAGATACAGAGCACTGACAGCAGCACCGTAATACAGAGCACTGACATCAGCACCGTGACATACAGCGCTGACAGCAGCTCCGTGACATACAGCGCTGACAGCAGCTCCGTGACATACAGCGCTGACAGCAGCTCCGTGACATACAGCGCTGACAGCAGCTCCGTGACATACAGCGCTGACAGCAGCTCCGTGACATACAGCGCTGACAGCAGCACCGTGACATACAGCGCTGACAGCAGCTCCGTGACATACAGCGCTGACAGCAGCTCCGTGACATACAGCGCTGACAGCAGCTCCGTGACATACAGCACTGACAGCAGCTCCGTGACATACAGCGCTGACAGCAGCTCCGTGACATACAGCGCTGACAGCAGCACCGTGACATACAGCGCTGACAGCAGCTCCGTGACATACAGCGCTGACAGCAGCTCCGTGACATACAGCGCTGACAGCAGCTCCGTGACATACAGCGCTGACAGCAGCTCCGTGACATACAGCGCTGACAGCAGCTCCGTGACATACAGCGCTGACAGCAGCTCCGTGACATACAGCGCTGACAGCAGCTCCGTGACATACAGCGCTGACAGCAGCTCCGTGACATACAGCGCTGACAGCAGCTCCGTGACATACAGTGCTGACAGCAGCACCGTAAGCAGCCCCAGGAGGAAGTCAGCACAGCACAGGGATGGTGTGATCCCCTCATAATAAGAACCCCCAGGAGGAAGTCAGCACAGCACAGGGATGGTGGGAGCCCCTCATAATAAGAACACCCAGGAGGAAGTCAGCACAGCACAGGGATGGTGGGAACCCCTCATAATAAGCAGCCCCAGTAGAAATATGACACCGCTCAACCTCTTCAAAGAGGAGGGTAGGGGCATATAGTACGGTGTGCTTTTTTGGGTCAGGGAAGTGAGCCAAATGAATTAAGAAGGTCTGTGTGCTTGATTCCAAAAATTGTTTATAGACATATACATGGTCTACTGATCACATGTGTTGAATTCCTCCGAGATCCATGCCTCATTCATTTTTAGAAATGTGAGGTAGTTAACACTGTCGTGAGCTAGGCGAGTACGCTTATCGGTCACAATCCCCCCTGCTGCGCTGAACGTCCTTTCGGACAGGACACTGGATGAGGGGCAAGCCAACAGTTCGATTGCAAATTGGGCAAGCTCTGGCCAGAGGTCAAGCCTGCCCACCCAGTAGTCTAGGGGTTCATCACTCCTCAGAGCGTCCACATCGGCCGTTAACCCAATGTAGTCGGACACCTGACGGTCTAGGCGTTCCCTGATGCTGGATCCGGATGACACCTGTCGATGGGTCGGCTGAAAGAATGACCTCATATCCGAAGTCACCAACACATCTTCAAACCGGCCTCTTCTTGCAGGCGCTGTTGGATTGGTACCCGCAAATCCTTCTCTGGGAGTGGGAATTGCTCCTCTGCCAGCGCACGCAAAAGCAGAATGCAGCATTTCTCGAAGCAAGGCCTGGAAGTGCTGCATTCTGACAGCCCTCTGCGACGGCGGTAACATTTCCGCCATTTTGTGTTTGTACCGGGGATCTAAGTACGTTGCCACCCAGTACTGGTCCTTGACCCTCATGCTTTTTATACGGGGGTCCCTATTAAAACACTGGAGCATGAAGGCCCCCATTTGCACTCAAGCGGAAGGTATGTGGTGGTGGTGGTGTTGTTGGTGGTAGTGTCTTTGGGGGTGCACATAGCAGAGAGTGAAGAAGAGGGTGCAGATCGAGAGGATGAGGAGGGTGCAGAAGAATAAGGCTGAGTGAGCCACTCAACCAAGTCTGGTGCGTCCTTTAAAGTAATTGAACGCACCTTCTGCAACTTCCCACTTTGGCTCAAGGCTGTTGCTCCTGCCCTACCCCTACCACCCCTGCGGAAGGGCCTGCCTCTTCCTCTGCCTGTCATTTTTTAAATCACCCTGTGACAAAACTCTTAGTCCCTATACCGCTGAAGGACTGCTGCAGTATAGGGCAGCGGTCAGCAGTAGTGCACGTCAACCCTATGTATTGTGGACCGATAGCGGTCCTTACAGAACAGCAGACTGTACTGCACTCAGGCCTATGTACCGTAGCACCCTATACCAAGTTACCAGTCCTTATAAAAACTTTTGTGGACCAAGCAGGTTGTGTGTTAGTGTTTAGCAGACTGTGCGTCAGTCCCTATACCGCTGAAGGACTGCTGCAGTATAGGGCAGCGGTCAGCAGTAGTGCACGGCAACCCTATGTATTGTGGACCGATAGCGGTCCTTACAGAACAGCAGACTGTAACGCACTCAGGCCTATGTACCGTAGCACCCTATACCAAGTTACCAGTCCTTATAAGAACTTTTGTGGACCAAGCAGGTTGTGTGTTAGTGATTAGCAGACTGTACGTCAGTCCCTATACCAATGAAGGACTGCTGCAGTATAGGGCAGCGGTCAGCAGTAGTGCACGGCAACCCTATGTATTGTGGACCGATAGCGGTCCTTACAGAACAGCAGACTGTAACGCACTCAGGCCTATGTACCGTAGCACCCTATACCAAGTTACCAGTCCTTATAAGAACTTTTGTGGACCAAGCAGGTTGTGTGTTAGTGATTAGCAGACTGTACGTCAGTCCCTATACCAATGAAGGACTGCTGCAGTATAGGGCAGCGGTCAGCAGTAGTGCACGGCAACCCTATGTATTGTGGACCGATAGCGGTCCTTACAGAACAGCAGACTGTACTGCACTCAGGCCTATGTACCGTAGCACCCTATACCAAGTTACCAGTCCTTATAAGAACTTTTGTGGACCAAGCAGGTTGTGTATTAGTGTTTAGCAGACTGTGCGTCAGTCCCTATACCGCTGAAGGACTGCTGCAGTATAGGGCAGCGGTCAGCAGTAGTGCACGGCAACCCTATGTATTGTGGACCGATAGCAGTCCTTACAGAACAGCAGACTGTACTGCACTCAGGCCTATGTACCGTAGCACCCTATACCAAGTTACCAGTCCTTATAAAAACTTTTGTGGACCAAGCAGGTTGTGTGTTAGTGTTTAGCAGACTGTGCGTCAGTCCCTATACCGCTGAAGGACTGCTGCAGTATAGGGCAGCGGTCAGCAGTAGTGCACGTCAACCCTATGTATTGTGGACCGATAGCGGTCCTTACAGAACAGCAGACTGTAACGCACTCAGGCCTATGTACCGTAGCACCCTATACCAAGTTACCAGTCCTTATAAGAACTTTTGTGGACCAAGCAGGTTGTGTATTAGTGTTTAGCAGACTGTGCGTCAGTCCCTATACCGCTGAAGGACTGCTGCAGTATAGGGCAGCGGTCAGCAGTAGTGCACGGCAACCCTATGTATTGTGGACCGATAGCGGTCCTTACAGAACAGCAGACTGTACCGCACCCAAGCCTATGTACCGTAGCACCCTAGACAGACCAAGTTACCAGTCCTGATAAAGAGCTTTGTGGAACAAGTGAGTTGTGAATGATTAGCAGACTGCAGCAGAAGGGCAGCAGTCAAGTATAATATTCTTTCTATATTTGGAAGAAAGAATATTATACGTGTACAAGCCTATTACCGTACCACTGATACCAGTCCTGAAAAGAACCTTTGTGGAACTAATAGTAACAGCAAGTCTTTAAAATTATCCTCACTGCCTGACACACTGCTTCCTGCCTGTCCCTATACAAATTGGCAAAAAAGAGTAGGCTGGAACGATTAGCTGGAATAGCTCTTTTGTGGACCTGATAGTAACAGCTAATGATGATGATGATGATGATGATGAAGAAAGACTAATCTGGCTGAGCTGTCCCTAAAATAGCAGCATACAGCGCTCTGTCCCTTTATCTAAACTGACAAAAGAAACTCAGGCTGCTGACCTAACACCTATACCAGTCCTGAAAAGAACTTTTGTGTACCAAATAGCTAGCGTTTTCTCTGTCCCTACTCCACACAGGATCCTTTCCCTACAGTGACAGAAGAAAGAATGTAAAATGGCCACCGGATCGGGTGTATTTATAGGTTAGGGGGAATGTCCAAGTGTCCATGAGCTGTCATGTCTCAATTGGTTGTCCTGTAACACATGATAAACGTGTCACGAAAGGTTAAAGTTCTTGTATACATTAAACACGTAAGTCCGCCGGGGCGAACGACGGAAAAAGGCGTTCGAACCCGCGGACGGCGAAAGTCGGAAATTCGCCGCGAAACGACCGCCGGGCGAAACGTTCGTCCATCACTACTATTTAATATATATGTATAGTGCACCTGTAATGTAACTAAAGCATGTAGACTGTAAATGGAAGGTCCACCTATTTACAGCACCCCACTCCAGAAATAAAGTTTGACCAAAAATAAAAATAAAAAACTTACCTTAGGTCTGCTTACATCTGCTTCATTCTATTTAATTATTTTATTATTTTTATTAAGCTATTAAACACATAAAAACATTCCACATAATTTCAAAACCATATATATATATATATATATATATATATATATATATATATATATATATATATATATATATATATATATATATATATATATATATATACAAAACATTCATAATAAACAACACAAGAACACAAAAACACAAACATGGATCTATCTCATAATACACTCCAAGTTGTTGGAAATATTGCATTGCCCCCCCCACACTGGAAGAGAAACCCACCCACCCCTCCTCCCCACCCAAAAGCAAAAGCAAAGAGCCCCCCCCCACCCAAAAACAAAAACAAAACATTCCCCACCTCTCTTGCTCCATATCGTGTTTTCCTTTATCCAATGTATATACTTTGTGAATACTACCCTTACCACCTATAATATTGAATTCTCTTAGTCACTTCCTTTTTATATAAGTAAATCTGTGACCTTTCCCTACCCCTTTTAATTATTTATGAGGAGGAGAGAGCCTCATCTCTCTACCGCCATTATAGGTTCCCTTACATAACGTGCATATTTCCATGTAACAAACAAAAAAAGGGGGGGGCGGCGGAGGGACATCTAATTGCTGCCTATATTGCTCACATAAACCTGGGTTTGTCTAAATTCCAACCAACTCTTCCAAATACTAACATATTTTATTTTGAAGTTGGTTTGCATATGTATTACTTCTTCCATAAGCCTGATTTTATCTACCTCTCTGAACCAATCCTTTATCGTCGGTATTTCCTTTGACTTCCATTGTTTCAGAATTAATGCCTTTACTGCATTCAACAGGGATGGAATAATTGCTGCTCTATATTTCTTCCTTGGCATCCCCGTTCCTTGGAACAGGCATTGCCAGGGGTCAAATCCAATTTCATTCCCACTGATCTTCTTTATCCAGTCTAAGCCCTTGTACACACGGTCGGCAGGGCAGGACTTAGGGTGGTGGGGGCCCCTGGGCTTGAGTCACTTTTGGGCCCAACCTTATATACATTATTGGATTTATCGGCGTATAACATGTACCCGAAGTTTAGGATGGGATTTTAAGGAAAAAAACTTTTAGGAGGGAAGTTTAAGGAAAAAAAACTTACATTTAAATGCCCATCAATGCACCCTTATCAGTGTCCATCTGCAGCCCTGCCTATCCATCTGCAGCCTTGTCCAGTGTCATTGCAGCTTTGTCAGTGTAGTCTTGTCATTTGCAGCCTTGCCCCAGTGTCATTTACAGCCTTGTCATTGCAGTCTTGAAGTTTAAAAATGGCGCGTTTCGGTGGCTCTCGGGTCCTCTTGGCGGCTCTCGGGTCCTCTTGGCGGCTCTCGGGTCCTGTCGCAGTCCCGAGTGGAGCAGAGAGTATCCGAGTGTACTCGGCTTGGCTCACGTTCACGCCCAGTCCCTGTGTTATGTCCATCATAGGGCGGGACTGGCCGTGACTGTGAGCGGAGCCGAGCTGAGTACACTCGGCTATGTATCTCTGCGGGGCCCCCTATTTGGTGGGGCCCATGGGCTTGAGCCCAGTCAAGCCCAATGGTAAGTCCTGCCCTGACGGTCGGACATTCCGATGGAAAATGTCCGATCGGACTGTGTTGTCGGATAATCCGACCATGTGTGGGCTACATCGGACTGTTTCCGCCGGAATATCCGACCGACAAAGTTATAGAGCTGGGCTATAAAATTTTCCATCAAAATGATCCGATCGGACTTTGTCCGTTCATTTGTAGAGAATTCCTATCGAACAAAGTGCCACACATGCTCAGGTCAAATTCCTAGACCAAAGTTATTGGCTACTAGCCTGAAGGTAGTCCCGTTGTAACGAAATAACGTCATCACGTTCCTAACGATTGGATTTTCCGGCAACGTTGTCCGACCATGTGTATGCAACACTAGTTTCGGACAAAATCTGATGGATTTTGTTGTCGGAATGTCCAACCGTGTGTACAAGGGCTAATACTGTCCCAATATGGTTGAATTAGATGGCACTGCCACCATATGTGTTCATGGGTTCCAACCTCCCCACATTCCCTCCAACATAGAGGAGATATATTGGGGTTAATTTTATGCAATTTTTTGGGGGACATAATACCATTTAATTAATCATTTATAATTAATTTCCTTCATCCTTGTGTCCATTGAAGAGGAATGAATATAGTCCAAAACTTAAATTTTCATTATTTCAGGCAATAACTGGTTCAATTCTATTTCCTAACTCTCCAAAGGACACGTGGACCCAACATCTGGGGGCATCATCAACATCCTGTATATATTACAAATCCCCTGTCTGTTTATTCCTCCTTGGTCAACTAGTCTTTCCCATGAGTTTAGCCCACTAACCAATCGGAGGGGTTTTGGGAGAGATTCTACAAAATGTTGATGTTGTCTGTATTTTCATACATCCCATGATTTTGTACCATATTTTTCTCGCAATTCCAATAATGAACAGAGGATGTTTCCTTTCAGAACATCTTTTTTACCTCAGGTGATCTGAGGAGGTCCATTTTAAATACAGTAAGTTATTATTTCCCAGTGGAAAATAATTATTACCTGTCAGAGGCATCAGTGGACTATTATGCTGCCAAGATATATTTTAACAAGCTTATCCCATGCTCTTAGTGTTTCTATTGTGATTGGAGCCATTTCTCTGGAGAGACCTCTGTGTTGCTTTGGGATTCACATGATCTGGCTCAAAGCTGATTTACTCAACTTTGCCTCCAGTGACACCCATTTTTTATGCAGAGAGCCAAGAACCCAATGCATAAATCTCCGCAATACTGCTGCCACGTGGTATTTTTCAAAATCTGGAAGGAATACACACCCACAAAGCTAACATTTTACCTACTTTTAATACTGAGTATTCCTGAAAATGTATTTAAAAAATGTGTCAGTATGATATGCAGCCACCTCTGGAACTCTGCAGGCATTTTCTTAAAGCTGATATAATGGAGAACATCAAACTTTAACCACTTCAATACAGGGCACTTTCACCCCCCTTCCTGCCCAGTCCAATTTTCAGCTTTCAGAGCTTTCACATTTTGAATAACAAATGCGTAACACTGTACACAAACAAAATCTTTATCATTTTTTTCCCACAAATAGAGCTTTCTTTTGGTGGTATTTGATCACCACTGGGGTTTTTATTTTTTGTGCTACAAATAAAAAAAGACCAATTTAAAAAAATAATAATAATATGTTTTTCATTGTTTCTGTTACAAAACCTACTTGTATCAGTTCCTGGCAGTGACTTGGATCAGTTCTGGCAAAGCTTGTATGAGGAGTTCTCATATTGCACTGAGCTGTCCTATGGGGCTGCAGGGCTTCTGGAACTCTGTCTGGACATGCCTGGACAGTGCTGATTGGTCCTGTGCTGATCACATGCACTCTCCCAAGAAAAAAAAACTTCTCTAGCAATACTCACCAAACTGAGCATGTGCAGATTGACTCCAAATGCTCTGTCTTATCCGGATTTGTCAAGGGGGACAGTGCATGGAGGGGAGGATCTGTGCAAACAAGATCAAGCAGCCTTTTTACACAGAGGATTAACTCCTTAGATTCTACAGTGAGTATAACAAGCATGATTTACTGCATATGCAGACTGATTTTACTGTTGTGGGTTTAGTAACACTTTAAGGTAAAAAAAAAACCTGCTCCCTCCCAGACCCTTTTTAAACACATACCGGATCTTGAACCAGCCCTATTCTCATCTTTAGTAACACTTTTCCACTGTCTCTCTTCTCATAGGAGACTTGCCCATTGGCTCCTGCTGCTGTCAGTCAAATCCTGTGAGAGAGGAGTGGGGTCAAGTCGCACTGTGTGGGTCTATGGACACACAGCCCCGCTTGAGAGTGAGTTTGCATGAGAGCTCCCATAGCAAGCGGCTTGTTATGGGGGTACTCAGAGAAGAGAAGGGGTATACAGCGCTGGTGGAGGACCCCAGAGGAGGAGGTGTGTAGCCACTCTGTGCAATATCATTGCACAGAGCAGGTAAGTAAACAAAATATATTATTTTAATTAAAAAATATATATATTTACAATCACTGTAAGAATTAGTTTGCACAAAGCTGATTTTTCAGTGATGAATAAATGCTAGTGTGCTAACTAACTCTTTTGTTTATGCTCTCTATATCTCTCTATGATGGATGGACCTTTTTTTTTTTTGTTACTTAAAAAATCTTTACCATTTGAAGCTTCATTACAGATTGTAAACGCTAACATTGCAGGGTCTTCAGATTTCTCATGTATTGAATTGTAATGTAACTGTACTGTCTGCTCTCACGGTGTAAAGCTCTGCACAAACTGTTGTCGCTATATAAATCCTGTATAATACTAATAGTAATAATTACATTGTAGAGTGTTTGGACTTTTATAATTATCTTCTTTCTATGGTCATCTGCTTAATGGGCATCTAACAATATGGATAACATCCAGAATATATGGTTTCAGTGGTCCCTGTAGAAATGTGTGTGTGAACATTCCTGTAACCTTTATTGCAGGCTAAATCCCCATGGAAGCCCACGAATACTGTGTATTTTATATATATGCTGTCTTAATAGTCCCTGTAGAAGTCTATATGTGGGTAATTCTTTTATTTAATAGATTATTGGCTAAATCCACTTTGAGACTTCCTCCATATTTGGAGTGCTCAAATTCCTTGAATAACATCTATACAGTGCCTACAGGTTGGCTGTATCACACCAGCAAGCTGGCTTCAGTTTATGGATGCAACTGCTTTTCTTGGAAGATTCAGCCAATTAAGAGCCTTTTCTGTGGTCCCACATATTTGCATTGTAAGATTATTCTATCTTTCTAACAGTGCGTAGAACCATTGATGATTCCTCCCTGAATGTGGTCTGAAGGATGAAATGGATGACCTAGTATATCTTTGATTCATTATGCTACAGCTATTTTTTTCACTCTGTGATTTATCATTCTATTTATACAAGCATTCAAGGGACTATTGTTACTTGGAGAGAGTATCACCACTATATCTACATGATAATTACATATTTTCTGTTTATACTCAATATGTTTATTAAGAGTGAGTTTATACATATATTTATATTTTAGGATGTATTTACATATTTTTTTCACTAAAATTATCATTTTGGTTGGAATCTTGTTTTTATTTGTGTTTTTGTCTTTATAGTTTTGTAATAAAATATGTTTGTTTAGAAGTTGGTTGCATATGAGTTGACCTTTTTTTTCATACATTTGAACCTCCATGACAACCCTACAAAGTAGATATTTTTATAGGAGTGGTTTCTAACCCATTTGTTTCCTAGACCCTAGGCCATCCACCAGCAAGAGCTTCCTACCAAACGCTATAGCCTTGTCCCACTATTTCACTGTGGCCATAAAGGTTGTCTAAATCCAAAAAAAAAAAATTAAAAAGCTATTTGTTGAATCAATCTGCTGCCAACTACCCAAAACAACATATCAACTCTGAGCCTTTAAATTAATACTCTGGTAATTTAGATGGATGACATTGTCTTCATATTAACTATAAAACTTAAACAAAAACATTATATGACAATTTCCATGACTTATCTAAAGAAAGGACAGCAGGAAGTAAGTTTAAAGTTTTATTTACACTTACCTCTTCTATGTTGATCTCAGATACATCTCTCCAAAGAACCATTTGTAACAACTAAATCCACTCTTAAAATATATGGATAGGAAGAGTGCATGGACCAGATTTACTGAGCTAATCACCATTTTCAGAGATGCATGTGAGAAAGAAGATTATGAAAGTATGTGTGATTACACTTAAAGTGTTTGTTATCCTAAAAATAAACAGATCCTATTCCCTTAAATCATGTTATACAGCCCAGTGCTTGTGCTGTGTAAATTGGCCCCTTCTATCACCTAAAAAACCTGGCTGATCCTGCCTGGATACATTCTCCCCCCTGTAAATGGACCACAGTTTATCATGGCTGCTGAGCCCTAACACCATGCTCAGCGTACAGGCCTCCATCATCCACAGCCCTGCTCTGTCCTTCCTTGTCCTCCTCCCCCCCCCCCCGCCTGTCTGCTCGTGTCAGTGCCTGCCCGTTTTGCTCCTGCTGCTCTCATAATTACTATAAAATCCTCCTATCCCCTCTGTAACATAACAAAATGTGTCCCTGTGCCTGTGTTATATAAAACATATGCTGCTCTGTACCTACCCTGTTTCCCCTAAAATAGGACCTAGTGTGATTGTCGGTGATAGCTGCAATAAAAGCCCTACCCCCCAAATAAGCCCTAGTTAAAGTCCTTGTAGGTCTTCTTTTCAGGGTAGGGCTTATTTTTGAGGAAACAGGGTAGGGCTTATTTGGGTGGTAGGGCTTATATTGCAGCCAACACTGACAATCAGGCTAGGTCTTATTTTAGGGGAAACAGGGTATATCAGAGCGGCTCCTGGTGATCACGTGACTCCTTGTCTCTTTCTCTCTCTCCTCTCTTCCCCTCCTCCCCGGCTGACGTCATCAGGAGTGCTCTGCTGCACCCGCTGGAGCTGTCAGCCGGGCAGAGGAGAGTTCTGAGGAGTCACGTGAGGGGTGGGAGACACTCTGATGTAAGTACAGGTCAACATATTGTTTATATAACACAGGCACAGGGACACATATTGTTATGCTACAGAGGGGATGGGAGTATTTTTTATTAGTAGTGGCTTAACAACCACTTTAACTTCTGCCATCTACTTAGAAGTAATTTTTCTACACATTGTATGCAATGCCAGCATAGCACTTTCAATTACACAAAAACTGTACATAGCACTTTCAATTACACAAAAACTGTACATAGCACTTTCAATTACACAAAAACTGTACAATCTTTAATATTTAAAAATGCATACTTTTGTAAATGTATATTCAAAAGACCATCAAATTCCATAACAGTCGATAAATGCTATCATTTTATCACCTTCTATTTATATATTCAACAATATGTCACCATCAACATGATGGGGTTGATTTATGTGTGTGTATGCTATGCTTTGATAATACGGTATATGCAAAAGAAAAAACTATACTCTATATGGTGCATTTTGACCAAGCATTGAAGGAAAAGGAATTATTCCCTATAAAAACATTAATGTGAACTTCTAACTTGCCACACTAATAAATACACTTTAGTGACTGATCAACTTTTCCATCTTTGTTTCCAGAAATGTAGAGCAAACATTTCTTCTAATCACAATAAACCTAGCATACCGCACAGGCAAGGACCCTAAAAAAGGTGGTAGCATTAAAAACTTTTAAGGAATAAAATAAAAACCAATGAAAGACAAAAAAGTGACACCAGCTGTGAAATCATCTCAGGATCACACGGATATGACTTCATTGCCCATCTGTGATTGCTCTAAAAGGATTTTAAAGATTAAAACATTTTAACAGCTGGATACAGTTGTTGTGCCTCTTTTTTTGTGATAGTTGAGGTATAATTCTTGTGTTAATATGTGTGTTGATTTAAAACCTACCAAACAATTTTTAAGTAAGGTTAACTGTTTCTTGAAACAGGGACAAGTTCAGAGAAAAGTTTCAAAGGAGTATTAGGAAATCTGTAGCTGAGTTACGCAAACCAGGTCCTCATAATTACTATCAGATTTCCCTTTAACTGTGATCCTTTCTCTTGGGATTTCCCTGTCTTTTTCTTTAAATATGAAAAGCGAAGCAGAGTTTGCACATAAGCAGGGTCCCATAATAAATGTTGTAACTTAAAGCTGGACTCCAGTTAGACGACTAAATTCACAGATAGCACAGAGGTATGAGAGATGTTTAAGCTAGCAAAGTCTTTATTTTTCTGTTTATCCAGCCATGAGATTTACAGTCCTGCCTGGCAGGAAAGGGTTTAGACAGTTGGAGGCAGCAGTATATCGTTCACCCTGAAGGTGGCATTGTTCCTTTTATTCAGACTGGTAGGAGACCATTAATTGTCCCTTTCAGTGGGCTCCAGGCAGCCATCTTGGGAGGAATTGCAATCTTAATAGATGCTGAAATCACACAAGAACTTCTGGGTCATTCATAGTTAAATAGTTAGTGAGGTTGAAACAGGACACTAGCCCATTTATTTCAACCAACAAGAAAAAAAAATAATGAAAACCCCCATATACACAATCCTATACCCACAGTTGATCCAGAGAAAGGAAAAAAAAAACAATATGACCCAATTTTCTCCAGTCGGGGGTGAAAAAAAATCTTTCCTGGTCCTGGGGAGGTAATCGGATATTCCCTGGATCAACTACCCCTAGTGTTATTAGTTTTAAATAATAATATCCAGTTATATTATATGCATTTAGGAATGCATCCAGGCTTTTCCTAGAACAATCTACTGAACTGAACAGAAGCAGCTATTGATGGAGTATGTGTGAAGAACTTACTGTGAAGAAACCTTTCTGTATGTGGATGTAGCGCTGGCATTTTTGCCTACTAATGCAATGTTAATGTAAGCCTATGGACAGTGTTATTCTTTAGTATTTGGCGCCATTTAGTGACCAAAAACAGGAAATTGACTTGAATGATTTTCCTTTTCCAAGCACCAAAAATATAACAGGAAGTGACTGTTCTGTTTACATTTTATTGTGACCTATTTACCCAGAATGCCAAGTGACCTACCCATGATCACCCTGTATTGAACTGCATGCTGGGTAGGCTATAAAAGGGCCCGCATGGTAATTTTCTCTCTCCTGGACGCATGGCCTGCCTGTGAGGACCTGTGAGGAGGTCTCCAGAGAGCACAGCCTACAGCCACTGCGGAATGGAACGTATATAGGCTTTACCATCCACCTGATTGCTGGAGAGACCGAGTGGCTGGATCGGGAAGGATCCAGAGATACCTGTCGGAGCCATCAGAGGGACTCAGTTCATCTTGCAGAGTGGAGCAGTGTGATAGTGCCGGCCGGCTAGAAGCAAGACTGAGTGCGCCGGAGCAGAGCTGTTCCACTCTTCAGACCCTGTTTGGTGAGAGGGCTGTTTCCCACAGTTTTTACGCACTTTCATACACCTAGACTTTAATGCAGTGTTGCTGTGACCTATAGTCCCACGGAAGAGAACTTAATAAAGAGATTGAGTCAAGCAGGCCTCCAGCCTATTCATCACAATATTATTAGCACTGTGTTATCCCAAAGCAATTACAGGTGTATCACACCACAGGAACAAGTTCAATATTCATCTCAAGTTAACCCTTGTTATTCTACTGTTGGATTACAAAGCGTTATAAACACAAATATCTAGCAGAAGAAAGAATATCAAAGACTGCATCTTTTATTGCAAGTCCTTGTGCCTTTATTAAAGTAGGGGGAGCTCCCTTGTAATTGTGCTGTACCATATTTATCATTTTCATTTCTGTATTCACTAGAGTGTGCTGGAAGTGGGAAGGTGCCCAGAGTAAGAATTAGTCACTCTGAGCACTAGTCCCAATTGAAGTCACACACTCAGAGGTCACCTAAGACAACTGTACAGATACAATCTGCTGTGTATACCTACTGTACTATTACATTATGTTTATGTGACAGTGCAAATGTTGTAATTACCATTTTACATTACTCAATAAAAGTTCCAGTAAAAATAAGTTTCTGGTTAAGTACATTGGTGTGGAGTGTTGTTCCATTATTTAGCAGCGGGTGGAGCCATCGGATACCCAGGTAATAACAAAGGTATACTGTTATTATATTGTGGGGTTATTCTTCGCTATTGACTGAGCCAAGTCAGTGGGGGTTCACTAGCAGAGTACAGGCCCAAACAAATTCAGCAGCTCCTTCGGGGGTCAGTGATACATGTAGGTTAAATCTCTTTTGCTCCAGACGTAAAGAGTGCTCTCTTGTCCTCTGTAATGACCTAAAAGTAAATAATTCTACACCAAGTTCACTACATGGATCACTTATGTATTTATACATGTTGGCCATATCCCCCTTAATCTTCTCTTCTCAAGAGAGAATACATTTCATTTCAGCTAATCTTTCCTCATAGCAGAGCTCTACTGGCCTCTTATCAGTTTGGTTACCCTTCTCTGCATTTTCTCCAGTTCTCTGATATCCTTTTTTGTGAACTGGTGCCCAAAACGGAACTCCATATTACAGATGAAGTCTTACTAATGATCTGTACAGAGGCAAAATTATGTCTCTCTCTCTCTGCAGTCCATATGCATTTTGTTAGCTTTAGAAACTGCAGCTTGGCGTTGCATGCTATTAATAAGTTTATGATCTATCAGAAAACTCAGATCCTTCTCTGCTATTGAATCCTCCAGCTGTTCTCCTCCTAGAATGAATGCATGATTTTAGCTCCCAAGTGCATAACTTTACATTTAGCAATAATAAACCTAATTTTCCACTTAGTTGCCCAATTAAATAGAGCATGTTATAATGATGTTATTCAACTGCATAGCGTGGTGTCTTCTCCAAATGCTGACATTTTACTTTTTAGACCCTATATCATTTATAAATATGTTAAAAAGTAAGGCTCTCAACAGCCCATTTACATGACAAGATGTCAGACTAAGAAAGAGTAAGATAGCGTGTCCCTGGCACCTCTTGGAACCACACCTGTATCTTTAATACTTCACCACAAATGCTCTGACTGTTCAGGGTATTATGAAGTTGTCTGGTAGAATGGGTCCTGTTTACCTCTGATTCTCTCCTCTTTTGTTTGCTTCTCTCCTTTTTTCTTTTGTTTTTTTGCTCTTATTCTTTCTATTAACAGGATAACTGCACCATTTATGATACCACCAAATCCTTCTATTTCACATTGCACTGGGTTTGTACAGGAAGAATATTCGATCTGGATTTCTTCTTTTTTCTACAGTTAATCTGGTCCTAGAATCTACAGCAATATGGTTATAAAGCTGATATATATATATATAACAAATGAAATGGATATTTTGATGATAGGCAACTCCTATCCTCATATTGATTAGTGGTTCCAAATTAATAACTACTGCAGTAGGGAACAGACACAAAAGATACTCTCAGCATCTTTCCAAATAACCGTTCTCCTTTATTATGACGCATTTGAAGGCTTTTATACACATGATTACGTAGGTATCACATTAATATTACAATTGTACGTTTATGGTAACAAGGGGCGTTACATAGGCATGCTTATTCTAATCAGAACTCGAAAGAATGCAAAACATGTACTGAAAACATTATTAGTGCCGTGTGCACAGTGAGGGCATTGTGCAATACATATAAAATAGAATACAATTATATACAGAACCTACAAATTTCCATTACAGTCTCCTCTCTTTTGATCAATATTTTGATCACTAACCATACCTGCTATCACCTTTAACCTGGAACCTCCACACGCTTAGGTGGAGGTAGTCCTGGCCAAAGAGGCAAAAACTCCATTGTGGAGAAAATAATAGCTGAGCAGCTTTTTTCATTACAAAACGACTAAAGTACTGGCTGTACACTCCTGTGGCCAAAATGGCCTTCTAGCCTAATTGCTGGTATGCTGACTTATCAGCACATGTAAACACAGACAATTCTACATAAAATGGAAGAGGTACAAAAGACAAATATGACTTCAACATGGCTAAACTACTTTTCAAATATATGTATCCCTTACAATTAAAGTAATTGAATCAAAAAATACCCTAGACTGTGATCGCAAGAGGGAAACAAATCAAACACAGAGATTTCTTTCATTTAGTCATAGTACAGTGTCTGGTGTGGATCCAGGTGACTTTTCCTTCAAGTTTTGCAAAACTGTACATGAAATAGATGCTGTATTGAGTCTCCAAACATCTCCTTATATATAAATGTCTCTTAACAATCCACATGTCACCTGGCTTTAGTTTTAGATCCTTCCAAACTTTTAGGATCTGGAATTGGGGAGAAAACACATAAATGAGTTTGTCAAAAACCTTAAAAAATCAGCAACATTCTCTGTGAGATCCGAATGGAGGACTTCAGCAGCTGAGACAAAATATAAGAAAGTGAGTAACACACTCCCAACCCAAATCCCAAAGGGAGAGAGTCCAATATCCCCTCACGGGCTTGATAAAATATAATAAAACATTCAGGCAAAAGTTTTCTAGTGTCTTACTCTACTTTGTCCGCTACATTGTAGACAGTAGGGGGTGTAAAAATAAAACCTCAAAACTTCTAGTAAGGACTCTCCTATAAAAATGATTTCCTCTGTTACTCTCTGTAGATTCTGCACTCTGCACTTAAAAACTACTTCTGAGAACACCTTTTTTTACTGTGGCCTGTGCAGTAGCATTTGCCACTGGACATCCAGAAAACATGTCCATACAAACAAAATACATACTCGTAAGATTCCTGACTTGGGCATCTGGATATATCTTTTTGTTATCTCTGGAAGGGATGTTCAGCTTTTGGTAACACCTTTGGTAACAGGTAAAACAAGAAGTGATATGTTATAAAAACAACTGTGGAGAACCCTGGCTCTATCCCACGCTCATTTACTAAGGCAGCCATAGCTACTTGTGACTGATGACACAGTCCATGTGTCAAGCTGGAGGGAAAAGAGTGTCTGCAAACATAAATGATCACCTTTTCCAAAGTCTTGTTTCCTAAGAAGTTGCCCTCTGTGGACCACTTGTGCTTCTCGTTCTGGGGTCCTTAAAGTTGAATTATTAATCCCAGCTATACTGGGCCAGAACTAGTTGTGGAATCTGTGAGTTGCACAGACCCAGCAAGTGTCCGGGGCTGTAAATGCAGCATCCTTAGAGTCGCCTGGTCTGCTTCCATATTTGAGTTTTACTGTTAGTATGGCTACCTCAGCAAGAACCTGGAAGGCTGAAAACAGCCGATCAAATTAACTTGGCATGCTTGATTGGTTTACCTGCCGAAGTAAAAACAAACTTCTGGCCCTTCAAATGGAACCAAAAGCTCTCTATATCTTGACTATCTATATAACTATATACTCTTTTTATAGCTCACAGGCTTTTCTAAAACATGGAGCTCTGCTTCTTGAGCTGGGGAAAAAGGATCCAATGACTCTGAATACTGAGTTTCCTTCTGGGTGATAAACTTCATCCTCAGTATAAAACCAGGAATAACACTACAAAAAAGTAAATACTCGGGTCTTCAGGGAGAGTGTCCTGCACTGGGCTCACAGCAGCTGATTCCTATGTCATCAATTTAACACATGTGTTTTTTCTTTGTTTCCAGCCTCCTCCAATAGAGGCAATAAGGTGGCTGGATTCAAATGTACACATTTTTCATTGTTAGATTTGTACATAAACACACAAAACAAATTCATATTTTGAACCTTTCATTAGACAAACACTTAGCTATATATTTGCTGTGCAGAATGTCGGACTATTAAAAATTAAATATTCAACCAAAATAATATCTGTAACTTTGTCTAATAGCAACTTTGCATAAAGCTACAGCTCTGATACATCGGAGTGAACCCTTCATTACTGGGTCCAGCTTGCATAAATATAACAACAGGGGCGGATCCAGAGTCTAGTTTCGGGAGGGGCACTGCCAGAAAATATTTTTTTTTTGCAGGCAATTTATCGGGAAAATGGCTGGCGTTGTCGCTTCAATCATCACGGCGCTATGGTTGATATGGTGTCAGGATGATTGAAGTGCATTATTTATATTATTACATTGTTATATAAAATTAAATGGTTCAACTCACCATAATCCAGAATCAGTGGGAGCCCTGAGGGTGTCACTTGCCACCGTCGCATGCCACCAGATGCGGCTTGTCACTTGCGACGTCACCTGCCGCACCTTGCAGATTGTCACTTGCCACGTCACCTGCCACAGCTTGCGGATTGTCACTTGCCACATCACCTGCCACACCTTGCGGATTGTCACTTGCCACACCTTGCGGATTGTCACTTGCCACGTCCCCTGCCAAACCTTGCGGATTGTCACTTGTCACGTCACTTGCCACACTGTGGATTGTCACTTGCCAGGTCACCTTTCACACTGGGGAGGCAGTGAATGCCTGAAAACTGCCTCAGTGGTGCAAATTGGCACACATTTGCACTTGAATGGTGCTTCCCCCCCTTCTATATAGCAGCTCAGTGACAGAGTTCAGTCACAGCCCCCATTTTTCTGCCACCAAGCCCTGACAGCACGCCCACTCTTCTCTTTCCTTCAGACATGCACTCCTTCCAGCGTGCAAACTCCATCCAAAGCCCTTCGCGCCACCACCCCTCCCCTCACACACTGCTCAGAGGGCGGAGGGGACCCGCTGCATGGTGGACGGGGACGGAAGGGGACGACGTGATGCCTCGTCATCACGTCGGCTCCGTGACTGACTCCAAGACGTCACTCGTTGCTAGACGCCAGGCGGCCCAAGCGCTAGCAACGAGTGCAGGGTTGCCATGCCAGCGCCCCAGCTCCACCCACCTCCAGGCTCCTCCTGGTCCCAGCGCCGCATAATTGATCTCTAGAGTCTCTCTCTGTTCCGCTGATCGGATGATGAGAGAGAGACTCGGGCAGCGCTGCAGCCTGCAAATGACTGTTACAATCATGTCGGTGTGATATTTTCGGGGGGGGCAATTGACCCGTTGCCCCCCCCCTGGATCCGCCCCTGTATAACAATAGCTTTTTCCTATCATGCTGTTTGTGTAAGAACTCCTGTTTCATGTTTCAAAAAGACAACTTTTTCCTGGCAATATTATAATAAATGATAAGAATACCCTGCAGTCATGCAGAGATGTCCATAAATCCAAAATATTCTTCTACTTATACCTACTGCACTTACAAGGAAAAGGGGCACATCATTTCACAATCCACACATTCTGCTTTGGATTTCAAAAATAAAAATACATAAAAACAAAAGGACCAACAATATGTATGACGGACCAGAAAGCACTTGGCCATCAAAAACTATAAACCAACTGGCTGCAGGCAGCAGCTATCCTAACAGGGTGTGTGGACTTGATGTGATGGGTCTGTTATATTTAAATGTTATTATTACTCTCACATCATGGACCGCACATCAAGTTATTATCAGACTTTAAGATTTCATTTCTGTAGAAAAACTTCCTTATGTATCCCATCCATCTTGGCTTTGTTAAACATTATTGCAGCTGTATTCAAATTAACATCCTCATCTTAATCTTTTTTTTCTTTCCACTCAATAAATGTAAAATTACAAAATTGTTATCTTAATCTAAACAAATTCCTTTTTTTAACAATTTCCCCATTAACCTGGATTTAATTTCCAACCAAAGGTTGTCTAAACCAGTTTCAATATATCTATATTTAATAATAAAATTGTTAAACTCATATTAGTAATTAATACTCATATGATAATTTCAATATCACACACTAATATATATGCACAGATAAATGTCCTTAAAGGGGGACATATTACTTAATTTTACTCAATTTCTCTCTTTTTTTTTTTTTAAATGCACTGTTTCCACTATCAAAAGATATTAAATTTGTGTAAGACACAGTTAATTTGTAACCTTCATTTTACCATGCTTGGAAAACAGATTCAAAAATAATTGTGATCACATTGTTTATCATTAGATTCGTTAACCCGGCACATTTTGTTATAAATGTTTTGTCTAAAAAACTGAAATTGGCATGGTGTCCTCCCAGCTTATCACCAACTCTCATGTCAGCCACATTCTTTCAGGAGAGCACAAAGGAGGGGGTCACATCTGCGTACATGACACAAGCGATAGAACTACAGGTTCCAGCATTCACAAACATACACAAGTATCGCTCTAAAATCGCTTACATTATTCCCATTTGTACACAACACATGCATTTCATTCTCTCTTTATTTTAACACTTTTTAAATACTTCCTTGCTTAAATTTCTGCTTTCTTTATTTTACTAGTTGTAGTGCCTGACCCCAAATTCAGCCCACAACTTAACATCAAAAAGTCCCTTTCTGTCTAGTGTTAATGTCACTCTTGATCCATCCTGCTCACATAAATAGCCGTTTCTCTAGCTGTATACTCTGCATGATTCTTTGTCCTTGTGGACTTTGGTAACCCAGTTACCCATTGTGGATCCCTGTCCACTTTAACCATTAATCTAGGGGCTCAGTATAGGCGGAACCGCACCTTCGGTTCATATATAGCGCTCCTCTTGCGCTGGGCATTTTTGAGGGTCTCTTACCCATCATTCCCTTACTTAATTTAATGCCCATAATGACTGGCCAGTCTTCTCTACGTGTGCCTATACCCTTTTGCCTCTAAACTACTTTATCTAGCAGATGTATTACATTATACTCTGTGAACAGCACTATTCTTCCCTTTCTCTATAACACTCTGATGGACAGTAGAAAGTGACAACATAACATATAACCACTAATCAATACAGTTCGATTAAGGGGAGTAAAATAGGTACCCTTTGTCCCGAAAATGCCTTACCGATCAAGGAAGTCTGATAACTCAAATGTAAGCAAAAGGCTTACCTCAGCCGGCTGATTATCAGAAATTCCCGGATCGTCTCAAGCTCCTCGTTTCAGATACTCAGGGTCACCTGATAACCCCTCCTTTTTTGTGAACTGGTGCCCAAAACGGAACTCCATATTACAGATGAAGTCTTACTAATGATCTGTACAGAGGCAAAATTATGTCTCTCTCTCTCTGCAGTCCATATGCATTTTGTTAGCTTTAGAAACTGCAGCTTGGCATTGCATGCTATTAATAAGTTTATGATCTATCAGAAAACTCAGATCCTTCTCTGCTATTGAATCCTCCAGCTGTTCTCCTCCTAGAATGAATGCATGATTTTAGCTCCCAAGTGCATAACTTTACATTTAGCAATAATAAACCTAATTTTCCACTTAGTTGCCCAATTAAATAGAGCATGTTATAATGATGTTATTCAACTGCATAGCGTGGTGTCTTCTCCAAATGCTGACATTTTACTTTTTAGACCCTATATCATTTATAAATATGTTAAAAAGTAAGGCTCTCAACAGCCCATTTACATGACAAGATGTCAGACTAAGAAAGAGTAAGATAGCGTGTCCCTGGCACCTCTTGGAACCACACCTGTATCTTTAATACTTCACCACAAATGCTCTGACTGTTCAGGGTATTATGAAGTTGTCTGGTAGAATGGGTCCTGTTTACCTCTGATTCTCTCCTCTTTTGTTTGCTTCTCTCCTTTTTTCTTTTGTTTTTTTGCTCTTATTCTTTCTATTAACAGGATAACTGCACCATTTATGATACCACCAAATCCTTCTATTTCACATTGCACTGGGTTTGTACAGGAAGAATATTCGATCTGGATTTCTTCTTTTTTCTACAGTTAATCTGGTCCTAGAATCTACAGCAATATGGTTATAAAGCTGATATATATATATATAACAAATGAAATGGATATTTTGATGATAGGCAACTCCTATCCTCATATTGATTAGTGGTTCCAAATTAATAACTACTGCAGTAGGGAACAGACACAAAAGATACGCTCAGCATCTTTCCAAATAACCGTTCTCCTTTATTATGACGCATTTGAAGGCTTTTATACACATGATTACGTAGGTATCACATTAATATTACAATTGTACGTTTATGGTAACAAGGGGCGTTACATAGGCATGCTTATTCTAATCAGAACTCGAAAGAATGCAAAACATGTACTGAAAACATTATTAGTGCCGTGTGCACAGTGAGGGCATTGTGCAATACATATAAAATAGAATACAATTATATACAGAACCTACAAATTTCCATTACAGTCTCCTCTCTTTTGATCAATATTTTGATCACTAACCATACCTGCTATCACCTTTAACCTGGAACCTCCACACGCTTAGGTGGAGGTAGTCCTGGCCAAAGAGGCAAAAACTCCATTGTGGAGAAAATAATAGCTGAGCAGCTTTTTTCATTACAAAACGACTAAAGTACTGGCTGTACACTCCTGTGGCCAAAATGGCCTTCTAGCCTAATTGCTGGTATGCTGACTTATCAGCACATGTAAACACAGACAATTCTACATAAAATGGAAGAGGTACAAAAGACAAATATGACTTCAACATGGCTAAACTACT
This sequence comes from Lithobates pipiens, assembly GCF_037356315.1. Taxonomy (NCBI): domain Eukaryota; kingdom Metazoa; phylum Chordata; class Amphibia; order Anura; family Ranidae; genus Lithobates; species Lithobates pipiens. Next base: position 165,183,999 of record NW_027507790.1, on the reverse strand, counting down.
TTTCAAATATATGTATCCCTTACAATTAAAGTAATTGAATCAAAAAATACCCTAGACTGTGATCGCAAGAGGGAAACAAATCAAACACAGAGATTTCTTTCATTTAGTCATAGTACAGTGTCTGGTGTGGATCCAGGTGACTTTTCCTTCAAGTTTTGCAAAACTGTACATGAAATAGATGCTGTATTGAGTCTCCAAACATCTCCTTATATATAAATGTCTCTTAACAATCCACATGTCACCTGGCTTTAGTTTTAGATCCTTCCAAACTTTTAGGATCTGGAATTGGGGAGAAAACACATAAATGAGTTTGTCAAAAACCTTAAAAAATCAGCAACATTCTCTGTGAGATCCGAATGGAGGACTTCAGCAGCTGAGACAAAATATAAGAAAGTGAGTAACACACTCCCAACCCAAATCCCAAAGGGAGAGAGTCCAATATCCCCTCACGGGCTTGATAAAATATAATAAAACATTCAGGCAAAAGTTTTCTAGTGTCTTACTCTACTTTGTCCGCTACATTGTAGACAGTAGGGGGTGTAAAAATAAAACCTCAAAACTTCTAGTAAGGACTCTCCTATAAAAATGATTTCCTCTGTTACTCTCTGTAGATTCTGCACTCTGCACTTAAAAACTACTTCTGAGAACACCTTTTTTTACTGTGGCCTGTGCAGTAGCATTTGCCACTGGACATCCAGAAAACATGTCCATACAAACAAAATACATACTCGTAAGATTCCTGACTTGGGCATCTGGATATATCTTTTTGTTATCTCTGGAAGGGATGTTCAGCTTTTGGTAACACCTTTGGTAACAGGTAAAACAAGAAGTGATATGTTATAAAAACAACTGTGGAGAACCCTGGCTCTATCCCACGCTCATTTACTAAGGCAGCCATAGCTACTTGTGACTGATGACACAGTCCATGTGTCAAGCTGGAGGGAAAAGAGTGTCTGCAAACATAAATGATCACCTTTTCCAAAGTCTTGTTTCCTAAGAAGTTGCCCTCTGTGGACCACTTGTGCTTCTCGTTCTGGGGTCCTTAAAGTTGAATTATTAATCCCAGCTATACTGGGCCAGAACTAGTTGTGGAATCTGTGAGTTGCACAGACCCAGCAAGTGTCCGGGGCTGTAAATGCAGCATCCTTAGAGTCGCCTGGTCTGCTTCCATATTTGAGTTTTACTGTTAGTATGGCTACCTCAGCAAGAACCTGGAAGGCTGAAAACAGCCGATCAAATTAACTTGGCATGCTTGATTGGTTTACCTGCCGAAGTAAAAACAAACTTCTGGCCCTTCAAATGGAACCAAAAGCTCTCTATATCTTGACTATCTATATAACTATATACTCTTTTTATAGCTCACAGGCTTTTCTAAAACATGGAGCTCTGCTTCTTGAGCTGGGGAAAAAGGATCCAATGACTCTGAATACTGAGTTTCCTTCTGGGTGATAAACTTCATCCTCAGTATAAAACCAGGAATAACACTACAAAAAAGTAAATACTCGGGTCTTCAGGGAGAGTGTCCTGCACTGGGCTCACAGCAGCTGATTCCTATGTCATCAATTTAACACATGTGTTTTTTCTTTGTTTCCAGCCTCCTCCAATAGAGGCAATAAGGTGGCTGGATTCAAATGTACACATTTTTCATTGTTAGATTTGTACATAAACACACAAAACAAATTCATATTTTGAACCTTTCATTAGACAAACACTTAGCTATATATTTGCTGTGCAGAATGTCGGACTATTAAAAATTAAATATTCAACCAAAATAATATCTGTAACTTTGTCTAATAGCAACTTTGCATAAAGCTACAGCTCTGATACATCGGAGTGAACCCTTCATTACTGGGTCCAGCTTGCATAAATATAACAATAGCTTTTTCCTATCATGCTGTTTGTGTAAGAACTCCTGTTTCATGTTTCAAAAAGACAACTTTTTCCTGGCAATATTATAATAAATGATAAGAATACCCTGCAGTCATGCAGAGATGTCCATAAATCCAAAATATTCTTCTACTTATACCTACTGCACTTACAAGGAAAAGGGGCACATCATTTCACAATCCACACATTCTGCTTTGGATTTCAAAAATAAAAATACATAAAAACAAAAGGACCAACAATATGTATGACGGACCAGAAAGCACTTGGCCATCAAAAACTATAAACCAACTGGCTGCAGGCAGCAGCTATCCTAACAGGGTGTGTGGACTTGATGTGATGGGTCTGTTATATTTAAATGTTATTATTACTCTCACATCATGGACCGCACATCAAGTTATTATCAGACTTTAAGATTTCATTTCTGTAGAAAAACTTCCTTATGTATCCCATCCATCTTGGCTTTGTTAAACATTATTGCAGCTGTATTCAAATTAACATCCTCATCTTAATCTTTTTTTTCTTTCCACTCAATAAATGTAAAATTACAAAATTGTTATCTTAATCTAAACAAATTCCTTTTTTTAACAATTTCCCCATTAACCTGGATTTAATTTCCAACCAAAGGTTGTCTAAACCAGTTTCAATATATCTATATTTAATAATAAAATTGTTAAACTCATATTAGTAATTAATACTCATATGATAATTTCAATATCACACACTAATATATATGCACAGATAAATGTCCTTAAAGGGGGACATATTACTTAATTTTACTCAATTTCTCTCTTTTTTTTTTTTTAAATGCACTGTTTCCACTATCAAAAGATATTAAATTTGTGTAAGACACAGTTAATTTGTAACCTTCATTTTACCATGCTTGGAAAACAGATTCAAAAATAATTGTGATCACATTGTTTATCATTAGATTCGTTAACCCGGCACATTTTGTTATAAATGTTTTGTCTAAAAAACTGAAATTGGCATGGTGTCCTCCCAGCTTATCACCAACTCTCATGTCAGCCACATTCTTTCAGGAGAGCACAAAGGAGGGGGTCACATCTGCGTACATGACACAAGCGATAGAACTACAGGTTCCAGCATTCACAAACATACACAAGTATCGCTCTAAAATCGCTTACATTATTCCCATTTGTACACAACACATGCATTTCATTCTCTCTTTATTTTAACACTTTTTAAATACTTCCTTGCTTAAATTTCTGCTTTCTTTATTTTACTAGTTGTAGTGCCTGACCCCAAATTCAGCCCACAACTTAACATCAAAAAGTCCCTTTCTGTCTAGTGTTAATGTCACTCTTGATCCATCCTGCTCACATAAATAGCCGTTTCTCTAGCTGTATACTCTGCATGATTCTTTGTCCTTGTGGACTTTGGTAACCCAGTTACCCATTGTGGATCCCTGTCCACTTTAACCATTAATCTAGGGGCTCAGTATAGGCGGAACCGCACCTTCGGTTCATATATAGCGCTCCTCTTGCGCTGGGCATTTTTGAGGGTCTCTTACCCATCATTCCCTTACTTAATTTAATGCCCATAATGACTGGCCAGTCTTCTCTACGTGTGCCTATACCCTTTTGCCTCTAAACTACTTTATCTAGCAGATGTATTACATTATACTCTGTGAACAGCACTATTCTTCCCTTTCTCTATAACACTCTGATGGACAGTAGAAAGTGACAACATAACATATAACCACTAATCAATACAGTTCGATTAAGGGGAGTAAAATAGGTACCCTTTGTCCCGAAAATGCCTTACCGATCAAGGAAGTCTGATAACTCAAATGTAAGCAAAAGGCTTACCTCAGCCGGCTGATTATCAGAAATTCCCGGATCGTCTCAAGCTCCTCGTTTCGGATACTCAGGGTCACCTGATAACCCCTCCTGGCTGGCTCGCCACCTGAAATGGATATTTTGATGATAGGCAACTCCTATCCTCATATTGATTAGTGGTTCCAAATTAATAACTACTGCAGTAGGGAACAGACACAAAAGATACGCTCAGCATCTTTCCAAATAACCGTTCTCCTTTATTATGACGCATTTGAAGGCTTTTATACACATGATTACGTAGGTATCACATTAATATTACAATTGTACGTTTATGGTAACAAGGGGCGTTACATAGGCATGCTTATTCTAATCAGAACTCGAAAGAATGCAAAACATGTACTGAAAACATTATTAGTGCCGTGTGCACAGTGAGGGCATTGTGCAATACATATAAAATAGAATACAATTATATACAGAACCTACAAATTTCCATTTCACAAACTTAATTATTTTATGATGGTATTCCTCCTAAATGGTTCTTGGGTCACTGCTTAATGATTTGTACTATTAATATTGTACATGTGCTGCCTTAATCGCTTCTTGTATGTTACAGGATTTTGCTATTCTATCTGTTATTCTCTTTTCTTTTTGTAGCAACGAGGCTTAAAAAATAAAGTTAAAAAAAGTAAGGATCCCAATACTAAACCCTGGGGTACACGACTAATAACCTTAGACCATTCAGAATATGGATCATTAATCACTACTCTCTGAATACATTCTTTTAACCAGTTTTCTACCCATTTACAAACTGAATTGTCTAAGCCTCCAGACTTTAACTTACACATTAGCTGTGTGTACCAAACACTTTGGCAAAATCCAAGTAAACTATATCCACAGCCATTCATTTATCTAAGTTTTTGCTTACATCCTCATAAAATTAAATCAGATATGTCTGACAACTTCAGTGTCTCATGAATCCATGCTGACTATTGCTTAAAATATTATTTTCTAACAAAAGCTCTTCTATGTGGTCTTTTATCAAACTCTCAAGTATCTTCCTAACTATAGACGTTAAACTAACCGGTTGTAGTTATTGGTAAAGACTTCGATCGGCCCCGACGGTATCTACTTTGGCTGTATGGGAATCTTTGCACTCCCGATATTCATGGAAATATAACTCATCAATGATGCCTCTGCTATACCATTCCTATTTTCCACCCAGTTCTTTAGAAAATACCTCAACTTCACCATGTGATCGAAAACTCTAAAGTGAAGCCTATGCAATGAATATGTGGCCCTACAAGATACAGGTATTTTACCACAACCCATTCAATCAAGTTTAATTAACTCGAGCAGAAGCAATATTTTCACGGGTAGGATTTTGAAACTTTCATGTTAACTTCCTCTATTCTAGAAGAAAGGGAGGTAAGTATAAATTGCTTGTCAGGTGGTACTGCATGCCTGTTAAGTTACATGCAATGTTTTCTTCGAATTATCCTCTATGCTGAAAAGAATGTGGAGAATGTGGAGGTTGTGCCACACGTGGTCATATCTGATGGTCCTGTCCCTTTATTCAAAAATATTGTCAGACAGTTATCAATATGGCCTCCATAATACAAAAGGACATTATCTAATTTTTTTTTTTTTTTTTTTTTTTTTTTTTTTTTTTTTCCACATCAGAAATCCTATGCAGGAGACTTAATCACCTTTCAGCTCATTTATGTCTCAGCATGATTCCTCATCATCGTGGCTTATAATGATTATTTCCAATCTTCTTTATTAAGTTTTCCATCAAAGGTTACAAAACGTTCTAAAAACAAAGAAACCAACTAACAACAACAGCCCAATTTTACTCCTTCAACTTTTCCCCCCATTCTCCTTTCCACCCTCCCCTCTCCCCCCCAATCCCCTCCTCCCTCCCCCTCCTTCCCCTGCCCCCCCCAACCCTCCCCCTCCCCCCTCCCTCACATAAGCACGAGAATTACGGTAAACCACCACCACAACACCTGTATCACCCTCTGCTAATTCCTTTTAATCAATAGGATAACCCATCTCATTTATCCAGGGCCTCCAGATTTCTTTCCACTCTCTAAAATTCCCTCTCTTTACATATAGTGTCTTCTCTTTCCATACTAATTCATTAATACTTTGGGTCCATTCACTCACCAGCGGGGCCCTCTCAGCTTGCCATCTTTGCGCGATCAGCCTACGTGCTTGGAACAAGCAACGTACCACTGCCGCTGTAGTACTTTTTGATTCTCTCCGCTCCTGTCTACAACCCAGCACACACAGGATCGGGTTCATTACCAATTCTAACTCGTAGATCTTATTAATAGTGTCCACCACCTCCCTCCAATACCGAAATAACTTTGGGCAGCGCCACATCATGTGGAGAAGGTCCCCCTGTCCCCGACATCTAGGGCAGTTGTCGTCGGCTCTCCTGCCAAACAGGCATAGTCTCTTGGGTGTATAATAGGCCCTGTGTATTAACATCAAATGTGAGATCCTTTGAGAGGGGGAGACCGACGTCACCGGCCCAAGCTCCATTATTCTCCTCCACTGTACCTCTGATATTTCCCCTATATCCTCTTCCCACTTCCTTTTTAAGTTCGGGTGATCAACTTCCAGGTTTCGGTTCATACCTAGCTGGTTATAAATTTCTGATATACACCCACTTGCCCTATCCGTTGTAAGTAATTTCCAAAGTAGGGGTGTTTTATCCCACCGTATCGTGTGCCCCCCGAACTGTGCTACTAAGGCATGTCTCACCTGTAGATAACTAAAATATGATTGTTGGGGTATATCATAGATCTGCTTTAAGTCCGGGAATGTTCTTAGGGCCCCTCCGTCGTAGAGTTGGATCAATTTGGTTATGCCTTCCACTTCCCACCTTTTAATCTTACCTATTTTAAATAATTCCGGTAGGTTTTTATTGTCCCAGAGTGGTGTAAATTCTGGCAGCCCAGTGTAGCCCATTTTTAATTTCACCGTTTTCCATATCTTGCCCAGCATCTTAGTTACAGAGTTACTGTGCTGAAAGGATTCTGCCTCCAAGGCCTCGGCCACAAGTTCGTGTGGGGCTCCTACCATCCTGATCCCTCCCCTTAACTTTCTTCCCTGCTCCGAGTCGCAACCCGCCAGATGCTGCAGCTGCGCCGCCAGGTAGTAATTCCTAGGGTGTGGCACCGCCAAACCTCCTCTATCTAACGGTAACTGTAACGTCTGGAGTCGTATCCGGGCTGTGCCCTTCTTCCAAATAAGCTCCCGGAAGAGGGTGTCCAGTTTTTTGAACCACTTTTTGCATATCCATACCGGTGCATTGTGTAAGACATATAGCAATTGTGGCATCCATATCATCTTTATCAGGCTGGAGCGACCCGTCGCAGATAACGGCAGCCTACTCCAGACGTCACACTTAGACCTAAATCTATTCAGCAGTGGAATTAAATTTTTATTGATGTACTGATTAGGGTTCACTGTCAAATATACACCAAGATACTTCATAGCATCTACCACCCTCACCTGTATCCCCCCCGGCGCAGCCGCCCCATCCAGGGGGTCGACCCGGAGCAGCTCAGACTTCCCCCAATTTATGGCCAATCCTGAAAATTTTCCAAAGCCCTCTACTAAGGTAACTGCCTGACTCAATGACGGACCCGTATCCCCCAGGAAGAGTAGGACATCGTCCGCGTATAAGGCAATCTTTTCCTGTCTCTCCCCCTTTCCTTGAAATCCTTTAATCCCGGGGCTTTCCCTAATCGCTATTGCCAATGGCTCTATAGCCAACGCAAAGAGCAGAGGGGACAGCGGGCAACCTTGCCTTGTCCCTCTGCTCATTTCGATCTTTTCAGAATACCTGCCATTAACCCTTACCCTAGCGCTTGGGGCGTTATACATCAATTTGACCCAACCAACAAAGGAAGGGCCCAGACCTATTTTCTCTAGCACACGCCAAAGATACTTCCACTCCAGGCTATCAAAGGCCTTTGTTACATCCAGGGACATTATAGCCCTTGCCCCTATATTCTCTGAGGGGGTCTGCATGTTTAAAAAAGTCCTTCTGATGTTCATGCTAGTAGACCTTCCCGGGATAAATCCCGTTTGGTCAGGGTGTACTAACTTTGTGATGAAATGATTCAGCCTATTTGAAAGTACCTTGGCCAAGATTTTTTCATCCGTATTTAATAACGAGATTGGCCTGTATGAGGCCACTTCCAGAGGGTCCTTATCCGCTTTGGGGATCACAATGATAGTTGCCTCCGTCATTGAGTCAGGCAGTTGTCCTTCCCCCAGTGTACCCATTAAGGTCTTATGTAACTCTGGGAGCAGCAATTCTCCATAATGTTTATATATTTCTACCGGGAGTCCATCCGGGCCCGGGGCCTTTTGATTGGGCATCCCAGCCACTGCTTGCTGTAATTCCTCAATAGTTATCGGGGCATCTAATACTTCCCTCTCCTCCTGGGTAAGAGTCACCATTTCCAGGCCTTGCAGAAATCTATCTATTTCCCCTTCTTCCCCTGCACCTTGTGATCGGTATAGCTCCCTATAAAAATTCCCGAATATTTCTACTATCTCCTCTCCCCTTTGGGTCGGTTCCCCATTTGGGGCTCTGATGCTAGTAATGGCTGAGGGAGGGGCGTTTGTTTTTACCAGCTGAGCAAGCAGTCTGCCCACCCCCTCTCCTTCTCCAAAATACCGTTGTTTCAAAAAAATTAGTTTACTTTCTTCTTTTTTTATGATTGCTGTCTTATAACCTTGTTGTTTGTTTAACCATATTTTTTGATTTTCTGGGGTTGGATCCTTTACATAGTTGTTTTCCGCCTCTAATACTTCCTTCCTAATACACTCCTCCCACATCCTGGATTTTCGCTTCATCCTTGCTACCTGCTGGATCAAGGTACCTCTAAGAAAGGCCTTTAAGGTATCCCAGATTACGGTAATTGGGGCGGTACCCACGTTAAAACCGATAAATTCGCGTATTTTTGACATAACTTCCTCTTTATCCTTTATTAGTTCCAACCAAAAGGGACTAATCTTCCAGTTCGGTTGAGTTTTTTTCACCCCTGTGCTTAATACTACCCTTACCAAGGAGTGGTCCGATATCCCCCTGGGCATATATTCTATATCTCTTACGTTTTGTGCCATCTCTGTGTTTCCTAATGCCATATCTATTCTGGAGAGGGTGGCGTAGGTTCCCGACAGGCAGGAGTATTGCTTAACTTTCGGATTTCTCTCTCTCCACAGGTCCATTAACCCAATTTCCTTCAAAAAAAAACTCAATCTAGTTTCTCCCATACCCCGGGGTCGCACTTTAGGGGGAAATCTGTCCATATCTACATCGAGAACTTCGTTGAAGTCTCCCAGCACTATAATCGGGATACTTTCTTTATCCCCAATAAATTCCATCAATTTATATACAACCTCCATTTTAAACGGTGGGGGTATGTATATATTTGCCAGGATGCAGTAGCTACCCTCCAATTTACCATACAAAAAAACATAGCGACCTAGTTCGTCAATGCTGACCTGCCTGCAGGAGAAGCTCACCCCCTCTTTTATTAACACACTCACCCCTCTTGAATAAGAGGAATATACTGAGTGATACTGCTGTTGAAATCTCCTGTTGTTCAGTTGTAATTTAGACACATTTGTTAGGTGGGTCTCCTGCAGGCAGACCAGCCCCACATCGAACCTCTCCAACACAGCAAACACTGCCGCCTTTTTTACTGGGGTACCCAGGCCCCTCACATTCCAGGACCCAACATTAAGAATTTTAGCCTGTGTCATCTATGCAATCAGGTGAGAGAAAAAACAGGCCAAGAAGAGGGGGACTCCACACAGCTAAATAACACAATTGTATATACAACTTGAAATGCGTAAACCCTACCAGTGTACCCTTCTTCAATAAATACACCAACCCCGATTTCACCTCCAATGAAGTTTTCCAAATTTGGTGTACTTGTATTTGTGCCTTAAATTTAAATTTAAATTTAGCCCTTAAATGTGTTACCCAGTAGCATAACTTAATATTATTTATCTTATTTATCTTATTCTGCTGTGCGTTTATCGTGCTATAATCATGTTTTACCTTCACGTGATTTTCTTTAAACATTTTTCCCCTCCCCGCCCCATCCGCCCCCCAGCAACCCCCAAACCACCCCTCTCCCCTTTCCCTCCCTTTTACCCCCCCCTCCCCCGCTACCCGACCTTCCCTCCCTGCCCTCCACCTATCAAGGTGCTCCCTTAAGGGGTTTACCGTGACCGTAACATCCATACCCCACCTATGCTCACACTCACAACCACCGTCCCCGCTGTCCCCCCCCCCGTCCCATCACACGTGTTCCAAAACCGAGTAAATTTCTTTCCTTCTCCCCTTCCCCTCCCCTCCCCCTCCCCTCCCCCTCCCCTCCTTGTAACCTCCCCTCTCCCTCGCTATCTACCCTCCCCCTCCCCTTGGCTACTCCGCAGAGACTCCTTATTAACTTCCAGCCAGTGTAATGCAGTCTCGGTTGACTCAAAGATCTGTGCCCCCTCCGGGGTCATCACGCGCAATCTTGCTGGGTATAGCAGTGCGTATGTTACTTTGTATTGCTGTAGGGTAGCTTTAATTGCCCGAAATTCCGCTCTGCGTCTCTGCAATTCAGGGGAGTAATCTGGGTAAAATGAGATCCTTGAACCTTTAAAGGAAGTATTCCCCATTTCCCTCGCCTTACGCATTAGTGTCACCTTATCTTTGTAATTAAAGAGCTTCAACAGCATAGGTCTAGGGCGGCCTCCAGGCGGCGGGGCTCTAAAGGGGAGCCGATGAGCTCTTTCTATCGCAAAAAATGGTGAAAAAAATGTCAAGACGACGAGGAGAGGATCAGTCGCAGCAGGAAGGCACGGGGTCACAACATCTCCGCTCTTCTAAAGAAAAGGAAAAAAATAACCAGGCAGCAATCACAGCTGCAGCAAAATTGGAGCGATTTGTGCATACCCCGGTTCAAACTCCAACAAAGGGGGGACAGATGGTACAAACTAAAATTCAACATGGGGGCCCCACTGATAGAAAAAGCCAAGGCCAATCGGCATCTTTGGCCATGACAGTATCCGAATGTAAGGGCAAAAGTAGTAAGAGTCAGCGGGACACCCATGGCGACTTGGACCCAGCTGTGAGTAATGGTACATCGGAGGAGGAGGCCCCAACATTGAAGGATGTTCTGCAAGCGGTAAACGCATGTAAATTGTCCTTGGGGGAGCTGGCAGTTCAGTTTACAGGAATGAAGGAGGAAATATCACTAGCACGCCAAGATATTCAAAAAGTAGTTGAAAGAACAACGGTGCTGGAAACGAGAATAAGTCAAGTAGAAGATGACATTTATCCACTACAGCTGGAAGTTAAGAATATGAAAAAACAAATGGACAGCTATGCTACTAAACTAGACGAATTAGAAAATAGATCTCGTAGGGATAATATTAGGATGTTGGGGTTGCCCGAGAAATGTGAAGGCCCGGACGCAATAAAATTCCTGGAGTCCTGGTTTGTAGATACGTTTGGAAGACATTATCTAATTTGATCCATGGGTTGTCTTCAATCAATATCTAGATATAAGAATTCAATAACTCTGCATGTGTTAAATACGTCTAAATCTTTGATACCTATGTATTGGAAGCAAAAGTCTGTACTGAACCTAGGCCAGTGGCTACAAAAAATAGGGGAGGAGGGCACGACTGATAAACTTTTAAAAATATGGGCATGCTGGTTTGATTTTAAAATTACTTCATCATATTACAACACAATGTTAGATCCCTTATACTATATTATAGTATTTTAATGGAATATAATTGTTATACGATATAATACATAATATTTGCATAGACATGGTGCAGTAGAAGTATATTATTATTTTATAGTTATCTCGGGTCTTGAACTAATCACAGTGCATAGGCACTTACCCTCCCTTCTTCTCTCGCCCCTCCCTTTTCTTTCCCACCCTCTCCCCCCTTTTCTCTTCTCCTCACTCCATCCCTTTCCCTCACTTTTTATTATTTTTGTTTGTTAAAAATAAAAATTGCTCTATTAGTAAAAATATAAATAATGTATTGTTGATGAAGATATCTATACAATGTTTGAATTTTTTTTCTTTATTTTCCAGCTTTTCTAAATTGCCTGATTTTAATTGTTCTTTTTTTCTGTATTTGTGTTTGAAAGGGCAATAAAAATAAAAAATAATGAATTTGATACCTTTTGAAATATAGGCACCACATTGGGCTTATGCCAATCCAGTGGTATCATGATGGTTTATAAAAAGTCTCTTAAAATTAGAACAAATGGCTTAGATATAACAAAGCTCAACTCTTTGAGGACCTTTGGGTGTAAGCCATCTGGTCCAGGTGCTTTATTCATCTTTATTTTGTCGCAATGTCCCTGGACAAGGCTCCTTTGTATACACAGAACTAAAGAATGTATTTAATAAATTTGCCTTCTCTTTGGCCCCAATCACCCACTCTAGATTATTTTGTAAAGAGCCTACATGCTCTGACCTGACCTTTTTACTGTTGCTATATTTGAGGATGTTTTTTGGGTTGGTCCTACTCTCTATAGCAACCTAAAGTTTATTTTTACATTTTTGCAGCCTTGATTTCCTTTTGACATATTCTGCTATATTCTTTTTAACTTTTAAATGATGATAGTGTTCTTTCATTTTTTTTCAGACGCTACTTCATTATTTATAGCTATTTTAACTTTGGATATGAGGCACAAAAAGGTTTTAGCTTTAGCCTTTTAACTTTTTGCCGATTGGGAATATAAAGTATTTTGCAGTATGTTTGCATACAATCAATTTAAAACATTCCCATTTCTACTCTGTGTTCTTCAAAGCCAACATTCTCTCCCAGCCTAAGCCTTGGAGAGCAGCCCTCAGCTTTGGAAAAGGTGCTCTTTTAAAATTAAATGTTTTTATCTTTCCAGTATGTGCTTGTTGTTTACAGCTAGGATTAAATGAAATCGTTTTATAGTCACTACTACCCAGATGTTCTTTTATGTGAACATTAATAATAAGCTCCACATGGTTTGACATTACCAGGTCCAGCAGAGCATCATTTATAGTCAGGTCTCTATAAACTATACCATAAAATCGTCATGTAATAGATTTTAAAATTTTCCACCCTCTTACTGTCCCAGCAGTCCCATTATTCCAGTCAAATTCAGGTTAGTTAAAATCCCACATTATTATCACTGTCCCAGCCCTTTCAGTCCTTTTTATCTGTGCAAGGTCTCCACCCCCTCATAAACAATGGGTGGCCTGCAACAAACTTCAATCATCAACTTTGAAATACACACGCCCATATGTAGCTCCACCCATAATGTTTCAGCCTAACCACACTCTCAGTGTGCCTACAGTGTGGAAGTAAGATAGGGACAGAACCTTGGAATGGAGTAGGGATAGTACTAGGGAATGATACCTGCCAAGGAGGGAAAATAGGTTTCCTATTACAGGGTGTCTCCTCTGTCAGCTTTTGTAAACAGTCTCCCACTGCCAGCTGAATATCCGCAGGGACATTTGCACAGTATAATCACAGTTGAAGGATCATTGTGAAAGGGAAATATGATAATTATAAGGACCTGGTTTACGTAACTCAGCTACACATTTCCAAATGCAGTGTGACGAAGCAATATGATAGCCCCCTCCGAGGGAAGTGCTCCTCTTACTTTCTTTGGGTATGCAGGTGCTTGATACTGTATATTATATTGGAAAGTGTTGTGTGGATAAACAGTCTCCTTTTCTGTCTGTATAAGTGTACAACCTGCAACATTTGCAATTGTTTCATTGTTGTGAACTGCATTATTTCTGTGAACATTCAGTTTCTACACTATAGACAAAGTTTGGCTATCCATGTGTGTTTACTCAGTTCTCGTGCACAATGGTTAGATCCTGCCTACAAGGAGATCTCCACCCTGTGACTGGACAGGTCAAGCAGCACACTGCTGAGCTCACAAACCTACCACTCTTCCTACAATCATGCTATTTGCACTGCAGCACAATTATTTGCTGCTTCTCCCCCTCCCTGAGTTCAATTCAAGTACTTACATTGTTTTCATAAAAAATAGCATTTAAAGTATATGTCCACCCAAGACTTTTATGGTACTAAATACTGTGGTAAAGGACTAGAACCGATGCCGGTTTTATTACTGTCCAGGAATCCATTAGGAAGTGGTGGACATCTCAAATGGCAACAAAGCCAGAAATAAACTATTGTTTTAATATTTTTCTGGAGTTCAAGTTTAAAGCAAAAGTCTACTTTAGAGGGCTTCTTAAAAATAGGCATGCATTTTTATTGGAATTTTTGCTGGTATGGCCCGTATGGCAAAGCATCCTACTTTCTTACCTCACAGAGATGCCTAGCTAAAGTGATTATCTTGCAGCAGTTTGTAAGGAGCCCTTACAATATTTGACCCTGCCTTCACCACCATAGTTATTAACAAAGGCCCCGCCCCTCAATCAGGGTCTTTGTTATAATGTGAGGATCATTCTGCAGAGACAAACTCTCCCCACCATGCCCGAGAAAAAAATAAGAACACTTGGCCTGAATTGGACTGTAATGTGACAAGGTGTATGCATTAGGAATCTGAAAAATCATTGTTATATTGCAGAATGACTGCTAATATAGTCTACCTCATTTTTAGGTACAAAATGCAAAACTTCTGCTAGCATCTGAGAAAAGCTTCTTTAAAATGGTAATGGCTAAAAAGCTGGTGCTTGTTTCAAATTCAAGGGATTGCTAAGCGTTTATGCAAATAGTGTGGTAGTAAATTTACCTAGTCCTGGGTTGAATTTGAACTTCATGCCAGTTAATACATTTAAATATAGCACCAGGGGCAGATCCATGGGGGGACAACAGGGCAATTGCCCCCCCAAGAAATTAGATGCCGGTGAGCGGCTAGTTAGCGGGGAGTGAGTGGCGGCTTGGCAGGTAGACGGGCAGCTCGTTGGGTGGGTGAGTGAGCGGGCGGCTCAGCGGGCAGCTTGGTGGATGAGAGGGCTGGCAGCTCGGTGGGTGAGCGGGCTGGCCAGTCGGCAGGTGAGCGGGCAGCTAGCCAATCAGTGGGCCAACAGGAGGAGCAGAGAGATGAAATCATCTCTCACCGCCCAGCGCCCACTCTGCATCCCTGCAGTTGCGCCCTCACTGTCCAGGCAGCCGTGGGCAGCAGAGAGATCACATCATCTCTCTGCTGCCTGACTTCACTCTGGGACACAGGAAGTGACAATCCTCACCTTAGCAGGAAAGTGACAATTGTAGCAGGCAAGTGACAATCCGCAATGTGTGGCAGGTGAAATGGCAAGTGACAATCAGCAATGTGTGGCAGGTGACCTGGCAAGTGACAATCTACAACGTGTGGCAGGTGACGTGGCAAGTGACAATGTGCAACTTGTGGCAGGTTACGTGGCAAGTGACAATCTGCATCTGGTGACAGGCGATGTGGCAAGAGACAATCCACAACATGTGGTAGGTGACGTGGCAAGTGACAATGTGCAACTTGTGGCAGGTTACGTGGCAAGTGACAATCTGCATCTGGTGACAGGCGATGTGGCAAGAGACAATCCACAACATGTGGTAGGTGACGTGGCAAGTGACCATCCGCAATGTGTGGTAGGTGACATGGCAAGGGACAATCCGCTATGTGTGGCAGGTGACGTGGCAAGTGACAATGCGCATCTTGTAGCAGGTGATGTGGCAAGTGACAATCAGTATCTGGTGACAAGCGATGTGGCAAGTGACAATCCTCAATGTGTGGCAGGTGACGTGGCAAGTGACAATCCGCAACGTGTGGCAGATGACGTGGGAGGTGACACTCTGCATCTGGTGGCAGGCGACAGTGGCAAGTGACATGCTCAGGGCTTGCACTGATTGTGCATTATGTTGAGTTGAACTATTTCATTTTATATAACAATGTAATAATATAAGTAATGCACTTCAATCATCCTGACACCATAACAACCATGGTGCCTGGGTGATTGAAGCACCAACACTAGCCATTTCCCCGATAAATTGCCCACAAAAAGTTTTTCTGGTAGTGCCTGTCCCCAGAATAGACTCTGGATCCGCCCCTGTATAGTATTATATGACCTTTAATAAGGAGCTTGAATATAAATAAATATTCATTGAATGGCAATGTCATCTGTGCCCATCCCTAATCTTAAATTGAGAGACAGTGAGGTGGCCTTTGTGTCAGGTTGTACACTATTGGCTCTAAGCATCATGTTCCATGCCTCTTCATCTTCCAACTGGACATGGTGACTTTATTACAAGGCATAGCTTATTATTATTCAGGATTTATATAGTGCCAACAATTTACGCAGCGCTTTACAATATGAAAGGAGATAATACAGTTACAATACAATAAAATACAAGAGGATTAAGAGGGCCCTGCTCAGAAGAGCTTACACTCTAATAGGGTGGGGCAGGTGGTACAAAAGGGTATAACTGTGGGGAATAAACTGATGGAAGTGGTAGGAGATTAGTTGGAAATACGGTAGGCTTCCCTGAATAGATGAGTTTTCAGGGATCCCCTGAAGGTAGCAAGAGTAGGGGATAGCCTGACCAGTGGAGTTAGCGAGTTCCAGAGGATGGGAGAGGCACTGGTGAAATCCTGGAGACGAGCATGGAAGGAGGAGACGAGAAAGCTTGAGAGTAGGAGGTCTTGAGAAGAGTGGAGGGGATGATTTGGGTGATATTTGGAGACAAGATTGGTGATGTAGCTCAGGCAGAGTTGTGAATGGCATGTTGTGGTTAGTATTTTGAATTTAATTTGTTGGGTGATTGGGAGCCAGTGTAGGGATTGGAGGAGAGGGTTGACAGACACTGAGCGGTTGGTAAGGTGGATAAGTCTGGCAGCAGCATTCACGATAGACTGAAGAGGAGATGGCGTATGGAGAGGCAGGCCAGTGAGAAGGGAGTTGCAATAGTCAAGGTGTGAGATAACAAGGGAGTGAATGAGGAGCTTGGTGGTTTCATTTTTTTAAAAAGGGGCGAATTTTGGAGATGTTACGGAGGTGAATTCTACAAACTTTTGACAGCGATTGGACTTGGGGCTGAAATGACAAGTCAGAGTCTAGGATTACACCTAGTACCTTGGCGTGAGGGGAGGGCCTGATGGTTGCATTGTTGATTTTGATGGAAAAGTCATGGAGGGGGGAATGTACAGGGGGGAATATTAATAGCTCAATTTTAGAGAGATTTAGTTTAAGGAAGTGGTGTGACATCCATGCTGATATGTCAGTTAACAACTTAGTAATGTGAGAGGAGACTGAAGGAGTGAGGTGAGGAGTAGACAGATAGATTTGGGTGTCATCGGCATATAAGTGGTATTGGAAGCCGTGGGCGGTTATCAAGTGACCAAGGAAGGAGGTGTAGATAGAGAAGAGAAGGGGTCCAAGAACAGAGTCTTGGGGGGGGCCCCCACAGAAAGAGGCAATGGAGAGGAGGAGACAGAGTTGTAGGTGACACTGAAGGAGCGCTGTGATAGATAGGCAGAGAACCAGGATAGAGCAGAATCTCGGAGGCCAAGGGTATGTAGTTTATTGAGGTGGAGCGGGTGGTCAACAGTATCAAAGGCAGCAGAGAGGTCAAGTAGTAGGAGTATGGAGTACTGGCTATTGGTTTTAGCAGTTAGTAGATCGTTACTGAGTTTTAGTAAGGCAGTTTCCATGGAGTGCTGCGAGCGAAAGTGACATGGTGACTTTATCACAAGGCATAGCTTATTAGCAAGGAGTAGCACAGGAACAACTTGTTCCAGTTACAGTGCCTTAAAAAGTATTCATAACCCTTGAAATTTTCCACAATTTGCCATGTTACAACCAAAAATGTAAATGTATGTTATTGGGATTGTATGTCATAGACCAACACAAAGTGGCATGTAATTGTGAAGTGGAAGAAAAATGATAAATAGCATTCAAACTTTTTTTTACAAATATGTGAAAAGTGTGGCATGCATTTGTATTCAGGCCCCCTGAGTCAATACTTTATAGAACCACCTTTCACTGAAATTACAGCTGGAAGTCTTTTTGGGGATGTCTCTACCAGCTTTGCACATCTAGAGAGCGAAATTTTTGCCCATTCTTCTTTGCGAAATAGCTCAAGCTCTGTCAGATTGGATGGAGAGTGTCTGTGAACAGCAATTTTCAAGTTTTGCCACAGAATCTCAATTGGATTTAGGTCTTGACTTTGACTGGGCCATTTTAACACATGAATAAGCTTTGACCTAAACAATTCCATTGTAGCTCTGGCTGAATGTTTAGGGCCATTGTCCTGCTGGAAGGTGAACCTCTGCCCCAGTCTCAAGTCTTTGCAGACTCTAACAGGTTTTCTTCTAAGATTGCCTTGTATTTGGCTCCATCCATCTTCCCATCAACTCTGACCAGCTTCCCTGTCCCTGCTGAAAAAAAACACCCCCACAACATGATGTTGCCACCGCCATGTTTCACAGTGGGCAAGGTAAGGATTTTTATCTACTTAGCCCCCCCCCCTACACTACTGCGAACTGTTCCCACTTCTAAAAAAGTCTGTGATTGGGGTAACATGTAACATGTCACTTCTGCAGCAGCCCTGAATCCCCCTGATCCTCCATTGTGACAGCAGGCCAGGGATCCTCTCCCCACACCCGTTGTCATGATTTAAGAATAATAAAAGTTATGTGAATGGGAGAACGGCTTGTAGTTCTTAATAAACTACCATGGTACTGTTGAGTGCTGTGTTAGTTCATCGATTCTTCCTGTCATTGGGTAACTGTCTGCCTGTACATGGAATGAGCAGACAGATACACTGATAGTCTGCAGGAGAATTAGATCACACCCACAATCTGCTGATCCTGGATACAATGCTTTACAGGCTCCTAATAATAAAAAATAAAAAAATGCACATTTTTTTTTTTACAAAGATGAACTTATCCTTTAACCACTTAATAACCGCCCTATAGCCGAATGACGGCTTTAGGGCGGTTTCTTAACTGTGGGAGGCCGTCATATGACGTCCTCCCAGAATTCCGCTCTCGCGCGCCCCCTGGGGCGCGCACTCGAGAGCATCCGTGACCGCCGGGTCCACAGGACCCGGCGCATCACAGTTAACGGCCGCTCGTCGCGGCCGTTTACCACGTGATCGCTCCGTCAAATGACGGAGTGATCACTTGTAAACAAACCGGCGTCATGTTATGACGCCGGTTCCTCCCTCCCCCTCTCTGTACCGATCGGAACAGCGGAGGGGGAGGAGATCGGTGTCAGCAGCGATGTGGGCTGCATCTGCAGTGCCCACATCGCTGCTCACCGAAAATTAACCCCTCAATTCCCTGCAAATACTCTGCAATACCCTGCCATTACTCTGCATTACTCTGCAATACCCTGCAATACCCTGCATTACTCTGCATTACCCTGCATTACTCTGCATTACCCTGCATTACTCTGCATTACCCTGCATTACTCTGCATTACTCTGCAATACTCTGCAATAGTCTGCATTACACTGCAATACTCTGCAATACCCTGCCATTACTCTGCATTACTCTGCATTACTCTGCATTACCCTGCATTACTCTGCAATACCCTGCAATACCCTGCAACACTCTGCAATGCTCTGCAACACTCTGCAATGCTCTACAACACCCACCAATACCCTGCAACACTCTGCAATGCTCTGCAACACCCGCCAATACCGTGCAACACTCTGCAATGCTCTGCAACACCCTCCAATATCCTGCAATGCTCTGCAACGCTCTGCAACACCCGCCAATACCCTGCAACACTCTGCAATGCTCTGCAACACTCTGCAATGCTCTGCAACACCCACCAATACCCTGCAACACTCTGCAATGCTCTGCAACACCCGCCAATACCGTGCAACACTCTGCAATGCTCTGCAACACCCTCCAATATCCTGTAATGCTCTGCAACGCAATACTCTGCAACGCCATACTCTGAGATACCCAGCCATACTTTGATATACCCAGCCATACCCAGCCATAGTCGGTGATACCCTGCAATACTCAGCCATAGACACCCCCCCCCCCCCCCTCCCGCCGCCCTCCGGTGCTTCTACCGACTCGCCAATACTATCAAATCCAGAATCTTTTTTTTTTTTTTTCAGGCTTCCCAGCTTAGAGGTGAGATGCGGGGTCTTATTGACCCCACATCTCACTGTAAAGAGGACCTGTCATGCCATATTCCTATTACAAGGGATGTTTACATTCCTTGTAATAGGAATAAAAGTGATCAAAACATTTATTTTTGGGGAAAAAAATGTCAAACTAAAATAAATAAAGTAAAATGAACAATAAGATTTTTTTTTTTTTTTTTAAAGCGCCCCTGTCCCCATGTGCTCGCATGCAGAAGCGAACGCATACGTAAGTCCCGCCCACATATGAAAACGGTGTTCAAACCACACATGTGAGGTATCGCTGCGTACGTTGGAGCGAGAGCAATAATTATAGCCCTAGAACTCCTCTGTAACTCAAAACATATAACCAGTAAAAAAAAAATTAAATCGTCGCCTATGGGGATTTTTAAGTTGCGACGTTTGGCGCCATTCCACGAGCCTGTGCAATTTTGAAGAGTGACATGTTAGGTATCGATTTACTCGGTGTAACTTCATCTTTCACATTATGCAAAAATTGGGCTAACTTTACTGTGTTTTTTTTTTTTTTAAGCACAAAACAGTTTTTTTTCCAAAAAAAAGCATTCGAAAAATTGCTGCGCAAATACCGTGCGAGATAAAAAGTTGCAACGACCACCATTGTATTCTCCAGGGTGTTTGCTAAAAAAACATATATAATGTTTTGGGATTCGATGTAATTTTCTAGCAAATAAATGATGATTTTTACATGTAGGAGAGAAATGTCAGAATTGTCCTGGGTGCTCCAGAACGCCTGATGGCGCTCCCTGCATGTTGGGCCTCTGTATGTGGCCGCACTGTGTAAAAGTCTCACACATGTGGTATCGCCGTACTCGGGAGTAATAGCAGAATGTGTTTTGGGGTGTAATTTGTGGTATGCATATGCTGTGTGAGAAATAAACTGATAATATGACAATTTTGTGAAAAAAAAAAAAAAAAAGTAAAAAAAATCTTGATTTTGCAAAGAATTGTGGGAAAAAATGACAACTTCAAAAAACTCATCATGCCTCTTACTAAATACCTTGGAATGTCTTCTTTCCAAAAAGGGGTCATTTGGGGGGTATTTGTACTTTTCTGGCATGTTAGGGTCTCAAGAATTGAAATAGGCCGTCAGTACTTCAGGTGTGATCAATTTTCAGATATTGGCACCATAGCTTGTGGACTCTATAACTTTCACAAAGACCAAATAATATCCACCAATTTGTACTTATTTTTACCAAAGATATGTAGTGGTATAAATTTTGGCCAAAATTTATGAAGAAAAAATTACTAATCTGCTAAATTTTATAACAGAAATGAAGAAAAATTCATTTTTTTACAGAATTTTCTGTATTTTTTCTTTTATAGCACAAAAAATAAAAAACCCAGCGGTGATTAAATACCACCAAAAGAAAGCTCCATTTGTGTGAAAAAAAGGACAAAAATTTCATATAGGTCCAGTGTTGCATGACTGAGTAATTGTCATTCAAAATGTGAGAGCACCGAAAGCTGAAAATTGGTCTGGTTTTTAAGGGTGTTTAAGTGCCCAGTGGTCAAGTGGTTAAGTGGTACACACACAAAACATGTTATTATTGAGATCTCAGTTCACCCCAATTTCTGCAACTTCACACCTCAGATCAGCCCCAGTTCCTTCACCTTTACACTTCAAATCACCCCAATTCCTACCTATTCACACCTCAAATCACCCCAATTCCTGAACCTTCACACCTCAAATCACCCCAATTCTTGCAACTTCACACCTCAGTTCACCCCAATTCCTGCACCTTCACACCTCAAATCACCCCAGTTCTTGTACCTTCACACCTCAAATCACCCCAATTCCTCCACCTTCACACCTCAAATCACCTAATTCCTGTACCTTTACACCTCAGTTCCTCCAATGCCTGCAGCTTCACACCTCAAATCACCCCAATCCCTGCACCCTCACACTTAAAATCACCGTAATTCCTGCACCTTCAGGCCTCAGATCACCCCAATTCCTGCATCACTGTAGTCCCCTGCACACCTGTTCATCACTGTATCCCCCTATAAACCAATTGCCCACTGTACTACATACATATCTGTTTAGCACTGCGCACCGTCCTGCACATCTACTTCCAATGTACATGTTTCACTCTGTACACCCCCTCACGCATATGTTCCCCACTGTACACATATTTCACACTGTACAACCCCCTGCACATATGTTCCCCACTGTACACCCCCACTGTACACATGTTCCCCACTGTACACCCCCCTGCACATATGTCCCCACTGTACACCCACCCTGCACACATGTTCCCTAATGTACTCACCCTGCACACATGTTCCCTAATGTACTCACCCTGCACATATGTTCCCCAATGTACTCCCCCCTGCACACAAGTTCATCACTGTAATCCCCCTTGCACATATGTTCCCCACTGTACAGCCCCCTTGCACATATGTTCCACGCTGTAACCCCCCACGCACACGTTTCCCACTGTACACCCCCCCTGCACATATTTTGCCCACTGTACACCCCCCTGCACATACTGTAGGTTGCCCACTGTACACTCCCCTGCACATATGTTCCTCCCTGTACACCCCCCATGCATATCTGCTCCCCACTGCACCCCCCCCCCCCTCCACATATGTTCCTCACTGTATACAATGTACTTCAATGCACTGCAATCAATGGCCTCACCTGGAGGAGAGCGGCGCTGCTGTCTGTCTTTCCATAACAGATCCCCGACAGTGAAATCGTGGCTAGCCAGGACATGCAGGGCTTCCATTGCACCTGGCCCAGTTCCCTGTATCATGCCACACTTCTGGCACTTCTAACCGTCTACTCTCTCCCCTCAGTCTCGCTGCCACTTCTAGGGCTGCAATACAAGCAAGGTCATTGGCTTGAAGAAGGAACCAATCAGTAGCTCCTTAACGCATCCCATTTTGATGACATATTTCCTGTTTGCGGTCCATGCTGGTTGTCATCCCCTCCCGCTGAAGCCTTTTCTGGGATTCATGCTCCACGCTGACTCAGATGGTGCAATTGCTTCACCAGTGTTCCCAGAGCCTGGGGTGTTCACCTGCTGGTTATCCTGGGACATTCTGCTCCTGGATATCGTTATCCCTGGAAAGCTGTGATACACTGGGACCTCCTGATGCCGGATCACCTGCTTCATACATCCATGTTATGCCTCTTCCTATCCTTGATTCTGTAAGTGTTTTTAATCTTGTTTGGGGATATTAAAAGTTTTAATTCTGCACTTAGAGGCACCTTTTTTCTTTCATCTGGAGTAGAGTCCCGACAGGGGATCGCGCTTACCCTGCAGAAAACTCTCGCACAGCCACGCTAGCAAAACAGTTTGAAAGCCAGCACTGGCAAAAAGGCAGAGGTGTGGGGGAGGAGAGAGGGAAAAACACCAGGAATGGGGGTGATGGAGAGGGTGAATTGTGTGCAAAATCCGGTACATGTAGCAGGGTCTGTCTTCGCAGGTGAATATTACTGCCCCCCCTAGCCTGGTGCCCTAAGGCAGTTGCCTATGCTGCCTTATGGTGGCACCAGCCCTGATGATGAGGATGGTGTGTTTGGGATGATGTGCAGTGTTAGTTTTCCACTACACATAATATTTTGCTTTTAGGCCAAAAAGTTCAATTTTGATCTCATATAACCAGAGCACCTTCGTCCACATGTTTCCTACATGGCTTTTCGCAAACTGGACTTCTTATGGCTTTCTTTCAACAATGGCTTTCTTCTTGCCACTCTTCGATAAAGGCCAGCTTTGTCTTGTGCATGGCTAATAGTTGTCCTGTGGACAGATTCTCCCACCTGAGCTGTGGATCTCTGCAGCTCCTCCAGAGTTACCATGGGCCTCTTGGCTGCTTCTGTGATTAATGCTCTCCTTGCCCAACCTGTCAGTTTATGTGGACGGCCATGTCTTGGTAGGTTTGCAGTTGTGCCATACTCTTTCTACTTTCGAATGATGGATTGAACAGTGCTACTTGAGATGTTCAAAGCTTGGGATATTTTTTGATAACCTAACCCTGCTTTAAACTTCTCCACAACTTTATCCCTGACCTGTCTGGTGTGTTCCCGGGCCTTCATCATGCTGTTTGTTCACTAAGATTCTCTAACAAACCTCTGAGGGCTTCATAGAACAGCTGTATTTATGTTGAGATTAATTTACACACAGGTGGACTCTATTTACTAATTAGGGGCTTTCTGAAGGCAGTTGGTTCCACTAGATTTTAGTTAGGGGTATCAGAGTAAAGGGGGCTGAATACAAATGCACGCCACACTTTTCATTTATTTATTTGTAAAAAAAATGTGAAAAGCATTTATCATTTTCCTTCCACTTCACAATTATATGCAACTTTGTGTTGGTCTATCACACAGAATCCTAATAAAAGACACATTTTTGGTCTTTGGACCCCATTGATAACGTCATCTATGACGAAACGCGTCTGGGAAGGTACGCAGTGACGCCACCACGCTCTACGAGGGGAGGATGGGACGCTCTTTTGAATGCCGGCCGGCTTTATGTGTTTATGCTGCTATAAAGAATTTTCGATGTAAGTGCGATATTTTTATTTTTATTAAATATTTGAATGGTTTTACGCTATGGAGGCCTCTCTTTCTCTTTCTGGGGGTATTGCTGGTGACATATGCGATTGCTGACCATTGAAGTGTTAAAGGCTGTGATACTGCTATACACCTATGTTAAGTGCAGTCTGGATGCAGAAACCTTGATTGGATGTCTCACCATTTAAACCGTAACCTGCTTTGGAATAATATCATTGAGGCTGTTATTTTATCCGCATCTGGTAAGCGCACCAAAAACCTGGTGACGGGCACTGATTTGCTGCTTGGTGTGGACTCACTGTGGTGACTCGATAATTATGGATATATTGGACTGATATTTTGGACTTTATTTTCCAGTCTCAGTTACACAGCTTTCTTTTTGTTCTATGTCATTCTTTGGATGGTCTAATGTGCATTATGTGAATGTTATTGGCAACAAACATTCATTCATTTTTTTATATATGCTATTTAACCCTTCATTGACACCCCATTTGTGTATTTAGTTTAGTTTAGTTATATATAGGGCCAGTGGCGCAGCTCTCCAAATTTCCTTACATTTTTGGTTGTAACATGACAAAATGTGAAAAATCTCACGGGGTGTGAATATTTTTCAAGGCACTGTATGAAATAGTTCTTGAAAAATAAAGCAGCATCATTACAAATTTGAAAAATACAGTAATTTAAATCTTTTGAAGCCATTATGACAGATGTCCTACTTTAGAAACATAAAAATCTTAGTTATAAAAATAAGGTATTTCAGAACACACTGAAGGTCTGTAAAAATATCACTGAAGACTTTTACAAAAATGTATATCTCAAAAAATAAATAATAATGTCCAGGCCATGCCCTATTCCCCCCATTATTACTATTTGTTGTTATTCCAGCCTTGTTATTTTCACCCATTGTTTTTCCAATAGGAGCAATGGCCCTTAAAAAATTGTATCTTCAGCCCACAAATCAGTGTCCTTCAGTAGAAATGAGAGATTTATTCAGTGCTTGATCACCCAGCATAAGTTCACAAACCAAACATTGAAAACATTGCTCTAGACTAGAGCAAGTGGGTGAGTCCTCTAACTGCTAGAATAGGAATATAAAAGGAATAAAAGGTTTTAAAGCTGAACCCCAGCAAGATAATGAAAGAATGAAATTTATGAAAGTGACTCTGTCAATAAAATTGAAACTCCAATAAAAGAACTGTCTGAAAACAAAGTAAATACCTCTCCCACTGTCTATGCCACAGAATACTGCTTGAATGAAGAGAAAGCACCCCTGAAGTCACTTTAGAAAGCTACATATCATGGATCCACAGTAATGTTTGTCTGTCAGCCTACCTCTCCATGTGTTCATCTTGAAAGACCAGCCACTATTCACCTGGCTGCTTACCAAATCTCTCCTCAAAGCATGGCTCCACCCCGGCCCATATCAAGGAACTCTATATTAACCTGTGCACTGCAAGCCAGCCCTACTGGTCAATATTGTGTGTCTGGCTTCCTTGTGCTCCTTTCCTGTGTGTTCTATGTCTGATTCTTGTTACTCATCTTGGTTTGTTCCTGTCCTTGTCTGCCTCATATGCCGAACTTGGCGGGTTCCTTGACTATCCTTACCTGCTTGTTGCCTTGACCTTTGGCTAGCTCCTGACTATCCTTTGTTGTCGCAGTCTGCTGCTTCCTTTCTACCTTCCTGTAGTCTACCATGAGCATGAGCTGGGAGGCCTTGGGGGTCGCAACCTGGAGCCAGACTGCATCTAAATCCACCCCCACCACTAGGGGCCACTGGTGAACATCTGCATGCTCTTAGATTCCGCACCCTGGGAAATCTCATGTTCTAGCCCCCAGTGTCATCCGTTTTGGTGCTCCAGAATACCAGCTCTCCTGAATCTCCTAGAGCTCCATCCGCAGCATGGAGCTTTATGAGCTGAGACCGACAGACAGACAGTTCACTCCTCCAATGCACTCCACTAGGAAGGGATCACTCCATAATTCAACATATAGGTAATAGAGTTTTATTCATGCTTTTTTTTTTTCTATGCACATACACCTTTTCACACATTTGAATGGATGATTTTGGATTTCCTTTTTCGATCCATTTTCACTTATTGTAGACACATTTAGCTCTCTCCTATTTCCTAATCATTCTTGCATATCTCATTTACACACATTTTTCAGTAATTAGCCATATCCATGTAACACATTCAATCCAACACTCAGTGTTTTTTTTTTCTTTTTCACAGATTTGAGTAATACATATACATTCAGAACCTAGTGGACTAATGTTGAGGGCATCTGGGTCGGCCGGCTTCTGTTCCCTCTGGCCTGCCCTCTGACATTATTGGAACCCTGCCTCAACCCCGGATGAGACGGTTATATTTTAGATCATAACAGATCTCATTGCTGGAAGTTCTGCCCAATTGTTGGGCTATATTGTAAGTCATTTTTTTCAATCAAGTGGATCAATTTGATACTCTCTCTATTTAACCGAGGTTCCACATATATTAATACTTGTCATATTCATTTGTCTTTTTAGTAAAAACATACATCCCACCCCTGATGACTGGCAAGAAGCCAAGAAACGCGTTGGGTTCTCAAATTAAGGATGCCCAATTAAGCATATTTTAATCCTTGATAATATCAACGTTGTCCTATAGAGTTTGTACTCATTCATGTGATTTTATGATTTTGATTGGTAATTTATGTATTTCTGATATGAACTGCATTCATCTATGTCCATTGATTTGTCTGTACTCCACATTCTCTGTTTATTATTATGAAAATATATTCATTTATATTACTGTATTATTATTGTATGCATTCAGATCATGGACTACCCCTAGGGGTTATTGACTATAAATTAAATCTAACTAACTCATATTTATCTACTTCATTATTTTTATTTTCAATTGTCATGCTTCATTTAAAGTCCCACTTGCCCACTTTTTTCTTTATACCATTAACCCGGGATGGAAGCATGCCATTGCTACTTGGTACTGCGGCAGGTCACTTCTCTCAAATCTCCATCCGCAGAAGTCCGCCGTAGGCTCCACTACCTTGCAGTGCATTCTTGACCCCAATGGGGTGCATCTGTCACCTGGACTCAGGTGACCTGACACTACACTTATAGGAGTGTTGATCTTCTAGTTTTTTGCAGTGCATTCTAGTTTTTTTGCAGTGCATTCTTGACCCCAATGGGGTGCATCTGTCACCTGGACTCAGGTGACCTGACACTACACTTATAGGAGTGTTGATCTTCTAGTTCCATGCTGAGCTCAGTCATTCAAAGGGGTCAGAAGTAAGAATGATTAAGCACAGCATTCTCTACTTTAGAGCAGTGTTCAGTACAGTGCACAGCAGGAGAGGTATTCACATTCTTCTTGGCATGGAGCCTATAATCTATAATCACCTATAATCTCCTGTCCAGAAGACTTATAGAAGAATGGGCAGCACTCATGCTGACAGGAAAATGAATCAATCTGCATGTAATCTGAGTTGATGACCTATTAGTGATTTTTACTCCCTTATATGGACACGTTAACTGTACCTAGTTGGTACCTTAAAAAAAAAGATCTTTTATCAAAAATATCTCCTTAATAATAACAATGCACTTCCTGCTCTGAGATTTAGAGTGAGATTTGATGATGTTACTACTATGCTGCTCACTGTTCTCCTTGCTGGAGAGGAAGCTGTGATTAAACTACGTTACAAGATGAGATTTGATGATGTTACTACTATGCTGCTCACTGTTCTCCCTGCTGGAGAGGAAGCCGTGAGGACCTACGGTACAAAATTTTCCCTATTTCTGCCTCAATCAATCTACAGATCTGCGCTTTCTGCACCTCTCCTAATGCTTCCTGATCATTAACTCAACAGCCATCAGATGACCAGTCATCAGGAGGAAGCAAAGGCTACCAAGATGGCTGGCCCCCAACAGCGACACAGCACAAGAACAAGGCATGGTTAGTCAATAATTAGGAAAATATCAGTTTCAGGAAGTCTACAGTCAATACTGTTGACTAACTTCCACAGCTCCCCATTTAACTTGGTGTGACCTTCCTGGCTGTGCTGTGTGTATGAATCAAAGGTAGCTCGACAGAATTACAAATCTTTTAGCAAATTAAACTGTTTACATATGTGGATTTCAATTGTTTATTTAGTTCCCATTGAGAAGAGGCTGCGGCAAATAGGTCAATGTGTTTGTGCTAAATAAATTTTATATATATATATATATATATATATATATATATATATATATATATATATATATATATATATACATACACACACACACACACACACACACACACACATTCATCCATTGTTTGTGTTTATAACATGTTCTCCAGTACTTCTAATACTATAGTACTATACCCAATGGAAGCAAGCTGTAAAAGCAAATAGTGACAATTAGTTACAATTAGCTCTCTTGAAAAAAATAACTAAATTAATTGATAATGGGCTTCAAATAATTGGTTAACATTGAAATGTGTAGAAACTTAAAGGAAATAAATGTTTCTAGATTTCCTATTTAAACTACACACTGCGGAAAGTGCTGAACATTTGGCTCTGATTTATGAACAAGGAAATAATTTGCTAACTACTCTTTCATTAACTTTGACCAATACTGTACTACGTTGTTTGAGATCATCAATCAAACACAATCAAGAAGAAAATAGGCATATGTTGATCATTTTCTGCCATTTCCTTTTCCATCTGCTTCCATTCTGGCATCTCATAACGCTCTGAGGGGTATAGAACAGAAACGAAGCACTGCATATTATCTCACTAACACAAAAAGTAAACATGGGTCTTTGCTTTTGTAATCTGGTAGTACTAACCATGCAGAGGGTGCACAAGTTATATGTGATGACTAATTCAAGAGTAAAGTTAAACCACTTCAATAGAGCTACTGGGGCCTCAAGTTGCAATTACTATTTAGGAAAAAGTCCAAAATGTCCCATTCTTATTGCTTGTTCTCACAATATTTCTGCTGTAGTGCACATGTTACATGCACATGGGTTACTGGAGAGTGCCTCAATCCAGATTAGGTGCACTGGTGCAATCATGCCGACAGATGTGCATTGCAGAGAATCATGGGTTATTGCATTGACGTGCATTGCATATGAGAAACATGGTATGAACCGGCCCTTAAAGAACACTATGCTCCATTGCCATATTTTAAAACAACAAAATATTTATAATGTTACATTACCAATTTTTAATACACTGTAGATACTATTTTAATATACAGCAGTGAAGCCAGAAAGAGAGATATAATGAATAGAATACCAAGGACTTTTATGTTTCCAGCCTTGGATATAGCTGGCTTGTGAATTTGCAATCCTGTGCTGCCATATGAGACTTTTTCTTTCTTCCAGCTGAAGGAAAAAAGCAGAAAGCATTTTGAATCGCAAAGTATAAGCAAAAGTGTAACATACATATGGCTAAATTTAGATATCATCCTGTCCTACCATCCATACCTGAATGATGATAACTTTTTGTAAAGATCTTTCCCTTGTGTCATGTGTTTTATTTTTTTATAAAAATAAAATAAAATGATATAAGCCACGATTGGAAGTAGCATATATATTATATATATATATATATATATATATATAATTTATTTATTTAAATGTTGGACTACTTATCAACCATGTAGACTACTAAACATAAGAAAGGAGAGATTGTTTCATGTTTCCAGAGTCTTTTGCCTCCTTTTACCATGCATTATATCCATTTCTCTCTGTAGTTCTTTTGCTGAATTTATCTACAAATATCCAGAAGTGGACAAAATAAAGAGAAGTTTCACAGTTTAGAAATGTTATTGTTTAGTTTTCTCCCTTGTGATCCTAATGCTTTAGGCATTGAGTAAGGCTTATGGTATATATGGTTTTGGCCTTATGGAAGCCTCCATGGCAGCTTGCTATAACATTTTAATCCACAGGAAGCACGCAAATACATTATTGTGAATAAAAATCCTGTTGCATGCCTTGAGATGGAGACATTGAATATGATCAACCTGTACTACCCACATACATACTCCTGAAATACGAAAAAAACCTTCAGAGAAATATGTACAATGTATAAATGTCAAACCGTGCACAGTAATGCCTTGTACACATGGTCGGACATTCCGACAACAAAATCCGTCTGATTTTTTTCAGTCGGATTTTGTCCTAAACTGATGTTGCATACACACGGTCGTACAAATCGGGTCGTCCGGAACGTGATGATGTTGAGGCTAGTAGCCAATAGCTCTGGTCTCGTAATTTGATCTGAGCATGCGTGGCACTTTGTCCGATCGGAATTCTCTACAAACGATCAGAAAAAGTCAAATCTGATTTTTTGTCGTAAAATTTGAGATCCTGCTCTCAAATTTTTTCTGTCAGAATTTCCAAAGGAAAAAGTCTGATAGAGCCCACACACGATCAGATTTTTTGGCAATATAATCCGATCGGACCTGTTCCGTCTGAATTTCCGTGTGTACAAGGCATTAGACCCAAGAATCTTATAGTGGGTGATAATGCACTTAGTACAAACAGGGTAATACAATTATATTTTGCTGGTTTTAGGTGGATGTTATTTTAATGAAAATGTGTTAACGAAAAGTGGGTGTCTCAAAAGTCCACTTATTCTTTCCCCCCGAAGTGATTTCTGGAAGATGTCTACCTCCATATTGTGTTTGTTACACTCAAAACACTCGCTAGACATGCTGGACAGACAGTAAAAGTTTAGAGTGATGAAAGAAATCCCACCTTTGATGAGTGATTAAAAATAAAGAATATCAAGGTCATTAAAGTGGTTGTAAAAATACATTTTTTGTAAACCTTAATTTTTTTTTCCCTACAATAAAAAAAGATGTTATAGTTACCTGGTTTGTGCAATGATTTTGCATAGAGCATTCACTTAAGCGCTCTCTGTCCTCTTCTTCCAGTGATCCTATAGCAAGCTTTATGCTATGGGGACACTCATGTAGGTGCGCTCCTGAGCCGTGCTGTTTGTATTCATAAACATCCATAAACCTGCCCCTCTCTCCCTCACAGAGAATTTGATTGACAGCAGCAGGAGCCAATGGCTCCCACTGCCATCAGAGCAACATCTTGTGAAGTTTTTTTTACCTTAATGCAGAGCATACATTAAGACCTTTTTCCTTTATAACCACTTAAAAGTATTTTTTACTGTTAATGCCATGCTACCCAAACCCAGCATCCCTTTTACTGGCCTATTATGCTCCAGGGTTAGAAAGGTCTGCCTGATCACATGACCACTGAGATTGGTGGTCACATGATTGTGAGCCAGTCCTACTAGATCCCATTCATAACTAGAGACTGGGAACTATAATACAATGTTATTCCCACGCTACTAAATGTGTGCATTTTTTAACAATATGCTGCAACACTGAAGGAAATATCAGAACCCAGAGAATACACTATATAAAGTGAAGGTAGTGCTGCGCTATGAACCTAAATACTGTGCATAATAAAGTGCAAAGGTGCTCAATGAAAGATATGGTTGAAAGAGGCAATGTTCAAAGGTTAATATATATCCAGTCCTAGGCAGTATAAAAACGTGTTGCATGCCCTGCGATTTATTTGGATAAAAAATAAAAGTGTATCAATAAGACAATAAAAGTATATCAAACACTCAAATGATTCTTCGTAGAACAGTAATAGGAAATATATCCATAGGAAATTGCATGCCCTGCCACTTCTTCGGATAAAACAATAAAAGTGTATCAATAAGACAATAAAAGTTTATCAAACACTCAAAAGATTCTTCGTAGAACAGTGATAGGAATTATATCCATATGGTGTGCACATGATGTGAAAAAACGGTGCTCAAAAAGAAGGTGCACTATTATTGCAGTAAATCCTGAAGGATTAGGTAAAATCCCAAAAGGCATATAAAAGCATACAATAAGTTTCCTCCATATAGGTATATGCTGCAAATGTTCTTATAGGTGAAAGCAAAAAAGATAAGTAGTGTCAATATAAGGTGCAAGGTAGATAAATGGCTGTATATTAGCAGTGCTGGTGATGATGACAATCCTCTAGCATTAAAGTGCTGATGATAGGTGACTTCCTGGTTCCTGTGCAGAGTAATGTATAGATGTACCCTTACCTTACCGCTGTAAGGTAACAGCATGTGGGTATATCTCAATGTGTTTCTTGGCAGCCTCCCAGCATGGCGTATCCAGCTCCACTGTTGTGTGACTCTAGTCTGGAATCAGAGTTCCCCTATTGTCCCTGGTGTGTCCGCATCCAATGAAACTCGCAATGGGGCATGGGGGGATGTAAAGAGGGATGCACAATAGTGTAGTATTTCCAAATATTTATTGACAAAACAGTAAAAGTAAAATCAAGGTACTCACAATAAGAAGTATTAAACAGGCATATAACAAACGAGCTGCAAGCTCGCCCACGTCACTTCCGGTGCCTCGTGCTAAGAAACACATTGAGAGACTGGGAACTGTCTTTGGCAGCTTAATCTCTGTGTTGAGAGTGTGTAGTGAGTGCATTTTCATTTGTGGATGCAAATGTGTGACATGTGGGGGCATTTAAGCCCACCCATTTTGCCGCCACATATATGCTTTATGTTGTTGGCAAGAAATGCACTAAAAAGCAATAAAAAAATACAAATATAAAATGCATTAGTGTTCAGGTGTTGTTTTTTCCTAAATAACACATGGATCTTTGAAACACCTGGAGGTCCCCCATATCAGCACCATTGTTGTCTCTGCAAGGCATGTTCTATTAATTAAAATATATAGGGTGACATACTCTTAAAAATGTTATTAGAAATGCACTCCATTGTCCAAAGTGAGTGCAAATGTATAAATGCTTGGGAAATTACCTAGTAATCTAAACAAAGTAATTTTGAGCAGAAGAACTACTGCACCCAATATATAACATTATCCATAAATATATAGATGCATATGAGTATGGAAATAACATTTTATATAAGAAGAGATTAATAATAATACATATATCCAATGTACAAACAGATATTATGTGTTGGCCCTACTTCTTCTGGAGGACTGGCAAGCTGCAATATTTTAACATTTTATCATTGGGTTTAAAACCCATTTACATTATTAGTGAGGTTAAACCTTGTCTACAGCCACTCCACTCTTCATTGTGGGTACTCTTATTGGCCAATGAGGTACTATCCTTGGACAGTAGAATGGCAGTTAGCAGGGCTCAGACACAAAGTCAGGAAATAAGTGATAAGTGATTATATTTTAATTATTACACGTTGAGGATTAAAAGTTGACATATGAAAGTCCTAATTATAATAATTTTTCCACATGACCCATTTGTTCTGTTGTAAAAATAAGCTCCCTAATGCCGCGTACACACGATCGGACTTTCCAGCAAACTAGGTCCGACAGGATTAGTCCGCCGGACAATCCGATCGTGTGTGGGGTAATCTGTTCGTTTTTAGGGAGTAAAATCCGGTGGACCTAGAAACAGAACATGTTTCAAATCTATCCGACGGACTCAATTCCGACGGACTCAAATCGGGGAAACCATTCGTCTGTGTGCTGGTCCAACGGACCAAATACGACGCAAGGGAAGCTATTAGCTACTGCCTATTGAAATTTCTTTTTTAGTCCCATCTTACGTCATCAACGGACTTAGTCTGTTCGTTTGTAGCCAAGTCCGTTTGGAAAGTCTGTCGGAACTTCCGCCGAAAGTTCGTCGGGAAGACCGTCAGCCCTAGTTTGCCGAAAAGTCCGGTCGTGTGTACACGGCATTAGACTAATGAAACACATTGTTTTCAAAATTCAGTTTCCCATTTCTTTTTTTTCTTTTTTTCTCAGCTTTTAGCATTAGAAAAAAGAAAATCAACGGAGTACCTTAATATCTTTCTTCCTTTTTATATTGTAATTTTCTTTAAATGTAATTGTAGATGGAACATTTATTGCAATCTGCTTGCATAATATTTCATTTGCTTAAAATGTTGTCTGACATCATTCGGTCTGTAAACTATTAGCACAGTAAACCTCAAGCATAACCATCTTCATGCCCTCAGTTATAATAATAAACTCATTGCTGTAGGCAGAGCTTTCTGAGTGGTACATTAGGGCTCTGTGAAATTAAAAACGTAAATACTTCATAGAAGGATGTACAAGTTTTCTCTTGGGATTCAGAAAGGGATGTATAGGTGGGTACAGATCTTTTGAAAAATAGGACATTTGGTTGGCTAGTAAATATTTTTTGAACTGCTGATAACTGATTTGGCATGGGAGTTTTAGCACATTTCTTCATACAAATCTGCTGTACTAATAAACCCTAAAAAGTTTTGGTCATTTCCTGGTCCTTACCATCAACCAAAATCATAAGTTTGATCTCATAAACTCATAAACTCTGCTCCGGTGCCCTCTGCCGCTTACCGGAGCCATCGGCAGCGGAGGAGACAATCAGGTCCTTTCACTTTCTGTGCATGGAGACGAGTGAGGGTAAGATGGCCCCAGCCGTCTCCATGACATTGCAGAGCGGAATACGAAAAAGTGTATTTTTTTCTAAAAAAAGTGTGCTTGTAAGACTGCTGCGCAAATATGATGTGATAGAAAGTATTGCAATGGCCGTCATTTTATTCTCTATATAATGTTTGGGGGTTCTAAGTAATTTTCTAGCACAAAAAAAAACTGTTTTTAACTTGTTAACAACAAATCTCAGAAAGAGGCTCAGTTCTTAAGTGGTTAAAGCAAACCTGTTGCTTTGCCTTAAATAGACAAAGCAGAGGTTTGCTTTGACTTTACAGGAAAAGCCAAGATTTGTATATAACATCTTATAAATATAAAGTTTCTCTGTCCAAAATGCCGCATCCTCAAATACATGTAGAATAGAAACATTCTGGTAGCAATGAATGTTTTCTGGGCATATGGAAAATGGTGCCACAAAGTAAATTCATAAGATCATCATCAACATTTTCATCAGGAGCACATGTGAGCAGGATCTATATAGGAAAAGCCAGTAGTATAAAATCAAAAGTTTCCATACAGTTTGCTGGAGTGGAAATTCTCCAATCCAGAAAGGAACAGCCGAGGGACATGAAAACAGTTGTCCAAAAGGTGTAATAAAACTCCAGTATAGTCCTTCACTTTTTTACATCAAAAGCAAAGAGCTTCAAAGATAACTAGCAAGAATCCAAAATCAGTTCTGGTCTGGAGTTAAAACGGAGTTCCAGCCTGTATAAATACAAAATCAAAGTTAACAGCTACAAATACTGTAGCTGCTAACTTTCAATATAAGGACACTTACCTCTCCAGGGTTCCCACAATGTTGGCACCCCAAGTTGATTCGTCGGCTTCGGGTGCAGGTGCCAGCATTTTATATTTCTGAATACACGTAACAGGAATATTGCCTATGCTTGGGCTACTCCTAACCTGTACAGACACTCCTGGGTTGATCGATGTTGGCTGATTAAATCAAATGTCCAGAATGGATGTATTTGTTGATTGACGTTTTTTACAAAGATTAGATCAGCATTGGAATTGTCTGCATCAGTTATGCATGCCTGGACAACATATTTATAATGTGGCAGTGGAGTCTAATGCCCCATACACATGATCAGAACTTCCATCAGAAAAAACTTAGATGTTTTTTCCCGACGGAATTCCACTCAAGCTTGCCTTGCATACACACAGTTACACAAAAGTTCTCGAAACATTCCACTGTCAAGAACGCAGTGGTGTACAACACTACGACGAGCTGAGAAAATTAAGTTCAATGCTTCCGAGCATGCGTCAAATTGTTTCCGAGCATGCGTGATTTTTTTGCACGTCTGTATTGCATACAAACAAACGCATTTTTGCATAG
This sequence comes from Lithobates pipiens, assembly GCF_037356315.1. Lineage (NCBI taxonomy): Eukaryota > Metazoa > Chordata > Amphibia > Anura > Ranidae > Lithobates > Lithobates pipiens. The sequence goes on along the minus strand of NW_027507790.1, from coordinate 165,147,815 downwards.
GAACTTTTTCCGACTGAAAAATAGAGAATCTGCTCTCAGTCTTTTGCTGGCTGGAATTCTGGCAGCAAAAGCCAGATGGAGCATACACACAGTCGGAATTTCTGACCAAAAGCTCACATCCGACCTTTGCTGGCAGAATTTCTGATCGTGTGTATGAGGCATTATTCTTTCTTACCGCTGTGAATACATTTAGTCCACACCCTGTTCAGAGAACGTTTTAGAAATTACCGTTTTCAGCACTTTAGTGCAGTTCAAATGGATCCATTTATTTGCAGCAGAATACATTAACTCAGACTGAGTAAAGTCCAATGTAAATAATCTTATCTAAATGATGTATAAATGAAATCATCAAAGCAATATTCCAGCAGTTGGAAAGGACATGATCCAGGAAACTCTCATTTGTATCAACTGAACTCATTGCTTTTAAATTATGATTCACATTGCTTTAAGCAACAGCTGTAGCCAGAGCAACACAACTCACCAGAGTTCGCTTCCATGCACACTGAACTGACTGTCATGAAAGTGCAGCACAGAAATATGATGGAGGCCATTGGACTCTCCAAGATTGTGTGACTAAGCCTGAATATATTGATGTGATCTCCATCTCGCTCTGTTCACTTATTTATATTTTACTTGGGAAAGGATATTCCAAGTTAGAGTAGTGCTATCTCTTCTCATTTCGTGATAGTAGAATTTCCATTATATGAAGAGGATATGAATATTTATATAAATATTTTGGAAGGTTACAGAACGTTTACTGAAAACTGACCGTGTCCATAGTATATTACATACAGTACATACACAATACACTTAGATACATAATAAACAGAAGTCTGTGTGCATTGTTACTACACTGCTAATATGTATTACATTAAACATAAACAATAATTTTTACTTATTGAGCTCAAAGGGTTGACAGTGAAATTTATGCATACAGTACATCGCAGGTAAAATTAACAACACACAGGGATTGATTTGCTAAAACTGGAAAGTGCAAAATCTGGTGACGCTGTGCATGGTAGCCTGACAGCTTCCAGGTTTTTTTGTTTTTTTTTGTCAAAGCTTAATTGAACAAGCTGAAGTTAGAAGTTGATTGGCTATCATGCACAGCTGCACCAGATGTCGCACTCTCCAGTTTTAGTAAATCAACCCCACAGTCAACGTGGATGGTACATAATGTAGATCTTAACACTAAATGGATGGAATTTGGGGTTAATTTACTAAAACTGACGAGTGCAAAATCTGGTGCAGCTCTGCATAGAGGCCAATCATCTTCCGGGCTTAAAGCAGAGTTCCACACATTGTTTAGTTTATTAAAAGTCAGCAGCTACAAAAAGTGTAGCTGCTAACTTTTAATAAACACACACTCACCTGTCCCACGGTCCACCGATGTGGCCGCCCGAAGCATCGCTCCTCTCCCCCTCCTCTCCGCTGGTGCCATCATAGCCACTGTGGGCACTTGGCCGTAACAGCTTTCGTTTTCATGGCCAGCAGCGCACTGCGCATGCGCGAGACGCACTGCGCTCTGCTAGTGGCCAGGCAATCTTCTGGGACCTGTCACATGTCCCAGAAGATTGCTGGCAGGGAGGGGCCACCTCGGGGAAGAGGAGGAGTCGCCTAGGTGGCCAAGAGCAGGAAGAAGGAAGTGGGACAGGAAGTCCCACTCTAAACTAAGTACCCACTCCCCCCCCCCCCCAAAGAAAATTACATGCCAAATGTGGCATGTCACGGGGTGAGGAGTGCTTAAAGTGGAAGTTCCCCTTTTGGGTGGAACTCTGCTTTAATTTAACAAGCTAAAGTTGGAGGCTAATTGGCTCCCATGCATTTTGCAGTTCTAGTAAATCAACCTCTGTGTGTCATAAACATCTGACATACTATTTCTCTTCCCTCTTTTTTTCTTTTTATTTTAAAGAAAATACAATTTTCATCTCTTATTAACTCTTCTTGCTGTTATCTTGTTGTTGACCTCATTCAGCATCTTGGCAGCCACATTTTCTCTATATGCATGCACGCATACACTTGTATAGGTATTTGCAGTCTCCATGGAAGTAAATGTGACAGGGTGACTATATAGGAAAGCAATTGGAAAACAAAGACAGAGCATTGTCACCATAAAACAAGAAGTGCCTGGACAAGGACCTTCATTGCAGGATTGCCAGATATTATTTTAATGAAAGCTGTAGACTTAAAAAAGATTAAGGCTATGTTCACACTTGAGCATAGCATATTTAAGTGGTTTTAAATACTTTTTGTGCTTGTTTTTGCATGTTTTAAAAGTGATATGCTGCACATGAGCTTCTTTGGAACAGGATTATGCCCCATTTTTGCCACCATAGACTTATTATAGGAGTGCCTGAAAAACATTCATTACATAATTTTTCCAGCTGCTGCCAGTGAAGTCCGTAGAGCCAAAAACACCCAAATCTGCCTGAAAAGAAGCTCCTGTACTTTTTTCAAGTGACAGGTGCCTTAGTCTAAAACAATGGCATTTTTAATGGTGACCATTTTGTATCGTTGACCTTCAAGCTACAAAATGCTTAGGTGTGAATGGGGCTTAAAACCTATTTTTTTTAATTAAATTAACATGGTTAAAAATTGTATGAGATTTTGGTGGACGGATTTATTGTACTTTAGAGCACTCTCGTTAAGACATCCTGGATTCAAAGAGTTGCGTGTATCGCCTCTGGTAAGTATAGAAATACCAAGTACCATCATCCACAAATTTTAAGAATCAAAAGGTTTGGTATGGGGGTGTTGGGGTAGCCGTTCACGCTAACCTCATATAACCAACCCAAACCAACAAATAGTGTTTGAACTATACCGGTACTTTTTGTATAAAAAAGCAAAAAGAAATGAATAAAATTTACCAATGTTTAATAAATACAAAAAGAGAAAAAAAAAGGACAATACACAAAACATCATTAATAAAATCATAATATACCACAGAGCGTTTAGCATTTACAGATACTCAAAGAAGAGTTCAGTTCTGGTGGCGTACAAAGGTCTCCTCTACTAGTTTCGCGGACCATTCGCTTCTTCAGGAGGATATCTAAATAAGTTATAATAAACAATATACAGGCCATTAGCAATCAACCAATTGATATATAAAGAAAATGGAAACATAATTTAAACAAAAATGCATGATCACATAAGGAAAAATAAGGAGATCAACTCACCCAAAATTCAAAGAAAGGCAAAGTTAAAGAAATAACAGGTAGATGGACCCCTATTTTCCCCCTACGGCGGACATGGGGGATTGGTGAGAATAGCTCTGGTAAAAGTAATAAAATAAAGTAAATACCCAAACAATGGCAAGAGGAGAAAAAAAAAAGTAAAGAAAAAAGGGGAAAAAGGAAGGGGAGGGGGGGAGGGGGGATAGGGGAAGAGGAAACAAAAAGACATTTTTTTTTCCTCTTCCCCTATTCCCCCCACCCTTCTTTTTTTCTCTTTTTTCTTTACTTTTTTTTTTTCTTTACTTCTTTACTTTTTTGCTTTTTTATACAAAAAATATCGGTATAGTCCAAACACTATTTGTTAGTTTGGGTTGGTTATAGGAGGTTAGCGTGAACGGCTACCCCAACACCCCCATACCAAACCTTTTGATTCTTAAGACATCCTGGATGCTGCCATTCGGCCGCTCCTCTCCTGCCTGTTGCATTGTGTCACTCATTGATGTGCACTGTGTCATTTATTCTGAATGCACTGCCAACAAACATGAGCCTACCAAAAAATATAAATGCAGCATTTTTTTGATGCAGCACACCACAATGAATGGGAGTGCAATAGTAGGTTGTGGTGTGCTGTAATGCCATAATGCATCGGAGGTACATTTTCTTAGCTCTGACACACAACTGAATGACACTACAACACGCTAAAGCACATAACTTGCGCTAAGCCTGAACTATGGAATCTGTATCAGGGCTTACTAAGGTTCAGGGCAGGGTGACTCAACTGTGCCTCCCCCTGGTCTAGAAGATTGGAGGAACTTCTAGGATTAGAGGGTCGAGGTTAGGAGGAGCTGCCTTGACTATAGACATGGGCCCTGCCAGCAGTGGCAGTCTGGTGGAAGATGGAGATACATCGTTGAGGAGGCTGTCGGTGGCCCTCAGGGGTGCCCCCTAGACTGGGGGTGGGCAGGGTTTCCTGCCTTTTGCTGGGGCTCGGGTGCTGGAGGGATCCTGCCATAACACATGGGAGGAAGCTTTCCTGGAGGAACAGGAGCAAGAGAGAGGACAGAGTGAGTAGACAACACTGTGGGGATTATCGGGGAGACACATGTAGCCAGTCTCCCTTGAAAACAGCAGTGTGCTTAGGTCTTCAGCCTTTCCCTAGAGATCTCCTAAGAGTTAGCTGGGTGGGCTGGTGGAGAGTCAGCTGGGTGGGCTGGTGAAGATTCAGTCGGGTGGACTGGTGTTGAGAGTTAGACTGGAGGACTAGTGAATGGGGCAGCTGCAGGCAGACGGGTTGGCAGTGCCTGAAGAGGTGAAGAGTCCTGTGCGATTTTAGGTCCTGTTCAGGTGTGAATTCAAGTAAAAATTTGCACCTGAATTGTACCTGAACCGGTGAACAAAATTGCACCAGACTTTAATAAATGACTGCAAACCGCTGCCAGACATGTGTGAACCTAGCCCTAATCAGACTATCAACCACTACACATTATAAACCAGTGAAACAGAAATACAAGCTGTCTTGTTCAAAGTGAACATTTTCTTTTGGTGGTATTTAATCACCTCTTGGTTTTTTATTTTTTGTGCTATAAGAGAAAAAAGACCTACAATTCAGTAAAAAAAGATTTTTTCTTGATTTCTGTTATAAAATTTAGCAGATTAGTAATTTTTCTTCATAAATTTTGACCAGAATTTATACCACTAAATATCTTTGGTAAAAATAAGTACAAATTGGTGGATATTATTTTGTCTTTGTGAAAGTTCCACAAGCTGCAAATCTCTGAAAATTGATCACACCTGAAGGACTGACAGCCTATCTCATTTCTTAAGACCCTAACATGCCAGAAAAGTACAAATAACCCCCAAATGACCCCTTTTTGGAAAGAAGACATTCCAAGGTATTTAGTAAGAGGCATGATGAGTTTTTTGAAGTTGTAATTTTTTCCCACAATTCTTTGCAAAATCAAGATTTGTTTTCCTTTTTTTTTCCACAAAATTGTCATATTATCAGATTATTTCTCACACACAGCATACCACAAATTACACCCCAAAACACATTCGGCTATTACTCCCGAGTATGGCGATACCAGGTGTGAGACTTTTACACAGCGTGGACACATACAGAGGCCCAACATGCAGGGAGCACCATCAGGCGTTCTGGAGCATCCAGGCCAATTATGACATTTCTTTCCTACATGTAAAAAACATCATTTATTTGCTAGAAAATTACATAGAACCCCAAAACATTATATATTTTTTTAGCAAAGACCCTAGAGAATACAATGGTGGCCGTTGCAACTTTTTATCTTGCACGGTATTTGCGCAGCAATTTTTCAAACGCTTTTTTTGGGGGAAAAAACAGTTTTGTGCTTAAAAAAAAAAAAAACTGAAAATTTAGCCCAATGTTTTTTGCATAATGTGAAAGATGAAGTTATGCTGAGTAAATAGATACCTAACATGCCACTCTTCAAAATTGCAGACGCTCGTGAAATGGGGCCAAACGTTGCTACTTAAAAATCCCCGTAGGCGACGCTTTACATTTTTTTACTGGTTACATGTTTTGAGTTACAGAGGAGGTCTAGGGCCAACGTTCGCAGCGATACCTCACATGTGTGGTTTGAACACCGTTTTCATATGTGGGTGGGACTTACGTATGCGTTGGCTTCTGCATGCGAGCACATGGGGACAGGGGAGCTTTAGAAATGTATTTTTATTTTTTTATTGTTCATTTTACTTTATTTATTTTAGTTTGACATTTTGTTCCCCAAAAATACATTTTTTGATCACTTTTATTCCAATTACAAGGAATGTAAACATCTCTTGTAAAAGGAATATGGCATGACAGATCCTCTTTACAGTGAGATATGGGGGTCAATAAGACCCCACATCTCACCTCTAGGCTGGGAAGCCTGAAATAAAAAAAATAAAAAAAAATATTTTATACGTCACTGGGGAACCCCTGGCTCCCTTCACCAGCGTCAGAGGGGGCGGGGTCAGGTGACGGGTAGCCCCGCCCTCCTAATATAAGAAACGTCAGCGCTGGGATCTCCGCAGTGTCTCCACACTGGAGACAGAAGACGGATGTATGGACAGCGCTGGACTGAGAGATCCCCGTCGCTGAATATGTTCATCCATCGCTGGACCCCGGAGATTCGTCGCTGGATAGCAAGAGTGGATTAGCACCGCTGAAATCTTTTTTTTATTTTTTTTATTTTTAATAAATGAATTTTTCAAAAGTGTGTTTGTCTTATTTAACCATTTTTACACTTTCTTTGTGAAATGGTAGGGGTACTTTTGTACCCCCTTACCATTTTAAACAGGGGGGGCGGGATCTGGGGGTCCCCTTGTTAAAGGGGGCTTCCAGATTCTGATAAGCCCCCCGCCTGCAGACCCTCACAACCACCGGCCAGGGTTGTGAGGATGAGGCCCTTGTCCTCATCAACATGGTGCTTTGAGGGGTCACAGACCCCCAAAGCATCCTCCCAATGTTGAGGGTATGTGGCCTGGTATGGTTCAGGAGGGAGGGGGGGCGCTCTCTCATCCCCCCCCCCTCTTTTCCTGCGGCCTGCCAGGTTGCGTGCTCGGATAAAGGGTCTGGTATGGATATTTAGGGGGACCCCCACGTCAATTTTTTTTTTTAATTTGACACGGGGTTCCCCTTAATATCCATGTCAGACCTGAAGGGCCTGGTAATTGAATTTAGGGGAACCCCCACGCTTTTTTTTTTTTTATGAATGAATGAATGAATTGTCGGCTAATACAGAGAACACTCATTGAGTGTTCTCTGTATTACGGGGAGCCGACAGTTTAGCCGCAAGTGATTTTAAAAGACTTTTTTTCCTACACAAATGACACTTTGTGCAGGGACAGTTCTAAGCACCAGAAACATGCGCCCCTTCACAGGCATACTATAGATACCCCCAGCTACGAAATTTAAAGGAATATTACACTTTTATTGTTTCACTTTAATCATTATTAAAATCACTGCTCCTAAAAAAACGTCAGTCCCCAAACACTTTTTAGGACAGTAACTTGCATATTACCCTTTAAAATGAGCACTTTAGATTTCTCCCATAGACTTGTATAGGGTGTTCCGGCTTTTCGAATTTTCTGCGAACAGCCCAAATTTTTCACTGTTCGCTGAACAGGCGAACAGTCAATGTTCGAGTAGAACATGAGTTCGACTCGAACTCGAAGCTCATCCCTATTACAGAGTATGGCTGGGTATTGCAGGGTATCACCAAGTATGACTGAGCATGGCCGAATATGGCTGGGTATTGCAGGGTATCAGAGTATAGCTGAGCATGGCCGAGTATGGCTGGGTATTGCAGAGTATCACCGGGTATGGCTGGGTATTGCAGAGCATCACCGAGTATGGCTGGGTATTGCAGGGTATCATCGAGCATGGCTGGGTATTGCAGGGTATCACCGAGTATGACTGGGTATTGCAGGGTATCACCGAGTATGGCTGGGAATTGCAGAGTATAGCTGGGTATTGCAGGGTATCTCTGAGTATGGCTGGGTATCACCGAGTATGGCTGGGTATGGCAATTTATGGCATTGGCAGGGTATTGCAGGCTATTGCAGAGTATTGCAGGTTTTTGCTGGATATTGTAGAGTATTGGCAGGGCATTGCTGGGTATTGCAGATTGTTGGCAGGGCATTGCAGAGTATTGGCAGGGCATTGCTGGGTATTGCAGAGTATTGGCAGAGCATCGCAGAGTATTGGCAGGGCAGTGCTGGGTATTGCAGAGTATTGACCAGGTATTGCAGAGTATTGGCAGGGCATTGCTGGGTATTGGAGAGTATTGGCAGGGCATTGCTGGGTATTGCAGTGTATTGGCAGGGCATTGCTGGGTATTGCAGAGTATTGCAGAGTATTGGCAGGGCATTGCTGGGTATTGCAGAGTATTGGCAGGGCATTGCTGGGTATTGCAGAGTATCACCGACTATGGCTGTGTATTGCTGGGTATCACTGAGTATGGCTGGGTATTGCAGGGTATCACCGAGTATAGCTGGGTATCGCCGAGTATGGCTGGGTATTGCAGGGTATCTCCGAGTATGGCTGTGTATCGCCGAGTATGGCTGGGTATTGCAGGGTATCTCCGAGTATGGCTGGGTATCACTGAGTATGGCTGGGTATGGCAATTTATGACAGAGTATTGGCATGGTATTGCAGGCTATTGCAGAGTATTCAAGATTATTGCTGGGTATTGCAGAGTATTGGCAGGGCATTGCCGGGTATTGCAGAGTATTGGCAGGGCATCGCAGAGTATTGCCAGGGCATTGCTGGGTATTGCAGAGTATTGGCAGGGCATCACAGACTAATGGCAGGGCATCGCAGAGTATTGCCAGGGTATTACAGAGTATTGGCAGGGCATTGCTGGGTATTGCAGAGTATTGGCAGGGCATTGCTGGGTATTGCAGAGTATTGCAGAGTACTGGCAGGGCATTGCTGGGTATTGCAGAGTATTGGCAGGGCATTTCTGGGTATTGCAGAGTATTGGCAGGGCATTGCTGGGTATTGCAGAGTATCGGCAGGGCATTGCTGGGTATTGCAGAGTATCGGCAGGGCATTGCTGGGTATTGGAGAGTATTGGCAGGGCATTGCTGGGTATTGCAGTGTATTGGCAGGGCATTGCTGGGTATTGCAGAGTATTGGCAGGGCATTGCTGGGTATTGCAGAGTATTGGCAGGGCATTGCTGGGTATTGCAGAGTATCACCGACTATGGCTGTGTATTGCTGGGTATCACTGAGTATGGCTGGGTATTGCAGGGTATCACCGAGTATGGCTGGGTATCGCCGAGTATGGCTGGGTATTGCAGGGTATCTCCGAGTATGGCTGGGTATCGCCGAGTATGGCTGGGTATTGCAGGGTATCTCCGAGTATGGCTGGGTATCACTGAGTATGGCTGGGTATGGCAATTTATGACAGAGTATTGGCATGGTATTGCAGGCTATTGCAGAGTATTCAAGATTATTGCTGGGTATTGCAGAGTATTGGCAGGGCATTGCCGGGTATTGCAGAGTATTGGCAGGGCATCGCAGAGTATTGCCAGGGCATTGCTGGGTATTGCAGAGTATTGGCAGGGCATCACAGACTAATGGCAGGGCATCGCAGAGTATTGCCAGGGTATTACAGAGTATTGGCAGGGCATTGCTGGGTATTGCAGAGTATTGGCAGGGCATTGCTGGGTATTGCAGAGTATTGCAGAGTACTGGCAGGGCATTGCTGGGTATTGCAGAGTATTGGCAGGGCATTTCTGGGTATTGCAGAGTATTGGCAGGGCATTGCTGGGTATTGCAGAGTATCGGCAGGGCATTGCTGGGTATTGCAGAGTATCGGCAGGGCATTGCTGGGTATTGCAGAGTATCGGCAGGGCATTGCTGGGTATTGCAGAGTATCGGCAGGGCATTCCTGGGTATTGCAGAGTATTGGCAGGGAATTGAGGGGTTAATTGTCGGTGAGCAGCACTGTGGCACTGCAGATCCAGCCCACAATGCTGCTGACATGATCTTTCCACCTCCGCTGTACCAATCGGTATAGAGAGGGGAGGGAGGAACCGGTGTCATAACATGACGTTGGTTTGTTTACAAGTGATCGCTCCGTAATTTGGCGGAACGATCACGTGGTAAACGGCCAAGAGGAGCTGCCGTTTACCGTGATCCATGATGCGCCGGGCCCTGTGGACCCGGCAGTCACGGATGCTCTCGAGTGCGCGCCACAGGGAGGCCGTCATATGACGGCCTCCCAGAGTTAAGCGACCGCCCTGTAGCCGTCATTTGGCTATGGGCCGGTTGTTAAGTGGTTAAAGAATGTACATTTATAATTTCTTACAGTAAAATTTTAGCCCAAGAAGCATTGCTCCCATGATCAGTGCCTGCAATGCACAAGCTCCTGTAGACTCTTATGCCGTGTACACACGGCCGGACTTTTCGACAGCAAAGGTCTTACGGATTCGGACAATTTGATCGTGTGTGGGCTTCATCGGACCTTTGTTGTCCGAGGGACGAAAACCGACGCTAGGGCAGCTATTGGCTTCTGGCTATGAACTTCCTTACTCTAGTCCGATCATTACGGTCGAATCCATCAGACTTTGGTGTGATTGTGCGTGGCCAAGTCCGTTAGATCGGAGAGTCCGTCGGAAGTCCGCCGAAAGGCCGTCAGGGAAGACAGTCGGACCTAGTCTGTTAAAAAGTCTGGTCGTGTGTACACGGCATTATTCCTCGTACACACGATCGGATTCTTTGACAACAAATGTTGGATGTGAGCTTGTTGGCTGAAAGTCCGACCATGTGTATGCTCCATCTAACAAATGTGGGCAAGCAGGTTCTCAAATTTTCGCCAACAAAACTTTGTTGACGGAATTTCGGCTCATGTGTACACAAGTCCGACACACAAAAGTTCACGCATGCTCGGAATCAAGCAGAAGGAGCCGCACTGGCTATTGAACTTCCTTTTTCTCGGCTCATCGTACATCTTGTATGTCACCATGTTCCCACGTTCGTAATTGTTAACCAACATTTGTGTGACCGTTTGTATGCAAGACAAGTTGGAGCCAACAACCTTAAACAAAATTCCACTTTTTTTTTCCAATCGTGTGTACGGGGCATAAGTGTAGCTGCTGGTATGTACCTTGGTACAGACCTTGGATTACAGGGCTGCAGGAAGTGTCAATACACTATGAGTGCTGTGCAGTCACCTCACTTGTGTTACACTGAAAACTACAAGTTCCTCTACCAAAATGTTTTAATTTTCAACTTAAACAGAGCTGCACCAATTTCAAATTTGAGAGGAGCCAACAGAGGGAAAAGCCTTTGTCACCCATGTTGGGGGAGGGGGAGAGGGTCAAGGGTGGGGGTTGCAGATTCTGGCCATGCTTCATATTATACCCTAAATGTGGCTGTAACATAAAATATGGTCAGCATGATGGAGTTAACCTTTAAAAATACTATCTGTGATCAAGCATCCCAAGGTGCATGATATTACTATTGCCCAGAATACACTTTTTTGTTTTTTTGTTCACTTTCTTTTTTTTTGCTAAAGGCTCAGCTTCCCTGAAGGTATGACTAAACTACTCCCCAGAACTAAGCTTTGCCTACCTTCAGTGGTCAGTAAGGGTTTTCTGGTTTTCTTAATTGAGAAGGATTTGGATGGTGAGTTGGGTGTGGTGCTTAGCCTTAGTAACACAGTGCAATTACTGACATTATAAATGTCAGTAATTGCAATAGCTTTAAAGATGTCATCCATGTGAGAACGCTTTGACTAGTTGCTCAGGCACTACACAATTTTTCAGGGCATGTGGAAATGTCATGTGTGCTCTATATCAGATTAAGGTCACAGTCCCCACAGTCCAGTGTACAAAAAATGTGTACCCTTTCCCCCCTCCCCTAATATATATCAAACCCTTAATCTGAGCATGCAGCTTGGTAGCCCAGAAACCATAAAACTCCTGAGCCATACCAGGCTACAACATGGCATAACATATAAGAAGTCTTAGCCCCTGTACACATGGTCGGACATTCTCCCAACCAAATCGGTCGGATTTTGTCAGTCGGATTTTGCCCGTCGGATCTTGTCCGAAACTGTTGCATACACACGGTCGGACTAAGTTGTCGAAAAATCCGATCATTCAGAACGTGATGACATAATTTCGTTACGATGGGACTTGTAGCCAATAGCTTTGATGTAGGAATTTGATCTGAGCATGCGTGGCACTTGGTCCGATCAAAATTCTCTACACATGATCGGAGTATGTCCGATCAAACCAGTTGGTCGGAAAATATTTCCAACATGTTGGAAAATTGGGTCCAACGGAGATTCAGACGGAATCAGTCCGATGCATACCACACACAGTCGGATTATCCGACGACACGGTCCGATAAGACGCATTCCGACGGATTCTCCGACCATGTGTACAAGGCTTTATAAGAATCTAGAACATGCTTACACCTGCCAGCGTCATTAACAGCCATTGACAGTATGAAACTGTCATGTATAACAGCAGTAATAATACCATTATTTTATGTGATATTTAGCTCCTGCTGGATGGGTGAACGTTTGTGCACTTTCGGGAACAGTCAAGGTCATCCCTTAAGCTTATCCTGAATCACACAGTGTAAGTACTGTAGACTAAATTGTAGTCCCTGCATGCAAGGGTGGCTTTATAGGAAGCTGCAAGACAAAGGAGCCAGTATCAGCCCTTCTCCCCTCCCCAATACTTAGATTGCTTCTTTTTTGAATCAGTGCTGTGCATGAGAGCAATATCACTGTTTTCTCCCCCTCATAGGCACAAAGGCAGCAGTGGAAGTCATTGGCTCCTGCTGCTGTCAATCATATTACATGAGGAGGGAGTAAGCAGCAGGCGTAGCTTTGCTGTGCGTGTCTATGGCCACACATAGCCCAGCTCAGAAGCAAGCCTGGAAGTATGCACCCATAGCAAAATCTATATGGTTTACTACTGTTTTACCATCTTGTTATCTGTTATTAAAATGTTCTAATGGACTTCACATATGTAATTCCTATTTTATTGTCCAGCAGTTCAAGGCAGCTCAGTACTCACTCCCGGCTCACAATGGTTATCTTTTTTTTCGCTGGGGAGAAGTGCAGAAGCAGCCCTAGACCTGTCCTTTTTGGTCCACATATTGCCTAGCGGGTAGCCCAGACCAGACAGGCAGAGGAAGAAGCAGAATCGCTTTGAAATGCATCCTTGTCAGATATCCTGTGCATGCCAGTGATGTCAGGCGGTTTCCTGTTCTGGTTTCTGATCTCTGTTGGTGGCATCACATCCACAGCAGTGTACCTTCCTCCCTTGACGGTGGCCAAAGCAGGGAATGTCAATCTTGCTCATGCATATATCCGGTCCAGGCATCTGGGAGCCTGCCTCACTCTAGCACATGCTTACTAATCTTGTAAATGTGTTTTTTTTACTTTTTTTTAAGTAAACTCTTCTAACATCTACACTATGGAGTGTACGCTTTTCTCCCTCCCTTTTTGCATCTCTACAGATTTGCAGCACTCATCTATGCAGTATTAAAGCAGCACCCCCTCAGCTATAGTAGTTTATTAGTGTTAGAACCTTGGTCTACCCATTCTACTACTTAGTATTCAACTTTATGCTATTTCAATTCTTAGTGCCATCTTTGTTTTTATCACATTGTTTGTTGCCACTACTCTCACCATAAAAAAGCATTTGTTGGGAAGTTTATGTTTAGTTTTATACTAAGCCTGTTTTTCTGCAGTTTTTTAGGAGCAGAGAAATATTTTACTGGGGGTGAGCGCAGGGAATGGCCCTGTTGTGTATTGTTTCTCTTCTTTGACAGAAGAGGAGGAGTAAAGAGTGCCAGTGGGGGGCCCCGGAAGGGGAGGTTTAGGGTCAATACCATTGCACAGAGCAGATAAGTATAACAAGTTTATTATTTTATTAAACAGAAAGATAAACCTTTACAATCCATTTAGTAAATTATCTGCTAAAATTGCTTTGAAAATTGAGGGTTTAATATCACTTTAATATAAGGAGAATGAGAGAAAGTGTGGTTCCAGGAAAAGCATTGGCCCTGTGGACCATACGTGTGACAATCTCCTACTTTACTATATTTCAGATATTGACAATTTACAGACTTTTCATGTAACGCTCCCCACCAAACTTACTTTCAAGTGCTCCAGAGGCTCTTCTCATAGTAAGAAAAATATTCTTACTCTAAAAGGAGGCACTGTAATCAGTGGTGGCTGGTGCTCCATTTTTTGGGGGGGGGGGGGGGCGTGGCAAACAAACTCCCCTCCCCGCCAGCCTGGCTCGCTCACTCACCAGCCCCGCTCGCCAGCCCATCTCACCCAGCCCCACTTGCAAGCCCAGTCACCAGCCCCACTTGCCTGCCAGCCACGCACCTACCCCAACCAGGTCCCGGGTGGCTTTGGCTTCCCAGGTCTGCGCCCCGAGCCCTCCGTTTTTGAAGCCAATTAAAGCCGGAGGCTTTTGTTTCACAAAAAAGAAAAAACTGTAAAGCTCTTTAATTCTGGCACCCTACATGGAGATTAAGGGCGGGTTGCTAAAATATGCACCCCTTATGGATGGGCCACCACTGATTGTAATGCTTGCATATACATGCATTAAATGTTATTAACAATGACTTTTCTTTTTCGATCATTTTCTGTAAAATGTTATATGGCAACCTGGGGACCTTCTACACTTAGTTGGTGAACACACTGCTTGTGTGATTGGTTCACTGATTTTCCCAGAAGCCTGTGCTAAAATGCAGGTAAAATTTTAGGTATGGTCTACTGTACAATAGGAATATTTTCAGTGAGTTACTCTCTAAGGCCAGATTCCCACCTGAATCGCCCGGGAATGTGAAACATATTCCTGTGCCATTCCTGTACAATTCAGTGTAGCCAGTTTGCTGAAACTAGACAATGCTTTAGAACATTAGATTCAAAAAAGAAAAAAGAACAAAAAATATTGTACATTGGACAAGAAAGCATTGGGTACATTATACCAATAATAAGCGATAGCTGTCAGGTTTTTATACTTGTACTAGTCATATAAAAGCAGAGAAAAAAAGCAGTAAAGTCAAAATAACGCTGTTATGGTATGGCATAATCTAATAATAACTGGTTTAACCAGGAGTTAAGTAACTATAAGGTACCAAACAATGCAGTCAGATGTGATTTGCAGGAGTGTCACTAATTACATTTATAAGATTATAATATAAGGGGAAAAATGTGTGGCTTCTGTAGTTGGGTGATGGTCAGAAAAAAGAAAGTTATAACTGGAGAAAGAAGAATAAAAAAAGGAGAAGAGTGATATTTGGGCAGAGGGGATAATTATGCAGCATAATCATATTTGGTAAAGTTTGGAATGCCTAGACCAGGGGTAGGCAACCTTAAAGTGGTGGAAATCTACCTAAACAACATGGGAGAAGTCAAAGATCACCGGGCACAGTGTGGCTTCCTCACACCTGATTTAAACTTCTAATTGTCGTACTACCATGGCAATCATGGGTTTAAATCAGGTGGTGAGGAGGCCACATATCACCTCCTCACCACCTGTCAAACAAATTTTGATTGCCTTTCATAAGAGCAGCCGTGCCTGCTGCACTTGTGAATGAGCCCTTAGTTGCATTTGGCAGTGGCACCCTTGGGGCTCGTTCATACATAAAGTTGGTAAAACCCTGCGGTTGAGTTGTGCTTTTAAGCCCTCAGACGCTACCCCTTTAGCTGCTGAGGCAGCAGACAAAGGTGTGCATATGCTGCAGCAGGAATTAAGCCCCCTGTCTCTTTTCGTGGGTGCTACCTCCTGACAATCACGACCCATTCAAGTAAATGGGACTACTCTGCAAGTGCACCGCAACTACATGCTTCTGTGGGGTCCAAAGGGTTAAAGCACATGGTGTGACAGCAAAACAATGCTGCCTGCTTTAACCCCTTGTTTGCTGTACTGGACAAGGTTGCAGGACACTTGCTGAGTGGCTTCATTAACTTGAATGGGTCATGTTTGGCAGGTGCTACACTCACCATCCATGACAGAGCGTATAACTCCTGCTGTGGCTGCAACATTTGTACACCCCTGGCCACTGCAGCTAATGTGTGTGCATTGGTAAAACATGTCTTAATTATGGGGTTTTGCCACTCCCAAACTGCAAATGTAAATTAACCCTTACTGTTCTGGGCCCCCTAGGCTGCAGTGGCTTTTGCTCAATACTACAGCTCCAACTTTACATGTAGTCCCTCTGCATTGCACTGCATTTGATGCTCTGGAATGGCGGGTCAGCAAGCCTAGACTGTGATCTACCAGTCACCTGTCTGCAATCTACTGGTAGATCTGGATCTACAGGTTGCTGACCCCCAGCCTAGACCCCATTGTAGTTTGTGTCCAGAAATTCGGACGTGGGAGACATTCAGTGTATCCCAGATCTATGTTGAGATGTGCCACTGTAATTGACAGAGAAAATAAGCTGGTTTAGGGATAGGCAGAACTCAAAATAGATATTACATCCGGTAGGATGGTCTTCTTGACCGCTGTGATCCTACCCATTCAGGCTGGGGGTAAGGAGGGCCATCTAGCCATAAGATTAGAAAGATGTGCCAGCATAGGAGGGTAGTTTACGGAGAATAAATTGGGTGGATTTGCTGTTAGTTTTATACCTAGGTAAGTGATATAGGTAGGGGACCAAGTGAAAGAAAGACATTTTTCAGTTGGTTTAGGAGGGTAGAAGAAAGAAAAACGTCAAGAGCAGTCGATTGTGGGTATTAACTTGAAAGCCTGAATCTTGTCCACATTGGTGAAGTAAATTGTAGTTGAAATGAGAGGGAAGGACATGAAGATTAAGAAGACATTTGCAAAAAGACAAAGTTTGTGGCGATACGTGACAAGCACCCGACCATGAATATTAGGGTCAGTTTGAATCTAGTGGGCCAAGGGTCCAATGGCCAATGTGAATGGCAAAGGTAAGAATGGGCAACCTTGCCTTATGCCTTGACCCACAGGGGGAAAAAAATCAGATTTGTGGCCTGTGTAGCCAACATATGCTTTGGGTTTCATATAGATAGACAAGATCCAGGTAAGAAAGTGCAAGCCAAAGCTCCAACGGCATAATATCAAGTGCAGATAGGGCCAAGAGGCTGTATCAAACGCTCTTCTTATGTCTCAAGATACAAAGCAAGCAGGTATTTTATGAGTATGCACTAAGTGGACTAAAAGAACTGCTCGGTGAATATTATCTCTGGCTTGACGTGCAGGGATGAAATATACTTGATCTTTATGGATCAAAGAATCTATGATCGAGTTCAGGCGAGTAGAAGGATCTTCGCTAATAGTTTAATGTCGAGGTTGAGAAGGGAAATGGGTCTAAAGTTTGATCAAGATGTGTCATCAGTGTGGCGCTTGAGGAGCAGTTTCAGATCTCAAGGTCTGGCTATTTAAGACAGAGTTAAACGCGTTCACCAGTAACAGAGATAGGAGGTCGGCAAATTCTATTGTAGTAGGTGGCTGAGAGGCCATCTGGACCAGGACATTTATGAGGCTTTAGGGTTTTAATGGCTGCCAAGACCTCGGTACTAGGTATTGGTTTATCAATCTTCTCGTGTTTTTGAGTGGAGAGTGCTAGAAGAGATATAAGAGAGAATAAGGAGCCCGCTTGGGCATGATCAAAGTAGTCAAGAGAAGAGTAAAGTTGTGCTAGGTATGTGCGGAATTCCTGAACAACATTTAGCTGATTGCAAGTATAAGTATCTCTGGAAAGTTTTAAGCGGATCATCTTGGTTGCCTGGTCAGTCTTAAGCAGGGATAAGACCAGTAACATGACAGGTTTATTCACTTTGGTATAAATTTAGTGTCGGGTTCTGTGGAGTGTTTTCTTTGCAAAGTCAGTGAGGAAGAGATCAAGTTCAAGTCTGGAATTGTCTAGTTTTTGTCTGGCAAGAGGGGTTGAGTCAGCTTGGAACGCATCGTGGGCCCGATGAAAGGCATCATCTAGGCATTTCTGAAGAAGTTGTTTCTCTTTCTGAGGATGGGAGGCTTGGCTAATGCAGGTACCTCAGATTACTAGTTTGTGGGCTTCCCAAATCATCAGAGGAGAAACATCTGATATGGAGTGGTTATATAGTTTTTAAGTGCTATTGCTACATCCTGGCAATGAGCAGGGTTACATAGTATACTATAGTTGATACACTAGATTGGGTCTAGACGTAGGTACCATCAAAGATAATGTAGTGATTACAGAATTATGGTCGGGCCAATGGAATGGGTGAATAACTAAAGATAGAATTAAGGGGGAGGATCCAATAGTGAGGAATATTTGGTCTATTTGCAAAAAAACGTTTTATGAGACTATGAATAGTGAGTATATTGGCATCTAGCAGGATGGTGTTACCGCCAGGAGTTTGTCATGGATCCACAGTAATGGTTGTCTGTCAACTTACCTCTCCATGTGTTCAGCTTGAGAGATCAGCCACCCTTCACCTGGCTGCTTAAGTATTCTCTCCTCAAAGCATGGCTCCACCCCAGCCCCTATCAGGGAACTCTATATTAACCTGTGCACTAAAAGCCAGCCCTGCTGGTCAATATTGTGTGGCTTCTGTGTGCTCCTTGCTGTGTGTTCTACATCTGATTCTTGTTATCGATCTTGGCTTGTTCTTGACTGTCCTTGTCTGCTTCATATCCCGATTCTTACCTGCTTGTTGCCCTGACCTTTGGCTATCTCCTGACTATCCTTTATTGTCACAGTCTGCTGTTTCCTCTCTACCTTCCTGTAGTCTACTGTGAGAATGAGCTGGGAGGCCCTGGGGGTCACGACCTGGAGCCAGACTGCAGCTAAATCCATCCCCACCACGAGGGGCCTCTGTTGAACACCCGCTGGCTCTTAGATTCCGCGCCCTGGGAAATCTCATGCTCTAGCTCCTGGTGTCATTCATGTTGGTGCTCCAGAATACCTGTTCTCCTGAATCTCCTAGAGCTCCATCCGCAGCAGTCAGTCATAGGGTCTACTACCTTGCAATTCACTCCTGACCCCAACGGGGTGCATCTGTCACCTGGATTCAGATGATCTGACATTTTGATCAGCCATTGACCCGGCTGACATGCCACTACCCGCAGATGATCGATTGCAGGGCATAGTCTGCAGACTTGAGACCCAGGAATCAAATCAGACTCAGGTGATGCGATTCCTCCAGGATCTGGTTTCCCGCTTCAAGCAGCTTCAGGCCTCCTTGGGAACCCCAGTGTCAGCAAACTCAATTACAATTGGCGGCTGTACCTATTCCAGTTGCAATTGCAGCCACACATTCACTACAACTGCCAGCTCCATTCTGTTTCTCTGGGGACTCCAAGGCCTACAGGGGGTTCCTCAGCCAATGCACCATTCACTTTGAACTTCAGCCTCAAAACTTCTCGTTTGATCTCGCAAAGGTAGCCTATATTATTTTCCTCCTCTCCGGTGAAGCTTTAGCCTGGGCTGCTCCCTGTGGGAGAAGAATGATCCTGTGGTTTCCAGCCTGTACGACTTCTTGAAGCTCTTTCGAAACTTCATTGAGGAACCAGCTTGGGTTTCTTCAGTGGCCGGTGCTTTTTTACGTCTTTGTCAAGAATCTTCTTCAGTAGGACAATATGCTTTTCAGTTTCTTATCCTCACAACTGAGGAACAATGAGGCTCTAGTTGCAACCTTTTAACATGGCCTCTCTGACCAAGTCTAATAAAGATAAATGGTGTAAAAGTTGTTGGAAGGTTAAATTGGATGTATTAGAGGAGGAAAGCTGGGGATTTTCTCTAAGAAAGAATTTAGGCATGGAATGAGAAGTAAAATGAGTCTCCTGCGGGTATTACATGTGAGCTCTAAGGGAGGCAAATGACCAGGAGGCATTAATACATTTATGCAGGGAATTGAACCCTTGCACATTAATGGTAAGCATGTTTAGGGGACCCATAATGAGAAATAGATAGAGATTACAAGCATAAAGCCCATGGGAAGTTAATCTCTAGTTGAAGTGTGGGGGGAAATGGGAGAGAAAAAGGAGAGGGAAGAAAAGGGGGGATAGAAGGTAAAAAGAGAAGAGAAAAAAAGAAAATAGCAACCCAAACTTTAACACATTTGGCCACGGAGGGTTCAAACTGTGTCCAATGGATTGTGAAAAAGGGCACAGCCATGGGACAAAAATTTGCCTGTAGAGTGTCTGATATAGAGAACTCTTGGACTACTAGGTGGGCACCGAGACTCTCGCAAGGATCACACTGCCAAACATGGTAAGGTAACATGGTAACATATATAAATTGAAGATCAAATAGATCAGTACAATGCCTGGTGTAAAATGGGGTGCAAATTAAGGGTCCAAGTGACAAAATTAAGTAAAGAGGCAGGGGTGGGAGTGGGAAGGGTGGGGAAGGCACAGAAATCCATATTCAAACCCGGGTGTGAGCAGATAAAATCAGGGTAGTATGTCCAACATGAAAATTGTACTAGACACATGGGAAATCATATAACAGCCAAATACAACCTGCTACAGAGACTGGAAATTACTTTTAAGAAAGGGCAAGCGAAGTGAAACCTTTAAGAACAAAACATTAGAAAACAATAAGCCCTGTAATAAGGGTAGAGAAGAACCAAATAAAAAAACATTAATATGAGCATAGCTAACAGAGTATGAGCATCAAAACTTGTAGTTAAGACAGTAGGGTATGTTATTCACCTAATACCATGGGCACTTGGGGCAGTGAAGTGTCCAATATTGTAAAGGGGTTAACGTGAGGAAATAAACAACAGAGCTGTTAACATAGGAAGCACTCTGAGGGCTCATGGTGACTAGCCTACAGTAAAGAGGTGACATCCTAATATTCTACATAAAGTGGAAGGGGATAGGAAGGTAAAGGAGAAAAGTGGGAATGAGGTCAAGATAAAATGGGGGGAGGTTAATTGGATAGGGGGAAGGTAAAGGAATAGGTTGAGGGAAAAGGAGGAATGGGAGGGTAACAGGAGGGGTGGGGGGGAAGAAGACTATTGGGACACATTATCTTTGAGGTTAAAGCATAGATAGGTAGTGTCAGGGCTGGGCTCAGCCCTTCCTTCTCTGAGCTGGCCGCATAGCTGTCGGCTGATTGCCAGCTCCTATCTCTCCACAGTTACTCAGCTGTTGATGATATCCTCATCAGTCCTGCCTACTTAAGCCATCTGGCCCAGAGGATCTCTGCCTTCACTTTAGTCAACATCACAGAGACGCTCTCCTGCATTCCTGTTAAAAGACTTGTAAAAAGAAAAAACTGCGCTATTAGTGAACCCAATCCCTAAGCAGAAGCTCAAATCGTTATACAATCGTTATAAAAAACGCAGGTATATGCTCACATTATCCGGATAGTATAATGGCCATAAAAATACATACGAGCTGGCCGGCCCTCAACTACCGCCCGTTGCTTCCGGGACTGGCATAGAACGTGGTGACATCCGAACGTCACTCCTCCCTTCTGACGTCATCGCGTTCTACGCCAGTCCCGGAAGCAACGGGCGGTAGTGAGTGTATACCTGCATTTTTTATAATAAATAATAACTTTTATAATAAATCTAAAAGGTTTTTATGCTATGTGAGCATTTTCTTTTCTATATCTGAAACGGCTTATTGTTGCATGATACCCCGTGGGTGAGAGTGAGTGATCGTATTCCTGCCATCCTGTGTGACAATCTTGATGATTAACTATTGCGTTTCTGGGTCCTATCTAATAGGGATCTAGAGTTCTGGTAAGCAGCCAGAGATTCTATTGGTGGCGGTATTGGCTATACTTCACAGCACTTTTTCGAAAGGGTTTATCACAGAGATTCTGTTGACAAGTTTGCATGCATCTCTCCATTTTGGGATTGGACACTTTATATGGACTTTAATTTGTTTGGACTTAATAATAATAATTTTTTTCACAATTAATTAATTTAATAATTTTTAATTAATTTATTATTGCAAAGCTTTTATGTTGATTTTTTTCACTAAGGATTATGTTGCATAAACATGGGGAGTAATTAATTTATTAATGGAATTTTTTAACTAATTATCATGTTTAATAAAATTGTGGTTTATATTTGTTAGTTTGTTACACTATCAGGGTGTAGGTGACTTATACTATTTTTAAAATTATTGATTTTTCTGTTAAAAGACTTGCTTGGCTGACATTTCTTCTGGCTCCAGATCCTGCTTGCTGTTTTACTACGCTCTTCTCCGGCTCACCTGGAATTTCCCACTGTGGCTGCTCCGGTACAACCTGAGTTGCAGGCCATCCCTGCTGCTGTGCCACTCTCTGTGCAGGCACCTGCCTCGAGTATTACCTCTATAAGTGGTATGTCTGGTTCTGCTCCGCTTCCCCAGCGATTTGAGGTTTTCTCAACCAGGTTGAGATATACTTTGAGATGCTGCCCCAGGCGTTTCCCATGGACAGAAGCAAAGTAGGTTTCATGATATCTTTGCTTTCTGAGAGAGCCTTGGCCTGGGCAAACCCTCTATGGGAGACATAAAACCCTGTTGTCTTGAGTTATCCTGAGTTTGTGGCCTCCTTTAAAAGGGTATTTGACATTCCTACACGCTCTGCTTCTGCTGCCAAGTGCCTCATGTCCATCAGAGTGCGAGAACTGTTTCCGACTTCATGTTCCCTCACTGAAGTTTGCACCTCAGTTTATTGGACCTTTCCGTATACTTCGCAGGATTAACCCAGTGGCTTACGCATTAGACCTTCCTTCTACATGCGTATTTCAAATATATTTCATGTCTCCTTAATAAAACCTCTAGTCTGCAACCGCTTTCCCACCTCAGTGCCATGTTCCCATCCTGTACAGGTTGAGAACCATGAGGAGTATGAAATACAGTCCATTGTCTACTCCGTCTGCTCAGCCCTTCCTTCTAATTGCCAGCTCCTATCTCTCCACAGTTACTCAGCTGTTGATGATATCCTGCTCGTCAGTCCTGCCTACTTAAGCCGTCCAGCCCAGAGGATCTCTGCCTCCGCCTTAGTCAACATCACAGAGATGCTCTCCTGCATTCCTGTAAATAGACTTGCTTGGCTGACATCCCTTCTGTAAAAAAAAACAAGAGCCTGTTTTTGACCTTTATTGTAAAATATCTTTGAGCTGTTTTCTCCCCGAGCTGTCTCTCCTTGGGCGTCTCTACCACTGCCATCTACTCCTGCATCTGTCTCGCCTGGGGCTGTCTCTTCCACAGCCATCTTCTCCTGCCGCTGTCTCTCCTGGTGCTGTCTCTCCCGCAACCATCTTCTCCTGCTGCCTCTCCCGCCGCCATCTTCTCCGGCCACCATCTTTTCCCGCTGCTGGGTTCTTCCTCGCCGGCGGTTACTCGCTAAAAAAAAAAACACAAGCAGGGATCTCCCTGGATGATGTCATCAGATGGCCACGCCTCATGGCTAGATAAGAGATCCCAGACAGCAGGCGACAACCTAACGGCAATAATGTGCTTTCCATTTGCAAATATGCCCAGTTGAAGTCTTAATTGACTTTATTGGGCACTATTAAATGTAGAACGCCCAGTACTTCCTGGGAATCTAAATACATGACCCCCATTGTGTCTTTTGAGTGGTATAAATTATTTATGCTAATAAAGGGTACATTTTATATACCTGTATATCCTCAGGTGGATGGACTGTGTAAATGTTTTTTAATGTATTCTAGTTGTACATTTTCATATGAAGGAATCAGTCCCTGCTGATCAAATATCCTGCAAGTACATTTCCTGAATGATTTGATTGTTTTATGTTTAGCAATAAAATCTTGACAGAGGATATAACACACACTATATCCAAAACTTAAAAAAAAACTTTTCCTATATGAACCTTTAAAGTAGACCTGAAGTAACACACATTCACCTGTCCATCCTGCTGTCCTAAGGAATACTGTTAAAATATTTAGTTTCCTTTAGCTTCATTATTTTTACTATTTTAAATTCAACTATCTGCTATATGAGGTCCTATTACCTCCATTTGGTATTCACAAGCTTTTTTTTACACATTTAAATTACTTGCGGTTTCCACCTGTGCTTACCTCTATAATATAGAGTTTCTGTTCCATGTAATTAAAAGCAATCAAAACCAGTTGCTGAAACATGTATAAGATGTAATGAAGTTTAGGTTTATTTATGTACACACCTGTAAAACACAGTGCAACTGAACACAGAGAGTTCCTTCAAGACAGAGATTTAATTCTTCACTGCTGCATGAATACACAATTGGTAATTGTCAAACTGCTTTGACGTTACCTGTGATGAAGAAAACAGCTGGCTATGAAATAATAAAATATACGGTATGTAATTTATGGGTTTCAAAATAAGAATGAGCTCATGACTGATAGAAAAAGTACAATATATAAAGTATACCTTTAAAGGAAAAAAAATAAGTTTAATCAACAAACCAACAGGAATTTGGCATTTTGCCTCGATTCAATGACAGACCCATCTGGTTTGCTTTTGAAACAAATATAAGAGAACAGCTGTAGGAACAATCCATATAAATATTGATCCAAAATCGTGTAGCTGGGTTTATATTAGAAAGTCTCCAAGCGTGAGAGCAAATATATAATATTTAATATGTAGAACCAGCAATTGTTTCATCACATTTAAGTCCTGCAGTTCTTTTGAGAGCCTGTTTTAATAAGATTTGCATTGCCTTTTGCTACAAGTTCAATTAGCCTTTAATAAGCAAGAACAGAGTTTTCATTGAAAAGAGTAACAAATGATTCATTAAACATAGCCCATAGCAATTATCTGAAGATCTAAAAGGAAAAACCTACACCAAATATGGGTTTAGGACCATTGCAATTCATTTGTGGATATAGGCTTTAGCCTACACACTGTTCAGAGAAGGGATTGCCTCAAACATTTGTGTGCACAGGGACAATGGGACTTCCAAAACTCCAATTAGAGCTGCATTCTGTACTCAGTAAAATGTCTTATGCCCCGTGCACATGACTTTCCAACAACAAAACCATGGAATTTTGTTTGAAGGTTGTTGACTCCAACTTTTCTTGCATACACACGGTCACACAATTGTTGGCAAACAATTACGAACGTGGGAACGTGGTGATGTACAAGATGTACGACGAGTCGAGAAAAAGGAATTTCAATAGCCATAGCCAGTGTGGCTCCTTCTGCTTGATTCCGAGCATGCGTTAAATTTTGTACGTCGGACTTGTGTACACACGATCGAAAATTCAAACAACAAAGTTTTGTTGGCGGAAAATTTGAGAATCTGCTAGCCAACATTTGTTGGCGGAAAGTCCAACAACAAATGTTTGATGGAGCATACACACAGTCGGACTTTCAGCCAACAAGCTCACATCCAACATTTCTTGTCGGAAAATCCGATCATGTGTACAGGGGCATAAGAGTATTGATAGTTGAAAATCTATTGTTTTCATGATTTATAATTGGGACTACCAAGCCCGCAAGTGGTACTGTTAGAAACAGCCTGGAACCTGCAATTTATTTTCAAGGCCTCTAGAATTTATTTTCAAGGCCTAGAGATATTTTATTTAACTGTGGATGTGGTGTGCCCCTGGCATATTTTTGAGTAGCCAATGCTGTTGTATAATATAAGAATCAAGAAGAAATATACCAGCCTGGAGCTGAAAGTACATTGAGCTCTTTTCTATTTCACCTACTATTGAAGCACTAATTGCTAGGAATAATTAATAGATGTTGATATAATTAATAGTACATTTTCCTAATACAATTGTTTGCGCTGAAGACTTATAGCTACCTTGCTCAAGTAGTGTTGGCTGGCTTCACTCCTATGCTTTTTGGTAATTTTTTGATGCAGACCGTGGTAATGCACTGCTGGAAGATATAGATATGTATCTGTTGTGATGGGTTCAAATAGATTGGCTTCTTTAAATCAACACAACTGAACATGCAGCATTAAAGTAAAACACCAGACTGGAAAAGTTTGCTTTAAATTTCAAATTTAGTGAATGAGTAAGAAGTCCAAAAGACCCAATTTTCAATCCACCAGGATCAGAAGATAAAAAACTGCATAACCTCAATAACGCCATTTTCTGTGCATCTTTGTGCCAATATGCGCTTGCCAACAGGGCTTCTCTTATATTGCCCCCCCCCCCCCCCACCCCCACTGGGCAACCTCCTGATGCCTATTTGTAACATTTTATTAGGGTGAGCCTGGAAGAATGCCTGAATTAGTCTCTTGGCTTGGAGATTGGATTCTTGTTCCCAGGAGTTATCTTCTGGTCCGTAGCTGTACGTACTGGATGGTGTCCCTTCTTTTCCTACGGTCCACAATTGTCTCAACCTCATATTCCTCATTACCGCTGATTATTGTAGGCTCTGGTGGACCTGACTCATGACCAGGAAATGGATCTAGCTTTGTGTTTTTTAGTAAGGACACATGAAAGACAGGGTGGATCTTGTAAGTCTCTGGGAGTACAAGTTTGTAGGATGTTGGATTAATTTGTCTCTTAACTGGAAATGGACCAATATATCTAGGTCTGAGCTTTTTAGATGGACAATTTTAAGCTGGCAGTAGATAACTAAACCTTGTCTCCTATTTGAAGCTGCAGCTCTTCTTCAAATATTTTTTTATTGTCCCATTGAGCCTTGGAAATGTCATCTTGCAATACTTTGTTAATTGACTGAAGAACACTTATTCTTTCTTGGACTGCGGGAACCGATAAATCAGGCAGGATGTCAGGTATGAAGACTTGGAAGTACCCGTAATGCGCAAAAAACGGGGCTTGTCCCATAACTGAATGAACCGCATCATTGTATGCAAATTCTGCCACAGGTAGCAGTGATATCCAGTCATCTTGGACAAAGGATGAGAAGCACTGAAGGTACTGTTCCAGAGTCTGATTTGTTTGCTCTGTTTGGTCATTCATCTGTGGATGATAGGCTGACGAGAAACAAGTTTCAATCTTTAGTATCCTGCAAAGAACCCTTCAGAATCTGAAGGTGAATTGTACTCCTCGATCGGAAGTTATACTGCTGGGTACCCCATAAAGTCTAACCACTTCCTTCATGAAGGTATGAGCGGTTTTCATTGCTGAGAGGGTACCTAACACAGGAATGAAATGGGACATCTTCGTTAATCTGTCAATGATCACGAAAATGGTAGTGAACCCTTTGGATGGGGGAAGCTCAACAACAAAATCCATACTGATAATTTCCCAGCGTCTCATGGAAATAGGCAAAGGTCTTAACAGACCCCAAGATTTGGTCTTGTAATTTTTGTTTTGGATGCAGACTGCACAGGTGACGACATAATTCTTGCAATCGGACCTTAAACCTGGCCACCAAAAGGAACGTTGTACTAGTTATATTGTCTTGATTTCCCCAAAATGTCAGGCAGTGCATCAGGCTTGACCTTCTTGGAACCCTGTCTGTAGGTGATATGGAAGGAGAGGCGGGAGAAGAATAGTGCCCACTGGGGTGTGCTGCTCCTTCCAGCAAGTGACGCAATTCTTCTATAGCTGTCTTTATGGCCAGTAACTCCTGATCTCCCACATTGCAGTTTCTTTCTGCGGGGCTGAGTTTCCGAGAGAAGAAAGCAATGGGATGTAACAGAGACTTTGTTCCTTGGCGCTATGACAGGATGGAGAACGCACAGCATTTTCTGAAACATTCACATCGAGGACACACGGGGATGCAGGATATGGTTGTTGCAGGGTAGGTGCTGTATTAAACAGGGTCTTTAACTGACCAAATGCTGATTGTGCTGCAGGTGTCCACTGGAAATGGATATTCTGTTTTATCAGTTGAGTAACAGAAGAAATTATAGCAGAGAAATGTTTATAAACTTGCGGTAGAAAGTGGAAAATCCTATGAACTTCTGTGTGCTCTTTCTGTCTGTAGGAGTGGGCCATTCAAGGATAAATTTAACCTTCGGGGGATCCATGGAAATACCTGAGGTGGAAATGATAGGTCCCAATAATTTTAGCGTCTCTCCTTCAAATTCACACTTCTTTTCTTTGCGTATAGTCCACAATATGTTGATTGGCCGAGAACCATTTTAACGTGTTCATGGTGTGCTGTGATGGAAGTAGATATAAATTCAGGAAACGGTCAAGAAAGTCCCTGAAAATATCATTGATGAAATGCTGAAATGTTGCTGGAGCATTGCACAACCCAAAGGTAATAACGAGGTATTCATAATGTCCGAATCTAGTGCGGAAGGTCTTCTTCCATTCATCCTCTTCGCGGATCCGCACTAGATTATAGATGCCTCATAAGTCAAGCTTCATAAATAGAGTAGAAGCTTTTAAGCATTTAGATCCGGAATCAAGGATCTGTTTTTGACTGTAATTTTATTTAATTCCTGGTAATTGTTGTGATTAAAATGGTATTTCTATATACCTGACAAAGACCAGCTAGGTATAATTACGGCAATTACCACACTTATGGAACCCGTTCAGCACTGCAGTACTGAGGAGACAGCTTCATTCTGAACACAAGAAGAAAATTAGTCAAAGTTGATGTTCAAATCTTATCTGGTTTAATTCTGGGTGGGTATATAACTTATATACGCTATTATTAGCCAATGATTGCATAGAACATGGGTGTGGTTAATACAGAGGTGTACATTACATATCATTATATATCATTAATTATGCCATCTGCTTTCATGACTCATAGTCATGAGTCCTGCTTCCCCATGTCCCTATGTCATGTCTGGGGTGGCCCAGACATATTGAGACGCAATTTCTTTATTTAGACAGTACAGAATAAAACTGCTTATGCAAGCTATATTTTCTTATATGTATGCTTTATAGGAAACTGCTACAGTCTGTAAATACAGAACTTTAAACTAACTAGCAGATTAACCCAAGTTGATCTTATATGAACTTATAAAGATGGAGTCACTCCGGTTCAGCCCTATCACAACAATCCCCTCTTTAAAGCGGGAGTCCACCGGGACTCCGCGTTTTTTTTTTTTTTTAAAAGCCAGCAGCTACAAATACTGCAGCTGCTGACTTTTAAAATAGTGACACTTACCTGTCCAGCGCGCCTGCGATGTCGGCACCCGAAGCCCATCGCTAGGTCGTCTGTCGGGTCCTGCCGCCGCCATCTTGGGTATGGGAATCAGGAAATGGAGCCTTTCGGCTTCATTTCCCGGTTCCCTACTGCGCATGTGCGAGCCGCGCGGCGCAATCCGGACGGTCCCCGCTGCCTCTGGGAACTGTGTGTTTCCCAGCAGGCAGCGGGGCACTTGCGCAAAGGGGCGGGCAGTTGCGGAAAGGGGCGTAATCTACGCCCCTTTCCGCAGACAGCTATCCCGGAAGTGGGTGCAGTTACCTGGATTATCCAGGTAACTGCACCCCCCTGAAAGGTGCCAATTGTGGCGCCGGAGGGGAGGGGATTCCGATGAGCGGAGGTCCATTTTAGGGTGGACCTCCGCTTTAAGTTATGAAATCAAATCATGAACATGACTTATTTCTTCTCATTATGACATACTCATCCTGGTGACCACAGTAAAAGTTAAGATACATTCTATTAGCTGCAGCTGGGTCAGAAGGTCAAGTAACTCGGGAAATCATGCACATAATAAACTTGAAACAGGCATATAAAAGTAATAGCATAAGCAAAATCAGTACAACAAACATAGCAATATCCCTAATCCAGGATTAATCCAAGATCCAGCATTGAAGCCAAACCGCCCATGTTACCCAGGGTGCTCCCAAGCGATTATTTTGCCTTTTCATCATGTCAATACCCCCTTAGGCTCCTGAGGGGAACCATGCCCAGGTCATGTTCTTTTCCAGAAACAATGACCCAGCATAACAGTGTTTGAGGGGGATCCAGGATGAACACTAGCCTTGAGCAAGTGACGTTCCTCATTGTCCCCGAGAATCACCATTATCGGAACCAATGAGGCCAAGTAACACTATCCCTTGGAATCATTCAGAACCCATGGATGTCATGTCCTTTCACAACAAATGTATGTGCTGTTGCCCAAAGCCAGTGGCTGTCTGCTTAAGGACCCGTTGGGCACCTTCAGAGAATCCCGCAAGGGCAAGCTGTGAAAGTAGCTTAGCCATCTCAGTATGGGGGTCAGAGGTATGCATGAAGTGTGATTTAGGGCACAATCTAAGGTGTCAAACACTGTGGAGTTCCTGTAGAATCTGAATACACATCCCCTCTATGTCCAATGAGTGTGTTTTTTGTGGTGTTATCGGGTAGGCCATATATAAGGCTCCCCCTAGAACACAGAGCCAAGTAGATGACATGTGAACCAATACATATATAATACAGTGCCTATGCCAGCATCCCTTCAAACAGTATACACACTGAAATGGTTGAGCATGTCCTGGGCACACTACAACAACAATCCCAATATGCCCCCTGACCCTCACCTGGACTACCTTCTTAAACATGCAAAAACAGAAAACAACAAACACGTAATCTCAGCTGCATAGCAATTGTCCATGGAATGCAAAAGGGAGGAAGGGGTGTGACAGTTCGTAGAAACAAGTGGGAGGGGCATAACAGCCTTTAGGCCAAATAAAAATAGTCCCAAAGAAAAGCTCAAAAAGAAAAGTCTCTTGGATGGCTTCTGAATGTCCATTAAATTCGCAAAAAAGGAAGAAAAAAAGAAATGTCCACATTATAACTCTCATTCTACTCAACTTTTCCCAAAACCTTTTGGTTCAATTCTGTGATCACTCATATGTACAGACATGAGTTCTCTACCTCAAAACACTGCCTCTTTGTAAGGACAGAACTAGATATCCACAGACAGACTGGAACTGATGCGTTGGGTGAGACCGGGGACTTTGGGCTGGCACATCTGGATCTCTCTCATGTGGTGCTCATAGGAATTTTGTACCCTGGGTTTGCGTCATCTGGTTCCCCCTGAAGGTGTCATTCGCAGGAACATTTTCCAGCAGGAGTCCGCCTTTAGTCATCTGAGCATCTCCTATGGTATTTGAACAACAAAGATGAACAACGAAGATTTCCATGTTAAAGCTGTAGTCATCCAGATAGGGTATAGGGCAGGGTATGAATGGGGTATAGGGTATGACTGGGGTGGGCATTTTGCATAGGGCTGTGGGTGAATGCAGGCTGGCTGGGGCAGATACTCCTCATCTGACATGAGTAATCACAGAATCTATCTGATCAATTCAGGTCTTAAAGAGGAAGTAAACTCTCCCACTCTAATGCTTCTTTTCATTTAGTCCATTATAATAAGTAATTATCAGACTATAGCCACTGTAATCCAGCCCAAATAACATATTACTTACTGTTTAAAGAAACTTTAAAAAACTTGTTTCCAGGGGTTAGGCAGCACCATCTTAAGTATTGTTTTCTGAGTCCACAGTGGAGTGTATTTCCACCCTTACATGAGCACTTCCTGTACTGTTAACCAAGCCTCCTTCTCAATCCAACGTTTCTATGGCAACCCTGCTTCCCTGTTCATAGCTTACTTGTTTATTTCATAGTATTTACTTGTGCTGATGTCTAATGTTTTCCTTTGTCAGACTTATCAGCTTCAGCTGATAAGACTGCAGTAATGGCTAAGTGTAGACTGTA
Organism: Lithobates pipiens; assembly: GCF_037356315.1. NCBI lineage: Eukaryota > Metazoa > Chordata > Amphibia > Anura > Ranidae > Lithobates > Lithobates pipiens. The sequence continues at coordinate 165,116,640 of NW_027507790.1, read as the reverse complement.
TGTCATGTCACATGGTCGCATGGTGTGTAGGAGGAAGCTCTAAGTGATTAGCAGAGTTCATTGTTGTGCTGTAGGAAGTCCTGATAACAGATAGAAAGACATAGAGAGTGTGCCTTAAATCAGGGGAGATCTGGGCATGCTCAGTGACTTCATTCTACAGAACAACAAGGATTACAACAATACTAAGCAAGTAAGGAGATATCTACAAGCAGTGATCATTAGGGTTTTTTATGCTGATTTACATGGGACAAAGTTGTGGGGGAGAGTTTACAACCACTTTAACCATTGAAGGTATTAAAAATAATATTCTTCATTGGCTCAAACATAAGTAAAATATGCAGGAATGAAAATGTTTCTCAGCAAGAGTTGTCATTATATAGATTCAATATGTTTAACTAAACATTTTTCCAAATCCAGTATTATAGCAGAACTTCAACAAAACTTAAACCTCTTTAGTTTCTTCTACTCCCGGGACCCAAGTGGACCCAAGGGACTTAGGACAGAACATTTTACCCAAACACATATTCTGACCAACTTTGCAAATATGTCTGATCATCAGCAACAAACAAAACATTGATGGATAGAAAACATTTCATCATCAACACTTCATAACTGACACCCTGGGAATTCAGAAGGTAAATATCCAGAATAGTCATTCTGATTGCTTATTTCAAATAAATCCTTCCCATCACATTTTAGTACCCCATGGACTCAATATATGCAGCAATGTATCTTGATCCCAGTCATTTAATTTCAGTAACTTCTTCAAACGTTTTTTTCAAATTTCACCCTTCCGGTACCAAAATCCCTTTATCAATTCTTTTAATTCTTTTAATTTAATTTAACCTCAACCTTTTAGGGAAAATATAACATGGGCCTAAACACAATATGAGACAACATTCCAGACACACACTTAAAATACTTTACTAATCGAAATGATACCCTGTGTGTTCGTTAAACACAATACAACCACTCTCTCATTTCACAATCATTTGGTCATTCTATTCATCCTTCATTTATCCATAACACCTTCAAACCTTAATATTTTTCTCTCTAGTGTCCGGAATTACACAACACAGTTACTTCTCTTTTCTTTTTACTAACCACAATTCCTCTGGCGTAGCGCCTGGAATATACAACTTCCCTTTGTTTACTTTCGAATTCTGGACTCTTAATTATAATATTCTTAAATTTGTTAAAATCAACATTTTAAAATCCCCAATCATTGTTAATACAGCTTAAACACTATTAAAACAATTTGCACAAATATAGCACATTTGCTGTTATCAGAAAAAACACCTTTTAACTTCAATTATGTAAGGATAGGCAACTACAACCAAAACAGTCCTTAAAGTCAGACTCTAAAAATTTGTATCTGATCAGATTCCTCAAAAAAAAACATTTGGTACCAGCGAATACATATAATTTTATCAGTGACATGTCACATTCCCAATTTACTATGGACTGGGCATGGGCTTAATATGTGCCCAACACATTTCAGGAATAGACCGATACTAGTTGCAACATTTTAACAATAAACATGTACCTTCATAGATAACTTTTCTGAATCAAATCCTTCTTTGACATTCATTCTCCACCTCAGTAAGTCTCTCTGACTCGCTGACTATGGAATGCAAATATAGCAGTATGCTCCCCACAAAAGCGGTAATGAAGGCATGGTTAGTGGTTTGGTCCCCTCTTCCACCCGAAACAAAATAGCAGATCTCTGCGAGCAGATATGTACCTCCATGCATTGTGCTAAACAGTACTTTGGACAGGAGGGATCACTCAAATAGGAATCTGTCTTTGTCCAAATCCGCGATTCAATCCTCTTAAAGCACCACACACAGATGAGTACCCTACTCTGTCTCTCTCACCTGCCCACTTTAGCAACGCTCTCTGTCTTGGCAGGATCATAGAACATATATCAACTGCCCAACAATTTATCTGCATTCAGAAGACATAAACAATCTTATACTCTAAATTGGAATTCCAAGACAAGACAAAAATTCACATACACATAAAATTTCTCTCTATTAACAACTTTCCTCTACCTAGGTGTCCATCTTATGAAACTGTGAACAGCGGCGACCCCAAGGATTGCCACTGATCACAGTCCACAAACAGTCCGTGAAATAGAGACAGTCGTGGGAGAAGTGTTTAAACATGTTCTCCCTCCGATGATCGCTGCACTCTGAGAATCCTCACTGATCGACACAGAAATGGTCAGTCCATGAAGCTGCGACCCTAGCGCCTCACCAGAGATCCATGTCAGAATTCACACCCTCAAACCCACCAGCTCAGAGTTGGAGAATCGGGGAGCGATGAAGAAATCTGAGGGAATCCGAGGGGGAAGGAGGAAGATTCATAATCTCCCTCTACCTCATTCAGACCCCCCAAAACAGTAACCATGTCCCCCTGTCAGTGCATCCAACAGCAATTTAATCACTGCCCAATAAACCAACATCTTGGTGTCTATGAATCTCTGGTACCGTAATCCCGCAAAAGTCTCAATAGACCCCAGCATCAGGGGCTGCTCATTGCACGAGGTGGGGTGCTTTCAACAAGGGTTCTAGCCTCCCCACCAACTCTCTCTCTTTTTACCCTTGGTTGAACCTTTTCCCGTGCCTGTTGCCAAACAGTGATCTAGACTGATCTGCACATTCTACCGACCTACCTGTACCGACTCATTATAACTTCAGCAAACAACAATAAACAAATAATCAACAAACAAATGAACAAACAAATAAACAGACAAACAGGGTAACAGGGTAAGTCTACACAAAAAAATCCTTATTTTAACAACACCTTTTATCTGATAATCCAAATTAAACTAGCTGTGAGACTTTAAAAATCCTTATTTTAAACAAAACTCTCTCTGTGTTAATTTCCTTAACTGCTCAAAACCTCCTATCTCTGCTGTCCTTTAAAATCATTTCCTCAAAGATACTTCATAATCAATAAATGCATGACCACGAATATCTCCACATTGCTATAGGAAACATGAGAAAAAATCCCTCAAGCTCGGTATGTAATGCCAGTAAAATGTCCCCTTTAAATCTCAAAACAACTGACTGCTAACTTCCCGTTTTTAAAAGTACTTTCCTTCACTTTTTTTTTCTTTCTCTATGTGTCAGTTTTAAAACAGCTTTGAAATTGGATTGTCTAAAAAGAACAATGCATTGAAAAATCTTGCAAAATGTACACCTTCTTTTAATAAATAACTCAAATTTCTCTTTTTACCTTCTTATGCCACGTACACATGACTGGACTTTTTGACAGCAAAGGTCCGAAAGAACGAGTCCGTCGGACAAATCGATCTTGTGTGGTCTCCATCGGACCTTTGCTTGCCAAAAATCCGGCGGACTTTAGAAATAGAGCATGTTTTACATTTTTCCACCGGAACTCTGCCGGACCGACGCTAGGGCAGCTATTGGCTACTGGCTATGAACTTCCTTATTCTAGTCCAGTCGTACGTCATCACGTTCGAATCCGTTGGACTTTGGTGTGATTGTGTGTGGCCAAGTCCATTCATTTGGAAAGTCCATCAGAACTCCGCCGAATGTCCGTCGGAAAGACCGTCAGACCTAGTCTCTCGAAAAGTCCGGTCGTGTGTACGTGGCATTACTTAACTTACCTTACCCTCAACAATGTAGGATGTTCTTATTAACACCTTTACTAATCACTTACTAATCTCAAACCACTATTTTAGGGCATTTTCCAAAACACCCACTTACCTTTTCACAAACCCCCTCCCATCTAAACACATTCCTTCCACAAACTTCAAAAAATACCATTCCGATACCATTCCAAGAGTTACCAAAACACATGCTAAACATACCCAAACAAATTATGCACTTTTCAAGCAGAATCAAGCACCTATCATTCCAAAGCTCTATAACCAACATACTAGCAAAAGGGAGAAGTCATATTATTCATACACTATACCATTTTCTCTTCAAAGAAAACCTTAGCAAACTTATATGAACGTGCATATAACAGTACTTTCCACGATACCTGAACATAACAAGGGAAATTTACTTCACTCTAATCTAATTTGCCCCTTTTGGGACATCATATAACAGTGAAAACAGGGGCTGCCTTACCCCATACAGCCCTGTATCCCACACAACACAACAGATATCTTATTACTTTTATGCAAATGTGATAGACAAGAAAAGCCAGATAGAGCAAAAGTTGTGTGGGTCCCGGTAGTAATTGGTAATTGCCCTATTACCCTTATCTTATTCTCTTTACCAAAAAGAGTGCAATATTACGTTTTAAACTTCTCAACAGTCCCACAGGACACAGGCTTCCCAAGAGCCACTTCTTAACAGCCTGGTCCGTCTCACACTTCTCTTCTTAATTAAAATGTAACCGACCAAGGTTGTGTCAAAGCTAAGGCAATAAACAATTATTCGTTTACTTCACCAAAGTCAAAGTTTGACCACCCATTCCGTCAAGTCCTAAATCCAAATCTCAGCAGTGCCTTCAAAACTGTTGTGATTAAAATGGTATTTCTATATACCTGACAAAGGCCAGCTAGGTATAATTACGGCAATTACCACACTTACGGAACCCACTCAGCACTGCAGTACTGAGGAGACAGCTTTGTTCTGAACACAATAAGAAAATGAGTCAAAGTTGATGTTCAAAGCTTATCTGGTTTAATTCTGGGCGGGTATATAACTTATATACGCTATTATTAGCCAATCATTGCATAGAACATGGGTGTGGTTAATACAGAGGTGTACATTATATATCATTACATATCATTAATTATGCCATCTGCTTTCATGACTCATAGTCAATGAGTCCTGCTTCCCCATGTCCCTATGTCATGTCTGGGGTGGCCCAGACATATTGAGACACAATTTCTTTATTTAGATAGTACAGAATAAAACTGCATATGCAAGCTATATTTTCTTATATGTATGCTTTATAGGAAACTGCTACAGTCTGTAAATACAGAACTTTAAACTAACTAGCAAATTAACCCAAGTTAATCTTATATGAACTTATAAAGATGGAGTCACTCCGGTTCAGCCATATCATAACAACAGGGAGTGATGCAGTGTATGATCTTTTTTCTCTACAAAGAAGATTCCAGCGCCATGGAAGGCAGGATGATGCCATTTTCCAAGTTGTCTTTAATGTACTGGCGTAATGCTTTAAGTTCCACTTTGGAAAGAGGGAAGATGTGCCCGAAAGGTATTTCACGCCTGATAAAAGTTCAATTGGTCAGTCGTACGGTTGGTGAGGTAGCAGGATGTCAGATTTCTGTTTATCGAAGACCTCCAGATGATATGCTGCAGGTATGAGGTCCTGAAGTGACAGGAACAGGGTGACATGAGCAGATCCCTTTCTCGCAGAACAGTTGTCAATGTACATAGAGGGAATGGTCTTGGTCCTGGTGGGCCTTTGTGGGCAGTATACCACAGTATAAAAGTATTCTTTCAATGGCAGTCATTTTCAGTGTGATTTTGGTGTGGAGAGAGATAGAACAGGGCTCTGTTCAGTGCTGTTGGTTCGTTAGTGTGCTATACTGTGCTATTTTTCTTAAATTGTCAGTGTAGAATATTAGTTTAGTGTCAGTCTAGGAATAGTGTGAGTGTAGTGAGGAGGTCCAATGCCCTGCTTTACACTGCATGTGATGCCACATGGTCACATGGTAGGTAGGAGGAAGCTCTGAGTGATTATGCAGCCTCCTGGGAGTTCAGTGTGGTGTGCCGTAGGAAGTCCTGATAACAGATAGATAAGCACATAGAGAGTGTGCCGTAAATCAGGGAAGATCTGGGCATGCTCAGTGACGTCATTCTAAAGAACAAAAAGGATTATAACAATACTAAGCAAGTAAGGAGATATCTACAAGCAGTGTTCATTAGGGTTTTTTATGCTGATTTACATGGGACAAAGTTGTGGGGGAGGGTTTACAACCACTTTAACGCCATATAGTTCTGTGTACGTTACTGCCAGTTTAATGCCATATCATTTTGTGTGCATTACTGCCAGTTTAACGCCATATAGTTTTGGGTGCATTACTGCTAGTTTAATGTTGTGTCATTTTGTGTGCATTACTGCCAGTTTAACGCCATATAATTTTGCGTGTGTTACTGCCAGTTTAACGCAATATAGTTCTGTGTGCATTACTAACAGTTTAACATCATATAGTTCTGTGTGCATTACTGCCAGTATAACGCCATATAGTTCTGTGTGCTTTAATGCCAGTTTAACACCATATAGTTTTGCATGCATTACTGACAGTTTAACACCATATAGTTATGTGTGTGTTACTGCCAGTTTAACACCATATAGTTTTGTGCATTGCTGCCAGTTTAACACTATTTACTTCTGTGTGTTACTGCCAGTTTAACGCCATCGCTTTGCGTGTGTTACTGCCAGTTTAACGCTACATAGTTTTGCATGCATTACTGCCAGTTTAACGCCATATAGTTCTGTGTGTGTTACTGCCAGTTTAATGGCATATCGTTTTGTGTGCATTACTGACAGTTTAATGCCATATAGTTCTGTGTGCATCACTGTACTTTTAGCTTATTATATTGCAGTGTATTATAGCATATCAGTGGAGTGTGTCTGTGTAGTGTGAGTACTCAAATGAAAGTGCACCAAACACCTCTTTACATAGATTAAAGTGCATCTACGTACAGATTTCAACTTTTTCTTTATATTTGCTTATAAGCACTGCCCCCTCCCTCCCAGTAATGTCTGGGAGGACAACAAGGAGAAGCAGACGTTCCCTTGGCACTGTAAGGGGGCCAGCAACAAATGTGTCCATGGGCAAAGGTGGACGTGGTGGTCAGTCCTCAGGCAGGGCATTATTTCCTCTGTTTAGTGAGTTTGCCCATGCTATCCAGCCACAGCATGCAGAGGAGTTGGTGGACTGGCTTACTTTCTTACTTACTTCCTCATCCTCCTCATCCTCTATCACACAAACAGAGACAAGTGTGCATTCCCCTTCAGAGTAGATAAACCTGCTTCTGTGTCCACATCTATTCCTGACAAAGCCCCAACTTCAGCCATCAGCCACTTGCACCTTAATGATGCCCAGATTTACTGGATTCAGATGTTGGTTCTGAGGTTGACAATGACAGAAACATGAGCCTAGAGAGAGGGAGGAACACTGGTACACAAATTAGCATTCATGTTCCCCAAGCCACAGCGTATTGCCAAGCTGTCTCCAGTGGTAATGATGAAGATGATGAAGATGATGATGATGATGATGAGGTCACTAATGCATCTTGGGTGCCAGATAGAGCAGAGGAGGAAACTGAAGGTGAGGTGACACAACCCCAACAACTTCCTCATCCTCCTCATCCTCTATCACACAAACAGAGACAAGTGTGCATTCCCCTTCAGAGTAGATAAACCTGCTTCTGTGTCCACATCTATTCCTGACAAAGCCCCAACATCAGCCATCAGCCACTTGCACCTTAATGATGCCCAGCTTTACTGGATTCAGATGTTGGTTCTGAGGTTGACAATGACAGAAACATGAGCCTAGAGAGAGGGAGGAACACTGGTACACAAATTAGCATTCATGTTCCCCAAGCCACAGCGTATTGCCAAGTTGTCTCCAGTGGTAATGATGAAGATGATGAAGATGATGATGATGATGATGATGATGATGAGGTCACTAATGCATCTTGGGTGCCAGATAGAGCAGAGGAGGAAACTGAAGGTGAGGCGACACAACCCCAAGGAGGCCGACATCAAGAAAGAGTAAAGAGCAGCCACCCTATTCCATCACATTCTGCAGCTGTTATCTCCTGGCCCACTCCCCAAAGTTATCTGGGTCTTTTTCAGCGCATCTGCAGCAGATCGCACTGTTGCTATCTGCAAACTGTGTCTCAGGCACATAAATTGTGGTCAAAACACCAACCATTTGGGTACCACATGCTTAACAAGGCATTTAACGTCCAACCATTCAGCCTGTTGGCAAGAGCACCTAAAAGCCACACAAAAGGAGCACAAATCTGTCCCTCCTCCTCCTCCTTACCCACTTCAGTCTGCCCCTGCGATACTGAGTCATTACCTTTCAGCAACCTCCACTGACAGGGATGAGGGTATAGCACAGGGTGTCCCAGGTCTTTTAGCAGCACACCATCAGCTGTAGACTGTAGCTGGCAAATTTCTTTGCTCCATATGCTGAAGTGGAAAAAAAAATACAGTCTCTGCCACCCACGTGCCCAGCGTCTGAATGCAAGTTTGTCAAAACTGTTGGCTCTCCAACTTCAGCCTTTCAGCCTGGTGTATTCTGCCCCCTTCCGTGAATTCTCACAATGTGCTGTACCACAATGGCAGGTTCCTAGTCACTACTACTTTTCACATAAGTCCGTTCCATCTCTCTGCCATCACGTGGAAGAGAATGTTCTGGCATGTTGGGCAAGGCAGTCAGTCAGGTGCCATGCAGTGCCTCAGCTGGTGTGTTTAGGGGACAGGAACCACACTGGACTAGAGATTCTTGCAGCTATGCAGGGACAGGCCCAGAGGTGGTTCACACCATGCCAGCTGGAACCAGGAGTGGTGGTGTCCGATAATGGCTCAAACCCCCTGTCTCTCCTTAGACAGGGAAACTTGACACATGTGTCATGCCTGGCACATGTCCTCAATTTGGTGGTGCAGCATTTCCTAAGTAAGTACCCAGGGTTGCAAGATGTACTAAAGCAGGCCAGAAGAGTGTGTAGCCATTTCAGGTGGTAATACACAGCCAGTGCTCGGTTGGCTGAAATTCAGCGGGGATACCAGCTGCCCCTTAAACCACCTGATTTGTGACATGCCCACCAGGTGGAACTCAACTTTGGGAATTCTGCAGCGGCTATACATGCAGCAGAGGGACGTCAACTTGCACCTGTGCCAGTACGGAACGACGACAGGCTCAGGACACTTCCGCTTTTTTTCCCCATGCCAATGGCTAATCTTTAAGGATGCATGCACGGTATTGTCACCATTTGAGGAGGCCACAAGGATGGTGAGCAGTGGCAGTGCATGCATCAGTGACCCAATCCCTGTTGTGTTCCTGCTGGAGCAGACTCTGCGTGGCATTATGGACAGGGCACTGGAGGCAGAGCAGCAGGAGGAAGAGGAGGGCTTCCTTTCCTCTCAAGGCCCACTTTATCCAGACGCCATCATTCCTATGTCACAGAACACACAGGAGTAGAGAGGGGAGGAGGGTGAGGAAGAGTATTCTCACACCTTCATAGGCTTTGAAGAAGAGGAAGACATGCGTCAATCTGTAAGCGATGGCTTTCCAACCCCAGGACACTTGGGAGTAGCACGTGGCTGGGAGGAGGAAGTTCCAGATGCTGTCATCCTGAGTGACCCCAAGGAGTCTGCTTCTTCTTTTCAAAAGATTTCTGTTATTTCTTATGAAATGAATAAAATATTAATCAAACATATTAAGATAGAGGTAATGAAGCTCATTGACTTTAATGGGGTTCGTTATTCGGGTCTGAACTTTCGCAGTGTTCGAAGGTTCTGATGCGAATCGAACAGGGGTCCGTTCAGTCCATCCCTACTAAAGATGGGTCAGATTGCTGGAAAAGCAGATGCCAGCAGAGACAGCAGACCCGGATTGGGCAGACAGCAGGTGGCAGGTGCTTGACAGGCAGCTGGCAGTTAGAACAGGCAGCAGGCATATAGCAGGTGAAGAACTAGCAAAGACCAGGTAGCATGCAGGGCAGGACAGGTGGATAACTGGATGCAAGGTCAGGTAAGCCAGGTCAGCAACAGACAGTCAGATACAAGCATAGATGACAGGCAGAGAATGGTCAGGATACAAGCAGAAGTCAGCAATGTAGAATCAGGCAGATAAGCAGAAGGCAGAGCTGATCCAGAGACAGGCCAAGGTCAGGCCAGGTAGTGTTCAAGTGAGGTCAGGTCAAGCAGGGTCAGTCACAGAACTAACACAGGAACCAATACAGGAACAGGGGTAATAGCTGTAGATCAGACAGCACTGGCTAATAGAACTTCTGCAGTTTAACCACTTCACGCATAATCACATACCTGTACATGATTTTGCTGCAGTGGTTAACTGGGGCCATTTTTTAGTGCAGACGGACGGCTTTCTTGTAATAACAGCCAATGCGGCTAAGCAGTCACTGATCACATGTGAGGTATCACTGCAATTGTTAGGCCGCGTACACACGGGCGGATTGTCTGCCCAACTAAGTTCGTCAGACAATCCGACAGACAGTCCGTCCAAATTTTGAATGAACGGACTTGACCACACACGATGAACAGACAGTCCGCTGAAAACTTGCGCGATGACGTGTACAGCACGTACGACGGGACTAGAAAAACGACGTCCAATACACTGCAATGCAACCTTCGGCCCTGTAAATCCTTTCTGAGCATGCGCCATACTTAGTCCGTCCAACTTGCCTACACACGAGCGGACTGTCCGCTGAAACCAAGTTTGGACGGACAAAACCAAGTTTGGACGGACAAAACCAAGTTTGGACGGACAAAATTACGGAAATTCCGAAAGACAAAGTCCGTCAGACTGTCCGCTGAAAAAGTCAGCTGAAGCCCACACACGAGCGGATTGTCCGCTGAAACACGGTTCAGTGGACTAAGTTGGGCAGACAATCCGCCCGTGTGTACGCGGCCTTAGAGCGAGAACAATAATTCTAGTCCAAGACCTCCTTTGTAATTCTAAACTGGTAACCGTCAATTTTTTTAAAAGCATCCCCTATGGAGATTTATATTTCTTTACTCAGACTAACATCATCTTTCACATTATACAATAAAAATTGGGCTAACTTTACTGTTTAGTTTTTTTAATTCACTGAATTGTATTTTTCCTAAAAAAAAATTGCATTTGAAAGGCCGCTGCACAAATACAATGTGACATAAAATTTCGAAATGACCCCCGTTTGATTCTCTGGGGTCTCTGCTAAAAATATATATATCATTTTTGGGGGTTCGAAGTAATTTTTTAGCAAAAAAATACTGATTTTAACTTGTAAACAACAAATGCCAGAAATGGGTCTGGTCTTGAAGTGGTTAAATAGTCCCGTTGGCACCAATATTAGCACATATGTATTCATGAATGGTTAGGCACTCACAAACGGGCAACCACACATCTGAGAGGGGAGGAGTATAGTGGTGCTTGGAGAAAGATGGGTGGATGGGAAGCAAAACTATAGGTAAAGGTGATTATGATAATAAAATCAAGTGGTTGGGGGTAGCTTGGACCCTGGGGAGTTCAGTTCAGGCTAGAAGGGGTTAGGAAGAAGTTTGATGGGTTAAAGATGTATATAGTGCTCTAAAGGTGCAGCCAGCTGTGGAAGAGGAAGCAGCTCTGTAGAAATATAATGTGGAGAACAGTGGCGCTCATCTGAGTGCAGTATATTAAAATGAAGATAAAAAATTTCAATAAAAATTAACTAATAGGGTAAGGGTTAAAATGGCTAGTCACAAGGGGAGGCTCGCTGTGTAGTCCTGATCCAGATATCCAGGGGCATGGGGTGCTGCTGCTGTCTCGCTAGCTGCAGGGGTTTCCAAGGCTCTGAGTCAAGCTGGCAGTCGTCTCCCCATCAGCTGTGAGGTCACTGGATGTGGGGCAAAGGACCAGCAGGCACAGGTTATGAGCATGTGGGTATCTTCTTCAGGCTGCGATCAGCCCTTTCTGTGACAAGGGAAGACAGAGATCCTGTGTTTCTGCTAAGTAGGAACACAGATCTCTGTCTTCCCACAGTTAAGGCATCCCCCACACAGTTGGAAAGCACTCCCTATGGACACATTTAACCATTTTATCATGATGTTAACTCCTTCCCTGCCAGTGTCATTAGTACAGTGACAGTGCATATTTTTTTAGTACTGATCACTCTATTAGTGTCCCTGGTCCCCAAAAAAAGTGTCACAAGCATCACTTAGTGTCCGGTTTGTCTGCTGCAATGTCGCAGTCCCACTATAAGTAGCTGCTTACTGCCATTACTAGCAAAAATAAAATACAAATTCAATAAAAGTATCCCACAGTTTGCAGACACAATAACTTTTGTGCAAAACAATCAACATACACTTATTGGGATTTTTTTTCATTTTTTTTCCGTTGGATATGTTTTATAGCAGAAAGTAAAAAATATTGTTTTTTTTTTCTAAATTGTCTGCCTTTTTTTGTTTATAGAGCAAAAAATACTGCAGAGATGATCAAATACCACCAAAAATAAGCTGGGAAAAAAAGGACATCAACTTTATTGGTGTACAGCATCGCATGACTGCGCAATTGTCAGCTAAAGTAACACAGATGGATGTAAATAGAAGCCGGTTATCCGCACTCCTTTTCTCATGCTGACAGCAAGTGACATGTACACTGATAATCAGGGCACTGATTATTAGTGTCCTAATTATCAGAGCAGTGCCAACAGTGCCCACCAGTGCTGCCAATAAGTGCCCATAAGAGGCTGTATAAGTGCCCAGAAGAGGCTGTATTTTATAACGATGGGCAGAGCTGATAAGGACGGGTTACATATATAACACAAGCAATTTCAATACTTTCCAGAGTAAATTTTTATTATGCTTATATCTTAACCCCCTCTTCTGTAGGCATTCGCCCTTTACAGAGTTGCACGAGCATCGGGAGCATGCGGGAGCATGTGGCACAATGTAGTCTTAATTGCACAGGCGCTGTGTACAGCTGATCAACAGCTGTTCATGTTCGGAGACTTTCGACTGCTCCTTTATCCTCCGTACTGCACAAGCACTGCACCTGAACAGTACAGGGTGGGCATTATCCGACGGGGAACCTTTCTCGTCAGAACACCGGCACTTCATGAATATTAATGATTTCCCTGATAAAGATTTGCGCTTTCTCAGTAGCTGAGGGCATTCCTTTCATTGCGATGAAGTTTGCCATTTTGGATAGTCGGCCCACCACCGCAAAGATAGTGGTATGACCCTCTGCAGGGGGCAGCTCTACAATATAGTCTATGGATAACATCTTCCATGGTCTGTCCGGAACAGGGAATGATTTTAACAACCCCCGGGCCTTGGTTCTACTATTTCTGCTTCGAATGAAAGTGGTGCAGGATTCCACGTATCTTCTGTAATCTCCAGCTACTTGAGGCCATCAAAATGTGCGTTGCACAAGATCAGCAGTTTTAGTTATGCCAAAATGTCCAGCCAGTACATGGTCGTGACAGAGTTCCAATATAGTGACTCGTAGATTCTCAGGTATGAAGATCTTGTTTCTGAACCAGAATAGGCCAACTCTTGTTTGTAACTCTGTTTTAATGGGGGGTGCCAACCCCGCGGAGGCTTGTTTGATTTGCAAGAACAAATCTTCTTGTACCAAAAGAAAATTTCCTGGAGACAGAATGGTGTCTGGTGGAAAGATTTCTTTAGATTTATTGAAAATGCGAGACAATGCGTCAGGTTTCGTGTTTTTTGAGCCGGGCCAGTAGGTGACATTTAAAGAAAATATGGAGAAAAAAAATGCCCACTTGGCTTGACGTGGCCTTAATCTCATTGCAGATCTTAGATACTCCAGATTCTTATGATCTGTATAAATCAGGATTAGATGGAATACCCCTTCTAAGAGGTACCGCTATTCCTCCAGTTCGGACTTTATTGCCAACAGTTCTTGGCCTACAATGTCATAATTCCTCTCTGTTGCTGATAATTTAAGGGAGAAGAAAGCAACTGGGTGTAACAGGGCTCTGGTCCCCTGTCGTTGGGAAAGTACTGCTCCAACAGCAATTTCAGAGGCATCAACTTCCAAGACGAATGGCAGAGTAGAATCAGGATGCTTTAAGACAGAGGCAGAGATGAACAGTCTCTTAAGGGTTTCAAAAGCAACCTGAGCCTCTGGAAACCAATGGAAATGGATGCCCTGCTTGGTTAACTGAGTAATAGGAGCGATGGTTGAGAACCCTAAATTTCCAATAGAAATTAGAAAAACCTACAAAGCGTTGGATTCCTTTCTTATCCACGGAGAGTGGCCAGTCTAGGATTGCAGTAATTTTTTGAGGGTCCATCTTGATTCCTTCAATTGAGCTGATTAGTCACAGAAATTGGATACTTTGCTGCTCGAACTTTCACTTTTCGGGCTTAGCATACAGGCCATGTGGCTGAAACTGAGCCAACACACATTTGACATGCTTGCGGTGAGAGTCTAGGGAAGATGAAAATATCAGAATATTGTCTAGATAGAGATGACAAACAGATCCAGATAAGCTCAAAAGATATTGTTGATGAAGTACTGGAATGTAGCAGGAGTGTTACACAACCCGAAAGGCATTACCAGATATTCAAAGTGCCCGAATCGAGTGCGAAAAGCTGTCTACCACTCATCTCCTTCCCTGATGTGGACCGAGTTGTAGGCCCCTTGGAGATCAAGTTTGGTGAAAATAGTAGCAGCTCCCAGTCTTTGAACTAGATCAGGCACCAGGGAAAAAGGGTAGTGGTTCTTAACTGAGATTTTGTTAAGCTTGCGGTAGCCAATGCAAGGCCATAGTGTACCACCTTTCTTTTCTACAAAAAAAGATGCCTGCTCCTGCCGGAGAGGTGGAAGGGTGGATGAAACCCTTTTCCAAATTCTCATCAATGTACTCCTTTAATGTTCCCAGCTCCAGCTCTGTTAAAGGGAAGATTCTCCCAAAAGGAACTTCTGCTCCCGGAAGGAGCTCAGTAGGACAATCATAGGCTGGGTGGGGTGGAAGAGTCTCTGCTCCCTTTTTACTGAAAACGTCCATAAAATCATGATAAGCTTTCGGGACAGATTGGCATATCTTGTGGTCAGTGTCAAGCCACAACAGGGAAAGGTGTTTTTATGGAAACAGAACTCATGGCAATATGAAGAAGGAAATGTGATCTCTCCAGTGGCCTAATTGATATGAGGGTTGTGGGCTTACAGCCATGGCATGCCAAGGATGACTGGGAACAAGGGTGAGCAGATGATATCTAAGCGTAATAGCTCTTGGCGTAGGCTGGCAATGGTGACAGGTAGCGGAGTAGTTTCCTGAGTAAGTGGTTTACTAAGTATCTGCAAAAAATGAGTCCATGAAGCCGCTACAGGCTCCGGAGTCAATAATGGCGGAAACTTGTAAATTCCTTCCTGGAAGCTGTAACAAGATAGGGAGAACAAAGCGAGAAGAGGTGTTGGCCAAAGCAGATGCATGATCAGAGGAAATTGACAGACACTTACAAAGCTTGTTGGGATAGTCTGAGGTCCTGCTCAGGTTCTCCACAATACAGACACATGTTATTCAGCCAGCGATGTTGGGGTTCTTCCACTGTAAGTGAAGGACAGACCACAGCCAGTTGCATAGGTTCAGATGTGTCAGGTATGGAAGCTGGCTGTACTGGAGGAGCTGGATGAGAGAAACTGGGGAGTCTTGGTAACATCCAGGTAGGACGGGATGGTCCTGTTGCCCTCTCCTACCGTCGTTCCCTCAGAACCGGTCAATCTGTATGCGCAGGTTGACAAGTGTATCCAGGGTTTGAGGTATCCCAACACAGGCCAGCTTGTCTTTTAGAGGATCCAACAACCCCATATGGAACTGGTAGTGGAGGGCAGCATCATTTTAGTTAGTGTCCGCACTCCAATGTCTGAACTCAGCGATGTAGTCTTTTGCCGCCCTGCGTCTTTGCTGTAGAGTATGCAGTGCGGCTTCCGCGATTGTGGAAAGCTGAGGGTCCTCGTAAAGCTGGGCCATAGCATCAAAAAAGGTAGTCAGGTTAGTTAAAGCTGCTGCTTTCTGTTCCAGGAGGCAGTGTTCCCAGGTTTGGGGTCCTCCCAGCAGCAAGGGGACTACAAAGCCCAATAGCAGTGGCTTCTAGGGAAAAAGGTACGTGGCTGCAGAGCAAAATATAGTTTGCATGCATTGCGGAATTCCTGTGTTCTCAGGAAAACTTCAGGTGTAGGAACTCTTGGTTCAGGAGGAAGCATAACTATTGCAGGATGAGAGGCTGTACTGGCTGAAGAGGTAGAGTGATGTGGGTACCGGCTGGAGATGATAGTGCTTGAACACGTTCTTCCAATTGGGTATAGCCTTCTTGAAGATTTTTAACAGCCTGTGTTAGGCCTGCAAGATGTTGACATTGTTTCTCCAAAGGAGAGGCTCCTCGTTTGGGCTCAGACATGGCTGTCTGATACTGTCACATACCTAGTAGATGAGCCTAAACTGCAGAGGAAGGCCTCTCTTACGCCTCTGACTTAAGGTCCCTGCTAGAGTAAACAGGAGGCGCAGGAGTGTAGAGTAGCATGAGTGCCTAGAAGGATCAACAGCAAGGAGGTAAGTCCGGCATTCCAGATGGCACTTTGCGAGGTGGCCAGCAGACTGGAACAGCAGACTGGAGCAGCAGACCAGATGCTGGAACAGACTGGGACGAGATGCCCACAGGACTGGAACTCAGAAGGCTCAGACAAGCCGAGTCATACACAGACAGGTATACTGGAACAAGGCAGAGACAAGAGCCGTGTCACTAGAACAAGCCGGGTCAGTATCAGGCAGGCAACAGAAGGACCAGAGGAGCAGACAGGTGACAACGTCAAGTGAAGACAATCCTGGGTCAGATGCAGGCAGACAGTAGGAATAGTCAAAGGCAAGCCGGGTAATACACAGGAACAGATTCAGAATAGCAGGTAACACACGGGAATGCTGTAGATCAGACAGCAATGCTTCTGTGTGTCAGCCTGATTTAAATAGCCCGCTTGGTGTCAGGGATTGCGTTCACTCTCGCTCCTTTGTGCATGCGTGCACGCGCATTGGCACCCGCAATCACGCACCAGCTTGTCAAGATCTTCTGTTTCTGGCAGGCTCTTGCCGACATAAGGTTATTTGCGGTATAAGGTTCGGTGTTGGGACCCTTACTTTTTAATACATTTATAAATGGTATAGGGTCTGGAATTAGAAGAATCATTTCATTCTTTTCAGGTGACACCAAGCTATGCAGTGGAATAACGTCCTTACAGGATGTCTCCAACTTACAAGCCAACATCAATGCACTGTTTAATTGGGCAACTGTGTGGCAAATGAGGTTTAATGTGGATAAATGTAAAGTTATGCAATTGGATGCTTAACATATGCATGCCTCATACATACTAGAGCAAGTTGAGGAAGAATAGTAGATAGAGAAGAATCTGGGGTTTTGGTAAATCATAAGCCTAATAATGCGTTCAATGTCAAGCTGCGGTTTCCAAAGTAAGCAAAAACCTTTTCTTGCATTAAATGAGGTATGGACTGAGGAGAGAAAGATATCATTTTGGCCAGTACAAGTCAGTAATAACTCAGCTGGAATATACAGTTCAGTTTTGGGCAACAGCTTACACAAAAGTATATTAGGGAACTGAAGAAAGTACAGAGAAGTGAAACCAAACTGGTAAGAGGCATGGAGGACCTCTGCTATGAGGAAAGATTAACTGAACTGAATTTATTCTCTCTTGTGAAGATGAGATTAAGGGGGGATATGGTCAACATGTATAAATACATAGGTGGTCCATATAATGAACTTGGAGTTGAGTTATTCACTTTAAGGTCATCACAGAGGATAAAGGAGCACTCTTTACATATGGAGAAAAAAAGATTTAATCTTTAAATAGAAGGCTTCTTCACAGTCTATTACCTTCTGTACCACCACCCCTCCCTTTAGAATGTAAGCTCTACGAGCAGGATCCTCCTGTCCCTTCTGTATTGAACTGTACTGTAATTGTGCTGTCCCTCCTCTACGCTGTAAATCACTGCTTAAAATGTTGGCGCTATATAAATCATGTATAATCTTTATAATAATAAGTAAGATATGTGAAAATGTGGAATAGACTCCCTCAAGAGCTGGTTCTGGACAGCTCATTAAAAAAATTTTTTAAAACAAAATCCTGGATTATTTCATAAAAGCTGATAATATAAATAGATAGTAATATTTATAGGTAAAGTTGATCCAGGGAATATCTGATTGTCTCTTGGGGGATCTGAAAGGAAATTTTTCCTCTGCTGGAACAAATTGTATCATGCTTTATTGTTTGTTTGTTTTTTGCCTTTCTCTAGATCAGGGGTGCCCAACCAGTGGCCCGCGGAGCACTCTGATGTGGCCCGCGACCTCCTGCTCTGGGATAGAATAGAAAGAATACTGTTATTAAAGGTGTTTATTACTAAAATCAGTGTATGTATGGGCATGTTTTTTTCTGCAGTGGTTACTGGGCTGCTTTCAAACTGATCCACAGGTGCAGAGCAGTTTACCTGCAGGTTACCTGTACTGAGCCATAGAGTTCTATTATTACTTGCGAGTTTGGTGATCTTTCTGAAAGTGCACCAAACCTGCAGAATATAATAGAAGTCTATTGCAAACTGCAGGAAAGCCTAAAGGTACACTGTATTGCACACGTGGTGCGGGTAAACCGCAGCCCATTAGTGTGAAAGCAGCCTTGGACCCCTTTCACAGGGTCAGTCCGACCAATTGGACCCTCCATTCACCTCTAAGTAGTGGCAGACATAAACCGACTTGTGTTCTACCTCCAATACGATCCGTTAAAAAGTATTGTGGGCTGCGTCTGTGTCCGCTCTGCAAATGCAGAGTGGTCACGGACATGCCATCCACCCTTGTAGCCCGTGACTGATTACCAAGTCGCTTAAGTGGCCCTCGCTCTTCAAAAGGTTGGGCACCCCTGCTCTAGATCAACTGCAAGTATAGGATTGTGTATATAGAGGTTTTCTATTTGTGTGTGTTGTTATGTTTTTTTTTCTCTCTGTTGGTTAAACTGGATGGATTTGTGTCACTTTCAACCAGATTAAACACTTGTCTACCAGGCACCAACATCCCCTTCCTGTCCAGGCCATTTTTCAGCTTTCAGCGCTGTCGCACTTGTACCCAAACACATTTATTATCATTTACTTCACACATATAGAGCTTTTTTAGTGGTATTTAATCACTGCTGTTTTTTTTTATTTTTTACAAAAAAAAGACCAACAATTTGGGGAAAAAAATGTTTTTTTTACTTTTTTTCTGTCAGTAAATTTTGTAACTAAGTAATTTTTCGCCTTCACGGATGTGCGCTGATGAGGCTGCACCGATGGGCACTGATAGCCTGAACTGGTGGGCATTGATGAGGTGGCATTTTTGAGCACTGATGAGGAAGCACTAATATGCTGCACTTATGGGCACTGATAGGTTGCACTGATGAACACTGATAGGCAGCAGTGGTGGGCACTGATAGGCGGCACTGGTGGGCATGGGTAGGTGGTACAGATGGGCATTGTTGGGTGGCACTGATGGGCGACACTGATGGGTATTGATGGACAGCAGTGATGGGCATTGATGGATAGCACTGATAGGCAGCACTGATTGCCAGCACTGACTGGCATGGCTAATGGGAACTGATTTGTGGCACTTTGTGGGCAGTGGTGGGCACTGAATGCTGCCACTGGTGGGCAATGTATGCTGGCATTGGTGGGTACTATATTGTTACACTTTATTTCTTTATTGTAATCAGGGCACTGATGATCAGTGCCCTTATTACATCCCTAGATGTCCCCCTGTGAGAAGATGCCACTGATCTGCTCTCCTATCCTCACACTCTGTCAGTGTTAAGCGAGGAGAGCCAGTTACCGACATCTCCGTGTTTACATGTGACAGGCTGTGATTGGACATAGCCGATCACATGGTTAAAGAGCCACGCAAATGACTCCAAGCAACACAGTGTGGCCACTATCACTGTCCTGCGTGCCCATTCTTAGCCGCCGTCATGTGACGGCATCCCAGAACAAGAGCTGCACCGCCCCGCTGTCATTTAACAGTGGATGGGCGGCAAGCAGTTAAAGAGGTTGTAAACCCTTGTGTTATTTCACCTGAATACAACCTATGCATTAGGATGAAAAAACACTTGCCAGTGACTGGCCACCTAGCCCCCCCCCCCCCCCCATTTTACTTACCTGAGCCCTGTAATTCCCTCGGTGAGGACGTGCTTTCCCTCTCACCACAGGGTCCTGGCTCTTGATTGGATAGATTGATAGCAGTGCAGCCATTGGCTCATGCTGCTATCAATCAAATCCAATGATGCGGGTGCCAGGGGGCGGGGGCGAGTCCAGCTTTTGTGTCTATGGACACAAATGCTGGACTCCACGCCTACAAGGTAATCCCCCAGGAGAGAGCTTCTCCTACGGGGTTATCTGATGCAGAAAGGAGCTGCAAGAGCCACCACGGGACCCCAGAAATGAACGATCATGGTCACTCTGTGCAAAACGAGCTGCACAGTGGAGGTAAGTATGATATGTTTGTTATTTAAAAAAAATAAAAAAACTAGCCTTTACAATCACTTTTACTATGTAACTACGAAACATGAAAAGAGTCCAATAAATAGAACAAGGCTGTGTTTCAAGGGGGTGTAGAGTGGGGCATATTGGTGGGTGCTCAGGATGCAAGGTAATTGGAGATGCAGGGGCTGCAGAGTGAGGTTTAATGGGGGATGCAAAGGGATATGGGCCTCTGGCACATTCCCCAAGCTAAAGCAAAGCCCAGAAAGAGGTACACTCTATGCTGACATTCTCTCCAGGGAGAAGCTCAGGAGGTAGAGACCATTAGGAAGTTGCACAAAATATTCACCATCTCCCCAAACCATACCTCTGGACAAAGGCTTTCAGGAATTTGTTGGGTCAGAAAAATATTCCAAACTTAATTTTTGGGCTTTCCACTTTGATTTCTGGAGCACCATCAATAGTAACAGGCAGAGGTGATCAAAACACAAAAAATGTAAGCACTGCTCAGGCTGGTTACAGCTTAATTGCAGAACACATTGGATTCAATAAGGGACATCTCAGCTTACGGAAGGGTCCCTACATTTGGAAAACTTCCTAATGTATGAATGTGCCTGTATGCCCTTTTTAATGCATCCAAATAATTTTTGAGTCAGCTTTGGCCACAGTCAACAAGTACATTTCAGCTTTGCTCCAGCTCCTGATTTGTCAGTAAGTTAAAAGGAATAAAAAGACACCTAGGGGTCTATAAATGTTTTTATGCAGGACTCTAAAAACATTTACCCAGATTCACACATTTGAATATGTAGCGGTAACCCCACGGGGCTGCTGAGTTTATTCATTACCTTTTGTCAGATGGCTCCGCTCCCAGTTCCCCATGCAAGTACATGACACCAAACAGTCCAAACTCTGGATTTTATAATGCTTAATTCTGGGTATAAGTCTGTGAGCTAGGCAATAGAGTATATGATATGCCCCACCCAACCCCAGTTTTAGGTCAAAAGGGTACTAATCAGTAGTTGTAGCATTTGTTTGTTAAAATCTCTTTTAGCGATCCTTTCCTGGTTCCAATTTCTATCTTAGGTTGACTTCCAATATGGACAGATAAGCATCACTCTGAATAATGCTGTGGATGTTGACCCCAAAGTCACAGGCCACACTGCCTATTTCCATGACTTATCTTGTCAAACTTCCTTCAGTCCTGGAAAATTGCTTGATACTGTGGCTCTTGGATACACAGTATGAAGTTACAGGTTAGTCCTACTGGGTTGCACCCCCCTTTGCTCACTCCCAATCAACAGTTGATTGCCAGTTTTCTCCTTCCGCTTAGTTCCTACTTCTTCCTCCGCCTCCACGCTATCCGGTACATCCCCACATCGGATGCCCGGTCTTCCTCCAGCACTACATAATGACTTCTCCCTCAGGGGCCAGACTTCGGCCTCCCTGGACTTGCCTCCGGCTATCCGGCTCCTGGATCTCTGAACTCCCGGGCCTTTAAGCCTCCTTCCAGAGGATCCGGGATCTCTGAACTCCCAGGCCTCCGGTCCTGAATCTCTATGCCTCAAACTCCTCTCTCCCAGAGCATGTGACACCCCCTTTTTATGAGAGACCTCCCATTGACCATACAAATGAACCTTTGGTCAATTCTCTCACATGGGTTTCCTGCCACTCAGGTCTCAGCCCATCCTCTCTTTCCAGCAGAATCTACTGTGAGGCAGAGGAGGTATCCCTGAGCCCAAGTGTACACACCCCCTCCTACTCTGACACTCCCTTCCCCAAATAAAAACACAGCCCTAGTAAAGAGTAGGACCCTGGCTAAATTTACCTGTCTCTATATCCTACACTGTCAAAAAACACCACTAAACACCACCTAAAAGTAGAGGGTGCTACAAATACAATTACAAAAATGACATTAAATCTGTGTGAATCTTGGGTGAAAACATTTCTAAATAGACCCCCTGGTATTTCCAGCTCTTAGGAGTTAATATCAGTAAATAACTGGTTGCTTTACATAGACATTCAGATAATTTCATATACTGTCCATTTCATGAATATTGCCAATTTCAGGGTTTCCGATTCATTATTAGGTATAATTCACACATCCTACATTATCCTTTCAGTGTATTTAATATTAATGTTCACAGCTAGACTATGGGTAGATTAGCAAATTCATTAAAATAAATGACCCCTGATGTTAATGAGATGTCACAAGTAAAAGCATAATTAGGTATATTGGTTGCCTAAGGCTAGAATTATATAGCTTTGCTCAATAGCAATTTCCTCTGTTAATCTAAATGATAAGATGTGACCTGTACACTTGATCATCATCTCTCTTTCAAGAAAGTTAAAATGTAGTACTGCATATCTTGTGTCTTAGCCAATATCAGCTGTTTTCTTGGCCAACAATGATGAATTTAAACACGTGTTGTGTCATGTTTTATGGTTGAAACAGAACATATACAGTAATGCCGCAGTAAATAGAGCATTAAAAATCTCTAGACCTATTTAACCTTAAAAAAGAAAGATTCTCTTCATCTCCCAAGAAAATGGCATATGGTTTAATTTTTCTACTTTTTTTACATCCTTTGTACCAAGTTCAGGGCTTGTAGAGGTCTTCTGTTCTGTTGTATCTGATGGGTTTCTTCTGTTACAAATTATGTCCCAAGAATTTGATTGTGCACTTTCATAGAAAAAATTTAATTTTTAAAGCTTAAAGCGGGGTTCCACCTTAAACCACTTCTCCTTTAACTGTCCATTCAATTGCTGGGGCAGCTCCAAGAGGACCTGGGCTCAGAAGAAGTGGTTTGAATGATAGACTCAGAGAATCTACCAGCAGAAAAACAGTACTTCTGGTAAAATCTCTGGACTGAAACTAAATATTGCATCAACAGCTGTTTTCTTTTACATTTTTTAATGTACTGTCTTTTTTTATGTTGTTATTTTTGGCTAGAGTATTGTTTCTAATTTTTGTTAATTGTTTTCATGGTCAATAAAATTTCTAGTGTTAATGACAAATTCACACTATTTTTCCAGAGTATGTTACCAGTTCTAGGGACAGCTGTTATATCCACATCTTGTTATTGGAGAATTTGTACATAGTTGGTAAACTATCCCATAAAGGCAGGACTTTTAAGGATACACAGCTGACACTGAAGTGAGCACAAAGTTGCTTCAAAAAACAAGTTTAATTAATACAAAAGTTAAAAGTTACATACAGAGATATACACATCTCAAGATTGTAGCAATAGCATAACATGGTGTAAGCATTGATACTTAGTCCCAGTTATATGATAACAGTTCATATATATAAAATTATCCAACGCATTTCACAAAGTAATATCTCTGATTCTTCAGGGACATTCAAGGTCTAATTATCATTGATTTAAAGAAACACCATTACTATTCTAGCGCCACCCCCAAAGGAGTCCGTTTAAATTTTGAGTTCCCTGTTCTGCGTCTCGACTCCAAGAACAACCTCAGCCCCCCCGGTACACCTGGTTGAATAAAATGTCTACAAGCACAATTTACAACACAAGTGAGAAATACATTTTGCCTGGCTGTGGGATATGGCAATAAATACACACACCTGTTTAGTGGTAAATACCCTTAATCTATTGATTGATTATTATAGCCTAAGTAACAGTTAAACCGAATTGAACACACTCAGCAGGAGGGTTAGCAATAAACAACGCATATCAACTTTAAATGCAACAAGGGTACTTATAAATCCACACTAGGTTTTGAGTGAACTCAAATGAATAGACAGAGGTATAGTACCTCTTTTGAACTGGCCAGCAGATAGAGCTTCAAGGTAGTTACAACTAGAGGCAGTCCTTAGTCCTAAGTTACATTGGAGTTCGCTGACGCACATTGTAAGGCCTGCAGACAGTATTAGGGCTAAGGGGTCACTGGTTAAGTAGCTCCTAGTGACTTTATTCCCTAGCAGTGGTAGCAAGTATTGGCCCGCTCACCAGTCCCCGTCAAACTGATTTAGTTGTCCCTCTGATCAGGTGTCAACTCTCTTAGGTTGCTTAGGGTGGCTCTGGCAGGCAGCATGGCAAAGACAGCATCCCGGGAGTGGCTCCGTCTCTCCACAATCCGGTCCCAGAACTGCTTCCCCACACTGTAATAGCTTCCAGTGGCGCCTCGTCCTCTCTTCACACTGGCCCCGATAACTCGCTGCAGAATTAGATTTCCCAAATGGCTGTGGATTTCTGCCAACTCAGACTTTCCGTTTCTCTGGCTGACAATCTTGGGCACAGTTGTTCTCTCCTCACTGTCTTTGCACAGTCATGTCAGAGCCTTTTCTTTTCCTGGGCTCTTAGACTCTCTCTTTCTCTTCCTCTGAAATCACCTTGGCCTCTCCATCTCTTCCTGAAATTCCCCTTTTTCCCAGTGTCTGAGTTTTCTGGAAGGACAAGTCAGCACCTCCCTATCTCCATCTTGTGGCCAAAAGGAGAAATTGCATGCCAATAGTCTTTCATTGGTCCATGACAACATGCCTGCTATACACTATCATATTATGCCATATAGTTCATTCATTTATCACATATTCACTTATTTCATTTTCATAAAAATATACCACATTGAAGAAGTGCTCACCAATTTCATTGGTATGTAGCCCAATGCACTCCCACAGGCTCAACATAGATCGAGACAAGTATGCGCCAATGCCCACTCATATCTAACTGATCATTAGGATAGTCCCTAAGTTCCCTAAAGCTCTGACTGATTCAAAGCAATACCTTCCATAACAACTCCCATATAACTCAGTAATAACATCCCACTCTCACGACAGTAAATAAGTAGGGCCAATCATAGTTTATCCATTAACACATCCAAAAATCATTCACATACTTCAGCAATGGTGCCATCATTTACCTTTGAAGAAGAGACACTTCATCAGGCTTTAACGCATTACAGCATCATCTGTCTATGTCGGCCCATATACATCACTTCCTGTTGCCGGCGCCTGAATAGGGCGCATGCACGCGATCCCCACAGACCTGGGGAAAATTCTCCATATCCAAGTCGGCATAGAACACACATACAGTGGTGTGAAAAAGTGTTTGCCCCCTTCCTCATTTCCTGTTCCTTTGCATGTTTGTCACACTTAAGTGTTTCGGAACATCAAACCAATTTGAACAATAGTCAAGGACAACACAAGTAAACACAAAATGCAATTTGTAAATGAAGGTGTTTATTATTAAAGGTGAAAAAAAATCCAAACCATCATGGCCCTGTGTGAAAAAGTGATTGCCCCCTAAACCTAATAACTGGTTGGGCCACCCTTAGCAGCAACAACTGCAACCAAGCGTTTGCGATAACGTGCAATGAGGCTTTTACAGCGTCCTGGAGGAATTTTGGCCCACTCATCTTTGCAGAATTGTCCTAATTCAGTTACATTAGAGGGTTTTCGAGCATGAACTGCCTTTTTAAGGTCATACCACAACATCTCAATAGGATTCAGGTCAGGACTTTGGCTAGGCCACTCCAAAGTCTTCATTTTGTTTTTCTTCAGCCATTCGGTGGTGGACTTGCTGGTGTGTTTAGGATCATTGTCCTGCTGCAGAACCCAAGTTCGTTTCAGCTTAAGTAAACGAACAGATGGTCGGACATTCTCCTTCAGGATCTCTTGGTAGACAGCAGAATTCATAGTTCCTTTTATCACGGCAAGTCTTCCAGGTCCTGAAGCAGCAAAACAGCCCCAGACCATCACACTACCACCACCATATTTTACTGTTGGTGTAATGTTCTTTTTATGAAATGCAGTGTTCCTTCTACGCCAGATATACTTGGACACACACCTTCCAAAGAGTTCCACTTTTGTCTCATCGGTCCACAGAATGTTGTCTCAAAAGTCTTGGGGATCATCAAGATGTGTTGTGGAGAAATTGAGACGAGCTTTGATGTTCTTTTTGCTCAGCAGTGGTTTTCTCCTTGGAACTCTGCCATGCAGGCCATTTTTGCCCAGTCTTTTCCTGATGGTGGAGGCATGAACGCTGACCTTAACTGAGGCAAGTGAGGCCTGCAGTTCCTTGGACGTTGTTGTGGGGTCTTTTGTGACCTCTTGGATGAGTCGTCGCTGCGCTCTTGGGGTAATTTTGGGCGGCCGGCCACTCCTGGGAAGGTTCACCACTGTTCCATGTCTTCGCCATTTGTGGATAATGGCTCTCACTGTGGTTCGCTGGATTCCCAAAGCTTTGGAAATGGCTTTATAACCCTTTCCAGACTGATAGATCTCAATTACTTTCTTTCTCAATTGTTCCTGAATTTCTTTGGGTCTCGGCATGATGTGTAGCTTTTAAGGATCTTCTGGTGGACCTTACTGTGTCAAGCAGCTCCTATTTAAGTGATGCCTTGATTGTGAACAGGTGTGGCAATAATCAGGCCTGGGTGTGGCTAGAGAAATTGAACTCAGGTGTGGACAACCACAGTTATAGTATGTTTTAACAAGGGGGCAATCACTTTTTCACACAGGGCCATGATGGTTTGGATTTTTTTTCACCTTTAATAATAAACACCTTCATTTACAAATTGCATTTTGTGTTTACTTGTGTTGTCCTTGACTATTGTTTAAATTGGTTTGATGTTCCGAAACACTTAAGTGTGACAAACATGCAAAGGAACAGGAAATGAGGAAGGGGGCAAACACTTTTTCACACCACTGTAGCATCCTCTCCCAATTGGAGGAGAACTCCTATGGGAGATAGAAAACACCAGCATTTCGCATGAGCGCCCGAGTGTCCACAACATAACTTGGGCTAGAACAAACAGTCCAGATCCAGCAAAGCCAGGGGAGAGCATAGCCACACACCTAGAAGATCAATTGAAATACACTTAATCACATTTAATTCACTTAACAAATAACAAGCCTATATCCACTATTGGTCTAGTTGTATCTACATTTAGGAGCCTATGGAGAACGCACTTGCATATGGAATCCCATAAAGCCCAGATCTGACTGAGCCCATGTAGAAAGGATGCTGATTACACAAAGGGCTTAAAAGTAAGTATTGTGTTCAACCCCGGAGGTGAGGTCGCTTTTTGATTATATATCCACTTATATCCACTTAGTTTCCTGTTTTAGAATTTGTTTATCAAAATCACCTCCACGTGGGTTCTGGAAAATCCTCACCAGGACAAAGAAGGTGATTACTGAAGGGTCAAAATGATGTCCCACATGTTTAAAAATAGGTGTGTACAAAAGACCCACTTCAATGTAATAAAGGTGATCCTGTATCCGTCGACCAAGGGTGTGTTTTGTTTTACCTATGTAAAATGCTCCACAGGTACAAAGTGATTTATATACCACTCCCACTGATTGACAGTCTTCATATGATTTCGATTTTAAAGTGCCACCTCTTGGAAGAGAGAGGGTATTACCCTCCCTAACCCAGGTGCATTGATCACACTCCCCACACACTGGTAGGTGCCTACACCTCCCACAGCTCCTCCGTTAGAGTCTAGAGGTGAATAATGGCTATGAACCAAACTGTCTCTAACTGAGCAAGCTCGTCGAAACACCATCTCGAGTCTGTTGTTCACATATTTAGAAATAACACTGTCCTCAGACAGAAAGTGGCAATTGTGGGCCAAAATTTCTCTTGATGAGCACTACATTTTGTAATCACCTTGGTGGTGTTTTGAGTGGAGTGGGCCTTAGTTACAAATTAATTTCTCTCTCTGATTTGACTAGGCTCTTTGATACAATCATTGTCTCAAAATTCTCCTCCCTGGCACAATTCTTCCACAGCCTGAAGTATTGGCTGAAGGGGATGCTCTGCATTAGGGAGCAAGTATGAGCACCATTATACTCACTGTATTATGAGTTTATAATTTGAAGCATAACCAAATAAATATAACAAATTAAAGCAGGAGACCAGCATATGTCTGTTCTATCCAATTACTGTAGGCATTATACTTTATGAGCCATTTCTGTAAAATCCTGAAAATGGATTCTGGTAAAGGGAAACTAAGATTTTGGTTAAGATTTATGATAGTAAACTGATTAAATATATTTTGACTGCGTATATAAAATCAATAATCATTTAATACAAAACAAAGGATTTCAAAAGCACCACTGGTGATCTACAATAGTAAACAACAGAAGCGGTTTCATTTCAGGCACACTGTCACTCAGCCACAGAGAGACAGATGCCAAAAGAAGGGGAGGGATTGCCACTCAGCAGCAGTGGCACAGGGGCGTCGCCCCCTAATCCATGAGCCTGGCCCCTAATCTACATGCAGGGTGCCAAACGCATGGGTTCCAATGTTTTTTTTCCGATTTTCCAAAGCACATGATTAGAGCCTGAGGCTCCAATTGGCTAAAAAAAATGGTGGGCTCAGCGCAGAGAACTGCGCCCCCTGAGCCTACCCAGTTGTGTGACAATAGCGAATTAATATTGTCTTCCTGATTCTCCTCCCGGCCAGTCAGAAAACAGCTCCTGAGTCCCAATTGGCCAGGGGGTCTTAAGACTCCCAAACGGGTCTCAGGACACACTTCCTGTTCAGCCTGGAAGGGAACGGAGAGGAGAATGGCCCAGCTATTCATTCCCCCTGCCTCCTATATTAAGGTTAGTTAAGGTTTAACACCAGCCACCACTGCTCAGCAGTCTCCTTTTTTGTGTGTAAACTTCACCTTGAGCTATAGAGATCTGTAAACAACAACCTTTTTTTTAACAGGATCTAAAAGAACATTTTGAATAAACACATAAACATAAAAAACTGTTAAAAATCAATTTCATGTGTAAAAATGAGAATACTAAATATTCATATAAGAAAAAGTTAAATTGGCTGCTCTAATGTGCATTACCATCTTTTCTTTTCATTCAGTAATAATGAAGTAAGACCAGTAATCATTTTAATTCAAAGGAAAGAAAATTATTTTTAAAGAGTTAAATTGGAGTTTTTAACTTTGCTAATGTCATCTCCACATTTTGTTCCCTCAAAACAAGGATGCAGTGGCCTACCTTTAGCTTTGTACATACATCTTCTGTTCTCTCCCAGCATGTGTATATGGACTCCACACTCTGCACAGCAGGCTAACAGAGAATAAGCACAGGATTACAGATGTCCAAACAGGGAATTGTAGTTACATTTGAATTTACTTTTCACAACACAGAATTAGAAGCACATACAGCTGATAAAGTATTCCACAGTTTGTTTTCTCTCCTTCCCTCCTAAAACCATACCAAAGTAAATTTGCTATGAGAGATGTATGTGAGCTGCTATGAGTGACCAGGGATGAGTATACAGAAAAACTCTGGATAGCCGCACTCCGGGTTGAGTAAAAGGTGAAAAAGCCTTTATTTCTTCAAGTGAAAAAACTCCATATTACATAAATATCACAGCAAAGGGAAAAAATAGAACAAGATAACTGACGCGTTTCACGCTAAAACCAGCGCTTACTCATAGCTAACTTTTGTTCAAAATAAAAAGCAAATATATACCATACAGGTGTGGGCACGTGATAGTGAAATCAAGGGTAGAAAACAGTGACAGCTGATGCACCATCATCATGGAGTCTCCACACATGTGTCTCCTGCACTTAATCATGAAATGGCTAAAAGTAAATGAAAAACAATGTATAGTGTAAAATAATTAAATGAAACAAGATGTAAGTATATAAATAAAAGTGCCAGTGTTAAATAAAAAGGGATGACCAGGGATGAGGTTTGTGTTTGCCGCTATCATGGGTTTTGAAATGTTGCCTGAAAAATTTGCTGGTTCGCCACCAAAAATAAGGAACAACTTTTAATGAGGTACCTAGCCTCCCTCAACTCAAAGAACAAATAATTTGTAGGAATCGATAACCCAGCTCCCTTTCTGCAAAAGGGTGGATTTGTGTCAGCCATATTGTCAGTCTGTTTCAGTTTTGTTTTTTATAAATGTTGTCTTTGGTACATGTCCACCATGACAGTGCCTGGCTTCCTATGCATTTTGTTTGACAATAGCTTTGCGTCCCTCTAAACTTGGAAAGTTTGAAAACTATGAGCAAGGCAGATTGCTTATTCCTTCTGGTAATCTTCTTTTAAAATAATAGCTGCCTGGCAATTATGCAACCACTATCTTCAGTTGTGATGCTCCAAATAGCCTGTTTTACATTTTATATTTTCATGTTTTTGTTTGTTCCTCTGTATAGCTATGTCTTTCCTTTGAGACAGAACCTCGATACTCGCTGACCTGAGAGAAGTGTGGAGATAAGGAAACCTGGAGGGAAGTCAAGCTATTATTTCTATACTTGTTCTGGGTCAGTGACTCAAAGCGTTGAAGTCAGGGATCAAGCATGACAACCAGGAACTAGCATTTTCATAAAGGTTGGTCAGCTTTGATAGTCTTCATGCTTCTCTCTTGACAGGTTTTCTTAAAAGCTAACAAAATTACATATTACATTTTTTTTTATTTTGTATTCGATTTGCATGGTAGTTTTAAATAAATCTTTGTCTACTTTTACATTACTCAAATAACCAATGTGATAACTAGTGCCGAGTGCATTTGTCAGAATAAAATACTGACTAACACTGGGCCATAACTCATATTAGCTGGAATCAGGGAGCTTTGTATGTCCCTCTAAAATGTTCTAAGTTGTGTGTGTATTGAGATATATTTGATATTAAAGGCAAAAAAAAGAAACAATAACAAGCATGTCATACTTACCTGCTCTGTGCAGCAGTATTGCACAGAGCAGCTCCAATCCTCCTCTTCTCAGGTCCCCTGCCGGCGCTCCTGGCCCCTCCCTCCTGTTGAGTGCCCCCAGAGCAAGCAGCTTGTAATGGGGTCACCCAAGCAGGCACGTTTCCGAGCCGTTGTTCTATGCGTGCATCCAGACATGGAACCAGGATTCTAAAGAATATTTCAAAAATCTGATGTTAGGTAGATGTTATTGTTATAGTGTATATCATCATGAAAATGCATTAGGTTACTTCATTATATATTTCAATGTGTCTCAGACGAGGGGTTCCCAAGAGAAATATCAAGTATTCACCACAGGTAAAGCTTTTAGCCATGTGTGATAATTTATACACACAACATTTTTTTCTGTTGGCTTAAGGTGTACTTAAACAAAAAAACAAAAATGTATGCAGCTGACCAGTGGTTAGATGTGGCGACTGCACCCTCTACCTAGTGTAGGTGTTATGCCTTGTACACACGGTCGGAAATTCCAACCGAAAATGTCCGATCGGACCATGCTGTCGGAAAATCCAACCGTGTGTGGGCTCCATCTGACTTTTTCCGTCGGAATGTCCGACCAACAAAGTTTGAGATCTGGATCTAAAATTTTCTGACAACATGATCCGATCCGCGTCAATTCCGATCATCTGTAGCCTAGTCCGACGGACAAAGTGCCACGCATGCTCAGAATAAATTCTGAGATGGAAACGCTCCATCAGGTAAAACTAGCGTTTGTAATGGATATAGCACATTCGTCACGCAGCAATGTTAAAAATTGTTTAATGCAGTGCATTCTCTTTTTCTTTATAATGCTAGAAGAATGAAGTTGTTTTGCTGCTCATATTCACACAGACTTCTCCAAAACGTATTTCTTTATTCTTTTTCCGGATTTCATGAATAGAATATTTTTATTCGTCAGATCTCCCGAATCATTTTTTCTTTTTTTTGTTTAAAGTTTGTGGTTGGTTTTTTAATCAAGATCTCCTTGTTTTGACATTTTGCTCATCTCTTTTTTTGGTGTGTTTTGTGTGTCAACTTACCACAACACCATTATTATCTTTTTATTTTATTGTTTTATTTTTTAATCTCATGGCGGTTGTTTGGTGTTGGTGCCCCTTGTTAATTTGACTTTGTATTTTTGAAATGTATCTGCCTACTCACAAATAAACTGTCCTTTTTGAAGTAAAACACATAGGCAAGTATTTCTTGAACCAAAAAAAACCTTTATTAGGTGTCATAAACAAATAAAGAGGGAGGCAACGCTGGAGAAACTGGGGAAATTGGAAAAGCCTTTGGCCCCCAGGGCACACATCAATTATTTAAAGGCAAAAATTGGTGGCCTGAGGAGAACATATCTAAGGGAGAACAGTCTGGCCCAGTAGTCCAAGAGATCAGGAACAGCAGCAGATGACATCTATGTCCCCAGGGTGCAGTCATACAAGAATGTACAAGATATACAAGAAACCAACGGCAATTGGTCGGTGAAATGCGCCAGTAGTGGCATCAGCACGCTACAGCGGGACCACACGCTGCTTGAATCGAAGCTCTCTGCACACAGTGGTGATGGCGTTTGACCTGGATACTTTTGAATCAGGACTGTGGATGTGCATAGACGTGGAAATAAATGCTTATAATGCGCAATTTAAAGTCAAGTTAAGACGCAGCAGCGGTCTACACTCAGATACACCACGGGGTAGAGGAATTAGTCGGATGGACAGAAGTTTAATACGGTAGAGTTGGTGAGAGTATCATAAGCTGTGTGTGATATCATTTGAAAGTGGAAAGATATCGCTTACTTTTACTACTCCCCCGTTGACATTTATAATCAATTGGTGAATCTCTAGAGTCCTATGCATGTCACTATCTATAGAAGAGAAGTTCCCTTTTGTGTTACCAACACCAGCTGTACCTTGAAATTATAATTAAGCAGAGACCTTCTATGGAAGTGGATAATTACTTATTCATTTACTCATCTACTTAGTACACCTGTTATACCATTAGTTACTAGCTGAACTTACTGGTGAAAAATTCTCATGGACTTGAGAGGAGTCGGCGTAATTAGGTTTGGTATGTTGACTGTGGTATGAAAGTGATGTATGCAGCCATGGCCCCGTCTGTATGTTTTTAATATAATTGACAACGTTGTCAATGTTTTTTAAATGAGTTTGTGATATTTGTAAAACCTTTTTTTCATATGGTGTTGTAATAATTAAAATAGTAGGGCTTTTTGTAATAAAATCGATTTTGCACTAATCCCACTGTTCGTCAGTGACCTACTTTTGGAGATATTTTCTTTTCTCCAATTTTTTGTTTTTGTTTATGTGGTTATACAAGAGCCTGCATCTTCTGTCAGACCAGACTGGACCCAGGTCATCGCACTCTGGTTTTCCTTCCACACTTCCTTCCAGGCTGTGGCTGTGGTGCTTGAGGTGTGGCAGAAGGAGGAAGAGGAAGAGCATGGTCCAAGTCACACAAGTGTGTTTTTTGTTTCATTTTTTGTGTCATTTGGCCCAACAACCCCTTATTTAAAGTTTTCTTGCTGATTTCCTCACATATGAGGCGTTGCCCCTCCTCCATTTGGTGCAGTTTGCATGCAGCCAACTCGGCAAAGGCCTCTTGATATGTGGAGTTGGCTTTGAGGACCGCAGAAGCCTCCCCAATCAGCGCTGACTCCTCCACATTCCCCCCTTTCTGGCCCTTTTGGGTGGAAGGCGTGGGGGAGGGACCTGTGTCTTGGCTGCCACTTACCCCTGCCTCCTCCTGGCTGCCACATTCCACAGCCACCTCCTGGCTGTCCACATGTCCTCCTCCTGGCTGAGGTCTTCCCGTGTATGAAAAAGGGACATCGTTTTAGTTTTTGGTTCATCAAACACACACAATGTTCAGCTCTTGACTGTTGCAAATTGTTAACAAATAGAAAAGACTATCATTCTGTGCCCAGCATTTTTCATTCTTGTCCCAAATTTTTTGGCCACTACTGTCCATTGATATGTAAAACACTTTATAAAATCAGCAATTAGTGAGCATAAATCAAGTTAATATCATTAATTTTTACTCCAAAAATATGTAGAACAATACTATACCTGGCTCAAGCCGGGCTCCTCCACACCTTCCTGACTGGAATGCCCTGGTTGGGCGTTGGAAGCCTCAGCAAGGGCGGAATGAAGCGTAGGACGACGCGTAGAAGGAAGAGTGAAGAGTGATTCCCTGACCTCAGTCTGGTCTGACAGAAAATGCATCCTCTCATAGTACCACAGCCTGGGGACATAAACTTCATCTGCTGCGGCTCCAGATTTCATGGACTACTGCACCTTCTTGCACTCCCTCAGATATGTACTCCTCAGGCCACCAATTTTCGTTCTTAAATAGTTCATGTCTGCCCTGGGGACCACTGGCTTCACCAACTCCAGCAGTCTCCATCGCTGCCTGCCTCTTTAATTTGTTGCTGTAATGGGGATGTTTAGCTTGCCAGAGACAGGGCAGCTCCCTGTACTTGTCGATGAACAGGGGGAGGAAACTGTGGTCGTTGAACCCATCCATATTCTCTGCAAGACACAACACAAGACCAACCGTAATGTCAGGCTAAACTCTCCTAATCTTGTCCCAATATAGGCCTCAATCTAGAAGCAGTGTAGGCTAGTGATGTACCAAGTTAAAAATGTACCTTCGTTCTAACTATTGGTGCCTCAGTTCCTCCGCTCACAGATCGTACCTACGACACACACGTGTTGCGTTTTATATAAAGTGCGTATGCGTAAAACTCCGCCCGCCCCTGACATTCTTTCTAGTCTATTCCCCGCCCCTTCTCTTTCGGCGCAGTGGGGAGAGCACATTGCAGAGACACAGCAGGTGCACACTAAGTATACCAGTAATGAGGAGGAGGAGGACGAGGAAAGCCCAGAGCCAGAAACGTCCCGATCCCGGAGGAGAAGATTTAAGGCCTCAAATATGTCTTTTGGAGAGATGTTGGAGATGGTGGACATATTGAAGAAGAACGACTATGATGGGAAGTATGAACCTTACCCAAACCCAAATGTCAGAAAGGCCAAGATCATGACTAAAGTTGTGAAGAGTCTTCAGAAGAATTTTGGGGTACGACGATCCAAGGATCAACTGAGGAAATGCTGGTCAGACCTGAAACTTAGGGAGCACGATCAGTACAGAAGGATCAAGCGAGTTCTTCAAAAAAGTAAGTAGTTGTCGTGTGTTCATATTACTATTATTGCTTGCATACTGCTCCATGTGCTTTGATTTAATGCTGTACCATTTAAAATGGCCACTTTCATGTTCATGGGTTCAATCGTTCGTAATAAACATCGTTCGTTCGCTCACTCCAAAGACATGTTTTGGCAAGTTGCACTTGACTACATTTGTTCAGGCCTATCTATTTCTAGTAAAAGGAAGTTTGTTGTCTAGAGGGCTTTGTAATAGAATGAAATGCAAACTTGATTCAGTGTAAAGGAGAGGACACTCAGCAGCTGTTTACACATCTGGACTCAGGAGCACTAGTGTGGGACACCAGAACACCCTTTTTATTAGGATGTCCCACACACGTGGATACTATAGGGGTGTCTCCATCTGTCAAACTTTCACAAAGCAGGTAAGTATTCCAGCTTTAGTAAGTGTCAAAAATAATGTTTTCAGCTTTGAACTCTGCCAAAAAAGACAATTGTACGACACTTCCAAGCAATGTTTCATATTCCTATTTCTGCCCTCATATATCAGTGTGCTACGTATTCCTTTTTTCCAATCTCATAGGGGAGAGAAGACTCGGAACGTCTGAGGACACCAGGGACTCCATACCTCCCAAAGAAGGGGAAATACCAACACCAGAAGCAGAGGAGGAGGAGGAAGGAGAGATTGTAGAAAGTAGCGAAATTGGCACCACAACAGGTGAGTATCTGAGACCACAGCTTCAGGTAAGCTAATAAATGTATGCCTGCATATTTATAATACAGGTGATGTGGATATTGTGGTCGAAGAATCACATTTTACCAGTGGAAGTGCCCAGATCATAATGGGGTGCAATCGCCATTTAGATAATCTCAAGAAAAACATCAGTGATGTTCAACAAAAAATGAAGAACATCATTGATGTTTTAGGGAGAATCTGAAACACCCAAAACTAGCTAGCATCCATTTTCTTTTTTAAAAACGCCAAATTTGGAAGATGCACACAGTGTGTCAACATGTGTTGTCTCCCATCATGGGGGACCAATGTACGCGTTTTGTGGGTGCAACCCCTTCCTTGCTACTAAAGTGGCTGAGATGAAGGGGTTGTACCCCCAAAACACGTACATTGATCCCCCATGATGGGAGATAGCACATTTGATTCACAATTTGTGTGCATCTTCCAAATTTGGCTTTTCCAGGGGTGACACCCCATGTGATGAAGGCAATATCAACACAGTTTGTACATACTCATGTCTGATATTGTCTTCACTTTTCAAAGTTGAACTTTGTAAGTTCCTGTGTGATGTATGTTATGCTTTGATACATGCCTGTTTACACAAAAACGGCAAGTTATATTAATGTTACCAAAAATAATGCTATATACACCAAATATGTTGGTTTGTTGTAATACCCTTTTATAAACGCACATGTGAATGTGCTTTGAGTAAAAAGTTTAATTATCAACAAGGTGTGGCTTACTTTTTCAATGCGCAAAAGCAGTATTTGTAGTAAAGTTGTTCTTTTCTGTGGCAATGGGTGTTATTTACTAAAGGCAAATCCACTTTGCACTCCAAGTGAAGTTTCAGGTGCACTTTTGCAGTGCACTTGTAGTGCATAGTGGATTTGCCTTTAGTAAATAAAACCCACAGTGCTTTTTAATTTGCCCCAATCACGCCATTTTCATGACTCAACACATTTCTGTCATAGTGCTGAAAATGAGCAATATTTTTGTCAGTAATGCACTTGTTAGAAAAGTTTTAAATGTTTATTGTGTGACTATTAGAAAAACAATAGTCCTGAGACTGATTTGTTAAAAAGCTTACTTCTGAGCACATTATTGTATTAACTCATTGTATTGTTTTGTCATAATTAACTCCATAGTAAGTAGGATGATTAGATTTAACTAAATATGATAGCCTAAGAATGTACAGGAAACATAGCTAAAAGAATAAAGGTACTAGTTCGTACCATGACAACTTAATTTATGTTTCCTCAGCCAATAGAAGCATAGAGATGTTATTCTTATGGGTTATGTGAAGGCGGGACACAGTCTTTTGGCAGACATTTTTCTTCAGCTTTCGTGCTGTAAGCATGTCTCTCTGTTGTGGGCCACATCAGAAAATTTTTTTCCTGCTTCTCAAGAACACCTGAAGTTTTTACTGATCACAAGGGAAGTTCCTAACATTTTTGGTCTTTCGAGCCGGGAGCAACACGCTGGTTTTCAGATCAGATGGCCCGACAACACTTCGGTGAGTATTGGACTTTGAAGCTCACCGACCGATTATAAGTCCCCCCAATCAATGTTATTTGGTGAAAAAGGGGCGGGGCCATAGATCTGAATTCCACTGTCTGTTTCCGAACCTTGTGTGATCCAGTCCAGGTGTTTGAGAGGTAAGATAATTTAAATTATTCTTAATTCTTTCTGAGTCTTTTCTTCTCTTTCTCTTGCTTCTGGTTTAATGTGTTGTAATTGCCGACATTGGTATTGATTGTATAATATCTAGATGATCCAGTGCTCGTAGACAGAGACACTTGGGGACGTTGTCTAAGGTAAAAAATTACGTCGCCCGCTGTCCGGACAGATAACAAAAAGATTTGAGGTATACCGAATGTCAGAGGTTGATTGCCTGACTATTTTAAGCGCTGTTTAGTTAAGTGATCTACAAAGATCGCAAGGCTAATTTTCTTCTGTGTGTGTTTCATGTTTATGTTTATGTGTATGGTTCATGTTTAACCCTTTCTGATTCTCTCGATAGTGTGGGGAATGCTGATGTTTTTTTTTCTCTTGTATTGACATGGTTTTTGTGCTGCATATTTCTAAGCAGATAAGAAAACATTCTTTGCCTAAGCACTGCACTCCCCCTCCCCCTCCCCTCATGGAAGGATGTTTTCTTTAAGAAGTTGTAAAGTTAACCCTTGATTAGCTATGACAATACAGAAGGGTTATATTGTATATATTGAAACTTAGCATAAAAGAAAAAGAAGGTAGATGGCATTTTGGAGTAAATAGAATGTTGTAGAATTATCAGGTGGCTTGATGAATGTGAAAAGAAATGAAAAAAAAAAGGCTGAGGATGTTTTCATTGCTATGAAGGTCAAGAAGCTGTTTCTCAGAAACAAGAAAATGCAGATTGCCTGACAGAGGTTAATTTGTGCATCTGTGAAAATATTAGGACTTTTGGTGGGAAAAAGAGTTTGAAAAATAGTCTTAAAGTAAATATTTATATTGGATTGGAGTTATTTTTAGAATTCATAGACTTTCAACTGTGGAGTGTTAATGATGCAATGCTGTTTATATTTGGGTACATTTATAAAGTCAAAAGGCAAAGTTCAAAAAAAGTATAGGTTAAAAATGGCGGCGTATTGGCTTCAGCATGCTAAAATTAGGGTAGAAGGACAAAGGACAAAGGAAAAATGCAAAGCCCAATTGCCCCTAGTGGACAAAGAGGATGATCTCATCTGCTGTACCCAGAGACCACCTCCCTATGGTGGTCCTCCCCCTCAGGTGCAAGTAACTGCCCAGAGTAACACCTTCCCTGTAACATCCACCCCTGTCAAAGGAACCGCCTCTGAACAAAACCCCAACTCCACTTCCTCAATCTCTCCAGACAGTAGTTCAGTCCTGGAGATGAACAGATCGATCCTTGAAACATTAACTGACGCCATAACTCATGCACTGGGTGCCCCAGCAGGAGCCAAGAGACTAAGTAAACCTCCTATTAGGTATGGTGTGGAGGATGGTGAGGAATGCCCCTTGATAGAGGTCCCAAACCCAAGGGGAGGACAGAATGATGCACTGGGCCAGCCATATCCCTTGACTATCACTGTTTTTCGACCATGGACTGACAGTGATATACAAAAGGCTACAGAACACATAAAACATCCAAAATTAGGTCCAGCTGAATTCATTGAAAACATAGAGGGATTACGGAACAGTTATAAATTGAATGGGGTGGAAGTAGAGAGAGCCCTGAGGAGAGTATTAGGGTCAGATTGGGCTTCGGTAAAGGGGGATTGGGACCCCTGCGCCCCAGCAAATGCACATGGATGGGGGGATCCATTGCTTCCAGAAAGCCCAGACTTAGGAAACAGGTTGACTGCCCTACTGAACAGATGCCAGCTTAGATGGGTACAACGGACTGATTGGCAAAAAAATAAATAAATATGACAGTACAAGAAGACAAAGAAAGTGTCAGTGACTACCTAAATAAATTACGAGAGATTTTTAGAGTGTTCTCCGGGCTCCCCGAAGCTGAAGATGTGTATAGTGCATATTAGCAACAGCTAAAGATTGCTTTTTTTAAATGGATTGAAACAGGATCATAAGGATTACATTGTTTAAAACATGGTTACTTACCGAACTGCATCAGTTTTAGATGTTTTACAATATGCTAAGCATTCTGAGAAGTATTTGAAAGCGAAAGCAAAAAAGAATGTGAAAGTAAAGGTTCTTATGCAAGGTGATGAAAGGGAGGAGGATGCAGAAGAGTACACTGCTGAGGCAGAACTAGAGGGGTC
Source organism: Lithobates pipiens (assembly GCF_037356315.1). NCBI lineage: Eukaryota > Metazoa > Chordata > Amphibia > Anura > Ranidae > Lithobates > Lithobates pipiens. Next base: position 165,077,069 of record NW_027507790.1, on the reverse strand, counting down.
TCATAGAGGAAGGATTACTCTACAGAAATAGACAGTGCAACGAGAGTACTTCCACCCTGTGTACAAGCACTGGTAGCATCAGCGGTGTAGTGGTTAGCACTCTCGCCTAGCAGTGAAGGGGGTCACTGGTTCGAATCCTAATCATGACGCTGCCTGCCTGGAGTTTGCATGTACTCCCTGTGCCTGTGTGGATTTCCTCCGGGTGCTCTGGTTTCCTCCCGCACTCCGGGGACATGCAGGTGGGTTGATTGGCTTCTGTTCCGGTTTGGCCCTGGTATATGAATGGGGACGTTGGATCCTTGGGGGTGGAGAACGATGTGGGTGTACAGGGGTAGAGGCTAGACACTCACTCAGGCTGAACCGGATGGACTGGTGTCTTTATTCAACTTTACTAACTGAAAAGGTACCACATGCAGTGTTTGTTATCCTGTTACAGCAAAAGATATCACATTTGAGCCCAGCACGACACCTTTCCTGTATGACAATACTCTTGACACAACCTCACTTAACAATACAGAGGTGTACTACATTAAAACCATCCATACTACCACTTCCTACTGACGGGTATAAACATGACTGCACTGTTGCCATCGCTGAAAAGGTACTGCCACGAAGTGATCTGAAAGATGTACCATTATCTAACCCTGACATGATACTTTTTGTTGATGGTTCTAGTAAGAAAAATCCAGATGGCACAAATGCAACAGGATATGCAGTAGTGACACAGGATGAGATTTTGGAAGCGGGGCCACTACCAAAACATTATTCAGCACAAGTTGCAGAACTTGTAGCACTGACAAGAGCATGTATACTGTCAGAAGGAAATCTGTAACCATATACACTGACAGTCAATATGCCTTTTCAACAGTGCATGTTTTTGCACAACAATGGAAAAACAGGGGGATGGTCACCTCCAGTGGTAAACCAATTTCACATACGGACTTCATTTTAGAACTCCTAGATGCAATACAGTTACCAAAAAAGCTTGCAATCTGTAAATGTCAAGCACACACAAAATATACGGACCCCATCTCAAAGGGAAATAAAAGGGCAGATGAAGCTGCACATAAAATAATGACGAGAAATCATACTGATAGATCATACAGTCCTTACTGATATGCAGCAAAATGCCCCCCCTGGGGAAAACAATATTGGAAAACAAAGGGTTGCACAATAATTGATGATATTTACACATCACCTGAAGGGAAACCGGTATTACCAAAATCTTTATTTAGGTATGCAGCAGTATTGACACATGGAGTAACGTATGTGTCAAACAGGGGGATGACTGAGATGTTAAATAAAGTATGTACAGCCTATGGATTCACAAATTATTAAAAAAAAAACTTTTTGCTCTCAATGTCTTATATGTGCAAGACACAATGCTCAGGGAGGTATAAGACCACAGAAAGGGAAGTTCCCTATACCACAATATCCATTCCAACACATTTGCATGGATTTTATTGAATTAGACAAATGTGAAAGGAAGAAATATTGTTTGGTACCCAGGCACCCTGACCAAATGGGTGGAGATATTCCCGACAGGAAGTGCAGATGCACAGACTGTAGCCAAAGCATTACTAAGAGATATTATTCCTAGATTTGGAATCCCTGAAAGGATTTACAGTGATAATGGACCCCATTTTGTAATTAAAAAATATACAACATTTGATAGAAGTGATGAGAATTAAAGGGAAATACCATTGTGCCTATCATTCCCAATCAGCTGGATTGGTAGAAAGACATAATGGCATTCTAAAAAGCAAACTGAGAAAAGTTATGGAAGAAATAGGTAAAAATAATTGGATGTATTGCCTACTAGTAGCTGTGACCAGTATGTATATCACACCCCCAAAAGAAGATGAAAAGGTGCATGTGGGAGATTGGGGTCTCAATAAAAAGTAATAAGAAAAAAGCAGTGGTACTCCCCAAGGTGGGATGGTCCTTTCAAAGTCCTTTTAACTACCCCTACTGTGATAAGGATTGTAGAGAGGTCTACCTGGATTCACCAGTCCCATTGTAAAAACGTTTTACAGGCAGAGTAGGGCCAGTTGGCTACAAGAGGTCCAGAAAGTCCGGCTACAAAGGGAGGTCTCACACAAGGTGGGACTTGTCTCAAACCGGTGAAGTCTCCCTCCCCTTCCAACTCCCCTATCCTATCCGCTGGAACTCTGTAGCTGGTTAGGATGAAAGGGACAGTAATTATCCTTGGGTTACTGGTGACTCTAGGAGAGGCATCCATAAGAGGGGGTAGGCGCTATGGAAGAGTAGAGGAACCTTTGGATTGGGAAAGAACAGGAAAAGCATTAAATCCAAAACTTTATAGAGGGAATAACTAGCACTATACTGGTAGACTTCTGTCAGATTGCAGATTGTGGGGATACAACTGGGGCTAGAGGACTTCTATGGGCAGATAAATATATCTGCTGGCTCTGGAATAAGGCAGGATGTCAAGCATGGGATCAGGCCCTGTGGACTACAGCGCATCAAGATTGGGGGTATAATCAACCAGGGGCTAAAAAGAGTGGTATAAAGGAGAGACTCGTAATCACAAAAGCGGCCAACTCCCCCTGCACAAATAGTAAGAACTGTAACCAACTATTAATAACATTAAAGGAGCCGAGGAAGGAAGATCAGCGGTTGTATTCCATGGGAGCATGGGTGTCAGGAACTGACCCCTCAGGAACATTTTTCCCTGAGGTATTACTACCTAATAAAATTAAACAACAGGAAAAAGTAGACTCAGAAGGGAAAGAAGTAGGCCATACTAAAATAGAAGTTCTGAGTATAACTATAAGATTCACTAACCTAACAATAGAAGATGCCATAGCTTTGGAGACGGGCTACCAAGAAAAAATGCGTGGTTAGAATGGTTGAGGTACACGGTTAGAACTCTGAAAAAGGAAAACTGTTTAGTTTGTGCCGGAGCCAGACTACATTTAGCAACAGTTCCTTTTCCTCTAGATCACAATACAGATCCAGAAGGTTTAAAATGTATGTTGCAATTGTATAAGAGCTATAAACCTGAAACAAATTCTACTTGTCACACATTGAGTTTGTTGTTTCCCCCAGTACAGAGACCTCAGATACCTCCAGCGGTTACCGCTTATCCGGGCAACTTTACTTGTTTTGCACTCCCAGGGAACCGTAGCGAGGTGGATCTTGGGTCACTACCTGATGACTACTGTGTGGAGAGGATTAACACGGACAACGGTGACTGGGTTGGACATGACATTCAGAGAGCTGATGTCTGGTGGATGTGTGGGGATAAGAAACTGCGAGCTAGACTACCGGCCAATGCCCAAGGGGATTGTGCTATGGTCCAGCTGGCTATGCCCCTGAGAATCCTGTCAGAATACCCGTGGACTAAGAGTCACCGACAGTATCGTAGGGACACCTCTCCCTTGGGGTCATTTGACTCTCAGATGTACATAGATGAGGTTGGGGTTCCTCGCGGGGTGCCGGACGAGTTTAAAGCCAGGAATCAGGTGACAGCTGGGTTTGAGTCTCTTCTCTGGTGGGTGACTATAAATAAAAATGCTGACTGGATTAATTATATATAATATAACCAACAACGATTTGTAAACTATACTAGGGATGCTGTGAAGGGCCTAGCAGAACAGTTGGCCCCCACATCTCTAATGGCCTGGCAGAACCGAATGGCTTTAGATATGGTCTTAGCTGAAAGAGGAGGGTATGCAAAATGTTTGGTAGCATGTGTTGTACCTTTATCCCCAACAATACAGCTCCTGGAGGGACCGTGACCAGAGCCTTGGAAGGACTGACTGCGCTATCGAATGAATTGGCGGAAAACTCAGGTATTAATGATCCATTCACAACTTGGCTTGAAGGACGGTTCGGTAAATGGACTGGATTTATTACATCATGTTTGATCTCAATCGCTGTGGCTTTGGCCGTTTTGGTCACTTGCGGATGCTGCTGCATTCCCTGTATTCGAGGACTTTCACAAAAACTCATTGCAGTCTCAAGAACAATGTATCAAACCCTCTCTACCTCTGAGGAGACCTATGTGGACATTGAAGCTCAACTTAATGACATACAGTCCGAAAGTGTATAACACAGGGACTTTCATCGAAATGTGTGGAGATAAAATAGTCACACAAAGAGGAGGGAATGTTAGAAAAGTTTTAAATGTTTATTGTGTGACTATTAGAAAAACAATAGTCCTGAGACTGATTTGTTAAAAAGCTTACTTCTGAGCACATTATTGTATTAACTCATTGTATTGTTTTGTCCTAATTAACTCCATAGTAAGTAGGATGATTAGATTTAACTAAATATGATAGCCTAAGAATGTACAGGAAACATAGCTAAAAGAATAAAGGTACTAGTTCGTACCATGACAACTTAATTTATGTTTCCTCAGCCAATAGAAGCATAGAGATGTTATTCTTATGGGTTATGTGAAGGCGGGACACAGTCTTTTGGCAGACATTTTTCTTCAGCTTTCGTGCTGTAAGCATGTCTCTCTGTTGTGGGCCACATCAGAAATAAATTTTCCTGCTTCTCAAGAACACCTGAAGTTTTTACTGATCACAAGGGAAGTTCCTAACAGCACTACATACATTAACAACAAAAACAAGGTGTGTGTGTAGCAGACCCACAACATAATAATAATATTATCTGAAGAAGAGACCTCATCTCGCACAGAAATTGGTTTTGCAATGCTGAAGAAAAAGCCCCCCAAAAAAAAAATATTATTGCAGTTTGAAAGTGAAATTTATTTAAAAAAAATGTCTCTCAGACATTGTCTGGCATATCAATGGCCCCCCTACCCCCAAAGTACTCCATATATTGGTTTCTGACCTTGCGGGAGCTTTGGAGGGGCAAGCCAGGATGGCCAGCTTCAAGGGCAGGTTCAGGTTGGCATGTTCTGGTAAGTCTGTGTCAGGCCCAACTGAGGTCACAAAGTTCGGTGAGTATTTCTTCAAAAAATAGTGCAGAATGCAGCACGAAAGCACAATATGATTGAGTTTATATTCCGACATATGGTTTAGAGTCAAAAATAGGCGGAACTGGCTGGCCATTATCCCGAATGTGTTCTCCACTACTCTTCTGGCTCTAGCCAGCCGGAAATTAAAGACCCTCAGGTCCGGGATGAGGGTCTTCTTCGGGAAAGGCCGCATCAGATGGTTTACCAGTGCAAACGCTTCATCCGTGATGAAGACAAAAGGGAGTCCTTCCACATTCTCCTCTGGAGGTGACAAGACCAGACTGCCACTCTGGAGACGCCAGTAGAACTCTGTCTGAGCGACCACTCCACCATCCGACATCCGGACATTTTTCCCCACGTTCACATACAGGAAGTCATATGTCGCTGACACCACTGCCAACATCACAATACTATTATACCCCTTGTAATTATTAGGTAGGACCCCGAGTTGGGGGGTGGGATGATGCGGACTGGTTTCCCATCAATTGCACCTCCACAATTGGGAAAGTCCCCACGGGTTGCAAAGTGGGAGGCCACGGTCTGCTATTTCTGTGGCGTTGAAGGAAACTGTGGAGTCAAACAAGAAAAATAAATTTGGCATTTTGCATATTAACATTGCAAGCAGATTAGACACAAACATTTTTGGTCAAGATCAGTATAACATTTTTGGAAATTAGTATTTAAAGCCAAAAGTATAAGGTCCCCTTATCAGATTCCTCACCCCCCTGTTTTGGACAGGTAACCCTCTCCACTTCATTGAGAGCTGAATGCATAAATAATGTGTGATACTTTGGCCAGACCCTCCTTACTTACACTATTGGCAGCCCATCGGACAGGTAAGAAGTGTCATAATACAAAAAAAAAAATAATGAACAAATGGAAGCACATTTTTACATTCTGCTATTACCTATCAAGATAATAATAAGAGAAAAAAAATTAAAACAGTAGCATTTGAAAGTATTGAGGCAGGCCCTTGCACTACATGCTTTGGGGAATTCATCCATAAATCTCACCACAAAAGAGGTAGTTATAGTGTTTATTGGGTTTGGCAAAGTCAGCAGATAGAGGATTGCAATCAGCTGACCTAGCAGTTGGGGGAGGGGGGTTCCTAATGAGATTGGCCCACCAAAAAAAATCCTCTGGCACTCTGCATGAATTTAAAGTGGTTCTGCACCTAAAAAAAGAAATATTAAAAGCCAGCAGCTACTAATATTGCAGCTGCTGACTTTTAATAAAATCACACTTACCTGTCCCAGAGTCCAGTGATGTCGGTGGCAGATGACGAGCGATCGCTCGTCTCGCTGCTGCCCCCGCCACCATCCTCTGTCAGGGAATCGGGAAATGAAGCATTGCGGCTTCACTGCCCGGTCCCCTACTGCGCATGCGCGAGTCGCGCTGCGCGTCTCTTCTGGTCCCCCGCTGTGTCCTGGGAACTGTGTGTTTCCCAGAACACAACGGGGGGGGTGTCTGCGGGGGTCTGCGGCGGTCTGCCCGGAAGTGGGTGCAGATACCTGGATTATCCAGGTAACTGCACCCCCTCCCCCCTGAAAGGTGCCGATTGTGGCACCGGAGGGAGGGGAGGAATTAGATTAGCGGAACTTCCCCTTTAGGGTGAAGAACCGCTTTAAGTACACACATAACATTTGTACACATTTTAGGGGAAAGCAGTACTATGGAGCTGACAAAATACATTGCTAAGTGACTAGGCTAGAGTTGTTTATGGGCCCAGAAGAGCATGCTGCAGAGGTTAGTGAAGGCAAATATGCATGAAGGACAAAAAAGGAACTTTAAAAGCTTCCAGCATGCATGAGGACAAAGGGGCACAGCATATCAATTACGGCATATTACAATCATGGTAATTAGGGAATGATGAAAGAAATACAATACATTAGCAAACATTAAATACATAGACTGGGATGTTAAAGGAGAAATCTTACCTTAATGTAGTCCTTTTGCAGGACCTGTATGATGGCAGAACAGGTCTCTTGAATAATGATCTCCAGAGCCTGGGGGGAGATGCCTGTGGAGAACTTGAGGTCCAGCAGGCTTCTCCCTGTCGCCAAGTACTGCAAAGTGGCAACTAGCCTCTGCTCCGGAGTGATGGCCTGCCGCATGCAGCTGTCCTGCCTGCTGATATAAGGGGACAGCAAAGCCAGCAGATGGTGAAAAGCGGGGTCCGTCATCCAGAAATAATTCCTGAAATCATCAGGATTATTCTCCCGGATCTCAGGAAGCAAAGGCATGTGTGAGAATTGGTCACGCTGGAGCAACCAATTCTTGCTCCATGAACCCCTCCTCGCCCTGTTCATGGACTGGGCTGGTGTCAAAGCTAAAAGCCCAACACAAAGCCCCTGCACAGCGCGAACTCTTCGACAAGTACGTACATGAAACATGGCTTCAAAAGGTCGGCTGGTCAGAACGGACTAACAGACAGCACAGATAAACAACATGGTCTGAAAGAACAAACTGAAAACCAGAAACAAGCAGACAATATGCACTGAAAATCAAAGAATACCACATAAAATATAGGCCACAATGACAAACAAATGCGAACTGATAGGGATGAAACGAACACCCCATCCTCCCACCCCGGTTCGGTTCGCACCAAAACTTTCAAACGGACCGAAAAATCGTACAAACTTTAGAACCCCATTAAAGTCTTGAACGTTCGAAATCAAAAGTGCTAATTGTAATGGCTAATATGCAAGATATTGTCCTAAAAAGGGTTTGGGGACCCGGCTCCTGCCCCAGGGGACATGGATCAATGCCAACATTTTTTTTAAAACGGCTGTTTTTTTGGGAGCACTGATTTTAATCACGATTAAAGTGAAAAAAAAAGTGAAATATTCCTTTAAATATCGTGCCTGGGGGGTGTCTATAGTATGCCTGTGAAGTGGCACGTATTTCCTGTGTTTAGAACAGTCCCTGCACAAAATTACATTTAACGGAAAAAAGTAATTTAAAACTGCTTTCGGTTTTAATGTAATGTCTGGTTCCGGCAATACGGATGAAAATCATTGAGAAAAATGGCATTGGTAGCCCCCCTTGCCCATTACCAGCCCCTTTGGGTCTTGTATGGATATTAAGGGGAACCCCGTACCCAAATTAAAAAACGTAAAGGCGTGGGGCCCCCAGGCCCTATGTACCGCAGTATACATACAGGTGGTGCAAACAAGACAGGGACTGTGTAGGTTTGTTGTGTTAAGTAGAATCTGTTTGTAATTTTGAACTGGTACATTTTTAAAGTGTAGCTCCAGTCAAAAAGATCTATTTTTAAGCTTTTTGGAAAACATAGGGAAGGGTTATCACCCCTGTATATATATTTTTTGCTATCTTGGATGTTTGAAAGTAGGGGCCTGCCTTATATGCTCTGCAGAAATGTGGGCAAAGGTGTTGGTGTTGCCACAACACTATAAGCCTCAAAGTGACTCTTGGTGGGCACTGGAGCACCCTGCTGTGAACGATTATATCAAGAATTGTAATTACATGCCATTGTTGAAGGAGGTGGTTCTGGTGCCACAACACTATAAGTCCTCATAGTTACTCTTGGTGGGCGCAGGTACGGTCCCTGTTGTGAAATATTATATCAAGAATTGGAATTACATGCCCCTGTTAAACAGGGCTGAAAAATTGGGCCTTAGGCACTGGTGCTGGTGCCACGACATGGCAACCTCTCCCAGATACTCTAGTTGGTGTGCAGGAATGAGCCCTGCTGCAAAGCATTGCATCAAAAATTTTAATTACATGCCCCTGTTAAACAGGGGCTGAAAAATTGGGCCTTAGCCACTGGTGGCGTCACCCAGAACCAAAAATGTTCTTCCAAGCTATCAGCAGGATCATTGAAGAGGAAGAGGATAGTCAGTCAACATAACAGGACAGTCACTCAGCATCAGCATAGGCAGTCTTGCAGGGATGTGACATTTCAAAAAAAATAATTATTTATCGTACATCATAGGACAAAGCGTCTCAAGTAATTACTTAGTGGGTTATAGGCCTACCTTCAGGTGTTGACACTGGTATAACCAATACAGGAAGTTGACTCCCCTATATAACCCCTCCTCCTTCCAGGAGCACTCAGTTTTTTGGCCAGTGTCTAAGGTGTTGGTCACGAGTGAAGATGTGCTCTAAAGGAGCTCCAGGAGGGATCCATGCTGGATTTAAAGAAACCTCCACAATCAGATCCATCCTCGCCACTGAGGCCATAGGATGGTACCTGGACCTTGATGCAAGAATGAGGTTTTGCCTGTAATGCTTCTCTTTGAGAGCTGGACCCTAGGAACCAGGACACTTTTTGGTCTTGCTTCATTTCCTAAAGTTGTCCTGAGGGGTGCTATACAGAACCCCTTTTAAAAGGGCCCCAGTCTTTGAGCGTGTTTAAACGCAGCCCGCCGTGATGGGTGAAAGTTGGATCTGTCTGTTAAATCAGCAGTATCCTGCAGCAAGGACAAGGTAAGGGAAGAAGCTTTGCTTTTTCCTTCAATATACCTTGTATGCGTTATAAATGTCTCCTCTATAAGGAGTAACTTACACTAACTATAATGTGTCTTGGTGCAGCTCTGTCTCAGAACATGTGTGGTCCCAGTGAGAGAGGGGGGGTTCTTACTATAGATCTTGTGGGATTTGGTAAAAAATACAGCAGTTACTAATACAGAGATGTGTATAAACTTCTATATGGGCAGTGGCTGATTGGTTGACGCAGCTGCTTAAGCTGCATGGTTTAATTACAACCCAGCACTTCCACCTAGTAACATTGGGAAACGCCCTATGCTTCTGTGGTTTAAAAAAAAAACTATAAATCTGCTGACAGGACCCCCCCCCCCCCTCCCCTTCCCCTCTTCCCCTGTCAGTCCTTAAAGGACCAGTTCACAGATGCTCGCAGATGAGCTCCCTGCACAAGAAGCACAGGAACTGGCCGAGCTACCTAAAGCCTTATGCTTTGTTGTAGACGCTATGAAGGATTCTAATCACCAGGCATCACGCCTTACGTTTTGTACTTGTACATATGCAAAGGACCCTTTAGTTAAAGGGTTGTTCAGCTGAGACGCCTTGTAAGAACCTTCTAACTAGTTTCCCCTTTAAGGGAGAACGATTATTTGACAATAGTTTGGATAAATACATTCAAACAATTTCCAGCGGAAATAGTACTCTTTTGCCAGTCAAAAGAAAATATAAGCGTCTTTCATTTAAACTGTTCGGCCTCTGCCATCAGACCAGGCATAAAGGAAGACCTGGGGCTACAAGTCTGCAAAGCAGAATACAAGACCTCCTTATGAAGAGGCATCTCCCCTCACCAAGGTGGGGGGGAGACTTCTGATGTACTCAGAAGTCTGGCAAAGGGAGATTCAGGACAAATGGACTCTGTCCACAGTGTCTCTAGGATACAAGCTAGAGCTTTGAGAGTTTCCACCATCTTGTTTTCTGAGATCAAACGTTCCCAAGGATCCAGGGAAAAGGCAATCCCTGTTGCAAGCATTAGACCGATTATTGGCTCAAGGGGTGATCAGACAGACTCCCAAACAAGAGCAAGGTTTGAGGTTTTACTCAAACCTAATTACGGTGTCAAAGCCAAATGGGGATATCAGACCAAGTCCAGATCTACATAATCTAAATCAGTTCCTGAAAATCCGCTCCATTTGCATGGAGTCAATCAAGTCAGTCGTTTCCATCCTGCAAGGAGAAAAACTTCTGGTGTCCATCGACATCAGAGATGCATAGCTGCTTGTCCATATATTTCCTCCTCACCAGAGGTTTCTGCGGTTATAAGTAGAACAGAAGCATTTTCAGTTAGTATCCTTGCCCTTCGGGCTTGCTACAGCATCTCGGGTATTCACTAAGATATTAGCCTCACCTCTAGTCAGGTTATGGGCACAGGGCATAACTGTCTTGGCTAACTTAGACGATCTATTGTTAATAGACCAGTCAGTGGCTTGCTTGAAGCAAGGTGTGCTTGTGATGGCTTGCTTGAAGCAAGGTGTAGCCATCACAAGCAGTTATCTGGAAGGTTTAGATTGGATTCTCAACCTAAAGAAATCCTCCTTTAAGCCACTAAGAAGGCTGGAGTATCTGGGCCTGATCATAGACACAGCCCAGAAAAGGGGTGTTCTTGCCTCCCGCAAGGATCAGCTCCATACAGGAGCTGGTGAGGATGATCAGGTTGAAGAGAAATCCTTCAATTCACCTTTGCATGAGGTTGTTAGGGAAGATGGTAGCTTCATTCGAAGCAGTTCCCTATGCTCAATTCCTTTTGAAACGGAAAGCAGTATTCTGTCTGCTTGGAACAAAACGATTCAATCTATGGACCTGCCAATGTGGCTGTCCCCATGAGTGTCCCAAAGCCTCAGTTGGTGATTACTATCTTGGAACCTGCTGAAGGGAAAGTCCTTCAGATCAATTATCTGGAAGGTAGTAACGATAGATGTCAGCCTTTCAGGCTGGGGAGTAGGAGCCTTGCCCATCGACATCCTAGAGATTCCGGCAGTGTATCTGGCTCTAGAAACCTGGACCTCCAGGTTAAAGAATTGTCCTGCCAGGATCCAGTCCGACAATGCCACGGCTTATATCTAAGGGGTCACCAAGAGTCTCTCAGCTCAGAGAGAGGTGAACCAGATTCTAACTTGGACAGAAGAGAATGTCCCATGCCTATCGGCAGTTTTCATTCCGGGAGTAGAGAATTGGCAGGTGGACTATGTCGCGGGCAGTTATTCCCAGGAGAATGGTCTCTTCACCCCAAGGTGTTTCAGGCTGTTTGCCAAAGATGCGGGACTCCGGACGTAGACCTTCTAGCATCCAGATTCAACACTAAGCTAGTCAACTTTGCATCCAGGGCAGGGGACTCACTCGCATACGGAAGAGATGCGTTGGCGACCTCGTGGGATCAGTTTTTATTGATCTATGCACTTTTCCGCGATTCAGTTGCTACCTCAAGTTCTTTGCAGGATCAAGCTGGAAAGAAAATCGGTAATACTGGTAGCACCAGCATGGCCCTTAAGGTCATGGTACACAGAGATCGTAAGGATGGCAGTGGAGGGTCCAGGGCTCTTCCCACTAAGGCCAGACCTGCTATCTCAGGGGCCGATATTTCATCCTACTTTATGAAAGCTAAATTTAACGGCTTGGCTATTGAGACCCACATTCTGAATAAACGTGGACTTTCCAGGTCAGTTATCTCTACTTTGATTAATGCTAGGAAGCCAGCTTTTAGAGCTATATATTATAGAGCCTGGAAAGCTTATGTTTCCTGCTGTGAGTCCAAGGGTTGGTAACCTCGGAGATATATCATAAGCAGAATTCTTACCTTTCTACAATTAAGCGTAGAGATGAAGTTGGCCCTGAGAACTATTAAGGGCCAAGTCTCAGCCTTATCAATTTTTTATTTCAAAGACTGCTTGCTATGCATTCTTTAGTTAAGGGTTTCATGCAAGGAGTGCTGTGGATTAATCCGCCAGTTAAATCACTCTTAAGCCCTTGGGACTTAAATTTAGTTTTGTCCGTGTTACAAAAACAGCCATTTGAACTGTTGCAGCATGTTCCCTTCGTCCTTCTGACTAGGAAGCTGATATTTTCGTTTGCTATATCCTCAGCAAGGAGGATTTCAGAATTGGCTGCTCTTTCTTGTAAGGAGTCATATTTGATTATTCATGAGGACAGAGTGGTGTTACGCCCTCGTCCAGGTTTTTTGCCAAAAGTGGTTTCAGGCTTTCATCTGAATGAAGATATTGTCCTGCCAGGGTTTTTTCCCAAGACCTTGTTCCAGGGAAGAAAGGTCACTACATTGTCTTGATGTAGTGAGAGCAGTGAAAATGTATTTAAGAAAACTGCTCAGATTCGTAAGACTGATGTCTTATTTCTTCTGCCAGAGGGTCCTAAGAAGGGACAGGCAGCGTCAAAATCCACTGACGCTAAGTGCATTTGGCAAGTTATAATTCAAACGTATGATTTAAAGGGAAAGATTCCCCCTTTTCAAATTAAGGCACACTCTACCAGAGCGGTTGGTGCTTCTTGGGCAGTGCATCACCAGGCCTCCAGGTCTCAAATCTGCAAGGCCGCGACTTGGCCTTAAGTACATACATTTGCAAAATGTTATCAAGTGCATGTAAGATGGAATGAGGATATCGCCTTCGGGCGCAGTGTGCTGCAGGCAGCAGTATAAGTCCTCAGGTCTGGGGGTTACCCTATGGGTTGTGCCTCCCTCCCCTCAAGTAGCATTGCTATGGGACATCCCACCAAGTAATTACTTGAGACTCTGTGTCCTATGATGTACGATAAAGAAAATAGGATTTTTAAAACAGCTTACCTGTGAAATCCTTTTCTTGGAGTACATCATAGGACACAGAACTCCCACCCCTCTGTTTTATGGGGTAAGAGTATATTACTTATATTGCTTGGCTACAAAAACTGAGTGCTCCTGGAAGGATGAGGGGTTATATAGGGGAGTCAGCTTCCTGAATTGGTTATACCAGTGTCAACACCTGAAGGTAGGCCTGTAACCCACCAAGTAATTACTTGAGACTCTGTGTCCTATGATGTACTCCAAGAAAAGTATTTTACAGGTAAGCTGTTTTAAAACTCCTATTATTCGGTTACATCAGCTAAAGGTGCTTGGTAGCTGGTGGTGATCCAAGACTGATTCATCTTTATGAAAGTCAGTCGATCAACCGAGTCGGTGGACAGGCGTACCCTGTGATCGGTTACAAAGCCTCCAGCAGCACTGAAGGTGTGTCCTGAAAGAACTCTGGATGCAGGACAGGCCAGAAGCTCAATTGCATACTGTGCAAGCTCTGGCCAGTGATCCATCCTCAAGACCCAGTAAGCCAGAGGATTTTCGGTGGGAAAGGTGTCCAAGTCTGACCTTGCCCCTAGGTATTCCTGCACCATGTAAATCAGACGTTGGCGATGGTTGCTGGAACCGATCATACCTTGGGGCTGCGGACTAAAAAATTGTCTGAACGCATCGGTAAAATGGCCACCTTCTCCACCGCTCCTTCTGTGACTGACCGAAACCTCAGCTACATGTTGTCCAGGACAAGGAGTTTGTAACCTCCCAGTCTCTGGGAACGCGTTGCACAGACCTTTCTGCAAAGCCTCCCGGAGATGTCTCATCCTCTGCTCCCTCTGCGACGGCAAGATAAGGTCTGCAACCTTATCCTTGTACCGTGAATCAAGGAGAGTGGCCAGCCAGTAATGGTCCCTCTCCTTGATCCGAAGAATACGAGGATCCTTCCACAGGCTTTGCATGATCAGGGAGGCTATGCAGCGAAGGTTAGCTGAGGCATTCGGTCCGGAGTCCTCTTGGTCACTAAGGACAACTTGATCCGCAGCCACCTCCTCCCAGCCACATACAAGTCCACGGGTTTCTTTGGACTGTAAATCATCCCTAAAAGACTGCTGATGCTGAGTGCCAGGCTCCACCTCCATGCTGACACAATCCTCCTCCTCTTCCTGTGTGAGGGGTGGGACAGCGGGAACACTGTCTGTATAAAGGGGGCCTTGAGAGGCAAGGAAGTCCTCCTCTTCCTGCTTCTGTTCTGCCTCCAGTGCCCTGTCCATTATTCCACGCAGTGTATGCTCCAACAGGTGGACAAGAGGTACAGTGTCACTGATGCATGCACTGTCACTGCTCACCATCCTTGTGGTCTCCTCAAACGGTGACAGGACAGTGCATGCATCCCTGATCATGCCCCACTGGCGTGGCGAAAAACCGAGCTCCCCTGACCCTGTCCTGTCCTGGTGCTGTAGTTGCACAGGTACTCATTGATGGCCCTCTGCTGAGTGTGCAGCTGCTGCAGCATGGCCAACGTTGAGTTCCACCTGGTGGGCATGTCACATATAAGGCGGTTCTTGGGCAGGTTCAAATCCTTTTGGAGCTCAGCCAGCTGAGCACTGGCATTATATGATCGGTGGAAATGCACACAGACTTTTCTGGCCTGCCTCAGGACATCCTGTAAGCCCGGGTACCTGCCCAAGAACCGCTGCACCATCAACAGGTTAAGGGCGTGAGCCACACAGGGCACATGGATCAGTTGTCCCTGTCGGAGGGTGGAGAGGTTGGTGCCATTGGCGCAAACCACCATTCCTGGCTTAAGTCGGCATGGTGTCAACCACCTCTCAGCCTCCCCCTGCAGAGCTGAGAAAATATCTGCCCCAGTGTGGCTCCTGTCCCCCAAACAAACCAGCGCAAGCACGGAATGCATCTTTTTCTCTGCGTACTTGCGTAGCCCATTGAACGCCTACGGAGCACCGCTGGTTCCATGGGCAAAGCACTGGAAGAGGCCATGGAGGAAAAGAAGAGGAGGAGGTGGAGGAGAGAGGTGTGTCACAACCAGTAGTAGCATTTTGGAGGCGTGGTGGCGGAACAACCTCCAACACTACTGCACCTTGTCCTGCATCCTTCCCAGCTGCCAGAAGAGTGACCCAATAGGCGGTGAAAGATAGGTAACGTCCCTGTCCATGCCTGCTGGACCATGAGTCAGCGGTAATATGCATCGCCCTGTCCAGCGAGGCATGGACATTGCCTTCCACATGCCGGTAGAGAGCCGGAATCGGCTTCCGTGAGAAAAAGAGTTTAGGAGTTTGGGAACCTGCCACTGAGGAACCGCACATTGCACAAACTCATGGAAGGGGGCCGAGTATACCAACTGAAAAGGCAGCAGTTGAAGTGCTAGCAATTTAGCCAAGCTAGCATTCAACCGCTGGGCATGTGGATGGCTGGGAGTGAACTTCTTTTGACGGTCCAGCAGCTGGGGCAGGGAAATTTGCTTGCTACAATCGGACATCGGTGTACTGTTAGCAGAGTGCCCGCAAGTACTTGGCTGTGACACACCTAATTCTACACCTTCATTCCTCTCAGTGCAGATTTCAGAGAGGACTGAAGGTTTAGTGGGGTTGGAGATCCCAGCTGATGAGGAGCAAGGAGAGGTCCGCTCTGTTCTTTGGTGTGGGTCTTTAACCACTTGCCGACCGCCGCACGACGATATACGTCGGCAGAATGGCACGGGCAGGCATATGGGCGTATATATAAGTCCCTGCCTTCCCGCGGGTGGGGGGCCCGATCGGGCCCCCCCGGTGCCTGCGGCGGTCGGCATTCGTTCGGGAGCGATCCGGGATGAGGGGGCAGCCATTCATTCATGGCCACCCCCTCGCGATCGCTCCCGACGAATAGAAATGCTCCATGACATCACTTCCTCTCCTCACAGGAGAGGAAGTGATGTAATCTCTCCTCCGTGTCGGTATTTTTCGTTCCGACACCGAGGAGAGAGGATCGGTGAGTTGCACCAACACACCACAAGTACAGTAGAACATGCCAGGCACACTCACACCCCCCCTTTACCCCCCGATCACCCCCCCAATTACCCCTGCCCCCCCCCCCAGTCACAGTGACACCAATTGCATTTTTTTTTTTTTTTTTGCATTGGTGTCATTTGTGACTGTAATAACTGTTAGGGCAGTTAGGGTTAGCCCCCTTTAGTTCTAATGTGCCCCCCTAACCCCCCCAATAAAGGTTTAACCCCGTGATCACCCCCCGTCGCCAGTGTCACTAAGGCTGGGTTCACATTGCAGCGGTTTATGAGAACGAATGTGATTCGCACCGCACTGCAGTGCAAATCACATCCGATCTCTGTGCGATTCGAGTTCAGCCATACAGATAGTATGGCTGAATTCGCGCCGCACCCGCTGCACCCGCCGCACCCGCCGCAAATTCGCACGGGACCCTTTTTTTGGTCCGCAGCAGAATCGGATCGCATGGGTGTTCACACCATGCGATCCGAGTTTGCAGATCGCACTGCGATATGCGAACTGATCTGGGGGTGTCATTAACATTTCACTGACACTCCCAGCAGTTCGCATAGGGCAGTGTGAACTGCCGCCGGGAGGCATGCGATGCGGGAACCCGCCGCGGATTTGTGGCGTTCCTGCATCGCTCCAGTGTGAACCCAGCCTAATAAGCGATCGTTTTTCTGATCGCTGTATTAGTGTCACAGGTGACGCTAGTTAGGCAGGTAGGTATTTAGGTTCGCCGCAGCTTTTTATAGCGCCAGGGACCCCCATATACTACCGCATAAAGCCCCCTGATTGCCCCCTAGTTAACCCTTTCACCAGTGATCACCATATAACGGTTACAGGTGACGCTGGTTGGTTAGTTATTTTTTTATAGTTTCCGGGCACCCGCCATTTATTACCTAGTCTCACTAGTGTACCCCTAAATTTAGGGGTGTCTACTTTCCAAAATGGGGTCATTTGGGGGGCGTTTGTGCCATCTTGGCATTTTATGGCCTTCAAAACTGTAACGCCCTTAGAAAGCCTGAAGGCGGTGCTTGGTTTTCGGGCCCCCGTACGCGGCTAGGCTCCCAAAAAGTCCCACATATGTGGTATCCCCGTACTCAGGAGAAGCAGCAGAATTTATTTTGGGGTGTCATTTCACGTATGCCCATGGCATGCGTGAGCAATATATCATTTAGTGACAACTTTGTGAAAAAAATAAATAAAAAAAAAAGTTTGTAATTTTCCCGCAACTTGTGGCAAAATATAAAATATTCCATGGACTCAACATGCCTCTCAGCAAATAGCTTGGGGTGTCTACTTTCTAAAATGGGGTCATTTGTGGGGGTTTTGTGCCATCTTGGCATTTTATGGCCTTCAAAACTGTAATAGGTAGTGAGGAGTGAAGTCAAATATTTACGCCCTTAGAAAACCTGAAGGCGGTTCTTGGCTTTCGGGGCCCCTTACACGGCTAGGCTCCCAAAAAATCCCACACATGTGGTATCCCCGTACTCAGGAGAAGCAGCAGAATTTATTTTGGGGTGTCATTTCACATATGCCCATAGCATGTGTGAGCAATATATCATTTAGTGACAACTTTGTGAAAAAAAAAAAATGTTTTTGTCATTATTCAATCGCTTGAGGCAAAAAAATAAAATATTCAATGGGCTCAACATGCCACTTATCAATTTCCTTAGGGGGTCTACTTTCCAAAATGGGGTCATTTGGGGGGGTTTTGTACTGCCCTGCCATTTTAGCACCTCAAGAAATGAGATAGGCAGTCGTAAACTAAAAGCTGCGTAAATTCCAGAAAACGTACCTTAGTTTGTAGATGTGACAACTTTTGCGCAAACCAATAAATATACAGTTATTGACTTTTTTTTTACCAAAGACATGTGGCTGAATACATTTTGGCCTAAATGTATGACTAAAATTGAGTTTATTGGATTTTTCTAATAACAAAAAGTAGAAAATATAATTTTTTTTCAAAATTTGCAGTCTTTTTCCATTTATATCGCAAAAAATAAAAATCGCAGAGGCAATCAAATACCATCAAAAGAAAGCTCTATTTGTGGGAAGAAAAGGACGCAAATTTTGTTTGGGTACAACATTGCATGACCGCGCAATTACCAGTTAAAGCAGCGCAGTGCCAAATTGTAAAAAGACCTCTGGTCATTTACCAGCAAAATGGTCCGGTCTGAAAGTGGTTAAGGTACGCTTGCCAACGAGCTGCATGGCAGGTCAACATATGTCTGGTCAAGCATGTGGTGTCCAAGTGGCTGATGTTTTGGCCACGCGAGATACGCTTGAGACATATTTTGCAAATAGCAGCATTGCGATCTGAAGTACTGGTCTCAAAAAAGGCCCACACCAAAGAACTTTTGGAATAACGCGGAGAGGCAGCGCCCTGCACAGGCGGAGCTCTGCGGTGTGATTCAGTCGGTGTGCTGCCCCTAAGCTGGCCCCCGGAGGGCATCCTGCCTCTTTGGAGATGTGCCTCCTCTTCCTCCTCCTCTCTCCTATCAGGCGCCCATGTGGAGTCAGTGACCTCATCATCCCCTCCCTCTTCATCACTGGAGCAAACCTGGCAGTATGCTGCAGCTGATGGAACATGACTGCAGATTGCTCTCCTTCTTGAGCATCAACTCTCTCACGCTACTGCCTTCCTCTAGCTGGGTATCATCAACAGAGCCTTCAAAACACTGGGCATCCTCCTGGAGCATTTACCCAACACTGTGCTCAAACAGTTCGGGGGACTCCTCAGGAGGACATGGTGGGTCTAGGGAAGGATTGACTGATGACATTGAGACGAGGGAAGAGGACGCATTGGCAGATGCTTTGCTAGTCCCCTGAGCCTGGGTGAGAGAGGATGAAGAGGATGAAGATGGCTTGGTCATCCACTACCAAGTCTTCAGCATGATGCAGCTCAACACGTCCAGCTGCTGAAAATAAGGACAAGCGTGCCCCGCGGGCACGTGCTGATGACGATGCACCGTGTCCACGACTAGCACTGTTGTCTCTAGACACAGAGACTGCTTGCCCTCTTTTATTGGCTCGTGACTGTCTGTCTCTCCTTGTTGGCCTTCCAGATATAGTAATGGCCTGCAGGGAGATGGGAAAACCAGCAATTGGGTAGCTTTAGGTGCACACTGAGCAGATGACACAGTACACTGACTGTAATTACTGCAGCTGCCTGCCTGTGTTACAGAAACAGAACAACACAAGCAGTAAGGGGTAGCCTCAGGTGCATACTGTGCAGGAGGCACAGAACACCCACTCTAATTTCTGCAGATGCCTGTATTACAGAAACAGAACACCAGCAATAAGGGGTATCTTCAGGTGTATACTGTGCAGGAGGCACACAACACCCACTCTAACTTCTGCAGATGCCTGTATTACAGAAACAGAACACAAGTAATAAAGGGTAGCTTCAAGTGTATACTGTGCAGGATGCACACAACACCCACTGTAAATGATGCAGCTGCCTGTATTACAGAAACAGAACACCAGTAATAAAGAGTAGCTTCGGGTGTATACTGTGCAGGAGGCACACAACACCTACTTTAACTGCTGCAGATGCCTGTATTACAGAACCAGAATGCCAGCAATAAGGGGTATCTTCAGGTGTATACTGTGCAGGAGGCACACAACACCCACTCTAACTTCTGCAGGTGCCTGTATTACAGAAAAATAACACCAATAATAAAGGGTAGCTTCAGGTGTATATTGTGCAGGAGGCACACAACACCCACTCTAAATGCTGAAGATGCCTTTATTACAGAAACAGAACACCAGCAATAAGGAGTATCTTCGGGTGTATACTGTGCAGGAAGCACACAACACCCACTCTAACTTCTGCAGATGCCTGTTTTACAGAAACAGAAAACCAGTAATAAAGGGTAACTTCAGGTGTACACTGTGCAGGAGGTACACATCACCCACTCTAACTTCTGAAGATGGCTGTATTACAGAAACAGAACACCAGTAATAAAGGGTAGCTTCGGGTGTATACTGTGCAGGAGGCACACAACACTCACTTTAACTGCTGCAGATGCCTGTATTACAGAAACAGAACACCAGCAATAAGGGGTATCTTCAGGTGTATACTGTGCAGGAGGCACACAACACCCACTCTAACTTCTGCAGATGCCTGTATTACAGAAACAGAACACCAGTAATAAAGGGTAGCTTCAGGTGTATACTTTGCAGGAGGCACATAACACCCACTGTAAATGCTGCAGATGCCTGTATTACAGAACCAAAACACCAGCAATAAGGGGTATCTTCAGGTGTATACTGTGCAGGAGGCACACAACACCCACTCTAACTTCTGCACTGCAGAGGCCTGTATTACAGAAACAGAACACCAGTAATAAAGGGTAGCTTCAGGTGTATACTGTGCAGGAGGCACACAACACCCACTGAACAAGCGCTAGGTTCCCAAGCAGTAAAGACACTGTCCCTGCCTATTGTGCTCTTTCCCTGACCGCCACAACATACTACACAAGGCTGCCGCGCTGGTGGCCTTTTATAGTGTGGGGCATGTACTAAACCCCCCTGAGCTATAATTGGCCACATCCTCCCTGTGGCCAATTATGGCTCTCCTCGCTGCCGTCGCTGTGATTGGCCAAGCATGCGGGGTCACAGTGCATGCCATGCTTGGTTAATCATGAGCCAGCAATGCACTGCGATGGCACAGTGCATTGTGGGCCATGAGCACCACACGAATATGGCACGAACGGCCCACAGAGTTCTGGCTTCACCGAACGGGTGAACATGCATTCGACTCGAACACCGAGCTCATCCCTATGAACTGACTACATGCACTGATAAGCAGATGTGCACCCACAAGCACAAACTGTAGGTCAGTAATGATCTGAAGTGCAAGTCTGAAAAGCGCAAATCATCTCCAACCAAACTTATTCTATCACGCGATAAACACAAGATCAGCAGAAGGTGCCAAAAGGGTGCAGCACGTGGTGCTGAACTTCCCTTTTATAGTCCTGTCATACGCAGCTTACGTCACAGCGTTCTCGGCGACCAGAAATTCCGACAACTTTGTCCAACCATGTGTAGACAACACCAGTTTCAGACAAAATCCGTCGGAAATTATCCGACAGATTTGGTGATTGGAATGTCCAACCGTGTGTACGGGAGCTTAGAGTGAGATTGTTTGGGAGAGCGGGTACATTTCATTGTCTTTGGATGTCAGTGCCTCTGACGCTTTTAACAAATCTTTTAAATGGGAGTACTGCACCATGAAGCCTCTTCTCCTTTTTATCTTGTGATACATCCCAATGTTGGAGATAATTAAGAAAGAGCTGCCATCACATTCGTAAGAAATATCATATGTGTATAAGAGCCTGCCGTATCAGAAGGGATACCTGCTTTGGAGGTGTCCCAGGAGGAGTATTCACGAGCTGAATGATCTTTGCTGAGCGAGCTTGATCTCTATAATCTGAGATCCACCGTATCCGGTAAGCAGCCTCTTTTATCATAATTTCCGAACAGAAGTTTCAAGCCTTATCAGGAGTGTTCAACATCATGGTTTATTTATTGGAGCACACCAGTGCACAATTTTACTTTATCCACAAATTTATGAGCTGAATATTCAGGCTATTTGAGTTGCAGCACCATGCACACGGTCACATTTGATTTTGTCATTTACATCTTAATCATTTTTCTTTTTGTTTACCATTTTTTTTTTCTTCACTATTTGTATATATTCATTTTCTTTTTTTAAGATCAGGGGCATCACAGATATTTTACCATACACTAGTCATAAACTAAAAGCTGCGTAAATTCCAAAAAATGTTCCCTAGTTTTTTGGTTTTTTTTACCCGAGATATGTGGCTAAAGGCTTTTTGGCCTAAATGTTTGACTAAAATTTAGTTTATTGTACAAAAAGTAGAAAATATTGGTTTTGTTCAAAATTTTTGGTATTTTTTCATTTATATTGTAAAAAATAAAAATCGCAGAGGTGATCAAATACCACCAAAAAAAAGCTCAATTTGTGGGAAAAAAAGGACATAAATTTTATTTCATTTCTGTGGCCTGGAATGTGTATACTAGGAGTACAATTGTTTATTTCTGTATTAGAGGCATTTATTAATCAACAATATCATACGGATAGGACATGGTTGTGTATATACAGTATCTCACAAAAGTGAACACCTCTCACATTTTTATAAATATTTTATATCTTTTCATGTGACAACACTGAAGAAATTACACTGTGCTATAATGTAAAGTAGTGAGTGTACAGCTTGTATAACAGTATACATTTTCTGTCCCCTCAAAATAACTCAACACACAGCCATTAATGTCTAAACTGTTGGCAAAAAAGTGAGTACACCCCAAAGTCCAAATTGGGAGCAATTAACCATTTTCCTTCCTGGGTGTCATGTCACTTGCTAGTGTTACAAGGTCTCAGGTGTGAATGGGGGGCAGGTGTGTTAAATTTGGCTCTCACTCTCTCATACTGGTCACTGGAAGTTAAACATGGCACCTCATGGCAAAGAACTCTCTGAGCATCTGAAAAAAAAGAATTGATGCTCTACATAGAGATGGCCAAGGCTATAAGAAAATTGCCCTAAAACTAAGCTGCAGCACATTGGCCAAGTCCATACAGCAGTTTACCAGGACAGGTTCCACTCAGAACAAGCCTCACAATGGTTGACTAAAGAAGTTGGGGGCACGTGCTCAGCATCATATCCAGAGGTTGTCTATGGGAAATAGACATATAAGTGCTGCCAGCACAATCTAAAGTTGATGCATAAGAAAGCCCTCAAACAGTTTGCTGAAGACATGCAGACTAAGCACATGGATTACTGAAACCATGTCCTGTGCTCTGATAAGAACAAGATAAACGTACTTGGTTCAGATGGTGTCAAACGTGTGCGGTGGCAATCAGGTGAGGAATACAAAGACAAATGTGTCTTGCCTACAATCAAGCATGGTGGTGGGAGTGTCATGGTCTGGGGCTGCATGAGTGCTGCCGGAAATGGCAAGCTACAGTTCATTGAAGGAACCATGAATGCCAACATGTACTGTGACATACTGAAGCAGAGCCTGATCCCCTCCCTTTGGGGACTGGGCTCCAGGGCAGTATTCAAACTTGATAACGACCCCAAACACACCTCCAAGACAAACACTGTCATGCTAAAGAAGCTGAGGGTAAAGGTGATGGACTGACCAAGCATGTCTCCAGTAGACATGTGCAGAGTAAAATATTTCGTTTCGGAATTTCGTTTTCGTCCGAAAACTTAATTTATTTAGTTATTCCCGAAATTCGTTTTTATTTATTTCGTTTTTCGTTCAAAAATTGCATTCGTCCGAAAATCCACATGAATTACAGTCGAATCTGTCTTTGAAGGCTTATGGTGTCTGTCGAATGTATAAAGAAGATTCGACGGAGCTAGTATATAGCATACTTTAGAACCCTATTAAAGTCTATGGGACTCCAACGTTCAAAATCTAAAGTGCTAATTTTAAAGGCTAATTTGCAAGTTACTGTCCTAAAAAGTGTTTGGGGACCCGGGTCCTGCCCCAGGGGACATGTATCAATGCAAAAAAAAGTTTTAAAAACGGCCGTTTTTTCAGGAGCAGTGATTTTAATAATGATTAAAGTGAAACAATAAAAGTGTAATATTCCTTTAAATTTCGTAGGGGGGGTTGTCTATAGTATGCCTGTGAAGGGGCTCATGTTTCTGGTGCTTAGAACTGTCCCTGCACAAAGTGTCATTTATGCAGGAAAAAAAGTCCTTTAAAATCACTCGCAGCTATTATGAATTGTCGGCTCCCGTAATACAGAGAACACTCATTGAAAGTCATTGATAAAAAAATAAATAAATAAAAAAGCGTGGGGGTCCCCCAAATTCAATTACCAGGCCCTTCAGGTCTGGTATGGATATTAAGGGGAACCCTGCCTCAAATTTAAGAAAAAATTTGACGTGGGGTTCCCCCTAAATATCCATAACCAGACCCTTCAGGTCTGGTATGGATATTAAGGGGAACCCCGCGTCAAATTTAAAAAAAAATTGACGTGGGGTTCCCCCTAAAAATCCATACCAAAAATCCATCCCAGACCCTTTATCCGAGCACCCAACCATTTTTTTATCAATGACTTTCAATGAGTGTTCTCTGTATTACGGAGCCGACAATTCATAATAGCTGCGAGTGATTTTAAAGGACTTTTTTTCCTGCATAAATGACACTTTGTGCAGGGACAGTTCTAAGCACCAGAAACATGAGCCCCTTCACAGGCATACTATAGACAACCCCCCCCCCCACGAAATTTAAAGGGATATTACACTTTTATTGTTTCACTTTAATCATTATTAAAATCACTGCTCCCGAAAAAACTGACGTTTTTAAAACTTTTTTTTGCATTGATACATGTCCCCTGGGGCAGGACCCGGGTCCCCAAACACTTTTTAGGACAGTAACTTGCAGAATCTTTTCTCTCTGTCAAATCTTTTTTCTCTGTCGAATATTTTCTCTATATAATCTTGGACTAATAGAGGTAAGGTTAGGCACATTCGACCACAGGTTCTATAGACAGATTGTTATTGTCAGAGTCATGTCGAATCTCCTATTCTATATCGAACTGTTGTAACAATGAAAACGAAAATAAAGCATTTATTTATGTCGGATATTTCGTTTTTCGGATTTTGTGCTTTCGTTATCGTTTGTCAAAACGAAAACGAAAATAGCTGAAATTCGGACGAAAATGCATTCGGACGAAAACGAATGCACATGTCTAGTCTCCAGACCTAAACCCTATTGAGCATCTGTGGGGCATCCTCAAACGGAAGGTGGAGGAGCGCAAGGTCTCTAACATCCACCATCTCCGTGATTTTGTCATAGAGGAGTGGAAGAGGACTCCAGTGGCAACCTGTGAATCTCTGGTAAACTCCATGCCCAAAAGAGTCAAGGCAATGCTGGAAAATAATGGTGGCCACACAAAGTATTGACACTTTGGGCCCAATTTGGACATTTTCACTTAGGGGTGTACTCACTTTTGTTGCCAGCGGTTTAGATGTTAATGGCTGTGTTTATTGCGTTATTTTGAGGGGACAGCAAATTTACACTGTTATACAAGCTGTACACTCACTGTTTTACATTGTAGCAAAGTGTAATTTCTTCAGTGTTGTCACATGAAAAGATATAATGAAATATTTACAAAAATGTGAGGGGTGTATTCACTCATTTTAAAATTATTTAATTTAGCTTCATAGAGCATGAATGGGTTGTTGAAACTGACCAAATCACTGAAGACTGTTGCAGGATCGAGATGGGAAGAAAAATATGTCTGTCATCAAAGGCAAATTATAAAACATTAAATATGTGTTAAGGTTGGTCAGTTGACAGACTGTGGAAGATAGAATTGAATGTTTTAATGAAATGAGGTTGTATGACACAGAGGACAAGCAGAACACTAGCCCTTCTTTGAAGGTAAATATGGAGGCTGCCAGCACTATTCTCCTTGTCAAAATGCTGTCCGTTGTGTTGACCCTCTGGCTTTAGTACTTTACTAACACATAACAAGTAGGCAGATCAGAAAACGCTGTGCAAAGTTAGACTTCTTTATCTGTATACCGTATTTATCGGCATATAACACACACAGGCTTATAACACGCACCTTCATTTTAGGAGAGAAGTTTCAGGGAAAAAAAACTTAAGTTTTAAATAAAGAACTTAGAAGCAAAATAAGGGTCAGTGCCTAACAATGCAGCCTCACCATTGTCCAATAGCAGCCTGATCAATGCCATCTGCAGCCTCACAATTGTCCATCAATGCAGCTTGATCATTGCCCATATGCAGCCTCATCATTGCCATGAATGCAGCCTGATCAGTGCCAATCTGCAGCCTCACCTCAGATTACTGCTGTCTCGGAGGGGATAGGGAGGGGGTCGGTACGAGTGCTGTCAGATCACATACAGTGAGAATATCCCTTTTACTTGGCGGCCTCTTTAATACAAAGTTCTATTATAGACAGAACATTGGTCCAATGCCAGGCAAGGAGACGGGACTTCCTATTACAGAGGCCACTGAGTAAACGGGAGATTCTTGCTGTGTGTAATCTGATGGCGCTTGTTCCGCCCCCCTCCATGTCCCCTCGTAGGCATCCCAAATTGTAGTATCGGCGTATAACACGCACACACTCTTTGCACCCGATTTTCATGGTAAATAATAAATACAGTATTTGCTCTGGATTAGTGACTTAAAGCATTACTAAATCCAAAAACATAAATATATTATATTACACCTTACAACTTAGTAACAGTCTCGGGCTTGTCTAAGCAAGGGAAGCTGTTACAGGTAAATAACATATATAAATACAAAAGAGGATCTTTAAAGTATAGGTGGCATCAATGACAGTCTACGTGTTTCTCTCAGGAAAGGTTTCCTTTAACTTTTTTTCTGGCTTCCTAAGGCTTCTTTTACTCGGGCGTCCATGTTTAACATTTTTAATATTGTTTTAACATGACTGTGTCGCAGAATTTATTGCCTTGTTTACGAAACACAAGTGGGTGGGACTAGGGAAAAGTTTGAAAAATGTTGGAAAGTGCCAGGTAACAGCCTCAACCCCATTATATTGGAGTGAAGTTAATGACCAAAATCCATTTAACGCAGTGAGAAATATGAGAGAGACGCTTACCCCCCCCCCCCCCGCAGGATCCTGATTGGGTCAAGGGATGAATCCAACACTCTGCAATCTCCATTAGGGTAAAACTTTACCCAAAATTATGAGATTGAATTCAGGACTGGTGAGGCCCTGTATTGGAATTTGGCAAGAATGACATAGAAGAGTCTCTTATGAAATCAGTAGAGAGTAAAGGATCTTCCTTCCTTACATTTCTTGCACAGAGTGTAGTAGTGAGGTTTTCATGTTCTGAACCTTGTCATATAATTTATTTCTATGTTGAGGGGCCCCTGAACTTGAAGTGCCCCAGGCCTCCCAAGATCGAAATCTGGCACTGGCTATAGCCACCGCAAATGTAACTTGCCCTGATGAGTTTGCCAAGTGGCAAGGGACCAGGGGATCCGAGGATCCGGCAGACAGGCAGCACTAATATTTCAAGTAAGCTTATATTGGATTGTCATAAATAACTATTGTTTGTGTTGCTATTACAATGCAGATGTTATAAAATGAGATTGTATGCTGTGACCATAGATCTCCTTTAAAGAAGATCTATCATTGTATATTTGTAACCAGTCTCTTCATTTCTTAATAGTGTGGTTGGACAAATCATTCTGTCCCCAACACCCCCCCCCCCCTTCCATCTGACAACACTGCAAGAAAGGAAATGGGTTTGTGATTGACAGCTCTGGCTTCTGACAGCAGGGTTGATCTAGATACCAGCACTGCCATTCATAAAAACAAATCACAAACCCTACAGCGCTGTGTGTCTTAGGGCTGCTTTTAAACACCCACAGCCCAACCAATGGATAACACACTGTGTGAGCTTTCGATTTGTTAAATGAGTGATCAGAAATGCTGGGCAGCACCAGCACAACATTGCTTATAGCTCATTCCTATATAGGGAAAGCTCACACAGCACTGCAGCACTTTGTGATTCATTTTCCATATTTTGTATATATACAAACTGCCCCAAAATATCACACAGAGAGCTGCAGCTCTGAGAGATCTGTCACTGTCAAGCGCTGCTTGTACATTCATAATAGTCAAAGATCATTCAGAATACGTAACATAGAGCCAAATCACTAAATGATCTATTACTATTAAGAATAAACATGCAGCACTGATTGTTAGTTCATAATAATGACTCAGCATAAAAGGGCAGGGCTCTATGCTGGCTGTAGCCCCTCCCCCAGGAACACCCATAATTTGGGCTTCAAAAGGGGGTGGGGCTACAGACAGCATATACATTTGTTTTAGGAGACTACAGGGCCAATGATCAGAATGGGACCAATTGCTATGGAAAGTTAAATAAATACAAATTAAAATGTTGATCATTTTGATCATAGGCTTCCCCTTGGGGAAAATGTGCAAAAAAAAATAATATTTCAACATACAGGTTAAAATGCAGATTTTAGTTCTAGATATTAATTAAAACACCAAAATATATTTTACGTATTTTATGAAAGCAAAGGACCTATAGAAAAAATAATAAAATAAAAAAAATAAAAATATTGCAAATTTTTATATTTATTTACTCTGGCGAGTGCAGTGGTCCCTAATGTGTCTGTTAGGGTATAAGACTGGCTCAGGAGTCCTGGCACATTTGCTAATATCCAGCATGGTCGCGGCTATTTGCGCAGAAATGCACACATGGAAATTAACTGGCACATGGTCATGCACGTTAGCCCATGCTTTGTGCACACTGGTGCACGCTGCGTTGGATAGAATCTGGTATGACCTGGTAAGGTCAGTTCTTCCATCCCTTGAGACTTTAAATGAAATTGTGGTCCGGTAAGGTCACACATTTCCATCCTTATACACGTCAAAAAAGGGGGGGGGGGGGGGGAAGCAAGAAGGTGGGACTTTAAATGAAGCATGTGGTTGCAATAGAATAGTTTGGTGATCATAATAGGAATTTATTGATTGCCAAAAAATACAGACAAGGTATAAAATGTAAAAATACATTGAAATATTGCATGGGTAGAACAATATATCTTGGTTATAGCTTGAATATACAAACAATGGCAAAACAATCATTTTCCAAAGTGCACCAAAAACAAATTTTAGATAAAACCATAATATATGATGATGCCTGCAAAGTCTCGGGCCTCTTGGATCCTTATATGGGGTATTAAAGGTTAGCTGGCGAAATATATAAAGGCATGGGGGGTGGGAGGTCTTCTTTCCTGATTGTAATGTTTAAAATTATAAACATAAGCTCTATAAGAAAATTTTATTAAAATAACTTTTATATTTTAAAATGCGTTTGTTTGTGTGAACAGTATTGATATATAAAAAATATTATGAACAAAATACATATGTAGATATAAAATACATATGAGAAAAATGTATGTATTAGAGGCATGATAGTATATGTGATAGTACAGTATTCAGCTACTGTACATAACTAGTTTATGTTTTTGCTTAACCTGACATAAAATTAATAGGAAAGGTTATGATGGCTACTGCCCTAGATAACTGAAATTATCTATATGTCATGGGAGTTTATGTGCACCATTTAGCTTATTAGGCTGAACATACTCTGACAAAGAACATGCAGCTTCTCATCTGCTTTCAAGCTCTTAGATTTTAAATAATATAAAAGCCACATGGAAAATAGTAGCACTGTATGGTAATAGGCTACTTCCTTTGTACAGTCATGATGTATTCTTTAAGATGACAACCATACATCTAATAAATCTTATTTTATTTACATCAAATGATTTCTCAATTTTTTCTATAATGACACAAAAACATTGCATTCCTATGAAAACAGGATGTCACAAAAAAACATGAAAAATTGTTTTCATTAGTAGATAATACTATAAATACAGTCACACAATAAAGTAAGGGCACCCTATGAAAATTGTTGAGTTTTTCAACTGTAGCCGGGCGCAGCCAGCTGTGTGAACCCTTGCTTATCCACCCTACATCCTGTGTGAGCAGTGACAGGAGTGAGCTTTGTGTGTGTGTGTGTGTGTGTGTGTGTGTGTGTGTGTGTGTATGTGTGTGTGTGTGTGTGTGTGTATGTGTGTGTGTGTGTGTGTGTGTATGTATGTGTAGAGTGAGATGGCTGAGATGGGAGATGGGAGATGGGAGATCCGCTGGAGAAGCGCTAGACTGTGTGTGTGTGTGTGTGTGTGGATTCCCTAGAATTCATTTTAATGCTGCAAAATCTAAGGACCTCTACATTATTTTTGTGATACAAACCTCGTTTTTCTATAGGGGTAGATAGTAAGTTGTTCTTAACATAATATTTGTGGTCTTTAATCCTACGCCAGAATTGGTTCTTGGTCTTACCCACATAAAACACTTTGCAGGAAGCTCATTGGATTTATTGTCTCAAAGCCACCTCAACTCCTGGCTTGAATGAGGCATTGAGCTTTAAACCATTTTTTTTAGGTCATCAGGTATTAGACATATTTTTATGACCATTTATTATTCATCTGTGATATAAACCTATTTTTTGTGCTATTAGCCTTGAATTTTCATATTGAGCTATGAGATATATAATCTTTACCTTTCTGTGTCTTATACACCATATCTCTGGATAACGAAATTTTGATAAAAGATTGGTATTCAATTTAATGTTGTTTACAGTTGTTGGATGTTTTTTCCTAATTCGAAGACATATGTATTGCTCCGTATCTGATCTTGTGGGGTCTAGTGGGGCTGGGGCTAGTCAGTAGGTGGGCATATGTGTCTCCCTTTGGTAGGGAATTTTTGTTAGCATCATGGTGCCTTTTGGCTCTGCCCTTGTCTCTGGATTGGGGCCTGGGGTCAATGTACATTTGCCACCAGTGCATGGGCCTCTTGGAGGCCTCTCTTCCAGTCTGGTCCCTGCGTCAGTGTGACTGAGCTGCCACATACAGCAATGCTAGATGCTACTGTGCAGGCGCGGCTGGTGGAACACATTTCAGGCAGCCTCCCTGGGTAGAGAAGACACATGGCGGAAATATTACAGGAGGTGGCAGATAGGGTAACTAATATGGCATCTGTGTATTATGGTCTTTGGAGTTTCTATAATTCTTAAGTGCTGGCATACTTATTTTTTTTTTGGGGGGGGGGGTTGTTATGGGTTTTAACCCTTTTAGAGGCAATGACCCGGGAGGCACATTTGTGAGTATTTGGGCCTCATTGACAGCTCTTTATTTGATTGTAAGGTAAGTCCTTTTAATACCCCCATTCTTTTTTATGTAGTTTTACTTAATGAATTCCTTTATAGTCATGGTCATTTCTGTTTTGTTACAGAGCGTACCCAGAGGTTGGGTACATTAGACAGTGCGGATATTATATCTAATAGAGGGTTTATATAAACAAGGTTGGCATTTGGGCATTCATAGAGCTCTTACAAGGCCCCATTTCCATGTGAGTGGCAATGCCATTAGTGGTCAATTTATGTGCTCTATATGTATCCTTGTTCAACAATAGATTATTAACATGCACTTTGGTTATTTTCTTAGATGGGTTATCCCTAACATGTATTGATGCTAGGTTCATGATCTGCCTTCTACCACACAGGATATGTGTAGTCCGAAATATGTGTAAGACGTTCCTGTAAGTAGCCTATTGCATATGAGGGATGGGATGACACAAGAAGGAGTTGATCAGCTGATTTCATTAGCACACACCCTGCATAATCAACCCTCAGCTGGTCAACTCCTTCCTGTGTCATGACCTATAGTCTGTCCAGGAAGTAAGGCAGAAGTAACCAAGCAGTGTTTTTAACCAGCTATGAAGAAAGTGAGGTAAGTGTGTGTAGAATAAATGGAAATCTGTTTTATTTTTTGCAAAAGAATCACACTAATGCTATATTGGTACATAGGGGAGCTGGAATTTTGAAAAAAAGGTGAATTTAACCTTTAAGCTTCAAGAAAATTTTGACAGACAGGCTGTAAACCCCACAGTAGTTTATGATAACTTTATGGAGGTAAGTCAGCTGTTAGAGTAGAGGGGTAGTGTAGATTAGCCCAGGGCTTGGGTAGAGTTACTAAAAGTTTAGTTACAATTTCACCTGTCCTTTTAGTAACGTAATTAGGTCTTATCCATGCCCTGTGAGTATTGTATACGTGAAAGAGAAGCAGCAGATGAGCACTGCAGATCTGCCATTCTGCTCTTTCTTCCAGTCTGCATGTTGCTGTTAGCCCATGAACATTACAGCACAACTGATTGCCTCCTTGTACATATTTTTACAAATTTTGTTTTATTTTTGGCCACAATAAATACATAGAAAAAAATGTTAAATACCATTAGCAGAAATCATTATAACTGAACCCATTAAAACTTGTATAATAATAGTTGTACTGCCAAATCTACTTTTATTAAAGTTTTCTTAACATCACTGTTTGAAATAATAATAATTATGGGATGGACTGAAACTGTAACAGTTTTAAAAAAAAAAAAAGAATAATATGAAGAAAAAGACTAAAGCAGCGTACACATTATCAGTTTCAGCGGGTTGAACAAAAAAAACTGACAGCTCAGGTCGAAGCTGCTGTACTAACAATCTGATGTAAGTACATCGATATACCCTGCTAAGCTATTGTGTTCTGACAGGGGGTGGCCTCCCCGGACCAGCTGCCATACACACAGGCTAAATGTTTTATTGAACCGGCCAATGACGCCTGGCATTCGGCGCATGTGTACTAGGCTTAATCATATTTTGGCTTTTGTTTTATAGCTTATACCAATAACATTAGGGAACTAGATTGGGCAACCATTTTCATTCAAGCTCCAATACATTCCATTGTATCTCTTTATGTTAACAGTTTTAGGTGTTCATTAAGAACAGATTGTAACGTCAATGAAATATTTATGGACTGCCTCATTTTGTATGTGACATTATGAAAGACTGACCAGGAATGTGGCTACTGTCAGGGAAATTCAAGACAGACCTAATTGCATTTTTGTAGCAGCAGTAGTTTCCCTAAAGTGGAAGTGCAGTAAAATTCTAACTACAGGTATACTTAGACCTGCTCCCAACCCTATTCTAAGCCTATTCGAAACTAACCTGTAAAAGAAAGATGTCTTCACTTATCTATTGTGAGGGCGCTCCAATCCAGTCACCTGATCGAATTCCAGCACAGGTTTCGGTGAAGAGAAGGGACAGTCAACAATGGACACTCCATAGTAAGCCTATGGGTTACATCACCGCATCTGCAGCCAATGTCAGCCATCTCTCCTCTTCCCTGAAGCCAGTTTCTAGATAGATCATGTGACCAGACCGGTAAAGTAAGTAGGACATTTTTTTCTTTACAGGGTAGTTAGTATACCAGTTTGGATTGGTATTCCACTTCAAGAACTACCTGTGCCTAAATCAGGCAAGCACTTGTGTGAGTGTCAGTACCATTGCTGACATGTGTCAAATTCAGGTAGTTCTTACTACCACCACTTTAAGAATCTGTCCCTATGGCAGTAACACATTGAAATACAATGATTAATTCTCAGATTAGGAATATGGTGGTAATTAAGACCACCTATTAAGTGCATGTGCTAGGAGGCTGTCATGTATGTGACAGCTTCCTGCACAGAGATGTATCCCCAGCCCCATTCAGCTGTCAGCTGCTGTAAATGGGGATACAGGTGATGTCATTACCATCATTTGTGAAAGTCTAATATTTGGAAAATGACTTGTCACTAAGTGGACAGTGCCTTATGGTCAGGGCTGGTGCAAGGATTTTTGACACCCTAGGCGAAACCTAATTTTGCCGCCTCCCTGGCTCCACCCCCTTTCCTCTGCCCATGTATACCACACCTTGTTAATGAAGCGCCCATCGATGCAGCCTCACCAGTGCCCATCGATGTAGCCTCACCAGCGCCCATCAATGCAGCCTACCAACGCCCATCAATGCAGCCTACCAATGCCCATCAATGAATGTTTACTTGCTTCCATTCATTCGGGAGTCAAGCTGCACCTCTGACACTATGTGCAAAGGTGTCTG
Source organism: Lithobates pipiens (assembly GCF_037356315.1). Lineage (NCBI taxonomy): Eukaryota > Metazoa > Chordata > Amphibia > Anura > Ranidae > Lithobates > Lithobates pipiens. The sequence continues at coordinate 165,043,270 of NW_027507790.1, read as the reverse complement.
CCTGCTGATGCTGAGACTTAGTTGCTTGCTGCAGAGAGAAGAGAGTAGGAACACCAATGGCCCGGTGCCCCCAGGCAGAAGTGCGCCCTAGGCGGCTGCCTAGTTTGCCTAGTGGTAGCACCGGCCCTGCTTATGGTGAACTGAGACACTAGTTTCCCCATCAGGTCAGATCTACTTTTGAGTACATGCAATGCACATATTTGAACTGAACTGAATAGGTGTTATCAGCCGTGCGCTTTCAGTCAAAAGTAAAGTGAACCTGATAAGGAACTAGGCTCTATACTCCCCATCAGTTTCTTCCACCCCCCCCCCCCCCACAAAATTCCTCAGCCATGCATCTATCAGTGTGATAGGCAAAGTAGCCAAGGAAGAAAAGACCAGTCTAGTCCAGTGTAGACAGTCCTTTTTCAGTGCAAACACAGATTTATGCACCTGTTTGCACCGATGTGTGTCTCTGGGTCTTGTTCAATCAGAAAAGTGAGAAAAATGCAAGCTTGAACCCCTGTGGTTACCATTCAGCCGCTTGGCATGACTACATTGCTACAGTAATAGCCTACTTTCAGAATTATCCCATAGGTGTAGCATATGCATACTTACATCAGTACAAGCTATAAAGAAAAAAACATACCTGGAGTTCAGCTTTAAATTATTACACCTATCAACAGACAGAATTGTGCAGTGCTGTCATTTCCTACCAGCAGTGTTTTGACAAAGTGTAACAAATTTTCAAAGTAATAAAATAAACTTTTCATATGTGTGGTTTAAAAAGTAGTCCCTATCCAGAGGAATGTGCAAGATCATGCAGTTTTCAGCTTCCATTCAACCTCAAAAATATTCTCCAATTTCTAAATGAGAAAAAAAACAGTCAACATTTCTGTAGCTGTCACATTTTTACATTGTACGGTAATGTTGAGGTTCAGTAACGCTGGTATGCTAAACATTGAGCAAAACAGGTCCAAAATAAACTCAAAGTCAGCAACTCTTGAGCAAGATCTTGTTTCCTAGATGGGTTTAAAATACCTAAAATAAAACTATATAATTATAGTGAATAAGACCCCTTTTACACCATTTCAATGGGCAGACTGGTTCGGGAGCGGTGTGCACTCAGGCTTTCACACTCAGGAGGCATGAGAGGCACTTTTCAAGCTTTACAGGTGCTATTTGTAGCGCTAAAATGCCTGAAAAGCGCCTCAGTGTGGGGTCTTATTGTTTACCTTGATCTAATTTTAATTTCTGGACCCAACAGTGGACCCTCCCTCATCCACATATTCATTGATGGTAAACATGAATGCAATTGCTGGAATGTGACATTTTATCTTCATTCTAGATACTTATGCAGCTCAGAATAAGCAAAAGAAATCCTAAAGTGTATGTAAAGCAGAGCATAGGGTAGGGTGAACCCCCCTCTAAGGTAATTTTTTTGCTGCTTGCGTGCTGCTGGGAAAATGAACCAAGCTCGTCATCCACCGTGGGTATACTGGGTCCGGCAAGGGAGCCCATCCATGTTCCTTATTCCAAAAATATAATGGAAAGCAGGCCACACTCCAATGACATTACCCCTTCATAAAAGCTTTACTGTACAACAAATAGTGTCCCCCCTTGACAACCGCCCCGCTTGACGCGTTTCACTATAACAGGCTTAAGATGGTACGATTTTCTTTCCTGCAACCCATAAAATGGCTTGATTCCCCATCAACACAGTTGTCCCTGCAGGGAGAACATGGGGATTATTTCTAGTTGCAAAATCCACTGGCAATAATCGCATCTTTAAATTCTGACATACTGATTGTACCCAAGTGGATCAGTGGATCATTGGATCAACTTTGGTGCAATCAGCCATACATGGTTGAAATCTTGGCTGATCCCTCCCAAACCAGCCAAGATACGAACCATCTATGGTTGGCCTTAGTTGTACTGTTTGTGGTACAATAAAGCTTTTGTGCAGTGGTGACATCATCAGTGCACAGCCTGCTTTCCGCTAGATTGCTCTATGACAGTTCTACTCTACTGATGCACCCAGCAATAGCGTTTCTCTTAAAGCATTGTGTTGTTATGAACTATTGTTATCTGCCATACATACATAACATACTCTGCTTATTAACATAACATTTTGTAAGGTTAATATGCACATATTAGAATAGAATACAAGTTGTTAAACATGTATGTTACAATGTATCAACAATTCTAAGGCATCAGGCATTACATTAAGTCCAAAACTGACAAAGTATGCTTTGACCAACTCTCCAAAAGGAAGGGAGCCTAGCATGGCAAAAGAATGCAAGTATAGACAACATGCTGACTAGGAGCAGAACTAATCATAAGAGAGAAAATCAAATGGAAAATCCTAAATCTGAAATTGGCAATGCCATTTCAGCCTCAGAGAATGCAGCAGCTCACACTCAGCTACAAACTGGTTGCCAGTAGCAGGATTGAAGGAGTTGCATGAATTGGAAGGAAAAACACCATTATCAAACAATACATTAGTATTAGTACATTAATGCTAGCCTACAAACAGACAGCAAAACACACTCCTGAGATATAAAGATCGAGCAGGGTCATCTGCCTACAGCATTTCAAAAGGTCAAAATTCACCAGTTCACAAGTCATAAATCACCTTTAAGACAAAATTTGCCAGTTCAAATCAGGTGAATAATTTAAAATGTAAGCTGGATAAATATCTTGTAAATATTACAAGAATTAAATAAATCTACATTCATTGAGCGATAAATAGATTGAATAATATGGTAAAGCAGTGTGCCCATTGAACAACAAATGTCTATGAAAAATGGGTGAAAACCACAGTCATAAATAGAGTGAACTGAATCTTGGTTAAAAAGGTCAAATCTTGGGTGAAAGTTGGATGAATTTATAATTATAATAGTATGTTGGGGGGGGGGGGAGATGTGGAAATGTTTCCCATCTATTGCCCCACCGCAGTTGGGGAAGTCCTACTGCTTGGGCAAACTGGGAAGCCACAGTCTGCCATTCCTGTGGGTTTGAAGGAAACTGTTGAGCTAAACAAGAAAAAATTTGTACATTGCAAGCAGATTAGACACAAAGTATAAGTATAAATTTATTTTAAGGAGTATTTAAAGTATAAGGTCCACTTATCAGATCCCCCCCTCCCCCCCATGGCCCAGTATAAAAATTTGAGGCTGGGGGAGATGTTTTGGACAGGTAACCATCTCCACTTCATTGAGAGCTGAATGCATAAATAATGTGTATTCTGCCCTGTACACACGGTCGGACTTTCCGACGTTAAAATCCGTCTGATTTTTTCCGACGGATTTTGGCCCAAACTTGTCTAGCATACACACAGTCGCACAAAGTTGTCAGAAAATCCGATCATTCTGAACGTGGTGACATAGAACATGTACGACGGGACTATAAATGGGCCAGTAGCCATTAGCTTTTGTCTCATAATTTATTCTGAGCATGCGTGGCACTTTGTCTGTCGGAATTGTCTACACATGATTGGATTTTGTTGTCAGAAAATTTTAGATCCAGCTCTAAAACTTTGTGTGTCGGAAATTCTGATGGAAAAAGTCAATTGGAGCCCAGACACGATCGAATTTTCCGACAACCCGATCCAATCGCACATTTTCCATTGGAAAGTCCGACCATGTGTACATGGCATTACTTCAGCCAGCCCTTCCTTACTTACACTATTGGCAGCCCACTGGACAGGTAAGCAGTGTCATAACCCAAAAATATGAATACATACTGTACAAATTGAAGCACATTTTTACATTCTGCAATTACCTATCAAGATAATAGGAGAAAAAAACTTTAAACAGTACCATTTGAAAGTATTCAGGCAGGCCCTTGCAATACATGCTTTGGTGAATTCATCCATAAATCTGACCACAAAAGAAGTAGGTATAGTGTGTATGCATTTGGCAAAGTCAGCAGATAGAGTATTGGTATTGGTTGACTTAGCGGTTGGGGGGGAGGAAGGGTTCAAAATGAGTTTGGGCCCACAAAAAAAAGTCTCTTGCACTCTGCCTAAATTTAATGGCAACAATAACATTTTTACACATTTTAGGGGGTGTTTAGGGTAAGCATTACAATGGAGCTGACAAAATACATTGTGAAGTGACTAGGCTAGGTGTGTATAGACCCAGGATAGCATGCTGGTGAGGTTAGTGAAGGCAAATATGCATGAAGGACAAAAAAGGAGCATTAAAAGCTTCCAGCATGCATGAGGACAAAGAGGACATTCACCGCATATTACAATCATGGTAATTATGGAATGATTAAATAAATACAATACATTAGCAAACATGAAATACATAGAATAGGATGTTAAAGGATTAAACTTACCTTAATATAGTCCTTCTGCACTTGTATGATGGCAGAACAGGTTTCTGAAATAATGATTCCCAGAGTCTGGGGGGAGATTCCAGACGTGAAAAGGCTTGAAAACGGTCGGCTGGTCAGAACGAACTGACAGAATACACTGAAAATCAGAAAGGTCCTGAGAAGAACGATCTGAAAATCAGAAACAAGCAGACAAGAGCGCACTGAAAAACAGAAGCAAATTATTAAATAGAAAGCACTGAAAGACAGGAAAGAACTGACAACACGCACTGAAGAACAGATACGAACCCACAAGCACAACATGAAAAGCAGAAACGAACTGAAAAGCACAAGATTAGCAGAAGGAGCCCAAAGGGTGGCACACCGGCTATTGAACTTCCTTTTTATAGTCCCATTGTACGTGTTGTACGTCACTGCTTTCTTGATGTTCTGAATTTCCGAAAACATTTGTGTGACCGTGTGTATGCAAGACAAGTTCGAGCCAACATGCTTCGGAAAAAAATCCACGGTTTTGTTGTCGGAATGTTTGATTGTGTGTATGCAGCTTTAGGCTTTTCCTCACCCAATGTCATGACTGTTAAACAGCTATTATGTTTTATTTAATGATTGTGTTCTAACTTACTAGTTATCTTATTGATCATTTAACATTGGTATGCTTGTTTAATCATGCATTGAAAGGTGTATTAGTTTAATCATGTACTGGATCATGTGCCTGCAAACTCCCTAAAGTTGTTCTAAAGGGTTATTGCATTCTCTGCATTAAGGTAAAAAAAACTTCCAATGTCTGTGCCTCCCTTTCCCACCCCTAAAAAATTTCCTAGTTTTTTTTAACCTTCCTCTGGATCAACATTGCAATAGGATTGTGTATATAGAGGATTTATATTTATTTTATCTTTTTCTCTGTTGGTTGAACTAGAATAATTTGTCTCTTATGTAGCATATGAGGACCCAAAATATGTTACTTATAGTGGCCTAGAGTTCCAGAGTTCCATATAGAGCGTTTTTGTACAGGCGTTTAGGAGAAACAGACAGAAAACTCTTCTCAAAAATGGAAACCAGAAGTTTTCTTTCTGTCTCTAAATGCTGAGCCTCCTGCAGAAGCAGCGTTTTTTTAAGCTCTGTGTGCATGGACCCGTTCACATCCACAGTATCCAGTTTGCTGCAATGAGTTTTTGGAAAAGGTGTAGGGAAATTTTTACATGCAGTACGGGGTATTGCTGGCTCCATAGACTTCAATATGACCACATCAAAAACGTATGCGTAAGCATTTTTTGTGTGTTTTGTGGTTAAACACCAGTTTCCTCCACCTACATTATTTATTTTATTTCAGTTACTTATATAGCGCCATCAATTTACGCAGCGCTTTACATATACATTGTACATTCACATCAGTCCCTACCCTCAAGGAGCTTACAATCTAAGGTCCCTAAAGCCCCATACACACTATTAGTTTTTCTGCTGAGTTTTTCCTTCAGATTTACCAAAACTATATAATAGGAGGTCAAACCTTAGGAGTTTACATTTGTATGCAATCAGGCAGGCCCTTGTACTACATGGTTTTGGTAAACCTGATGGAAAAACTCAGCAGAAAAACTGATAGTGTGTATGGGGCATAACTCACATTCATACATACTAGGGACAATTTAGACAGGATCCAATTAACCTACCAGCATGTCTTTGGACTGTGGGAGGAAACCGGAGTACCCGGAGGAAACCCACGCAGGCACAGGGAGAAAATATGCAAACTCCAGGCAGGTAGTGTCCTGTTTGGGATTCGAACCAGCAACCCTTCTTGCTGCTAGGCAAAAGTGCTACCCACTACAACACTACACCACTGTGCCGCCCATACATAAAAAATAAACACAGAAGCATGAAAATGCATTAAAGAATGCATCAGAAACATGCCAAAAAATGCATCAAAAAAGCATCTGATAAAAGTGCCTTGAAAAAGTATTAATTCCCCTTGAAATTTTGCACATTTTCTCATGTTACAACCAAAAACATAAATGCATTTTATTGGAATTTTATGTGATAGACCAACACAAAGTGGCACATAATTGTGAAGTGGGAGGAAAATGATAAATGGTTTTCAAAATTTTTACAAATAAATATCTGAAAAGTGTGGCGTGCATCTGTATTCAGTCCCTTTACTCTGATACCCCTAACTAAAATCTAGTGGAACCAATTGTCTTCAGAAGTCACCTAATTAGTAAATAGAGGCCACCTGTGTGTAATTTAATCTCAATATAAATACAGCTGTTCTGTGAAGCCTGCAGAGGTTTGTTAGAGAACCTAAGTGCCGGTTCACACTGAGGCAGCACGACTTGCAGCGTGACTGCCTCAGGCGACCTGGACACGACAGCAGTGGTGACTTGCAAAATGACTTCTGTACAGAAGTCAATGCAAGTCGCCCTCAAGTTGCCCCCAAAGTTGTACAGGAACCTTTTTTAAGTTGGAGTGACTTGAGTCACTCTGATTAGAACGGTTTCATAGTACAGAACGGGACGGGACTTGTCAAGCGGCTAAGTCACCTGACAAGTCGTCCCAGTGTGAACCAGCTCTTAGTGAACAAAGAGTATCACGAAGGCCAAGAAACACACCAGACAGGTCAGGGATAAAGTTGTGGAGAAGTTTAAAGCAGGGTTAGGTTATAAAAAAAATATCCCAAGCTTTGAACATCTCATGGAGCACTGTTCAATCCATCATCCCAAAATGGAAAGCGTATGGCACAACTGCAAACCTACCAAGACATGGCCTTCCACCTAAACTAACAGGCTGGGCAAGGAGAGCATTATTCAGAGAAGCAGCCAAGAGGCCCATGGTAACTAGGTAAAGGAGCTACAGAAATCCACAGCTCAGGTGGGAGAATCTGTCCACAGGACAACTATTAGTGATGCACTCCACAAATCTGGCTTTTATGGAAGAGTGGCAAGAAGAAAGCCATTGTTGAAAGAAAGCCAAAAGAAGTCTCATTTGCAGTGTGTGAGAAGCCATGTGGGGGAGGCATTCATATGGAAAAAGGTGCTCTGGTCAGATGAGACCAAAATTAAACTTTTTTGGCTTAAAAGCAAAACGCTATATGTGGCGGAAAACTAACACTGCACATCACCCTGAACAGACCATCACCACTGTGGAACATGGTGGTGGTAGCATCATGTTGTGAGGATGCTTTTTTTCAGCAGGGACAGGGAATCTGGTCAGAGTTGATGGGAAGATGGATAGAGCCAAATACAGGACAATCTTAGAAGAAAACCTGGAGTGGAAGTTCACCTTCCAGCATGACAATGACCCTAAACATACAGCCATAGCTACAATGGAATGGTTTAGATCAAAGAATATTCATGTGTTAGAATGGCCCAGCCCAGTCAAAGTCCAGACCTAAATCCAATTGAAACCATGTGGCAAGATTTGAAAATTACTGTTCACAGATGCTTTCTATCCAATCTGACAGAGCTTAAGCTATTTAGCAAAGAAGAATGGGCAAACATGTCACTCTCTATATGTACAAAGCTGGTAGAGACATACCCAAAAAGACCTGCAGCTGTAATTGCAGAGAAATGTGGTTCTACAAAGTGTTGACTCATGGGGACTGAATACAAATGCACGCCACATTTTTCAGATATTTATTTGTAAAAAAAAATTGAAAACCATTTATTTTCCTGTCACTTTGTGTTGGTCACATAAAATCCCAATAAAATACATTTACGTTTCTGGTTGTAACACGACAATATGTGGAAAATTTCAAGGGGTATGAATACTTTTTCCAAGGCACTGTATATAGTATACAGTTCAAGTATATGAAAGCAAATTTTACAATTTAATTATTGCATGAATGATTTTCTTTAATAATTTTAACCTTAAATTGGAAAGATTATCACAGAGCAGTCTGATATGATACATTTTAGAAATAAGTGGCTAAAGTCACAGCTGGTATTGGTATGTTTAATGACCACAAGGGTAGGCCGCAGACTACTCTAGGGGGTTAGAGACTTCCCTTACAATGTAGTGTCTGCCGCTAAGCATTTAATAAGCTCCCTTTGGGTTGTGATTTTTGGTCATCAATAGTGACTGCCTTATCCTGTATACATAACCGTCCTCTGGGTGAGAGCATCTGTTACATCTGCTCATTAGGATTAGGTGACAACTTGTCAGTATGTTCACAGCTGTAAAAAATCTCTGCAAATCTCACAGCTTTTTTCTCAATGATTTGTACTCCATCATGTGTTTATATATACATGTGGTTTAAAATGTGTCTGATGTATCTTACAGGAGCATTACTTATCTTCAGAATGATGCATACTTCCACGTTATGCTTACACCAACCATTGTTTTACAAGACATTGAAACATTTCCTACCAATAAGACATAAGGGTGTAATGAATTAGAGGAGAGAAAGAGTGGTATGCCACTATTCATACTCACCAATCAGAAGTCACTTTTGGGTTCCTGAGCTTTGTTCATTATTCTTTGCTTTAGTAAATAAGCCTGACTTTCACACATACCAGTATATAAAATTTGAAAGACAACATTCCTATCAAATCATCAATATTTGTACGGCACATTCCTCGGCATGTTTTATTTTACACTTTGAAGAAAACGGAGGCTGCCTTAAACCTTTAAAATCAAACAGAAAACTATGAATTCCTGGAAATAGTAGATTACACAGCAATATTCTGTCTATAAAGGAGTAAAAAGTATACCAGACCAAGAGACGAAATGCAGGTACTATGGACAGCCAGTTCTAGCTACACACAGTATGATTTTTCTAATACTGCAATATTGTAATTTTCAATGCAATATGGCAATCTGTACACTATATGTATCAAAGCAGTGCTATAGATCAAAGAAATATTTGCACATAATTAAATATGTAAATAAAAAAATATTTAAACATTCATGTTCCAATAAGAAACAGTAGATAAAGTGCCAGAGAGCGCAATATGGAACAGCATCCAATAAATTGCAAATATACAGTATATCCAACACCTTTAATAAAAATGACAACAAATGTGCAAACAAACATGGTGCATATATAAATGTCCTTATGTCATAATATAAACAAAATTGTGAAGTCCATATTGAGAACAAAGACTATTAGCATGTGTTCTTCTAACTCTGGTGTAAAGAGATCCACCACCATCTAGGAATAATCATCACGCCTCTTACCAGAAAAGATGGGCCAAAGGTATAATGGCCAAAAGCACATAAGATTTTAACACAGGCTGGGCAGTCAGCAGGGAAAACGATGGGCATCACTCCACAGTCAATCCCAGTGAAATGCCAAGGAAGAAATACTAATCTCCACCGTAAAGTCCATCATAAACCTCAAAGTTTATTGAAAGCTTATAGGGTTCACTGACAAGCTTCACAGCAGGGTGTATCAGCAGGCTGATAGTGTAGAGCAGGGAGCACTAGATGGTGCTTGATGACTAGTGCAGACAGACGCCGAGAGTAGCCAAACTCATACAAACAAACTCTGTACACTGTTGGTGAGCAGAACACATCCAAAAATGTCATTGGCTACCTTGGTGAAGAACTCTGCACTTAGGTAAGTCAGATTTTAGGCATCTGGTGCAACAAAATGTAATTTATGGTGAGACACTCCCTAAGGGCTAATTACTTCTAAAGGGATGCAGACACTGAAACTTTTTTCATCAGAAGACAGAAAGCTCACCAGGTGATTATAAGGAACCAGTCACACCCATTTAGAATCACTCTGCACGGTACATAGTCTATTAAAGAGCTATTTCTTCAGAGAAGAAAAAAAGTTTGCTAGAAATCATTGCAAAGTATATTGATCACCAGCAAAGAATCAAAACAACTGAGTTAATCTTTGATATGTATGTGCAGCCAAAATGTTTTGTTTTTGTTTTGGATAAGGTGGGGGGGGGGGGGGGGGGTTAAACAGTTTAGTTTATGCTGCCTATAATTCCTGTTTTGCAGATAAAACAGGAAATGAGGGGGGATCTCTTCAAAAGTCCCCAAACAGATGTCATTAGAATAAGTGACTCCACTGGAGATGTATCTGCACCTCACCTAAATTTTGGCATTTCCTATCACTTTCTGCTCTATGACAATGATTGCCAGGCCAAATACATATGGCAAGAACTTAGAGAGTAATACGAATCTGACAGGGATTCTAAACCTTTCCTACTCTATCCAAAATTAAAAAATAATTTTGACTTAATATACATTTTAATGCACTTAGTAATACTTGTATGCCCTGGATTATTTATAGATTATACATGTATTTATTTATTGTTGTACATGCTTCCTGTTTCAATATTTTTTTATTTATTTTAGCAAGATTTTAAATAGCAAAAAAAAACATTGTTGAGTAGCATAATCGAGTACAAAATAGAACTGTCATCATAGTATACAAAAAGGGAAATTGGTGACAATAATAGGTGGACAATGACGATGGGTTCGCTATGAACCCATGGAAAGTCCCTAAGTAGGCATGGACGCCCATTAATGGATATGATTCTGTCAGCATGCTATTTATACAGACACAGGTGCAACAACCATTCACCTACTGTATATTATACTGTATACACACAATTTCATTTGATTCATCAGAAAACCTACAAATACACTATACTGCTTATTACAAATATATATATATATATATATATATATATATATATATATATATATATATATATATATATACACAGTATCTCACAAAAGTGAGTACACCCCTAGCCTTTTTTAAATATTTTATTATATCTTTTCATGTGACAACCCTGAAGAAATTACACTTTGCTACAATGTAAAGTAGTGAGTGTACAGCTTGTAGACCTGTATAAATTTGCTGTCCCCTCCAAATAACTCAACACACAGCCATCAATGTCTAAACCGCTGGCAACAAAAGTGAGTACACCCCGAAGTGAAAAGTGAGCCCAAAGTGTCAATATTTTGTGTGGCCACCATTATTTTCCAGAACTTCTTTATCCCTCTTCACAGGTTGCCACTGGAATCCTCTTCTGTCCTGTTAGAGACCTTGCGCTCCTCCACCTTCCATTTGAGGCTGACCCCCCACCCCTTCAATCTCTGCTGCAATGCTAGTAGCACTCATACGTCTATTTCCCATAGACAACCTCTGGATATGACGCTGAGCATGTGCACTCAACTTCTTTGGTCGGCCGTGGCAAGGCCTGTTCTGGGAGAAACCTGTCCTGTTAAATCGCTGTATGGTTTTGGCCACTGTGCTGCAGCTCAGTTTCAGGGTCTTGGCAATCTTCTTATAGTCTAGGCTATCTTTATGTAGACAAAAGGATATATATAAGGCAAGGCTGGAGGTCATATTAATCTAGATAATGAAAAAAGTGCCACATCCCAGTTAAGAATTATTTCAAAAGAAGGGGGGAATTTAGAACAAGGGGGACTGGAGGGTAACCAACCCCCGGGACTTTATCAACGGCACCAAGTATAATCAATCAATATTTAAAATCAATTATGAATTTTATTAAATGTACAAAAAAAAAACATTATTTCAAACAAATGAGACAATTACATCCATTTTACATATACAGTACAAAGTGCGGATATACAAAAATAGGTATATGAGCCTATAAGACAAGTGATGGAAGCTGACGTGGGGAGCTGCTGAACGGGCGGATTGAAACCTTTATGACCACTCCATACTATTCAATTGAACAGAGATCAGCACTGAAGACCTTCTGTGCTTGAACTATACTCTATTTAATCGATATCTGACAATACATGGTGTGTGTTGATACTGGGCTTGTTGAACTGGTTCTAGTTTAAAATTACCATCAGGGTTCTATCAGATCCCTAGGGGGTTGATTGGGAGATCCCTAGTGGTGCCCTCACCGTGATCCGCTTATTTGATGACAGAAAGAACAAGACAATCTGTCTTCATTCTAACAATCGATATACATTTCAGATAAACAGTCACGATATTGAAGCATTTTAATCTATTAGACATATGGGAATACTGTATGCTGCAATTGTCCTGAGGAAGCTCTAACTGAGCGAAACATGTAGAAAGAAACAATGCAGTTTCAATTATACATAAATGTGGTAACTTATGTAGTCTTATAGGCTCATATACCTATTTTTGTATATCCGCACTTTGTACTGTATATGTAAAATGGATGTAATTGTCTCATTTGTTTGAAATAATGTTTTTTTTTTGTACATTTAATAAAATTCATAATTGATTTTAAATATTGATTGATTATACTTGGTGCCGTTGATAAAGTCCCGGGGTTGGTTACCCTCCAGTCCCCCTTGTTCTAAATTCCCCCCTTCTTTTGAAATATCTTTATGTAGAGCAACAATTATTTTTTTTCAGATCCTCAGAGAGTTCTTTGACATGAGGTGCCATGTTGAACTTCCAATGACCAGTATGAGAGAGTGAGAGTGATAACACCAAATTTAACACACCTGCTTCTCATTCACACCTGAGACCTTGTAACACTAATGAGTCACATGACATTGGGGAGGGAAAATGGCTAATTGGGCCCAATTTGAACATTTTCACTTAGAGGTGTACTCATGTTTGTTGCTAGTGATTTAGACAATTAATGGCTGTGTGTTGAGTTATTTTGAGGGGATAGCAAATGTACACTGTTATACAAGCTGTACACTCACTACATTACATTGTAGCAAAGTGCCATTTCTTCAGTGTTGTCACATGAAAAAATACAAAAATGTGAGGAGTGTACTCACTTTTGTGAGATACTGTTTATATATATAAAACCAGGGAAATAGGTTAACTTTTATTAGGTCAGTTCCATATTTTTGAATGGGTTGGTTTAACGCCAGCATTTTGACTCTATGCTGTCCTTGTTAATGGGCTCTTTGCCATAATGGTTGGGGTGATGCATTGTTGAATTCTAACTTTTTGATCAGAAAATGGCAAAACATAAAACTGTGATCTTCTCCAGTGACTGAATTGAGTATGACATTGAATGTAGCATAAAAGTGTTCTGAGTGTCCCTTGACACTGCTAATGCTTTGGTGCACATATTTGTGTGTGTATCATTTTCATGAAATTGCTCCTTTGATCTGACACAGGAAGCCTACCCCTGGTCACCTCTGATCTACACCATATTTGGTTCAAATTAGGAAAACATGTAGTAGTATGGGATTTAAATTTCAGTTTCTGTTGTACTTAAATGTACAATGCCTTATATATTCAGTGCTTGCTCTCATTGATGTATTTGTTAGTTCATAACCTTACTCCTGGCCCCTTAATTGACTTGCCCATATTGCATTTGGTTTTTACTGAAGTAATAGGATTAGTTGCTACCTTGTAGGAAGAGGGTCATTGAAAAAAGTGGTACTATTGATGTGCCATATAGGATTTTGACTAAAGTTTTAAAACATGTATTAGTTAGCATTAGAGTCATTTTTGGTAAAGTCCGGCTACCATAGATTTTTTTTCAATGATCCTCAAAAAAAAAAAAGAAAAACCTATCAGGATGCATTTATTGATCTAATTTACCTTAAAATGTTTATTGTATCTGAATTGTATAACTACAAACAATATAAATACATTTTGTAGGCAACAAATGCCTTTTCAAACACAATTATTAGCCTGTAAATGTAGCAGCGACATCATCACTATGCTGTACATAGCTGGTGAAAGCCTAGTGCACACGGGCCCAACGTCGGCTGGCATCGGCTGGTTCAATAGAAATCGGCATCCGGTCCATATGTATTGTAGCTAGTCCAACAGAAGCTGGCCTTTCAGCTGCCTTCTGTCAAAAGCTCATGACCGAAAAAGGTCTGCTGACCGGCTTCCAATCAGCGATCTGAGCTAATGGCGGAGGGCACTAACCAGAGTTTTCTGGCAGGGGCCTGTGTGTAGTAGGCTGAAGAGAACAGAGCTGAAAGAGGGCCAAGAGATCCTGGTGTCCATCAGCCTCTTTAAACCAGAGGTCGTCCTAGCCTCATTGCTGGATTGTGCTCAGTTCTGTTCTCTGTGTTCTGGGTGCCTAAAAACCTGCAGACCTTGCTACTGACCCAGCTGCATCTGGCATGTCTCTTTGGAATCCCCTTGCCTGTTATGTCTGCTACAGAACGGTGTTACTGACCCTGGCTTGCACTTTTTACTAAGATTCTTCCTGCTGACTTTGTGCCTCACTCTCAGCATGTTGCCAACCCCTGCACTTGGCTAGTGACCTGACTCCTAGCTTCTGTTCATCCAACCTCACCATCTCCAAGTTTAAGTTCGCTGAGCCAACTTCCTGGCATCTTTCCACTGCCCTAGTCATCCCCGTATCCACCATCAGGGGTGCTTGGACAGGAATTGTACAAGAGGCCACCTTCATCATCTTGGGCTCCTCAGTCAGGTATGTGATAGGGACGCAGCAGACCCAACCACTACATGCTCCCTGCAGAAAAGTACCAGAGGGAGACAGAGACAAGACCAGAGAGAGCAGCAGTGAATGGTCTTTATTACAGAAAGCTCCTATACAAGGATAACATATTATAATAGATTACTGCAAGGATCTGGAAGAAATGCACAAAACACCCAGATTCAATTAAGAATACGCATGGCTCTTGTATTTAAACAATATTTGCTTGTCCCTGGAGCTTATCTACAAAGCCCAATTGAACTTTCAGTTTAATTTAGCTAAATATATTCCAGTTATATAAAAAAAAAGGTGTGAAAAGACTTAGGGCAAAGACTTAGGGCCTTTTCATATGGGTGATCTGATCAGGTCCGCCTGTCAGTTTTTCAGGTGGACCCAATCGGACCCTCCAGTCTCCACTATGGAGCAGCGGATTTCAGAGGACACATGGCTGCTGACATCCACCGCTATCCAATCCTGCCCGCAAAATCCAGATGGATGGTGGTCCTATTTTCCATCCATCTGGCGGATTGGATAGGATCAGATGAAGACAAACTGGCAGTCCATTTCCACACGATTTCCCCATAGAGGAGAGCGGGACTGTGTCCGTGTCCGCTCTGCACAGTGAGCGGAGACAGACCTGTTATCTGCCTGCTCAGCGGCGAACTGCGGAGCAATCCCCCTGCTGAGCAAGCAGATTCTGCAAAACGGAGGCACCCGTGTGAAAGGGGCCTAATAGTTCATTTTTTTCAGAAAGTAGCCACACCCTGAGTAGAAAAGCCTGTCCTCTGCCAGCGTAATGCAGAGAAGTACTGGGAGCTGTGGACTTTGCTGAGGTCCAACATGCCCCTGCTGAATCAGTTCTACAGCTTTGCAAACAGCAAAGCTCATGCTCACTGCTGATTGGAGAGCTATATCTCTGAGTGAGCAGGGTGAGTGTTGGTCCTCTGCAGAGAGATAACTGCTTCCACACAGAAATAAAAAGTCTTTCTCTTCAGCATGCTAGCAGGAGGTAGGTTTTTCTACTCCTTGTAAAGAAAATGAGAATGTGTAAAGCCCCATACACACTATCAGTTTTTCTGATGATTTCATCCTTCAGATTTACCAAAACCATGTAGTGCAAGGGCCTGCCCGATTTCATTCAAATTGAAACTCCCAAGGTTTGACCTCATATTATATGGTTTTGGTAAATCTGAAGGAAAAAATCAGCAGAAAAACTGATAGTGTGTATGGGGCTTAAGACTTTGCACATATTTTGTTTTGATGCACCTGGAATATATTTAGCTGATTTAAACCAAAAGTTCAACTGAGTTTCAATTACAAGTTTTTTGTAATCTGTTTGAGTTTACATCACTTTTACTGTTTTAGAGTTTGTAATGAAAATCCATACAAATATATATTTATGGCATAAACCTAGCCCCTTTAGAATTTCACGTTTCTCTGTACATATTATTATTAAATGTAAAGTGCATTTATAGATTCCAATCCTGTGGTAGATTAAAGAAAAGTGATTGTTTTAGCACACTGAACAATTTACAAGAAGTATTTTTGAATAGATAAGATCTTTTGTTCTTTAAAAAAAAAAAATGGATACACCTGTTTGCTATTGAGAAAAATGTCAATTATTTGATCCATTTTGCAGTCAACATAATTGTGAAGAGAAAATGAGTGAGAAACTATGCAAGCCATTTTTTACAAAGTGTAACCTCCTGACCACAGAAAGAAGGAATGAATTATAGGAATCCATACTTTCATCTATATGTCTGTATGACAATCCCCCACCTTCATGAAATAAAGCTCACATTGAAGTATGGTGAATGTTCACAGAAAAGAGTACTGAAATCACTGATACTGATATTCACTGTTGTAATAACTTAAGGTAAGGTAACAATGGAGAAATATAGTCCTGCCATTTTTTTTAAAGAAAAATTTTACCACTAAAATGTATAATATTATGATTGTATAAAATACAAAACTATGTTAAATAATCCACACTCAGTGCTCACACTGTAAAACCGTGAGGGTGATAATTTACTTTGACATATTAAATACTTTGAGATGTTCGAGGATTAAAAGGGTGGGACCCTTGGCTGTCCATTTTTCGGTAATTTTCTCTTTTTTTAAGAGCTACACATATTGCTACATGACCTTTTCTCCTTTCCTTCTTTTTGACAAATTGATTTTGGAAGTAAAAATATAAAAAAGACAGACACAGACTTCTGTTTTAGAAGGGTGGGTTGGAAACTGAAAACATTTATTAAACCTGTTTCATTGAAGATTATAGGTCCAAGTGGAGCCCTCCATGAGGCACTGGAACTTTAATAATTATTGATTAAGAAAATTAAATGGAAAGAAGACAATCATTTGAAAAGCTCACTGGCTTTGGTTAGGTGGCTCACTTGCAGCCAGGGTTACCTTCTAATGAGCACCCAGAAAAGTCACTAATGCAGCGTACACACGATCAAAATTCTGGCCAGAAAAAGACAGATGAGAGCTTTTCATCGGAAAATGCGACTGTGTGTATGTATGCTCCATCGGAATTTAGCTGTCTGAATTTCCGCCAGCCAAAAATTGATCGCATGTTCTCAACTTTCTCGACGGAAACATTTTCTATCGGAAATTCTGATCGTGTGTATGCAATTTCGACACGCCAAAAATTATACATGCTCAGATTCAACTATGAGACAGAAGCTATTGGCTACTGGCTATTGAACTTCCTTTTTCTAGTCCCATCGTACGTGTTGTATGTCACCGCGTTATAAACAATCGGAATTTAGTGTGACCGTGTGTAGGAAAGACAGCTTGAGCCGAATTCCATTCAGAGCTTTTCCAGATGAGAATTCCAATCGTGTGTATGAGGCATTAGAGCTTAAACCATAAGGAGTACCAGACCAAAATAATAATGGAGTCCAAATAGCTTTAATGATGCATGAGATGGCCAATGCATTCCCGGGGGGCAAAACAGTCTCCCCTTTCATTAGGGCCACAAGACAAATCCAAAGATATGTGGAAGTGTATACTTATGTAAGTACTTTTTTAGCTACATACTTCTTGATCAATTATGAGAGACGCCAACTTCTCTTTTCACTAATATATCCTACTACGTGATATAAGGCTACTGCCCTTTTTATAGTGCAAAAAACACTACACAATAATACTATTCAAAACAAAGTAAGACACTGTCCTATTACCCAACGACAAATGTGTAAATGGTAGTGCACCTGCTAAATTTAAAACTTGTGAGAAAACAAATGTCAAAGCATAATTTCTTCAAATGATAGGTTCAAAAGTCCATATATAAATCATATGACCAATCAAGGTGCTCGTCTGAAAACGTATTAGTGCCCAAATCTTCAATATACAGTGCTCCACCGAATGTGAGAAATAAATATGCACTCACCAAAACCCTTTGGCCAACAGAGTGGCCAACAAGCAGATAATTGCCAAATCCACCTTTCAGGGGACCAGGAAAAATTCCAGCAGATTCCTCTCTCCCACTCTATACCACTGTAATAAAATGCTCCAGGATGGACCACAAGAGGGAAGTATATAGTCTAGTATATTTTAATAAAATATGGAGCTAAACAGAACAAAACATATGCAACCACATGTTTACATAGAAAAGCAGGCATTCAACATGTGCAGCTTCCTAGCTGGTGTATCCTGCACCATTACTCGCTGTGCCCAAGGCCAGTGTGCATTCCACCTGGTGGAGGGGTGCTTTAACTTTATTTTCAAAAGTGCCAAAAAGATTTGTACCTGCTATGACATGTATCTAAGAGAAGAGTATGAATTGACATTTATTAGTACTGAGAAATCATACATTCATCCAACTATTTACTGCACAATTATATCTGCTATGATATTGGTATCATAAAGTGATTGTAAACCTCAGACATGTCATATTAACAAAGTATTATTAAAAGCACTAAGTGTCATTTTTTTTCTGCTGCCTCGTTCCTCTGCTATCACCATGATTCACTTCTGACAAGTTTTCCTGACACCAAGAGAAAACCGGTGACAGGGGAGGGACCTCCAGCTGATTCACAGCCTCTGCTCTTTTCTTGTGTGCTGTGTGGAAGGAGGGGTGTGGTGTCCCTTCCCTCCAATCAGCTCTCAGAGCTCTCCTCACTGAGGTCTGCAGAGTGTAACTTAAACTCTTCACCAACCTTTATAATTCAGCACATTGAATGGCTGTAGACTGCAGATGGACAGGTACAACTTATGTAGGAGGATTTGCTTAATCTCTGTGTATCATCTGAGGCTAGTCAATTCATTGGGTATATGTAAGGGTTTACAAACACATTAAGGTACCAAGATAATAAGGCAAATCAATGGTTTAATTTGTGTTAAAATTAAGAGGGATTTTGCAAATAGCATTAAATGTTGACTTTACATTTTTCCTTATATAAATATATATTTTAAGTAAATTTTAGATGCAATACTAAATTGAATCTGTTCAATGCACTGTTCATCAACAGTGTTAAAAATGAATGTTTTGTCATATTCTAGTATGAAGCACACACAGATTTCATACAAGGGATTAAATAGGTGTGGTTAAACAGTGGGATATTCAAAATTAATATTTGGAAATTCGAACTACCAAATCATAACATATGGTTTGGCTGAGAAGATCCAGCCTTACTGCTCCTGGTGCCATGTAAATATTTATTTTATAATTGACACCACAATATGTACAATGTCATGTGAATAAAGCTGAAATTGGGAATAAAATGTGGCTAACAAATGTATAATGCATTCCTATTTGATATGATACAGGTTAAAACAGGTAAAGATTTGTTTAAGTGTCACTGACAATGCCCCCATTAGTGTATGAGGCATTTTAAATAACCTGCTACCTGGGCAGTCAGTCTGCAAACTCTGGTATTTTCCAGACAGGAAGTGAAGGGAAATCTCATATGCAGAAATACAAAAGAAAAAACTTTATTTAGCAGAGTAGAAAGGGTTCAGAATCTCTGCCGGGTTTTTATTGCTGCCTGTGCCTACATTAGGAAGATTTATTAGCACTTCCTGACAGGGAGTAAAAAAAAAACAAGTAGCGAAGAAGAAATTATACATGAGAAAGCATAATGCCTTGTACAAACGGTCGGACATTCCAACAACAAAATCTGACGAATTTTGTGCCAAACTTGTCTTGCATACACACGGTCGGACAAAGTTGTCGAACAATCCAATTGTTCGTAACGTGGTGACTTTCGTTGCGTACAATGGGACTACGTAGAGGCTAGTAGCCAATAGCTTTGGTCCTGTAATTTAATTTGAGTATGCGTGGCACTTTGTCCGTCGGAATTCTCTACAAACGAACGGAGATCAGTTTTTTTAGATCAGCTCTCAAATTTTTCCATCGGAATTTCTGACAGAAAAAGTCCGATAGAGCCCACACACGATCAGATTTTCCAACAATATAATCCGATTGGATATTTTCCGTCGGAATTTCCCATCGTGTGTACAGGGCATTATTCCCAGAGAACAATAAGTTAGCTGACAAGCCAACAAAGCAAATACTGCCTGCTTGGAGGTTTAACTTGTCTGACTGAAACTTTGCATTCAGTCCTCTGATAAGGAATTAACCACTGCAGGTCTGTGTGAAAATTTCACCTTGAGCTATTGAGGTATGTTAACATTGGGCTTTTTTTTCCAACAGCCTGTAAATAGATTAAAATGTGTGAAATGGAGCATAGAGATCTAATGCCGCATACACACAACCGGACTTTCCGGCAGAATAAGTCCGAAGGGATTAGTTGGTCGGACAATCCAATCGTGTGTGGGCTAGTCTGATCGTTTTACAAAAAAAAATCAGACGGACCTAAAAATAGAACATATTTCAAATCTATCTGACGGACTAAAATTGGGAAAACCGTTTGTCTGTGTGCTGGTCCGACGGACCAAATACGAAGCAAGGGAAGCTATTGGCTACTGGCTATTGTGTTAGTCCCGTTCACGTCATCATGTTCAAAATGAACAGACTTTCGAACAGACTTAGTCCGTTCATGTGTGGCCAAGTCCGTTCATTCGGAAAGTCCGTCGGAACTCCGCCGAAAGTCCTTCGGGAAGACCGTCGGACCTAGTCTGCCGGAAAGTCCGGTCATGTGTACGCGGCATAAGTGTTGTCTGAATAAAAGACAAAAATTGTTTAAAAATATGTTTTATAAATTTCTTTTAATAGCGCCCCTATCAGTGAACATTGGAGTAAAAGTTTTGCAGTAATGAGAAGAAAAAATTCCATTTACATTCTTCCAGGCTTCTATGACATCTTGTGTAAAAAGTTTCAGTTAAAGCAACTGTGCATTACATGACAGCCAGGTAGCCCAAAAGATTGCTTGTTTGTAGAATATTGATCAGACCTTGTATTATAAAAATAACACATAATAAACAGACATAGAAATAACCTCTTGGTAAGACATTGAACATAGTGGTTGGAGGAGATGACTCTGAGGTTCTGAACATAAGTTTTCAATGATCTTGAAATGCGCCTGATCAAAGGATTCGGACTCATACCTTGAGCCTACATTCTTACTTGTACTTTGCACATGCGTTATTAACAAGAATTGATATGGACTTTGGATTGGACATTGAGGCAGTTCAGTGCACTACATACAGTGTGTAGTTCAAAGCATTATGGGTGATAAAGTGACAGGTCAACAGATAGAGCCGTCATTTGTGCGCAGAATCAGGGCTGGTGCAAGGATTTTGGACACCCTAGGCGAAACCTTATTTTATGCCCCCCACCTGACTCCACCCTGACTCCACCCCCTTTGCCCTGCCCATGTATACCCCACCTTTTTGATGAAGTGCCTATCAAATACAGCCCACCAGCGCCCACCAAATGCAGCCTCAGCAGCACCCATCAAATTCAGCCTCACCAGCACCTATCAATGCAGCCTTACCAGTGTCCAGCCTCACCAGCGCCCATCAATGCAGCTTCACCAGCGCTCATCAAATGCAGCCTCACCTGCGCCCATCAATGCAGCCTCACCAGTGTCCAGCCTCACCGGCGCCTATCAATGCAGCCTCATCAGTGTCCATCAATGCAGCTTCATCAGCGCTCATCAAATGCAGCATCACCAGTACCCATCAAATGCAGCCCACCAGCATCCATCAATGCAGCCTCACCAGCGTCCATCCATGCAGCCTCACCAGCGTCCATCAATGGAGGCTCACCAGCACCCATCAATGCAACCTCATCAGCGCTCATCAATGCAGTCTCACCAGTGCCCATCAATGCAGCCTAAGAAATATAAATAGACAAAAAGTGCAGCACTAGGTAATAAACTAATAATGCAAGTGATTATGAATAGAAAACGGGATTTTACAAAGGTGTATTCTAAATAATCAAGTAATCAAAAAAAAATCATAATAGTCCATATGTGTTAATATGATCAATCCATAAGCAACAAACACTTGTATTAAACGCAAAAACAGTTCATGGGTGAAATAATCCAACAAAGTGTTCACAAACGAAATCCAAATGATACGTTTCCACCACTAGTGCAGCCCGTCATCTAGGAATAAGCAATGGAGGCTTACCAAAAAGCCAGCGACCACCCTTGTTCAGGGGGGGTCACATAAGGCTTAGTGGAGCAGCAGGCTTGCTGTTGACGTACCACCGAATGTCCTCACAGGTAACCGGCCAACGTCTGTGGAATAAAAGATAAAAAAGCTCTGCTAATCTCCAAAAAGATTTTTTTATCTTTTATCCTTGCAAGGAACGTTTTTATGTATTGTGAACCTGTTGGTACCTTTTTTTGAATAAATTAACCGGCCAACGTCTGTGGAAAGTGGTTTCAAAGGCGCTTCTGTCAGGAGATGATCACTGCGCATCAATGGACTTTTACTTCCACCAGTGTAGTCATCCAATGGATTTCCGCAAAAAGTTATAAAGAGAAAAAAAAAAAGACTCCAATAGTGCAGAGATACCTTTGACTAATTTATTTAAAAAAAGGTACCAACAGGTTCACAATATATAAAAACGTTCCTTGCAAGGATAAAAGATAAAAAAGCTTTTTGGAGATTAGCAGAGCTTTTTTATCTTTTATTCCACAGACGTTGGCCGGTTACCTGTGAGGACATTCGGTGGTACTTCAACAGCAAGCCTGCTGCTCTACAAAGCCTTATCTGACCCCCCTGAACAAGGGTGGCCGCTGTTTTTTTTGGTAAGCCTCCATTGCTTATTCCTAGGTGACAGGCTGCGCTAGTGGTGGAAACTTATCATTTGGATTTAGTTTGTGAGCACTTCTTTGCATGTTTTTGCATTTGATACACGTGTTTGTTGCTTATGGATTGATCATATTCACACATATGGACTATTATGATGTTTTTTTGATTACTTGATTATTTAGAACACACCTTTGTAAAAAAATTGTTTTTTATTCATAACAACTTGCATTATTAGTTTATTGCCCAGCGCTGCACTTTTTGTCTATTTATATTTCTTTGTGCCCTATATCGGGGTTATATTGCTTAGCTGCAGGGTATCCTTCACGATTTATTTATTCATTTAATTATGTATTGTTTATTCCACACCTAGCGCAATTCTTTTCTTTTTTTCATTTTTTACACATCATTGCAGCCTGCCAGTACCCAGCAATGCAGCCTACCAGTGCCCATCAATGCAGCCTACCAATGGCCATCAAATGCAGCCCACCAGCGCCCATCAAATGCAGCCTACCAGTGCCCATCAAATGCAGCCTCACCAGCGTCCATCAATGGAGCCTCACCAGCTCCCATCAATGCAGCCTCACCAGCGCCCATCAATGCAGCCTACCAGTGCCCATCAAATACAGCCCACCAGCGCCCATCAAATGCAGCCTACCAGTGCCCAGCAAATGCAGCCTCACCAGCGCCCATCAATGGAGCCTCACCAGCTCCCATCAATTCACCAGCGCCCATCAATGCAGCCTACCAGTGCCCATCAACGAATGTTTGCTGGCTGCCACTAATTCAGGAGTGGGGATACAGACAGTCCTCTGCCATTGCTGTGCCTCTGACACTATGTGCGAATGGAGCGGCGGCTGCCTGCTGATACTGAGACTTAGTTGCTTGCTGCAGAGAGAAGAGAGTAGAAACACCAGTGGCCAGGTGCCCTGGCAGCAGTGCACCCTAGGCAGCTGCCTAGTTTGACTAGTGGTAGCACTGGTCCTGAGCAAAATAATATCCAAGCATCACCGCACACCAATATGTATCCAAGAAGAGCACTGCTATATAGTGCTTTCCAGTTGTTGGTTTAAGTCACCATGTTGTGCTTTATAAAATTGTAGTGCATTTTTCTTTTTTCCTAAGCATCAGTATGATCATACCTCTACTTCTTAAATAAACCACGTACTTGCTCATCGAGTACTGAATTAATTTATGCCATTTTTAATGTCATCTTGCTGTCTGGACACATGTATAATGTTCTGAAACTGTGTATTGAGTTATTTAATTGACACACATTCATTATACATTTTGAGCTGAAGTATTTACTATATATTAAACATAATACAAAAGTGTTTATTAGTAGACAAGTTTCCAAATTTCCCTAATGCATAGCAATATTTGCTAATCATAACAGGACCTCACAGAATTTGTTATATTGCATTAGCCACTGGCAGCTGTAGAATTACTTAATCAATTATGTTGAAAAGGGGCACATGTTCATCAAATTCAACCACAACTCCCACAACTTTTGTATACAAACTTTTTCTTCAAAAGAGATGCAAGTTTCCTCCTTTCACCTAAAAGGCAGCTGGGTTAGTGTTCTTAGCGAATCTAATTTGTTGATTTGAATTTGAAGCATTCACCAGAGGACTATACATCAATTATATTAGGGATGCATCGATATCGATATTAGTATCGGTGCCGATACCAGGCGTTTGAACAAGTATTGGTACTCGCCCAAATGTTCCCGATACCGAAAGTGATACTTTGCATGCAATTTGAAATGGAACATGGAGCGGTTCCCATCCGAATCGCATTTGATTTGTCCTACTGTTCCTGTGTGTGTGTGTGTGTGTATCTGTGTATAGAAGCGTCATCTAGTGGGCAACTTAGATCTCACAAAATCCAGTAGAGGGAGCGCTGTTCCAGTATAGTAGGTAGAGACAGATTAGAAGTTTAAAGCAGCAATAATTTATTGGAAAATTGGAGCTCCTGGGGCGGGCGGCAACCCCAAGACATGCCAGATCGATGGATATCCTCGTTGGTTGCCCGCACAGTACTGTCTCCATAGTAGAGCACTTTCACCCACTTCTGGCATTTACCCTGGCTGGCGGTGACAAGCCCTGACCACAGCTATCATTTCCGGGTGCGCCCCTTGTAACTGGTTTCCGTCCATTTATCCAGCATCCATTGGGCTGACCCCCTGCCCCCAAGAGCTCCAAGGTTAGAGGCAGTCGTTCATTCCACCAGGCTCAGCAGAGTAAACTACATAACCCGTGAGTCACAGTGCCTCACTGGCACACTACCATCTCCCTGCATGGGCCTGTGATCGAGTTACTTCATGTCATCAGTCTGTTCGGTTTTCCAATAAATAATTAAACTTTTGCAGTGCGATTTTTGCAACAAAAATATGCGTTGACGCAAATCGCCCCTGCAAAGTATCGGTACTGGGTATTGGTGATTAGTCATAGCCATAAAAGCAATTATATTTATATACATACATATGCAGATACAAACCCTGCTCCTACCAACACAGGCCATAATAATTGAATAAGACAACTAAGTTCAGACCAAGAAGGCAGCTTAGCTTCTGTTGGGAGGAAAGAAAAAAGAAAAAGGGGAAAAGGAAAACAACAAAATAACAAAAAACAGTATATATATATATATATATATATATATATATATATATATATATATATATAGAGTGAGAGAGAGAGAGAAAATAAAAACTGTCAACTATTATGCAGGTGAAAACTGCAGGAAGATAGGACATCACAAATTTTTTTCTTTTACACAGTGAATTTCACACCAAAAAAACCCATACATATGCTCAATGCACTAAAAGGGTTAAGTGCAGGGCCGTTTTTAAGGCTGGGTAAAAGAGGCAGCTGCTCTGGGCCCTGTCATTATTGTGGGGCCCAACGCAGCTGCTTCATACTTGCCAACTATCCTCGTTTCAATTTCCTCGCCCCTTGAGATTTTAGTCCTGTGCTGTGTCCCGATATCTCAGTGTGAAGTGATGGTACTAATGCTGCCCAGCTCTGCCCTATTGTTGTGTACAGGTGACTCACCTGCAGACCCTGTGTTTACATGTAAATTACCGGCATTCATATGTAAATAGAGGCAGCCGTCGGCATTGATATGTATATCATGCCCCTCTGAGGTCATATCCACAGTAATCTCTAGCAACCAATCAACAAGCAGAAATCATGTGCGGTAACCTCTAGCAACTAACCAGTGAGCTGTAATGTGTTCTGTAACCTCTAGCAACCAGTCAGTGAGCAGTAATGATACACTATAACCTCTGGCAACCAATCGCAATAGCTGCCTGATCTGATTCAGTAAACTGATTTTGAGTCTAGCTGCTATTTATTGTATGTCTGAGAGCAGGTGGAGAGTGAAACTGCATGGAAGGGGGGCCCCCAATAAAAGTTTTGCCCAGGGTCCAATCAATATTAAAGACGGCCCTGGTTAAGTGGGTTCTTTGTCAGAAAGAGGTAAAATGAAAATGGAAATGATCAATGTACAATAATGCAGGATCAAACATGATGAACTAAATGTTTTAAGCGTATGTTCAGTTACTGAATTACGACAGTGGCAATCCAAAAGCAAAACTATTATAAAACATCTGGCAAAAATCAGGAGGTTAAAAAAAAAAAAGACATGTATCTAAAAAAAAGTCTACCTGAGGAAAAGGTCAACATCCCACCTTTGGTTCAAGCCCTGAAGCATGCACTAGAGGACTATACATCATTTATACTGTAACCTACAGAAAGATTGTCCATAGCCAAATTATAGAACTAGAGGGAAAGGTCACACGAAGCTAACCTCCCTGGCAGTATGATTATGTCAGGAATTTTGTACCAAAAGTGGTACAATTTTTTGCATGGAAATTTGGTGTTATGTATTATAGGCCTTCAATTCTTAGTAATTACATACTTAAACCTGACCAAACAAGACTCTAGTAGACATCCCAGAAAGATCTAATTATAATCTAATAAATTTTTGGTTGCACATGATCGGATGATAAAAATCAGCAGAGCTTCCACTCATTTCAGATCTTCCCCTCAGATCTACAGCGACTTAACTTCCAAGTGCACTTGCAGTGCACTTGGAGTGTATAATATATTTGCCTTTTGTAAATCAACCTCACAGTATATCATGCATCCAGTGTTCCGTGATATTGTAGCACAGCATAAATTACATGTTATATTAGATAGGGATACATTGCTAAAAGACCCATTTTTCTATAGAGCATGCTCATACACTGTATTACCTTGTGCCAATGGGCATGTTCTATTTTGAATTGAACGCACTACATATTGTATACACTTCACTGCATTCAGTGACTTGTCCGAAAGTCCAGAGTTAAAGTATATGCAAACCCTCAATATTTGTTTTTCTGATCATTGGAGGAGAGCAGGCTGAGTTCTCAACTAAGCTAGAGAACTGACCACGCTATGCTCTCATGCCTAGTGTGCTCAGTTTTTAAAAGGGAAAGCAGAGGAACTGGCAGCAACACCAGTGATTTCACACAAAGGAAGAAATACAAAGAGAGCAGGAAACTTTTTCATACAAATACACAGCTGTCACTCCCCACCAGCCTGGTCGGGTCGGTCAGTCGGTCAGTGCACTCACCTAAACCAGGTGGCTTCCCCGGCTCTCCTCCATGGGCATCACGAGTGGGCATCACCTTCCCCTGCTTGGTGGCTTCTGTCTCCTCCCTCCTCCTCAGCAGCCAATCAGAATGCTTCTCCTTTCGGCCAATCAGGAAACGTTCCTCACTCCCGTGTTTCCTGATTGGCGGAGAGTCGATTCAGCGTTAGAAAAATATGCAAATATTCATTCGCTATTCTAACACACCTGAGTGGGCTCTGACCGCAATGCTCTGCATCCGGAGCCCACCCTATTTTGAAGCCTAGTAGAGCCTCTGGCTCTAATCAGGTCCTTCAAAAAAAATATTCACATTTTAAAAATCATATGAAATAATGAACTAAAGATTTAAACTAATTTGAAGTTTCTTGTAAAATATTAACTTCTGCTTTGACTGACAATTTTCTGATTTATTTAAGGTATTTGCAGACCCTGAAGACTGTATTAATTCCCAGCAAGATTTTACTCAAAATGGGTTATTATGTAAATAGGTGAGGTATATGTCATAGCAACTAATCATAAATCAGTTTCTAGAAATCTAGAATTGCTATTAATAAATAAGTACTGTATACTTATGTTATTTACATTTCTGATTTCCAGTGCAAGACTATGTTATTTTTAAATATGGCACATATTAAGAGCTTATCTGAATTTTCTTGAGGATTGTTCTGTGTGAGTTAGGCCTTGGCTAATACTAAGCCATATGTTTTACATGTGGTTATTGGAGAAAAATGAGATTAAAGGATTCTGCATAGATCTGATCACTTTGATCTCTGGGTTTATCAGTTTTCTTGGTCAGGGACTGGCTAAATGTAATGTTGTTATATGACAAAAGCTACAAATGAAACAAAGTTGCAATGAAATCCATGTATGCATGTAACTGTATACAATGCAATAAGTAGATAATTTAATACACCTTCCTTACGGTATGCATTTCAGAGAATAAATCTGATTTCACACACTTCAAAAGACCTCTTTGAAGAATGAAGAATTCAGCAATCTTCTAACTTGTCAATAATATTTAAAGAACTTTAAGAGTTCATCTGAATTTGGCCCTTGATGAACATACCATACTGTCTTGAAAGGGCCCTTCTTTTTTGCTCCATAGAGAACAGTACATTCAAATGAATTATTCAAGAAGAAGTTGATGATTAAAGCAGAACTATAGTTCCATAATAGGAAAAAAAAAGCTAAAATATAGAGGGGTTTTTTGGGGGCAAAAGAGATATGCAAAGTTCTGCAAAAAATCACAACTGGAAGAAGGCACACTTGAGGGTAAGTGTGCCATAATGTGCAAGTAAGTGTAAGTGGTGCACTGAAAAAAAATGTCAATTAAAAGGTCAGTTGTACTTTGGCAACCTTTTCAGAATGAATAGGCTGCCTTACTGTAATGCTTGTTGATGTGCTACATGATGAACATTGAAGGTCTGAATATGGCCTAAAAGTTTAGGCTAATGGTTTAAGGCCATAGGTTGATTTTTGCACGTATTATTAAATGTGTTGTACCTTGGCTAACTACTTTAATACCAGGGACATTTACCCCCTTACTGCTCAGGCCACTTTTTCGCTTACAGCGCTGTCACACTTTGAATGACAATGGCACGGCCATGCAACACTGTAACCATTAGGAATTTTATCATATTTTTCACACAAATAGAGATTTCTTTTGGGGGTATTTAACCACTTCCCACCCGGCCAATGTATATATACGGCCGGGTGGGAGCCGCCTGCTCCTGATAGGACGTTCAGGAACGTCCTTCAGGAGCAGCGGGATCGCGCGCGCGCGCGCCCGCGCAGCGGCGCGATCCCGATGTGCTCGTGTCACCCGGACACTGCACATCTCAGATCGGCAGGAGGGCTCTGTGATTGGCCCTCCTGATCACATGACGGCCGTGTCCAATCACGGCCGTCATGTGATGTAAACAAACAGCCGGTTGCTAGGCAATCGGCTCTCCTCTCCTCACACGGAAGTCACCGCTGAGAAGAGGAGAGCAGAACGCTGCAGCCGGCTGATGATCAGTGAGTATGGGCTGCTTTTCACAGCTTTTTACTCACTGATCATCAGTGTAGTGTAAACACACAACACACCACACAGTGAAAACACAGTCCCCACATATGTCCCCAAAACACACATGTCCCCAAAACATACATGTCCCCAAATAATAAAAACACATGTCCCTAATAATAAAAACATGTCCCCCACATATGTCCCACTAAAATCACATGTCCCAATGATTATCTGCACACATATGTACGTGATCACCTGCACACATATGTACATGATC
Source organism: Lithobates pipiens (assembly GCF_037356315.1). NCBI lineage: Eukaryota > Metazoa > Chordata > Amphibia > Anura > Ranidae > Lithobates > Lithobates pipiens. Next base: position 165,013,527 of record NW_027507790.1, on the reverse strand, counting down.
ATTTGCGTACATATGTCCGTGATCACACAAACCAATTATTATACACTTAACGGAATTTTTTTTACCAAAAACATGTAGCAGAATACATTTTGGCTTAAATTTATGACAAAATTTGATTTTATTGGATTTCTTTTCAAATAGAAAAAAGAAAATATTGTTTTTTTCCCAAATTTCCGCTTTTTTTGCGCTTATATCGCAAAAAAAAAAAAAAAAACGGAGTCGTGAATAAATAACACCAAAATAAAGCTCTATTTGTGCGAACAAAATGATAACAATTTCATTTGGGTACAGTGTAGCATGACCGCGCAATTGTCACTGAAAGCGCTAGAGCGCTGAAAGCTGAAAATTGGGCTGGGAAGGAAGGGGGTGAAAGTGCCCTGTATTGAAGTGGTTAATCATCGCTGGGTGTTTTATTTTTTGCTAAATAAATGAAAAAATACAGGAAAAGTTTGCAAAGAAAACCCTGTTTTTCTTCATTTCTGTTATAAACTTTTGCAAATAAATTATCTTTTGTTCGTAAAGTTAGGTCAAAAATTAAAGCTATAGAGTCCACAAACTATAGTATATACAGTAGAACTGAAAATTGATCAATTCTCATTTCTTGAGGCCTGAAAATGCCAGGACAGTACAAACAGCCCCCAAAAGTACCCATTTTCGGAAAGTAAACAGTCCAAGGTATTTAGCAAGAGGCATGGTGAGTTTTTTGACGTTGTAATTTTTTGTCACAAAAATTTGGAAATTATGAAATAAAAAAATATATATTTTCACAGTTTTTTTTTACTTACTTTAGCCAGTAGACTCTGACTTTCAAACACACTGTGACTATAGCAATACAGTGTTAACATAGTAATATTGTACTACTCTGATCAGGATTTTTTTTTTGTACACATTATTATGGCTTATACCAATTCATTTTATTGGTAAAAGCAACCAGTTTTAATGAATGAAATTGGTTTATTCAGTGTCTTTTGTTGTGATTAACTGTGATTGGTGAAAGTTATTCACATTGTACAGATGGGCTGTGATTGGCTTGTCTGTACCATGTGTTCACTGTGACCAATCACAGCTAGCAACACAATTGTATTTAATTGATGGCATGAAAGGAAGCCATCCATTGTTTAAAATTGTCTCATGATCTGTTGTTATTGGTCACAGTAATCACATGGTACCAGCAATGGCCCCATGCAGTGATTAGTCATTGGCTGTGTCAGCAGTGTCCCCCCCCAGCTGTCATTTCACAATATGCCAGACGGGAAGGTGTTAAGTTGTACAACCGTATTTGATGCTTAACCACTTCAATACCAGGCACTTATACACCTTCCTGCCCAAGCCAATTTTCATCTTTCAGCTCTGTCGCAAATTGAATGACAATTGCGCGGTCATGCTACACTGTACCCAAACAATTTTTTTTTTCATTTTGTTCCCACAAATAGAGCTTTCTTTCGGTGGTATTTGATCACCTCTGCGATTTTTTTTTTTTTTTTTTTGCGCAACAAATAAAAAAAAGACAGATAATTTGGAAAAAAAAGTTATTCTTTGTTTCTGTTAAATTATTTTGTAAATAAGTATATTTTCTTCTTCAAAGATGGACACTGATATGGCTGCACTGACGGGCACTGATAAGGTGGCACGGATGGGCACCAATGAGGTGGCACTGATGGGCACCAATGAGGTGGTACTGATGAGGTGGCACTGATGATGGGCACTGTTAGGCGGCGCTGATGGGCACTAATAGGCGGCACTGATGGGTACTTAGGGTGGCACTGATAGGTGGCATGGATGGGCACTGATAGGTGGGCACTGATGGGCATGAATGGGCACTGATAGGTAGCACTGATGGGTGGCACTGACACTAATGGGTGGCATTGCTGGGCATCACTGTTTTTTATTGTGCCACAGAGGTGCCAGTCAGTGCATATTTGTGGGCACTGATTGGATTGATTGGACACGGCTGATCATGTGGTAAAGAGCCTCCGCCAAAGGCTCTTTACCGAGATTGGTGTAGTGGTGTGTCAGACTGACACAACGCACCACCAATCGCCATGATGCGTACCCCCACGGGTGCGCGGAAGCTGTTATCCTTCAGGGCGTCATATGACGCCCAGTCAGGATAACTGAACCACCGCCCGGCCATCATTCTGCTATAGGCTGGGCCGGAAGTGGTTAAAGACAGTTGGGTACACATATGGAAGATATTTTCCTGTTTAGGTAGGAGTTTTATCTTGTTAATAACAGGTATTAATTCTACTCTTTATATTTTATTATCCCCATACTAATTCTTACATGATGTAAGTAGATTATTTTTTTAGGTTCTTCTATGAACATTGTAGGTTTACTGTAACAAGCAAAGGAAAGGGATTCATTACCATTAGGTCCTTCTAGGCTCCTTGGGCTAAAATAAAGGAAATAGAAACCATAAGAAATGATATGGCTGCAGATGGCTTCGTTTACGGAGAGCTTGGTATGAAAAAGTCTAATAAATGACATCAGTTTGGCTTTACTCCAAGCCGGGTCTGTAATCTTAAACACAGGGATCTGAAGGCAGGAAGAGTTAATTGTTTAATTCCTCCTAATACATTATGTTTCTCTAGTAAAATATATACAGCTCAGATATAATTATTCCATGTTACGCTTTCTAGGATCTAGTTTTGCTCTGGGTTATATTAGCCTATACACTCTTCCAGGAACTATCTCTCAGATTTCTTAGAACTCCATTTTAGAAAAGCCATGCAGTAGGAATATGAGCAACCTGAATAATGTCAAAGAAATCTGAAAAACAAATTTGAATGTTTTGCTTATTCATCAATTCAGAAAGTCCTGTGTACAATTTTTGGATGCGCATTTTTAAATGTACTTTGCACAAACAATATGGCTCAAAAGGAAAATTAAAATAAATTTTAGGCGAGCATATATTTTAAATTGTTATTGTTTACGTAAAGTCATCCTATTGCCAGGCTATTGATTTTTAAGTGTTTACATATTTTTAGCAAGCTACAGGCACAGCAGGATCGCTCCACTAAAAAAATATATATAGAATATATAATTGCTGTACAGGCTATATCGAAATTGAATATTATTAAAAATGACCTTTCCTTTTCAATCTGAAGCTCTGTTATTTTCTGTAAAAGGCTATCTAATATGGCAACCTGGAGGCATTCTGTACACAGATGGTGTACAGAATGCCCACCAGAAATGTAATTTCCAGCTTGTGTAGTTGGCTTATTGATTTTCCCAGAAGTGTATCATAAAAGTCAGATTTTGAGCATCCCCTTGAACAAAAAGGTAATTTTTGGTGAGATACTCCCAAATGGAGGTGAGATACTCCCAAATGTTAATCATGTCTAAAGGGATACAGACTCTGCACCTTTCCTCAGTAGAACCTGCAGGTGATTGAACAATTATAAAATCACTCCCATTCACGTTCATTTTGCACATGGACACAGACAAATAAGCAGCTATTTTTTTCAGAATAAAAAAAAGGTAGGAATCCACAACAAAGTTATTTTTTTTTAAATTCTTTGCAATGTACATACTGTAAATGATCCAGAGGGGAATGTTAATTTTTTAACAAAAGTTGAGTTAATCTTTACCCCTTCCCACCGACAGTATGCATATATGCGGTCTCGGCTTTAGGGGGTTATCCTGGGGTGATGCATGCAGCTGCATACTTCATCCGGTACCGTTTTTTTCAGGGATAACAACTGATGCGGCTAAAGCTGCTCAGGGTCATTTGGGTAGTTTCTGTTGTCATTTATGATTTAAATTATATTTTAATTTTGAAATAGAAGTGCTGAATTTATATACATCATTATATGTGTTGCATGGTGAGTTCTGCACTAAGGCCAGCCATACACAGAGCAAATTTCTTTCCTGCATAGAAAGTGTTGATGCGGAAATCCCTCCTGCCAAGCCACTGTCTTCTCGTGATGGGGGGCGGGGGAAGCCATCCCCACAGAGAGAAGACAGTGAATATTGCTAGTGGCTATAACAGCCACTAGTGATAATTGCAGGTGAAACCCGGCAGGCTGGATATACCCAAGTTGATCAATCAATACACTCAGCCTGCCCATAAACAGTTCAAATCTCCACTGGTTCCTGCTGAACAGCCGAGATTCAAACTGTGTATGGCCTGCCTAAGTAGTGTGGCTGGCTAGTATTTTATAGGGGGTGTCTGAATTGCATTGTAGGGCAATAAAAATGAAAACCAAACTTAAGTTAATAAAGTCATTATCTCAGTGACTCGGCTCCCCCTGCTTCCTCTCCCAGTAGTGTCTCAGCAGCCTTCAAGCCTTCTAATCTCTAATGGAAGAGAGGGGGAGCAGGGGGGAGTTGAACTGCTGCAGCTACAAAGGATGGGGCATTTATTTCTTTTTAAGAATATCCAAATACTTGAATGTATGTTTGTTATGCAATCCCATTTACTCAGAAAGCCTAAAAGTCATTTTTAAAACAATCATTTATTTTTCTAGCTGTGTCTTTGGAGCAGGCATTTGGGCAAACTGCAAGCTACTTTGAACAAATTGAAAGTAAAGATAGAAAGGTATGGAGGGGGACAGGCTGAGTTTCTTCTCATTAATATATAATGCAGAATCCAAGCTTTTATATTTTAACCCTTAAAGGACAGACAGCGTTCAAATCTAGTTAATAACTGATAATGAGATCTGCAAGCACAATAGAGACAGTTTTAGACAGGTTAGCGCTCCAGCTCCCTTCTGAACATTACATAGAAGGTGAAAACCTCAGTAAAAGAAAAAGGTATGTGATTTGAAAGGAAAAATTTGACAAATACAAAGTAGGACGTATCCCAATTTGGCTAAAAAAGTGGAAGCACACTTTAACCCTGGAAATGAAAAGAAATGTCTGCACACCACAGTAATTATTATTATTATTATACAGGTTTTATATAGCGCCAACAGTTTGCGCAGCGCTTTACAACATGAGGGCAGACATTACAGTTACATTACAATTAGGTACAAGAGGAATCAGAGGGCCCTGCTCGTTAGAGCTTACAATCTAAAAATGATCCAAGATCCTTTATTGGGCATCCCAAGTGACACCATAGGACCAGATTGCCTGGTAGACACGTTTCACACAGTTCAGATGTGCTTAATCATAAAAGCGAAACTAGTAAATACACAGCTCGAATATGTGTGTGTGTGTGTGTGTGTGTGTGTGTGTGTGTGTGTGTGTGTGTGTGTGTGTGTGTGTGTGTGTGTGTGTGTGTGTGTGTGTGTGTGTGTGTGTGTGTGTGTGTGTGTGTGTGTGTGTGTGTGTGTGTGTTTGATGCGTGTACTCGACTTTCATCTATACTTTTTGCATGATCTGAAATGTGGTTGGTTGAGTAAAATCCCTGATAAATAGTTTTCATAATTCTTTATCTAAAACATTTTCTAGCTAAATGGGTGTCTAATCCTAAAAAAACTAAATAGTACTACATATGAGAGAAATTTAAGCAAAACAAAAAAACCAACAATAAATAAATAATAAATAAATAAAACTGTTTTAGTTAATTAATGGAAATCCTTTACTGCATGGAAATATCATTTGTCTTGTTAAAATGTGTATGGCTTGTATAAATGTGACGTGTATGATTGATTTGTTTGAATTATAATAGTTATAAAATAAAAGACCATGCAGGTGCCTTACTCTGTAAGGCTTGTTTGTTGTGACTCTCGGTAAAATATGAAACCGTGGTTTGTTTTTTCTCCTAAGACACATCTCTAAGGACCTGATTAGGTTCAGAGACAGTTTTTGTAGCTGCAGCATGCCAAGAGCGAGCCTGCAGTTAATATTCCTGGTAAGATGTGCCACACACACACAGGGGAGCATTTGCCAGCAGGTTGCCACCTGCCTTGAAGCAACATCAATGGACGGTGAAGACCCTTTCTGCTTAATTGGATCATTTAAATCCATAAGATAGCAACTGCGGCTTTCATCTCTGGAGCGATCATTTGACTTGTTTTAATGATGTTTAAAGATACAGTACCCACCACATAAATGTTAATAGAATTTCAACAGTATTGCATTTGTCTTGTATCTCACTCAGAGAAGCAAGATTTCCTTCTGTGTCCACTTCAATATACAGAAAGAAAGCGATTGTTCTGGGCTATGCTCTGCTTCTAAGATCTAGATGGCTTGAGGGGTATCATGTTTTAAATATGGGTATACTTCTGTTTGACGAGTGACAAAAAACAAAAGATTTTCTACATATAAATTGCTGCGCTAAATATAAAATAATACCAAAAATGCTTAAATAACAGGAATCATCCACAATCTACAAAATATGTGTGTCACCATGAAACAATATCATTATGGCATCAGTCCATTGTAACTAGTGATGGCCGAACGGTTCGCCCGGCGGTCGTTTCGCGGCGAATTTCCGACTTTCGCCGTCCGCGGGTTCGAACGCCTTTTTCCGTCGTTCGCCCCGGCGGACTTACGTGTTTAATGTATACAAGAACTTTAACCTTTCGTGACACGTTTATCATGTGTTACAGGACAACCAATTGAGACATGACAGCTCATGGACACTTGGACATTCCCCCTAACCTATAAATACACCCGATCCGGTGGCCATTTTACATTCTTTCTTCTGTCACTGTAGGGAAAGGATCCTGTGTGGAGTAGGGACAGAGAAAACGCTAGCTATTTGGTACACAAAAGTTCTTTTCAGGACTGGTATAGGTGTTAGGTCAGCAGCCTGAGTTTCTTTTGTCAGTTTAGATAAAGGGACAGAGCGCTGTATGCTGCTATTTTAGGGACAGCTCAGCCAGATTAGTCTTTCTTCATCATCATCATCATCATCATCATTAGCTGTTACTATCAGGTCCACAAAAGAGCTGTTCCAGCTAATCGTTCCAGCCTACTCTTTTCTGCCAATTTGTATAGGGACAGGCAGGAAGCAGTGTGTCAGGCAGTGAGGATAATTTTAAAGACTTGCTGTTACTATTAGTTCCACAAAGGTTCTTTTCAGGACTGGTATCAGTGGTACGGTAATAGGCTTGTACACGTATAATATTCTTTCTTCCAAATATAGAAAGAATATTATACTTGACTGCTGCCCTTCTGCTGCAGTCTGCTAATCATTCACAACTCACTTGTTCCACAAAGCTCTTTATCAGGACTGGTAACTTGGTCTGTCTAGGGTGCTACGGTACATAGGCTTGGGTGCGGTACAGTCTGCTGTTCTGTAAGGACCGCTATCGGTCCACAATACATAGGGTTGCCGTGCACTACTGCTGACCGCTGCCCTATACTGCAGCAGTCCTTCATTGGTATAGGGACTGACGTACAGTCTGCTAATCACTAACACACAACCTGCTTGGTCCACAAAAGTTCTTATAAGGACTGGTAACTTGGTATAGGGTGCTACGGTACATAGGCCTGAGTGCGTTACAGTCTGCTGTTCTGTAAGGACCGCTATCGGTCCACAATACATAGGGTTGCCGTGCACTACTGCTGACCGCTGCCCTATACTGCAGCAGTCCTTCAGCGGTATAGGGACTGACGCACAGTCTGCTAAACACTAACACACAACCTGCTTGGTCCACAAAAGTTTTTATAAGGACTGGTAACTTGGTATAGGGTGCTACGGTACATAGGCCTGAGTGCAGTACAGTCTGCTGTTCTGTAAGGACCGCTATCGGTCCACAATACATAGGGTTGCCGTGCACTACTGCTGACCGCTGCCCTATACTGCAGCAGTCCTTCATTGGTATAGGGACTGACGTACAGTCTGCTAATCACTAACACACAACCTGCTTGTTCCACAAAAGTTCTTATAAGGACTGGTAACTTGGTATAGGGTGCTACGGTACATAGGCTTGAGTGCGGTACAGTCTGCTGTTCTGTAAGGACCGCTATCGGTCCACAATAGATAGGGTTGACGTGCACCACTGCTGACCGCTGCCCTATACTGCAGCAGTCCTTCAGCGGTATAGGGACTGACGTACAGTCTGCTAAACACTAATACACAACCTGCTTGGTCCACAAAAGTTCTTATAAGGACTGGTAACTTGGTATAGGGTGCTACGGTACATAGGCTTGAGTGCGGTACAGTCTGCTGTTCTGTAAGGACCGCTATCGGTCCACAATAGATAGGGTTGACGTGCACCACTGCTGACCGCTGCCCTATACTGCAGCAGTCCTTCAGCGGTATAGGGACTGACGTACAGTCTGCTAAACACTAATACACAACCTGCTTGGTCCACAAAAGTTCTTATAAGGACTGGTAACTTGGTATAGGGTGCTACGGTACATAGGCTTGAGTGCGGTACAGTCTGCTGTTCTGTAAGGACCGCTATCGGTCCACAATAGATAGGGTTGACGTGCACCACTGCTGACCGCTGCCCTATACTGCAGCAGTCCTTCAGCGGTATAGGGACTGACGTACAGTCTGCTAAACACTAATACACAACCTGCTTGGTCCACAAAAGTTCTTATAAGGACTGGTAACTTGGTATAGGGTGCTACGGTACATAGGCTTGAGTGCGGTACAGTCTGCTGTTCTGTAAGGACCGCTATCGGTCCACAATAGATAGGGTTGACGTGCACCACTGCTGACCGCTCACCTATACTGCAGCAGTCCTTCAGCGGTATAGGGACTGACGTACAGTCTGCTAATCACTAACACACAACCTGCTTGTTCCACAAAAGTTCTTATAAGGACTGGTAACTTGGTATAGGGTGCTACGGTACATAGGCTTGAGTGCGGTACAGTCTGCTGTTCTGTAAGGACCGCTATCGGTCCACAATAGATAGGGTTGACGTGCACCACTGCTGACCGCTGCCCTATACTGCAGCAGTCCTTCAGCGGTATAGGGACTGACGTACAGTCTGCTAAACACTAATACACAACCTGCTTGGTCCACAAAAGTTCTTATAAGGACTGGTAACTTGGTATAGGGTGCTACGGTACATAGGCTTGAGTGCGGTACAGTCTGCTGTTCTGTAAGGACCGCTATCGGTCCACAATAGATAGGGTTGACGTGCACCACTGCTGACCGCTGCCCTATACTGCAGCAGTCCTTCAGCGGTATAGGGACTGACGTACAGTCTGCTAAACACTAATACACAACCTGCTTGGTCCACAAAAGTTCTTATAAGGACTGGTAACTTGGTATAGGGTGCTACGGTACATAGGCTTGAGTGCGGTACAGTCTGCTGTTCTGTAAGGACCGCTATAGGTCCACAATAGATAGGGTTGACGTGCACCACTGCTGACCGCTCACCTATACTGCAGCAGTCCTTCAGCGGTATAGGGACTAAGAGTTTTGTCACAGGGTCATTTAAAAAATGACATGCAGAGGAAGAGGCAGGCCCTTCCGCAGGGGTGGTAGGGGTAGGGCAGGAGCAACAGGCTTGAGCCAAAGTGGGAAGTTGCAGAAGGTGCGTTCAATTACTTTAAAGGATGCACCAGACTTGGTTGAGTGGCTCGCTCAGCCTTACTCTTCTGCACCCTCCTCATCCTCTCGATCTGCACCCTCTTCTTCACTCTCTGCTATGTGCACCCCCAAAGACACTACCACCAACAACACGACCACCACCACCACCACCACATACCTTCCGCTTGAGTCACTGGAATTATTTTCCGATCCATATCAAGAGGACATTTCTGATGCGCAGCCACTCTTGGTATTGGATCAGGAAGAGGAGGTAGCAACAAGCGCTACTCAGCAGTCTGACGCCAGTACCCAGATCAGCCCAAGGAGGAGGTTGGTCCCCGGTGTTGCTGCCTACTCTACTTATAGCGGTGGGGAAGGTGACGTTGATGATGACGTGTCTAGTGATGTCACGTGGGTGCCCACAAGAGAGGAAGAGGAGGGGAGTTCAGAGGGAGATATGGACCAGCAGATAGGGAGGAGAAGCAGCAATGACTTACATTGCACAGCAGGGACAAAGCAGACTGCAAATGTATCAGGAGCGAGTCATCGACCATGTACGGTCACATCTGGCGCTCCCAGGACACCGGCACATGGCTCCGCAGTGTGGGCTTTTTTTAACGTGTCCGCTGCTGACAATAGCGTTGCCATCTGCAATCTTTGCAGTCAACGCGTTAGTCGCGGTAAGCCCAATACTCACCTAGGGACGACCGCCTTAAGAAGGCACATGAGCAGCCATCACCGAGCCCAGTGGGAGCAACGGAACACACAAAGCCACACTGCAGGCTCTCACCGTCCAGCCTCGTCTTCTACTTCTCCTTCTCCTCTCTCCTCACAATTGTCCTCCACTCCACCTTCCATCACGCCAAGCTCACATTTTTCTGCAAAAAGGCAGGCTTCCGTGGGCCTAATGTTTGAGCGTAAAAAAATGATGACGCCGGATAACCCTCTTGCCCAACGGTTGGCGGCTGGCTTGTCAGAACTCATAGCCCGCCAACTACTGCCATATAAACTGGTGGACTCGGAGGCCTTTCGCAAATTTGTGGCCATTGGAACACCACAATGGAAGGTCCCAGGAAGGAAGTATTTCTCAGAGAAGGGCATCCCAGAGCTATATGGCCATGTTCAGCGGCAAGTGAATGTATCTCTGGCACACAGTGTCGGTGCCAAGATACATCTGACCACAGACACGTGGTCTAGCAAACACGGGCAGGGAAGGTATATCAGTTTTACTGCCCACTGGGTGAACCTTCTGACGGCCGTCAAGCATGTAACCCGTGGCACCCGTGTAGATTTGGTTTTACCGCCACGGATTGCATGCAGGCCTGACTCTTCTTCTCCTCCTCCTACTCCATCCTCCTCCCTCTCCTCCTCAGCTGCCTCCTCCTTTTCCGCTGCTAGCGTCTCTTCCACTGCACCGCCCAAGCTCCCCAGAACCTATTCCACATGCCAGGTGAGACGTTGCCATGCCGTGCTGCGTCTGTTGTGCCTGGAAGCAAAGAGCCACACTGGCCCGGCACTCCTTTCAGCTTTGCGTTCACAGGCAGATGAGTGGCTAACACCGCTCAATTTGACAGTTGGTAAAGTGGTGTGTGACAACGGTGCCAATCTGCTTAGCGCATTGAAACAGGGCAAAATCACGCATGTGCCGTGCATGGCACACGTCTTAAACTTGGTCGTGCAGCGATTCCTTGTCAAATACCCTGGGGTCCAGGACATCTTGCGGCAGGCAAGGAAAATCTCGGCCCATTTCAGAAGATCTTACACGGCCATGGCTCGCCTTGCTGACATTCAGCGGCGACACCATCTGCCGGTCAGACGTCTTATTTGCGATTGCCCGACGCGATGGAACTCAACCTTCTATATGCTTGATAGGCTGCTCCAGCAGAAACGTGCAGTTAACGTCTACCTGTATGAACTCTGCGAAAGAAACGGTTCTGGGGAGCTGGGTTTTTTTTCACCGCGCCAGTGGCTGCTCATGCGCGACACATGCAGACTTCTGCGGCCATTTGAGGAGATCACCAAACTGGTCAGTCGCAGCCATGGCGCCATCAGTGACATGGTACCTTATGCCTTCTTTCTGGAGCGTGCATTGCGTCGTGTCATTGATCAGGCTGTGGAGGAGCAGGAGCGGGAAGATGAGGAAGTCGCAATGCTGGATGAATTCCCAGGGGGGGCTACTCTATCTGAGACAAGTCAACAACAGGAGTCTGATGAGGAGTCAGAGGAGGATGGTGCCGGGGCGGATGAGCAGGAGCAAGAAGAGCATGCTTTAAACCTTTCTGGGATCCCTGTTGTGCGAGGATGGGGAGAGGAGAATGAAGAGGACGACATTATCCTGGATGATGAGCAGGAGCCAGGCCACCACACCGCTTCCACTTTAGTGCAAATGGGGGCCTTCATGCTCCAGTGTTTTAATAGGGACCCCCGTATAAAAAGCATGAGGGTCAAGGACCAGTACTGGGTGGCAACGTACTTAGACCCCCGGTACAAACACAAAATGGCGGAAATGTTACCGCCGTCGCAGAGGGCTGTCAGAATGCAGCACTTCCAGGCCTTGCTTCGAGAAATGCTGCATTCTGCTTTTGCGTGCGCTGGCAGAGGAGCAATTCCCACTCCCAGAGAAGGATTTGCGGGTACCAATCCAACAGCGCCTGCAAGAAGAGGCCGGTTTGAAGATGTGTTGGTGACTTCGGATATGAGGTCATTCTTTCAGCCGACCCATCGACAGGTGTCATCCGGATCCAGCATCAGGGAACGCCTAGACCATCAGGTGTCCGACTACATTGGGTTAACGGCCGATGTGGACGCTCTGAGGAGTGATGAACCCCTAGACTACTGGGTGGGCAGGCTTGACCTCTGGCCAGAGCTTGCCCAATTTGCAATCGAACTGTTGGCTTGCCCCTCATCCAGTGTCCTGTCCGAAAGGACGTTCAGCGCAGCAGGGGGGATTGTGACCGATAAGCGTACTCGCCTAGCTCACCACAGTGTTAACTACCTCACATTTCTAAAAATGAATGAGGCATGGATCTCGGAGGAATTCAACACATGTGATCAGTAGACCATGTATATGTCTATAAACAATTTTTGGAATCAAGCACACAGACCTTCTTAATTCATTTGGCTCACTTCCCTGACCCAAAAAAGCACACCGTACTATATGCCCCTACCCTCCTCTTTGAAGAGGTTGAGCGGTGTCATATTTCTACTGGGGCTGCTTATTATGAGGGGTTCCCACCATCCCTGTGCTGTGCTGACTTCCTCCTGGGTGTTCTTATTATGAGGGGCTCCCACCATCCCTGTGCTGTGCTGACTTCCTCCTGGGGGTTCTTATTATGAGGGGATCACACCATCCCTGTGCTGTGCTGACTTCCTCCTGGGGCTGCTTACGGTGCTGCTGTCAGCGCTGTATGTCACGGAGCTGCTGTCAGCGCTGTATGTCACGGAGCTGCTGTCAGCGCTGTATGTCACGGAGCTGCTGTCAGCGCTGTATGTCACGGAGCTGCTGTCAGCGCTGTATGTCACGGAGCTGCTGTCAGCGCTGTATGTCACGGAGCTGCTGTCAGCGCTGTATGTCACGGAGCTGCTGTCAGCGCTGTATGTCACGGAGCTGCTGTCAGCGCTGTATGTCACGGAGCTGCTGTCAGCGCTGTATGTCACGGAGCTGCTGTCAGCGCTGTATGTCACGGTGCTGCTGTCAGCGCTGTATGTCACGGAGCTGCTGTCAGCGCTGTATGTCACGGAGCTGCTGTCAGTGCTGTATGTCACGGAGCTGCTGTCAGCGCTGTATGTCACGGAGCTGCTGTCAGCGCTGTATGTCACGGAGCTGCTGTCAGCGCTGTATGTCACGGTGCTGCTGTCAGCGCTGTATGTCACGGAGCTGCTGTCAGCGCTGTATGTCACGGAGCTGCTGTCAGCGCTGTATGTCACGGAGCTGCTGTCAGCGCTGTATGTCACGGAGCTGCTGTCAGCGCTGTATGTCACGGAGCTGCTGTCAGCGCTGTATGTCACGGTGCTGATGTCAGTGCTCTGTATTACGGTGCTGCTGTCAGTGCTCTGTATCTCCTGCACCCTCTTGTTTGCCTACCCTGGTCCCTGACCTTCCCTCTCCTCCATTGCCTTCATTAGCTCCATAGTCCTGAATTGTCAGAACAATTTCCCAAATAAAAAAAAAATGCTTGTAGTTATCGATCCCAAATTCACCTCATACATGTATTATGCTATTGTCCAGGTGGTGGGACTACGTGCTACCCCCTAATAATTACCCCGTGGCCGCAAATTCGACCTAAAGGTTTGCGAAATTCGCCTCCCATTGAAGTCAATGGAGCCCGCGGCGAACGGTCGTTTTCGCGAACGTTTGTGTCCGTTCGCGTTTCGCGTTCGCGAAACGTCCCGTCGGAAGTTCGTCCATCACTAATTGTAACCAAAATAAAATCCAAGAAACAGTCCCACAGATTCTAAGTGCTGACTATTCTTTTTGATTGTTTATAAACTATTTTCTACAGCTGCAGGCCCCCAAGAAAGGCTTTGATTTTGTTTACAACCTTGTAAAATTAGTTGGGGGTTTGGAAAAGGGTGGTAATATTAACTGAGAGTATAAATTATATTTTAATTGGTATTGGGAAAATATTCTCTAGTACTTGGCAAGCAAAGGAATTAGTGCCTAACTGCCTATAGATATGACAATAAGAAAATAAAACATGTTATAAAGCAAATACAGTAATAAATGCACAGTAAACTTGGAGATTGCACTTAAAGTATAAGTCCACCTTTGTTCACCTTTTTTACAGCTTCCCTATGTACCAATATAGCATTAATGTACTTATCTGGCAAAAATAAAACAGCTTTATATTAATTCTACAGTGGCTTACCTCACTGTCTTCATGGCTATTTAAACACACTGCTCGATTACTTCTACATTACTTCCTGGAAAGACTTTGTATTTTTGTCAGTCATGACACAGGAAGGAGTTAGCCAGATGAGGGTAAATGATGCAGGGTGTGTGCTAATAAGGTCATCTGGTGAACTCCTTCCTGTATCATGACCTATAGTCTGACCAGGAAGTAAGGCAGAAATAATCGAGCAGTGTGTTTAAACAGCTATGAAGAGAGTGAGGTAAGAATTAATAGAAAGCTGTTTTATTTTTGCAAAATAAGTACATTAATGCTATATTGGTACACCAAAGTGAACAAAGGTGAACATAGCCTTTAAAATATCATTTACATTGTAAAAGGTGTGCAAGAACTACCAGTGATAACAGTATGCCGATATAGTGAACCAATTCACTAAAATGTAGGAGTTAATTTAACCACTTCAAGACCAGAGGTCAATGCCTAGATGCCCAAGCCAACTTTAGCAGGGTAAGCATGCATCAGTTAACTTGACAACAATATATTTTCAAGGGCAGATAATTATATATAATTATATCTCACATATCTACACTATAGCAAATCTCAGTACAGCCAGAGGATGGCAGTGTGTATCTGCAAGCTGATGGCTTATATTGTAAATTAAGCTTCCAGCCTGCATATGATCACTACTCCATAGATGACATAGTGATCACGTGACAAAGATGTATTCTAATTCATTCCCATTTATTAGTGGTTCAGGATTCAAAGCCAGTAGGGATGAGATTCATATCTGGGACAAGGCCCAGGGGTCCACTACAGGCTGTCAGTGAGTGACAGCAGCAATGTGAGGGATATTTTAGAGGGCATCAGATCAGTCCAGGGCCAGGGGGCAATTCCGGGACACTGTACTGTCCCAGAATAATGGTACCCAGGACCGGGGACAGACCTGCTAATTGGGGGATTGTCCCGGGCAATCCGGGACACATGGGCACCCCAGGCGAGGCAGGGTTCGCCCATGAACTCTTGTTATTCTCAGTTCGTGGATCAGATTAACTAAATTACCAGATTTGGCCATGTTCATTAGCCAAAGCATCCTGCTGCTACTGCAGAAGGAACATATTCATTTGATGACAGTATTATTACCACAAATAAATGTCAACTTACCACTGTGAGGGTTAGATGATGAGGCTACACATATGCTGCCCCTCCCTCTATCGCCAGCCAGGCTGCATGCTAAGAGAAGGGTCTGGTACTAATATTTGGATGGATCCACCAATTTTTTTTGTGGGGTCCCATTGTGATAAATCTAAACCAGGCCCTCATTAAGGATTTGTCTTGTATTGGTTTTTAGGGGGACCCCAACACAAAAAAAATATAAAAAGCAACAACATTCCCCTAAAAATCCATACCAGGCCTTTATCCTTGATGAGGGTCTAATATGTATTTTGGGGGGCCCCACACAAAAAAATTAAAACAGTGTGAGGACCCTTGAAATGTAAACTAGGCCCTCTTTAAGGATGAGGGTCTGGTATGGATTTTGAGGAGGAAAACCCTGGCATTTTTTGTTTATTTTGCTAGCTGATGTCAAACATTATGGCTATGACCATATGCGGCCAATGACTTTTCCTGGGTTTCCCAGCATCTTTGTTTACAAACAAAGCAGGCAGGGGATTGGAAATGCCTGCCATCCTACAAACATTTTCTTTTAAGAATTGTACATTTTGAATGTTTCACTTTAAGCTTTGCTAGAAAAAAAACCTGCCCCCTCCAAATGTGTTTTTTTTGTTGTTAATGTCTTGCATTGGTACATGTCCTCCCTAGCATAGTCCAGCATTACACACAGTGAGTGTTCTCTCTAGTAGATAATATACAGTTTGTTATATTTAATACATGAAAAATACAGAATAGTATAAAAAAAATTAAAATGTAAAAATCCCTTCAAAAACACTTTACCACCAGAAAAAAAAACTTTGCATGTTAACCCTTTCATGCCTAAGCCTATTTCTGACATTTGTTGCTTACAAGGTAAAATCTGTATTTTTTGCTAGAAAATTGCTTAGAACCCCCAAACATTATATATATTTTTATCAGAGACCCTAGAGAATAAAATGGTGATCATTGCAATATTTTATGACCCATGGTATTTGCGCAGTGGACATTCAAACAATTTTTTGGGAAAAAATACACTTTCATGAATCAAAAAAAAAAAAGAAACATTAAAGTTAGCCCATTTTTATTTTATTTTTTATGTTAAAGATGATGTTATTCCAAGTAAAAAGATACCTAACATGTTATGCTTTGAAATTGCACATACTTGTGTAATGGCGATAAACTACGGTACCTAAAAATCTCCATAGGCGATGCTTTAAAATGATTTACGGCTACCAGGTTAGAGTTACAGAGGAGGTCTACACCTTTAGACAGCGGAATTGTCAGTCTGGAGAGAGAGGAGTTTTAGACCCCTTGCCCAAGGGCGTTCAGTTTAGGACCATCTGTCAGTTTTTAAGACGGATCCAGACTGAACCAGAATGTAGGTCTACGGATGTGCGAATGTAAACGGATGATCATCCGTTTAAATCCTTCTACATCCATGTCCATTCAGATCCGTTTTTTTGCTTTTTTTTTACGGAACAGACAACATCCAGATCCGTTGACAAGAAACGCAACAAAAATCATCACATTCATTCTGTTTATGTCCATTTTTAGGCAAGAAGCATTTTTTGTTTATACATTTGTCACCTTTGATTGGCCTCTGCAACAACTAGGAAAAAAACAGATGCAAACACGGATGTAGACTGATGTAAACTGAACTGAACAGAAAACAGATGTGCAAACTGATGTAACCTGAATCGTTTTTTTCTTTGAAAAAAGGTGACTGAATGGATGGCATCTGTGTGATTGGGGCTTAGACTGGCAGATTTAGCTGGGCTTGACTAACAAATTGAAGCTGAACTCCACTTTATAAGCAGCTACAGCAAAGAGTTGTAGTCCTTTTTGTGATAAAGGTTTTAGCCTCGGTTCATACTATGAGCCGCATGTGAATCATATAGGAACTGCACCACATTCCTGTTCAATTTACATGCGATTCAGTGTGGTGAGATTTGAGTCTATTCATTTTGAATGGGCTCAAGTCGCACCTCGCACGAAAGTCATGCATGCAGCAATTTTGGAACTGCACTGCAACCAGATCACTTGGAACTGCTGTACCATGTGATCTGGTGTTGGCAAATGCACTGCATTTGGGGTATCGTTAAGATGTTACTGACACCCGCAGCAGATCACAAAGGCAGTGCAATTTAAATGCAGTTTCCTACACTGCATTAGTGTGAACCTGGGCATTGATAAATGTAAGCACCCCTGTCCGTGCTAAATGATTTGTCTCATCCCTATACCTGCTACTTTGTCTGGACAACTGAGTCTATTAACCATTTGCCGCCAAATCATGTACCTGGTACGTCACTTGTCTTCAAGTGGTTGCAGCTGCAGGCCTCACCCCGACACTCTTTTTTAGAGCCAATGGTCGGCTCTCTTGTAATAGCAATTGGAGTGGCTAACTAGCCACGCGATTGCTATTACAAGCAGTGGGAGGGGATGTCCCCCCCTCCCGTGGCCTTCATCGGCTCTTCTGGGCTCTTCCATCCCACCGAGAGAACCAACCTACTAGCCAGCACATCTCCCGGCTAGTCGGAGACCCATACAAAGCCAGAATCGGCTTTGATTGGGTCTCCACTATGGTAACCTGGTAGCAATGGCATGACATCACATCCAGTTTACCTGGATGTCTATAGTGCCATTTTTTGAAAATCAAATGTATTCAAAAATACAAGTCTTGGCATTTTGAATGCTTTCAAGCACAAAGGAGGGATTTATACCTGTCATATGCCTATTGCTGTTTACATTACTTGTGACAGCAATAAAAGTGATCGAAAAAAATAAAACAGTGTAAAAATAAAAATAATAAATTAATAATTAAAAAAAAAGCTAGCGCATAAAGGCAAACGCGTGCGTCGGTCTCGCCTGCACACAAACAGCAACCGTTCTACACATGTCATGTACTGTCGTGAATGTCAGATGATGGGCAATAATTCTAGCATTAGACCGCCTCTGTAGATATAAAGTGGTAACCGGTAAAGGCCTTTAAAGTGTCACTTATGAATAGTAAAATGTATATCGTTTGTTGCCATTACGTGGGCGGGCGCAATTTTAAAGCATGCCATGTTTGATATCTATTTACTCGGCATGACATCATCTTTTATATGAAAAAATAGGGTTATATATTGTGTTTTTTTGTATTAAAATTTTAAAAAGTATATATTTTCACAAAAATTGCATTTGAAAAACCGCTGCGCAAATACCGTGTGATATAAAAAAATTGCAAAACCCACCAATTTATTCTCTAGGATCTCTGCTTTAAAAATATATAATGTTTGGGGGTTCTAAGTCATTTTCTAGCAAAAACAAATGTAAACAAAACGTGCCAGAAAAAGCCTGGTCTTCAAGTGGTTAAGACCCCTTTCACACCAGGGCGTTTTGCAGGCGCTATAGCATTAGAAATAGCGCCTGCAATCCGCCCTAAAGAAGCTGCACCATTGTGTGCAGTGTGAAAGCCCTGAGGGCTTTCACACTACAGCGGTGCGCTGGCAGGACGTCAGAAAAAAGTCCTGCCAGCAGCTTCTTTGGAGCGGTGAAGGAGAGGTGTGTTTACCACTCCTCCACCACTTCTCCCCATTGAAATCAATGGGGCAGCGCTGTAATGCCACCGGCAAAACGCCGCTATTGCGGCGTATTGCAGGCGGTTTTAACCCTTTTGCGGCCACTAGAGGGGGTAAAATCGCCCGGCTAGTGGCCGAAATGCGCCGCAAATCCACCGCAAATCCGGCGGTAAAATGCCGCTAAAAATAGCGGCGTTTTACCGCCGACGCTATCAGCGGTGTGGTGTGAAAGGGGTCTTAAGGAAGTTGAAAAATAACTTACTGGCCGGTTCTCCAGGGGAAAATAAGGAAAAAAAAGCTGTGTTCTCCCTGTGCCTGTGTGGGTTTCCTCTGGGTGCTCTGGTTTTCTCCTATGCTCTAGTTACGGACCTTAGATTGAAAGCTCCTTGAGGGCAGGGACTTATGTGAATGTATAATATATATGTAAGGCACTGTTTAAATTGATGGCTCTACACCTGCAATTAAGGTAAGTACCTGTAATCAATAAAGAAAAGAAAACAAACACAGCCATTACATCAAAGAATTAGTCAGCTTTAATACCATTTTATTTTTGGGTTTAACATTTCTTATTAATTTGCATTATTTATGTAGCGTCCAAAAACCCTTTGCAGGGCGGCCTTGACTTATTGGGCTTACCAGTTACCTTCTCTTGGCCTGCTCTTCCACGTCTGGGGGTTCCCAGGGTTGATACCCAACGACTTGAACACTGACACAGATGAAGTCCTCTTTAAAAGGGTTTATTTTGCAGCAACAATTTTCAATCACACAGTATCTTAGGGAACAGAGGGCACGGGTGAAGAACTCAGGTACCTTGAACTGCAGGACTAGCAAAGTCTCTATTTCCACCCAGAGAGTAGCCACTTGCAGCTGGGTTCTTCAAGGCTGAACAGATCTCTAGCCAGAGATCATGGCAGCCAGCACGTTGACTCAAAACTTGAACAATCAACTAACAGTGAACAGGAACCTTTTTCTTCTATACCTGGAACGTTTCCTGCCTCCTCAATGGTACTGGAAAAGTGTGAATTTGTCAATGTCCTTCCCAACTCAGTAACCAGGCACTTCCCAGGATGCCACTTGCCGTCCCTCCCCTGAAGAGTCCTTCCCCGGTCACTTCCACGAGCTGTGGTGTCCCTCCAAGCTGAGAGCACACCCGGACACTTTGAATCCTCCCTCAGTTATTGCGCCTCGGACCAGCAGGTTCCGAGACTCGGGAACAGACGGATCCCTACCCCAGACCAGGCAGGTCTATCAGCGGCCACTGACAGGAACATGTTGCGGGATATCAAACACCCCGTGACCGGGACCCCACACAGGGCTACCCTGGTCCTGGAACCAGAACAGACCACACGGGTCTCACGAACACCTCCCCTCACGTGACCCACACCCCTTAAGTACCCCTTCCCAGACTCCTCAGCGGGCCCCAGGACTCCCACTGATTGGCTCAGAGAAGACTGATACCTAAACATCCAACCAGACCTGGTTCTGACCTGTCATGTGCACCTCACCGTCACATGACCAGGCAGAACTTCCAAACACAGTCTGGCCAGACTGGTTTTAAGGCCTACCTACACAATTAACCCTCAGAACCTTTATTGTTCTGAGGCAAAGAAAACTACATTTACATGCGTGTGACATTTCATCCAAAATGTCATCCGCTACATTTGTAATTACATTTTTTATTTATTCAAATTTTTATTACTTTACATTTTTACTATCAGAAGGGGGCTCCTACACTTTCTCCTATGACAGCCACAAACCCAAATCCATTTCTGTGTCTCCAACAAAAGGGAAGGATTGGTGGACAGATGTTCACCAATCCTCCACCACTCTGTCATCCTTAATGCTGCTCGCTATCCTGAATGCCTGGTATCAACGATGAGCATTACTTAGGCTCAGGATCCATTGTTAAAACAGTTTATAGAGAGTTAACTTTATATTGAATTTGAATCCCGAGTAATGCTTGGAGTTAATGCCAGGGAAATTAAACTTAAAGCGGAGGTCCACCCTAAAATGGACCTCCGCTCATCGGAATCCCCCCCCCCCTCCGGCGCCACGATTGGCACCTTTCAGGGGGGAGGGGGGTGCAGTTACCTGGATAATCCAGGTAACTGCACCCACTTCCGGGATAGCTGTCTGCGGAAAGGGGCGTAGATTACGCCTGTTTCCGCAAGTGCCCGCCCCTTTGCGCAAGTGCCCCGCTGCCTGCTGGGAAACACACAGATCCCAGAGGCAGCGGGGACCGTCCTGATTGCGCCGCGCTCCTCGCGCATGCGCAGTAGGGAACCGGGAAATGAAGCCGAAAGGCTCCATTTCCTGATTCCCATACCCAAGATGGCGGCGGCAGCACCCAAATGTCGATCTAGAGATCGGCTTCAGGTGCCGACATCGCGGGCGCGCTGGACAGGTAAGTGTCACTATTTTAAAAGTCAGCAGCTGCAGTATTTGTAGCTGCTGACTTTAAAAAAATAAAAAAAACGCGGAGTCCCGGCGGACTCCCGCTTTAATAAAAAAAAACGAATAAAGAATATGCACACACTGAAAATAGAGTAACTCTTTTAATTGTGCTTCTATAATATATTTCTCTCGTTTATGTACAGTATATTAACAATTCTGTTTTGTTATGGTATATTTTTAATCATGCATTTATATTTGTTATTCCATGCAGCATAACCTTCACACTATACTGCTCAGCATCACCTTTGATGTTTCAAGATCATTTTGTCTGCACATACATTTTTACATTTTTTTTTCCAAATTTACTTACTGCCCTCAAGTTCATAAGGAACCCAATCAACAAGCACGGCTCTATCCCTTTTCCTTATGTTACTCAATTCAATTAAAATTGGATTAATGGTGTGTTGTTTGCCATCATTCTCTGGATAAGAACCGCTCAAACACTTTAATTTTGTTTATACACTGTTTCTTTGGTGGTAAAACATATGGCGAAACTGTCCCCAAAGAATAAATCACTCCATACGAAGCTCCAGACTTCTACAGATGGATGTTGCAGTGGTCGATATTTGGAGAATTCAAAGGCTGGGTGGTCCAACTCCACATCATTTCAACAAAGACAAGAAATGTAAAGAGTAAAGTGTTATGATAACACAAGATAATACGACATAAATATAGTAATGTACATGGGACCTCAATCACTATACTTAGTACATAACCGGCACTGATGCAAGTGGATCAGCCAAAGTTTATGAAATCTGTCATTTTAATAAATAGAATATATTTATATATTTAAAGAAATACAGATGTGTCCATGCATTTTTGTATATAGTAGCTTATATTTCCAGTAATCCATAGCAACAGACAGAGTCCATATTTCTCAAAGCATTTGGGATGGATATTATATGCTGCACTCTGTATTATTGTGTGTGTATTCCTAGAATGCATAGTGTGTTGTAAATTACAGAAGTAGGGAGAAAGCTCTTTTGGCCAAACTTCTCCTGTGGTCACAGGCGTACGCTTAGTTCTGCACACCTGTTACCCAGATCCAGCTGACAGCAGGCTAAAGCCCACTGTTGTCTGACATCACAGAGCCAGTGTAGGCTCTGTAGGGGTCTCTTGTCAATAATGTAGGGATCTGCCTAAATGCCTAACCAGCACCTCGCTCAGCCTCTCAGCACACTGCTGAGAGCCTGAGCAAGTCCCTCCACAGTCCTCTGCTCGAGTAAGCACTGGGGGGGGGGGTGACTTACAATTACATATTAACTGTCCATTTTATTGCCACTCCGCCACCTGTGTGAATGAGGCCTAAGGCTTTGTTTGTGAGCTGCAATGCATCGGCTACATGGAAACAGCCTTATGTCAAAATTTGACATCCATGCAGCGGCTGCATGCACACTGCCAATTCTGACATGAAGCTGTATCTCCCCGCAGCTCAGGGGGAGATGCAGGCGCAAAAACAAAGGTACCCTGTAGGCAAGACAAGTGCCAGTGACTGTCTGAACGAACCCTTACAAATCATAGCAACACTCTGATTAACCCTTTAAAGTTTAATTAAATGCCAGCCGCTGGCAACTGTGCCTGGAGCATGCAGGGCACACACTCTCTATACAGCTGTTTTTGCAATATTGCACGCAAAAGAGGCTGCATATTTGTGTGTTGTCAGCGCCAAGAGGATAAACTGAGACCATTTATTTTAGCAACACTCTGATTAACCCTTTAAGGGGTGTTGGATGCCGAGAGGCGGGGTTTATGATCATGGAACTGCCATGAGTGGCTGTCACAGCAATCACATGATCAGAAAGCTCCCAAACGAAAGCAGCCACCGGGAGCTTTCCATTATCCACAGTTAACTCTTGGGAGCACACAGGGCGCGCACTCTTGGTACATCGTTTTTTGCAATAATGCATGCAAATATGTGGCCGCTCTGCACCAAGGCCCACCCACCAAGAGGCAATTTTTTTTTTTTATTATTACTAATATGGTTTTAATGAATTACAGGTACATTATCAATATAGTGAGTTTGTAAATGATTGCCTTCAAAATCAGAATCTGAGTCTTAATAGTGTTTTACATTTATTTGAACTGGTGACAACACAGTTTTATTCCAATGAAAATCATTATAGTATATTAGACATTTCCACCCTTTTCTAAACAAATTTTCAAGAAGCGGGGCTCCCATGAAAGTGTTAAAGTTCATAGATTAACCCATGGCCACAGGCTGCATATTACTCATTACCACTCGCATATATCACAAAAATTAGGCTTCACTGTAGTTTATGGAAACAATCTGAGACTTCAAAGGCCATGTCCCCTCCAGTGATACGAGGAGGAAGTAAGAGACATAAAAGACGTGGAAACTATAGAGTCAAGAGGAAATGCAGTGCTATGGGTCAGCGCAAGGTCCATAGTAACTCAATTCAAACTTTTTTTTCTTCACGTTAAACAGCTGAACACTAAACAGCTGTGTATTACATTTAATAAGATACTGCTCACATATGTAGTCAGCTTGTTGGGTTTAGTTAATAATAATATAGGTCTCTAGAATTATTTCATAAATGCAACTGCTTGTGAAGGTGGGCTGATTAATAAAGGTTTTGGGGCTCCAATGAAAACAGAAGTGCCAAATTGATCTATAGAGAAAGCCAGTTAATAGAGGACTGTGACTGTCACCAGTGCAGCTAGTCCCTTGAGTCGGTCTGACAGTGTTATCACACAATCTTCTCTGTATGCAGCTGAAACCTTTTAAGATTCTGAGAGGATTAGCTTTACATTTGATTGCAAAGCATAACTGTTTGTGCCGAACACACTATCTTCCCTGCCATGTCTCCTGATATGCTAGTGCAAAGATCAAAATTATTCCACAGCGATGCTAAGATAGTGTCATGTAGCATCTCTGCTTAAATTATTTATGCTGTGATTGATTAAACAATAGGAAAGCTGGCCTGATTAAAGCAAGGAATTAAAATGGCATTAATTCCCTTTTAATTCACATTTCTGCTTAATAACGTAATAATCAATTTATACCTTCAGGGGAATTGCATCCATGCTACATTTCTACTCTTCATTTCACCCCTATACTTGTGCCACTCTTATTGGTAAAAACAATACATGTACAATAATAAATCTGAATATATATATATATATATATATATATATATATCTTTTTTTTCAGTTTTATTGTTCAGCATACTGAATATACCTGGCCCTGTATCTATCCTTTGTATATCAGTAACAATGTCAATATGTTATGCAAACCCACTGAATACAGAACAATATGACTTAACCCTCTGAAAGGGGCATAAAAAAAATAAAGAAAATTGTATTGATTTCGCCTTAAAGTGATTTAAACCTTAATTTTTTTTTTTTTTTTTCAGAATAACATACATGTCATACGTACCTGCTCTGTGCAACGCTTTTACATACAGCAGCCCTGATCATGTCCTTCCGGGGTCCCCCTCCGACGCACCAGGCCCCTCCTCTTCGACGAGTACCCCCCACAGAAACACACTTTCCAAGGAGGCACCCAAGATTGAATAAAGACGCCAGTCCATCCGAGCTGCTCTGCCTATGTCTATTGACACAGAGCAGGCGGCCAATGGCTCCCACTGCTATTACTCTGCCCAATGAGGAGAGAGGCAGCGGCAAGAGCTGCTGCTCTCATGCACATCGCTGGATCGGATCGGGTTCAGGTAAGAAAAAGGAGGGGGGCTTGGGGGATCCTGCAGCACGAAAGGTTTTTACCTTAATGCATAGGTTCATTTCTCTTGATTTTTTCTTTTGATGGTGTCTGGATACAGAATTCTTTAAGCCCTTTGAGGTTCACTGTAATCAACAAATATACCTTTCTCAGCACTCATTTTATACTTTTTTCTTTATAAAATGTATGTATGCCATTTTTTTTTTAAGATTTTCACATGCTTTTTCTTATTATTATAAAAGGGAAAAGATCCTGCACTGATCCACCTATAATGTGTAATAAAACAACACCACTAATCAACCCAAAAATCAATGGATAGGTAATTAACACAATCCACAAATCATGAGCGACATGCGGTGAGGTGAGTGGCGTGTGAGGCACTGGCTAGTATCAGAGTAAGAGCAATAATTTTAGCATTGTACCTCCTCTGTAACTTTAAACATGTAATCTGTATGGATATTTTTAAGTACTGAAGTTTGGCATCACCAAAAAAACACATTTAAAAAACTGCTGCGCAAATACAGTGTAACATAAAAAGTTGCAATGACATAATTTTATTCCCTAGGGTGTCTGCTAAAACAATATATATAAAAATATAAAACTAAAAAAATTATGATTATTACATGTAGGAGAGAAGTGTCAGAATTGGCCTAGGTGGCAAGGGGTTAATTACCATAAGTAATATACAAATAGTTATTATATAAGGACATTTACTTTATTTTAAAAAACTACTCAAGCAGGTGGCATAACGGACAAATTACTGAACTTTGAAGTTGTAGCTTCAAACCAGTAATTTCACAATAAATAGATAAATAATAAATTATTATCTTATAACATATAGCATAATAATAAATTATTTAGCTTGGGATTGTGGGTAAATCTTATACCGTTATATTGTAGTTAAGAAGGCTGGGCTGGAAGGAAGCATTTGTCTTTTAGACACATGCCCCTTCTTTGACACTGCAGTGAGAGGCGTGCTTCCACTGCAGCATTTTTATCAGACAGCTTTGACCAATGGTACTTTACCAGTGGTCCAAGACTCCAAGCTGTCCATTGAGCTCAGTGCCTCTGACAAGAAGTGAGGAGAGGCCACCTCTCAGTCTGCTGTAGAGTATGCCAGCTTGTATTTAAACTGGTGGCTCTGTATGTAGCTTCTGACAGACTGCGCAAGGAGCCCCGTATCTGTGAGAGCCAGAGGGCTTTCACACTGGGATGTTGCGCTGGCAAAACATTAAAAAAAGTCCTGCAAGCAGCATCTTTGGGGTGGTGGAGGAGCAGTGTATACACTGTTCCTGCACTGCTCTTGCCCATTGAAATGAATAGGCACAACTGCCGAAGCACCTGCAAAGCGCTTCTGCAGCAGCACTTCTGCAGCAGCGCTACACGGGCGCATTTAACCCTTAATTGTGCTGGTAGCGTCGGTTAAAAGCGCCCCGCTAGCGGCAAATAGTGGTGCTAAAACAACGGTAAAGAGCTGCTAAAACTACCGGCGTTTTACCATCAACTCCCACCTGCCCCAGTGTGAAAGCAGCCTTGGGAATCTCAGCATGTATGGAACAGCAATCCTCAGCATTTTTTTCATGTAAAGGAAGAGGTAGGCAATTCATAGTGCAGTATTTTGTAGAACTACAATTTATTAAAAAATAGTTACAAATAAAATGATAAAAAACAGTGGTTGATATAACAAACATGGCGGGAGACCTCGGAGACCTTGCCAGTCAGCTCGTATGCACAGACGTCTCAGATGTGGCTCCACATCTGAGATGTCTGTGCACACAAGCAGACTGAATGGCGAAGTCTGCCATGTTTGTTATATCAACTGCTGTTTTTTATCATCTTAATTGTAGGTGCAACTATTTTTTCATAAATTGTAGTTTTACAAAATACTGCACTATGAATTGCCTACCTCAGGGGTGTCAAACTGGCAGCACTCCAGCTGTTGTGGAACAACAAGTCCCATCATGCTTCTGCCTGTGGGAGTCATGCTTGTATCTGTCAGCCTTGCAATGCCTCATGGCACTTGGAGTTCCACAACAGCTGGATGGCTGCCAACTCTTCCTTCACATGAAAAATGCAGATTATTGCTGTTCAATACATCCTGTGATTCCTAATAGAGAAAGTGTTTTGTTTGATGAAGCTGAACCTTCTAGGTGGATGACATGTTATCATCTCTGAATAACACAGGAGTGTGTGGCATACTTAGAAAGTGTGATCTCTATAGTTTGAGATCTACAATCAATGTGAACATCCTACCACTTCATGTTATTATTGCTTTTTGCACATTTTTCCTATTATTATCTGGTTAATTTGGAATTTCATCATTGCTATGCAATAGGTAAAGCCCAGTATATCTCCAGTAGTCATCAATGAATGTGGAAAAACACCTTTTATTTCCTGGAGTCTGAGTAGTGGCATATTGATACCATCCTGACTCTTTTCTGAGCTGCCGCCATGTCTGGAGCCAGATCTTGTATAGCCAGGTGCCACTTGCCATGGGTCCTGCTTCTCTGTGCCATTAGATTTGACAACACACCCTTTGAGAGAAGAGAGGGGAGGAAGCCACAGTGTTATATGGTGGATCAGCAACTGGGAACTTAGGTTAACCCCTCTCTTTACTGAGCCAATAATCTATGTTGAAGCCAGAAGAGAAAGAGAGCAGCCCCAGAGTCTGGGAATGGACTGGCCTACTATATACTACTGGGGAGTCCAAAAACCCAAGAACAGTGTGGAGCAAAGATGTGGGAAGGAGTCTATGAGACTTGGGGGGGATTATGGAGCCTGTATTTACTGCCTCTATCTGACCCATCCACTACCTGTTCTATTAGCTGCCCCCTTGGATTGCCTGTCCCCACTATAGCTGGCCCCCTTCTGTACTGCCTTGCCCCTCCATCATCTTCCCCCCTCTATACAGTGCCTTGAAAAAGTATTCATATCCATTGATATTTCCCAATTATTTGAATGACCAACACAAAGTGGCACACAATTGAAACGTGGAAAGTAAATGATAAATGGTTTTACATTTTTTTTACAAGTAAATATCTGAAAAGGGTGGCGTGCGTTTATATTCACCCCCCCCCCCCCCCCCGAGTCAATACTAGTCAATACTTTGTAGAACCGCCTTTTGCTGCAATTACAGCTGCAAGTCTTCTTCGGTATGTCTCTACCAGCTTTGCCATCTAGAGAGGGACATTTTTGCCCATTCTTTGCACAATAGCTCAAGCTCTGTCAGACTGGATGGAAAGAATCTGTGAACAGCAATTTTCAAGTCTTGCCACAGATTCTCAATTAGATTTAGGTCTGGACATTGATTAGGCCGTTCTAACACATGAATATGCTTTGATCTAAACCATTCCATTGTAGCTCTGGCTGTACGTTCAGGGCCGTTGTCCTGCTGGAAGGTGAACCTCCACCCCAGTCTCAAGTCTTTTGCAGACACTAATGCCTGTACACACGACCGGACTTTCCAGCAGACTAGGTCTGACGGTCTTCTCGACGGACTTTCGGCGGCGTTCCGATGGACTCTCTGAATGAATGGACTTGGCCACACACAATCACACCAAAGTTCAACGGATTTGAACGTGATGATGTACGACCGGACTAGAATAAGGAAGTTCATAGCCTGTAGCCAATAGCTGCCCTATCGTCGGTTTTTATCTGTCGGACTAGCATACAGAGGAACGGATTTTTTGACTGGACTCGAGTCCATCAGAAAGATTTGAAACATGTTCTAAATCTAATATCCGGCTGATTTTTCAACAGCAAAGGTCCTATGAAGCCCACACACGGTCAAATTGTTTGACAGATTCCTTCCGTCGGACCTTTGCTGTCGAAAAGTCTGGTCGTGTGTACATGTGCATTAGTTTTATGCCACACATAGCGTTTTGCTTTTAGGCCAAAAAGTTCAATTTTGGTCTCATCTGACCAGAGCACCTTCTTCCACATATTTGCAGTGTCCCCCAAATGGCTTTTCACAAACTGCAAATGGGACTTCTTATGCCGCGTACACACGTAGCAGACTATCCGGCAGACTTAGTCTGGCGGACTTTCCGCCGGACTGTCCGCCGGTTTTTTTCGAACGAGCTACTTGCCCACACATGGCACTTTTTCAGCAAACTCCTCCACTATCTTCTGCTCTTTTGCTAGCTCTTTCACTAGCTCTTTCACTAGCGGAGGAGCCCGGCTTTCTTTTTCGCTGCCGCCCTCTTCTTCCGACTTCGGGGGTCTTGTCCCCCTCTTCGGGGGTCTTGCCCCCCTCTTCGGTTCTTCTTGCCGGGCCACCGCGCCTTCTTCTAGCTCTTTTACAGGCGGTGGTCTTCGGTCTTCGCTGGCCCGGCTACCGGGAGACGCGCTCAAAATGAGCGGACTTTTCTCCGGGCAGGAAAAGTCCGTTCATTTCAAAAGTACAGCGGACTGGCACACACACGGCCGGATTTTGTCTGCCGAGATGCGAGTCCGGCAGACAGATTGGAGTGCAAAAATACTTTCTTAAGCCGCGTACACACGTGGCGGACTGTCTGGCCAACTTAGTCCGTCAGACAATCCGACGGACAGTCCGTCATACTTTCGAATGAACGGACTTGCCCACACACGGCACTTTTTGAGCGGACTAATACGGCGGACTAAGTCCGCCATACTATCCGTCCTACTTTTGAAATGGTCGGACTCGCCCACACATGCGGAGGAAAGTCCGCTCATTTCGAGCGCGTCTCCAGGTAGGCGGGGCCCGCGAAGGAGACGTCGCTGACCCCGCCGCCTGGTATGGACTTAAAGGGGAAGCACCACGCCGAAAAAAATCGGCGTGGGGGTCCCCCCCAAGTCCACAACAGACCCTTGTCCGAGCACGCTACCCGGCCGGCCAGGAAAGGGGGGCAAGCGAGCGCCCCCCCTCCTGAGCCGTACCAGGCCGCGTGCCCTCAACATGGGGGGTGCCTTGGGGAAGGGGGGGCCGCGCGGCCCCCCCACCCCAAAGTACCTTGTCCCCATGTTGATGAGGACAAGGGCCTCTTCCCGACAACCCTGGCCGTTGGTTGTCGGGGTCTGTGGGCGGGGGGCTTATCGGAATCCAGGAGCCCCCTTTAATAAGGGGGCCCCCGGATACCGTCCCCCACCCTATGTGAATGAGTATGGGGTACAATGTACCCCTACCCATTCACCTGTGAAAAAAAGTACAAAAAAACACAACACAGGGTTAAAATATTTTATTGCACAGCTCCGGGGGTCTTCCGTCTTCGGGGGTCTTCTCGCCGGACTCCTCCGCTATCTTCTTGTAGCTCTTTTGCTAGCGGAGGAGTCCGGCTTTCTTCCTCGCCGCCGGCCTCTTCTCCCGACTTCGGGGGTCTTGTCCCCCTCTTCGGTTCTTCTGCCGGGCCACCGCGCCTTCTTATAGCTCTTTTACAGGCGGTGGCCCGGTCTTCTGTCGCCGCCGTCGCCGCCGCCTTCCGTTCTTCTTCTTCTTCTTTTTCTTCTTCTTCTTCTTCTTCTTCTTCTCCAGGAGATGTTGCCTCGACGATCTCTCCGGCCGGAATGCCAGGGACGCACTGCGTGGCCACTTATATAGGGACAATGGGGCGGTGTCACATGGCTTTATGTCACATGGGTTTTTTTTTTTTTTTTTCTTTGTTGCTCAAATAATTGGCGTTTCACCTAAGTAGTGGGTCTTATTTTTTCTCACTCCTAAGGATATTTTTTTATGTTTTTGGATATTATTTATATAAAATCCTAAAAATCCCCATTCTTCCATTCTTTGATTATGTTTTTTCTTTTATCTATACAGCTCAGGGGATACTAAACAGTATCCATCACCGATCCTACTTCTGTTTACTTACGCCTCAAGAATACTTATTAAACACTGAAGATTTGAAACCTTATGAGCCCAATACACCTTTAACCACTTGACCACTGGGCACTTAAACACCCTTAATAACCAGACCAATTTTCAGCTTTCGGTGCTCTCGCATTTTGAATGACAATTACTCAGTCATGCAACACTGGACCTATATGAAATTTTTGTCCTTTTTTTCACACAAATAGAGCTTTCTTTTGGTGGTATTTAATCACCGCTGGGTTTTTTATTTTTTGTGCTATAAAGGAAAAAATACCGAAAATTCGGTAAAAAAATGAATTTTTCTTTGTTTCTGTTAGAAAATTTAGCAGATTAGTAATTTTTTCTTCATAAATTTTGGTCAAAATTTATACTACTACATATCTTTGGTAAAAATAAGTACAAATTGGTGGATATTATTTGGTCTTTGTGAAAGTTATAGAGCCCACAAGCTATGGTGCCAATATCTGAAAATTGATCACACCTGAAGTACTGACGGCCTATTTCAATTCTTGAGACCCTAACATGCCAGAAAATTACAAATACCCCCCAAATGACCCCTTTTTGGAAAGAAGACATTCCAAGGTATTTAGTAAGAGGCATGATGAGCTTTTTGAAGTTGTCATTTTTTCCCACAATTCTTTGCAAAATCAAGATTTTTTTTACTTTTTTTTTTTTTTTCACAAAATTGTCATATTATCAGGTTATTTCTCACACACAGCATATGCATACCACAAATTACACCCCAAAACACATTCTGCTATTACTCCCGAGTACGGCGATACCACATGTGTGAGACTTTTACACAGTGTGGCCACATACAGAGGCCCATCAGGTGTTCTGGAGCACCCAGGACAATTCTGACATTTCTCTCCTACATGTAAAAATCATCATTTATTTGCTAGAAAATTACATAGAACTCCAAAACATTATATATGTTTTTTTAGCAAACACCCTGGAGAATACAATGGTGGTCTTTGCAACTTTTTATCTCGCACGGTATTTGCGCAGTAATTTTTCGAATGCTTTTTTTTGGAAAAAAAAACAGTTTTGGGCTTAAAAAAAAAAAAAAACACAGTAAAGTTAGCCCAATTTTTCCATAATGTGAAAGATGAAGTTACGCTGAGTAAATAGATACCTAATATGTCACTCTTCAAAATTGCACACGCTCGTGGAATGGCGCCAAACGTCGCTACTTAAAAATCCCCATAGGCGACGATTTAATTTTTTTTTACTGGTTATATGTTTTGAGTTACAGAGGAGGTCTAGGGCTAGAATTATTGCTCTCGCTCTAACGTTCGCAGCGATACCTCACATGTGTGGTTTGAACACCGTTTTCATATGTGGGCGGGACTTTCGTATGCGTTCGCTTCTGCATGCGAGCACATGGGGACAGGGGCGCTTTAAAAAAAAACATTTTTTTTATTGTTCATTGTACTTTATTTATTTTAGTTTGACATTTTTTTCCCCAAAAATAATTTTTTTGATCACTTTTATTCCTATTACAAAGAATGTAAACATCCCTTGTAATAGGAATATGGCATGACAGGTCCTCTTTACAGTGAGATGTGGGGTCAATAAGACCCCGCAGCTCACCTCTAAGCTGGGAAGCCTGAAAAAAAAAAAAAAAAAAAAAAAAAAAGATTCTGTCTTTGATCGTATTAGCAATTCGGTAGAAGCACCGGAGGGCAGCGGGAGGGGGGGGGGATGTCTATGGCTGGGTATTGCAGGGTATCACCGACTATGGCTGGGTATCTCAGAGTATGGCGTTGCAGAGTATTGCATTGCAGGGTATTGGCGGGTGTTGCAGAGCATTGCAGAGTGTTGCAGGGTATTGGCGGGTGTTGCAGAGCATTGCAGAGTGTTGCAGGGTATTGTCGGGTGTTGCAGAGTGTTGCAGGGTATTGCAAAGCGTTGCAGAGTATTGCAAAGTGTTGCAGAGTATTGCAGAGTGTTGCAGGGTATTGCAGAGTGTTGCAAGGTGTTGCAGGGTGTTGCAGGGTATTGCAAAGTGTTGCAGGGTATTGCAGAGTGTTGCAAGGTGTTGCAGAGTGTTGCAGGGTATTGCAGAGTGTTGCAGGGTATTGCAGAGTGTTGCAAGGTGTTGCAGAGTGTTGCAGGGTATTGCAGAGTGTTGCAAGGTGTTGCGGAGTGTTGCAGGGTATTGCGGAGTGTTGCAAGGTGTTGCGGAGTGTTGCAGGGTATTGCAGAGTATTGCAGGGTATTGCGGAGTGTTGCAGGGTGTTGCGGAGTGTTGCAGGGTGTTGCGGAGTGTTGCAATGTGTTGCGGAGTGTTGCAGGGTATTGCGGAGCATGCAGGGCATTGCGGAGTGTTGCAGGGCAATGCGGAGTGTTGCAGGGCATTGCGGAGCGTTGCAGGGTATTGCGGAGCGTTGCAGGGCATTGCGGAGCGTTGCAGGGCAATGCGGAGTGTTGCAGGGCAATGCAGAGTGTTGCAGGGCAATGCAGAGTGTTGCAGGGTAATGCAGAGTAATGGGGGTATTGCAGAGTAATCCAGAGTAATGGGGGTATTGCAGAGTAATCCAGAGTAATGGGGGTATTGCAGAGTAATGCAGAGTAATGGGGGTATTGCAGAGTAATGGGGGTATTGCAGAGTAATGCGGGTATTGCAGAGTAATGCAGAGTAATGGCAGGGTATTGCAGAGTGTTGGCAGGGAATTGAGGGGTTAATTTTCGGTGCGCAGCGATGTGGGCACTGCAGATGCAGCCCACATCGCTGCTAACACCGATCTCTTCCCCCTCCGCTGTACCGATCGGTACAGAGAGGGGGAGGGAGGAACCGGCGTCATAACATGGCGCCGGTTTGTTTACAAGTGATCACTCCGTCATTTGACGGAGCGATCACGTGGTAAACGGCCGCGCTGAGCGGCCGTTTACCGTGATTCGTGATGCGCCGGGTCCCCTGGACCCGGCGGTCACGGATGCTCTCGTGTGCGCGCCCCAGGGGGCGCGCGAGAGCAGAATTCTGGGAGGCCGTTAATTAACGGCCTCTTAGAGATAGCAAACCGACCTGTAGCCGTTAATCGGCTATAGGCCGGTTATTAAGTGGTTAAAGTGATTCCACCAAGCTCAAAATCTATATTTATATTTATCTGCTCAACAATTACTTCCTTTCTTTTTCCCTTTTTTCCCCTTCCCCTTCTTCTCTTCCCTTTTTTTTTTCCCTCTGTGGAGAAATGGTTGTGTAATCAATCGTACCAACTTCCCCATTCTCCTTCGGAAACGGTGGTCTCTCTATATGGGATACACTTTATGAAGGAATGTAAGTATTGATGACTTGACACTATATGATATGAAATAGGAATGTTATATCCGCCCCCACAACGTGGTCCCAGAAAATCCCCCTTTTTCCCTCTCCCCCCCTCCCCCCCCCCTTTTTTTTTTCCTCTCCTTCATCCCTTTTTTGGAACACCTCAGTACTCTGATGGGTGATATAACGAAATATGTTATATATATTTGGATATATGTATTTTATATGTATGCTTATATATGTGTTTTTTAGTATTTTATATACATATATGTTTTTTTCTTTTTTATTTATTTAT
The DNA here is from genome assembly GCF_037356315.1 of Lithobates pipiens. Taxonomy (NCBI): domain Eukaryota; kingdom Metazoa; phylum Chordata; class Amphibia; order Anura; family Ranidae; genus Lithobates; species Lithobates pipiens. The sequence goes on along the minus strand of NW_027507790.1, from coordinate 164,979,047 downwards.
ATTCTCTCCTTACAATTTAAAAACACTGTTATCAGCTCCTGAAGAAGCGTCATCACAGACGCGAAACATGTAGAGCACCAAAGATATATGTAATTGCTGACTGTATGGTTGATATCCTTGATCCTATATTTATATAGATATATATTTTGTTTTTTCCTTTTTGGAAATTTGAAATGGATTTTACTACTTTTGATAGGATGTCAATTAGGTCTTAAATGTGTAGTTATAAGGAGGAAACATTTCTTTTTTTGTGTGTAAAAAGGAAATTTAACTATTTATTTTTTGTTTTTATTTTTTGTTTTAAAAATAAATAGAAATAATTCCTTTTGAATATACTGGTTGTGTTTACAACTTTCTTTATGCCTAAAAAGTCCAACTGAACCCACATTTTTTCTTTTGAGGTCTTTTATGTGAAGGTTCTTTTATTTTTATTTTTTTATTTTCTCCCTTACTCCCCCTTTTCCTTGTCAATATTTACATTCACAAAGTGATAACCAGGACGTGGCATTTTATTTATCAGTGTATCCACAGACACCACCCTGTGATAGATACACATTTGTTCCATTTTAAATATCAATAATAGGATTGTTACTCAGCATATGCAGTCTTCAAGGGATCCCACATCCATAGAAAAATCGATCAGTTACATCAGCATCAGGTGTTTGGTAGCCGGTGATCCAAGACTGATTCATTTTTATGAATGTGAGCCAATCAACAGAGTCTGTGGACAGGCGCACTCTGTGATCGGCTACAAAGCCGCAAGCAGCACTGAATGTGCATTCAGAAAGAACGCTGGATGCAGGACAGGCCAGTAGCTCAATTGCATATTGAGCAAGCTCTGGCCAGTGATTCATCCTCAAGACACAGTAACCCAGTGGATGTTCTGTTGGAACGGTCTCCAAGTCTGATCTTGCCCCTAGATATTCCTGCACCATGTAATTCAGATGCTGGTTGCTGGAACCAATCAGACCTTGGCGCTGAGGACTGAAGAATTGTCTGAAGGCATCGGTCAGCCGGCCACCTTCTCCACCACTCTTTCTGTGATTGAACGAAGCCTCAGCAACACGTTGTCCAGCACCAGGAAGTTGTAACCTCCCAGTCCTCTTCTTCCTCCCGCTGTTCTGCCTCAAGTGCCTTATCCTTTTTTCCACAAAGTACGTGCTCCAACAGGAAGACAAGAGGGACAGTATCACTGATGCATGCACTGTAACTGTTCACCATCCTCGTGGCCTCCTCAAGTGGTAACAGGACATGCATCCTTGGTCAGTAGCCACTAGCGTGGCGAAAAAAAGCCAAGCTCCCCTAACCCTGTCCTGGAGCCATACTCACACAGGTACTTATTGATGGCCCTCTGCTGCGTATGCAGCAGCTGTCGCATTGCCAATGTTGAGTTCCACCTGGTGGGCATGTCACAAATGAGGCGGTTCTTGGGCAGGTTGCATTCCCTTTGAAGGTCAGCCAGCCGAGCACTGTAATTATATGACCGGCAGAAATTACCATAGACTTTCCTGGCCTGCCTCAGAAGATCCTGTAAGCCTGGGCACCTGCCCAAGGACCGCTGCACAACAAAATTCAGGAGTCAAACAGGGAACATGGGTCAAGTGTCCCTGTCAGAGGGAGGAGAGGAGGTTGGTGCCATTGTGGCATACAACCATTCCTGGCTGAAGCTGGCACGGCGTCCACCACCTCTGAGCCTTCCCCTGCAGAGCTGACAGAATCTGTGCCCCATTGTGGCTCCTGTCCCCTAAGCAGACCAACTCAAGCACCGCATGGCATCCAGAGTGCTTGCGTAGCCCCTTGAATGCCTACAGAGCACAGCTAGTTCAGAGGACAAATCTGCAGAGGAAGAGGCCATAGAAGAAGAAGAAGAGGAGGGGTGGAGGAAACAGCTGTGGCAGAATCACCACTAGGGATGAGCTTCGAGTTCGAGTCGAACTCATGTTCAAATCGAACATTGCCTGTTCACCTGTTCAGCGAAGAGTGAACAATTTGGGCTGTTCGCAGCAAATTCGAAAAGCCGGAACACCCTGTACAAGTCTATGGGAGAAATCTAAAGTGCTCATTTTAAAGGCTAATATGCAAGTTACTGTCCTAAAAAGTGTTTGGGGACCTGGGTCCTGCCCCAGGGGACATGGATCAATGCAAAAAAAAGTTTTAAAAACGGCCGTTTTTTCAGGAGCAGTGATTTTAATAATGATTAAAGTGAAACAATAAAAGTGTAATATTCCTTTAAATTTCATACCTGGGAGGTGTCTATAGTATGCTTGTGAATGGGGCGCATGTTTCCCATGCTTAGAACTGTCCCTGCACAAAGTGTAATTTCGCAAGGAAAAAAAGTCTTTTAAAATGACTTTCAATTGTCGGCTCCCGTAATACAGAGAACACTCAATGAGTGTTCTCTGTATTAACGGAGCACAATTCATTCATTGATAAAAAAAATAAAAAAAAAGCGTGGGCCCTTCAGGTCTGGTATGGATATTAAGGGGAACCCCGTGTCAACTGTAAAAAAAAAATTGACGTGGGGGTCCCCCTAAACGCAGGTTTCTGCAGTACATCAGAGGGGGCGGGGTCACCCATACGTCACTGGGGAACCCCATGGATTCCCTCACCAGCGTCAGAGGGGCGGGGTCAGGTGACGGGTGGCCCCACCCTCCTAATATAAGAAACGTCAGCGCTGGGATCCCGCAGTGTCTTCGCAGTGGAGACAGAAGACGGATGTATGGACAGCGCTGGACTGAAAATCACCCGTCGCTGGATCAGATCAGCCATCGCTGGACCCCGGAGAGATGATCATCCATCGCTGGATAGCAAGAGTGGATTACCAACGCTGGAATCTTTTTTTTATTTTTTTTATTTTTAATAAAGGAATTTTTCAAAAGTGTGTTTGTCTTATTTAACCATTTTTACACTTTCTTTGTGAAATGGTAGGGGTACTTTTGTACCCCCTTACCATTTCAAACAGGGGGGGGCCAGATCTGGGGGTCCCCTTGTTAAAGGGAGCTTCCAGATTCTTATAAGCCCCCCACCCGCAGACCCCCACAACCACCGGCCAGGGTTGTGGGGATGAGGCCCTTGTCCCCATCAACATGGGACATGGTGCTTTGAGGGGTCACAGACCCCCAAAGAATTCTCCCAATGTTGAGGGCATGTGGCCTGGTACGGTTCAGGAGGGGGAGCGCTCTCTCGTCCCCCCCTCTTTTCCTGCGGCCTGCCAGGTTGCGTGATCGGATAAAGGGTCTGGTAAGGATATTTAGGGGACCCCCACATCAATTTTTTTTTAATTTGACACGGGGTTCCCCTTAATAGCCATACCAGACCTGAAGGGCCTGGTAATTGAATTTAGGGGAACCCCCACCCTTTTTTTTTTTATCAAAGAATGAATTGTGCTCCGTTAATACAGAGAACACTCATTGAGTGTTCTCTGTATTACGGGAGCCGACAATTGAAAGTCACTTTAAAAGACTTTTTTTCCTTGCGAAATGACACTTTGTGCAGGGACAGTTCTAATCACGGGAAACATGCGCCCCTTCACAGGCATACTATAGACACCCCCCAGGTACGAAATTTAAAGGAATATTACACTTTTATTGTTTCACTTTAATCATTATTAAAAACACTGCTCCTGAAAAAACGGCCGTTTTTAAAACTGTTTTTTGCATTGATCCATGTCCCCTAGGGCAGGACCCAGGTCCCCAAACACTTTTTAGGACAGTAACTTGCATATTAGCCTTTAAAATTAGTGCATTATGGGGCATTACGCGGCGCTCAACTTTGGCACAAACGCCCCATAATGTTAGTTTTTCAATGAAGGGGAGAACACCCAATGTTGGAGTTGAACTCACGTTCGACCTGAACATAAAGCTTCTCCCTACCCTGCTTTAAACTTCTCCACAACTTTATCTTAACTGACCTGTCGGGTGTGTTCCTTGGCCTTCATGATGCTGTTTGTTCATTAAGGTTTTCTAGCCTCTGACGGCTTCACAGAATAGCTGTAATTATACTGAGATTAAATTGCACACAGGTGGACTCTATTTACTAATTAGGTGACGTCTGAAGGCAATTGGTTCCAATAGATTTTAGTTAGGGGTATCAGAGTAAAGAGGGCTGAATACAAATGCATGCCACACTTTTCAGATATTTATTTGTAAAAAATGTTGAAGACCATTTATCATTTTCCTTCCACTTCACAATTATGTGCCACTTTATGTTGGCCTATTACATAAAATCCCAATAAAATAAATTTTTGGCTGTAACATGACACAATTTGGAACATTTCAAGGGGTATGAATACTTTTTCAAGGCACTGTACTGCCTGACCCCACCATCAGCTGTCTGCCCCCTTTAGTGTTGGTCCCTACTATCAATTGTCCCCCTTTGCACTGCCTGTCCCCACTATCAACTGCCCCTTTTGTACTGCCTGCCCCTATAGTCACCTGCCCCCTCTGTACTGCCTACCCCCACCATCAACTGCCCACTCTGTACTGCCTGCCCCCACCATTAACTGCCCTCCTCTGTGTGCCTGTCCCAACCAACTGCATCCCTCTGTATTGCAGGGACATTCTTTGTTGTCCCACTGACACTAATGCAGGGCTAGTTTTTTCCTTTCAGTGGCACTACCAACGCAGGGCAATTTTTTTCTTCCAGTGGTATCACTGCAGCAGGGAAATTTTTTTCCTTCCAGTGACACCACAGATGGAGGGACATTTTCCCTTCTACTGACACCTCTGACGCAGAGGCATTTTTTTTTACCTTCCAGTGACACCACTTACACACAGATTGTGCAGAGGGGTCAGAGTGCTGGGGGGATATCTGGGATGTAGAGGAGTCAAAGTGCTGGGGGGATATCTGGGGTGTAGAGGGGTCAGAGTGCTGGGAGGATATCTGGGGTGTAGAGGGGTCAGAGTGCTGGGAGGATATCTGGGGTGTAGAGGGGTCAGAGTGCTGGGAGGACATCTGGGGTGTAGAGGGGTCAGAGTGCTGGGAGGACATCTGGGGTGTAGAGGGGTCAGAGTGCTGGGAGAATATCTGGGGTGTAGAGGGGTCAGAGTGCTGGGAGGATATCTGGGGTGTAGAGGGGTCAGAGTGCTGGGAGGATATCTGGGGTGTAGAGGGGTCAGAGTGCTGGGAGGATATCTGGGGTGTAGAGGGGTCAGAGTGCTGGGAGGACATCTGGGGTGTAGAGGGGTCAGAGTGCTGGGAGAATATCTGGGGTGTAGAGGGGTCAGAGTGCTGGGAGGATATCTGGGGTGTAGAGGGGTCAGAGTGCTGGGAGGATATCTGGGGTGTAGAGGGGTCAGAGTGCTGGGAGGATATCTGGGGTGTAGAGGGGTCAGAGTGCTGGGAGGATATCTGGGGTGTAGAGGGGTCAGAGTGCTGGGAGGACATCTGGGGTGTAGAGGGGTCAGAGTGCTGGGAGAATATCTGGGGTGTAGAGGGGTCAGAGTGCTGGGAGGATATCTGGGGTGTAGAGGGGTCAGAGTGCTGGGAGGATATCTGGGGTGTAGAGGGGTCAGAGTGCTGGGAGGATATCTGGGGTGTAGAGGGGTCAGAGTGCTGGGAGGATATCTGGGGTGTAGAGGGGTCAGAGTGCTGGGAGGATATCTGGGGTGTAGAGGGGTCAGAGTGCTGGGAGGATATCTGGGGTGTAGAGGGGTCAGAGTGCTGGGAGGACATCTGGGGTGTAGAGGGGTCAGAGTGCTGGGAGAATATCTGGGGTGTAGAGGGGTCAGAGTGCTGGGAGGATATCTGGGGTGTAGAGGGGTCAGAGTGCTGGGAGGATATCTGGGGTGTAGAGGGGTCAGAGTGCTGGGAGGATATCTGGGGTGTAGAGGGGTCAGAGTGCTGGGAGGACATCTGGGGTGTAGAGGGGTCAGAGTGCTGGGAGAATATCTGGGGTGTAGAGGGGTCAGAGTGCTGGGAGGATATCTGGGGTGTAGAGGGGTCAGAGTGCTGGGAGGATATCTGGGGTGTAGAGGGGTCAGAGTGCTGGGAGGATATCTGGGGTGTAGAGGGGTCAGAGTGCTGGGAGGATATCTGGGGTGTAGAGGGGTCAGAGTGCTGGGAGGATATCTGGGGTGTAGAGGGGTCAGAGTGCTGGGAGGATATCTGGGGTGTAGAGGGGTCAGAGTGCTGGGAGGACATCTGGGGTGTAGAGGGGTCAGAGTGCTGGGAGAATATCTGGGGTGTAGAGGGGTCAGAGTGCTGGGAGGATATCTGGGGTGTAGAGGGGTCAGAGTGCTGGGAGGATATCTGGGGTGTAGAGGGGTCAGAGTGCTGGGAGGATATCTGGGGTGTAGAGGGGTCAGAGTGCTGGGAGGACATCTGGGGTGTAGAGGGGTCAGAGTGCTGGGAGAATATCTGGGGTGTAGAGGGGTCAGAGTGCTGGGAGGATATCTGGGGTGTAGAGGGGTCAGAGTGCTGGGAGGATATCTGGGGTGTAGAGGGGTCAGAGTGCTGGGAGGATATCTGGGGTGTAGAGGGGTCAGAGTGCTGGGAGGATATCTGGGGTGTAGAGGGGTCAGAGTGCTGGGAGGACATCTGGGGTGTAGAGGGGTCAGAGTGCTGGGAGAATATCTGGGGTGTAGAGGGGTCAGAGTGCTGGGAGGATATCTGGGGTGTAGAGGGGTCAGAGTGCTGGGAGGATATCTGGGGTGTAGAGGGGTCAGAGTGCTGGGAGGATATCTGGGGTGTAGAGGGGTCAGAGTGCTGGGAGGATATCTGGGGTGTAGAGGGGTCAGAGTGCTGGGAGGACATCTGGGGTGTAGAGGGGTCAGAGTGCTGGGAGAATATCTGGGGTGTAGAGGGGTCAGAGTGCTGGGAGGATATCTGGGGTGTAGAGGGGTCAGAGTGCTGGGAGGATATCTGGGGTGTAGAGGGGTCAGAGTGCTGGGAGGATATCTGGGGTGTAGAGGGGTCAGAGTGCTGGGAGGATATCTGGGGTGTAGAGGGGTCAGAGTGCTGGGAGGATATCTGGGGTGTAGAGGGGTCAGAGTGCTGGGAGGATATCTGGGGTGTAGAGGGATCAGAGTGCTGGGAGGATATCTGGGGTGTAGAGGGGTCACAGTGCTGGGGGGATATCTGGGATGTATAGGGGTCAGAGTGATGAATGATTGTTCATGTAGTTAGTGCAGAGCTCCACCCAAAAGGGGAAGCTCCGTTTGTCTGCCTCCTACATACTTGATGTCTGTTAACCTTAGCTGTCTCCTTTGTAGGGGCCCCAGAGCATTACTTTGCCCAGGGGCCCATGATGCTATTTAGACGGCCCTGAGCGTGGCGCCAGGCTCACGCTGCTGTTAATCAAAGTCAGTGAGCCAATGAGGAGAGAAAGGGGACAGGGCCCAGCCATGGCTCCACATCTAAATGGACACAGGGAGCTGCGGCTCAGCTCGGGTACCCCCATTGCAAGCTGCTTGCTGTGGGGACACTCAACATGGCTGTTATTTTTAACTTAATAAATACAAGACGTTATTATCACTTCAATGTAGAATATGAATTGTCTTGAATAAAAGGCTATTGGCAAATAGTGATGGCCGAACGGTTCGCCCGGCGGTCGTTTCGCGGCGAATTTCCGACTTTCGCCGTCCGCGGGTTCGAACGCCTTTTTCCGTCGTTCGCCCCGGCGGACTTACGTGTTTAATGTATACAAGAACTTTAACCTTTCGTGACACGTTTATCATGTGTTACAGGACAACCAATTGAGACATGACAGCTCATGGACACTTGGACATTCCCCCTAACCTATAAATACACCCGATCCGGTGGCCATTTTACATTCTTTCTTCTGTCACTGTAGGGAAAGGATCCTGTGTGGAGTAGGGACAGAGAAAACGCTAGCTATTTGGTACACAAAAGTTCTTTTCAGGACTGGTATAGGTGTTAGGTCAGCAGCCTGAGTTTCTTTTGTCAGTTTAGATAAAGGGACAGAGCGCTGTATGCTGCTATTTTAGGGACAGCTCAGCCAGATTAGTCTTTCTTCATCATCATCATCATCATCATCATTAGCTGTTACTATCAGGTCCACAAAAGAGCTGTTCCAGCTAATCGTTCCAGCCTACTCTTTTTTGCCAATTTGTATAGGGACAGGCAGGAAGCAGTGTGTCAGGCAGTGAGGATAATTTTAAAGACTTGCTGTTACTATTAGTTCCACAAAGGTTCTTTTCAGGACTGGTATCAGTGGTACGGTAATAGGCTTGTACACGTATAATATTCTTTCTTCCAAATATAGAAAGAATATTATACTTGACTGCTGCCCTTCTGCTGCAGTCTGCTAATCATTCACAACTCACTTGTTCCACAAAGCTCTTTATCAGGACTGGTAACTTGGTCTGTCTAGGGTGCTACGGTACATAGGCTTGGGTGCGGTACAGTCTGCTGTTCTGTAAGGACCGCTATCGGTCCACAATACATAGGGTTGCCGTGCACTACTGCTGACCGCTGCCCTATACTGCAGCAGTCCTTCATTGGTATAGGGACTGACGTACAGTCTGCTAATCACTAACACACAACCTGCTTGGTCCACAAAAGTTCTTATAAGGACTGGTAACTTGGTATAGGGTGCTACGGTACATAGGCCTGAGTGCGTTACAGTCTGCTGTTCTGTAAGGACCGCTATCGGTCCACAATACATAGGGTTGCCGTGCACTACTGCTGACCGCTGCCCTATACTGCAGCAGTCCTTCAGCGGTATAGGGACTGACGCACAGTCTGCTAAACACTAACACACAACCTGCTTGGTCCACAAAAGTTTTTATAAGGACTGGTAACTTGGTATAGGGTGCTACGGTACATAGGCCTGAGTGCAGTACAGTCTGCTGTTCTGTAAGGACCGCTATCGGTCCACAATACATAGGGTTGCCGTGCACTACTGCTGACCGCTGCCCTATACTGCAGCAGTCCTTCATTGGTATAGGGACTGACGTACAGTCTGCTAATCACTAACACACAACCTGCTTGGTCCACAAAAGTTCTTATAAGGACTGGTAACTTGGTATAGGGTGCTACGGTACATAGGCCTGAGTGCGTTACAGTCTGCTGTTCTGTAAGGACCGCTATCGGTCCACAATACATAGGGTTGACGTGCACCACTGCTGACCGCTGCCCTATACTGCAGCAGTCCTTCAGCGGTATAGGGACTGACGTACAGTCTGCTAAACACTAATACACAACCTGCTTGGTCCACAAAAGTTCTTATAAGGACTGGTAACTTGGTATAGGGTGCTACGGTACATAGGCTTGAGTGCGGTACAGTCTGCTGTTCTGTAAGGACCGCTATCGGTCCACAATAGATAGGGTTGACGTGCACCACTGCTGACCGCTGCCCTATACTGCAGCAGTCCTTCAGCGGTATAGGGACTGACGCACAGTCTGCTAAACACTAACACACAACCTGCTTGGTCCACAAAAGTTTTTATAAGGACTGGTAACTTGGTATAGGGTGCTACGGTACATAGGCCTGAGTGCGTTACAGTCTGCTGTTCTGTAAGGACCGCTATCGGTCCACAATACATAGGGTTGCCGTGCACTACTGCTGACCGCTGCCCTATACTGCAGCAGTCCTTCATTGGTATAGGGACTGACGTACAGTCTGCTAATCACTAACACACAACCTGCTTGGTCCACAAAAGTTCTTATAAGGACTGGTAACTTGGTATAGGGTGCTACGGTACATAGGCCTGAGTGCGTTACAGTCTGCTGTTCTGTAAGGACCGCTATCGGTCCACAATACATAGGGTTGCCGTGCACTACTGCTGACCGCTGCCCTATACTGCAGCAGTCCTTCAGCGGTATAGGGACTGACGCACAGTCTGCTAAACACTAACACACAACCTGCTTGGTCCACAAAAGTTCTTATAAGGACTGGTAACTTGGTATAGGGTGCTACGGTACATAGGCCTGAGTGCAGTACAGTCTGCTGTTCTGTAAGGACCGCTATCGGTCCACAATACATAGGGTTGCCGTGCACTACTGCTGACCGCTGCCCTATACTGCAGCAGTCCTTCATTGGTATAGGGACTGACGTACAGTCTGCTAATCACTAACACACAACCTGCTTGTTCCACAAAAGTTCTTATAAGGACTGGTAACTTGGTATAGGGTGCTACGGTACATAGGCTTGAGTGCGGTACAGTCTGCTGTTCTGTAAGGACCGCTATCGGTCCACAATAGATAGGGTTGACGTGCACCACTGCTGACCGCTGCCCTATACTGCAGCAGTCCTTCAGCGGTATAGGGACTGACGTACAGTCTGCTAAACACTAATACACAACCTGCTTGGTCCACAAAAGTTCTTATAAGGACTGGTAACTTGGTATAGGGTGCTACGGTACATAGGCTTGAGTGCGGTACAGTCTGCTGTTCTGTAAGGACCGCTATCGGTCCACAATAGATAGGGTTGACGTGCACCACTGCTGACCGCTGCCCTATACTGCAGCAGTCCTTCAGCGGTATAGGGACTGACGTACAGTCTGCTAAACACTAATACACAACCTGCTTGGTCCACAAAAGTTCTTATAAGGACTGGTAACTTGGTATAGGGTGCTACGGTACATAGGCTTGAGTGCGGTACAGTCTGCTGTTCTGTAAGGACCGCTATAGGTCCACAATAGATAGGGTTGACGTGCACCACTGCTGACCGCTCACCTATACTGCAGCAGTCCTTCAGCGGTATAGGGACTAAGAGTTTTGTCACAGGGTCATTTAAAAAATGACATGCAGAGGAAGAGGCAGGCCCTTCCGCAGGGGTGGTAGGGGTAGGGCAGGAGCAACAGGCTTGAGCCAAAGTGGGAAGTTGCAGAAGGTGCGTTCAATTACTTTAAAGGATGCACCAGACTTGGTTGAGTGGCTCGCTCAGCCTTACTCTTCTGCACCCTCCTCATCCTCTCGATCTGCACCCTCTTCTTCACTCTCTGCTATGTGCACCCCCAAAGACACTACCACCAACAACACGACCACCACCACCACCACCACATACCTTCCGCTTGAGTCACTGGAATTATTTTCCGATCCATATCAAGAGGACATTTCTGATGCGCAGCCACTCTTGGTATTGGATCAGGAAGAGGAGGTAGCAACAAGCGCTACTCAGCAGTCTGACGCCAGTACCCAGATCAGCCCAAGGAGGAGGTTGGTCCCCGGTGTTGCTGCCTACTCTACTTATAGCGGTGGGGAAGGTGACGTTGATGATGACGTGTCTAGTGATGTCACGTGGGTGCCCACAAGAGAGGAAGAGGAGGGGAGTTCAGAGGGAGATATGGACCAGCAGATAGGGAGGAGAAGCAGCAATGACTTACATTGCACAGCAGGGACAAAGCAGACTGCAAATGTATCAGGAGCGAGTCATCGACCATGTACGGTCACATCTGGCGCTCCCAGGACACCGGCACATGGCTCCGCAGTGTGGGCTTTTTTTAACGTGTCCGCTGCTGACAATAGCGTTGCCATCTGCAATCTTTGCAGTCAACGCGTTAGTCGCGGTAAGCCCAATACTCACCTAGGGACGACCGCCTTAAGAAGGCACATGAGCAGCCATCACCGAGCCCAGTGGGAGCAACGGAACACACAAAGCCACACTGCAGGCTCTCACCGTCCAGCCTCGTCTTCTACTTCTCCTTCTCCTCTCTCCTCACAATTGTCCTCCACTCCACCTTCCATCACGCCAAGCTCACATTTTTCTGCAAAAAGGCAGGCTTCCGTGGGCCTAATGTTTGAGCGTAAAAAAATGATGACGCCGGATAACCCTCTTGCCCAACGGTTGGCGGCTGGCTTGTCAGAACTCATAGCCCGCCAACTACTGCCATATAAACTGGTGGACTCGGAGGCCTTTCGCAAATTTGTGGCCATTGGAACACCACAATGGAAGGTCCCAGGAAGGAAGTATTTCTCAGAGAAGGGCATCCCAGAGCTATATGGCCATGTTCAGCGGCAAGTGAATGTATCTCTGGCACACAGTGTCGGTGCCAAGATACATCTGACCACAGACACGTGGTCTAGCAAACACGGGCAGGGAAGGTATATCAGTTTTACTGCCCACTGGGTGAACCTTCTGACGGCCGTCAAGCATGTAACCCGTGGCACCCGTGTAGATTTGGTTTTACCGCCACGGATTGCATGCAGGCCTGACTCTTCTTCTCCTCCTCCTACTCCATCCTCCTCCCTCTCCTCCTCAGCTGCCTCCTCCTTTTCCGCTGCTAGCGTCTCTTCCACTGCACCGCCCAAGCTCCCCAGAACCTATTCCACATGCCAGGTGAGACGTTGCCATGCCGTGCTGCGTCTGTTGTGCCTGGAAGCAAAGAGCCACACTGGCCCGGCACTCCTTTCAGCTTTGCGTTCACAGGCAGATGAGTGGCTAACACCGCTCAATTTGACAGTTGGTAAAGTGGTGTGTGACAACGGTGCCAATCTGCTTAGCGCATTGAAACAGGGCAAAATCACGCACGTGCCGTGCATGGCACACGTCTTAAACTTGGTCGTGCAGCGATTCCTTGTCAAATACCCTGGGGTCCAGGACATCTTGCGGCAGGCAAGGAAAATCTCGGCCCATTTCAGAAGATCTTACACGGCCATGGCTCGCCTTGCTGACATTCAGCGGCGACACCATCTGCCGGTCAGACGTCTTATTTGCGATTGCCCGACGCGATGGAACTCAACCTTCTATATGCTTGATAGGCTGCTCCAGCAGAAACGTGCAGTTAACGTCTACCTGTATGAACTCTGCGAAAGAAACGGTTCTGGGGAGCTGGGTTTTTTTTCACCGCGCCAGTGGCTGCTCATGCGCGACACATGCAGACTTCTGCGGCCATTTGAGGAGATCACCAAACTGGTCAGTCGCAGCCATGGCGCCATCAGTGACATGGTACCTTATGCCTTCTTTCTGGAGCGTGCATTGCGTCGTGTCATTGATCAGGCTGTGGAGGAGCAGGAGCGGGAAGATGAGGAAGTCGCAATGCTGGATGAATTCCCAGGGGGGGCTACTCTATCTGAGACAAGTCAACAACAGGAGTCTGATGAGGAGTCAGAGGAGGATGGTGCCGGGGCGGATGAGCAGGAGCAAGAAGAGCATGCTTTAAACCTTTCTGGGATCCCTGTTGTGCGAGGATGGGGAGAGGAGAATGAAGAGGACGACATTATCCTGGATGATGAGCAGGAGCCAGGCCACCACACCGCTTCCACTTTAGTGCAAATGGGGGCCTTCATGCTCCAGTGTTTTAATAGGGACCCCCGTATAAAAAGCATGAGGGTCAAGGACCAGTACTGGGTGGCAACGTACTTAGACCCCCGGTACAAACACAAAATGGCGGAAATGTTACCGCCGTCGCAGAGGGCTGTCAGAATGCAGCACTTCCAGGCCTTGCTTCGAGAAATGCTGCATTCTGCTTTTGCGTGCGCTGGCAGAGGAGCAATTCCCACTCCCAGAGAAGGATTTGCGGGTACCAATCCAACAGCGCCTGCAAGAAGAGGCCGGTTTGAAGATGTGTTGGTGACTTCGGATATGAGGTCATTCTTTCAGCCGACCCATCGACAGGTGTCATCCGGATCCAGCATCAGGGAACGCCTAGACCGTCAGGTGTCCGACTACATTGGGTTAACGGCCGATGTGGACGCTCTGAGGAGTGATGAACCCCTAGACTACTGGGTGGGCAGGCTTGACCTCTGGCCAGAGCTTGCCCAATTTGCAATCGAACTGTTGGCTTGCCCCTCATCCAGTGTCCTGTCCGAAAGGACGTTCAGCGCAGCAGGGGGGATTGTGACCGATAAGCGTACTCGCCTAGCTCACCACAGTGTTAACTACCTCACATTTCTAAAAATGAATGAGGCATGGATCTCGGAGGAATTCAACACATGTGATCAGTAGACCATGTATATGTCTATAAACAATTTTTGGAATCAAGCACACAGACCTTCTTAATTCATTTGGCTCACTTCCCTGACCCAAAAAAGCACACCGTACTATATGCCCCTACCCTCCTCTTTGAAGAGGTTGAGCGGTGTCATATTTCTACTGGGGCTGCTTATTATGAGGGGTTCCCACCATCCCTGTGCTGTGCTGACTTCCTCCTGGGTGTTCTTATTATGAGGGGCTCCCACCATCCCTGTGCTGTGCTGACTTCCTCCTGGGGGTTCTTATTATGAGGGGATCACACCATCCCTGTGCTGTGCTGACTTCCTCCTGGGGCTGCTTACGGTGCTGCTGTCAGCGCTGTATGTCACGGAGCTGCTGTCAGCGCTGTATGTCACGGAGCTGCTGTCAGCGCTGTATGTCACGGAGCTGCTGTCAGCGCTGTATGTCACGGAGCTGCTGTCAGCGCTGTATGTCACGGAGCTGCTGTCAGCGCTGTATGTCACGGAGCTGCTGTCAGCGCTGTATGTCACGGAGCTGCTGTCAGCGCTGTATGTCACGGAGCTGCTGTCAGCGCTGTATGTCACGGAGCTGCTGTCAGCGCTGTATGTCACGGAGCTGCTGTCAGCGCTGTATGTCACGGTGCTGCTGTCAGCGCTGTATGTCACGGAGCTGCTGTCAGCGCTGTATGTCACGGAGCTGCTGTCAGTGCTGTATGTCACGGAGCTGCTGTCAGCGCTGTATGTCACGGAGCTGCTGTCAGCGCTGTATGTCACGGAGCTGCTGTCAGCGCTGTATGTCACGGTGCTGCTGTCAGCGCTGTATGTCACGGAGCTGCTGTCAGCGCTGTATGTCACGGAGCTGCTGTCAGCGCTGTATGTCACGGAGCTGCTGTCAGCGCTGTATGTCACGGAGCTGCTGTCAGCGCTGTATGTCACGGAGCTGCTGTCAGCGCTGTATGTCACGGAGCTGCTGTCAGCGCTGTATGTCACGGAGCTGCTGTCAGCGCTGTATGTCACGGAGCTGCTGTCAGCGCTGTATGTCACGGAGCTGCTGTCAGCGCTGTATGTCACGGAGCTGCTGTCAGCGCTGTATGTCACGGAGCTGCTGTCAGCGCTGTATGTCACGGAGCTGCTGTCAGCGCTGTATGTCACGGTGCTGCTGTCAGCGCTGTATGTCACGGAGCTGCTGTCAGCGCTGTATGTCACGGAGCTGCTGTCAGTGCTGTATGTCACGGAGCTGCTGTCAGCGCTGTATGTCACGGAGCTGCTGTCAGCGCTGTATGTCACGGAGCTGCTGTCAGCGCTGTATGTCACGGTGCTGCTGTCAGCGCTGTATGTCACGGAGCTGCTGTCAGCGCTGTATGTCACGGAGCTGCTGTCAGCGCTGTATGTCACGGAGCTGCTGTCAGCGCTGTATGTCACGGAGCTGCTGTCAGCGCTGTATGTCACGGAGCTGCTGTCAGCGCTGTATGTCACGGTGCTGATGTCAGTGCTCTGTATTACGGTGCTGCTGTCAGTGCTCTGTATCTCCTGCACCCTCTTGTTTGCCTACCCTGGTCCCTGACCTTCCCTCTCCTCCATTGCCTTCATTAGCTCCATAGTCCTGAATTGTCAGAACAATTTCCCAAATAAAAAAAAAATGCTTGTAGTTATCGATCCCAAATTCACCTCATACATGTATTATGCTATTGTCCAGGTGGTGGGACTACGTGCTACCCCCTAATAATTACCCCGTGGCCGCAAATTCGACCTAAAGGTTTGCGAAATTCGCCTCCCATTGAAGTCAATGGAGCCCGCGGCGAACGGTCGTTTTCGCGAACGTTTGTGTCCGTTCGCGTTTCGCGTTCGCGAAACGTCCCGTCGGAAGTTCGTCCATCACTATTGGCAAATATAAAATTAATGAGTTGAGATAAGATACAAGAAGCAGTAACACACACTGCACTAGCATTGCATTTCATTCGTTTTTTTTTTTTTTTGTGTAGAAAACACTCTCCATTGAAGCTTCCCCCTTACCTGTATTCTGCTGGCTGTACACTACATTTACAGCTTACAACTGTGGCATGCCCTGGATGCTGGGATGAATCAACTTCTTTACATTAAGTGGTGTATTTAGGTTTTGTGCTGCTTTAGGCCTGACTAAACTCATGCATCCCCTAACTTAAATATGACCCATCCCTATCTGTCAAGGCCACACCCCTCCTGTGTAAGACCCACCCTGCCCGTGCAGCCCCATTAGTGCAGTCCTATCAGTGCAGCCCTATCAGTGCAGACTACAACAGAGTATAATGGGACCTGGAGGGGGGTCTCTACCTAACAGTGTCCATTAGGACAGTGATGTGTATGAATGATGTGTGTACGGTATGTTAAGATTTTGCACTCATGCACTCATGAAAACAAGCAGAGGGGTAGGTTGGTAAAAATGTTGCTGTTCTTGCCAGAACCAAGTACCAACATATTAGACCCTTATAGTTGTTTTCATTTTCTAACATATTTTGTGAAAAGGAATTAGTTGTAGCCCAAATGGTGTTCCAATCCTCCAGCTGTAAGTTGAAGTTCAGATCTGAGACCCAACTAGTAGCTTATTTTGGGCAAATAAGAAGCTGTCGTCGTAAGATGGGAATATCATTTTCAAATGATACCTGAAGCATGGGTGTCTGAATTGCAAATATCTTTGATAAACTTCATATTTGTCAGGGAAGTAGTATGAGGTACGAGTAATGAGGTGAAAAAATGGGAGATCTGCAGGTAATGGAAGAGTTTTCTTCCAGGGATATAAAATTGCTCTTGTAAAACAGGAAAGGGTTTCAGAGAAGAGGAGGTAACCAATGCACATAGCCTGGTAAGACCCAGATGTTTTCAAACCAAAAAAGAGGATAGATTGGTATAGGCCGGATTGAACGGGGATGGCTAAAGAAGGATAACAGAGGGCAATATGGTGAAAATAATTTATAGGCCCTTTAAGCCTATCCCACAAGAGTACGGAATGTGCAGTAATTGGATTATCTATTGGACCACATTCTTAGCGTTGTAACCAGAGCAAACTATCGGTCATAAGGGGGTCAAGGTCTATAGCTTCAAGACCCACCCACAGTCGCATGATAAAGGGTAATTTGAGTAAAGGTAATATTTAAATAAACAGCGAACCCCCAGCCCACCATTAAGTCTACCGCATAAGGTTATGCTTTTGTCATTCCTTGTATCTTTAACAATGGGTCTTGCCGAAAGAATGATCAAATGTTACACAAGTCATTTTTAATGAAACTGTAAAGAAGACAAATTTGTGTAACAGGGCTATAACAACAGTGATCCATAACAGACTCATCTTAATGTGTCTCTTGTCTATCCCTAACTCTTAAAGCATGCCCCTAGTCCAGTGATGGCGAACCTTGGCACGCCAGATGTTTTGGAACTACATTTCCCATGATGCTCATGCACTCTGCGGTGTAGCGGAGCATCATGGGAAATGTAGTTCCAAAACATCTGGGGTGTCAAGGTTCGCCATCACTGCCCTAGTCTCTGACCAACTCCTGTTGCATGCCTTTAGTCTCTGACAGATTTATGTAACATTATACTCACCAAACATTATGTGCAGCCCTGTGGTAACGTCAGGGGCCACATTTGAAGCCCGATATTTTTATTAAGCTGTTGACCATCACAGCTATGAAAAATAATAATAACAATAACATACATTTTATAATAATATATACATACAGCAACATATATCTGAACAACATACAGTATCTCACAAAAGTGAGTACACCCCTCACATTTGTGTAAATATTTTATTATATCTTTTCATGTGACAACACTGAAGAAATGACACTTTGCTACAATGTAAAGTAGTGAGTGTACAGCTTGTATAACAGTGTACATTTGCTGTCCCCTTAAAATAACTCAACACACAGCCATTAAAGTCTAATCCGCTGGCAACAAAAGTGAGTACACCCCTAAGTAAAAATGTCCAAATTGGGCCCAAAGTGTCAATATTTTGTGTGGCCACCATTATTTTCCAGCACTACCTTAACCCTCTTGGGCCTGGAGTTAACTAGAGCTTCGCAGGTTGCCACTGGAGTCCTCTTCCACTCCTCAATGACGACATCACATTATTATTAGAGACCTTTGCACTCCTCTACCTTCCATTTGAGGATTCCCCACGGATAATCAATAGGGTTTTGGTCTGGAGACATGCTTGGCCAGTCAATCACCTTTACCCTCAGCTTCTTTAGCAAAGCAGTGGTTGTCTTGGAGGTATGCTTGGGGTTGTTATCATGCAGGAATACTGCCCTGCGGCCCAGCCTCCGAAGGGAGGGGATCATGCTTGGTTTCACTATGTCACAGTACATGTTAGCATTCTTTACTTTCCCTCAATGAACTGTAGCTCCCCAGTGCCGGCAGCACTCATGCAGCCCCAGACCATAACACTCCCACCACCATGCTTGACTGTAGGCAAGACACACTTGTCTTTGTACTCCTCACCTGGTTGCTAACACACACGCTTGATACCATCTGAACCAAATACGTTTATCTTGGTCTCATTAGACCACAGAACATGTTCCCAGTAATCCATTTCCTTAGTCTACTTGTCTTCAGCAAACTGTTTGCAGGCTTTCTTGTGCATCACCTTTAGAAGAGGCTTTCTTGTGGGATGACAGTCATGCAGACCAATTTGATGCAGTGTACAGCGTATGGTCTGAGCACTGACATGCTGACCTCCCACCCCTTCAACCTCTGCAGCAATGCTGACAGCACTCATACATCTATTTCCCATAGACAACCTCTGGATATGACACTGAGCACGTGCACTCAACTTCTTTGGTCGACCATGGTGAGGTCTGTTCTGAGTGGAACCTGTCCTGTTAAACTGTTGTATGGTCTTGGACACTGTGCTGCAGCTCAGTTTCAAGGTCTTGACAATCTTCTTATAGCCTAGGCTATCTTTATGTAGAGCAACAATCCTTTTTTTCAGCTCATCAGAGAGTTCTTTGCAATGAGGTGCCATGTTGAACTTCCAGTGACCAGTATGAGAGAGTGAGAGAGATAACACTAAATGTAACACATCTGCTCCCCATTCACACCTGAGACCTTGTAACACTAACGAGTCACATGACACTGTGGAGGGAAAATGGCTAATTGGGCCCAGTTTGGACAAATTAACTTAGGGGTGTACTCACATTTGTTGCCAACGGTTTAGACATTAATGGCTGTGTGTTGAGTTATTTTGAGGGGACAGCAAATTTACACTGTTATACAAGCTGTACACTCACTACTTTACATTGTAGCAAAGTGTCATTTTTTCAGTGTTGTCAAATGAAAAGATAGAATAAAACGCTTACAAAAATGTAATGAGTGTATTCACTTTTGTGAGATACTGTATATTATTTTGTAATATATATAAGGATATACAGTATAGTTTATTTCAATCACATTGTTATAGTTAAATTGTTTCATGCATACATTTCAACTTCATAAATAACTAATGTATGCAGTATGCTTCTAGGTATAGGTATCCATCATTTTTAATAGCACAGTTGCTATAAAGCTCTAAGTTCCAAAGGGAATATGAGGCTACAGTATGAACGACTGTATTTCCCATTTGTGCATTGTTATGGATTGTGTGCATTCTATAACACAGCCCCAACACAGACACTAGTCATCATCATCTGGAGGGAGACACACACCAGCTTTTTACAGCCATCCCTCAGGGCCCTTTTGTTTGGCTGCAAACAGCAACCAGGATGTTTGTTTAGCCAGATGATCAATGACACATTCAGAAGGAGCTTACAGGGAGCTCTGCAAATGTACATCCTCTCACCAGCCCCATTAATGTAAAGTAGATCATTACTTGAAAATGATTCAGTGCCTCCAGGAGAGCTGCAATGCAAATATGGATTCAATGGAACATTCACATGTGTTGTAATACCCATCCAGAGGACAGGCATTCTGATGAAAGATAATATGCTGGTCCTCTGTAATTCAAGCATGGCACTTTAAATATCAACTCAGTTGTTGAAAAAAGACACACATTTTTTTTTTTTCAGATGAGAGTATTATTTTGCACAGGACTTTGCTAGGGCTCAAGAGCAAAATAAGCAAAGAAAATACAGCAATTGCATTATTATTAACCACTTCAATATAGGGCATTTTCACCCCCTTCCTTCAGGCCAATTTTCAGTTTTCAGCTCTGTAACACTTTGAATGACAATTGCGCGGTCATGCAACACTGTACCCAAATGAAATGTTTATCATTTTTTTCCCACAAATAAAGCTTTCTTTTGGTGGTATTTAATCACCTCTGTGGTTTTTATTTCTTGCGCTATAAACAAAAGAATAGTGACAAGTTTGAAAAAAACGCAATAGGGGTTATTTACTAAAGGCTAATCCACTTTGCACTACAAGTGCACTTGGAAGTGCAGTCGCTGTAAATCTGAGGCCGCGTACACACGCGGGGACTGTTCGCCCAACTTTGTCCGTCAAACAGTTTCGGCAAACAGTCCGCTCAAAATTAGCATGGACGGACATGGCCACACACGACGGACGAACAGTTTGCTGAAACCGTGCGCGATGACGTGAACGGCACGTACGACGGGACGAAAAATACGACGTCCTATACACTGCATTATAACTTTCGGCGTGAAAATCCTTTCTGAGCATGCGCGCAACTTTGTTTGACGAACAAGCCTACACACGCGGGGACTGTCCGCTGAAACAAGGTTTCAGCGGACAGTTTTTCGGAATTTCCGAAAAACCTTGTTCAGCGGACTGTTCGCTGAAACTGTCCGCTGAAAGCCCACACACGAGCGGACTGTCCGCTGAAACTTGGTTTCAGCGGACAGTTTCAGCGAACAGTCCCCGCGTGTGTACGCGGCCTAAGGGGTGGATCTGAAATGAGGGGAAGCTCTGCTGATTTTGTCATCCAATCATGTGCAGGCTAAAATCCTATTTTTTATTGTCCTTGGATCCCCCCCACCCTCGGATCTCCAGCGACTGCACTTCCAAGTGCACTTTCAAGTGCAGTTGCAGTAAACTTGTAGTGCAGAGTGGATTTGCCTTTCGTAAATAACCCCCAATATATTTTACTTTTCGCTTTAATAAATATCCCTTTTTTTTTTTTTTTTTTTTTTTAAAGCAAATTTTTTTCCTCAGTTTAGGCCGATATGTATTCTACATATTTTTGGTAAAAAAAAAAAAATCACAATAAGCGTATATTGATTGATTTGTGCAAAAGTTATAGCATCTTCAAAATAGGGGATAGATTAATGGCATTTTTATTATTCTTTTTTTTTTTACTAGTAAAAAAAAGCGATCTGTGATTTTTATCGTGACTTTGCGGCGGACATATCAGACACTTTTGACACTATTTTGGGACCATTCACATTTTTACAACGATGAGTGCTATAAAAATGCACTGATTACTGTATAAATGTCACTGACAGGGAAGGGGTTAACACTAGGGGGCGATCAAGGGGTTAAATGTGCTGCCTAGGGAGTGATTCTGGCTGTAGGGGGAGGGGACTCACAAGGGGAGGAGACCGATCGGGGTTCCACTTTACTGGGAACACACCATCGGTCTCTCCCCTGACAGGACATTGATCTGTGTGTTTACACACACAGATTCACGGTCCTGCTCTGTTATCGGGCAATCGAGGGTGCTCAGCAGACATTCCGGGTGTCCGGCGACATCACGGCCTCCAGACACGCGCATTGGCTCCCGAGTGACGTGGCAGGCAAGTGTTCACCCCCTAAATGGTCGAGAAGTGGAGGATGTCATATGACACCCACCCAGGATGGGAGATCCCTCCTGCAGACGTCATTTGATGATAGCTGGGATGGGAAGTGGTTAAGGATAAACAAAAAAAGTAAAGTATTAGTTCTTAGGGCACTGAATTTAATTATTTACCCTTTAGAAATAGTAATTTAGCAGATAAATGATCTCTGTTTAACTAAATAGTATTTAAATATAGTCCACATAGTGAGGTGAAAGTTGTTCGCTTTAAAGTAGACCACACTGTGCCTATTGCTATCTAGCAAAGAGGCTGCGGAAAGCTCCTTCTCTTGTGTCTCAATTCTTTAGCATTCAAAAAATAGCATCTGTGAAAACTCAACATAAAAATCTGAAAAATTTTGATGGTAAGCTGTGACATTTCTGCAGCCTGTTTACCACAGCTTACCACAATCTATATGCACAAGTGCTGGTGGCATGAGAAAGCCAGAGAAATACTGTATCATGCTGAGTAACGTTTCACTGACTCACTATGATGGACCATTTTACTTAGTGATCACTGCAAAAGACAATAGGTCACCAGAGAAAAAAAGGTAGCTTAAAGGGGTTGTAAACCCATGTATTTTTTCACCTCAATGCATCCTATGCATTAAGGTGAAAAAACTTCTGGCAGTGACCGCCCCCCCCCCCCCCCCCATTTTACTTACCTGAGCCCTGTATTTCCCTTGGCGGAGTCGTGCTGCCACTCTATGCACGAGGTCCCAGCTCTTGATTGGAGAGATTGATAGCAGCACAGCTATTGGCTCCCGCTGCTGTCAATCAAATTCAATAACATGGGCACCAGGGGGCGGGGGCCGAGTCCGGCATTCGTGTCTATGGACACCAAATGCTGGACTCGGGAGCGTGCCCGCAAGGTAACCCCCCGGGAGTGTGCTTCTCCTAGGGGGTTATCTGATGCAGGGAACAAAAAAATCCCTATCTTTTGTTCTGTATTTGTTAATAAAATATTAATGTTTTTGATTTGTGTGTGGTGTTGGTGGTCACTTATAATCCCATTTATATAGGGGGATTTTTTTGTTCAAAATGTATCAGGGATGAGACCACCACACTAGAATCTTTTGATCCACTGAGAGCCCCCTTCCCTCTTTCGCATCTGATGCAGGGAGGAGCCGCGAGAGCTTCCCAGGGACCCTAGAAGTCGAGGATCGGGGTCACTCTGTGCAAAACGAGCTGAACAGTGGAGGTAAGTATGACATGTTTGTTATTTTAAAGGTAAAAAAAACGAGCCTTTACAATCACTTTAACCTTTTGTATTTGGAAAGGGTTCTTTACTATAAGGCCTGATTCACACAGGCTTCAGCTTGTATAAAAGTATTGTAAACAGCAGTCACAGAGCTTTCACCAAGCTTTTTAGAAGCTTTTAGGCCTCATGCACAAAGGAGGTTTTGCAACTTCTCCTAGAAGCCTTTCCTCCTGGCAGCAACATTTTGGCATAAAAAAAGCCTGATGCTTGTAAAAGTGTTTAAAGCTTATACAAGTTAACTTTTAAGAGCTTGGGCATTAAGTAATTTCATTGGCCAGCATAATAATTTATTCTGGCTATTGAAATTAATAAATGCTCAAATGCTAAATGCACCTAGCTGTTAGGTACGTTTAGGCCACGTACACACGGGCGGACTGTTCGCCCAACTTAGTTCGTCAAACAATCCGACAAACAGTCCGCTCAAAATTTGCATGAACGGACTTGACCACACACGATGAACGAACAGTCCGCTGAAAGCGTGCGCGATGAAGTGAACGGCACGTACGACGGGATGAGAAATTCGACGTCCAATACACTGCAATGCAACCTTCGCCGTGTAAATCCTTTCTGAGCATGCGCGAAACTTAGTTTGTCGAACAAGCCTACACACGAGCGGACTGTCCGCTGAAACCAAGTTTCAGCGGACTGTCTTACGGAAATTCCGAAAAACTTTGTTCGTCAGACTGTCCGCTGAAACTGTCCGCTGAAGCCCACAAACGAGCGGACTGTCCGCTGAAACACTGTTCAGCGGACTAAGTTGGGCGAACAGTCCGCCCGTGTGTACGCGGCCTTAGAAATGTTTAGCAGCATCAAGGGCTTTTTTTGGCAAAACTCTGCTGCTCCTGGATGCACTGCACTGGCAATTGGTGTTTTTTCCTGCCTCTTAAAGCTCCATCCACTAAACACTGCTAAAAGCCTATGTGTGTAGGGGTGTTTAGAGGCAGGAAAGAAAAACTCCCAACGGTCCTAGAAGTAGCTACAAGAACATTCAGTATGCTTGAGGCCTTCAAGTAACAGTCCGTTTCAATTTGTAAATGTTGAACACAGATCCTAATGGGAGCACTGATTGCCACTTTAAACAAGTAGCTAGCAGGCTTCAACACTACTAAAAGCTTGTTGAAAGCCTTCTGAAGCCTGTTAGCAACATGTTTAAAATGACAATAAGCACTCCAATTAAGATCTGTGTATAACATTTCTGAGCAGGTGCTGAAGGAGGTTTTAAAGGCTTAGGCCGCGTACACACGGGCGGATTGTCTGGCCAACTAAGTTCGTCAGACAATCCGACAGACAGTCCGTTCAACTTTTGAATGAACGGACTTGACCACACACGATGAACAGACAGTCCGCTGAAAACTTGCGCGATGACGTGTACAGCACGTACGACGGGACTAGAAAAACGACATCCAATACACTGCAATGCAACCTTCGGCCGTGTAAATCCTTTCTGAGCATGCGCCATACTTAGTCCGTCCAACTTGCCTACACACGAGCGGACTGTCCGCTGAAACCAAGTTTGGACGGACAAAACCAAGTTTGGACGGACAATATTACGGAAATTCCGAAAGACTTAGTCCGCCAGACAGTCCGCTGAAAAAGTCAGCTGAAGCCCACACACAAGCGGATTGTCCGCTGAAACACGGTTCAGCGGACTAAGTTGGGCAGACAATCCGCCCGTGTGTACGCGGCCTTAGACTCCTTTCACACTGAAGCAGTTTTCAGGCATTTTAGCGCTAGAAAATAGCGCCTGTAAAGCATCTGAAAACTGCCTCCCATTCTCTGCAATGGGTGCTTTCACACCTGGGCGGTGCGTTTGCAGGACATTCGGAAAAGTCTTGCAAGCAGCATCTTTGGGGTGGCTTTGAGCGCTCCCAAAACTCCCCCACCCATTGCAATGTTTGGTGAGTGATTCCAAAGCGCCTGGAAGTGCTTCACAAGCACTGCAACATCAGAGGTTTTTAACCCCTTCTTTGGGGTTAACAGCAACCTGCTAGAGGCCAAACAGCAGTAAAAGCGCCACTAAAACAAGCGGCACTTTACTGTGAATGCAGCCGTGGCCCCAGTGTGAAAGGGGCCTTAGGGAAAGCTATTCGAAGTTTGTCAAAAATTTTGCAAATGCTTGCTAAAAGTTTAATAAAAGCTTGCAGTTCACACTGCTCTTATATAAGTTAAAGCCCACGTGAAACAGGTAAGGGCTGTGAACAGAGCTGGATGTGTTGCATTTTCGATAAAATATAATTATCTATTATTTTTGTAAGAATGTTTTCATCTGAAATGCTGTTTATCTATATTGACAAAGTAAAGATGAACAGAGATGACCAGCACTTTGGGTTACTTTCTCCCATGTCTTCCAGGCATGCTCTGACTTTTGAGAGAAGATCATCTGAGGGTCTATACAGTTTACTCCCAAATAATCAGTTTACCCATGTATACTCAATTTAGTAATTGGCTTGAAGTTGAAAAGAAGCTAATCAGCTTTTATTCCCCAAGAACATTCTGCTGGCAGCATCTGCTATATTCCGAAGGTGCCCACAGCCAAAATAATAAGCCAGACTTATCAACAATTATGTAATATAATTTTAGAAAAAATAGAAAGAATTTCTAGTGACACCATACTGTATATAGCAATGCCAGTGATAACTTTACAGAGTGTCCAAACCTAAAACAAAAATAAAATATATTGCATTTCACTGTTCTATTTTCATCTGATGATGCTGTGAGTAACACACTTTGGGGGTTATCGTGTGCAAGCTAAAATGCTGTTTTTTATTTTCCTTGCATGTCCCCTTTGGATCTACAGCGACTTTACTTCCAAGTGCACTTGCAGTGCAAAGTGGATTTTCCTTTCCTAAATAACTCCCTTATTATCATAAAATATGTAAACACAGATTACCAGCACATCCCAATTTCCTCTTAATATCCAACTTTATTGGAACAGATGCGACAAGTATTGCATGTTTTGGACAAACCCTTACTTTGTCATAGCATTTTCCAGCATATCCTTCCAGTGACCAAATATAAGCAGTAATATTAATAATCTCAATGTTAATGTTTTTTACTTCTGAAAAGAAACAGTCAGGGGAATTCAATAGTACCACCAACAATTTTCTGGCACAATGCCCATTTAAAATAGGTTGTGCCAGATTCCTAAATCCCTACCATCAGCTCCTTTAGTAAATCTGCTTACACATGGAACATATTCAGGTAGTTCTTTATAGCGCCGCTTTTACAAATTGGTGCTATTAATGCCCCCAATTCAAAAACAATTACCTCCAGTTCATAGGTAATGGAACAGAGAGTAATTAAGACCTACTCTAACTAAGACTGGCCATACACTTATAGCACAAAATAAAGTGCTAGTGCGCACAACCCGTATAACTAAATAATAATAGATAAAAAATAAAAATACTAAGTTTTTCCGAGCAGTTTGTTTGGAGCAGTTTTACTTCCCACTGCATGGATTTACTATATGATCACAGCATTTTGGAATTTATATTGCACTGATTTTTTGTATGGTTTATGAACCTGCACATTTTGCACTTTTATGAATATTGCTGCTATTTGGACACTGTACTGCACTGATTATTTGTGTGGATATTATGGACTACACTGCACTTTGATTTTATATTTTTAATTGTTTATATTGCACTCTGAATTTTATTGTACTTATCACTTTTCATAGTTATTTCATTTTTTGCTGATTTGCACATTTTTCTCTGTATCAGGGTTATTGTTATTTGTTATTTTTTATATTATTTTAGTTTTTTGAGGAAGTGGGGTAGCGCTGCATATTTCTTTATACATACACTTATAGATTATCTGCAGATTTTCTATGGTCAGATGGAAAAAGTGGAACAGATTCCTCCATCTATGCTGAACTGTGTGGATGGAAGAATTTCCCACTGACCCAAGCTTCCATATCTTGCTAGTTGGTCCTGCTGGCTCTCACAGTACCTGCACATTCTGATTGGGTGCAGGCATTGTTTAGGTTGAGAGCCAGCGGGGCCGACTAGCAAGATACTGAAGCTTGGCCCAGTGGGAGATTCCTCTATCCACACAGTTTAGCATACATGGAGAAATCTGTTGCACTTTTTCCATCTCACCATGGAAAATCTGCAGATAATCTATAGGTGTATGGCCATCTTTAGTTCACTTTTCTCCTTGTACTTTCCAGCAGGCATTGGGAAGATTCTATAGCCAATAGCAGGCTATCTATTGGCTATGGCCATGGATCAGCCTACTGCCTGTTGTCAATCACAAGGTAAGCGGACCTAATGAGGAACCAGTGTCTGTGAATCCCCATTAGGCTCAACCCCCAGGTACAAAATGCTGATAGGTGCAGCAGCAGGAAGCAAGTGCCCTTGTGCAGTGTCTGTATGGACAATCGGCATCAATGTGCCTTCAAACTTAGGGCTTGCCCCCAAATTCAAGTTCTTATGTACAACAGGTTCAAGAATCTGTCACCCACAACCACATTGGACATGACGGCATATCAGAATTATAAAGAGTTCTAATGGTTACCTTGTTGGCATTGCAATGGTTAAATAAATCAAGCTGGCATAGTGGCATAGATTGTAAACACATGAGGTTTCAGACCATCAAGACTATAACTTGAACAGCTTCAACTTAACTTTAAAATAAACATTGACGGAAATGAGAGCGCAAGAATAAAAAAGAAGGTTTAGTAAACAATCCAATCTACATGTAGTCGTATTTATGTCATTAAACTTCATCGGAACATAAGATGCACTTTTTCTTCATAAAGGACGCAGATGGTTTGGAAACACAAGATAAATCATGCTTATTTGCTTATTTAGTGACAGTATATGTTTAAACAATACAGTTTTGTTTTACTTTTTGAGATTTATTATGGCAGACATCTGTTACTGACTTGGGGAAGGCAGACCTAAGGACAGATTAACCCAGGCTAACTTTTATGAAACAAAGCTGTAAAGTTTTAACACTTTCATTGGAGGGCCAACCCAAGTGTGAAAAGGACACGTCCCAAAACCTAATAGTCAGTGGTTAATTGATAGCAATACAGTAGCCCAGCAAGAAGGAATAGAGGATTGATTCCTTCAACGGAGATTAAACCTCCTCGTTTAAGGATCATGGTAAACTAGACAAAGAGGTCAGGAGATTCATGTAAGAGGAATGGAGATTATATATTACTATTACATTTCTGCCAAAAACACTTCAAAGCAGATTCTTAAATCCTCCCATGACCAGACTAAACTAAAAGAAAATGTATCTTGTATGACTAACTTTCTAATATCAACAGCTGTGCAGAAAAACAATTCAGGAGGACCAGGAGAGCTCACACCCTCTAGAATGCTTAGAAATGTGGCTGATAGTGGAAAAAAATTTATTTTGTCGAGTAAATGAAAACAACATTTTTGAAGAAAATAATTATATATTAGCATTTCAATCCTACAGTCATTAAAATCTATGGATGGGCCGAACACCCCCCTGTTCGGTTTGCCGTTCGGACTAGAACATTGAAGTCTATGGGAGCCTAACAGGAAAAATCAAAAAAGTGGCCATTTTGAAGGCTCATATGCAAGTAATTGGCCATAAAAATGGGTATGGGGTCTGGGTACTGCCCTGGGGGACATGTATCAATTTAAAAAAAAAAAAATTGTTTCTTCGGAAAAAGTAATTTTAATTAAAGTGGCTTACAGTGCAACAAAAATGAAAAATTTCTTTAAATATAGTGCCCGGGGGTCCCCTTAATGTGCCTGCAAAGTGGCACCTCTGCAGCATGCATAAAACATGCTACAATAAAAATTAAATTTCAAAAAAAAAAAAAAAACTACTCAAATCCCATTTAAAATGACTTGCGGTTACAATTGCCGACACCCGGCTATTAAAAAAATAAAGAAAAAATGGCATGGGCTCTCCCTCTCCCTAATCCATACTAGGCCATTAGTGTCTGGTATGGATTTTAAGGGGAACCCCATGCCAAAATGAAAAAAAAATGCTGTAAGCCTCCCCCAAAACCCATACCAGACCCTTCTCCAGGCATGCAGCCCAGCAGGTTAGGAAAGGGGAGGGGACGAGCGAGTGGGGGTGGGGGGTTGTTGCTTTGGGGCAGGGCGGTCCTTTTCCCAACAGCCCTTGGCTGTGGTTATTAGAGATGGCCATGCGGTTCACCCCGCAGTTGGTTTGCGGCAAACTTTGCGTGTTCGCTATTCACCGAACCAGCGAACATATGGCTCTATTCGCAGCCGCCATATTCTTTTACATTGTGAAGAACTTTGACCCATGACACATCCATCATGTGGTACAGGACAGCCAATTGAGACATTTTAGCACATGGACATACCCCCTACCTTATAAATAGGCCTGATCCGGCTGCCATTTCAAATTCTGTCTTTTGTCAGTGTAGGGAGAGGTTGCTGTGTGGAGCAGGGACAGACTGTAGTGACACAAATCGCTAACTAATAGGTGCACAAAAGTCCTTTTAAGGACTGGTATAGGTGTACTATTTGGTGTGCAGTATATAGGGGGTAATATACTTATAATATACTTTCAAATATAGAAAGCATATTATAGTGCATTTGCATTGTGACTGCTGAGCGGTTCTGCAGCTGTCTTTTGTCGGTGTAGGGAGAGGTTGCTGTGTAGAGTAGGGACAGACTGTAGTGACACAAATCGCTAACTAATAGGTCCACAAAAGTCCTTTTAAGGACTGGTATAGGTTTACTATTGTTTGGTGTGCAGTATATAGGGGTGTAATACACTTATAATATACTTTCAAATATAGAAATTATATATTATAGTGCATTTGTATTGTGCAGCATTGTGACTGCTGACTGAGCGGTTCTGCAGTGATACTACAACTACAAAGAGTGACAAACGCAATTAGAAAAAAGTATTATAACTGGTGTGATAGACCAGTGGCTCCCCAAAACGACAGATTGAAGCTGGGTGTTATATACCTTCTTACACATATACTGCGCTTCTCTAGAGACTTTTGTCACAGGGTCATTTAAAAAATGACAGGCAGAGGAAGAGACAGGCCCTTCCGCAGGGGTGGTAGGGGTAGGGCAGGAGCACCAGGCTGGAGCCAAAGTGGGAAGTTGCAGAAGGTGCGTTCGATTACGTCAAAGGACGTACCAGACTTGGTTGAGTGGCTCACTCAGACTTCTTCTTCTGCATCCTCCTCATCCTCTCTATCTGTACCCTCTTCACTCTCTGCTGTGTGCACCCCCAAAGACACTACCACCAACACCACCACCACCATATACCCTCCACTTGAGTCACAGGAATTATTTTCCGATCCATCACAAGACCTTTCCGATGCGCTGGCATTGGATCAGGAAGAGGAGGTAGTTAAACCGCCACTCAGCAGTCTGACGCCAGTACCCAGGTCCCCGCTGTTGCTGACGTCGATGATGACGTGTTTATAGACGTCACGTGGGTGCCCACAAGAGAGGAAGAGGAGGGGAGTTCAGAGGGAGAGATGGACCAGCAGATAGAGAAGAGAAGCAGGCCGAACCTACATTGCACAGGAGGAACAAACCAGACTGCTAATGTATCAGGAGCGAGCCATCAACCATGTAGGGTCACATCTAGCGCTCCCAGGATGCCAGCACATGGCTCCGCAGTAAGGCCCTTTTTAACGTGTCTGCTGCTGAAAATAGTGTTGCCATCTGCAGCCTTTGCAGTCACGCATAAGTCGCGGTAAGCCCAACACTCACCTAGGGACGATCGCCTTAAGAAGGCACATGAACTCCCATCATCGAACCCAGTGGGAGCAACGCCGTCAGAACCCACAAAGCCACACTCCAGGCTCTCACCGTCCAGCCTCTTCTACTTCTCCTTCTCCTCTCTCCTCACAATTGTCCTCCACTCCACCTTCCATCATGCCATCCTCACGTTTTTCTGTAAAAAGGCAGGCTTCTGTGGGCCAAACGTTTGAACGTAAAAAAAATGATGACGCCGGATAACCCTCTTGCCCAACTGTTGACCGCTGGCTTGTCGGAAATGATAGACCACCAACTACTGCCATATAAACTGGTGGACTCAGAAGCCTTTCGAGGTCCCAGGAAAGAAATATTTCTTGCAGAAGGGCATCCCAGAGCTATATGGCCATGTTCAGAGGCAAGTGAATGTATCTCTGGCACACAGTGTCAGTGCCAAGATACATCTGACCACAGACAGCCGTCAAGCATGTGGCACCCGTGTAGATTTGGTTTTACCGCCACGGATTGCACGTAGTCCTGCCTCTTCTTCTTCTCCTCCTCCTACTCCATCCTCCCTCTCCTCCTCAGCTGACGCCTCCTTTTCCGCTGCTACCGTCTCTTCCACTGCACCGCCCAAGATCCCCAGAACCCATTCGACATGCCAGGTGAGATGTTGCCATGCTGTGCTGCGTCTGCTGTGCCTGAAAGCCAAGAGCCACACTGGCCCTGCACTCCTTTCAGCTTTGAGTTCACAGGCAGATCAACAGGACGACATTATCCTGGATGATGAGCAGGAGCCAGGCCACCACACCGCTTCCAGTTTAGTGCAAATGATGGGCCTTCATGCTCCAGTGTTTTAAGAGGGAATAAAAGCATAAAGGGCAAGAACCAGTATTGGGTGGCAACATACTTAGACCCCCGGTACAAACAAAAAATGCTGGAAATGTTACCACCATCACAGAGGGCTGTCAGAATGGAGCACTTCCAGGCCTTGCTTAGAGCAATGCTGCATTATGCTTTTAAGTGCGCTGGCAGAGGAATTTCCACTCACAGAGAAACAGTTGCAGGTACCAATCCAACAGCGCCTGCAAGAAGAGAGCGGCTTGAAG
Source organism: Lithobates pipiens (assembly GCF_037356315.1). Lineage (NCBI taxonomy): Eukaryota > Metazoa > Chordata > Amphibia > Anura > Ranidae > Lithobates > Lithobates pipiens. The sequence goes on along the minus strand of NW_027507790.1, from coordinate 164,947,394 downwards.
ATGTTTTGGTCACTTCTGATATGAGATCATTCTTTCAGCCGACCCATCAACAGCTGTCATCCAGATCCAGCATCAGTGAGTGCCTAGACTGACAGGTGTCCAACTACATCGGGTTAACGGTCGATGTGGACGTTCTGAAAAGTGATGAACCCCTGGACTACTGGGTGGGCAGGCTTGACCTCTGGCCAGAGCTTGCACAATTTGCAATGGAACTGTTGACTTGCCCCTCATCCAGTGTCCTGTCTGAAAGGACATTCAGAGCAGCAGGGGGGATTGTGACCAACAAGCGCACTCGCCTAGCTCACGACAGTGTTGACTACCTCATATTTCTAAAAACGAATGAGGCATGGATCTCGGAGGAATTCAACACATGTGACCAGTAAACCATGTTTGATTCAAATTCCTCATGTAAGGCCACAAATATCCGCCACCACCTATAACAATTCATGGTCCCTGTCTTAGGTAAATACAGCGGCATAAAAGGCCTTTTATGTCCGTTGAATGCCTAATTTTTGGGGCCTGTAATGGACGAAACATATTTATCCTGTGGTATGCCTAATGTACCTCCAGCCACAGAACACAATGTTCTTTGCTGTCAGGTGAACGCCTGTTGGCTAATTTTTGGGGCCTGTACTGGCTGACACTTACTTCTTTATCCAGGCTGTGAATGCCTAATTTTTCAGACTGGAATTGAAAATCAATGGGTATGTAAACATTCCTCTAAATTGTGGAACGGATGTGGACCCATTTTACAGACATGTGAATGGACTCTATATGTTGTTGACATGTATTTACCGGCTGCTGTCATTTCCGGCTTATTTAGGCCGAGCTATTGCGCTAAAACCGAGCAATATTACAAAAAACAAAATACACGTTATAACTGTATAAACGATTTATATAACTTAGAAAAAAAAATTTTTATGGAACTTTTCCAATAGCAGGATCGTCTCTGCACCCCCTTCATAGCCAGGCCTTGCCTCTCTTCCATGGCCTTCATGCGCACCTGAATTGACAACATTTTGCAGATAAAAAAAGAATGCTTGTCGATCGCAGATTCGATTAATACTTCTGGTATGTCAGTGTCCATGTTGTGGGACTATGTGTGCACAGCTAGTAAGTATTTCGTCCTTAATGGACGGTGGGCGTGACCGGAGGTGGACGTGGGTGAGGATGAGAGGTGTGGTGAGGTGAGTGTGTGGTGCTGTTCCCCCGCTCTGCTCCGCTTGCTATGAGGCGGTGCTAAATGAACTGTTCCTCTCCCTTGCTCTATTGCCTGGGTGCCCTGTGTGAAGCGAGCCTCCAGAACATTCTGGGACCCTCCTCTAACGTGGAGCAGCCCTCCTTACCTTCTCCTCTCCCACCCCTTCCGCTCGTATAGAAGACCATCCAATGCAACGATACACCGGCTCAGCGTGTGACGACACTGAGCCGCTGGATGAGAGGAGGAGAGGATCTCACGAGATCTCGGGCTTCGCTCCAGTCCGGAATGGTGAGTGTGGCCGTTCTACTGCCGTTCTACTGCTGCTGATGAAAGATGACCCTTGATGTCTAGCGCCATCACTCTCTATCTTTATCTTCTGTGGAGGAAATTAACCTTGGGTCTGCCAGTGAGCCCTTCATGGATGTATAGGCTTTCTATCTGCTAACTGGATTGATTGCATGCTTATATGCCTATATATGCCTGTATGCCTACATGTCTATATGCTTATACCTCTACGCTTGTGAGATAGTTGTGCTGTGGTGACAGTAAACAGAGGAGGACTGCTGGTGCTTTTCTTTTTTGGACTTTGAATTCATATTAATTAATATAGCAAGATAATTAATAAGCTTGACCAGTGTGATTTTCTGTGAGCTCTCTCGGCTGTTTTTTTATTGCAAGCAAAGGATATATTCAATCTGTTAAGCAAGGTAGCCATGTCTAAGAAAAGACCGCCAGAGGAGCATCTACCCCAGGAGGGGCTTCAAATTACCTGCTCTGCGAAGGATAAAAGCAACCAACTGGCATCTGCTGCAGCTACTAAATTGGAGCGATACGCCCACTCAGCGTCTGTGTCACCTAGCAAGCCGAGTTCTCAGCAATCAATTTTACAGATTAAAGAACAGAAAAATTCCTCTGCAGATAGAAACAGCCAAGGGTGTACTTCTTCTAACCTACCTACCCCCTCTGCTACTAAAAAAGTAAGTAACAAGGGATTGGGGAAAGGCAAAACTTCGACTGCTACCACAAACACAGTTGCAATTATTGCATCAACCCCCCACAACAACCTGCCTCTACAATGTTGGAGGGGGAGCCCATATTACGAGAGATACTGAATGCAATTAAGGAGTGTAAAGATTAAATTTCTAGTTTTTATAGCCAATTAAGATGCATTAAGGAGGAATTACTTTCTATGAGACAAGAACTGTATAAAACTGTACAAAGGACTTCCGATCTTGAAGAACGTGTAAGCCTTGTTGAGGATGAGCTGAGCCCAGTGAAGCGTGAAATTAAATGGCTTAAAGACACAAAAAATATCCAAGTCGCTAAGTTGGACAAGATGGAAAATAAGAATCGTAGAAACAATATTAGAATGATAGGCCTCCCCGAGCGTAGTGAGGGTCCTAATTTAATACATTTCTTAGAGGAGTGGTTTAGGGAAATTTTTTGGGGTACCTCTTTCAGTCCTTTATTTGTGATTGAACGAGCGCATCGAACTCCCTCAAAAATCCATCATACGGGGGATCATCTTAGGCCGATACTAATGAAAATCCTCAACTATAATGACAAAGTGACATTGTTGCGAAGGGCCAGGGAGGTGGGGGACATTAGGTTTGAGGGGGCCAGGGTCTGCCTCTACCCTGGCTTTTCGACTGACCTTCAGAAACGCAGAGCTGAATTTACTCCAATTAACCACTTCAGGCCCGGACCAATTTTCAGCCTAAGGACCAGAGGTCTTTTTACAATTTCGCACTGCACTGCTTTAACTGGTAACTGCGCGGTCATGCAATGTTGTACCCAAACGAAATTTGCGTCCTTTTCTTCCCACAAATAGAGCTTTCTTTTGATGGTATTTGATTGCCTCTGCGATTTTTATTTTTTGTGATATAAATGGAAAAAGACCGAAAATTTTGAGAAAAAAATATATTTTCTACTTTTTGTTATAAGAAAAATCAAAAAAAAAACTAAAACTCAATTTTAGTCATACATTTAGGGCAAAATTTATTCAGCCACATGTCTTTAGTAAAAAAAATGTCAATAAGCGTATATTTATTGGTTTACGCAAAAGTTATAGCGTCTACAAACTAGAGTACATTTTCTGGAATTTACACAGCTTTTAATTTATGACTGCCTATCTCATTTCTTGAGGTGCTAAAATGGCAGGGCACAGGGGCGTAACTATAGGGGGTGCAGCAGTCGCGACCGCAACTGGGCCTTGTGATGCAGGGGGCCCATGCAACCCCCTCTACATATGGCCGGCAGCAGCATAGGCAGCTAGGGGTACCAGTGCACCATGCACACGGATGGCTGGAGGTGGAGGGTGACTAGCAGAGCTCCATGCTCGACTATCGCACTGGCTGCTCTTTAGTTGTGCATTCCCCGCATGACCTGTGTCCTCGGCCGGCTCCTCAGAGTATCCCTCTCCTGCTCCATGCATTGCCGCTCAGTCCAATGTCTGTTCTCACCAGCCAGAGTCCCGCCCTCCTGAGTCCAGCCCACACTGCACTGCATACTTCTCCTGGGTAAAAAAACTTTAAGCACACAGATGCAGTGCAGCCCTATGAGAGCCGGCTCCCCGGAGGACACTGCAGGCTTGTCTGCCAGCTCCCCTCCTCCCCCGTCATACACAGATGATGAAAGGTCTTTCTGGGAGATATGCTGATCGCCCGTCCAGCATACTCGATGGAGCCCAGGCCAACATGGAAGGTGGCGCGGCCTGCAGCTTGGTCATGGTGAGTGAGAGGACCCCATCCCCCACACACCATTACATACCCCCTCCATCTCCCCCTGGGGACAGGGACCCCTTCTCACGTGGGGACAGGGACCCCCACCTCCCCTGGGGACAGGGACCCCTTCTCACCTGGGGGCAGTAACTTCATCTGCCTTGGAGAAAAGGACCTCATCTCTTCTGGGGACGGGGACCCCATCCTGCCTAGGGACAGTCCCCCAATGGGGCACCTAAAAATAAAATAAAAATTATAAAAAAAAAAACTACTGATACCAGTGGTGGAACTACAGGGCTCACAAAGGTCATACCTGTGACCACGCCCTGGAGTTCCACCGCCGGACTTGGAGGGAAGGGCCCTATCTGGGGTTCAGGGGGCCCTTCATGGTTTCTTGCATCGGGGCCCTGAAGGTTCTAGTTACGCCACTGGCAGGGCAGTACAACCCCCCCCCCAAATGACCCCATTTTGGAAAGTAGACACCCCAAGGAAATTGCTGAGGGGCAAAAATATATTCTGCTGCTTCTCCTGAGTACGGGGATACCACATATGTGGGACTTTTTGAGAGTCTAGCTGCGTACGGCACCCCGAAATCCAATCACTGCCTTCAGGATTTCTAAGGGTGCAAAGTTTTGATTTCACTCCTCACTACCTATCACAGTTTCGAAGGCCATAAAATGCCAAAATAACACAAACCCCCCCCCCCCCCCAAATGACCCCATTTTGGAAAATAGACACCCCAAGCTATTTACTGAGAGGCATATTGAGTCCATGAAATATTTTATATTTTGCCACAAGTTGCAGGAATGTTACAATTTTATTTTTTTTGCACAAAGTTGTCACTAAATGATATATTGCTCACACATGCTATGGGCATAAGTCAAATTACACCCCAAAATAAATTCTGCTGCTTCTCCCGAGTACGGGGATACCACATGTGGGGGACTTTTTGGGAGCATAGCCACGTACGGGACCCCGAAAACCAAGCACTGCCTTCCGGATTTAAATATAAAACGCTACCAAAAAAACTGTTAGCGATCGCAGGGATCAGGCCTGACTCTGCGAACGCTGCAGTTATGTGTTTAGTGTTTTGTAAGTGACAGTGATCAATCGATACTGCACTTGGGTGGGCTGGGCGGAGGGGCAAAACACAGGTGCTAGCAGGTATCTGGGCTGATCCCGCTAACAATGCGTTTTTTTGGAACCCTAAACTGCTGGGGACGCTAGTATAGATCTGATCAGATCAGATATTGATCTGTTCAGATTCTATACCACTACGGGAGGTGTATGCTTTGCGCGTGGGTGTTAGCAGTACTGGCACTAACCTAGCGCTGCCTGGGGCGACGCAGACCCTGACCCTAAAACCTAATTGATATCACCCGCCGGGTGATCAGGGGGTTAAACCTTTATTGGGTAATAAATGGTGGGTGCCCTGATAAAAAGCAAACTAACTAACCAGAGTCACCCGTAACACTTATACGGTGATCACTGGTGAAAGGGTTAACTAGGGGCAATCAGGGGGTTCAAATTTTTATTAGGTAGTATATGGGGGTCCCTGGCGCTATATATAAAAACCTGACGGGGAACCTAAATAACTAACTGGCTAACCAGCGTCACCAGTGACACTTATACGGTGATCGCTGGTGAAAGGGTTAACTAGGGCAATCAGGGGGTTAAAACCATTATTGGGTAGTATATGGGGGTACCTAGCGCTATAAAAACCTGGCGTGAACCTAAAAAAATAACTAGCTACCTAGCGACACTAATGCAGCGATCAGAAAAATGATCGCTTAGTGACACTGGCAAAAGGGGGTGAAAGGGTTAATTAGGGGCAATCAGGGGGTTAAAACCATTATTGGGTAGTATATCGGGGTACCTAGCGCTATAAAAACCTGGTGATGAACCTAAAAAAATAACTAGCTACCTAGCGACACTAGCGTCACTAATGCAGCGATCAGAAAAATGATCGCTTAGTGACACTGGCAAAAGGGGGTGAAAGGGTTAATTAGGGGCAATCAGGGGGTTAAAACCATTATTGGGTAGTATATCGGGGTACCTAGCGCTAAAAAAACCTGGTGGTGAACCTAAAAAAATAACTAGCTACCTAGCGACACTAGCGTCACTAATGCAGCAATCAGAAAAACGATCGCTTAGTGACACTGGCAAAAGGGGGTGAAAGGGTTAACTCTAAGGGCAATCAGGGGGGTTAAACCTTTATTGGGGGGTGGTAGGGGGCTACCCTGGACCTAACACTAACTGCCCTGACAGTTTTTACTTTTACAACTGACACTGAATGCAGTGATCAGTAAATAAATGATCACTGCAATCAGTGACACTGTGACTGGGAGGGGGAGGGGGGCACGATTGGTGGGGTGATCGGGGGGGGGGGGGGTTGTGTGCCTATGTGTGCCTACATGTCAGTGTAGTGTTGGTGCACACTTACTTTTAGTCTTCTCCTCGTAGTCCGGTGAAAAAGACCACCCCGAGGAGAATGACATCACTTCCTCCCTGCCTGTGTATACAATACACAGTGGGAGGAAGCTTCTCATTGGCCAGGAGCGATCGAGAGGGGAGGGCCAGAAACCAACGGCCGTCCCCTCATCCCGGATCGCTCCTGAAGCAAAACAGACCGCCGCATCCAGCGGGAGGGGGTCCGATCGGACCCCCCACCCGCTGGAAGGCAAGCACGTACATGCTTGTGCCTGTACATGCCATTGTGATGACGTACAATGGCATGCGGCGGTCCTTAAGTGGTTAAGCGCAGTATGATTAAGTATAAGATAGAATATGCTCTCCTGGATTCCGGCTCGCTTGAGGGTGACTGCAGTCGGCAGGACTTTTTTCTTTAACTCTACGACGGATGCAGCTCAATGGCTTGAAGAAAATAAAAAGGATCTATAAATGTATATAATTGGGACATTTGCTGAGATAAATATGCGATCATTAATATCTTGTGGGGACTATATATATATATATATATATATATATATATATATATATATATATAAGGGCAGGGGGGTTGGTTGAGAGCGTGAAATATCGCATCTCTTCTGTCAATCCCACCTTTCCCCCTTCACCTTTTTTTTGTGTGATCTACTTATTTTCAGGGGAACTAATATAATATATTATATAAATATGTATGATTATTTCACTTAATAGGAGTGGGGGGTTGAATAGCACTGGGTTGGGCCAATGTATGTAGGTATGAGTGTAAGGGGGCACTACTTTAGCTTCAATCTATATTAAGTACACTAAGAATGATATTTGCAAGAACGTGGTGGGAGGGAATTGGGAAGGTCATGGGTGTGCCCGTTGGGGGAAGCCCTGATGGGCAGGAATGGAGGGAGATAGGAGGGTGGGATGTGGGTGGATTAGGAGATAAGGGGGGTAGGGTGGGTAGGGATGAAGACAATGAGCAAAAACCAATATCCATGCGATTAAATATTCACTTTATGAGAGGCGATACGAGGGGGAATTACACATATGGGGGTAAGCACCGAAGGCAGGGAGGAGGGAATGGTATATTAGTGACTTTGGGGATCTTTTGTAATTTTTTCACTAATATCATCTTTACTAGTTGGATGGTTTTCTCCGATATTAAAATGTCTTTCTTTTTTTTTTCTTTTTGCTTTCATTAGATTATATCTTTATAAGATTCGATGCAAGCTAAAACGCTCAATGTAATATCATGGAATGTTCGAGGTTTGGGAGATCGGCCTAAGAGAGCCTTGGTGTTGTCATCGTTGGAGGGCAAAGGGTCTGGATTACTATGCTTACGGGAGACACACCTGACCAATGAGACGGTTCCACTGCTCCGTGGCCGGAAATTCCAAACCCAATTCCACTCTGTATACTCATCATATTCAAGAGGGGTGAGCATTTTGATAGATAGAGAAGTGTTGTTTTCTTGCTACAAGAGCCGTATAGATACCATGGGTCGTTATATTTTTCTATATTGCTCAATTGAAAATAAACCATATGTGATATCAAATATTTATATTCCACCCCCATTTAAATTGGAGATCCTATATGAATTAATAACATTTATAATTGATAAAGTCAGAATTCCAGTGATAGCGGTAGGGGATTTTAATGAAGTTTTGGATAGGTTCCTTGATAGATTTCCATTAGTAAACCACCTAGCGGCCATAGAAGAGGGTAGATTCGCTTGTTTCCTGCATGAGGTGGGGTTATGTGACTCATGGCGTATACGGCATCCGCTGGAAAGACAATACTCCTGTTTCTCAAGTTCTTTTCTTACCTTATCTAGACTTGATATGGCCTTAGTCAATAGAGAGGCCCTGGCTTTGATAGGCAATATAGAATATGGTCCAAGGGGGATATCTGACCACTCCCCTCTGACGCTGACAGTTATTATTGGGAAAAAGCTTTACTCTAGAGAATGGAAAATTGATCCTTCTTGGTTAGAGATATTCGACAACCCTGAGGGATTAATGATTGGATTAAAAGAGTTTATAAGCATTAACACAGGCACAGTGTCGGCGGGAGTGGTCTGGGATTCCATAAAAATCAGGGGACTCCTTATTCAGCAACAAGAATTAAAGGTAAGATGAGGGAATGGGAGGGGGAATTAAAAAAGGCAATGATGTTGGTGGAACAACAGTACATTATTAATCCAACTCTGGCCACACAGAGTGGCTAGAAAAACAGCAAGTTTATAAAATGACCACCACAAGAAAGATGGACAACAACAGCATATTCCAGCATCAATCCAACTTTGGTGAAGGTGAGAAAGCGGGCCGCATGTTGTCCTTACTGGTCAGAGCAAATACTCCCCCCTCAACGGTTCTCGCGGTCAGGACCTTACAGGGAGAGATTTCCTCTGACCCTATTGACATAATGAATATATTTAGGCAATATTACAGTTCTTTATATAAGTCTCAGAAGGGGGTGGAGAGGGGAAAAAACATAGTTTTCTTTGAAAATATAAAAATACCAACCTTGTCAGTAGATGACCAATTGATTATGGAGGCTCCAATTACCTTTGAAAAGCTGCGTGGTGCTGTGGCTGGGATGCCAAATTCAAAGTCACCAGGCCCTGATGGGCTGCCAATCTAAATATGTAAACGGTATGGCAAGATTTTATTGCCAGAACTATTGAATACATTGAGCCAGGCATTATCCGTCGAGATTCTGCCCCTCTCAATGACAGAAGCTACCATTGTTGTTATCCCTAAGGAAGGAAAAGATCTTATGGATCCCTCCTCGTATCGCCCGATATCGCTATTATGCACGGATGTAAAAATCCTGGCAAAAATATTGGCAACATTGCCTAAATAGATGTATCCACAAGCTTATCCATTCTGACCAGTCGGGATTTATTCCGACTAGGTCAACTAGTATTAATATACAAAGAAATTATTTGAATATTCAGATTCCAGTGGACAATAGTGGCTCCAGGGCTATTTTTGCACTGGACGCAGCTAAGGTGTTTGACAGCCTTGAGTGGGCCTATCTGTTCAGAGTGCTTGCAATGTTTGGATCTAATTTCATCAACTGGGTGAAATTACTCTACACCAACCCAAGAGCGAAAATTAAAATGAATAATGAGCACTCTGACGTGTTTCAGTTGGAACGAGGTACGAGACAGGGGTGTCCCCTGTCTCCTCTACTCTTTGCCCTTGCATTGGAGCTGTTGGCCATCGCTACTAGAGCTAACTTGGATATACAGGGTTTTAGGAGGGGATTAGAGGAGGATAAGATAGCATTGTTTGCCAACAATGTTTTGTTTTTCCTAGGAGACGTTCAAACTTCACTAAAAGCTGTGATACGCATGGTTGGAGAGTTCGGCCAAATTTCTGGATTGGTCATCAATTGGGACAAATCGACTTTACTTCCGATAGATACACGTGCCAGTTGTATACCACATGACATTCCTAACCTAAAGGTGGTAGAAAAATTGAAGTACCTGGGGGTTTGGGTTGCTAGGGATGTAAATCTGTATCTTAAGGATAACTTAGCCCCCCTATTGCTAAAGCTGAAACACAAGGCAGACATTTGGAGCCGCCTCCCCCTCTTAATGGCGGGACGCTGCAACCTTGTCAAGATGATATGGCTGCCCCAGATTCTATATCTTCTCCATATGCCCCACTATGGATAGGCCTGAAGTGGTTTAAGAAAATTTAACCTTTATTTAGAGATCTAATTTGGAGGAGTGGGCAGTCCAGGATCCGCTTGCAGACGTTGCACCTGCTGCTCGGGGAGGGGGGATGGCGGTTCCACATCCCAGACTTTACTTTTTGGCATCCCAGTTACAGCACCTAGCAGGGGGAGGAGTACTAAATAGGGGCAACCCCAGCGGCAGGTTGATGATGATGATAGGATGCCCACAAAACACACTCATTGAGGCTTTAGAGGCAAATTCATTTGCCATACGTTGTCCAACGATAAACCAAATTGTTAAACTTTGGCAAACAACGAAGGCCATACTAGGATATCAGGGGTATCAGAACTGGCTCCCCTATGGGACAACAGGAACTTGGCTGAGTTAACTAAAATTTAAAGATCTAGGGAATGGGAGAATCAAGGTATCAATCGCTTGAGTCAACTATTTGTAGGTAATGTTATAAAAATCATTTGCTAACTTGAAGCAGGAATTCATCTTGTCCAATAGCTCGTTCTATAAATACCTCCAAGTCAGGCATGCAGTTCAGACACAATTTGGATCTCAAATTCCTATTTTGACACAAATAATGTCTTTGTCGTCCAAGGGAGTAATTTCTCCACTGTATGCCAGACTTGGGGATAGAATGATAGATCGTGGCGGTCCGACCAAGAACAGGAAAAGTTGGGAGCATGATGTGGGGCCATTGTCTACTGTGGAATGGGACCGGATTCTCAAACAGGGAACACTTGTCTCAATCTCTCCCTCACAGAAAGTATCACATCTCTATTTCTTTTACAGAGTATATTATACTCCCAAGAAAATGTTTAAACTGGGATGGCGGGATAATGACCAGTGCCCCAGATGTGGGACACCTGGAGATTTTATCCATATGCTCTGGAAGTGTCCGAAGCTATTCAGATACTGGACGAATATTATAGACGAGATCAGTAAAACTTTTAAGATAGTATTAGAAACAACGTTCAAGACCTGCCTCCTGGGTTTAATTGAGGGGTGTAGTGCCCGAAAGATACTGTTGAACCAGTTCTAAGGTGTCTATTCCAAGGAAGAAAGCTGATCGCCCAACATTGGCAGTCGCAGCTGCCCCCGCTAGTTGAGACTTGGTTAGCGAGTGTAAATTCAACAATAGGAAATGAGAGAGTGTTTTTTATTAAGCAGGGCAACTACAGTAGGTTTACAAGAATGTGGAGGCCTTGGTTGGAGAGACTGGGGTTCCCCCCATAGGTTGAGAGGAGGCTTCAGTACTGGCTATAAATATCTGATATGTTTCCTCCAGACTTGTCCATCCAAGTCTTTTCTTACACAATCCTCTTTTTTTTTCTCTCTCTCTTTTGCTACTTCTCTTTTTCCCCATCAAGTCCACTAACGATATAAAAACTAAATTCAATGGAGCTGTGGGGAAAAGAGAGAGCAAAACAAGGTGCAAAATGGGTGTACAATAATACGATGATGAGATAGGTGGGGGGGGGGCTGGGATGGAGGGGGGCTTAACAACGGTAAGGTGAAGAGGGGAAAGTAACATCAACATAGGCAATCCATTTGATAGTACAATACAAAACTATTCTGTTAGCACTGAGGAATTTATTTATTCTGATGTTTCTATCTTTTCTGTAAAATGTCTGGATGCCCTGATTGTAATGCATGATTGTACAAACAAATAAAAAAAGTAAGTATTTTGTGGCTGCAAATATGACCTGGAGGTTTTTCATGTTCGCCTATCATTAAAATGAATGGGACCCAAACATTTGTGCGCGTTCACGAACCATCCCATTAGATGTTCATCCATTATTAGTGGTTGTCAAGTCTGCGGGTGGGGGGGGGCTTATCAGAATCTGAAAGCCCCCTTTAAGAAGGGGGCCCCCAGATCCTCCCCTGCCTATGTGAATGGGTATCGGGTACATTGTACCCCTACCCATTCACCAAAAAGTGTCACAATGTAAAAACCACAAGTAACTGTTTTTGACAAGTCCTTTATTAACCACTTTCTTACTGGCCACTTAAACCTCCTCAAATGGAAGGTGGATGAGCGCAAGGTCTCTAACATCCACCAGCTCTGTGATGTTGTCATGGAGGAGTGGAAGAGGACTCCGGTGGCAACCTGTGAAGCTCTGGTGAACTCCATGCCCAAGAGGGCTAAGGCAGTGCTGGAAAATAATAGTGGCCACACAAAATTTTGACACTTCGGGCTCAATTTGGACATTTTCACTTAGGGGTGTACTAGTTTTTGTTGCCAGTAGTTGGCTTAGACATTAATGGCCATGTTTTGAGTTATTTTGAGGGGACAGTAAATTTTCACTGTTAAACAAGCTGTACACTCACTACTTTACATTGTAGCAAAGTGTAATTTCTTCAGTGTTGTCACATGAAAAGATATAATAAAATATTTACAAAAATGTGAGGGGTGTACTCACTTTTGTGAGATACTGTATATTGAAAGATAGACTGTGAATGTTTTGAACATTTGTAATATTTTTTTATTAGGGTCACTTGAAATTAAGGCAAATAGATAAAGAAAAAAAGAAATAAATAAAGAAAATGTAAAATAAATTAAAAAAAATGTGTTTGTGGTTGTTTTTCAGGTTTTTATCTATATACCTCGGTAATGATGCTATAAAATATTTTATACTACTACTCCTATACATGAGAACACCACAAATGTATGTATTAGTTCCATGGTGTAAACATGGCAAAGCTCAGAAACAACATCAATGGCTGAAATGGGCACAAATGATTTTTGACACCGAACTGCATTTACAGTGAGTGGCAAAAATTACTCTTTTTAGAAAATTAGACCCTTTAAAGTTTTTGGCATGGGGTATAATGTGAAATGTTAACCCTAATTTTACAGAATACAATTGGCAGCAAAATTAAAAAAGAAAATGTAAATACAACATTTTAACAAAAAACTTTTTGTAAACACAGAGATAGATGGCACAGTAAAAACTGCATCCAACAACATGCGCAAGGATACTATAGGTATGCATTAGTCACTTTGTGGGAACAGTGCAGGGCACAAAAGGGCAAAGTGTTACATTTACAGTATGTGGCTCAGAAATGTTAGGCCACTATTTTGGCGATTGTTTCAGTACTGTAAATTATTTTTTTTAAGTTTTGTAGTCTACTCAAAAGTATGTTGACTTTTTTTATTTAGGACTTATAGGGCTTTAATTTGATAGCACATTTGGATACATGCTGTATATTTTTATTTCTTTAGTATTTATTCTCTTTATCATATTTGGCCACTAGATGGTGGTAAGTTGTATCATTTATATAAGTAGAGCCATCTAGTGGTCAAATTAATCATTTTCTGTTTTAAATCAATTAATAATTATATACCGCAAAGGAAATAGCCTAATAACATTTGTTTTTTGCCCCATTTGCACATAATGAAATGTTGATGCATTTTCAGTAGGCGAATTGCTATGCAATTGTTTTTATAAATGCACCCCTATATTTTTGAACACTCTAGTGTCTAATTTACATCTCTGTATTTAAACCCATGAACACGTGAAAGGCCACAAGAACTGTGGATAGTGTACATTTGCTGACAATACACTTGTACATTAATGTTAATCCAAAGCCAACATTTTTTGTTCTGAAAAGAGTAGAACAGTGTTAGAAAAAGCATTTCCTGTCCCCAGAAACACATTGAAAAGTAGTCCAGGCATCCACATTAGACAGTTTGCCCACTACCTCCTTTCCAGTAATGACTGTAACAGTTAGGATTTCCTCCTCGGTTTCTCTACCTGTGACAACGGTCCCCAAGACAAACAGTCAGGTTTGATGTACCCAATGGGAACACAGACAGCAATAAGATCCTGACAGAGTCTCCAATCATTCCTCAATCTATCCAAAATAAGGAAAAAATTTGGGTAGAAGCATTAAAGTTGACATTGGAATAATACATCAAATGTGTGTGTGTGTATTAAAAATCCACCACGTTTTACCCATACAATGTGTACATATGCTACAGACAGAGTCAATTGTGGGAGTTGTCCCTTAGTAGTGGCTCCCTTTAAATCAGATCTATCGTGAGAGATGTGGAGGCTACTATTGTTGACCTCTTTTGGAAAATGCTAGCTGGCAGGCTCTTATGCTGTGCATTAGCATTAAAACTTTGAGTCAATTACCTGGAACACGTATGTAAATCAGGAAAGTCAAAGGAAAATCAGTAGTCCTTATCTGCATAGTAGATCTGGGTCAGTGAAGCAAAGTGTACATTTTAGAGGATCAGCATGACAACCAGCCAAATCAAACTTTCAAAAGGTGAGGTCAGTAAATCAAAATTGCATGCATCCCCTTCCCTTGACAAGGGGGCTGGACAAGCCCCCAATGTGGAAGCAAATTTTTTGTGACAGATACTGTATCACTTGTGGATATTTTTAAACTGATTAATGATCCATGTCCCCATACATGTGTAATAATCTCTCACCCACAGGTGGTCTGGTAAGCTTTGATGCTGTGTGTTTAAAGATGGCTGCCGCATATCCAATTGACCATGTGTTTTTTTTTGGGGGGGGTGCAACCATGTTGCTGACATCACTCGCAAAACGACCTGTGAGTGGTCAAGAGGAATGATTACATCCTGTGGGGGGTCTCTGGTATACAGGAATATAAACAGAGTCCATAGCATGGGGAGGAGGGCTGTTTGGAGCTGTGGAAAGATGCAGCCAAGACACTTCATTGTCTCATTCAAGTTTTTCCAAATATCCAGTGTAAGCTGTTGACATTCAGCTACCAGAGCTAAGTATTATTTGACCTTTCTTTGGAAATTGGAAATATTATTGGACTTTTTGTAATATTGGGATTAGGAGTGCATGTCTAAGTCTTATTATTTGGTGTAATGTGTATGGTAACTTTTATGTGTAAGGAACTTTATGTCTTTTGATGTCCAGTAAAGTTTTGTTTTATGCTTTTTATCAAAATTGCTCTTGGTGTGTCTGTTCAGTTTAAATATTCACTAGATATTTTCGTGACTGTCCAGTATACCTGTATTTTTATATACAGTATTGTGCTGCAACAATTAACAACTAATTTGCTCAAGAGAATGCAGTCTTTTGCTTTTATAAATTTAGTTGTTTCTCACTTTTATTAGATTATTATTTATAGGCTAAAACAGCCTTGTGTTGTCCACATTTGTTACAGATACTTTTTATGGAGGAATCAGGGGATTATTAGCCACTTGCCAACTGTAATATGCATATATACATTGCGGTTTGAAAGTGGTTTACTAGGTTTATGGCTGAAGCTATCAGCCATAACCCCAGTATCTTTTTTCCAGCCAGCGGCTGGCTAACTCATGAAAGTGAAGCGAGTGGCTCGTTAGCCATTGGATTGCTTTCCAAAGCGACGGCAGGGGACACCCCCCCCCCCCCCGCCATTCACCGGTGTTTCTTGGGCTTACCATTTTTACATCTGATTGCCTCTATGGCGCAGATACACAACACAAACTTAATAAATAGAATGCAGCATAGATAAGGGAAGCATCAAGAGTCCACAAGTGCAGGGTGTCTTCTTTCTACAAAATGAAAAGGGATGATGTGATCCCTTCCACCTGTGGATAAGATGGACTCTCACCTTAAGCAATGGACCCCTGACAAGTCAGACAGGTCAAACAGGCATATCCCCACCGGGGTAAATCACAGATAAAAGCTTTCCAATAACGGTGCTCCAAGGGTTAATCCTTCTCATATCCCGTATGCCAGCATAATTCCGTGAAGTATACATAAAAACATAAAAGGACAACAACTAGTGCTCTCCGTTTTAAAAACAGATTTAAAATGGTACACTCACATGGTATGGCACTGCTCTCCAGTGTCGAGTTGCAGACAGAGTCATAATACAGTCAGAAAAACCATCCATGCACGGATCAGCATTGTAAACAAGCGGGTGACGTCACGGCTAATGTCACGTGGTCCGTACGCGTTGCGCCCCCACAAGGTAGGCGGGACTTCATCAGCGGCGACGGCGTAACGACAAGCGCCCGCTTATATACTAATAACGCTAATCGAGAGCCAATAAGATTCGATGGCCAATAAAAGATTCGATGGTCAATAAAAAATTCGCCCATGCGCAGGTCGAATCCTGAGGCGAATATTACAAACGTGACCCCGGAAATAAGAAACACACAAATGACCAGGCATGGGAGAAAAGTGAAAGGGAGATTCGAAAACTCCACCAAACAAAATAAAATAAACAAAGATGAAACATCGCTCCCTAAAGCCCAAACAATTAATAGGGCAGGGCTATACAAGCCTCGAACAGAAGGAGAGATTTACTGGATCACAAACAAAACCTGTTTCTAATAGGTTTGCCCCATTACAATACAATGGAGCTTGTGAAGGAGGGGATTTTACTGGGGCACAGAGTGGCCCAGGGAGGGGTTCATATGTGCAGCAGGCGACCCACCAAGAGTGGTGGAGGCACTAATCCCAATCAACTCCTCAGCCAAATGGTCAGGTCCGAAAAAGAAAAGAGAGAGAGGAAGGAGAGGGGGTAGGAGAATTCAAAAGACAAAAGCCCCAATAGGAGCTGGCATCTATAATCTAAGTGGCTGCTCTTTGATTGAAAATGAGTTGAAAGTTCTGGACAGGGGACTTAAGTTTGCTCCTGTTAGGAATTTTAATAAATTTCATACGTATATTAACATTCAGAAATTTATTAGACAGAAGAAGTATTTTCTCTCTAATCCAGTAAGACAGGCAACCCTCTGAATACCGATAACAAGTTCTTGGAGGTTTTTAAAAATGTAATATTGAATGATTTAGATAAAAGGAAAATACGTAAAGTCAGGGATTCCGAGTATATCAAACAGGGTATGGAGTCTTTGAGAAATAGGAATGATATTATTATACGCCCTGCTGGCAAGGGAGGGGGGTTGGTCATTTTGGACAAGACTAAATATATGTCTGAAATGAATAGCCTCTTAAATGATGCTGACACCTATCAGGTTCTGAATAAGGATCCCATGTTAATGTTTAAAGATGAGTTACATTGGCTGATTGAAGAAGGGACTATATTTGGATCCCCTCTTTTGTAGGACTCCCATTATATATAGCTTACCAAAGATACATAAAGATTGTGTTGACCCACCTGGTAGGCCTATAGTTAATGGCATTGATTCCATTACCTCCAGGGTGGGCCAATACATTGACAGTTTCTTACAGCCATTGGTGTCTAGGACTGAGGCATTCCTCAAAGATACTAAACACATTATTCAAATTCTTGAGAGTTTGAAATGCTCTACATCATGTATATTTGTTACTGCCGATGTAGGCTCACTGTATACGATTATTGGGGATGATGATGCCCTGGCCTCTGTACAGTGGGCCATGTCTAAATTTTCAGATCTTTCGGAAGGTCATAAAAGGTTCCTTCTTAAGTGTTTAGATTTCTGTTTAACTAGTAACTATTTTTGGTTTAACCAACAGTTCTATCTGCAGATAAGGGGGGTGGCTATGGGAGCCAAGTTTGCTCCCAGTGTGGCCAACTTATTTATGGCCCACTGGGAGGAGGACGTGGTCTTCCGTAGTCGCCCTCCTGAGTTAATCTGTTATAAGAGATTTATTGACGATTTAATAATGGTATGGGAGGGTGACCAAATTAGTTTAGATAGATTTGTGGGTACCATGAATGCTAATGCCAAGAATATCCAGCTGTCCTGAAATTTTAGCCGGGACAAGATGGTATTCTTGGATCTCGAAATTAGAAGGGAGGGTGAGGAATTGCGTCTTAACAACTACTTTAAACCAACTGATCGTAATTCTTACATTCCCCTGGGTAGTTGCCATCACAAATTGTGGTTGTGTAATATCCCCAGAGGACAGTTTGTGAGATTGAGATGCAATTGCTCTAATGTTGAGGATTTTATTGGTCAGTCACAAATTCTGTCCTCTAGATTCCAAGAGAAAGGTTATAATAAATTAGAACTTGATAATGAAATTGCTCGAATTCAACAGCTGGATAGGTCCCTATTGGTCTCTGATAGAGTGAGAGAATCTAGTGTAGATGATTACAGTGTCCAATATAAAAAATTTGAAAAACTGGTGGCAAAAAATTGGTTCATTTTAAGACAGGATCGCATTTTGGGACCTCTCTTACCTGAATGCCCCTCTTTTGTATATATAAAAGGCCCCTCGTTGCGAAATCGATTAGCCCCTGGTGTTGTTGACCCCCCTGTACAAACAGAGAGCAGGCTATTTTCATTTTTATCTGGGTTTTATGCATGCGGACGATGTACTGCATGCAAACATTCTAAATGCAATGTCAAAAAGAGAAAATCTTTTGTGGCCGCAGCCAATAATAGGGAATATAAGATTGACCAATTAATAACATGTGCGACTGTGGGGGTCGTATACATGCTTCAGTGTGGCTGCGGCCTTCCATATATTGGTAGGACCTCTAGGCCCCTCCATGTTAGATTGGGGGAACATGTCAACAACATTAAAAAAGGCCTCAAAACACATAATGTGTCCCGGCATTTTAAACTAGTTCACGTTCAGAGTCTGAAAAGTTTGATCCAGTCGGAGAGAATCATACTGGATCCACGAAACTAAGGTTCTTACCCCTGGGGGCCTTAATGTAGAATTCGATTTAAATTGTTTTATTTCGGATAGGTAGTTCTCCTTTTTTATTTTTCTCATGTACGGATCAGGGTTGCTACGGGTGACGTCTCCTGTTGTTGGTTTATTAAGTACTAAATTAGGCTGGAAGAAATTTGTATATTATATTTTTTACAAATTGCTTAAATTCCAGTGTTTTTATTTATTATTACCCTCTCAGGTAAATATCCTTCTCTCTTTTTTGGAAATGCTTTTTTTTTGTTTTGTTTGAGGCTTGTATAGCCCTGCCCTATTAATTGTTTGGGCTTTAGGGAGCGATGTTTCATCTTTGTTTATTTTATTTTGTTTGGCGGAGTTTTCGAATCTCCCTTTCACTTTTCTCCCATGCCTGGTCATTTGTGTGTTTCTTATTTTTGGGGTCACGTTTGTAATGTTCGCCTCAGGATTCGACCTGCGCATGGGCGAAATTTCTATTGACCATCGAATCTTTTATTGGCCATCGAATCTTATTGGCTATCGAATAGCGTTATTAGTATATAAGCGGGCACTTGTCGTTACGCCGTTGCCGCTGATGAAGTCCCGCCTACCTTGTGGGGACGCAACGCGTACGGACCACGTGACATTAGCCGTGACATCACCCACTTGTTTACAACGCTGATCCATGCATGGATGGTTTTTCTGACTGTATTATGACTCTGTCTGCAACTCGGCACTGGAGAGCAGTGCCATACCATGTGAGTGTACCATTTTAAATCTGTTTTTTTAATACATTTTGAAACGGAGAGCACTAGTTGTTGTCCTTTTATGTTTTTATGTATACTTCACGGAATTATGCTGGCATAAGGGATATGAGAAGGATTAACCCTTGGAGCACCGGTATTGGAAAGCTTATCTGTGATTTACCTCGGGTGGGGATATGCCTGTTTGACCTGTCTAACTTGTCAGGGGTCCATTGCTTAAGGTGAGAGTCCATCTTATCCACCGGTGGAAGGGATCACATCATCACTTTTCATTTTGTTGAAAGAAGACACCCTGCACTTGTGGACTCTTGATGCTTCCCTTATCTATGCTGCATGCTATTTATTAAGTTTGTGTTGTGTATGTGCGCTGTACTGTTGTATTTTTATTTTTGATTGTGGGATTTGGTATTTTGTCCTATAGTATTCTAGCTGCAGTATTTTGCTTTGTGTATATCTTATATGTTCAGCGCTGGTTGATCTGTCTCTGATTGCCTCTATGACCTTGGAGGACCGACGCAAGGTCATGACGTTACTTCCGGTCTAGGGCAGAAGTAAACTATTTTTTTTTCTAAAGCAAAAGATCTATTTTTTGGGGGGATCTTTTGCTTTTAGAGGTAAAGGAGAGATTTGGAGTCTTTTTGACCCCAGATCTCTCCATAAAGAGGACCTGGCATTAATATTCTATTACAAGGGATGTTTACATTCCTTGTAATAGGAATAAAAATCATTAAAAAATCCCCTCATGTTCACGTGCAGAAGCAAACACATGTGTAAGTTGCGCACGCATATGTAAACGGTGTTCAGATCACGCATGTCAGGTATCACTGGAAACGTTAGAGTGAGAGCAGTAGGTCTAAAAAATTGAATGATTGCCATTTTATTCCCAGGGGTCTTGTCAGGGCTGGGCTCAGCCCTTCCTTCTCTGAGCTGGCCCCTCAGCTGTCAGATAATTGCCAGCTCCTATCTCTCCACAGTTACTTAGCTGTTGACGATATCCTGCTCATCAGCCCTGCCTACTTAAGCCGTCCAGTCCAGAGGATCTCTGCCTTCGCCTTGGTCAACATCAAAGAAACTATCTCCTGTGATCCTGTTCAAGACTTGCTTTACTGACATCCCTTCTGGCTCCAGATACTGCTTACTGTTCCACTATATTGATCCCTGACTTCTAGCTTGGCTGACTATCCATTCCGGTTACTAAACTTTGGCTATGTTTTTAATATGTTTGTTTGTTCTTTTTACTTTTATTATTAAACAAGTGTGATTTAACTGTACTTCTGTCTCGGCCTGATTTCATGGTTTCTGACAGGTCTAAAAAAAATATTTACAATATTTGAGGCTTATAGGTAATTTTCTAGCAAAAAAATACTTATTTCAACTTGTAAACAAAAAGTGCCAAAAGGGCTTGGTCTTTAAGTAGTTAGTACACGGATGCCTCCCCTGTACTTAGTCCCAACAGACAGAGACGGTATTGCCACAATACTTACAGCGTATCATGAAATGAGCTACATAAATATAAAGCCTGCCCCCTAATAGTAAGAATGTATGTGTCTTTCTATTCTATTAGAGGGATAGGATATGAGATATGCTACTATAGCAGTTAGGCTCCATTAATTCTACTGTACATTTAGCCTGGTTCACTTTACTGGTGGATCTAGGACCAAATTACCATTTACTTCATAAGCCAAGATTACATACCAGAAAGCAAATGGATATGGCCAGCTTTCTGGTAATCAACCACTTCTGGACTACCACACGACAATGTACATCCTTAATTTGAAGGGGATATTGCTGTTATGGCAGCAGCCAGCTGTCATAACCCCGGTATCCTCTTCTTCAGCCAGTGGTCCAGTTTCCGATAAGAATGGTCTCTGCAGCAGATTCAACGTAAGATCACTTTTATCGGCGGCGGGAGAGGGGGACCCCCCACCCGTCACGCTCTGGTGACCTCTGTCACTTACCGGAGTCGGCAGCGGAAGCAATTGCATCTTCACCCTTGCTGGGCATGGAGACGAGTGAGGGGAAGATGGCCACCCATTTCCCTAACAATGCAGGGTGAAAGTGACGTCAAAATGTCACCGCCCATAGCTCTTAAAGGGCCATTTTTTTTTTAATTACATTTTTTTTTCTTTTTTTGCATTTAAGTGTAAATATGAGATCTGAGTTTTTTTTACCCCAGATCACATATTTAAGCCCTTGTACACACGATCGGAAAGTCCAACGGAAAATGTCCGATCGGACCATGTTGTCGGATAATCCGACCGTGTGTGGGCCCCATCGGACTGTTTCCGTCGGAATATCCGACCAACAAAGTTTGAGAGCTGGATATAAAATTTTCAGATAACATGATCCAATGCGCGTCAGTTCCGATCGTGTGTAGCCTAGTCCGGCGGACAAAGTGCCACGCATGCTCAGAATAAATTCTGAGACGGAAGCGCTCGGTCAGGTAAAACTACCGTTCGTAATCGATACAGCACATTCGTCACGCTGTAATGTTAAAAATTCTTTAATGCATCGCATTCTATTTTTCTTTATAATGCTACAAGAATGAAGTTGTTTTGCTGCTCATATTCATACACACTTCTCCCAAACGTATTTCTTTATTCTTTTTCTTCATTTCATGAATACAATATTTTAATTCGTCACATCTCCTCAATCATTTTTATTTATTTTTTTTGTTTAAATTTTGTGGTTGTTTTTTTTCATCAAGATCTCCTTTTTTGACATTTTGCTCATCTTCGGAATTTTTTTTGGTGTGTTTTGTGTGTCAACTTACCACAACACCATTATTATCTTTTTTTATTTTATTGTTTTCTTTTTTAATCTCTAGGAGGTTGTTTGGTGTTGGTGCCCCTTGTTATTAATTTTATGTATTTTTGAAGTGTACCTGCCTACTCACAAATAAACTGTCCTTTTTGAAGTAAAACACATAGGCAAGTATTTCTTGAACCAAAAAAAAAAACCTTTATTTAGGTGTCAAACAAATAAACAGGAAGGCAACGCTGAGAGAAACTGGTCAATTTGGCGAAGCCTTTGGCCCCAGGGCAGACATCAATTATTTTTTAAATGCAACATTGGTGGCCTGAGGAGTACATATCTAAAGGGAGAACCATCTGGTCCAGAAGTCCAAGAGATCAGGAAGAGCAGATGCCATCTATGTCCCCAGGCTGTGGTCATACAAGAGCCTGCATCTTCTGTCAGACCAGACTGAACCCAGGCCATCACTCTCTGGTCTTCCTTCCAGGCTGTGGCTCTGCCCTTGTAGTTGTGGCAGGAGGAGGGCGATGGTCGACCTCCCAGCTGCCATTTGCCACAGCCTCCTCCCGGCTGCCACTTGCCATAGCCTCCTCCCGGCTGAGGTCTTCCTGTGTATGAAAATGGGACATAGTTTTAGTTTTTTGGTCATCAATCACACAATTTTGTGCTCATGACTGTTACAAATTGAATGTTACCAAATAGAACAGACTATCATTCTGAGCCCAGCATTTTTCATTCTTGTCCCAATCATTTTTGGTCACTACTGTCTATTGATATGTAAACCACTTTGTTAAATCCCAACTTACTGATCAATAATAACATCTAGTTAACATCATTAAATGTATGACAAGATATATGTTGAACAATGCTATACCTGTCTCAAGCTGGGCCCCTCCACATGTTGCTGCCTGGAAGGCCCAGGTTTAACATTGGAAGCCTCAGCTGGGGTTGAAGGAAGCCTTGAAGGAAGACAGTAGAGTGGTGGCCTGGGTTCCCTCTGGTCTGCCTGAAAATGCAGCCTCTCATAGTACAACATCCTGGGGACATAAATGTCATCTGGATCTCCCGATCTCAGGGAATCCTGGAACTTCTTGTGCTCCCTCAGATATGTACTCCTCAGGGCACTAATTTTGGTCATCGCATAGGTCATGTCTGCCGTGGGGAGCATGATCTTCACTAAACCAAGCAGTTTCTCCAGCGCTGCCTTCCTGTTTCTTATTAGGTCCTTAGAAAGGGGGTTTTTCATCTGCCACAGGCAGGGCAGCTCCCTGAGAATATCAATAATTAGCTCCAGAAAATGTGGTTCCTTGAAGGGATCCGTCTTCTCTGCAAGACACAGCACAAGACAAACCCTAATAATGTCAGGCTAAACTCTCCTAATCTTGTCCCAATATAGGCCTCAATCTAGAAGCGGTATAGGCTAGTGATGTACCAAGTTAAAATTATACCTTAGTTTGAATGATCGGCGTGTCAGCTCCTCACTCTGCTCACAGATCGTACGGACGACACACGCGTGTTGCGTTTTATATACAGTGCGCATGTGTGAAACTCAGACCGCCCCTGACGTTCTTTCTAGTCTATTCCCCGCCCCTTCTCTTTCGGCGCAGTGGGGAGAGCACATGGCAGAGATGCAGC
This sequence comes from Lithobates pipiens, assembly GCF_037356315.1. NCBI lineage: Eukaryota > Metazoa > Chordata > Amphibia > Anura > Ranidae > Lithobates > Lithobates pipiens. The sequence continues at coordinate 164,923,638 of NW_027507790.1, read as the reverse complement.
AGGGGCATGATAATTCTACTAATGAGGAGGAGGACGAGGAAAGCCCGGAGCCTGAAACGTCCCGACCCCAGAGGAGAAGATTTAAGGCCTCAAATATGTCTTTTGGAGAGATGTTGGAGATGGTGGACATATTGAAGAGGAACGACTATGATGGGAAATATGGACCTTACCCAAACCCAAATGTCAGAAAGGCCAAGATCATGACTAAAGTTGTGAAGAGTCTTCAAAATAATTTTGGGGTAGGACGATCCAAGGATCATCTAAGAAAACGCTGGTCAGACCTGAAATTGATCAGTACAGAAGGATCAAACGAGTTCTTCAAAAAAGTAAGTAATTGTCGTGTGTTCATATTATTATTATTATTATTATTGCTTGCATACTGCTCCATGTACTTTGATTTAATGTTGTACAGTTTTAAATGGGCACTTTCATGTTCATGGGTTCAATCATTCGTAATAAATATCATTCGTTAGCCCACTCCAAACACGATGTTTTGCCAAGTTACACTTGACTACATTTGTTCACACAACAGGTAAGTATTCCAGCTTTAGAAAGTGTCAAAAATAATGTTTCCACCTTTGAACTCTGCCAAAAAACACAACTGTACGACACTTCCAAGCAATGTTTCATATACCTATTTCTGCCCTCAAATATCTGTATGCTAAGTATTACTTTTTTACATTCTCATAGGGGAGAGAAGATTCTGGATGTCTGAGGACATCAGGGACCCCACACCTCTCAAAGAAGGGGAAATACCAACACCAGAAGCAGAGGAAGAGGAGTAAGGAGAGATTGTAGAGATTGGCGAAATTGGCACTACAACAGGTGAGTGTCTGAGACCACAGCTTCTGGTAAGCTAATGAATGTATGCCTGCATATTTATAATACAAGGTGTTTTTTTGGTTTATTTTTAGGGGGTGTGGATGTTGTGGAAGAAGAATCGCATTTTAACAGTGAAAGTGCCCAGATCCTCATTGGGGAGATAATGGGGTGCAATCACGATTTAGAGAATATCCAGAAAAACATCAATGATGTTCAGCACAAAATGAAGAACATCATTGATGTTTTAGGGAGAGTCTGAAACACCCACGGGAGTCTATGCCTCTTCCTGTCCCACCGCACTGTTTGCTGGGACACACACGGGTCCCAGAAACAGCGCGGGCCATTCCTATAGTGCTGCGCGACTCGCGCATGTGCAGTAGGGAACCGGGAAGTGATGCCGCAATGCTTCACTTCCTGATTCCCTCACCTAGAATGGCAGCGGCAGCAGCCGAGAGCCGAGCGATCGATCGGCCTCAGCTGCCGACATCGCTGGATCCTGGGACAGGTGAGTGTCCATTTATTAAAAGTCAGCAGCTGCAGTATTTGTAGCTGCTGGCTTTTAATATTTTTTTTCTAGTGAAATCTCTCGCTAATATTACTACTAATAATACTTAATATTCCCATCGCACACATTCCTGGATGAGCTCTCGAGTTTGGGTGTTGCAGCAACAACCCTCTGGATACTGGTTCAACTCACAGTGAAGATATTTGCTAGCACACCATGAAACGACATAAATAGCGTCCAAATGGGTAATTTATTGCATGATCACAACACAAGGAGAGTGCAACGTTTCGGAGTCATGCAGGACCCGTTGATCACAAGCCTGATGAAGGGGTCCTTCGTGACTCTGAAACGTTGAACTCTCCTTGTGTTGTGATCATGCAATAAATTACCCGTAGTAAAAAAATTATTAAAAGCCAGCAGCTACAAATACTGCAGCTGCTGATTTTTAATAAATGGACACTCACCTGTCCCAGGATCCAGCGATGTCGGCAACCGATCGGCTATCTGTCACATTCACTTAATATTGACGCCCTCTGCAGATCGCAACTCAACTACAGTGCATTTTGAACACAGTGCAGGAAACATAGATTTCCAGCACCACATTCTGATGTGAACGGGCCCTTACAAAAGAATTTTGGCATCCTACCTGTCCTCAAATGTAAACACAAATCATCTGTTGCTAAACTGTTAACCACCTCGCGCCCGCCCTATAGCCGAATGACGGCTGTAGAGCAGGCGCGTTCGTCCGGGTGGTTGTCCCTGGACGTCCTGATGTTTACTTCCGCGATGCGTGCTGCCGCGGGCGCGCATCGCGGAAGTTCTGTGTTCGCCGTGTCCCCCGGGGACAGGCAAACACAGATCGCTGTAAACGGCCAATCACAGCGGCCGTTTACAGCGTGATCGGTGTGTCCAATGGGAGATGATCTCATATGTAAACATATGAGATCATCTCTCAGCGCCGCTCTCCCTCCTCACACAGACAGTGTGAGAGGGGAGAGATGAACAGCTGCAGCGGCAGCCGTTCTGCCTCGAGTTAAAAAAAAAAGTGCCATCCTCCCCCAGCAGTGCCATCCTCCCCCAGCAGTGCCATCCGCCCCAGTGCCATCCACCCCAGTGCTACATGCCCCCAGTGCCATCCACCCCAGTGCTACCTGCCCCCAGTGCCATCCACCCCAGTGCTACCTGCCCCCAGTGCTACCTGCCCCCAGTGCCACCTGCCCCCAGTGCCACCTGCCCCCAGTGCCATCTGTTGTCAGTGCCATTTGTCCCCAGTGCCATCTGTCATCAGTGCCACGTATAAGTGCCATCTGTCATCAGTGCCACGTGTCATCAGTGCCACATAGTGCCATCTGTCATCAGTGCCACGTATTAGTGCCATCTGTCATCAGTGCCACATATCAGTGCCATTTGTCATCAGTGCCAGCTGTCAGTGTCACGTGCCATCTGTTGTCAGTGTCACGTGTCATCAATGCCACTTATCAGTGCCATCTGTCATCAGTGTCACGCGTCACCGGTGCCATGTATTAGTGCCATCTGTCATCGGTGGCACGTATTAGTGCCATCTGTCATCAGTGCCACGTATTAGTACCACGTGTCTTCAGTGCCACGTATTAGTGCCACGTGTCATCAGTGCCACGTATAAGTGCCACGTGTCATCAGTGCCACATATTAGTGCCATCTGTCATCAGTGCCACATATTAGTGCCATCTGTCATCAGTGCCACGGGTCATCAGTGCCACGTATAAGTGTCATCATTGCTACGTATCAGTGCCATCTGTCATCAGTGTCACGTGTCATTGTCCTGGTGCTTCAAAAGTGTAATAGTCAACAAGTTAGATGTGTAATTTAGGTTCCTAGAACACATGATGGCGCTACCTGCATGTTGGGCCTCTCTATGTGGCCAGGCTGTGAAAAAGTCCCACACATGTGGTATTGTAATACTCAGGAGGAGTAGCAGAATTTTTTGGGGGTGTCTCATTTGTGGTATACACATGCCACGTGAGAGAAATAACCTATTACAATGACAATTTTCTGAGCATGCGCCATACTTAGTCCGTCCAACTTGCCTACACACGAGTGGACTGTCCGCTGAAACCAAGTTTGGACGGACAAAACCAAGTTTGAACGGACTGTCTTACAGAAATTCCGTAAGACTTTGTTCGTCAGACTATCCGCTGAAAAAGTCCACTGAAGCCCACACACGAGCGGATTGTCCGCTGAAACACTGTTCAGCGGACTAAGTTGGACAGACAATCTGCCCGTGTGTACGCGGCCTTACTAAATACCTTGGAATGTCTACTTTCCAAAAAGGGGTCATTTAGGGGGTATTTGTACTTTCCTGGCTTGTTCGGGTCACAAGAAATGAGACTTGTTCGGGTCACAAGAAATGAGATAGGCCACCAGTACATCAGATGTGATCAATTTTGTGCGATTCACAACACAGCTTGTAGACTCTCTAACTTTCACAAAGACCAAATAATATCCACTAATTTGGGCTATTTTTACCAAAGATATGTAGCAGTATAAATTGTGGCCAAAATTTATGAAGAAAAATTAATAATTTGCATAATTCTGTCACAGAAACAAAGAAATATGCGTTTTTTTTCAAAATTTTCGGTCTTTTTTCATTTATAGCGCAAAAAATAAAAACCCCAGAGGTGATCAAATACCACCAAAAGAAAGCTCTATTTGTGGGAAAAAAAGGACAAAAATTCATTTGGGTACAGTGTTGCATGACTGAGTAATTGTCATTCAAAGTGTGAGAGCACCGAAAGCTGAAAATTGGTCTGGTCAGGAAGGGTGTTTAAGTGCCCAGTAAGCAAGTGGTTAAAAACCCAACTGAAACATGACTAGAATCATTGTTGCTATCTTTGAGGATCTTTGAGAGTGAATTACTTCACTTACTTGAAACAGTTAATGAGGTCAGGGGTGGCTTGTTTTAAAGCTCTGTTACTATTTGTTAAGAATATGTGAACATGTTAATGTCTATATGATGAACACAGGTGCACTTTAGCATCCTCTTCTTTCTAAATTACTGTGCTTTTTAGGGATTAATGCATCTGGAAATTCATTTTGTGGAAATCATATTTTTGTTCTTCTTGAAACTTCCATTTTGATAAGTCTATTTAGCCAATAATCCCATTTATCAGCCTAGGAAATAATGCTTTATGAATTGTATGGTTATATATTGGTTTTAAAAATTATCATGCATATATTCAGAATGATACAAAATGATCAATTTGCTGATCTGCCTGGTCAGAAATCTATTTTACTATTACTATGACCCTATAACGTATTATCATCTTTCCAGTAGAATAGTCCATTAGCTAATCCTGTAGTTGACAGCAGACTATTTATTATTCAAATCATTGCCCAATATTATGCAATGGGCTACTGATGAAACTGGAGAACTAGAGGCTTTAGCAAGTGGTTTTAAAGAATACAAGTGACATGGAAATGAAATATTTTGTACTGACCCTGAACCTCAAGACAAAATGCTTCTACAAAAACCTGGTTTATCTTACAGTAAATGCTTCCAATTATCCCCGTTTTAAGTGTCTGCCAAAGGCATACTCATTATATATCTGCAAGTCAAGACTAATGACAGCTCTTTTCGCTGAAGTCATTGTATATAATACCCCACTTTCTGAAATTTCCCAATGCTGATCAGATAAGAGGGTTCCAGACTAAAGTAAGCATATTTTTTTCCACCGTTTTGGAGACTGTTGGCTCAATGTGATATCCATTACAAAGCAATATATACCCGTCAGTTCGTTACATTATCAATCACTCTAATCTAATTGAATTCATTACTTTGCAGAATTATATTTACACAGTACCAGCATGTAGGGAGCAGTTAACAAAATTAGATCAGACAGGTGGTCTGCAGTGATGAAATGAAACATTTTAACACAGACATATTCTAAGAAGATATTGTTAAAAAATGTATCTTAAATCTCTTGCATAAACATTGTCATAAAAAATAGATTTTTGGAAGAACCAGCGGTTTGCTGGAAAGAAGCTTCAAAACTGTAAAACATTTGTCAGAGTGGATGTAGAGTTTGGGGCAAAATAGTGGCAAGGTGTGGAGACAGCTCCACGTCATCAATTCATTTTGTTTCTGAAGCTGGTATATGCTACGTAATAAAACAAAATCACAATTATGGAATATAATAGAGATAAATAGTAGAGACTACGGTAATTGGTGCTACTATAATTGACTCCCATAGCCAAAAAGGGTGAGAAAAACTGTTTGAGGGGTGACAAAAAAACTTCTATGCCTACTAATATTGCTGGGCCTAACTTAAATCTCAGCCTAAAGCAAAATGAAATCCACCAATCACTGTTTGCCAAAAGCAGGCTTAAGTTAGAAATGTTCAATAAATAGTATTAAATTCTCACTCAAATATGCCAATATTGTTTTCTGCAGTATTGTAATTGACATTCTGCCTACTAACATGTGCACAGTGTATATGCTAAATTCAAGACAAGCCTCTGGCGAAGACTGTCACTTTCACCATTGTGTAATGACAAGTTTCAACTAAACCTTCAAGCTCCAAATGACTGATCTTTTGGCCGATTATATGCACAGCCCCATTGCAACTAAAGATTTAAATAAAGACTAAGATGGCACTATCACTATCTGTGGCTACAAAAGGATAAGAAAATTTAGTTCCACTTTAACAGTTTTGGACCAGTTATGTCCGATTCCCCCAAGGGACTGTCACAGTTGATTCCCAAAAAGTACACATTTTTAGCTCTAATTTAAAGACTAACTGCAGTCTTCTCACATAATTTGTAATAAAACATCTTTGCCATTCTGAAGCTTCCCTCCAACCACTTTGCATATTATTTAATATATACTGTGATTCTGTACTTGCCAAATATGGTGACGAAATCTCCCTCCACTGAATCTGGCTGCAACCATTTTAACTGTGGGCAGCTAAAGCTGCTGCATGTTCACTTCCTGGATTTAAAAAGACACAGAGCTGCACACATCCAGCTCTGCAGCCCTGCAGCTCTCATTGGCCCTCTTATGACTCACCCCCCCCCCCTCCCCTCCAGGAAAACCCTCACGAGAATGAGAGAGAGAGATGTGCAAGATGTCATAAGTCTAGGCTTTTTACTAGACAAGAGAAAGGAAGTGGACTGTATAAGGTATTTACTGGCAGAAAAATAAATGTTTTACTATCCAAAGTTAAAAAAGCAAGGGCAGACGATTTAATAGACGGAAAGTAGAAAAATGACTGAAGGTCTGCTTTACCATAGGGCGGCCCAGTGGTGTAGTGGTTAGCACTCTCACCTAGCAGTAAGAAGGGTCGCTGGTTCAAATCCCAACCACGACACTACCTGCCTTGAGTTTGCATGTTCTCTCTGTGCCTGCGTGGGTTTCCTCCGGGCACTCCGGTTTCCTCCCACAATCCAAAGACATGCAGGTAGGTAAATTGGCTTCTGTTCAAAAATTGGCCCTAGGATATGAATGGGGGCCTTGGATTGTGGGCTCCTTGAGGGTAGGGACCAACATGAGTGTGCAATGTACAGGGATGGGGACAATTGTAGACACTCACTCAGGTTGAACTGGATGGACTGGTGTCTTTATTCAACCTAACTAACTATGAAACTATGAAACCATGCTTATACACTAGACCTTTACGCTTTCAGTGTTCAGAAGGGGGGGGACATTTTTGAAGATAACAGACTTATTGATCTATTAAACTATACCTGACATTGTTTTAGCAGAATTCCAGTTACAAATTACTTCCTCACAAACGCATGGTTAAATATTTCTTAATTAATTGCACATTTAGCTATGATCTCCAGGCCTGGGAAGGAGTCCCTATAACAGCATAACTCTAAAATGAAACCACTGCTAAGTACTGGTCTACAATTAATAACCAAAATTCTTCCCAATAGCTTCAGCTGGTTCTTAAAACAAGGAAAGATCTAAGGACTCCAACTGATATTGACTTGCACAGATTGTTTAAAACCTTTTCATAAGATTATTTGAAATATATTTTAAGCAGGCATAACTTTCCTCTCTGATCCCTTTCACACTGGGGCTGCTCGAGCATTAGTGCTAAAGCACCACTCATTTTAGCTGGCGCTTTTTGGCCATTAGTGGGGTGGTTTTAACCCCCGCTATCGGCTGAAGAAGGGGTGAAAAATGCCCATGTTGTGGCACTTCTGAAGCGCTTTTCAGTTGCTGCCCATTCATTTCAATGGGCAGGGCATTTTGGAAGAGCTATATACAATGCTCCCAAACCGCCCCAAAGATGCTGCTTGCAGGACTTTTTCTAACGTCCCACAAGCGCACCTCCCCAGTGTGAAAAGTCCTACTGAAATGAATGGGAGGTGGTTTTCAGATGCCTTACAGAAGCTATTTCTAGCACTAAAATGCCTGAAAACCACCTCAGTGTGAAACGGGTCTTGGTGAACAGAACTTTATAAATGCCTATAGAAAAAATAAACAGCGCTAGACACAAAACAAAAAATTATTAAAAATAAAAATCAACGGGCGGCAGCCAGAAGTGGGTCACACACACCAAGAAAGCTCAGAAAAAAGAAAACTAGCTGCACCAAAAAATAAAATTACTAAAAATTAAACCCTTATAAACAATGATTCATATAATCAAAAAAGTTTTTTATAACCGATAATCTCCAATATCAATGTCCTCATCAGTTAATAAAATTTGCAGGAGATGACTTCCACATCACAACAGTTCATTCGCAAGAAGGGGTTATTGCAATAAAACAATCCTCTCAGGTAACTCTTATGCCGCGAACACACGATCAAACAATCGGGTGGAAAAGTCCGGCAAACTCAAGTCCGCCGGACAATCCCCCCGTGTGTAGCCTCCGATGTACTTTTTTTACCCAAAAGTACGGCTGACTCAGAAAGTAGTTTTGCACTCCATTATTGTAACACCAGGGTGATTCACACATATACAGATGAAAAAAGGATGCCCGACCACCAAGATGCAGATATACTTACCAGACAGCAAACAATAGGGAGCATGTAAATATAATTCTTCCACATCCTTAGGATTGGACCAGGAACTATAGATCACCTTGGAATGGACCCTCTAAACCGTGACTATGGGCTCCCATACTTCATGCTTCTATCATCAATTGGGTATATCGCTATGACTCAAAAAGAAGGGAAGCCTCCCATAGTGTAAAATCATTAAAACATTTTATTAAATACGTTCAAATTGCACTTACGAACACAAGTTGTATCAATCGCTTTGGATAGGAACAGACAAAAAAGCCATCCGGCGTTTTTTGAAAGCCCGTCCTCCCTGCGCATGGTGTGGGGGCGTCACTGCGTGCCCTCCCAGATGCATTTCGTCATAGATGATTTTGTCAACATTCCCCATTGAGAATGGGCGGACAGGCTTTCGAAAAAAAACTCTGTTCCTATCCGAAGCGATTGATACAACATCCCCAGGTCCACATGGCCAAATCGCTCAGCCTTGATGACCTTAGAGCAGTGGCAGCAGACATAAAAGACACCCTATCTGCAACTATATCCAACCTCAGATTGGACATGCAAGAGGTAGCATCATGGCTAGAAGAGGTTGAGGAAGCCACAGACTACCATGAGATTGCTATACACCTGGCACAGCAAACCCTGAATGCACATTCCACGCAGCTAAGAGATTTACACAGAAATCTAGAGGAGACACAATATTAGAATCAGAGCTCTCCCTGAAACGATCGATCCGAGCCACCTCTCACAAGCCACTGTAGGCATCTTCAATCACCTACTAGGAAGATCCCCCAGACACACCAATTGAGTTAGAACTAGGGATGGGCGAACGGTTCAGCCCAAGTATAAGTTCGGGCCGAACTTTAGCTGTTCGGACATTCGACTAAGCAGAATCACACAAAAGTGTGTCACACTCTTGATAGTGTGAAACGCGTTAGCTATTGTTGCTTTGCTGCGACCCACTTTTGTGTGCTTTACTGCCAGTTTAAAGCTATATAGTTCTGTGTGTGTTACTGCCAGTTTAATGTCATATAGTTTTGTGTGTTAATGCCAGTTTAACACCATATAGTTTTGTGTGCGTTACTGCCAGTTTAATACTATATCCTTTTGTCTGCGTTACTGCCAGTTTAACGCCATATCGTTTTGCGTGCGTTACTGACAGTTTAATGCCATATAGTTCTGTCCGTCACTGTACATTTGGCGCATTATAGTGCAGTATATTATAGTGTATCCATGGAGTGTGTCTGTGTAGCTTGAGTACTTAAATTAAAGTGCACCAAACACCTCTTTACATTTATTAAAGGGCATCTACGTACAGATTTCAACTGCTTTTTTACATTTGCTTATAAGCACTGCCCCCTCCATCCCAATAATGTCTGGGAGGACAACAAAGAGAGGCAGACATTCCCTTGGCACTGTAAGGGGGCCAGCAACAAATGTGTTCACAGGCAAAGGTGAACGTGGTGGTCAGTCCTCAGGAAATTGCGTCAATGTTTCGCCCTCCCACAGGGCGTCATCTATGAAACTTTATTTCTGGTATTTCTGATGTCACTTCAGGGCCCGTGGAACGCACACCAGGGACTCCATGTTTGAGGCTTGTTTGACCTTACTTGTTGAAAGTACCCACTACCTTGTGCAATAATACATTTTTTAATGGTACTTCACTATCAGTTTCATTCTTTTTCATTTTTGGGTACCTATTTGTTCCACCGAGCAACTTCATTAAGGAAACTTTGATCTGATGTTTTGACACCTACTCGCCATTCCTGGATATCAATACCAAGCCTAAAGTGACCCATCAGACTGAAAAGCTGGGGAGTCGTTCTGATTTGGTGAGTGGGGACACATGAGGGGGTGTTGCACACATGAATATCTCTGAAGCATTTTGCATTTTCTTCACTTGGATTGGAGCACCTTTAGTCACTTTTTTGGACTTTGTTTTGTTTATAATACATTGTTGTGTTTTTTCATCTATGTTTTTTTGCGAGCGCTATATTTATATATTTACATGTTTTTCAACTAGTAGCACTTTGTGTATAGCAGCTGCTTTAATTCATTTTTATATATATTTTTTGTATACACCATTCGTGCGAAAATATATATTTAGCATATATTTTCATATCCTAATAGCTGTCTGACCCCAAAACAAAATCATAGACTTCTCAAACTTACTGGTGATTGTTAATTCAACCTGCCCTAATATTCCTTCAATTCCAAAAGTATGGTAATGTTATTTTTGTGTTGTTGACAAAAAACATAATTTTGGACTGAACATAATTTTGGTATTCCTAATAGTCCGTGAAACTAATACATTTTAGGTATATAACACACCAGCTGCTAGCCTATTGCAGTGTAGAACCCTGCTTTATAATACAACATCATGGAACAGATATTCTACACCGTCTCTGACGACAAAGGCCAAAGGTTTCAACAAACATCCTAAGGAAGTGTCCAGATTTTTTTTTAGATAAGATACCCCCTTTGGGGACCTTACAAATATCAAAACCCCTATGGCATTACCAAAAAGTAAGTTTAAACATTCCCCTTGAGCACCGTCCTGACAACACCCAACAATTAATCTTCCTCACGGCACAATAATTCTCAATCACTATCATTGGGATTATGTCAAGCTGAGATAAGGTGAATGAGGTCTCAAATTAAATGCAGGTCCTTCTTTAAAGGGAACTCTATATATAATAGACCCTCTGAGCAAACATATATGTATAGACCAGTTTGCCTTGGCAATGCACCGAGGCTGATCATATCTTAAACACGCAGAGGTTTTACATGACGTTATTGCTAAATATAAGTTGTACACTAAAGGTTATACCTTATCCTTGTCTCAATTGCCATACAATACTCTTTTTCGTTCCAAATATAACTTATAATGAGCTGACCACAATAAGCATGCCCATGACGCATTAAGATCATAACCTTTCCAAAGAGAAAGCTCAACCTAAAGACAAATACAGTAGACAAAAGCAAAGACAGAAGACAGAAGGAAAAGAAAGGGAGAAAAAAAATGGAAAAGAAAAACCCCCTTTGACCAACACCAATCCATACTGAAAAGCACTAATCCCAGCTTAATTTTAAATATAGAAATGTATAAGACAGACTACCAAACTAACAAGATATAAGAGATGGAATAGAAGTACCTCAAATCCCATGGTTCACCAAAACAAACAACTGGTAAAGTTACTATTTAATCTCTGTTTTAGTTACTCGTGTCTATGCATCTAATGCCGCATTTCACCGGACAATCCGATCGTGTGTGGGCTTCAGTGGACTTTTTCAGCGTAAAGTCCGGCAGACTTAGAAAGTAGTTTTGCAGCACAAACGTTCCAGACTTGGGTTTCAGCGAACAATACGTTCGTGAGTATGCTAGTCTGGCGGACTAAGAATGACGCATGCTCAGAAGCAAGTACGAAAAGGAAGCTATTGGCTACTGGCTGTTGAACTTCCTTTTTCTAGTTCTGTCGTACGTGCTGTACGTCATCGCGCTAGCAATCGCCGGACTTTCCGTGTGTCCGTGTGTGGCCAAGTCAGTTCGGTAGAAAGTCCGCCGGACTATCCGCCGGATTGTTTGCCGGACTAAGTACGCCGGACAATTCGATCGTGTGTACGCGGCATTAGAAGAAGCCTTATATGTTTACTGTGTAGCATCCATATTATACAGGCCCCAGAAAAACACTATTAAACATTAATTATGCAGTGAACATCCTATGGAAAATGATGTTCAATAGTTTAAACCGCCTCTCACAAAAGATGTCTGAATGTCCACTTTGGGAAAAAAGGGAATAATTGTATTATCAATGTTCGTGTTTCTCTCATTCTTTTTAATACAATTAATCATTTTATAGCAAGGTGTCAACATGGATTGATCTAAATTCTGAAATATAAATGCTCTCAAGACCATTTCATTCCTCACACTACCATACAAATACCAACAATGCATTCAGAAAAATAAATTTAGCTCTTAAACCGATCTCTTCTCTTACTAACTAGTGTAATGAATACTCAGACTTCCCCCACCAAGCCCTCACTGCCACCAAACAACACCACTTTGCCCCCTAACACACGCAACCTGAATATACCACCCGCCAATCAACTATTACATATCTAACCTCTAACTCTCCCATTACCAAAAGGCATCTTTTTCAGTCCTACCACCTCCTACACCAGCACAGTCTGACTTTCTGTGCTGACCCACTCAGACACTCTACTCCAATCAAGGCAGGATAGCTGGTCTACCATAGCTGTCGGAATGCAGACGATATCCTACTCTTTCTCTCAGACCCCCACTTAACTCTGCTCAATCTCCTAAAGGACTTTCGTCTGTTCCATTTTTTAGCTCATTTCAAAATAAACTTCACAAAATCACACGCTCTAAATATAACACTAACAGAATCTCAAGTTCTAAAATACATACAAAACTTCCCATTTGTATGGCAACCGGACACCATGACCTATGTAGGAATCAAGCTACCCACAAATCTATCCAATCTCTACTCGACAAACTACCAGCCGATCCTTAAGACTATTACAGAAAACGTCTCTTGGTTTGGCAGATCGGCAATCATTAAAATGAATATCCTACCACACATTATCTCCTCCAAACGGTACCCATCAGACTACCAAACACTTTCATACATTCTTTCAAAAAAGCCTGTAGAACCTTTCTCTGGAACCACAGCCGCCCAAGAATTAGATACACCTAAATAATAAAAAACAAAACTAAAGGTGGGTGGGCTTACTGGACATTCAATAATACTACTGGTCCTGCCACCTACAATGCATCGTAGACTGGAATATCCACCACCAGATAAAGGACTGGGTCATTTTGGAAAATTATTTTTCTATCAACCCCATAGCATGCACTCCATGGATCTACTGCAACCTTATACCAAAGGACCTAACAGACCACCCCACCATATGACCTTCTTTACACTGCTTCACCGATATTTGTCGCAAACTCAATCTATCCACAACTCCAGGCCCTCTATCACCCACTCACAAGCAAACAACTACATATCGACCACGCTCTCCAGAGCAGTACATTGCACTCACAGGAGTTTAAGCCACACACCTCAACATCACATAATTTTGGCTATACACAACATGTTGTGGAAAAATACTCGGATGATGGGAAAGCCTGCAAGGCATGGGCTCAAGATCTATGCATAAATCTAACAAATGCTAACTGGGCAAAAAATATATCGCCATGTCCACAAGGGCTCCATAAAATAATATCCCCAAATATTCTACACATATTTGATGCCACCGTTTCAGATCAATGCTGGAGATGTCAACAAACCAAAGGCGATCTCCTACACATCTGGTGGAAATGCCCACCAATCCAATTCTTCATGAAATAAACATAAACAAAAATAACTACACACTCCGTAGAGTTCACCCCTGCAAACACAGTTCCTACTCTATTACCAAGTCTCACAAGACTAGGGATGAGGCGAACACCACTCACCCCCCCCACCCCCGGTTCGGTTCGCACAAGAACATAAGAACAGCCAAAAAATGTGTGACCATGTGAACCCTATTAAAGTCTATGTGACACAAACATGAAAAATCAAAAGTGCTAATTTTAAACGCTTATATGCAAGATATTGCCATAAAAAGTGTATGGGGACCCGGGTCCTGCCCCAGGGAACTGTATCAATGCAAAAACAGTTTATAAAACAACCAGTTTTTCAGGAGCAGTGATTTTAATAATGCTTAAAGTGAAACAATAAAAATAAAATATTCCTTTAAATATCGTGCATGGAGTCCCCTTAGTCTGCCTGTAAAGTGGCACATCTGTGCAATGTCTAGAACAGTGCTGCAGCAAAATGACATTTCTAAAGGAAAAAATGTCATTTAAACTTGCTCGCGGCTGTAATGTATTGCTGGCTCCCAGTAATATAGATGAAAAATCAAGGAAAAAATCTGTGTGGGTTCCCCCTTCAGGTCTGGTATGGATTTTAAGGGGAATTTTTTTATTTTATTTAAAAACAGCACGGAGTCCCCCCCAAAATCCATACCAGGCCCTTTGAGTTTGGCATCGATTTTAAGGGGAACTTCATGCCACAATTAAAAAAAAACGGCGTGGGGTCCTCCCCCCAAAATCCATACCAGACCCTTATCCAAGCAAGAAGCCTGGCAGGCCAGGAAAGGAGGGGGATAAGCGAGCACCCCCCTCCTGAACCATACCAGGCCCCTTGCCCTCAACATGGGGAGAGTGCTTTGGGGTCCCCCCCAAAGCACCTTGTCCCCATGTTGATGTGGACAAGGGCCTCATCCCCACAACCCTGGCCTGATGGTTGTGGGGTCTGTGGGGGGCTTATGGGAATCTGAAAGCCCTGTTTAACAAGGGGGCCCCCAGATCCCACCCCCCAAGGAGAAGTTTAAAGCCGGATTTGGATACAAAAAGATTTCCCAAGCTTTAAACATCCCAAGGAGCACTGTGCAAGCGATCATTTTGAAATGGAAGGAGTATCAGACCACTGCAAATCTACCAAGACCTGGCCACCCCTCTAAACTTTCAGCTCAGACAAGGAGAAGACTGATCAGAGATGCAGCCAAGAGGCCCATGATCACTCTGGATGAACTGCAGAGAACTACAGCTGAGGTGGGAGAGTCTGTCCATAGGACAACAATCAGTCGTACACTGCACAAATCTGGCCTTTATGGAAGAGTGGCAAGAAGAAAGCCATTTCTCAAAGATATTCATAAAAAGTCTCGTCTAAAGTTTGCCACAAGTCACCTGGGAGACACACCAAACATGTGGAAGAAGTTGCTCTGGTCAGATGAAACCAAAATCGAACTTTTTGCCCACAATGCAAAATGATATGTTTGGCGTAAAAGCAACACAGCTCATCACCCTCAACACACAATCCCCACTGTCAAACATTGTGGTGGCAGCATCATGGTTTGGGCCTGCTTTTCTTCAGCAGGGACAGGGAAGATGGTTAAAATTGAGGGGAAGATGGATGCAGCCAAATACAGGACCATTCTGGATGAAAACCTGCTGGAGTCTGCAAAAGACCTGAAACTGGGACAGAGATTTATCTTCCAACAAGACAATGATCCCAAACATACAGCAAAATCTACAAAGAAATGGTTCACAAATAAACGTATCCAGGTGTTAGAATGGCCAAGTCAAAGTCCAGACCTGAATCCAGTCGAGAATCTGTGGAAAGAGCTGAAAACTGCTGTTCACAAACGCTCTCCATCCAACCTCACTGAGCTCGAGCTGTTTTGCAAGGAAGAATGGGCAAGAATTTCAGTCTCTCGATGTGCAAAACTGATAGAGACATACCCCAAGCGACTTGCAGCTGTAATCGCAGCAAAAGGTGGCTCTACAAAGTATTAACGCAAGGGGGGCGAATAATTTTGCACGCCCCACTTTTCATATTTTTATTAGTTAAAAAAGTTTCAAAAATCCAATAGATTTTGTTCCACTTCACAATTGTGTCCCACTTGTTGGTGATTCTTCACAAAAAATAAAAATTGTATATCTTTATGTTTGAAGCCTGAAATGTGGCAAAAGGTTGAAAAGTTCAAGGGGGCCGAATACTTTCGCAAGGCACTGTATATAGATATACTAAACTGCCGACACTCCACTAACTGACCTGCCTAATCTAGCTCAAGTTCTCCTCCCCACGTTATTATCACACTATACACGGGCCACCAATCAGCAGCCATCAATGCACTGTGATCTTGCAGTGCATTATGGGGCACTCCCTGGTGCTCGAATATGCCACAAACAACCCAAATGTTCGGTTCGTTTGCGAACAAATGAACACCTGATATTCGAGTCGAACTTACGTTTGACTTGACCATCGGGACCATCCCTACACAATACATACCATACCACAAATCTGTAGCCATGATGTTAATAAACGCAGCTAAATTGTGTATACCTAAACTATGGGGCACTCCCAAAATCCCTTCTCTGTCTGACTGGTACAAACGCATTGATAAAATAGCTGTGATGGAAGAACTAATTTCAATCTCACAAGACTCCCCCCACAAATTCACATCTTTATGGGCCTGTTGGATTCACTTCCAGTCGTCCAAGGAATACTCACAAATAATAGGCACACCTTCTACAAACCCGACCTAAACAATTAGATCACCCGTTTCTATCTGCTACCCCAAAACTAGCCTCTATATTCCGCTCAATCTAAGATCTAATTTAAACTGACGCAAAGTCCTGTCCTTATCTGTTCAATCTACCAAATATGTCAAAAACACAACACCCACAAAGCAGTAATCTATCCTCAGTTCTAGAAGCATACATGCATTAATGAATGCAAATACTCAGTCCTATGTCTCACCTCACCTACAACTAATATCACACTTTCCCTTTTCTCTCTTCAACTCCTTACCTTCCCCCCTACACCTCTTCTTACAGTTTCTTGCCTCCTCCCCTTTCCTCCCCTCCTCCCACCAACCCCTATTACAAGATCAGATCTCATGGTAATGCTGGTGCTGGACACAAGCATTCACCCAGAAACAGAGCATCCCACTACAAGATCAATTCTTCAAAACACACCTAACACATTGGAATACCTCCCTGATATAAACCATACCAGGTAATAAGTCGTTATTGAAATATACCTTTTCTAGACACCTCGCTCACTACCAATGACAGTCTAAACATGTTACTCACATCTGTGTTCCTATTTGATTTATCACTGTTATGTTGATAACTTTATTCTTCTCTTTAAACTATCAATTCAATTGTATTTGATGCAACCTACCAGCATGTAACACCAGCATGTCATGTTGCAATTCAATATTTGATCGTGTTACTGTACTACACCCATATACTGTTCTTGTACTTTTGTCAATAACAATTTTTGGGGAAAAAATAGCACATCCTATTAGCTATTCTAATGTTAGATGGTTCAAAATAGCATGGCTACATTTCAAAATAAATTTAATTTGGTATAGCATTTCCCTTACCACAGCACAACCTAATATTACCTAACCCTTTACACATTTAATGTATTTTCTCTCATCTCAGGGCTTATTATCAATAATGAAAAATACATTTCTCTAAATATTTCTTCCCATGCAGCTATAACCTCCCTTCTTCTGGTCCAGTTCATATATCGATTATCTTGGCATCAAGGTTCTGCCTCTTTGCACTCTGCCAGCTGCTTCACATTTTCAATAAAATAAAAAATGTAAAACCTGGATGTCTGTTTTCCTAGTTCCCCATCTTATTTCTTACCCTCTGATCAAAAGCTACTTCTTTTGAAGCTAGAGCACTAAACCCAGGTTCTCTAAGTCCATGTAGTCCCACAGGATCTCTGTTACCCTTGGTGTCCATAGCCTTCATAAATATTTCCTATTCCAACAGATAGCCCCTTTATCTCTACTGTGCATCAATCAATTGCTCCCTTTCTAAGATTATCTTGAATTATTCAACTGCCCCTACAGTATATGCCTATTTTTGATGTCCCCTGGCTAACCTATTCTATAAGGCCATTTGGCCTAAGGTCTTTTTATAATTTGGTATTTGGAATACTGCAAGATAAATTAGTAATCTAAAGTGGACCTTTCATTTACTTGACAAGTCTGCATGAATACACTTTTGACATGCCACAATAATAAAGTAATAATGTAATTTTTTTTAGAAAAGTAACACCTTTTATCAGTCTGCATTTCATCAGTTTCTTCTTGCCAATGGCCACACTACTCCTCTTTTTGAACTATATATAATTGATGTGTAGGTTGAAATACTTACCCATTCATAACTAGAATGTCACTGAATTATGTCTGGAACATCTGAATCTTTTTTAAATGTTATTGTTATTATGTATAACAATTTGTGTAAGTTTGATAATTATCTTTTGTTTTAGTTTCTTCATGTAACTTAGAACATTTAATTTTATTTTATGTATATGTGATTATTATTGTCACGACTATTTAAAACATTTAGTAAAATGACTGAAACAAAAAATTTGAGAAGAGGAAATTGAAATGAAGTACAACTTAACAAACAGGGTTGTCAGTTTAATAAATTTGCCTTTTAGGAAGGTAGAGTTAGATTTGAATATAGAGGGGAAGGGTTGGACTTACAACCTCAGTCAGATAGTTTTTGATTAGCGATGGGTGGATTTTCATTTATTTCCAGTTTTGTCTGATATCCATCAAAAGCCATTTTGATTTCTTGCCACTATCCAATTTCTCTTATTTAAAAAAAAGTAAAAGCAAGCACTGCCTTTAAAGAAAATGCTTAATACTTATCTGCCTCACCACCTGCATTTCCAAACTTTGTCCTCTTTGGGATATAATCTCAATGAAACATCTTCTGCATGCAACAAATCTGAGTGTTGTGGGACGCATGGCAGCCCTTTGTTAGGACCAGATACAGTACTGCCGTAGGAGCCAGTAGAAAGAATGTGTGTAGTGGGACAGGTTAGTGTAGTATTTTCTTTGCAGGGAGTGCTTGTTTTTACCTTTTTAAAAATGAAAAATAGATTATGGAGAGTAGTTAAAATGTCCCAACTCTTTAACACATATATCTTCTTCAAGTTATACAGCTTAATTATTTTAAATTCCAGCTTCTGCACTATTGCTAAAGACACAGTTTTCACTGAAGACATGTTTGCCTTCAAAATGAACTTTGAATTTTACCCTTTCAATTTCAAGAATAATTCAGACTAATGGCCTGAATCTATTTCTTTACAAATGTTTGTTTAAAACTGCATAATGAAAATGCATGTGTTCCATTTATGGGATGTTTTATAGAGTCTGCATAATTCATCACATTTTTATTCGTTTTATGGATATTAACAGCATGAATAAAGATTTATAACACATTTGTAAGTGGCATTCCATTCAGTGCTTATGATACAGTAATTATTGGGTCATAAATAAACCATTTCCAGTAGCAACATTGGGAGACTTTATTTGCATGTGTGCGTACACATATTCTGAATAATGCACCACTAGTGTTTTTGGTCAGCTTTACATTTATTGAGTTAAAGCGCAACTCCAAATTTTTTATTAAAATGAAAATTACCCAGCCAAAACCACGAGTAAAAATGAAAAATTAAGCATTGTATGCATTAATCACCTTGTTTCTGAAGCTATCTATCACCTACCCAATGCAAAACTGATATTTAAGTTTCAGTTGGCCACTGACTTGAGTTATTCATCAGGCATTATGTGTCAGGTTTTTTTTATTTCCCTACAGTATTTTAAGTCTTCACCCACCACCACAAATCCAGGAGTGTCTTGTTGCAGTTTGTCACTCCAAACGTTTATTTATGAATTTATCATGGGAACATAATAAAAATATTATGTGGCGCTACCTGACTAAGAAAAATCAATTTACCAGTAATTAATGAAATAAATAAAAATTGCATCAATATAAATATAAATATGTGCAAAATGAGCAATACTAAACTAAACAATAAATGTGCAGTGTGCAAACCTTGCAAAAACTGTGCAACAATTATTAAAGTGCAAATCTCATAAAGTGCAATAAACAACTCATATAAGATTTAGCTGTGCAATAATCATATCCATGTAATCCTAAAAAAGGATTCCATAAACAAGTATGCAGAAAAGCCCATATAGCACAGCAAAATATGTGATCTTGATGAACAAACGTGCAGTTCAAAAAGTGTAAACTGAAGCCGTGTAAGTCCAAACAATCTCCATGCAGTGAGATCGAAATATAGAAAAACACCAAAGCTGTGACACTCCACCACTAATGGACACTCCAGTGCTCTGTGCACCCCTTTATTTTATATCATGGGAACATGATGCCACCATTTAATATTGAACTTACCTCGATGGGCTTACAGACCTGGGAATTCTGGATGATAGATATTGCCATGAGCCTTTCCAAGTTGTATATCATTTAAGTCTCATTGTAAAGTCTAAAATTATCTCTGAAAAATAAAAGAAAATACAAAAAACAGCTAAACCAGCTGAAAACAATAATTAGTAATAATTAATAATTAATCTCCTTCAACAAAAACCACCTACTTCAGATTTAATTTTTCATAGTTTTATTTCTTAAATACTTTGGTAGAATTGGCCACATTTTGTGCTTTTTATCATAATATTTTGTTCAAGAAATTACATCTGCTGCAAGCATGTGAAATTAATATTTGATGGGGATTCAAAATCTGTTTTAGCTTTGTTTCCAAAGCTTTCCACCATGGTGATTTACTACTGAGCCAATAATCACTACGTCTTTATTATGAAGGAAATGACAAATGATGATAAGGGAAGGCTACACCCATGCATAGCACTTACATTTTCCACCTTAAAAAACATTCTGGTTAATATAATATTTATTTACAATATAGAGCAATATAGGGCACTGTTAGATTTGTAGGACTCCCAACTCCTCCAAAGGACTGCAAATCTCAATTAAAATATATTAGAAAAAAATAGAAAAATAAATGAACAGAATCAAAACGTATGCAAGCTATACTACTTACTAATTTGCACCACAATCATAGTATTCGTTATTAATAAGCCATCAGTGGTATTATAGCCACATAATATCTTAGTCAGTGATAAGGCAATTATATGGTAACATGTATGATTGTTCACCACTTCGTGCTTCGGAATATCCTTATTTAGGAAAGAAAAATAATCCTTAAAATTATTTTACAGGCATTACCTCTGCTTAAAGCATCTAGAAATCTGATATGCTAACAGACTGAGTGTGTTGGAAAGATCTGTAAATATTTAGTGCCAGCTAAGCCTGGATGTTCCCATTTTTCAATAAAGTTTGCAAGTAAATACCAGAACTCCAATTGCCTACCCTCTATCTTCACTGGAACATCTTTGCATTTTCACGTCTGAATGATAAGTCAAGTCTGTGAGGGCAAAGTAAACAAGTACATTTTGTAATAAACACTACCCTACCTTCACGGAGTGGGTGAAGGTGTTGTCGATTGGTGCAGTCTAGTGCCTTTTGCCCAACTTGCTTTTCTAGGAATGTATTTCTAACTTCTGTGCTCATATGACAAGCCTTCGCCCGTCCCTACTCTAGTTATCTGTGCCACTCAAATATTTGCTCTCTAAACAGCACCTTCCTTATGAACTGGATCCTTCTCAGGAGAGTTCCTTCTCCACATAAAAAACCTGATGCCCACATGCTTTTCTACTGGGTCTGAGATAGCCTTTGTGCTCAGAAAAAAGTCTATATGCTGTTTTGTAATAGGCTTTGACACAGGAGGAAAGAGTAACTAATAACTAAGTTCTCTTCAATGCACTGATCCACCCACTGCCTATTTCCCCCTGTTAAGTCCTGACTGGCCAAGAGTTTGTTGCATGCCTCATAATATTTATAGATCTCCCCACCTGCATTCTATCTTTTAAAAATGAAGTGAACCTTTTAAGCAACTCTCCAGGTCTACATGAATGCATCTCTGTATCAGGGCCTGTACTTGAATCTGGGACCTCAGCTGTGTCTGGCAATGACTGTTCTCGCTGCGCTACCTGAGATGCTAGACAGCACCCTGTCTGATCCATTCGACAACCCTGCCTTGTGCCTTGACTTCTGCCGAACCTTGAACTCTTTGCTTCTCCCATGAACTTCCTGATTTAAGCCATGTCTCTGCACTTCCTGTTTGGCAGATTATTGTGCTCTCCAGCCAATATCTCACTCTTGTCTTCCCTGCTGCCGACCTCCCTTTGGCTTGCTTCTGCCTGATCCCAACCTATAACCACTTTTTACCGACCCTTGGCTTGTTTTCTCACTATGCTTCTGTTAGGTCCTTACCTGCTATATCCGTTACTGGACTCTAGCTGCCCACTCCCTGGTGGGGCAATTCAGAGCACCACAACTTGGTACTAACATGCATCAAAACCCAGCTCTAGTGAACACCAGTTAGTACTTATGCCGCGTACACACGACAGGACTTAAGTCCGGCAGACTTTCGACAGAGTTCTGACGGAGTTCTGACAGAGTTCTGACGGACTTTCCGAATGAACGGACTTGGCCACACACAATCACACCAAAGTCCGATGGATTCGAACGTGATGACGTATGACTGGACTAGAATAAGGAAGTTCATAGCCAGTAGCCAATAGCTGCCTTAGCGTCGGTTTTAGTCCGTCAGACTAGCACACACACGAGCGGATTTCTGGGTCCGGCAGAATTCTGGCGGAAAAATTTGAAGCATGTTCCATTTCTAAAGTCTGTCAGACTTTTGCGAATCAAAAGTCCGTTGCAGCCCACACACGATCGAATAGTCTGCCGGAATCATTCCGTCAGACTTTTGATGTTGAAAAGTCCAGTCGTGTGTACGGGGCATTAGACTTCAGGTGAGGCCACATCATCCGCCAGGGTAACCTGCATGTATATCTATCCTGCTGGTTGGTGGTAGTCCCCCTACTGCTATAGCTATTGGTCTCCGAGCTTGACCCCTGATCATGACACCCTGACATCTCACAACATACAATATAAGTATATTTAAAAAGCTATACCTTGTATAATTAAAAAGCAACCCTTGCACTTTGGTCAAGTGACTTTATGCAGGTTGAGATAATATCAACACTTACCTCAATCTTCTTTCCACCAGTGATCAGATTGTAACATCATAGCTTCCTGAAGAAGCCTGATTGGTGAAATGCTTTGAGACAGGCTTTGCCATCACTTCTGGCCCATTAGTGACGTCTTCCGGCTGTTAGAATGCACACAGGCTCTAGCAAATGGAGCGACGCAGCAGTTCCCCAACAATAACGCTGTACATACTAGTGCCAGAATCCGAGGCACTTTTAAATGTGAGCAGTGGCTGTTTTTATCATTTTATAGACCCTAAATTGCAATAAAATACTTCACTATTTACATGTTTTTATCCTTTGGCTTTTCTTTGTGGCTACCTATGAGGATATGGCAGAGATTAACAGAAGAACCTAAGTGTGAAACACCTAAAAAGAGGCCATTGTTCTTAGGTGAATATGTATTTTATAAATCACAAGGTGGTGGATGCATGCTAGGGGCTGAAGAGGATAAGAAGATATACAATTGGCACGTATATTTGGTGTTGGGATAACCAATATTGGACTTTATTTATTAAGTAATTTTGCACTGACTATTTTTTTCCCAAGAATTAATTTAGAAAGTGAAGCGCCTGCACTTTATTCATTTTAAACATCATAACTTTGTTGCAAATCACAATGTGAGGAGCAGCAGCAGCAGCAGGAGGCTGATCTTCTTTACTTTTCTCTTTACTCGTGATCAAACTGTAACATCATATCTTTGTTGCAAGTCACAATGTGAGAAGCAACAGCAGCATGAGGCTGATTTGTGCAAGAGAAAATGTTAACACATAGCCAAGAACTGTACAGTCACCAGGGTATGTATGACTGTGCCATTTCTGAGCTAGCATCTCAGTCCAGGAAGTAGATGATGACTTTGTTCTTCTAGAAAGGTAAAACAATATTAAAGCACTGAAAAGGAGATTATTGTGATCTCTATGAGACATAACTGATAACCATAATTGTTACACATTGTCAGGAAGGTGCTAGCTATAGTATAGATGAAGTCTCAAGATTACATGGGTGTGCAGGCGCAGATGTGCAGGTACCCGTTTTAATGTGCGTAACCGTGCGCAGATGCACGTGCCCGTCGCTAATGGCGCCAATGGGACTATTTAAACTGCAGCAGTTCTATTATCCAGTGCTGTCTGATCTACAGCTATTATCCATGTCCCTGTATCTGTTCCTGTGTTGACCTCTGTTATATTGGACTTTATTTATTAAGTAATTTTGCACTGACTATTTTTTTCCCAAGAATTAATTTAGAAAGTGAAGCGCCTGCACTTTATTCATTTTAAACATCATAACTTTGTTGCAAATCACAATGTGAGGAGCAGCAGCAGCAGCAGGAGGCTGATCTTCTTTACTTTTCTCTTTACTCGTGATCAAACTGTAACATCATATCTTTGTTGCAAGTCACAATGTGAGAAGCAACAGCAGCATGAGGCTGATTTGTGCAAGAGAAAATGTTAACACATAGCCAAGAACTGTACAGTCACCAGGGTATGTATGACTGTGCCATTTCTGAGCTAGCATCTCAGTCCAGGAAGTAGATGATGACTTTGTTCTTCTAGAAAGGTAAAACAATATTAAAGCACTGAAAAGGAGATTATTGTGATCTCTATGAGACATAACTGATAACCATAATTGTTACACATTGTCAGGAAGGTGCTAGCTATAGTATAGATGAAGTCTCAAGATTACATGGGTGTGCAGGCGCAGATGTGCAGGTACCCGTTTTAATGTGCGTAACCGTGCGCAGATGCACGTGCCCGTCGCTAATGGCGCCAATGGGACTATTTAAACTGCAGCAGTTCTATTATCCAGTGCTGTCTGATCTACAGCTATTATCCATGTCCCTGTATCTGTTCCTGTGTTGACCTCTGTTATTGATCTGGCCTGCCTTGACCTTGCTTGAACGTTACCTGCCCTCACCTTGGCCTGTATCTGGATTGGCTTTGCTTCCTGCTTATCTGCCTGCTTCTACGTTGCTGAATTCTGCTTGTATCCTGACCATTCTCTGCCTGCCGTTCATGCCTGTATCTGACCGTCTGTTGCTGACCTGGCTCGTCTGAACTTGTATCCAGTTATCTACCTGTTCTGCTCTACATTCTACCTGGTCCCGGCTGGTCCTTCACCTGTTCAGTGCTGCCAGTCCTTCCGCAGCTGCTACCTGCCAGCTGCCTGTCAAGCACCTGCTGCCTGCTCAATCCTGGGTCTGTTGTCTCTACTGCCATCTGCTGTTCCAGCGATTATTATTATTAATATTATTATACAGGATTTACAGTATATTGTACCAACAGTTTGCTCAGCACTTTACAACATGAGGGCAAACAGTACAGTTACAATACAATTCAATACATGAGGAATCAGAGGGCCCTGATCGTTAGAGCTTACAATCTATAAGGGAGGGTCAAGTGATACAAAAGGTAATAACTGTGGGGGATGAGCTGATAGAGAAAATAGACATACAGTTGTTAGGTGTAGGTAGGATAGGCTTCTCTGAAGAGGAGGGTTTTCAGGGATCATCTAAAAGCTAATAGAATAGGAGATAATCAGACAGATTGGGGTAACGAGTTTCATAGGATTGGAAAGGGTCTGGAAAAGTCCTGGAACGAGCATGGGAGGAAGTGACAAGGGAGCTAGAGAGCAGGAAGTCTTGAGAGGAACGAAGAGAACGATTAGCTTGGTAGTTTGAAACTAGGCTAGTGATGCAGCTGGGGGCTAAGTTGTGGGTGGCTTTGTAAGTAGTTTGTCAGTATTTTGAATTTAATTTGTTGCGTGAGCGGAAGCCAGCGGAGGGATTGCCAGAGAGGTGTAGCAGGTACGAAGCGGTTGGTAAGGTGGATGAGTCTGGCAGCAGCATTCATGATGGATTGAAGGGGGGATAGTCTATGTAGAGGTAAGCCAGTGAGAAGGGAGTTGCAGTAGTTGAGGCGAGAGATGACCAGCGAGTGAATTAAGAGCTTTGCTGTGTCATTGGTTAGAAAGGGGCATATTTTGGAGATGTTGCAGAGTTAGAGGCGGTAAGATTTGGACAGTGATTGGACATGGGGCTTAAAGGAGAGTTGAGAATCCAGGACTACACCTAGGGCCTTGGCATGTGGGGATGGGCTTATAGTTGTGCCAACGATTTTGACAGAGAGATCTGACCCATCTCTGGTGATGCACATGCTACCCACTGCCACAGCTGACGGAACATCTTCCAGGTACTCATACCTCACTGCGCTCTCGTAACCTCTGTCGCAAAAGCAGTGGTCTCAAAGCCGGGGCTGTATGAGAGGCCTCCCTCTACATGTCAGCTTCTGCCACAATGTACACGACACACATATACATAACATAGCATGTGTGCACTTTACATTTATCTGATTTGTATTAAAAATTATGATGCTAGGTTCATTTTACATTTTTCTCTCTTGTACCCTGTCACTGAAAATCACACCCACTTAAGGTTCTGTAATAATACATTCTAGGTTTAGTTTTAGTTTCAGCTGGTAATGGCTGAATTAGAGGAGTCATGTTGATTTATCCAACAGAGTGGGTGTGTATTCTTTCACAACTGTTTTGGCAAGGACAATGTCCGTGCTACATACTGCCACTTTTCAAGGGTAGAGTGTTGACCTTTACTGGTGTAGAAAGAAATACTTGATAGTATCCTATTGAGAAGCAGGAAGAATTGTGAGTTGTTAGATAAGAGTGTGTATTACCAGCCAGTTCAGGGCAAAAACTCTTGTAGCAATGAAGGTGTGTGGTACCTGTCATATGGTGGACTACACAACTGTCTATGAAGTGTGGAAAATAAAATACAATAACGAAGGACAATCTGGTCACCTCTTGTATGCTATAAGCTACTTAGTGATAACAGAATGTCATTTACAACAGTAGCTTAGCAGACATAACAAACAGCAACTTTTTTCCTTCATTTTGCTTACATACATCACTGTCACATTTTCCAAATAAACACATGTTCATGCTTTAGTACATTTAGGCAGATACACGAAAAAGGTGTCTGAGATTTATAACTAATATAAACAGAGAACTACTTGTTGTTACAGATTTTGTTGTTGGCATATCAAGATACTCAAGACAAATATTTCAAATTTGTTTCAACATACACATGAACTGTTTTCTAATTTGGTGACAAAAAATCATCACACCAGGGACTTGATCCTCTTTACAAGCTGCCCGTGTGTCCAGGTGGCACGGCTCCAGACCTGATGAAAACTGTTGGTGTTTATTACCTTCTTAAATTTTTTCCTGCTGACTCATGGCAGTTCCCTCTATTTCCCCAGCGGAATTGTTTGTTAAATGTGCAAAAGCAATACACTGTACAAAAGATCCACTTTGTGTGCTAGGGATTTTATTAACGTAAGAGAGAAAATGCTGCTTATATCCACTAAATGTAGCCAAAGTCTGCTTTCATGTCTTAATTTTAATAAAGACATTTTCCATATTTTAGCATATAAACTGCCTGGGTGTCAAAGCACGCATTAACCTAGTACAAAGTGTACATAATATGTACTTTGTGTTTCACCATTTGAGTGATGTTATTAGAAAACTCTTTTTTTTTTATAGGTCCGAATGGCCACACAATAGTTACGCACTTTCTCAGAGTACACTAGTGACGTGAACCTATCAATACCCTGGAAAACTAGATAGAATATAGGCCTAAGGAATGGAGACAGGTAATAGAGGTAGAGGGGGTACCATTATCCTAACACTTGAAATCTAAAGAGGGAGTTGGGAGCATCCCTCATATGCCCCCAACTAAAGGATAAATGGATAGCTCGGTACCCAGAAATACAATAAAGTTTTATAAAAAGATAAAGTTTTATTTATCCATGATTAAAAAAAATTACTAATGCCCACAACAATAAAGAACATCAATTACAAAAACATTGCAAGACTCCTTAACATTCCAAGCTGGTATTTGCCGATAAAATGTGGTTATTCTTTGGATGTGTGCTGAATCCTCTACGTTTTGCAGTGAAAACTGCTTCTTCAGGAGGGGTGAAACATAATTCATCTTAGAGGAATGGGCAAAAAAAGGGCCAGCGAGGAAATGGGGTGCCTGAGGGCACTCCTCCATGGTGGGCATTGGGGCAGTAAACAGACACACGTAACCAAGTGCTGGAAAGAATTTTGGTAGAAAAAAAATTCCGCCCTGGGAGGAATAGGGGAAGGGGTTGTATTCAGCCTTCACTGAACCGCCACTCAGCAACATGCCATAGAGAGAGAGATACAGTCAGGTCCATAAATATTGGGACATCGACACAATTCTAATATTTTTGGCTCTATACACCACCACAATGGATTTGAAATGAAACTAACAAGATGCGCCTTAACTGCAGACTTTCAGCTTTAATTTGAGGGTATTTACATCCAAATAAGGTGAACGGTGTAGGAATTACAACAGTTTGTATATGTGCCTCACACTTTTTAAGGGACCAAAAGTAATGGGACAGATTAACAATCATCCATCAAACTTTCACTTTTTAATACTTGGTTGCAAATCCTTTGCAGTCAATTACAGCCTGAAGTCTGGAACGCATAGACATCACCAGGCACTGGGTTTCATCCCTGATGATGCTCTGCAAGGCCTCTACTGCAACTGTCTTCAGTTCCTGCTTGATCTTGGGGCATTCTGCCTTCAGTTTTGTCTTCAACAAGTGAAATGCATGCTCAATCGGATTCAGGTCAGGTGATTGACTTGGCCATTGCATAACATTCCACTTCTTTCCCTTAAAAAACTCTTTGGTTGCTTTCGCAGTATGCTTCGGGTCATTGTCCATCTGCACTGTGAAGCGCAGTCCAATGAGTTCTCAACCATTTTGCTGAATATGAGCAGATAATATTGCCCGAAACACTTCAGAATTCATCCTGCTGCTCTTGTCAGCAGTCACATCATCAATAAATACAAGAGAACCAGTTCCATTGGCAGCCATACATGCCCACGCCATGACATTACCACCACCATGCTTCACTGATGAGGTGGTATGCTTTGGATCATGAGCAGTTCCTTTCCTTCTCCATACTCTTCTCTTCCCATCACCCTGGTACAAGTTGATCTTGGTCTCATCTGTCCATAGGATGTTGTTCCAGAACTGTGAAGGCTTTTTTAGATGTTGTTTGGCAAACTCTAATCTGGACTTTCTGTTTTTGAGGCTCACCAATGGTTTACATCTTGTGGTGAACCCTCTGTATTCACTCTGGTGAAGTCTTCCCTTGATTGTTGACTTTGACACACATACACCTACCTCCTGGAGAGTGTTCTTGATCTGGCCAACTGTTGTGAAGGGTGTTTTCTTTACCAGGGAAAGAATTCTTCGGTCATCCACCACAGTTGTTTTCCATGGTCTTCTGGGTCTTTTGGTGTTGCTGAACTCACCGGTGTGTTCTTTCTTTTTAAGGATGTTCCAAACAGTTGATTTGGCCACACCTAATGTTTTTGCTATCTCTCTGATGGGTTTGTTTTGTTTTTTCAGCCTAATAATGGCTTGCTTCACTGATAGTGACAGCTCTTTGAATCTCATATTGAGAGTTGACAGCAACAGATTCCAAATGCAAATAGCACACTTGAAATGAACTCTGGATCTTTTATCTGCTCCTTGTAAATGGGATAATGAGGGATTAACACACACCTGGCCATGGAACAGCTGAACAGCCAATTGTCCCATTACTTTTGGTCCCTTAAAAAGTGTGAGGCACATATACAAACTGTTGTAATTCCTACACCGTTCACCTGATGTGGATGTAAATACCCTCAAATTAAATCTGAAAGTCTGCAGTTAAAGCACATCTTGTTTGTTTCATTTCAAATCCCTTGTGGTGGTGTATATAGACAAAAAGATTAGAATTGTGTTGATGTCCCAATATTTATGGACCTGACTGTATGTAGTTGAACAGTGCTCTCAAAGCGGTGGTAGATGAAAAAATTACCATCAAGAGTCCAGCAGTCTGAGTGTTCCTCTACAGGAGGGGCTCTCAATGGTAATTTTTTTTATTTACCACTGCTTCAACTACATAGTGAGAATGTTGACATCTTAATAAGCCATCTCTCTCTACGGCACATTGCTGAGTGGTGGCCCAGTGAAGTGGGCTGAGTACAACCCCTTCCCCTATTCCTCCCAGGGTGGAATTCTTTTTCTAAAAAGATTCTTTCCAGCACTTTGGTTACCGTATATACTCGAGTATAAGCCGAGATTTTCAGCCTCTTTTTTGAGGCTGAAAGTGCCCCCCTCGGCTTATACTCGAGTCATCGCTGTCTGCCTGCTCGATCAGCGTGTCGAGCAGACAGACAGCGGACATTCTATCCTTCAAACGCCGCGCCTCCGCCTCCGCCTTCGCCTGTGATAGGCGGAACACTGAATTTCCCAGCAGCCTGTGTTCCGCCTATCACGGACATCGTCTCATCCTCGTACTACGGACGAGGATGAGACGATGTCCGTGATAGGCGGAACACAGGCTGCTGGGAAATTCAGTGTTCCGCCTATCACAGGCGAAGGCGGAGGCGCGGCTTTTGAATTTTAGAATGGCCGCCGAGGCGCCGACGAAGAGCGGCGATCCTGGCAAGGCACGGGACGGAGGCAAGGCAAGGCACGGCACGGGACGGACGGAGGCAAGGCACGACACGGGACGGAGGCAAGGCACGGCACGGGACGGAGGCAAGGAGGCAAGGCACGGCACGGGACGGAGGCAAGGAGGCAAGGCACGGGCTCGGGACACAGGTAGGCTGGACACACACACACACACACACACACACACACACACACACACACACACACATGGACACACACACACAGGGATGGATGGATGGATGGAGACACACACACACAGGGATGGATGGATGGAGACACACACACACAGGGATGGATGGATGGATGGAGACACACACACACAGGGATGGATGGATGGATGGACACACACACACACAGGGATGGATGGATGGATGGATGGACACACACACACACAGGGATGGATGGATGGATGGACACACACACACACACAGGGATGGATGGATGGATGGACACACACACACACAGGGATGGATGGATGGATGGACACACACACACACAGGGATGGATGGACGGACACACAGGGATGGACGGACACACAGGGATGGACGGACACACAGGGATGGACGGACACACACACAGGGATGGACAGGCATGTCTCACCCTCGGCTTATACACGAGTCAATAAGTTTGTCAGTTTTTTTGGGGGTAAATTGGGGGCCTCGGCTTATATTCGGGTCGGCCTATACTCGAGTATATACGGTACATGTGTTGGCTTATTTGACACGGTGTTCCTCTTAATATCCATACCAGACCTGAAGGGCCTGGTAATTAAATTTGGGGGAACCCCACGCTTTTTTTTTTATCAATGACTTTCAATGACTGTTCTCTGTATTACGGGGAGCCGACAATTCATTATAGCCGCGAGTGATTTTAAATGACTTTTTTCCTGCAAAAATGACACTTTGTGCAGGGACAGTTCTAAGCATGGGAAACATGCGCCCCTGTACAGGCATACTATAGACACCACCCTGGTACGAAATTTAAAGGAATATTACACTTTTATTGTTTCACTTTAAGCATTATTAAAATCACTGCTCCCGAAAAACGTCAGTTTTTAAAACTTTTTTTTGCATTGATACATGTCCCCACAGGCAGGACCCAGGGCCCCAAACACTTTTTAGGACAATAACTTGCATATTAGCCTTTAAAATGAGCACTTTACATTTCTCCCATAGACTTGTACAGGGTGTTCCACGGCTTTTCGAATTTGCCACAAACACCCCAAATTGTTCACTGTTCGCCGAACAGGCGATGTTAAGCTCATCCCTATTCTTGATGAAGGAGGTATGCAACATCCACACACAACTGCAGAATGGTTATGGAGATGGCACTATAGACATGGGAAAAGTTTTGTGATAGGCGAATCTGGTCAATAGTGTCATTTCTAAACATTTCTAAGCATTCTGGGTTACTATAGAAGAGTCACTCTACAAACCTATGAAGTTTGAATGACCTATGTATGCAGGGCTGATGCAAGGATTTTTGACACCCTAGGTGAAATCAAATTTTGCCGTCCCCTCCATTGGCTCCACCCCCTTTGTGCTGCCCATGTATACAGTGGGGGGGGCTGGGTGGAGTTGTTTTTGTGCCGCCTCTCCACCTATTTCTTCAGCCACATGTGCCTCTAAAACCGGTCTGAAGACAAATAGTGGCAATACAGCACACCTTTACAATAGTGCCCGCTTTACATCACAGACCTCTTTGCTTGGATAGTCCCCCAATTTATATCACAGCCCTCTTTACATCAATGCCCTCTTTACCATTCACATAACAGCCCTCCTCTTTACATCACAGACCCTCCCCCTTTACATCAATGTTCTCAGCCCCCATTCCTTGCACCTCAGTCCCCTTCACACGCCCTCTTGTACCCCAGTCCTTTAAAACCCCTTTTTACTTGTATCCCAGTTCCCAGTACCCTCCACGGACCCCCTCCTTGTATCCAAGCCCCTCCTTCCATGAATTTCAGTCCCCTCCACAGCCCCCTCGCTGTATACCAGTCCCCTCCACAGCCCCCTCCCTGTATACCACTCTCCTCCACAGCCCCCCTCCCTGTATACCACTCTCCTCCACAGCCCCTTCCTTGTATCCCACTCTCCTCCACAGCCCCCATCCCTGTATACCAGTCCCCTCCACAGCCCCCTCCCTGTATACCCCTCTCCTCCACAGCCCCCCTCCCTGTATACCACTCTCCTCCACAGCCCCCCTCCTTGTA
The DNA here is from genome assembly GCF_037356315.1 of Lithobates pipiens. Classification (NCBI taxonomy): domain Eukaryota; kingdom Metazoa; phylum Chordata; class Amphibia; order Anura; family Ranidae; genus Lithobates; species Lithobates pipiens. Next base: position 164,891,014 of record NW_027507790.1, on the reverse strand, counting down.
TACCACTCTCCTCCACAGCCCACATCCCTGTATACCAGTCTCCCACACAGCCCCACTCTCTGTATACCAGTCTCCTCCACAGCCACCTTCCTGTGTACCAGTCTCCTCCACAGCCCCCTTCCCTGTAAACCAGTCTCCTCCACAGCTCCCCTCCTTGTATACTAGTCTCCTTCACAGCCCCCCTCCTTGTATACCAATCTCCTCCACAGCCACCCTCCTTGTATACCATCTTTCTCCAGCCCCCCTCCTTGTATACCAGTCTCCTCCACAGCCCCTCTCCCTGTATACCAGTCTCCTCCACAGCCCACCTCCTTCTATACCAATCTCCTCCACAGCCCCGCTCCCTATATACCAGTCTCCTTCCCAGCCCCCCTTCCTGTATACCAGTCTCCTTCACAGCCCCCCTCCTTCTATACCAACCTCCTCCACAGACCCCCTCCTTGTATACCAATCTCCTCCACAGCCCCCCTCCTTGTATACCAGTCTCCTCCGCAGCCCCCCTCTTTACCTCACACAGCAGGTAGAAGACAGAGGATGTGGCATGTCTGAGCAGAGGGTAGGAGCTGTTCAACTTTCCATTTAACAGAGGATTTGTTGCTAGGACCACCCATCAAATGCATTTTAACTTGAAAAGTTGGACAGCACCTGCCATCTGTCTTCTACCTGCTGGATGAAAGCAGCGGGGGAAGGAGGAATCACACGGAAGAGGAGAGGACACCCAGGCAGGCTGTTCTACAGGTTTACGGTCTCCTGCACATGCTTTCCTCCCCCCACTCCCTCTAGCAATGGCAATACTCTGCAGCCAGCACTCAGTGCAGGGATCTCAGTCTGCATCGCCACACCGCCACCCCGTATACCTGAGCAGAAGAAGGTGGACAGGTGCAGTCATCTTGGAAGTGGGAGCACTTTGTCACCAAGTCTGAATTGAACTTCAAGCAACCTAGGCATGGAGGTTGGGGGTAGAGTTCTCTTTGATTTCTTTGGCAGTCTGTCCGGCAGCACAGCTTAAGTGCTCACTCCTCACCACCGCACGTAGCCAGCATGGCGCCCCCTACTGATGTGTGCTCAAGGCTGGCACCTGCCTTGCCTATTGGTAGCCTTGGCCCTGTATGTAAGTTTTTTAAAAAGTTATTCCCGCTTTTTGTATAGTGTTTAATCATTTTGAAGGGGTACCACAGGCCCTTCCTCTTTAAGAAGCCACATTCTTTTAATATTTCCATGTTGCTATTGGTTTTCTTGGAAGTTAATTTGAAGAAGGTGGGAGATAGGAGGGACTAGTGACGTTTGAGAGGTAAATTTATTTTCTAGTTCTCATTGAGCCCCGTACTGCTGAAGCCCTCTTCTTAAAGGAGTTGTAAAGGCAGAAGGTCTTTTATCTTAATGCATTCTATGCATTAAAGTAAAAAACCTTTTGTGTGTAGCAGCCTCCTCAGCACCCCCTAATTATTTACCTGAGCCCCATTTCTCTCCAGCAAAGTCCACGAATATCGAAGCCATCCGGGACTCTTCCCCTGATTGGCTGAGACACAGCAGCTGTACCATTGGCTTCCGTGGCTGTCAAAGTCAGTCAGCCAATCAGGGGAAAGAGGGGGCGGGCCGGGTCGGTGCTCCGAGTTTGAATGGACACACGAAGCCGTGACTCGGCTCCAGTTCCCCCATAAGAAGCTATTGACTGTAGGGGCACTTGATAGGAGGGAGGGGCCAGGAGCAGCATAGAGGGATCCGGGAAGAGGAGGACTGGGGCTGCTCTGTGCAAAACCAACTGCACAGAGGAGGTAAGTATAACATGTTTGTTATGTTTATTTATTTAAAAAAAAAGAAACTTTACAATCACTTTAAAGCTAAGCCTTGTTCTGGCTGCACTGTGGCTATGGATGTAGCTGTTTCCCAGATCTAATCTATACCCGCTTCTTTAAACTGCGCAAACCAAGAATAGAGGTCCTGTTAAACCTCAAAATTGCTAAATGCTCTCTAGAAAGAGATTTGTTAGAGTATGAGAGGAAGTAGGAAGGAAGAATGGTTTTATACATACTCAAAAAGCCTGTTAAAGGTATATGGTTTTTGGATTGTTAATACATATTACACTGTGCATGTATTGAACTATACTTTTGTTATGTGAAAAAGTCTTATTTTTTTCACATGCTCATGTTGAGCATCATGGTTATTGTACTAATCTTTGACAATAAAAAGAGTTTAAAAAAAATCTATATGCTTCAAAATATACAATACAATACAATAATAATGGAAAATTCCTATCAAAATACTTACCGTAATTTTCCTTTCCTGATGGACTCCATGGCAGCAACGTGTGGGTTAAGTCCCGCCTCCACTACCCATAGGACACTACTCCCATAAATCTTTGCTCCCTGCCCCTGGCCGTGTTCGGTAACTAGCCTACTCCAGCCATTTGGGAGGGAACTCCTGCTACCAGAAAAGAGGTTTTAAGGGTTAATTCTCTGATTGAGAGCGTTTTGTCAAGTTGAGAGAAGAAATCTAGAACCAATGGAAGGTCCCATTTGGGGAATCTAGGCTTCCTTTGTGGCCTAAGCCTGACTGCTCCTTTGAAGAATTGTTGGACCAAGGGATGATTGGCCCATGCGACTCCAGAAAAAGCTGAAATTGCTGAAACCTGGACCCGGAGAGAACTAACCGAAAGGGAGATATCCAATCCTGATTGCAAAAAGCTTAAAACATCCCGGACTGTCAGGGTATTACAGGAACTGGACCTTGAAGACAAGTGATCTGCAAACTTCGCCCAAATTCTCTCATATACCCGGTTAGTACTGCTTCTTCGAGCACTAAGAAGAGTGGGAATGACTTCTTCAGGACAGCCTAAAGCCTTCAACCGTCCCCTTTCAAAAACCAAGCCTTTAGGCGCAGGTGATCCGGGCAAGGATGTAATCTCGACCCTTGAGACAGAAGGTCTGGCCTGGATGGTAAAGGTATTGGATCCCTGACACTGAGGAGCATCAGAAGCGGAAACCAGGGTCTGTTGGGCCAATAAGGGATTATGGCTATCACTTCTGCTGTCTCTGACCTGAGTCTCCTCAGGAACTGATGAATAATAGGAGTTGGGGGAAAGGCATAGGCCTTGTGGAACCCCCATTTCTCTGTCAAAGCATCCACCCCGTAGGCTTGAGGATCCCTGTACCTTGAATAGTACCTCTCCAGTTTTTTGTTGCAAGGGGAGGCAAACAGGTCGACTTCTGGGGAGAGCCCCATTGTCAGGATCCAGTTGAACACTTCCTCGTGGAGAGACCACTCGTTGTTGTCCAGAAGTATCCGGGAAAGAAAGTCTGCCTGAACGTTCTGAATCCCTGGGACATAGGATGCTGTCAGATCCTTCAGGTTCCTCTGAGCCCAGGTCATGATCGGTTCCACCTCCTGGAGAAGGGATAGACTTCGTGTACCCCCTTGCCTTCTTATGTACGCCACTGCTGTGGTATTGTCTAGCCTGAGTGAGACCGAGGCTCCTGAAATCAGATGCCGAAAGGCTAGCAGAGCTTGAAAGGCTGCCCTTAACTCCAGGATGTTCGACACCGTCCCTCTGGAGGGGAGAATCCAGGTGCCCTGAGCCACTTCCGCCAGACAGTGGGCGCCCCAACCCCTGTTGCTGGCATCTGTTGTTATGGTGACCCATGAGATGGGGAGAATGGAATGGCAGTTGCAGAGATTTTCCCGTTGGAGCCACCACAGAAGGGAATTCCTCATGGATAAGGTGATCCGAATCAGCTGGGTTTTGCTGCCTGACCATTGATGAAGGAAACCCTTCTGAAAGGGCCTCATCCTCCACTGTGCCCACCTCACCATCGGAATTGTCGCTACCATAGTGCCTATAATTTTCAGGCACTGGAGAGCCTGGAGATGAGAGGCAGAGAGGGCTGGACGGATTCTGTCCCTGACCACTGACAACTTCTCTTCTGGTAATGAGATGGTGCCTCTGACAGTGTTGAATAGGGCCCCTAAGAACACCAGCTGCTGAGATGGGACCAGCTGGCTCTTCTCCAAGTTCAAGATCCACCCAAATTCCTGTAGGGTGGAGATGACCTGCTTTCTGTGTACCAGAAGTTGATCCTTGTCTTGAGCCAACAACAGAAGGTCGTCTAGGTAGTGATGTAGACGAATCCCTTTGGTTCTCAGAAGAGCTACCACTGCCAACAGTACTTTTGAAAATACACGAGGAGAAGTTGATAGCCCGAAGGGAAGGCAAGTAAATTGAAAATGGCTTTCGCCCACGGAGAAGCGGAGATACTGCTGGTAATTTTCTGCAACTGGGACATGAAAATAGGCGTCCTTGAGGTCTATGGAGACCATCCAGTCCCCTGCTTGGACAGATTGTTGAATTGTGGATAATGACTCCATCTTGAATTTTTCTTTTTTGATAAAACTGTTCAAGTGGGTTAGATCTATGACCGGCCTCCAGGCCCCGCTCTTTTTCCGGACCATAAACAAAGGAGAGTAGATTCCCATGCCTCGCTGAATGACTGGAACATGGATAATGGCGCCTTGAGCCAACAAAGATTCCACGTAGGCTAGAAGAATAAGCCTTTTTTCGTCTGAGGCCGGGAGAGAGGTGGGGACCCATCTGAGTCTGGGAGATTCCTTGAAGGTCCAAACATGACCTGAGGAGACGGTCTTGACGGTCCAGAAGTCTTGGATCGAGGCCGCCCAGACATGGCGAAAGTGGAAAAGACGAGCCCCCACCTGCCCTGTCTGAGCGGGCCCAACCTCAAAAGGATTTAGTTGGTTCCCTCTCTCCCTTCAAATCACTTTTTGTAGATTTTTTAAAAGAGGATTGTCTTGATTTCCAGGACCTGGAAAATTCACGGCCTGGTCTGTAACTGCGAGCTTCCCTGGCTCGTTCCTGGTACTGTCTCTTTGGAAAAGACCTTCTCTGGGCTTGCAAACGCCAGTCCTGGGGGAGGAACCCCGACTTCCCACCAGTGGCTCGGGTAATAGCCTCATCCAACTTATTGCCGAAAAGGGAGGACCCTTCAAAGGGGATGCGGCACCATACTTGTTTTGAGGCTGGGTCTGCCAGCCAAGGGCGGAGCCAAAGAGCCCGTTTAGTCGTAACAGAAGAAAGCATCACCCGAGCCACCAGGCGTATGATGTCGATAGAGGCCTCCCCAAGAAAGGCGGAGGCCAGCCTAAGCTCTTGGATAGGCGAGCTCTTAGCTGTATCTTCAGAGATATTTCTAAGTGTCTCAACTACACTATCTGTCCATATCTCCATTGCTTTGGACATAGCGGCCAGAGCTAGCGCTGGCTTACAGGCCATTCCTGCTGTGAGATACACTCTCTTCAAATCAGCATCAATTCGTCTGTCCAGAACGTCCTTAAAAGACACGGTATCCTCTAAGGGAAGAGTGACATGTTTCACCAGCCTCATGACTGCTGCGTCTACCAATGGCGCTGACTCCAAATGCTTCACCTCTTCTTCATTGAAAGGATAGAGTTTCGAAACCTTCGATAGCATGGAATTTTTCTTCTCCACCTTGCCCCATTCATCTGTGATAATCTCACCTAGCTCAGAGATAAAAGGAAAATTAATCCGATCCTTCTTTAATTGCTTAAAGAATTTTCTTTGTTTGGAAGGAGCAGCCACAGAATCCTCCCAGTTCAGTGTCTCTCTAACAGCTCTGACCAGAGGAGGCAGTAGAGCGAAATCAAAGCCCACACAGGGATCACTTTCATCAGAGTCACTGTCAGATATGGCAGCTGAGGGGTGGCTATGCGCAGAGGATTCCCAAGTATCCTGCAGCTGAGTCTCCCTTCCTGGAGAAAGTGGCGGCTCTGCCGGGGGAACATAGGACTGGCCCTCAATATTTCTGAGGGACTCCTTAACAACTTTTTCCACCAGGGTTTTAAGTTGTTGATCCGCGTCACCCCTTTCATTGGAAGCCTTGGCGTAGCAAGGATCGCATAAAGATTTTCCTGCCGGTACAAGAGCTCTGCACCCCCAACAGGCACTAGCTGAGTGACTAGATTGAGTCCTCGAGGAGTGCGATCTTTCTTCACTACGGTGTCCTGATCTTGAGGAGGAACCATAATGTTTAGATTTGGAAGAGGAGTGCCGGTGATGCGACTTGGAGGAGTCGCTCCCTCTATGAGAGCTGCGATGCTGTTCTGACCTGGAAGGGCTGAAACAGGAACAAGACAAGAAACCACAAGAGACAAGACATCAGGACAGAGCTAACAGATAATTACCCCTCCCCCACCAGACCTTCAGGTGAACATTAGAAATACCTTTTATGAGAGGGCTGGCCACAAACAGGCGGTAAAGAATCCATGTCCTCAGCGATATCCATACGCGCTGAAAAGATGACAAGGGATCAGTGCAAGGGACAGGGAAGGGATAGCCACCCTGTCCCAGAATGCCACTTACCAGTAGATGCAACACAGAGGCAGGGGGAAGTCACCGCAACAGCCCGCAAGCATTCCCAAAGCTTGCAGACTAATTCCCTGTTTAAATAGCCCGCCCCTGTGATGTCACCGCCGTGCCTGTGCGCATGCGCGAAACAGCGGCAATTTGCCGCTATCGCGCATGCAAGCCTCGATCTCAACCGCGTTCGCGCATGCGCAGTACGGCCGAAAACGCAAACCCGGAAGTAGAACGGCGGTTGGAACGCGGAAGAACCAGCCGCCATGCCTGCACATACAAACAAACAGAAACAAACGAAGACAGATAAAAAATACAAAAACTGCTGCCATAAGAACTTTTAGAACCTCTCACCACTCCCACCACGATCGATTACTCGGCCGAAGATAAGGTAAGATGACACCGGACTTTCCAGGGGGCAAAACAGGTCACCTGCTAATAGCTGGCTATCCGACCAATGCGCAGCCTGCCTGCCAGTGGCCAGGACATGGGCTTCTTCACAGCGCCTCTTCCACTGCCCACTCCATACCCTGCTAATAGCTAGGGCTTAGCGGAGTAATGCGACTTTCCAGACCCAGAGTCGCAGACCGGCCGACCTCGATCGTGGGGATGATAAATCTTCAGGTAGAAAGACCACCTCTGGGTCCTTCGGAGGAGGACAAAAAAAGAACACGGCCAGGGGCAGGGAGCAAAGATTTATGGGAGTAGTGTCCTATGGGTAGTGGAGGCGGGACTTAACCCACACGTTGCTGCCATGGAGTCTGTCAGGAAAGTATCCTTGCCCAAAGTCTCCTATTTAAAAAAAACCTCAAGAAATATAATACAGTTATTTAAACACTTCCTAAAAAAGCCTCAACAAAGAACAAATGTTTTTTTCTAATATTAATAACCAGTACTATTCTTCTAACTGATATGCAACTACTAGCATCTAACTTATTGTACATAATGTACATAATGTCATGTTAAGAACCATATACTGCCGTCTGCATTTTAGTGGAAATACAAAAAAAATCTCTAACAGTCCACCTTCTAAATAAGGAAAATTCTAGTATATCTTCCAACTGGAAGTCACCCCTGACTCTTCCATTAGACATGGTTATATTGGCTCCATTCTCTATTTTCCACATCCTATAAGGACGTCTTATTGGAACCCCCCCCCCCCCCCCACTGGCGGCAGTTTAAGAAACCCCCCTATCCCCCCACTTTCATAACCACCTTTTTTCTCTCTAGTGTTGTTTTTTTTGTTTTTGCAATATAAAAAAAAAAATTAAAAATTTGCAGGATTTTTTGTTTGTTTGCCCTGCCAGCAACCTGAAATACCGTACTGTCTTTCTGAGCCATGCTAATTTCTATATTTCATATTATGGCTTTCGTGCTGTCCACTTGTCTCACATCACTTATGTCTCACATTCCTTCTAGATTATAGATGTGTATGTTCAATACACTGCTCTATAAAGTGTAATTGACCTTTGATTGCATTGTTGCCTATAAAATAAAAAAAAACATGTACTTTATCAAACTACTAAATAATTGCTTAGATTTGGTATACAGAAAATAGGTGATTTTAGGACAGAGATTACTGGCTTGGGGAAGCCAATAAATATGACAGAGACAAAATAATAGAAAATGATATACAGGAAAAAGACAAAAAATGGCCCTCTGTGGGGTTTAATGCAGAATATAATGAAATTGCAATTGCTTACCTGATGTGCACTGTGATTTTGAGCATTTTGATTGCCTGAAGTTAGGAAAACAATTTGTAGCTAAAAGAACCTTCACCATGAGTAATTATATGCCCCCACACCCCATGGATACAAGTTTGTAGCTTGGTCCTGTATGAAACAGCTAGCTAGGAACCTGTGTTCCCACCTTCTGGGTATTTTTAGGATTTGGGGTGGAACCTCTCCCTTTTACGGAGGAATGTTCTATCTATAAACGAGAACTAGTTATCACATATTAAAGTGGATCTTCAACCTCTCTTTTAACTTCATGTAATGTTATTATTCAGGCAGTGTTATTTTATGCTTGGATACTTTTATTTTCAGCATTAATACCTTTTTTATTTTCATCTTCTGGTGGTGTCCGGATTCGGCCGCCTAGTCAGTGAAGTCACCTTCATTTTCCCATTGACTCCTGGGATATCTGTGTCATCAATACCAGGAGTCTTTGGGCATCCCCAGTATAGTGTGTGCACCATGCAGTGTGATTTCTGCGCAGGCGCGAGAATTAGCAGTGCATGGTGGGTAGCCAGATGCACCAAATCCTGGAAGAGAGTGAGTTCTGGCTTACTTGGAATGGCCTCCAGCACACTGCAGATCTCGTATGTAAAAACAAATTTAACATGCAAATACTTGATGTTCATCAGATTAAATAGCTTATTCTGACTAAATGAACACTTTGCATACCACAGATGTATTTAATGCAATTACGGCACGGAGACAGTAGCTCCTCTTTAATAAGCAATTATCTAACATTCGGCAGCAATTACACTATGGTTTACCACTTGTATAGCTATTTCAGGGGGGTCATGTGAGATGACTCTCACCCTGAAGTTATTACATACACAAATGCTGTAGCACCAGGGTAACAGGAATCCTGACCCTAAACTAAGTGAGAGTTTTAACTACTTTCCTGAATTCATCATATTTTAGTGCCTCCACCTAAAGGGGACCTTGGGAATACACAAGACACCCTCTTAATCCTACCTCATCCCCAGATGAATCATATTTTCCTTCTCTTCCACAGGTTTGTAGGTCCAGAATTAAAAACAAAGTTCCAAATGGATAATTAAAGTGAATCCTTACTTATTTTAGTGTATGAGCATACTCAAATCCTTAAGTAAATCAGCTTTGTAAGCATAAATACACATGCCCGTGATTCGCATATGTAAGGATTCTGGTGTGAACAAGCCCTGAGTGAATATTCAGACTTATCATTGGCTGTCAAAATACTCTCCCGTTGCTGTTCATCAAGTCATTTATTAAATATACAATTTTTAATCATTTGTGATATGTGTATATCGTCAGCTATACACTATCCTGACAAGTCTTTCCAAGGAAAGCATTAACAGTCTGTATTTTCAGTGTAAAGGCATTGCCTCTCTCGCTAATGAGACTTACAATGTTTGTACATGTTGCGTAATCAGAAAAACTATGTATTCTGCACATTTACAGACATATAATATATCTGTTGATGGTTTGTTAGCGGCAAAAGGACCCCTGACATAATATATTTGCTGACATCGTGTTAACAGGACAAAGAAGCCCCTAGTGTAAGTGACACTTTAAACTGAATTTAATGACTCCCCTAAGCTGTTTGGGAGTCTGATGAATCACTTTTAATATGCACCACTCATTCATAAATAAATAAGCATATAAATCACTTCCCTATACATAACTGTCCCCTATTTATTGAGAATTATTGATGACTTGTCTCTTTCTCTCTTTTACAGGCTCCTTCAGCCATGGACACACATGTGGTTTTGGCCTTTTGCAGAAGATGTTATTGTTCCAGTGAATGACAGAGAAATATTTTCTTAAGCTCATATATCTTCATATTACATTATAATTAACGTTTCCTCTAACTGCTGATTAATTATCCTATTTTCTAAATAATCACTTCCTGTTTGCTGAGGAAAAGGCTACAAATGACTTTTTGATTGATTTTAATTTTGCAGGGTTTAACAGTCAAACAACATTCCCATATAGTAAATAAATTCACAAATTACATTTTAAATAAAGCAACACAGTTAAGCATAAACACATCTAGAATATCTGACTTGAAAAAAATAACTGATTCTGTGTGCTGCAGAGGTCCATGTAGGAGCTGCTACTAGTGTCTGAAAGAAAAGCGTATATTTACATTGTGTTTTTAGTAAATTGTACACCAACTATCTGTATAGGGCAGCCCTGGGTTCCTTCAGGGACCGCAAGGGGATTCCTTTTGCAGGGGTCAACGACCGATTAATCTGCCTGACAGTGTCTGCATAGCTCTAGGATCAGCCCATTTGTGGTGGGACAAGTAGAGCCTCTTCTCTTGTCTCTTGTGTAAATACCCAATAATCCTTTTAGCTGTCTGTAACATTTTCCCATTGGTCACCACTGACCATCAATTAAAAGGGTTGTTCTACACAATGACTTGCAATGTAAGGAGACACATCTCCACTGACCATCAATGCAAGTGGGCTTTTCTCCACTTCCAACAAATGTAAAGGGATTCTATTTTATTGACCAACAGCATAAGGGGACCTTTTCCTCATACCCTCTGACAATCCTCTAAGAGAGAAATTTCTCTCACTTTAAGAGATTTCTTCTAACTCCTTGCAAGGGAAATCTCCCCAACATGTCACAGACATAAAAAAAAAAAATAACCTGATGGCTTTAAATCCTTTTCTACTCTAACCCAGGCTAAAAAACAAACTTTTGGCCACACACAATGTAAATCTACTTCACACATTGTACAATATTCCAGCAGAATCAAAATCTAACCAAAACTGCAGACTGATCAGTGAGAATAATATTCTTACTTCTTCAAGTCTTCTACTTAAGGAACCATATGAAATAATGGTCCATGTTAACTGGGTGGGAATCCTTAAAGGACTGGATCAGTCTTTTAGCAGGAATATTGCGTTCTGGTTCCCACGAGTTTTCATCCGGGCCATACCCCTTCCACTTAACCAAGTACTGGACCTGATTACGCCTCTTCCTACAGTCCACAATAGATTCAACATAAAACTCTACTTCACCGTTGACTAGTATTGGTTCAGGGGGGCCAGTGTTTCAGACGGTGAAGGGATGAGGAACTATGGGTTTAAGTAAGGATAGGTGGAAAACAGGATGCATCCGAAATGACTTCGGTAATTTTAATTCATAGGCGACATTGTTAATCTTCCTTTTAATCGAGAAGGGACCCATAAATTTAAGGCCAAGTTTCTTTGAAGGGCAAGCAAGCTTTAAATTTAAGGTAGATAGCCAAACCTGATCTCCAGGTTCTAGATTAAGCTCCCCTCTTCTCTTCTTATCGAACACTTCCTTGTTGTAATTCTGCATTCTAATCATTGTTTCCTGTAATAACTTACGTTATTTGTATGAAAAAAGTTCAATGTTTCCTGGACAGCAGGTACTCTACTTTCTGGTATACTGTTGGAAAGGAACAATGGGTGAAAGACATAATTCGCAAAAAAATGAGACTTCTTCGTGGTGGAATGGACAGAGTTGTTGTATGCGAATTTGGCTAGAGGTAGTAGCGACACCCAATCATCTTGAGAAAAAGACGAAAAACAACGCAAGTATTGCTCAAGCGTCTGGTTTGTCCTTTCCATCTGGCCTTTCGTCTGCGGATGGTATGTAGAAAAAAGGATAGATCAATGTTTAGGGACTCACATAGTGCTCTCCAGAATTTGGAAGTAAACTGTACCCCCTGGTCGGACACAATATTTGCAGGAATGCCATGGAGCCTCACAATTACCTTAATAAAGATTTTAGCAGTTTCAGGGGCAGACGGTGTACCCTTCATGGGCAAGAAGTGCGCCATCTTTGATAGTCAATCCACCACCACAAAGGTGGTAGTGTAGCATTCTGAAAAAGGGAATTCCACGATAAATTCCATGGAGATCATCTTCCATGGTCTCTCAGGGACAGGAAGTGGCTTCAACAAGCCCCATGCCTTGGACTTTCTACTAGACATGTGCATTTAGTTTCGTTCCGAATCGAAATTCGGATGAATTTTCATTATTCGGACATTCGGATGCACCCGAATTACCGAATTACAATGCTAACGAATTCAAGCGAAATTCGAATCAAATTCGAAAAATTACATTTGGCGACCCGACTTTGGAGCCATTGTATCTCGGGGTCACTTATAGCTAGGAACCCCAAATTTGGTATGCAAACACAGTAGAACTAGCACTACAGCATATCCTAATTTGGGCTTTCTAGCTCCAAGTGACCCCAAGTTATGGGGCCCCAAATTCGGGTCACAAAATGCCATTCACTGCTGCAGAAAAGTGCTTGATATTTTGCGACCCGACTTTGGGGCCCCCGTAACTCGGGGTCACTTGGAGCTAGAAACCCCTATGCTGTAGTGCTAGTTCTACTGTGTTTGCATACCAAATTTGGGGTTCCTAGCTATAAGTGGCCCCAAAGTCGGGTCGCAAAATATCATTCTCTTCTGCAGAAAAGTAATATAAATGAAATAAGGTGTGTGTGTTTTTTTGCACTGTTACACTGCAAGTATATGAAGTTGATGTGACAGATGTATATAAGTAACTAACCATCTTCCAAAATTTCAAATTCAAATAGAAAAGATTAGAAAAAAATATAATTTAATAGAATAAAATAGAAAGAATATACAACCATCTTCTGAAATTAAAATTTCAAATAGAATAAATTTGAATATCAAATAGTATGAATTCAAAATGTTTCATTAATTAATTTTAAATTTGGATAGAAAAGATTATAATAAAATAGAAAATAGACTAGAAAAGTGATAGAACAGAACAGAATAGAATATATTATATTTTATTCTGTTCTGTTCTATTGTTTTTCTAGTCTATTCTTTTATATTCTATTAAAATCTTTTCTATTAAAATCAAAATCATTATATACTAAATTTGAATTTCGGAAGATGGTGGTTTTATAATATATATATATATATATATATATATATATATATATTTCTTTCGGACATTCAATTTTCGTATAGAATGAATTCGAATTTGAATAGAAAAGATTAGAATGGAAATAGAGAATAGACTAGAAAAACAATAGAACAGAATAGAATATAGATACTATCTATTTCATTTTGAATTTCTTTTGCAGATTACTATTTGTTTCCATAAGATCTCCTGCAGGCTGTTAGCATCTATTTAAATGTTTTGCAGATCTCCTGCAGACTATTAGTATCTATTTTGTTTTCTAACCAGATCTCCTGCAGACTATTAGCATCTATTAGCAGACTATTAGCATCTATTTTTTAGCAGATCTCCTGTAGACTATTAACAGCTATTTCACTTCTTTTATTTTTGCAGATCTCCTGCAGACTGTTAGAATCAATTTCATTTTTTTTGGGAGATTACTATTCATTTCCATCAGATTTCCTGCATTTTCCTGGATTTTCATTGTTTGCAGATCTCCTGCAGACTATTAGCATCTATATCTAAAGGAAATGGCTGTTCTAATGCAAAAAAATAAAAATAAAAAATGAAATAGATGCTAATAGTCTGCAGGAGATCTGCAAAAAAATGAAATAGATGTTAATATACTGCAGGAGATCTGATGGAAATAAATAGTAATCTGCAAAAAAAAAAGAAAAATGAAATTGATTCTAACAGTCTGCAGGAGATCTGCAAAAAAAGATGTGAAATGGCTGTTAATAGTCTACATGAGATCTGCTAAAAAAAGAAATATATGCTAATAGTCTGCAGGAGATCTGCAAAAAAATGAAATAGATGCTAATAGCCTGCAGGAGATCTGGTGAAAAAACGAAATAGATGCTAATAGTCTGCAGGAGATCTTATTAAAACAAATGGTTCTATTGTTCTAGTCTATTCTCTATTCTTTCCTAATCTTTTCTATTCAAATTAAAATTCATTCTATACGAAATTCAAATGTCGAATATATATATATATATATATATATATATATATATATATATATATATATATAACCATCTTCCGAAATTCAAATTTAGTGTATAGACTAGAAAAACACTAGAACAGAACAGAACAGAATAAAATATAATATATTCTATTCTGTTCTGTTCTATAATTTTTCTAGTCTATTTTCTATTTTATTATAATCTTTTCTATCAAAATTTAAAATTAATTCATTTAAAAATTTGAATTCATACTATTCGAAATTCAAATTTATTCTATTCAAATTTGAATTTCGGAAGATGGTTGTATATTCTTTCTATTTTATTCTATTACATTATTTTTTTTCTATTCTGTTCTCATTTTTTCTATTTGAATTAGAAATTTTGGAAGATGGTTAGTTACTTATACTTACTTATATATATCTGTCACATCAACTTTTCATACTTGCAGTGTACCAGTGCAAAAAAAACACACACATCTTATTTCATTTATATTTATGGTATCGATGAAGTTGTCAGCATGCCTGAGTGAAGAAGTCACAGATGTTGATCGCAAGGCAAGTGCATATGCTGTATGTCATTGTCCACTTGCCAAAAGTTGTGTATTGTATTTGTCCACTTGCCACGTCACCTGCCACAAGTTGTGTATCGTCCACTTGCCACGTCACCTGCCACAAGTTGTGTATTGTCCACTTGCCACGACACCTGCCATGAGTGCCACGTGGCCTGAGAAGAGCGCCACGTGACCAGCCACGAGTGCCATGTGACTTGACACGGGTGCCATGTGACCGGCCACGAGTGACATGTGACCAAGTTGTGGATTGTCCACTTGCCACGTCACCTGCCACTAAGCGACCCCAAATATGGGCAATATGAAAGTACTTTTCTGCAGCAGAGAATGACATTTTGCGACCCGAATTTGGGGCCAAATATCTTGGGGTTACTTATAGCTAGAAACACCAAATTTGGTATGCAAACACAATAGAACTAGCACTACAACATATACAAATTTGGGGTTTCTAGCACCAAGTGACCCCGAGATACATGGCCCTAAAGTCGGGTCGCAAAATATTTTCGAATCCGGTTGAAATAGTTTCGAATGTGGTTGAAATCATTTCGAATCATGTTGAAATCATTTCGAATTCGATAGAAATATTTTCGAATTTGGTTGAAATATTTTAGAATGCGACCGATTTTTCAAATTCGGTAGAAAACTAAACGAAATACGAAAACGAATTTAACGAATTTAACTAATATAACTAAACGAAATTAATTAATTAACGAACTAAAATGAAACTAAAATGAAAGGAAACTAAACAAATTTTTTCCTTTTGCACATGTCTACTTTCTACCCTTATTCTGGATACAGGTAATACATGACTCCACATATTTCCTACAGTCCTTCAGTAACTGCAGCCACCAAAATGTGTGCTGTAAAAGTTCAGAAGTCTCTGTACACACTGAAGTGGCCGGCCAGCTCCTGGTCATGGCAAGAACTAAGGACAGCAACTTGTAAGTCTTCAGGTACAAAAATGTGATCCTTGTACCACAGTAAACCATCTCTTGGTTGCAGGTCTGTACCCAACGAGGAAGGAGCTCGCATGGAAACTTGCCTGATTTGGGACAACAAGTCTCCCTGAAGCAAAAGAAAGTTCCCTGAAGATAGGATGGTATCTGGAGGTGTGGGAACTTCTGGATCGCTGTAAATGCGGTAGAGCCCATCGGGCTTTGTATTTTTCGACTCTGGTCTGTACGTTATATGGAACGAAAATCTGGTGAAGAAGAGTGTCCACCTGGCCTGGCATGGTTTCACCCTCTTGGCAACTTTTAGATATTCCAAGTTATTATGGTCAGTGTATACTAGAATTGGACGCGCTGCACCTTCCAAGACGTACCGTCACTCTTCAAGTGCTGCCTTCATTGCGAGGAGTTCTCGATCTCCCACATCATAGTTTCTCCCCGCTTCAGATAATTTGCAGGAGAAAAAGGCAACGGGGTACAATAGAGCCTTGTGTCTCTGTCTCTGGGAAAGAACTGCTCCTACTGCCATTTCAGATGCATCCATCTTAATACCTTACACTGAAATAATTAACCCCAGGAACTGGATACTTTGGCATTCGAATGCACACATTTCAGGTTCCATGTAAAGGCCGTGCTGTTGAAGCCGGTTTAACACATTTTTAACATGTTCACGAAGCTTGTCCAGAGATGGGGAAAGGATCAGGATATCGTCCAGGTATATTATGACAAACAGGTCAAGGTAGTCTCTACAAATATCATTAACAAAATGCTGGAATGTGGCAGGAGCACAGGGTTATTGGTGGTGGTAGGCACTGGAACCAAGGAGGCCCATTCAGACCTACGTTCTCTTAAACGTCTGTCGATTTTAATGGAAAGGTTGATGAGGGAATCCAGGGTCTCAGGGATGCCCACTCGAGCCAGCTTGTCTTTTATTGATTCAGGAAGGCCCATACAAAATTGGAAATGCATAGAGGCATTGTTCCAGTTTGTATCGGTCTGCCAGGGCCGCTTCTGTGGTGGAAGTCTGAAAAGGATCCCCATATAGTTGGAAGAAGTTGCTCAGGCTGTTGAGGGAGATGTCCTCTTGTTCCAGGAGGCGGTGAGCCCAGGACTGTGGCTCATCTAGTAGGAGGGAGATACCAAAGCCCACCTTAGTGGTCTCCAGAGAGAAAGTCCGGTGTTGCAGGGCAAAGAAAAGTTTGCAGGCATTATGAAAGGCCCTGAATTTTCTTTGCTCCCCAGAGAATCTCTCAGGCGTAGGGACCTTGGGTTCGGGAGACAACATTACTACTGAAAGCGTAGTAGAAGTCCCAGACAAGGTGGAGGCAGGAGAAGATAAGTCCTGGAGACGTCCTTCCAGCCGGGTATAGCCTCCTTGCAAGTCCTTGGCAGCCTGGGTCAGTCCAGAAAGATGCTGGCAAAGTTCTTCCAAAGGGGAGGCTCCCTACGCGGGCTCGGACATGGCTGTCCGGAACTGTCACATACCTGGTGGTGGAGCCCGATATGCAGGGAGAGGCCTCTCTTACAACACTGACTCGAGAACACCTGATAGCGAAGACAGGAGGCTCCGGAATACAGAATGGGACAAGTGCCTGGCAGGAACCCTGGTGCAGGAGCTGAGCTGTGCTTCTGAAGACTCTGTGAAGATACTGGCAGTGCAGAAGGTGGCTGGAGCTGCAGACTGGCTGAAGACAGAAACAACTGGAAGCTGGACACAGCAGTCAGAGAGGGAGGTGTCCTGTAGATTGGAGCACTAGCAGGTGAAGACAGGCCGGGTCGGTAGCAGGCGGGCGGGTCAGGTACAAGTTCAGAGGCAGAAGCAGAGTCGTGGTACAGGCCGGGTCGGTAGCAGGTGGGCAGCAGGCAGAATGGGGAAGAGGCAGAAGAGTAGTCAGGACAAGCCGGGATCAAAAGCAGGCAGAAGGCAGGGATCGTCAGGAACAAGCCGAGTCAAACAGGAACAGGTATGCAGGAACAAGCAGGTAGCAGGGGTTTCCAGAAAATGCTGTAGACCGGACAGCAAGAGGCTTGGGCATCAGTCTCCTTTAAATAGCATATCTGGTGCCAAGAGTTGTCACAATGCGTGCGCGTGCTCCCATGCGCTTTCGCGCACCGTCTATCATGCATCTGCGCACACGTCAAACGACTCTACTTGCTGGAGGCCTGCACACAGGTGTTCTTCTGCCATCTTGGTTGCTGACTTGCCCTTCTTGACACTATCGTCCTAAAATATAGTGGGTATCTTTCAAGATTCATTCCTAGTAAGGCCATTTCTGGCATCAAATCTATTGACATGCCTTTAACGACTGCTATAAAAGAGGAGATAGAATTCCATAAACATGTTAAATGTTCGCCACAAGTGTAAGGGTCATTCTTCCCACTGACCATCACACTAATTTATCATGAGTTGAAGATATAGTAATTTTAGTAGGGGTTCCCTGAGACTTGAAAGTTATTTAAATGGTTCTTCTTTGCTGAAAAAGTTGAGAAAGGCTGAACTAGGCATATGGGATAGGTTTCTTCATACTGACAGCACTAAGGTGGGGGTTCTCTGTTTCCTTAGGATACTGCAATCTGTGGGGTTTTAGCACTTTTGGATATTTCTTCACTACAGCAGTACCATTAAGAAAACTGGATGCTTGGAAAAGTAAGCTGGTGTATCTATTGGGACTTTAATGTTAATTGTGGTCTCTCAAACACAATTCTTAGTGGGAGAATCAGACAGAAAGTATTGATAGTAATTATTTCATGTTCCATTCACTTCCATCCAAAAGGAAAGGCATACAAAGGATCTCTTTAGCAGTTTTAAATCTATGTTTGCTAACTCATACAGATTACCAATTAAGAATTTCTAAATACGTTTTTTGCTTGCTCATGACTCATTTTGTATTATAAGCTGCTTACATCTGTACCTTATTTGTGCTCTACAAAAAATGTTTACTACCAGTAAATGTGAAACCAATCAGTCAACTTATTTTGTCATATTACATTATGAATACTAAATAGCATAAAATGCTAAACAAAGCAAAATCTGAATAAGCAGAAAGCATACAATATATCCTGGCCTTTGAATAGCTTAGAAATAATGTACTGATATGCCATTTCGCATAAAGTCACTGAGAAATGTGGAACCTGTGTCAGAATTAAGTAAGAAAACACTGGCAGTTAGGGAATCTACCTTTCGGAGCTTTTTTTTTTCCTCTTCTTGTGTGTCCATTGCTGTGGTGAGACGAAATCTGTTTCCCATTTTGTGTTGGCCCTTAAAGTACATGCAATACAATTTCCTAAGGGGATATCAAGTCTGCGATTCTTATGAGAAAGATATTCAAGAGTTCTGACTGACTTTTCTGATTCTGGAATATGTTGGCACAAGCAAATCAGACAATGCACAGTGTTCCAATGTTAGGAATGAGTAAACTCTTTGGGGACCATCTGTCAGCAGCAAATCAGGTGAGAGTAATATATAGCATGGTCACTGTACAGCTTCCCCCAAACGATCAAATTGAGACACAAAACATAGACCAACATTTCCGCAGAAGTCAAAGTTTGTGTCTGCCGTTTGTTATCTGTTACAGGAAATTATAACACTTGTTTCTGTTAGGTCCTTTGTAAGGCATTGGTGTTAAAAGTTAAATAAATCACAATCACAAGTTTGTATGACCTATATACATCATAATTTAGCCAAAACATTTATACAGGGTATTTCTTGTATTGTCAACTTATGGGTGAATATTACATAGTTGATATAAGCTTTTTATAATTATTTGCTTGTTACACTTTAACAGGAATCGGTAAAACATCACTAAATTTTATACTTTCTAATAATTTAACCCACTCCTCTCCCACCTAACTTTGAAGACTGCAATAATATTACAGTGCACTAAAATGAAACAGCTCAGCACTACTTTTCAATTGACCACCATATGTTCACCTCTCTCAGAGGCTAAGTACACAGAAGGGTTGGTTGCCTAATGTTTCGTTTGCCCAACCATGATGTCATCAACCTCCTGAGTTAAAGGAAATATCTTGCACAACCTATACATAGGAACTAGTGCCACGGCATCAAACATCTCAGGTACTAGAAAGATTTTGCATCTATCTATAAAGCTCCACTCCACATTCATGTGTATAAAGCTATTTTACTCAATCCACCACCTAAGTAACAGGGTAGGTAATAGGAACACAGTTTTATTGTTGCCAAACAGAACAGACAAAATTCAAATACATCTGTGCTCAGACTATGAACTTTCAAAGTGAAATTCAGGCTTACACCTAACTAACCATAAAACTGCCCCCTCCCACATCCTAACTAACCTATGTAAGAAATACTTACCAGGCTGCTCCAATCTGGCTACATGATCCAGCTACCCTGTATCAGTGTACCGTATACATCTTTCTTACACAGGTTAGTTAAAATAGGTGCTAAGATGGTGCTAAGATGGTTCTAAGGTGCATTTTAAGGCTTGTCAGGAGTAAGTTGGAAAGTATTAGTATTTAATTATTTATTCCAGGTACTTACTGTATACCGTCAATTTACACAGCACTTTTCAGTGCTGGGACCCTTACTTTTTAATATCTTTATAAATTATATTGGGTCTGGGATCAAAAGTAACATTTCCGTCTTTGCAGATGACACCAAGCTATGCAGTGGAATAACGTCCATACAGGATGTCTCCAATTTACAACCCGACCTCAATGCTCTGTCTAATTGGGCGACTTTGTGGCAGATGAGGTTTAATGTTGAGAAATGTAAAGTTATGCCCTTGGGGGCTAAGAATATGCATGCATCATACATGCTAGGGGGAGTACAACTGGGGGAAGCCATAGTGAAGAAAGATCTGGGGGTTTTGGTAGATCATAAGCTCAATAATAGCATGCAATGCCAAGCTACGGTTTCCAAAGCGAGCAAAGTTCTTTCCTGTATTAAGAGAGGTATGGATTCCAGAGAGAGATATATCATTTTGCCCCTGTTCAATTCATTAGTAAGACCTCATCTGGAATATGCAGTTCAGTTTTGGGTACCAGTTCTCAAAAAGGATATCAAGGAACTGGAGAAAGTGCAGAGAAGGGCAACCAAACTGATAAGAGGCATGGAGGAACTCAACTATGAGGAAAGATTAGAGGAACTGAATTTATTCACTCTTGATAAGAGGAGATTAAGGTGGGATATGATCAACATGTACAAATATATAAGGGGTCCATATAGTGAACTTGGTGTCGAGTTATTCACAGTCAACAAAAAGGACAAGGGGGCACTCTTTACGTCTAGAGGAAAAGAGATTTCATCTCCAAATATGGAAAGGTTTCTTCACAGTAAGAGCTGTGAAAATGTGGAATAGACTCCCTGCAGAGGTGGTTCTGGCCAGCTCAGTGGAGTGCTTTAATAAGGGCCTGGATTATTTCCTAAGTGTACATAATATAACTGGGTACTAACATTTATAGGTAAAGTTGATCCGGGGAAAATCCGATTGCCTCTCGGGGGATCAGGAAGGAATTTTTTCTCCTGCTTTAGCAAATTGGATCATGCTCTGCTGGGGTCTTTGCCTTCCTCTGGATCAACTGTGGGTATAGAATTTTTTTTGTGGTTGAACTGGATGGACTTGTGTCTTTTTTCAACCTGACTAACTATATATATTGCACATTCACATCAGTCCTTACCCTTACAATCTAAGGTTCCTAACCCACACAGGCAAAGGGAGAATGTGAAAACTTCAGGCAGGTGGTGTCGTGGTTGGGATTGGAACCAGCAACCCTAATGCTGCTAAAGTGCTAACCACTACATCACTGTGCTGTCATATTTACATGTCCCTAAAAGCATTGAAAGAGCTTTAATACAAGCACTCTGACATCTCTAGCTACATGTATTTTGAAATACTTGATTATCCAAAATCCTAACAAAATTACAACTAAGGCCGCGTACACACGGGCGGATTGTCTGTCCAACTAAGTTCGGCAGACAATCCGACAGACAGTCCGTTCAAAATTTGCATGAACGGACTTGACCACACACGATGAGCAGACAGTCCGCTGAAAGCGTGCGTGATGACGTGTACAGCACGTACGACGGGACTAGAAAAACGACGTCCTATACACTGCAATGCAACCTTCGGCCGTGTAAACCCTTTCTGAGCATGCGCCATACTTAGTCCGTCCAACTTGCCTACACACGAGCGGACTGTCCGCTGAAACCAAGTTTGGACGGACAAAACCAAGTTTGAACGGACTGTCTTACGGAAATTCCGTAAGACTTTGTTCGTCAGACTGTCCGCTGAAAAAGTCCGCTGAAGCCCACACACGAGCGGATTGTCCGCTGAAACACTGTTCAGCGGACTAAGTTGGACAGACAATCCGCCCGTGTGTACGCGGCCTTAGGCTTAATTTGGCTTCTAACAACTTCTGTTAAAGGGCTGGCAGACAGTTTCTGGCACAATAGAAAACAGATAGGATTTCAACGCTTCTGTTGTGAACTGTACACGTCTCCACAATGTATATAGCTATAGGAGGTACATGAAGGCTTGTTTTAAAATGCGTTTACTGCCGGTTCAGATATCTAAATGCTTTAGCATGCATAATCTGGACTTACTTTAACAACAAGGAGGATTCAACTCAACTCGTCATAGATGTAGCACTCTCCTAGATAGTTGCTAGGAATTAGTAGGTAAAATAGTTGTGTTTGATGGGTAAGTTTAGTTGCCACACTGTAGTCAGTGTGGCTGTATTGGTTTGTTGGGTAAAAGTTTCTGGATGATAAGTGTGAATTTATGCAGATGGTGGCATGAATATTGATACAGCCCTGGCCTATCCTAGAGAAGCAGGCCCTGATGGCATGCTGGGAGACTGTATGTATTCTTTTCCCAAAGTGGATTAGTCCAGCCTGGTGGGCACGCTACCCTCACAGGTAGAAACTGCTGTTGGCAATGCCCTGGGTGGGAAATCTGGGCGGGGGGGCTTGAATGCTGAGACCTGGGAGCAAAAGAGAGCTGACTTAGAGGGCCTGTCTGCTGATGATCTGGTTTGGTATCACTTGAAAGTTGGATGGAAGCTACCAGCTGTCCTTGGGCCTTGTGAGTACAGATGCTTGAGGAATGTAGGGGACTTTTGTGCTTTTCATACCCCTATGGCACTAGTCAACAGTGGGTCTATTTAAAGAGGATGCTGGTTGGTGTCCTGAAGAGCTATGTCCACCTAATTTACTATTTAAAGGGACTCTGTTCACAGTTACCTACTACTACTACTACCTTAAAGCTGAAGTATACTGTTTTCTACAAGCACAGACTTTCACATACCTTGTCCTGAAGAATATCCAAGTCTTCAAACAGAAAAAGGAAAACAGGTAAGGACTTTAACGGTTGCTATAAATAACCCCAAAAGAAGAAACAAGTACTCTTATAAGATATATGAAAATACAAATTGTATTTGAACATTATACTTAAAACCATAAAAGCATATTCACAAATGTGTAGAACACTCTATCCTGCATTTCCCAGCTGGTAGTGGTAAGCAATTTTGTATCAAGTGGCCCAAATACAATTAATGTGTAACTGTATACTGGGCCAAGTGCATGGATCAATAAATCATCCATTGGGATCTCAACGCGTTTCACCAGATGGCTTCCTCAGGGAATTCTATTCATGATATATATGCATAGAGTCAAAAGCTATGGCCATAAAGAAGAGCTTCAGCCAGGACAAAGGGGAGAGAGAGAAGGCAGATAACTTTTCCCATAAACATGGAGTTATAATTTTGGACCAGACCTGGACATGGGTTATGTTAAAGTGATATCCTAGACTCATGCGCCTCCTTCCTTCTCTCTCTCCTTTTTTGTCCCGGCCAAAGCACTTCTTTATGGCTTTAGCTCTTGACTCTATGCTTATATCATGAAAAGGATTCCCTAAGGAAGCCATCCAGTGAAACACGTTGAGATCCTGATTGATGATTTATTGATCCCTGCACTTGGCCCAATATATGAAGATCCTCCTTCAGTTACACAATACATGCATTTCGGACACTTGATACAGGTTTCAATATATAAAATTTCTTAACACTACCAGTTGGGAAATGCAGGCTAGCGTGTTATACACATTTGTGCATATGCTTTTATGGTTTTATGTATGATGTTCAAATAACATTTTTATTTTTATATATCTTTTGAGTACTCATTTCTTCCTTTTGGGGTTATTTATGGCAGCCATTTAAGTCCTTACCTTTTTTCCTTTTTCTGTTCAAATTCTTATGGATGTGGTGCCATATTAATTTAGTCACGTCTCCTTGTTTTAATAATATCCAAGGCCTCAGTTGTACATAATTCTTGTGTTTGTAGTATCCCGCTACTTCCCTCAACCCTATCAAAGTTCTACAAAAATAAATACAGCACCCCTAGACTGGTCATTAAAGAAACATATGAATGAGCCTGTGTGCCCGGCTACCAGGCAAAGCTTGTGAGGAAAACCTGGACAGTAATCCTGCAGCTCCTACGGGAGTAGTGCTACATAAATAATAAATGAGTATGTGAAATTATCTGACTTCTTTGTATGTTGCCATACAGCATTGTGAAAGCTGATCTGATTCCAGAGTGTCCCTATTGTTCAGTGATGATCAGCCAAATTAAAGGTGAGTAGGGGAATTGGACCCATTGAGCTGTAGCATTTTATCTCTGGTTCTACAGATCGTTTTGTTATTGTATTTCCCAGGCTTGGAATAGTTTTATACAAACACATAGTACAAAACCTGGCAGCCTTTTTAATCAGATTACCCTTTCTTTTTTTTAATCAAATTAACTGTAGAGGTTTTGGAAGCTACACTCTTAAAGAGTATATTTAGTAATGGACAGAGAATGGAAATAAGTGACTGAGCTCAGTGTAACAGAAAGCAGTTGTTGAGCCTGAGAAAAACAGTTAAAGTGAAGTGTTTGGGTGGAGCAGCAGTGAGTATGTCACATAACTCTGTCCTCTGTCAGAGGCAGGATGACAGGGTTACAGGAACTGACTACTTCAGTTAAACCAACTGATCATAAACAGCATGCAGTAAACAAAAAGTAACTTTAAAATTCACAAGAGATGTCTGAGAGCCTTTTAGTTTATGAATTGAAGGGTGCGGTTTGTACAGATGGGGGAAATCCTAGGAAGACACTAGCAATAACAAAAATCCTCCTAATTTGAAAGAAAGGCTGCAGAATACAGTAAAAAGGGCTCGTTCACACCATACGTGCATGAAAACTGATGGGAAAAGCACGCAGATTTTACTTGCAGAGGCATCAGTTTACCTCAGTTGTTATGCACGTGGATACCAGTTTTAATGCACTTTAATTATATGCCCTATTCACACAAATGTTGATGTCATACACATTGCAGATTTCTGCGCAGAAAAAAACGCATATTGTGGTGTGAACAGAGCACATAGAGAACCATTGTTTTGCACCACGGTGTGAAAGAGGCCTAAACGATTGATGGATGTGCAAATGTCAATAGATCTAAAAAAACGATTAAACTATAGATATAAGGGAGAACTAAGTTCGCCCCCACCCTTCTCTTACAGAACTAGTACCGGCGGGCCCTCCTGACACCCCTAATGGGAGCTAACTGTGCCAGGCCAGGCCCCCCAGAACCTTTAAAGCTTTAACATAATTGCATGGAGGCTCATATGGGCATATGAGTTTGGAAGTGGAGTGGGCTCATACCAGTCGGCCCCAGGGAGGGAAAAAAACCCAATCCCCAGGCTCCCATTTTGCAAAGCAAGCTGAATCCACTCCGCAACCACAACTCGCCCTCTTGAGGCGGACCAAAAAACAAACTCTTCAGTACCTAAGAATCAAAGAAGGAGAGAGTAGAAAAGGCAGAAGAGCAGGGTATGAGAGAGTAGAAAAGGGGGAAGCCATCCGACAGGTGGTAGGTCAAAGGGAACAAGAAGAAGCTCAAGGATCACCATTGAATACCTGGGATAAGGGAGATGCCAACGTAGTTTGCCCAGGGCTCCCAGACGGACTCAAACTGTGCTTTGGAGTCGAGGAGTACACTGGCCAGTTTCTCCTGGGACATGATCCAAGATATTTTATGTTTGGCTGCTGTGAATGAAACCCTTGGTTTTTTCCAGGCCTTGGCTATTGTTACTTTAGCGCCCAGGAGAATAAAGTGAATCAGTCGGCGGATCCGCCTGGATGCCCCGGGCACATCGGCATTTAGTAAAGCTACAGCTGGAATTCTAGCCAGCTGAAGACCTGTTATTGTGTGAATTAAGGTGAAGATCCTCCTCCAGAACGATCTGATTTTTGGGCATTCCCACCAAGTGTGGGCCATGGTTCCATACAGGGCACAGCCCCTATAGCACAGGGGATTTGCAGTGGGAAACATGCGGGCCAGCTTATATGGGGTGAGATACCATCTCGTCATAATTTTGAGGTTGGCTTCTATTAGGGAAATATTCTTGATACCCTTGTAAGCTCTGGAGAAGGATGTTCGCCATTGTTCTAGGTCCCATTTAATTTGGAGTTCATTCTCCCACTCTGTCATGTAGGGGGTATTACCCATCTGATGAGCAAGGGCTTGGTAGATAACTGATATTCCACCCCTCTGATCTCCGGCCTGACCGGTCCATAGCTCGTAAGGGGTAAATCCAGTTGGAGCGGGTGTTCCTTTTCATAGATTATGAAGAAAGTGTTGTATTTGGTAAAATCTAAAGTGTTCCCTGCCCGGAATTTCCAGCTTGTTTTTACAAAATGTAAGGGTTATTGGACCTGAGGGCGTGAACAAAATAATGACCGATCCGGTACATCCCTTTATCCAGCCACCATTTGAAAGCTTTTATGTCTTGTCCAGGGGGAAACTTGGCATGGAGATCAGTTTTAATGGTTAATATTCCACAAAGCTAGTCCATAAAAAATAAACTCCACCCAACAATTTCTGTGTGTTCTCAACACATCTTAATATTGATGTTCTGTACAACTCAATTTCATCCTGCAGTCTCTCCTTCTCATCAC
This sequence comes from Lithobates pipiens, assembly GCF_037356315.1. Taxonomy (NCBI): domain Eukaryota; kingdom Metazoa; phylum Chordata; class Amphibia; order Anura; family Ranidae; genus Lithobates; species Lithobates pipiens. The sequence continues at coordinate 164,864,546 of NW_027507790.1, read as the reverse complement.
ACCTTATAAAATTCTTAATACGCATTTCAGAAAAACAGTGGACTTTGGTGTTTAAAGTACAGTATATATGTAAGGTCACCTGAAGCCAGGTGATAGATGCACACTGTTGGGGTCAGGAGTGCACCACTAAGGTAGTGGACCCTATGGCTGACTACTGTGGATGGAGGTCTGGGTGGTTCAGGAAACAGGTCCACTGGAGCATCAACATGGATCATACTGGGAGCTAGAGCATGAGATTCCCCAGGGCGTGGAGTCTAAGCCCTTGTTCACATGGTCGGACATTCCGACAACAAAATCCGTCGGACAAAGTTGACATAAAAACCGATCGTACCTAACGTAACGACATTATTTTGTTACGACGGGACTACGTTAAGGCTAGTAGCCAATAGCTTTGGTCTAGGAATTTGATCTGCACATGCGTGGCACTTTGTCCAATCGGAATTCTCTACACACAATCGGACAAAGTCCGATCGGATCTGGTTGTCGGAAAGTTTTATAACCCAGCTCTAAAACTTTGTCCATCGGATATTCCGACGGAAACAGTCCGCTGGAGCCCAAACGCAGTCAGATTATCCAACAACACGGTCCAATTGGACATTTTCTGTCGGAATGTCTGACGGTGTGTACAAGGGCTATGTCACGTACCTGGTTGGAGGCCGAAATGCCAAGAGGGCTCCCCTTGCGGCTGAGTGCAGTACACCCCTGAAGTTGGGTACAGAGGGTGTAGTGCCCAGAGAAGCACAGGTTGCCAGATGGATTCCGGAGATAAGAGCTGGTGGGCACCTGAAGGACACCAGGTAATGCAGGAAGCACAGCAGAGTTAAAGTCTATAAGAATCCTTGGTAATACTTGGCAAGGTGTGCATAAGGCGCAGTAGTGGAAGCCAGGCCAGGGGTCAAACACAGTAGATCCAGCAGGAGGATGAGGCAGGTTGCAGAAACGGGACAAACCAAAGGTCTGGTATCAGGAAGCAGGCAGGAACAGGTAACTGTAGCGAAGTCCGTAATACTAGCCGGGATCAGGTATAGGAGAAGACAGCAAGTCGGTAAAGCAAGCCAGGGGGTCAAAACCAGAAGAGCAGATCAGACAGGTCAGGAACAAGCCGGGTCACAACAGGAATCCAAATAGTGCTTTCACAGAGGTTCAGGAACACAGGAAGACTGACAAACCAGCAACTGCAGACACCAGCAGACTTCCTTATATAGGACCATGTGACCTGCTGGTAGAGATACTGGGTCCTAAAGTCCTTCTCCTGCCAGAGATTCTGGGTCCTAGAGCCCTTCTTCTGCTGTTGGCTCCCTGACAACTGACACTATAGCCAGTTCTCCTACGGACATTTCCCTGACAGGCTAAGAGTCAGCAGGTGTTCACCAGAGCCTCTAGTGGTGAGAATGGGTTTGGTTGAAGCTGACTCCAGGTCGTGGTCCCCGGGGTCACTCAGCTCAGGCTCACGGACCAGCTCAGGTGGACAGAGCGGAAGTAACAAGAGATAGTCAGGAAACCATTCAAAGGTTGGGGTAAAGAGCAGACATGGATAGACATGAAAACACACCAAAGATCGGGGTATCAGGCACACATAATTAAAAAACAAGCCAAGGACGGTAAACAGAATCAGATGCAGAGCCCATGGCAAGAAGCACACAGGAAGCTAAATACACAATATTGATCAGCAAGGCTTGGCTTGCAGTGCACAGGTTAGTATAGTGTTTTCTGTTAGAGACTGAGGTGGAGCCATGCTTGAGGAAAGATTACTTAAGTACACACGTGAACAGCGATTCATCTCTAAGCTGAACACAACAGAGAGGTAAGACATTTTTCTGAAAAGATGAGAATGTCATCCAGATAGATGACAACAAATTGATAAAGCAAATCCCTGAAGATTTTGTTGACAAAGATTTGGAACACAGCTGGGACATTACATAAACCAAAAGGCATAACCAAGTATTCATAATGCTCATCTCTAGTGTTAAATGTGGTTTTCCATTCGTCACCCTCCCGTATCCAGATCAGATTGTATGCACCTCAGAGATCCAACTTGGTAAAAATGGAGGCACCTTTCTACCTGCCAAATAGCTCTGATATTAAGGGTAAAGGGTATTGATTTTTGATTGTCAACACGTTTAAGCCTCGATAGTCAGTGCAGGGTCTTAACCACTTGACAACATGGCACTTAAACCCCCCTCGTGACCAGACCAATTTTCAGCTTTCAGTGCTCTCACACTTTTAAGGACAATTAGTCATGTAACACTGTACCCAAATACATTTTTTGTCAGTTTTTTCCCACAAATAGAGCTTTCTTTTGGTGGTATTTGATCACCTCTGGGTTTTTTATTTTTCTCAGTTTCTGTGGTAAAATTTTGCAAATTATTAATTTTTCTTCATAAAATTTGGCCACAATTTATACTGCTACATATCTTTGCTAAAAAACAAAAACAAATTAGTGGATATTATTTGGTCTTTGTGAAAGTTAGAGAGTCTACAAGCTGTGGTGCAAATCATAAAAAATTGATCACATCTGATGTACTGGTGGCCTCTCGTTTCTTGCGACCCAAACAAGCCGGGGAAGTACAAAAACCCCCCAAATTACCCCTTTTTTTTAAAGTAGATATTCCAAGGTATTTAGTAAGATGCATGGTGAGGTTCTTGATGTTGTTATTTTTTCCCACAATTCTTTGCAAAATTAAGATTTTTTTCCCACAAAATTGTCATTTTAATAGGTTATTTCTCTCACATGGCATGTATACCACAAATGACACCGCAAAACACATTCTGCTACTCCTCCTGAGTATTACGATATCACATGCGTGCGACTTTTTCACAGCCTAGCCACATAGAGAGGCCCAACATGCAGGGAGCACCATCAGGTGTACTAGGAGCATAAATTACACATCTAACTTGTTGACTACCTATTACACTTTTGAAGGCCCTGGAGCACCAGGACAATGACATGTGACACTGACTTGGCACTGATGGCAGATGGCACTTATGACACGTGACACTGATGACACTAATACGTGGCACTGATGACATGTGACACTAATGACAGATGGCACTAATATGTGGCAATGAAACATGGCACTGATGACACGTGGCACTAATATGTAGCACTGATGACATGTGGCACTAATATGTGGCACTGATGACACATGGCACTGATGACACGTGGCACTAATACATGGCACTGATGACAGATGGCACTAACATGTTGCACTGATGGCATGTGACACTGATGCGACTGATACATGGCACTGATGACACGTGACACTGATAACAGATGGCATGTGACACTGACAGGTGGCATTGATGACAGATGGCACTGATATGTGGCACTGATGACACATGACACTGATGACAGATGGCACTAATAGGTGGCACTGATGACACATGACACTGATGTGGCACTGATATGTGGCACTGATGAGAGATGGCCCCAATATGTGGCACTAACAGATGACACTAATAGGTGGCACTGATGACACGTGACACTGATGACAGATGCACTTATACATGGTACTGATGACAGATGGCACTTATACGTGGCACTGATGACAGATGGCACTTATACGTAGCACTGGGGAGAGATGGCACTGACATGCTGTAGGGACTTTATTTTCCCCCTTTTTTTTCTACTCACAAGCTGCAACCATTCGCTAAATAAGTGCTAAATGACTGCTGTGATTGGCCATATAGCACGATCTGTAATTTGCTGTGTCCAAGGGACATGGCCAACACAGAACATTTCCGATGCACGCCCGTGGCAGAGCACATTGGGGAAGTAAACAGGAGGAAGTCCAGGAACGCCTTCCCGGCAATTGGAGTCTGCGCTGTAGCCGTCATTCGGCTATAGCGCGGACGCCTAGTGGTTAAGGTACTACCCTTTTTGCAACGAAAAAGAACACAGTAAGCCAAACACACAATATTGATCAGCAAGGCTTGGCCTGCAGTGCACAGGTTAATATAGTGTTTCCTGTTAGAGGCTGGGGTGGAGCCATGTTTGAGGGAAGATTACTTAAGCACACAGTTGAACAGTGATCCGTCTCTAAGCTGAAAACAACAGAGAGGTAAGCAGACAGACATGAACATTACTGCATGTAATATATAATCAAATCACTATAATCTGATAGAAGCTTTGTTATGTTAATGTAATTTCAAAAGTAATTTTCAATATTTTTAATTCTGCATATTTCATTAAAATAATATTTGGTGATCCTGCCATGGAGGTCCTTGTTCAGGCATTTCCTGTGACAACGATCTGTCTCAGACTCTCAGTGTGCTCCTTCATTGTCACACTCTCACACAGGCTTCTGATGAAGATTTTAAGTAGCATAACATACATTATTATTAAGAGGGATTACTTTGCAACAGTTGGACGGCTTAAACATGTATTGCAATATATTTGAACTAAAAATCACGGTTTTTCATTGCATAGTTTGCTGCAGAGGGTCCATCCAGAATTTGTAGTGTTAATATGTGGTCACACCCCTTTAGCACCTGATAGTTTAAATACATGTACAAGCTTTTGGGATTTGAGCACAGGTATATCTTGTCTCTGTTATAACAAATATCTGTTGTCATCATCAAAAAACCCTCCATGAGTAGTGCCATGCAGCTATCACTGGAGTGCCCAATTGTAGACAGGAAGTGACTATAAAGAGGCTGCGCACTGAGATGCAACAAAGGTAGAAAAAAATTGTAAAAAAAGACAAATGTTTATTATAGATAAGGCTTTAACAACCAGGGATTTTGTTACATTACAGCCTTTAGTTCAATGTTTTTTAATCAGAATTATATGTGATGGATCAGAACACAATAGTCTAAGTTGGTGAAGTAAAATTAGAAAAATAAATACATAACACTATTTTTCAGAAATAAAAAAAATGATAATTGGCATATGGGTATGTATTCACCCTATCTGGTAAGAAGTCCATAAAAAGCTCTGGTGCAACCAATTACCTTCAGAAGTCACATAATTAGTGAAATGATGTCCACCTGCGTGCAATCTAAGTGTCACATGATCTGTCATTACATATGCACACCTTTTTGAAAGGCCCCAGAGGCTGCAACACCTAAGCAAGAGGCACCACTAACCAAGCATTGCTATGAAGACCAAGGAGCTCTCCAAACAAGTAAGGGACAATTTTTTTGAAAAGTACAAGTCAGGGTTAGGTTATATAAAAAAATATCCAAATCTTTGATGATCCATAGGAGCACCATCAAATCTATCATAACCAAATGGAAAGAACATGGCACAACAGCAAACCTTCCAAGAGACGGTCGCACACACCAAAGCTCATGGACCGGGCAAGGAGGGCATTAATCAGAGAGATAGCACAGAGACCTAAGATGCAGAGTTCCACAGCAGAGACTGGAGTATCTGTACATAGGACGACAATAAGCCGTTGGGCTTTATGGCAGAGTGGCCAGAAGAAGGCCATTACTTTCAGCAAAAAACAAAATGGCACGTTTTGCGTTTGCGAAAAGGCATGTGGGAGACTCCCAAAATGTATGGTGGATGGTGCTCTGGTCCGATGAGACTAAAATTTCACTTTTTGGCCATCAAAGAAAAAACACTATGTCTGGTGCAAACCCAACACATTGCATCACCCAAAGAACACCATCCCCACACTGAAACGTGGTGGCAGCATCATGCTGTGGGGATGTTTTTCAGCAGTCGGGACTGGGAAACTGTGAAATGGTGTCACCAGCGCAAAAAATAACAATATAAATAAAAAAGTGTATGTTTACAAAATTGATCTGCTGCAGTTAGGATATCCTATACCTTGTATAGGGAGGAATGTGTTCAAAATGGTGTAACTGCACTAATTTAAACAAATACTATTACCACTAATACGGTGTTGATATCTTTATACTTTATGTGACAACCTTACTCTTTAAAGTGCAACGTGACAATAAAAGTGTCAATTATTATGGAGTGCAATCAAAGAAAATCACAATTTTAAACCGTAGACATATAATATTAATCTCAAATGCCCATTGCCCTTTAACATGTATATACAAAGTGCTCTTTTGCTAAATAGCCAAGACTTATCACCACTTCTTGCGCCACCACCACCTTCTAAAATGGTTACTCACCTGAGCCTAGAAAAAAGTTTTGTCTTTGATTCAAATAGGGATAACCACTCCACTACCCTGGCGTTCCTCCAGTTAGTTAGCCACTAGACATTCCTTAATCCTCCGTGCCCAACATTGGTATCTCATAAGAATTTAATATTTATCATTGCGCAGTATGTTTATAAAAAGAGATTTATTTGTAGCCAGTAAAAACACATAAACAATGCTCACTCACATTTTATAGTACCTTAGGTCAGCACTGAGTCTAGTCAGCATTCTATTATGGGTTCTATTATGGGTCTCTGTTGCGTTGCTTCATTCCTTGTTCCAAGCCTCATTTAGGTTCGGGTTAGGTTGGTGCATAAAGTATAAAGGTATCAACACTGTATTAGTGGGACTGGGAAACTGGTCAGAGTTGAGGGAAAGATGGATGGTGCTAAATGCAGGGATATTCTTGAGCAAAACCTGTACCACTCTGTGTGTGATTTGAGGCTAGGACGGAGGTTCACCTTCCAGCAGGACAATGACCCCAAGCACACTGCTAAAGCAACACTTGAGTGGTTTAAGGGGAAACATGTAAATGTGTTGGAATGGTCTAGTCAAAGCCCAGACCTCAATCCAATAGAAAATCTTGGGTCACACTTAAAGCGCAAACCATCCAACTTGAAGGAGCTGGAGCAATTTTGCAAGGAGAAATGGGCAAAAATCCCAGTGGTAAGATGTGGCAAGCTCATAGAGACTTATCCAAAGCGACTTGGAGCCGCAAAAGGTGGTTCTACAAAGTATTGACTTTAGGAGGGTGAATAGTTATGCACATTGACTGTTTCTGTTATTTTGTCCTATTTGTTGTTTGCTTCACAAAAAAATGTATAAAACATCTTCAAAGTTGTGGGCATTTTCTGTAAATTAAATTATGTAAATCCTGAAACAATCCATGTTAATTCCAGGTTGTGAGGCAACAAAACACAAAAAATGCCAAGGGGGGTGAATACTTTTGCAAGGCACTGTACTTTGATTGGACTACCAAAGCTTCACTTTGCACTAACCACTGAGAGGCAGAAATGAAACATCTAATGGTATTATACTCCATATAGTGTATGCAGAATAATTCCAAACTACTGCAGGAGATATTAGAGATGCTGTGGTGAAGCAGGTACACTGTTACATATTTGGTGGAGCTGTAGTACAGTGACTCATATGTGTGTACATGTATTCCACTTCATCATGAAAACCACAAGAATGGTAGAACCTAATATGGAATTAGTATTAGTCATTAAAAATATGTTGACATGTCTAATAACAAAAACTATTTATAATACATACTTTTATAGCAGCTAGAGTTCATTTAGCCACTTTAAAAATAGGACATCCCAATGTTCAGTAACTTACTAGGAATTCTAAATAAAAATACCATCATGTATACTTGTTGGCGAAAAAGAATCAAACTAATAGATAACACTTAAATGACTGGAAAATAGATCTGAGAAGCCTGTGCTCTCCGGCAGGGATATTTGAAAGATTGGTAGCCAGACAGATTATAGCCCAACAACCTGTTAAAGGGGACCCTGTCATGACAGAATTATGTAGACTGCCACTGCTGACCTCTCTTTGGAGAATATTCATTCCCTGGGTGTCATGTTCTGGCTTCAATGCTCTCCGAGTCAGTATTGTGGAACAAATAAACCAATATATAAATAATTTCTGACACTTTTCTGACACTCATTTACCACGTGTTATACTGTAAGTTCCGGATCTGTGAATGTCAAGCTTTTTCCTGAGCTCATCAATGGCAGCCTTTATGATATGCATACTTTGGGAAACCGTTTAACTGATTGCTTTTGAGATTATAATTTTTAGTGAAAAAAACTTAGAAGGCATGCTTTCATATTAAAAGAAGGTTTTAATCCCTCATTGTACTATCTATGGAACACTCGCCGCTATTATCTATTACTTGCATACACGTTAAGATGTATTTTAACCGGTTCCAGACCAGCCACCACAGTTAATCTGTGGCAGGTTGGCCTGGCTGCGTGAAGCGTCGTAGCTATACAGTACGTCGCACGTGGCCGCCTGGGGGGCACGTGCAACGATCGGATTCAATCCAGAACCGATCAATACCCAGGCTCAGGCCAATGGTATGTGGCCTGGACCTGGTGATCGGTCCTGGCGAATTAAATCTTTCCCCTGCATGTGTAAGTGTAAACACAGCAGGGGAGGTGATGCCTTTTCTGTTACAAGGAGAGAGGAGAGAGAACATCTGACAGTAAGTGCACCAACACTACACTAACACCAGTTCATGTAGGTACACTTGCCACCCCCGAGTTAACCCCTTCACCCCCTGTCACTGTGTCACCCAGTGCAGTGTTCATATTTTTTTTGATCACTGAACTGGTGTCATTAGTGACAAAAATCAGTGTTAGGGCACTTAGTGTAGGCCCAGATAGGTCTAGGGACCCCCCCTAATAAAGGTTTAACCCCCTGATCACCCCCTGTCACCAGTGATCACTGTATTAGTGTCATGGGTGATGCTGTTTAGCTAGTTTATTTTTATAGTGCCAGGGCACCCACCGTATATGTTACCTAAATAAAGGTTTAACCCGCTGATTACCCAGCAGGTGATATCAGTTAGGCTTAGTGTCAGATAGGGTCTGTGTCGCCCCAGGCAGTGCCAGATTAGTGCCAATAGCGCTAACACCCAAGCACGCACCATACACCTCCCTTAGTAGTATAGTGTCTGAACGGATCAATATCTGATCTCCTCAGATCTAGACTAGCATCCCCAGCAGTTCGGGGGTTTCCAAAAACGCAGTGTTAGAGGGATCAGCTAGCACCTGCGTTTAGCCCCTCCGCCCAGCCAGACCCACCCAAGTGCAGTATCAATCGATCACTGTCACTTACAAAACCACAACACACATAACTGCAGCATTCGCAGAGTCAGGCCGGATCCCTGCGAACCCTAACAGGTTTTTTTTTGTATCATTTAAAGCAGTCAGTCAGAAGCTCTTTTTCCTGTGTGTCTCACTACTGTGCCAGTAAATTTAGAGACCAAAATGTAAAATCGAGGGTACACTAGTGAAGAGGCCTACATGTTTATGAGCATGACAGATAGTGAAGAGGAAATCACTCATCTGTCAGATTCAGGCTCAGAATACAAACCAGTAGACAGCAGCTGCACCCTGACAGATAGCTCTGACGACGGGGTAGTGGTCTGTGCCAAGGTCAGGTGTACCTAAACTCGTTCTTCTGCTGTCGTAGAGGTGCAAGAACCGCAGGGCTCTTGCATGGAGCAGAGAGACAGTAATAGTGCCGCTCATCCTTCTGGTGAACTGGCAAGCACCAGCAGCCTAGTACATCCTGGTCATACATCCAGCACTGCAGTAACACTTGCTGATATGGCGAGCCCCATAAGTGCAGTTCAAGCTGGTGAGGTGGCCTGCAGGAGTAGTGTCCCGCTGCCACCAAGAAGAAGACAAACAGGCCCGTTGAGCGCATAGTGCCCTTCCTGCTGTTGATACAGTTGATTTTACATCACTTGATTTTTATTCGCTGTTTTTCATGGAAGATCTCTATAGATCTATTGTGGACCAAAGCAATTTGTATGTTGGTCAATTCATCGCCGCTAATCCCCAGTTGACCCTTGCCAGAGATTGGAGACCTATTACGGTCTCCGAATTTAAGACCTTTCTGGGCCTATCCCTCCTCATGGGCATAACTAAAAAGAGTGAGTTGCGGTCATATTGGTCCATTGACCCAATTCACCATATGCCCGTGTTCTCTGCCTCCATGACCAGGACATGATATGAGCAGATCTTGTGGTTCATGCACTTCAATGATAATGAACTCTGTCATCCTCGGGGTTACCCTGGATTTGATCGGCTGTACAAAATTTGGCCCCTCATATACCACTTCAACCAACAGTTTGCAGCCTTGTTTACTCCTGATCAAGTTGGTCCCTTTGGGGAACCTATGTGTCTATAGGGATAACCCCACAACAGGACTTGGTAAGCTGATCCCTATATTTAGGGATATGAATAAGCTTATTCCAGTCCAAATGTCCTAGTCTTGGTAATTTCACTCTTTTTCCCTTCACATTATATATATATATATATATATATATATATATATATATATATATATATATATACGTATTTTTAATCCATTCCAGTTTATATGTTTGTGGTTTTTTTTGTCACTTCCTTTTCCCTTTTCTTCTTTTGTTTACTACTATTTACCCTAAAAAGCTGACAGTTTACATTAGTGAAGCTAATCAAATAATGATTTAAGCTGTTTGGATTTTTCGGCGTTTATTGGCCATTTCTTCAAGCTCATCAATCACTACTCTGCACTTGTTCCTTTAATACATATTGATAGACAGCATCCCCACAAAGAAACTGACGATAAAAGGGAGTGAGGATTGCCGTCCAATCATCGTCCAGATGAAGCTATGTTGTTCTTAATAGCGAAACGCATTGACATCCCAACTATGACGCCGCTTTCACCAAGCTCCCAGCATTGAGGACGCTAACAGCAGCGTGGACACATCTGATCATGCGCAGCAAACAGCCGAATGCACAGGACAACTCACAGCCAGCTATACATCGGTACTACTGTCGAAGACACGCTCAAAAAATATCCGCGGTGGGGATTACGGAGGACGGAGGCAATCTGCATATTCAAGATTCCAGATGGTAAAGTACCTCTGTTACAGAGTGATCATACAAAGCCCATAATGGGAAACTTTAACCACTAGGCATCTGCGCTATAGCCGAAAGACGGCTGCAGCGCGGACGCCAATTGCTGGGAGGGCGTCCCTGGACGTCCCCCTGTTTGCTCCCGCAAGCGCACATCAGTGAGATTCTGTGCTGCCCGTGTCCGTTGGACACAGCCAGTCACAGATCGCTGTAAAGGGCCAATCAGAGCGGCCATTTACAGCGCGATCTGAGCTTCCAATGAGAGATGATCTCATATGTAAACATATGAGATCATCTCTCATCACCGGCTCTCCCTCCTCACACAGAGACAGCGTGTGAGGAGGGAGAGACAAACGGCTGCAGTGGTGAGTGAAAAAAAACCTCAAAATAAAATGCCCACAGAGTATGTCAGTGCCATCTGTCCCCACTGCCACCTGTCAATGCCATCTGTCCCCAGTGCCACCTGTCAGTGCCATCTGTCCCCAGTACCACGTATAAGTGCCATCTGTCATTAGTGGCACGTATAAGTGCCATCTGTTATCAGTGCCAAATCAGTGTCATGTGTCATCAGTGATACATATTAGTGCCATCTGTCATCAGTGCCATCTGTCATCAGTGCCACCTGTCAGTATCACATGCCATCTGTTATCAGTGCCACCTGTCATCAGTGCCACATATTAGTGTCATCTGTCCTCAGTGCCACGTATTAGTGCCATCTGTCCTCAGTGCCATGTATTAGTGCCATCTGTCATCAGTGCACTGTGTCATCAGTGCCATATATTAGTGCCATCTGTCATCAGTGCCACTTATTAGTGTCATCTTTCATCAGTGTCATGCACCATCAGTGCCACGTATCAGTGCCATCTGTCATCAGTGCCACATCAGTGTCATTGTCCTGGTGCTCCAGGGCCTTCAAAAGTGTAAGCCCTTGTACACACGGTCGGACATTCCGCCAACAAAATCCGTCTGATTTTTTCCGACAGATTTTGTCCCAAACTGGCGTTGCATACACACGGTCGGACAAAGTTGACGGAAAACCCAATCGTTCGGAATGTGATGACGTTATTTAGTTACAATGGGACTATGTTCAGGCTAGTAGCCAATAGCTTTGGTCTAGGAATTAAATCTAAGCATGCGTGCCACTTTGTCCAATCGGAAATTCTCTACAAACGATCGGACAAAGTCCGATCTGATCATGTTGTCGGAAATTTTTTATATCCAGCTCTCAAACTATGTTGGTCGGACATTCCGACGGAAAAAGTCAGATGAAGCCCACACACAGTTGGATTATCCGACAGCACGGTCCGATCGGACATTTTCCGTCGGAATGTCCGACCTTGTGTACAAGGGCTCATAGGTAGTCAACAGGTTAGATGTGTAATTTATGCTCCTAGAACACGTGATGGTGCTCCCTGCATGTTGGGCCTCTCTATGTGGCCAGGCTGTGGAAAAGTCCCACACATGTGGTATCGTAATACTCAGGAGGAGTAGCAGAATGTATTTTGGGGTGTCATTTGTGGTATACACATGCCAGGTGAGAGGAATAACCTATTACAATTACAATTTTGTGTAAAAAAAAATAAATCTTAATTTTGCAAAGAATTGTGGGAAAAAATGACAACATCAAAAAGCTCACCATGCCTCTTACTAAATACCTTGGAATGTCTACTTTCAAAAAAAGGGGTCAGTTGGGGGGTATTTGTACTTTCCTGGCTTGTTCGGGTCGCAAGAAATGAGATGAGCCACCAGTACATCAGTTGTGATAAATTTTTTATGATTTGTACCACAGCTTGTAGAATCTCTAACTTTCACAAAGACCCAATAATATCCACTAATTTGGGTTATTTTTACCAAAGATATGTAGCAGTATAAATTGTGGCCAAAATGTATTAAGAAAAAATTATAATTTGCAAAATTTTATCACAGAAACTAAGAAAAAAATGTTTTTTTTCAAAATGTTCATTTTTCTTTTCATTTATAGAGCAAAAAACAAAAAAGGTGATCAAATACCACCAAAAGAAAGCTCTATTTGTATGAAAAAAGGACAAAAAATTAATTTGGGTACAGTATTACATGACTGAGTAATTGTCATTCAAAGTGTGACCGAATACATGACTGAGTAATTGTCATTCAAAGTGTGACCGAAAGCTGAAAATTGGTCCGATCACAAAGGGGGGGGGGGGGGGCGGGGGGTTTAAGTGCCCAGCTATCAAGTGGTTAAAAAATATATAATTTGCCTATATGAAGCCTCCTATCCCTCAGCTTAGAATGGCTTGATGACAGAATCCGTATTCATATTATCCTGAAGGGATCAAAACCTAATCCCAAACTCAGGTTATACAGTACTTGGATTGAGTAATTTTTTCATTCAAGGATTTATTTACCATCCTAAACATTGTTGTCATCTGTACCAGGACTTTTCATGAAAAAACCCTTTCATACATACTGGACATTCACTTGATATTTTTTCTAGTACCAGAGCAAAAGTTACCTAAGCAATTTTTCTGATAGAATGATCCGGATTAGTGTCCCCCACTACCATGCACTCTTGAGCATCCAATGCTCTTTCATAACTACTCTATTCTCAATTAGCCTTCCCTTTTCCATTCCATGTTCCCCAACCTATCCTTCCTTAGAGCCACACACAGTTTAGGCTGCCATTTATTCATATAGCCAACTGCTTTTTTCTTAAAGATAAATTTATGATGATTTTTTTTCATCTGACACTCTAACCTGTGTGATGGTACACGGTGTCTGGATGCTTCTTTTTAATTATATGTAGTGTTTTGTACCTGCATGTATGTGTGATGATTTATTCATAATAGTGATTTACTATGGGCTATTAATGTGAAGCTGTCTTCTTCTTTGACATTGGCCCATGATTGTGCCAAATCTGTTTTAAATTAATTTAATAAATTAGAATTTTTTAATATGATCGATTTCTGTTGCCACAAGTAACTCTTTCCTGGTGTTCTATACCGGACTTTTATTTGTTATATGCTTTTCATTACCCCACATGGTGAACGGTTTATCAGTGACCACCTCACTTGTTGAAGTGGACAAATATGCGCTAAGCCTGCTTTCTTGTTTTCTTCTCGTGATCAAGTTGTCTGTGTTGATGAGTCCCTGATTAAGTTTTATGGTCGCTTGTCTATCAAACAGTATCTTACCAGTAAGCATGCCAGATATTGGGGCAAGATGTATAAGCTCTGTGACAGGGCAACAGGCTATACATATAGTTTTATGGTTTACAAGTGAAAAGCTAGTCACTTAGAGCCGGAGAACTGCCCAGACTACATAGGGAGTGCTGGTAAGATTGTGTGGGACTTGTTATCACCCTTATTCGGAAAGGGGTACCACTTGTATGTTGACAATTATTACACAAGCAGGACACTTTTTAGTCACATTTTTGATTATGGAATTGGCGCATGTGGCACCGTGCGATCTAATCTACTGGGTTTCCCACAACGGCTTGTAGAATCCCAACTTAGATGGAGTAGAGAGCCTTCTTGAAGTGTAATAATTTGTTAGCAGTGAAGTGGAGGTATTCACGGAATGTTTTTGTTCTGTCCTCCCTTCACACAGATACAACAGTCAAAATTTCTATGGTGGCTGGTGTTGTGGAGAAACCCCTCTGTGTCCACGAATACAACCTTAATATGGGAGGGGTGAACCTCAATGACCAGTTGTTGGCGCGGTACCTAATTGCCCGTAAGGCCAGACGCTGGTACAAAAAACTGTCTGTATACTTATTTCAATTCGCTCTGCTGAACGCTTTTGTGCTGTACAAAGCTTCAGGATGGACTGGATCCTTCCTCAAATTCCAGGAAGAGATCGTCACAGCCCTTCTGTTTCCAGATGGTGCTATGGCCCACCTTCCCAACGCAAATGCAGTGAGCCGGGTGCATGAGAGGCATTTTCCGTATGTCCTCCCTGGTAACCCCACCCAAAGAACACCCCAAAGAACACCCCAAAGAAGATGTTGTGTCTGTAGAAAACGCAGATTTAGACATGACACTCGCTTTTATTGTCCCTTCTGTCCTGACCAACCTGGTCTTTGCATCAGTGACTGTTTTAAACGCTACCACACACTAGTGGAGTATTAACGTAGGGTACAGCACTACACAGTCCTAGGGTCTCGCAAGATGTGATGGCTATCACATTTTGAGAGACCCCAATCTGCAACATTCAGTTTACAGTTTTTATAGAAGTGAAAAAAGTTAAAAAACAAAAAAAAACAAAAAATATGTATAAAATAAAAAAGCCAAAAATTGTTTTTATTTTTCTTCTCTCTCTCTCTATTGTTCTATGTTTGCTCTCTACTGTCCACTCTATTGTACGCTCACTATTGTTCTATATCTATTGTTCTCTCTCTTTTTTATTTTTACTATGTTTTATTGTATTTACTTTGCAGGTATGGTATTGTCTTATGCCCTGTACACACGGTCAGACTTTATGACGGATAATGTGCGATCGGATCTTGTTGTCGGAAAATCTGATCGTGTGTGGGCTCCATCTGACTTTTTCAGTCGGAATTTCTGACACACAAAGTTTGAGAGCAGGATCTAAAATTTTACAACAACAAAATCCGATCGTTTAAATTCCGATCATGTGTAGACAATTCCAACGGACAAAGTGCCACGCATGCTCAGAATAAATTACAAGATGAAAGCTATTGGCTATTGCCCTCTTTATAGTCCCATCGTACGTGTTCTACGTCAACGCATTCTGAACGATCGGATTTTCCGACAACTTTGTGCGACCGTGTGCATGCGAGACAAGTTTGGGTCAAAATCCGTCTGAAAAAATCAGATGGATTTTGTAGTCGGAATGTCCGACCATGTGTATGGGGCATTACTGTTATACTGTAATGTTACTTTGGTTTATTGTTAACCATCATTTGCTTAGCGGGTACGCCATTCAGCTGCAGCACAATTTTTTTTTTCTATTATAAAAGTTTGCAAATAAATTAAGGAAAACATGTTTTTTTTTTAACTTTTCTTTTTTCATTTATTTAGCAAAAAATAAAAAATGGTGATTAAATACCACAAAAACAAAGCTCTATTTGTGTGAACAAAATGATCAAAAAATTAGTTTGGGTACAGTGTTGTATGACTGCGCAATAGTCATTCAAAGTGTGATAGCTGAAAATTGGCCTGGGTAGGAAGGGGGTAAATGTGTCCAGTATTGAGGTGGTTAAGGTGCAACGCTGTGTCTTGGCCTAGGCCGACAAGGCCTAGGGCGGCACTTTGCAGGGGGGGGGCAAAAAAAGCCACCCCCCACATGAAAAAGCAGCCTCCTCCTAGGTCTTGCACAAAAATAGTCCCTGCCAGCTTACGCTACACTTTTGGTGTAGTGCCAGCAGTGGCGTTACTATGGAGGTGCAGACCACACCCCGGTGACACCCACCGTAGGGGTGACGCCTGCCCACTGGGCCGCATGTGCTGTGGCGTGCGTCACTGGCGCTGAGGGTGCTGCCCGCATTCTGACAGGACGGGCTAGACAGAATCTGATTGGCAAGCGTCATCCATGTGACAGTGCTAACCAATCAAAACTCCTCTTCTGCTGAGAGTTACAGGTGTAGGTGATGCCGCAGGGTTTTCAAATCCCCGGACTTGTGATGTGGCATCCTGAGAGCAGGGGACAGCAGGACACTACAAAAGGGGGACTGGGGGGAATGGGGAGGGTGTCCGGTGAACTTACACTTTAATGTTATGCTGAGATCCAAGGATGGCACAGGAGGGCAGGGCTGTGCTATATACACAGTGGATGATCCTCACTGCTCTCTACCTGGGACTCACTCCATCAGTCCTCCTCATCTGACATTGACACCGCTGACATGGATCTCAGGGGGTTTCTATTAGGGGGACCCAGGATGTGTCCCCCAATAGAAGAAGAATGTAGGATGCCTAGCTCAGGGATGTGCTGCCATACTACACAGGCTCTAACTCTGCCTGCTAGGAATAATAACCTCTGACTTACCCCTCTCTCCTGCATCTTCTAGGATGTCTTCCAGCCTGTGGTAACCTGTTGGGTTCTTCCAGGACTGGGAGTGATGGGACTGTCCTGATCCCTCGCCCCTCTATCATCTTGAAGACGAGTATAGGGGGGACTCAGCACACCTGCAGCCTTCCCCACATCGACCATGGCTGCGGCTATAGCCAGTGCTCTCATCCGGCAGAAGAGACAGGCCAGGGAATCCAACAGTGACCAGGTGTGTACCTCCAAGAGATGCAACAGCCCCAGCAGGGATGACCGGTCCCTGTGTAAAATGCATGTCCGGGCGTGTTCACTAAGTCCACCTCTGCAGTGGGAGGAAGAAGCCGGTCTGGAGAAAAACAGGTCAGTGCATGACAGCTACTCACACCCCATACTTCCATCCATACATCTGTCCCCCATAACCCATCCATTCATTCCTCCATCCATAAATATGTCCATCCTTCCATTCATTCACAACTACTTCCATCCATCCATTCATCCCTCTACCTATCCACCCCTCCTTCCCTTTCTGATGACAATATATTCTACAATTAGACTGTACAATCTCCATAAAACTGAAAAAAAATCAGATTGAACATTCTCCTTTCGATTTACCAAAACCATGTAATATAAGGACTTGGCTAAACATACTGTCACGGTCCCTACCGTGCCATGCAGACAGCCAGGGGTGGTCACACCCCCAAGTGGCTCAAAGAGGTATTGAACCTATTACTGCATGTTTAGTGCCCCTGTTACCTTGCCTATGAGCCACACTTCAGTTCCTTTCGCCTGCTTTCCAGCTTTGTACAGTTCTGCATAAACTACTAGGACCATACTCTGGATCTTGTTGCAATTAGTACCTTTCACTCCTGGTTCAGCTGAGGCAGTTTATCCAAACAGCTGGGTATAAAGCACTGCCTCACTCAAAGGGCTTTGTCAGTTCATTGTCTCTTGTCGCCAAATGCTCCTGTGTTTCTTGTTTTGCCTAAGTGTTCCTGTGTTCAAGTTACAGTGTTCCAAGACTGACCCCGGCTTCTGACCCGGGCTTGTATATCGTTTATTCTGACTTCTGGAATCCCTAACTACGGTTTTACCTGGACAATCCTTTGGCAAATTCCTGTCAAGCCCCCGTGCACAGATTCACAGCCCAGGTAGCTTATCTCTTTGTTACCGTGGGTTGTGTCTATTTGCAAGGGTGAGCCTACAACTCTGCGCCATGGACTCCAACCTAGGTAAGCCCTCACACATACATTCACTCTGTGAATCAATCAGGCAGGCCCTTTTGATGGCAACACATTTGATGGCAACTCAAAAGGAGATTGTACAATCAGATTGTATAGAATTTGGCCAGCTTAAGCCCTTGTACACACGGTTGGAGAATCCGTCGGAATGTGTCCTATCGGACCATGTCGTCGGATAATCCGACTGTGTGTGGTATGCATCGGACTGATTCAGTCGGAATATCCGTCTGACCCAATTTTCCAACATGTTGGAAATATTTCCCGACCAACTGGGCCGGTCGGACATACTCCGATCATGTGTAGCGAATTTTGATCGGACCAAGTGCCACGCATGCTCAGATCAAATTCCTACATCAAAGCTATTAGCTACTAGCCTGAATGTAGTCCCATCGTAACGAAATTACGTCATCACATTCTGAAAGATCGGATTTTTCGACAACTTAGTCCGACCGTGTGTATGCAACAGTTTTGGACAAGATCCGACGGACAAAATCCAACGGAGAAAATCCGACGGATTTGGTTGTCGAAATCTCCGACTGTGTGTACAGGGGCTAAGGCTCACCATGCATGTTACAAAAGGTGGAATCTAAAGAGGAAGGGGTATGGTTTACAGATGACAGGGTGGGGTGTGGACTTGACAGGAAGTCATATTTAAATTAGCGGTCCATGAGTTTAGTCAGGCCTAGGGCTGCACAAAACCTATATACACCACTGTTAGGTGTATTCTTAAACAAGACTTTTGGTTTGTTTTGGATAGAGCAGGGAATAGTTAAAACCCCTGTGAGTTTACCTTTTTCTGTCAATGTCTCATGGTCTTCTCTCAGACACAGAAGGAAGTGAGAGGAAACCTCTCCAAAGTGAGGAGAAATCCTCTCCTACACAGTTACTGTATCT
Source organism: Lithobates pipiens (assembly GCF_037356315.1). Classification (NCBI taxonomy): domain Eukaryota; kingdom Metazoa; phylum Chordata; class Amphibia; order Anura; family Ranidae; genus Lithobates; species Lithobates pipiens. The sequence goes on along the minus strand of NW_027507790.1, from coordinate 164,845,669 downwards.
CCAGAAGAAGTGTTCTCATTGAAAGATCTCCCTCTGGCTCCTCTTGTGGTGACAACTGTAACATTTTGGATTTCTCAACACTTTCCATCCCAGTAAAAATGGTTACCACAACAAATAGAGAGGGGGACCCCAGCAGGGACACAGACCGCAATAAAAACTACATAGCTGCACTACCCCCTTCTGTACTATGACCAAATCTAAAAAAAAAAAAGGCAGAGATGCATTTTAACTATTACTGTAGCTCAGCAAATTAAGGTCATTGTTTTAAATCAGACGTCACTTGCTCACTTACCTCCAGGGCTTCTGTAGCAGGGTCTATTTGGCCTTCCAGAAGAAATATATGTATGTTCACATCTGGCATTCAACCAGTGCTGATTTTTTTGTAATATATTGTAACGTGTCACGGGATCCACAGGGAAAACAAAATGTTCAGTTTACAGAACAGGCTACACAGTAAAAAAAATGATCCAGTAATATTATTTGCAGATTTTTATGCACTGTCTTTTTGCTTTATAAGCCAGAGTACCAGTGAACAAATCATACCTTAAGAGCATGTTGTAAAATAATCTGATGTTGCAAATGTAACAGCTAGCTTGGCAATAAAATGATAATTTTAGGAAAGAGAAACTGCATGTTCTGAGAGTTTTTAGTGTATACGTGTGCTGCATGTTACTAAGGCAAATATAAACACAATCTGGAAATATGACTAAATAAAAAGTTTTCCTCCCATTTTTGCAAGGTCTGGAAACAAGTTCCTGCACTTGAGAAGATACACTTGGCATGTTCTCAAGTTCTTTAAATTGAGAACTTCCCAGTCGAGATCCAACTATCATGTTATATAAAATAAACAAGATTTTAACTTTAGAATGCATAACTGAATTTTTAGTTTTACTCAGTAAGGACTATTTTCTAAGTTATTTAGTAAATAAATGAGTGAACATATATGGGTACTTATCAAAACATAAGGGAACCTTATCATAAAAGTGTCCGCAAAAAGGACACGTTAACCACGTTATGATTCCCATATTGGATTTACTACATAACAGAAGCCCGACTTGCTGCTATAGACAAGAACTTTTCTTCTTAAAACAGAAGTTTAGTGAAATTGATGAACATGGTCCCATGTGATGTGTCTGCTGTGTTCAGTTGAAGACCTCTGCCCCATAATACTCCCACAGAGGTTATCTTCCCATACTGTAAGGGTTAATACGAGAGGCTGCACCTGTAACGGACACTCATAAAGTGTTAACTATGCCCATCCTTTGAGCCCCCGAGCTCCATTCATAAAAGCAATACTGTTGTTTTTCAGAGTGAAAAGCACTCTATGAATGGAGGACAGCCAGATGAATGAAAGGTCCACCTCTTTGAATCACAGAATGCTTTTCATTATGGAAACCAATGGTACATCGTCTTTAAACAGAGCAGGGGTGGAAAGGTTAGGCATAGTTGGTACTTAGCAGGAAGTTATTTTACAAAAAAATACACTGCACTTTTGTTGGCAAAGTTAAATGCATAGGAAACTGCAGACACAATTCATGATGACATCTGTGCCATTATAATCAATGGCACAGTTCACAACTCATTTTCTTTAAGCAGTTCTAGTGCTAATGGCCGTAATGGCATACATTTCATCATGCATTTAATTGTAAAGTGAGACCAATGTTTAAGCAATACCTTATATCATGACTACACTATTCCTTATTAGGTAATAAAAACAAGGGGGGAGGTAGGGGTAAATCCTTATCTTTCTGGGCTCTGTTTAGGTAAAAAAATTTTTGTTGGCATGCTTTGCTTCTCAGAATCTAACTTGTTTTGCCATTGCACATTTGGCAGTATTGGGTGATGTGCTCACGTGTAAAGGAAGTGAGAAAGATTATTTGTGATTAGAACAAACTTTTTTTTTTTTTAGCATTTTATTTTATTTTGTTTAGTCTATGCCATATTAACAGAATAGTCACCTTGTTCAGCTCTTCATCATCCTTTTGCAATTCTTAAAATTCCTTTTCTAACATATATACCATAGCAAAAGTGAAAAAGGTTTGTCACAATAAAGACATTCACCTTTTAGCATTAGACCAGTGGATATATTGAAGCATCCCTACTATGAAAAGGCCAGCAGGTTGGGACCAGTGAAATATTATGGTACATCGCAATCTTCTACATTAGGGTGTAAATGTTTTCAGTCCTTTCCCAATATTAATATAGAAGATTGTAATGTCCCATAATGTGTCCTAAGTGCCACTGGGGCTTTGGAAGCCTCGAAAAATAAAGCACCATGCCCTTGATATTCAAATATGTGTCATTCTAGATGCAAAAAAATGCAATAATTTTTATCATCATGGGAGGAGTAGCTATGATATTTGCTGTGATTTAACATTCACCTGCAAAAAGTATTAATAAAATCTTGAGAAGGCAGAAGGTGCGGAAGGTGGGTAATAGGTTCTTGCAGCCATAAAGGTTTTAGTGAATGCAATTGTAAGCCCTAACGGGCAGGGCCCTCTGCTTTCTCCTGTATTGAATTGTATTGTAACTGTACTGTCTGCCATCATATTGTAAAGCACTGTGCAAACTGTTGGCTCTATATAAATCCTGTATGATATTAAGAATAATAATAGCCTATAATTTGTATCGCTCGCCAGCATAATGCAACAAGAACAGGCTTAAGGCCTGTACACATGGTCGGAATACCAGCCGACATTGGCAGGTTTAACAAAAACCTCCCGAAATTCAGCCCACGTGTATGCCAGCCGGTTCGGCGTTTGGCCAGCTTCTGTCAGATGAGCATGTTGGAAAACCAGCAGCCGACCAGTTTCCAATCAACACTCTGGTTAAGAGAGCTGACTGGAGTGTTCTGGTGGTGGTGGGGCATCCCCGTCACAACACAACAGCTCAGTGGGGGAGATTGCTGTACTAATGTTGAATCGTTAGTACAGCGGCTCCGGCCAAAGCTGACAGGTTTTTTTTGGTTTGAAAAAACTGAAAACCACTAATAGTATGTATCAGGCTTTAGGTATAACAGATCTGAATTTCATTCTCTCTGAAAAATACTTTGACACCAATCTTCTACATAACCTACAGTATTCATTTTACAAGGGCTGTAGGTGAAATTGACCCAAAGCCATTATAGTTCACCTCAAAGGAAAGAAATGGGACTGAATCGGAATGAGTGGGTGTGGTTTAGCAGAGCTAAAGATCAATGTTTTAAAAATCATCAAATAATAATTGATAAAAAGGAGGACGGGGGGGAATTTACTAAAACTGTTGCACACAGAAATCTGGTGCAGCTGTGCATAGTAACCAATCAGCTTCTAACTTCTGCTTTTTCAGTTATGTTTGACAAAAAACCTAGAAGCTGATTGGTTACTATGCACGGCTGCACTGGATTCTGTGTGCACCAGTTTTAGTAGACCTCCGCCAAAGGGCGATGTTGCAATGTCTGCCTTCTCTACTAGTATTCTTTGGAGCATATTTTTCCCAGTGTTACATCTCTTAAAATGCTTAGCTCTAAGTTCATTAATATGGGTGGAGGTTTCATGACAGGACCTTTCAGTAGCGCTGATGTAACATAAATGTAAGAAAAAAAATGCCCAAAAAACATAGTTTCCATGTGGTATTATGTCATCTCTGACTTGTTTGGGTAGAGCCTTCTTCCCTTGAGACAGAGAAAGTTCACATATTTGGCTATGGTCTTTTACACTTTGACATGCGGATGCAGCAGCTGGGCCAATTATTGGGGGATGCTGTTTGCCTCTGTGTATAATAGTATTTACTCCCCTGTTTATAGAACTAAAGCAAATTTCTTATTGAGAATGCTCAGAAAGGCAATTTCATACAATATAACGAACAATACACCACAAATAGCTACATACAGTATCTCACAAAAGTGAGGTACACCCCTCACATTTTTGTAAATATTTTATTATATCTTTTCATGTGACAACACTGAAGAAATGGCACTTTGCTACAATGTAAAGTAGTGAGTGTACAGCTTGTATAACAGTGTACATTTGCTGCCCCCTCAAAATAACTCAACACACAGCCATTAATGTCTAAATCGCTGGCAACAAAAGTGAGTACACCCCTAAGTGAAAATGTCCAAATTGGGCCCAAAGTGTCAATATTTTGTGTGGCCACCATTATTTTCCACTGGAGTCCTCTTCCACTCATCAATGATGACATCACGGAGCTGGTGGATGTTAGAGACCTTGCGTTCCTCCACCTTCCATTTGAGGATGCCCCACAGATGCTCACTAGGGTTTAGGTCTGGAGATATGCTTGGCCAATCCATCACCTTTAACCTCAGCTTTCTTTAGCAAGGCAGTGGTCATCTTGGAGGTGTGTTTGCAGTCATTATCATGTCGGAATACTGCCTTGCGGCCCAGTCTCCAAAGGGAGGGGATCATGGTTTGCTTCAGTATGTCACAGTACATGTTGGCATTTATGGTTCCCTCAATGAACTGTAGCTCCGCAGTGCTGGCAGCACTCATGCAGCCCCAGACCATGACACTCCCACCACCATTCTTGACTGTAGGCAACACACACTTGTCTTTGTACTCCTAACCCGGTTGCCAGCACACACGCTTGACACCATCTGAACCAAATAAGTTTATCTTGGTCTCATCAGACCACAAGACATGCTTCCAGTAATCCATGATCTTAGTCCGCTTGTCTTCAGCAAACTGTTTGCGGGCTTTCTTGCGCATCATCTTTAGAAGAAGCTTTCTTTTGGGATGACAACCATGCAGACCAATTTGATGCATTGTGCGGCGTATGGTTTGAGCACTGACAGGCTGACCTCCCACCCCTTCAACCTCTACAGCAATGCTGGGAGCACTCATACGTATATTTCCCAAAGACAACCTCTGAATATGATGCTGAGCATATGCACTCAACTTCTTTGGTCGTCCATGGCGAGGTCTGTTCTGAGAGGAACCTGTCCTGTTAAACCGCTGTATGGTCATGGCTACTGTGCTGTAGCTCAGTTTCAGTCTTGGCAATCTTCTTATATCCTAGGCCATCCTTATGTAGAAGAGATCCTCAGGGAGTTCTTTGCCATGAGGTGCCATTTTGAACTTCCAGTAACCAGTATGAGTGAGAGCGAGAACACTAAGTTTACCACACCTGCTCCTCATTCACACCTGAGACCTTGTAACACTAATGAGTCACATGACACCAGGGAGGGAAAATGGCTAATTTGGCCCAATTTTGATATTTTTACTTAGGGGTGTACTCACTTTTGTTGCCAGCGGTTTAGACATTAATGGCTGTGTGAGTTATTTTGAGGGGAAAGCAAATTTACACTGTTATACAAGCTGTACTCACTACTTTACATTGTAGCAAAGTGTAATGTCTTCATTGTTGTCACGTGAAAAGAGAATAAAATATTTACAGAAATGTGAGGGGTGTACTCACTTTTGTGAGATACTGTAGATATACTATATTACTTTTACTACTTTATATATAATTTATTTGTAAATAAAGCACATGAGGGATTTTATCAGCTAATACTTATCTTCTCAGTTGTAATGTACACTATTGATAATATATTTTTTATAGGTTAACTGAGACACTACTAAGACCTTTAACCCACTATTTTCACAATACACAGAGTATTTACGCAACTGGGACTCTTACATATTTGGTTGTGTTACAACCTGAAAGTAAAAATAATGAAATTAGAATTTTTGCCGTTTGATTATTTCATTATGCTGATCACGTACAGGGCTCATTCTGTCCAGGTGCACTGAACAACCTTGCTCAGTGCAGTCTCAGCACAAGACAAGGCAAAAATCCTTTTACATTGTGAGCGCAGTTACATCACTGTGTTGCAGTAGTGTACACTGCAAAATAGTACTGCGTGCAGTATGTTTTCAGCTCAGCCGGTTGTCACATAAATTACAGCATCACAATACTTCTGTATTTAATGAAATGTCCCTTCTGACATCTCATTAAAGTTCTAACAAAAAATGCTTCTGCTGTGAATTTTAAGGATGAATTGCTCCATGGTGCCTGAAGCTACAAAGGTCAATGATGGCTTGTTCTAAAGACCATTAACAGCTTGTTAGGAATATGTAAAAACATAAATGCTCATAGCCTGTACACTGGTTCACTTTAAGTTGGCTTTTCAGAAAGAGATGATTCCAGCAACTCTCAAGAAGGATGGTCTGATTTTGGTGTCCTTTTTATTCATACTGAATGGTGTTTGCAATACATTTTTGTTATCCTTGCATGTAAAACGTGTGAAGTGAGTAATTTTTTTTGGGTCATACAGTGGGACCAGTGACTCTAAGCTAAGATATTCTGTTCTTGGACAATACCAATACAAATTTTCCATGCTGCTCAGCTTTTGGCCATCAGTAATGTTTTTAATTGACATGGTTTGTAGGCAAGATCATGTGAATAGCATTTGGCTGAACATATGAACTTCACACTTACAAACCAAAAGCTAAACTGAAATGCTATTTGTGCCATGTTTTAAAACAATAAATAACTGCTGAATGCATGTATTTTTCAAATAAATCTATGTACAGTATAAGTAGCAGGGAAATGTATTTTACCATGTTTACAGATATAATAGGTACAGATACATTAGTCAGTCCCTTTTACAAAAGCGTGCGTTGGTAAATTCAGCAAATCACCTGGGATAACAATAAAATGTTAGCCAAAACAGTTAATTTCACGTAGCATATTCCCTCCTGCAGACGTAATTTTGACACTTCCCTTTACTAGGACACCATGAGAGACTTACAGTGGTGCCATACCAATAATTTCAGGCTAAGTGGTTGTCAAAATTTTAATTCCAATAGCTCCCAGCCTATAGGAAAGGAGTTCTGAAGTTCATTCCCCTTTAGATATCGGTAGCTGGTGAACTCTGCCAATAAATTGATAAGTACACTGCAAACTTACATGTGAATTGCTAACGTAGATGCCTCAGTCTCATTCTTCTCTGAGTAGCTGCATGTGTTATGCACAGTACATAGGGTCTGTTATGCCACTAGACTTTGAAATGCATAAAATGGTCTAAGAAGAGAGACCCTTACATGTACACAATGCTTAGCATGCATAAGAATGAAGAACAAGATTGTTCGTAACTGTGTGTTTATCTACAGGCTTGCCCTTTTAAATAGGAAACTGAACATTGGCTTTTCTTTTTAAGTTTATACATTCTTAAACATATATTTTATTACAGTATCTCACAAACGTGAGTACACCCCTTACATTGGGGTGGGGGGGGGGGTCAGCCAGTCAATACTCTGACCATACGCCGCACAGTGTATCAAATTGATCTGCACGGCTGTCGTCCCAGAAGGAAGCCTCTTCCCCTCCCTTCAGAAACTGGGCCGCAGGGCATTATTTCAACATGATTTGACCCCAAACACAACTCCAAGGCGACCACTGCCTTTCTAAAGAAGCTGAGGGTAAAGGTGATGGACTGGCCAAGCATCTCCAGACCTAAACCCTATTGAGCATCTGTGGGGCATCCTCAAACAGAAGGTGGAGGAGCGCAAGGTCTCTAACATCCACCAGCTCTGTGATGTCATTGTGGAGTGGAAGAGGACTCCAGTGGCAACCTGTGAAGCTCTGGTGAACTCCATGCTCAAAAGGGTTAAGGCAGTGCTGGAAAATAATGGTGGCCACACAAAATATTGACACTTTGGGCCCAATTTGGACATTTTCACTTAGTGGAGTACTCACTTTTGTTGCCAGCAGTTTAGACATGAATGGCTGTGTGTTGAGTAAATTTGAGGGGGCAGCAAATTTACACTGTTATACAAGCGGTACACTCACTACTTTACATTGTAGCAAAGTGTAATTTCTTCAGTGTTGTCACATGAAAACATAATAAAATATTTACAAAAATGTGAGGAGTGTACTCACTTTTGTGAGATACTGTATTCTTACCAAAGACAGGGTGGGCTGACATTTCATCTTGGGGGGTCAATTAGCTAAGCATAATGGGACATGTAGACACATGGGCACCAGCTACTTTTCGTAGAAACAAAAAAAGAATTGTTACTCACAATCCATGGTAGAGAGGGTTAGGGTTGCAGATGCTCAGTATTTTGGCAAAACTCCATTACTTGACTTTTCATAGCCCAGGAAAGGAGCCTTTAAGTCCAGACCAACACTCCATTAGCATCCTTCTGTGAACAATATGAGCAGCAACCATCTATTTCTCCAGTAGTGTCAAGCAGCTAATACGAGGTTCCAAGGTAAAAGCCCTGCCAACACCTCCAGCAGGATCTTCCTCTGGGATACAGTCCTTTACCTGGAAGGAACAGTCACAGGCCTCAGATCCAGGCCTAAGCACGTCTAGGCTCCTTAAAGGCAGACAGGGCTAAAGAAGTAGCTCCAGCACATGCACCCTCCACAAAGCCAGAGTTTGGGGGGAAAGAGAGCTTGTATCAACCAGCCCCAAATACTTAAACCCTTTACCATAATGCTCCACTGGCACAGGAAAATCCTAGTAGTGAGCTGAGAAAAGATATGCATATTCATAATCCAGACCTACTGTATGATCCCACACAATGCCACAGATGACAGTGCCACCTACTGACAGAAGGGAGAACTAGCAGCCAGGTGGACTTATGGGAAGCTGAACAAGACACAGAATATAATTGGCATTGGCTGAGTGCAGCCATGCAGAAATAAATTTAAAGACGCTCCTGTTTGGGGCAGGGTGGCTACATTACTTTTTTTTTATAAATTCTCTGTTTTACAAAGAATCAGTTAATAAAGAGTGGCACCTATAACAAATTTGTTACAGGCATTATGGGTTTCTAAAAAACAAAAACAAAAAAAAAAAACGCATAACAGGATGATTTTCTTCCATGCTGCAATTAAAACATTATAGATGCCAAATAATGTATAATATAATAATATTGTGTATATATAATAGCTTGAACTAATGAGCTCTGTACGGCAAGTCTTTTCAGCTACGCATACAAAATAGGTGCCAAGATCTGATTTGAAGTGTTTGATGTAATATTTAAAAGTGGAGCTATACTCATTTTTTTTTTTCCAGTGCTGTGATGTCCCAGAGCTCTCCACCAGCCACTGACATCTTCAGCCCAGCCCTTTCCATTGGTCAGGCCAAGGTGACCTCACTGCCGCGCATGGGAGTTCAGTCATCTTTGTATTGCCGAAATTCAATACTGAGCGTGTGCAGCTCAGTGTACAATGTGGACAGCCAGGAAAGTAACAAGTAACCTTAATGCAGAAGAGACATTGGGGGTTATTTACTAAAGACAAATCCACTTTGCACTGCAAGTGCACTTGGAAGTAAAGTCGCTGTAGATCCGAGGGGGACATGCAAGGGAAATAAAAAACAGCATTTTAGCTTGCACATGATTGGATAATAAAGTCAGCAGAGCTTCCACTCATTTCAGAATTACCCCTTAGATTTACAGCGACTGCACTTTCAAGTAGACCTTTAGTGCAATTTCAAGTGCATTTTGCACTTGTAGTTTGCACTTGTAGTGCAAAGTGGATTTGCCTTTCGTAAATAACCCCCAAGGTGTACTCACCTTTGTACTCTTGTATAAAAAAAGAAATCCCTAAAGCAGTATTAAACTCAAAGACAAAAATAATCCCCTGCAGCTTACCAATTCTTGGAAATGGCGGCTGCATTCGTTTTGATCTGGCCAGTGAGTCTGTTATTTTTCGACTTTAACAGACCAAATTGTCCAGCAAAGGTTGTCAGCTGGAAGGCTGAGATAAACTATTTGAAGAGAGGGGTGATTACAATGGTCAGCTTTTATTCATTTATGTAAACGTTATCCCAAAAGAAAAAAAAAAAAAAAAACAACGGCTGATGTAACAACAGTTACATGCAAATGGCCACAAATGGCTGCAGGTGCTGTCAGCCTCTTATTGCTTTGTATGGGGCTTTCCACCCACAGCTGTTCTCAGGAAATCCCACTGATTCTCCCACAGGAAAGTGTAGTCGACCTCAAATGTATGTGTGAATGAGCCATGATTTTTAATTTTTTTTAACAATAGTTAGTATTGAAGGGAGGCCATTGAAGAAGACTTCTTTTTACACCATGAAAAAAAAAACCTTTCCAGATCCTAGTATAAATTAATATGTTAATGTACTCACCTCTTCTGTTATTACAAATGAATGTGTAAACACTCTAGAATCAAGTAAACTAAAAAGCGCTTACATGTGTTCCCACAAAATTACATAAGGAAAAAAGGGCTGCGTTACTTATACAAATATACATTGAAAAGTCAAATTGTAATAAAAAAAAAAAAAAAAAGCACAAATAGAACTCTGCATATATAACTCACATAAAAACTTTCACGCTGACTGGTGAACATATACAATATATCAAAATTATGTTTATCAAAGAAAATCTTAATAAAATTCCAAATGTTTATTGTGTTCAGTGTATCTCAGTCCCTTGCTGCAATCAGTATACTCAGGACTTTCTTATACAGTACATCTGCAAGTGGACACCTTGTGATCCTTCAAGAGGAAACGTGCTTCGTCTGGATGAATCAGGACATGTAAATATGCATCCTATTAGATCCAAAGTGATGATGAATACCTCCTTTAGGAGCGTTTGTGCATTGTGGAAATATTTTCCATCTTGAATTTTTTTTGTACTCCAGGAACTTTTTCATTTTCTTCAAAACGATAATCATTTGGTATTTTCCCAACAGTTTTTGGACAAGTGATGGTAAGCTCAAAGGATCTGGTTCATTGGTACTGGAATAATGACTTCCGGTTTAGCAAAGGTCTCTATGTAGTCCTATAGGGCAGCTGCAGTTACCAAGTCTCTGGTTAAGAAAAAGGGGAGCTATAAACAAGAATCCCCTTTCAAAAGTTGTAAATATGGGCTGTTTGAAATGTATTCCCACCGTTGGGTCACCTGGGACAACCCCCCTGATGTGAATCTTGGTGTCACTTAGTTTTACAGTGTTCGGTTCTGTAGGTGTAAAAATCAAATCTTCTTTAGGCTCGGTTTATACTGCAGCCAATGCGGCTCACAGCAGGGCTCCTGTGCATCCTGGTTCACCGTTTTAGGTCCAATTTCAGCCTGAATTCAGAGCTGAAATGGACCAAACGACACACAGGGCTCCTGTGCAGCTTCGCACCAGAGCTGCATCAGAGATATGTGAACCGGCTCCATAGAGAGCCGGTCACAATCTCCTGCTATTGTGTATTGGATGGGGATATTCTGCATCCAATTCACAATAGTGTGAACCCAGCCTCAGGCTTCATCCTATAAAAGGGACACGTTTTTCTTTAACTCTTGGATCTCTTTTGGAACAGATTCTGTGAGCTATGAAAAAACAAATGGCCACAGCTTAATTTCTTCTTCTCTGGAAATGTCTTAGATCTGGAAAAGTTTGTATCCAACCCAAAGCCAAAAACTAATTTACCTTACCCGGGGAAGATTTGTTACAGGCTATTTCAACCAAGGTGTATAAATATCTACAGGCCTAATTTCTTCCCTTGTATCATCATAAGGGTCAAAAGTTTCCCCTTCCTTCACTGAACTTTCAGAGAAGGAATTTCCATCTGCTTCCGCTTCATCCTCCTAAGTAACCACACTGTAAAAAATTATTGGGCAAGGAGATGAAGGACCAGTCATATACCCCGTACACACGATTGGAAATTCCGCCAGCAAAAGTCTGATGTGAGCCTTTGGTCAGAAATGCCGACTGTGTGTATGCTCCAATTTTTGATCGGAAAAATTTAGGATCAGAAATTACGATCGTCTGCACCAATTCCGACACGCAAAATTCCTATGTATGCTCAGAAACAATTTGACATATTAGAGACTGAAGTCAAATAATTAAGGACTTGCTTAGTATTAGATGTCAACATTTTACATAGAAATTTCAACAGCGTTTCTCAGGGCAACTAGACCCTGAGACTGGGGCTGAAGGTGGGGCAGATAGAGTCTGGACTGAGTGTTTATCAACCATTTGAGCCCTGCAACAAAAAAATTATAGCAACGTGCCTAAAAGTCCAGATCAAGGGGGAGGGAAGTGCCTACAGTCCATATCGCCTCCCACTTCTTGAGTGAATCACTATTAGCTTAGCAAGCAAGAAGCCGATACACAAAAGAAGGGACACTCATTCTCCTGCCACATGGACTTGGCCATGGTGATCATCATCATCATCATCATCCCTCTGCCATCCTCAGCCTCTGTATTTTCCATTGGTATGCCCACCCCATGCTATTCAGTGTTCAGTGTGTGTTGACGTGGATGTATTTCACCCCATTGCCAGAAATGTCTTATGGACTCTCAAAGCTTGGACCACAAACCCCACCTCTAAGCCACTTAGCCCCTTTCAGAAGTGCTGATTTAAAAAAAAAAAAAAAAAGTCTGCCAACAGACCAGCACACTGGCAGCCAGAAAACCTCAGGCACCCTCAACAATCTTACTAGAATAAGAAAACGCGGTCAAATGCACTCGAGGCTTCAGGATTTGACCGTTGATAAAGGGGCAAGATTGTGGTATCATAAGAAAAAGGAATACCCTCTGGCACAACTGAAAATGGCAATGGCTGTCATTCATTCTTTTTCATTGAACCCGTGGGTTAAGGTAAAAAAAATAATTAAATGAACCAATTCCTCTATCCACACATTTGATGTGGATAAGGTAATCCTCCCACTGTGCTATTCTATTCTGCTGGCAGAATACAATAAGTAGTGTTACAAGCTATAGCTTGTTCAGAAAAAAAACCTAACAGGCTGGTTGTACACAAGTCAATCATACATACATGTATGCCATTCTTAAGAAACACAATCTAATTGGAAAAATGAGGTGGATGGGAGGATTTTTACTCTTCTGCTTCCTGTAGAAAAACAAGCTCTCATGTCCTGGAACATGATTGGGCAAATACAATAACCCTTTACACTAATACAATATTAGCAGTACACAGATTTTACTTGTTGCATGCAATTGTTCTTTAATAAGTGACAAAATACAACAGGAAACAGAAAAATATTATTGTAAGTAAACAGTGTGTGCAAACCATGACAACGACACAACTAGCTACGTTTGTCTATGATGAGACACGTATCTCAAAGTTCACCAGATTTTTTTTTTACCATTTGTTACATCCCTGCTGCTGATAGTAAATATTTATGTAGCTCTGCTGCCTTTCAAACACAAATAATTTTTTATTTTCCCATATTGACGTGAAGATTTTTAAGTTGTTTCTATAACGCTCATCAGCAAACCACGCAAATCAAAATGGTTTCTTTGCCTAGGAGCATTACAAATAATTTGTTTGCACAAATATCTTAAGATACCTCTTTACATACAGTACATGCATGTATTTATCTGTTCTTCTTTTGAAATGAGTAAAAAGTACAAGGACATAAGAAAAATAACTGCATTGAAGAAATGTTTGAGAAACAATTTTGATCATGAGACAAAGTAAGAATTGTGTCTCTACAGGTGTGATATATTTCTTATAGTCTGCAGCTGACTTCAGCTATTGAGGATACATAGAAGAGTATGCGGCGGCAAAGGAGACATCTTTGAGCCATTTTCCCCAAAAGGCAAAAAGATGAAAGCGTTCGTTCAATTGCTGGTCAGAGGTTTGAATCCCAGTGATTTATCAATATGCACAGAAAAACAAGCATACCTTATTAAGATGGATCGTATCCTTGAAATGCTGTTTCACTTAACTCTGAGGATTAATAAATCACTGGTATTCATAGCTCTGGTTTACATTGTGTCTTTCTCTTTACCGTTTGGTTTTTACCATAAACTGGGGTGATTGGAAGCTTTGCCACTGCTCTTTTAAAGTTATTGATTTTTCTTTTAGAATGGAGTTTTAGTCACTTGTATTTGGGGGGAGGGGGTTATTTTTGATGGAAGATCTGCTTTAAAAAATTATCTGTAGAAGAGAAATATGCAAGTTGCTATTCCGTAACCCACCTTCTAAAAAGGCAATGTACTTAGCTGCTTTCCCAATCCAAGAGCTTGGTAATGTCTAACTTTTCATGAGTATGTAAATATGATTTAAACCGATTCTAAAGGGTACTTTTTTTTTTCTTTTTTTTTAACCACTTCAGCCCAGAAGGATTTACCCCCTTCCAGAGCACTTTTTGAGATTCGGCACTGCATCACTTTAACTGAAAATTGCACGGTCGTGCGACGTGGCTCCCCTCACAAAATTTACGCCTTTTTTTCCCCCACAAATGGAGCTTTCTTTTGGTGGTATGTGATCACCTCTGCAGTTTTTATTTTTTGCGCTATAAACAAAGAAATTGACAATTTTGAAAAAACTTTTTGCTATAATAAATATTCCCCAACAATATATTAAAACATTTTTCCCTCAGTTTAGGCCGATATGTATTCTACATATTTTTAGTAAAAAAAATAAAATAAAATAATAATATCGCAATAAGGTTTTATTGAGTTATAGCATCTACAAAATAAGGGATAGTTTTATGGCATTTTTATTAATTTTTTTTTACTAGTAATGGCAGCGATCTTTATTGTGACTGACATTATTGCGGACATATCGGACAATTTTGACACATTTTTGGGACCATTGGCATGAATACAGCGATCAATGCTATAAAATTGCATTGATTGCTGTAAATATGTCACTGGCAGTGAAGGGGTTAACCAATAGGGGGAGGGGTTAAGTGTGTCCTGGGGGAGTGATCCTAACTGTCTGGGGAATGGGCTAGCAGTCACACGACACTGATCGCTGCTTCCGATGACAGGAAGCAGAAGATAAGTGTTCTGTCACTAGGCAGAATGGGGAGATGCTGTTTACATCGGCATCTCCCCGTTCTTCAGGTCCATGACACGATCGCGGGTATCCTAGCGGCGATCGAGTCCACGGGTCCCGCAGGCAAGGTGCGTGCATGGCGGGAAATTCAAAGTAATGTACGGGTACGTTACTTTTCCCAGCCATGCCATTCTGCCAAAGTATATTTGCTGACAGTGGTCGGCAAGTGGTTAAATAACAAACATGTTCTACTTACCAGCTCTGTGCAATGGTATTGCACAGAGCAGACCTGATCCTCCTCTTCTTGGACCCCCTGTCTGGGCTTCTGGCTCCCCCCACTAAGTGCACCCACAGTAGGCTGCTTGCTATTGGGGCACTCTTGGGTGCTCACTCCTGAGCTTACCCCATCCCTTCCTTACTGGCTGTGATTAACAGCAGCAGGAGCCAATGGTTCCAGCTGCTGTCTCTGTCCAATCAGAGAGAAAGAGCCACGAGAGCCGTTCCTCTTGTGCACATCGTTGGATCGAGATTGGGCTCAGGTAAGTATGGGGGGGGGGGGGGGGGGGGGGTTGAGCTGCATGCAGATTTGTTTGTCTTATTGCAGAGAATGCATTCTGGTAAAATACTTAGTAACTTTAGAATCCCTTTCAAATGCGTGCTGTATTTCTTTTCCAGGTAAACAACTCAGTAGGGTAAATTTACTAAAGGCTTTTCATTTTGTATGTGTAGTTGCACTTTGCAGGGGAATTAGCCCGGGAACTTGGGGAATATGGTAAAATTCCATGATGCAACAAAAACCTAATCAGGTGCAAGGAAAAAAAAAAAAAAGTAAAGCAAAACAGAATTTTTGCTTGTATATGAATGTATTATGAAAGTCAGCAGAGCTTCACCTCATCCACTAAGCTATTCCCTTGCAAAGTGTACAACATATTTACCTTTAGCAAATCAATAACAGTAAATTTTGGAAAGACATCAAGGCAGTTATCAGGAGGAGATCAGCAATGGCAGACGTATGCCCTGTACACACGGTCGGACATTCCAACCACAAAATCCATTGGATTTTTTCTGACAGATTTTGGTCGAAACTTATCTTGCATACACACGGTCGGACAAAGTTGTCGGAAAATCCGATCGTTCAGAACGAGGTGATGTAATTCACGTACGACGGGACTATAAAGAGGCCAGTAGCCAATAGCTTTCATCTCGTAATTTATTCTGAGCATGTGTGGCACTTTGTCCATCGGAATTCTCTACACACGATCGAAAAAGTCAGATCGGATTTTGTTGTCGGAAAATTTTAGATCCAGCTCTCAAACTTTTTCCGTCGGAAATTCACACTGAAAAAATCCGATAGAGCCCACACACGATTGGATTTTCCGACAACATAATCCGATCAGACTTTTTCCATCAATTTCCGACCGTGTGTACAGGGCATTAGTGTTCCTCATAGGACAGGCATCTATTAAATACAACTATTAGAATTAAAACTCTACAAAAACAAACGACTGAGGCATCAAAGGTGAAAATCTCAGCAGAACTACTGGCTGACATTTAATTTATACATAAAGAAGAAAAGGTTATGATATTTAACAGGGGTCTTGTGAAAAGTCTCACATCTTTTGTTCCTCATTTGTAAAGCACATTACACCATGAACATAATAAAATCAGTGTGAAGCTCCCAGAAAACAATTATATTAGCTCAATTCAAGTTTTCGGTTTTGGTTAGTGTGCGTTTTTCCTTAGCATTGGTAATGAACAAGGTTTTAAAAATAACCGGTGCTTTGATAACTTGTAGAGTAGAATGCATAGAGAAAAGTTGCTATTTTGACCGACCACACCACGCACCCTTGAGTGATCGACCAAGCACTGACCTCAAGATATCTTCCAAACCAAGAACAAAACTTCCACTCTTGGCACACTGAATTTGTAGTATTGTTTATTAAATGAGTCCCACAAAAAGATTCCTACTTGGCATTCCAGTGCCCAGAACCCAGTCACTAGTACTGCTTAGCTTGGTGGCTTTGGCACAGGGAAAAAAAAAAAACTAGGCTGCGTGCCTTGACCCCTTAACTTAACCCTTACATTGACCATTACACTAAAAGACAGTGGGGTTTATTAAAACTGGAGAGTGCAAAATCAGGCTCACTTTTGCATAGAAACCAAAACGATTTCTAACTTCAGCTTTTTCATTTAAGCCTTAACAATAAAACCTGGAAGCCGATTGGGTTTAATGCAGAAGTGAGTCTGATTTTTTACTCTCCAGCTTTAGTAAATAAACCCCAGTATCTTTTTTTAGCATAATGGTCAATGTAAGGGTTAAGTTAAGGGATCAAGGCATGCTGCCTATTTTTTTTTTTTTCTGTGCCAAAGCTACCAAGCTAAGCAGTACTAGTGGCTGGGTTCTGGAACACCAAGTAGCAATCTTTAAAAAATACAAATTACATGTACTAGTAAAATAAATGTACTATACATACTAGTGCGACTTCCAGTGAAGAGCATCTTCACTCCCTTTTAGTGCTAAAAATGCAAGTAGAATTTTGAACATTCATCTCTTCCAGATGTGTCATATGCCTGTGTTTCTCCGATACCTGCTGTGGTTGGACCCACTAACAGCTACGTCATGAATCTGTTATGAGTCTGAGAGTGGATGGAACCACAACAGCCAATGGAGAAATGCAGGCATCCCACACCCAATGAAAAGGATGCTTAAAGTGGATGTAAACCAGATTCATAAAATTTGACCTGGGCATATACATCTGTAGTGTTTACTTATCTCTCTCCAAAGCCCTAAGTCCCGTGTCTGCCGTTTTGTTCTTATCAGCATAACTTCTGACAAGTTCTCAGAGACGGGACCTGAAATTTGTGTTGGGGAAGGGGGGGTGGGGTGTTTAAATAGATTAGTAGAGAGCTTGTCTTATCTTGTCACAGCTCTGAAAGTATCTTCATTCTTCTGCCTATGTGGGGGGTGTTAGGGGGTACCTTTCCTCCAATCGGCTGTCTCCCAGTGTAAGCCAAGACGCCACTCCTACTGCTAAATAGGGAAGTACATATTCTAACACTATGTAAGAATTCTAAAGAATATAGCAAGCTGATGACAGCAGATATGCATGTAAAACTTATGTAGGGAGACTGGTTTCATCCCTGTGTATCGAAGGCCATCAACTTCACTGGGTATAGGAGAGTGTTTACATCCACTTCAACCCTGGAAGATTTTACCCCCATAATGACCAGGCCATTTTTTGCGATATAGCACTGTTACTTTAACTGACAATTGCGTGGTCCTGCAACTCTGTATCTAAATAAAATTGAGGTCTTTTTGTTCCCCACAAATAGAGCTTTCTTTTGGTGGTATTTGATCACCTCAGCGATTTTTTTTCAGGATTGTGGCAGACAGATCTGACACGGACACTTTTTATGCACCAGTGACACCAATACAGTGACCAATGCTAAAAAAATGCACTGTCAATATATAAATGACACTGGCAGGGAAGGGGTTAACATCGGGGGGACTCAAAGGGTTATGTTCCCTGGGAGTGTTTTCTAGCTGTTTTGGGGATGAACTGACAGGAAGAACACAGCTCAGTGTTCCTGCTTACAAGGAACAGAAGATCTCTATGTACTTCTTTGTCAGAATGGGGATCTGCTTTGTTTACATAGGCAGAGCCCTGCTCTGCCTCTCTGTGGAGCGATTGCGGGTGGTCGGCGGACATCGATTCCATCAATTGCCCTCTCCCGGCCATGCAGCGGCCCCGCCCACAGTATCTATTGCACGAAATGACATACAGGTATGTTTCGTGCAATAGAGCCGCCCTGCCGCATTATGTCATGGGCAGTCTTTAAGTGGTTAAATGCCAAGTTCACCCCCCCCCCCCCAAATCTCAGCTTCCATATGTACCATTAATGTGCCTCTGCTGCACAAAAGAAAAGACTATTTTTATATTCTAGAATGGGCTTTACCCTCAGCCTCCAGGTTCTCCTATAGAAAACGTCTCCATTACTTCCTGGTATTTGGGACATAAAAGGTTAGCGATTAAGGAAGTAGTATAGCAGCTGACCTCACCAATACATACTCTGCACCTGCCCTCCCCCCCCAGGAGATTGCTCCCACTCACCTCTGCAGTTACATGCTTCACTGATGCAGCCATTGCCAGCAAGAATGGTTCTCCCCGAGTACACAATCGGTGTCTTCCTGTGCGATCAATTGTTTTGTACTTTACATTTTTCTTGCATAGATAGTTCATTTTGCAGGAGCTGAATAATCACATCACAACCTATGTGGATCAAAGCTATAGTACTGAAAATGGGAGAAGAAATGTGTCCCAGGAAGTCTGTGAAATGCACCGTACACTATATGATCAGATTGCAAAAATCTCCTTTAGATCTACCATCAACTATATATAATGGAAAAGGCTTCCCGACTGCACTGGTCATCACAGCTATCACAAGGTACAGAACCAATCTTTGAACACTGTCCATGAACCAAGCTAATAATGGCTCAGTTCACATCCATTAATCAGCACGATGGCCATCCATTGCAGTGCCTTATACAGTGTCATTCAATAATGACACTAAGTAAATACCAGTCCACCGCTTTGCAGTTGATAAATGTACTGCGGGAGAAAAGTGGTTAGAAAGACAAAATGTTGTTTGGCCATGTGTATTCTATTGACATTCTCTAACCCCCCCATCTCCCCAAAAATTAAAATTGAACCCAAGATTAACCTAACCCTTAACCAAAAACTAACATTTAGCCTAACTAATATTAACCATAAGCTTAAACTAACCACTTTACACTAGCATTAACACCTAAAACACCAGACTACCAGTCAACAAATTATCACAGTTCTGTATCAAACACTACCAAACGTAATACTGTATGAAACCAACTGCTTCACAAAAGGCTTCATTTATTCCACAAATATCTTACAGCATAAAAAAAACATTCCATTTTAAAAGAGTAAAAAAAAAAATAGTTGGTAATTTTTCTCCAAGTAAGCAGTTTATGTTATACGGACAGTTTGGTATAATGCCTCTCTATCCCAGAGGACACGTGTTGCCAGACAAAAGAAGCCTTTATTCACGTCCTCCACATTTCATGTCTAACCAATAACCCATGCCAATGTCCCAGAAGACAAATGAAACAAACAAGATAATCTAGAGCTGGATGAAGGGGAAACTTGCTGAGTTTATATTCCAAAATTTTATTTAAATGGAAGCATATTTTACCACAAATCACACTTTATGCTGTAACTATTCCCATGTTACCACATAGCTACATAGAAACACATCTACACAGAGATCTAGATTGCAAATACAGAATATTGGTCGTCAGCCAATAGATGGTCACTACACTCCAGGAGAACCTGGATCCATGCTGCATTTCTTAACAGAAGTCACACAAAAGCCTAATAGAATACTAGCCAACAATTTCGCTATACGAGTATTGTAGTCAAAACATACCCATTAACCACTTTCAGACCGGACCATTTTGCTGGTAAATGACCAGAGGTCTTTTTACACTTTGGCACTGCGCTGCTTTAACTGGTAATTGCGCGGTCATGCAATGTTGTACCCAAACAAAATTTGCGTCCTTTTCTTCCCACAAATAGAGCTTTCTTTTGATGGTATTTGATTGCCTCTGCGATTTTTATTTTTTGCGATATAAACGTAAAAAGACCGCAAATTTTGAAAAAAAAATGATATTTTCTACTTTTTGTTATTAGAAAAATCCAATAAACTCAATTTTAGTCATACATTTAGGCCAAAATGTATTCAGCCACATGTCTTTGGTAAAAAAAAAGTCAATAATTGTATATTTATTGGTTTGCGCAAAAGTTGTCACATCTACAAACTAAGGTACGTTTTCTGGAATTTACGCAGCTTTTAGTTTACGACTGCCTATCTCATTTCTTGAGGTGCTAAAATGGCAGGGCAGTACAAAACCCCCCCAAATGACCCCATTTTGGAAAGTAGACCCCCTAAGGAAATTGATAAGAGGCATGTTGAGCCCATTGAATATTTTATTTTTTTGCCTCAAGCGATTGAATAATGACAAAAAAAAAATTTTTTTTTTTTTTTTACACAAAGTTGTCACTAAATGATATATTGCTCACACATGCTATGGGCGTATGTGAAATGACACCCCAAAATAAATTCTGCTGCTTCTCCTGAGTACGGGGATACCACATATGTGGGACTTTTTGGGAGCCTAGCCGCGTACGGGGCCCCGAAAACCAAGCACCGCCTTCAGGCTTTCTAAGGGCGTAAATTTTTGAGTTCACTTCTCACTACCTATTACAGTTTTGAAGGCCATAAAATGCCAAGATGGCACAAAACCCCCACAAATGACCCCATTTTAGAAAGTAGACACCCCAAGCTATTTGCTGAGAGGCATGTTGAGTTCATGGAATATTTTATATTTTGCCACAAGTTGCGGGAAAATTACAACTTTTTTTTTTTTTTTTTTTTTTCACAAAAGTTGTCACTAAATGATATATTGCTCACACATGCCATGGGCATATGTGAAATGACACCCCAAAATAAATTCTGCTGCTTCTCCTGAGTACGGGGATACCACATATGTGGGACTTTTTGGGAGCCTAGCCGCGTACGGGGCCCCGAAAACCAAGCACCGCCTTCAGGCTTTCTAAGGGCGTAAATATTTGACTTCACTCCTCACTACCTATTACAGTTTTGAAGGCCATAAAATGCCAAGATGGCACAAAACCCCCACAAATGACCCCATTTTAGAAAGTAGACACCCCAAGCTATTTGCTGAGAGGCATGTTGAGTCCATGGAATATTTTATATTTTGCCACAAGTTGCGGGAAAATTACAAACTTTTTTTTTTTTTTTCACAAAGTTGTCACTAAATGATATATTGCTCACGCATGCCATGGGCATATGTGAAATGACACCCCAAAATAAATTCTGCTGCTTCTCCTGAGTACGGGGATACCACATATGTGGGACTTTTTGGGAGCCTAGCCGCGTACGGGGCCCCGAAAACCAAGCACCGCCTTCAGGCTTTCTAAGGGCGTTACAGTTTTGAAGGCCATAAAATGCCAAGATGGCACAAACCCCCCCCAAATGACCCCATTTTGGAAAGTAGACACCCCTAAATTTAGGGGTACACTAGTGAGACTAGGTAATAAATGGCGGGTGCCCTGAAACTATAAAAAAATAACTAACCAACCAGCGTCACCTGTAACAGTTATATGGTGATCACTGGTGAAAGGGTTAACTAGGGGGCAATCAGGGGGCTTTATGCGGTAGTATATGGGGGTCCCTGGCGCTATAAAAAGCTGCGGCGAACCTAAATACCTACCTGCCTAACTAGCGTCACCTGTGACACTAATACAGCGATCAGAAAAACGATCGCTTATTAGGCTGGGTTCACACTGGAGCGATGCGGGAACGCCACGAATGCGCGGCGGGTTCCCGCATCGCATGCCTCCCGGCGGCAGTTCACACTGCCCTATGCGAACTGCTGGGAGTGTCAGTGAAATGTTACTGACACCCCCAGATCAGTTCGCATATCGCAGTGCGATCTGCAAACTCGGATCGCATGGTGTGAACACCCATGCGATCCGATTCTGCTGCGGGCCAAAAAAAGGGTCCCGTGCGAATTTGCGGCGGGTGCGGCGGGTGTGGCGGGTGCGGCGAATGGCTGAACTCGAATCGCACAGAGATCGGATGTGATTTGCACTGCAGTGCGGTGCGAATCACATCCGTTCTCAAACCGCTGCAATCTGAACCCAGCCTTAGTGACACTGGCGACGGGGGGTGATCACGGGGTTAAACCTTTATTGGGGGGGTTAGGGGGGTACCTTAGAACTAAAGGGGGCTAACCCTAACTGCCCTAACAGTTATTAGTCACAAATGACACCCGCCGGGTGATCAGGGGGTTAAACCTTTATTAGGTAATAAATGGCGGGTGCCCTGAAACTATAAAAAAATAACTAACCAACCAGCGTCACCTGTAACAGTTATATGGTGATCACTGGTGAAAGGGTTAACTAGGGGGCAATCAGGGGGCTTTATGCGGTAGTATATGGGGGTCCCTGGCGCTATAAAAAGCTGCGGCGAACCTAAATACCTACCTGCCTAACTAGCGTCACCTGTGACACTAATACGGCGATCAGAAAAATGATCGCTTATTAGGCTGGGTTCACACTGGAGCGATGCGGAAACGCCGCGAATCCGCGGCGGGTTCCAGCATCGCATGCCTCCCGGCGGCAGTTCACACTGCCCTATGCGAACTGCTGGGAGTGTCAGTGAAATGTTACTGACACCCCCAGATCAGTTCGCATATCGCAGTGCGATCTGCAAACTCGGATCGCATGGTGTGAACACCCATGCGATCCGATTCTGCTGCGGGCCAAAAAAAGGGTCCCGTGCGAATTTGCGGCGGGTGCGGCGGGTGCGGCGGGTGCGGCGAATGGCTGAACTCGAATCGCACAGAGATCGGATGTGATTTGCACTGCAGTGCGGTGCGAATCACATTCGTTCTCATAAACCGCTGCAATGTGAACCCAGCCTTAGTGACACTGGCGACGGGGGGTGATCACGGGGTTAAACCTTTATTGGGGGGGTTAGGGGGGTACATCAGAACTAAAGGGGGCTAACTCTAACTGCCCTAACAGTTATTACAGTCACAAATGACACCAATGCAAAAAAAAAAAAAAAAAAAAAAAATGACATTGGTGTCACTGTGACTGGGGGGCAGGGGTAATTGGGGGGGTGATCGGGGGGTAAAGGGGGGGTGTGAGTGTGCCTGGCATGTTCTACTGTGTGTGTAGAGTGTTGGTGCAACTCACCGATCCGCTCTCCTCCGTGTCGGAACGGAAAATACCGACACGGAGGAGAGAATACATCACTTCCTCTCCTGTGTTTACATTACAGGAGAGGAAGTGATGTCACGGGGGATTTCCATTCGTCGAGAGCGATCGCGAGGGGGTGGCCATGAATGAATGGCCGCCCCCTCATCCCGGATCGCTCTCGAAGAAATGCCGACCGCCGCAGGCACCGGGGGGGGGCCCGATCGGGCCCCCCACCCGCGGGCAGGCAGGGACTTATATATACGCCCATATGCCTGCCCGTGCCATTCTGCCGACGTATATCGTCGTGCGGCGGTCGGCAAGTGGTTAAAGCCTACTCATAATGCATACTACTGTTTAATGTTTAAAATGTTAATTCTGAAGTAAAAGATAATTTTGGATTTTGTTTGACAATCATTAACCGGTTCCCGACCAGCGCACGCCGATGTACATCAGCAGAATGGCACGGGCAGGCATATTGGCGTACAGGTATGTCCAATCTTCAATGCCGTCCACGGCGCGCTCGTGTGGCGGTTGGGACCCCCCGTGAGTCCAGTCGCGGGTCCCGCGGACTCAATTGCCGCAGGCATACCCACGATCGTCTCACGGGACGTCTGAATGGAGGAAATGCCGTGTAAACAGCATTTCTCCATTCTGCCTAGCAACTAGTGATGCTGATCTCTGCTCCATGTGATTGGAGCAGAGATCAGTGTTCACTAAATGAAAGCCCAACCCCCCCACAGTTAGTAACACACCCCTAGGAACACTTAAAACCTACACCGCCACCCACTGGTTAACCCCTTCACTGCCAGTGTCATTTACACAGGAATCACTGCATTTATATAGCAGTGATTGCTGTATAAATGACAATGGTCCCAAAAATTTGTCAAAAATGGCCGATGTGTCCGCCAGAAAAAAAAAAAAAAAAAAAAAAAAAAAAAAAAAAAAAAATCGCTGATCGCCGCCATTACTTACTAGTAAAATATTTAAAAAATTTATAAAAATGCCATAAAACTATCCCTATTTTGTAAACTCTATAACTTTTGCGCAAACCAATCAATCGCTTATTGTGATTTTTTTTTTACCAAAAATATGTAGAAAAATATGTATCGGCTTAGCTGAGGGGAAAAAAAATGTTTTTTTATATATTTTTGGGGGATATTTATTATAACAAAAAGTAAAAATAATGGGTTTTTTTTCAAAATTGTCGCTCTATTTTTGTTTATAGCGCAAAAAATAAAAACCGCAGGGGTGATCAAATACCACCAAAAGAAAAAAAGGACGTCAATTTTGTTTGGGAACCATGTCACACGACCGCGCAAATTGTCAGTTAAAGCGACGCAGTGCCAAATCGCTAAAAATTGGTCTGGTCTTTGACCAGCAAAATGGTCCGGTCTGTAAGTGGTTAAAGGGACACCTGAAGAAGGAATTGGACACTGGCAAACAAAAACCACTGGCCAGCAAGGCATTATCCCTACCACTGCCAACATGCGTCAAATTTTCTAGGAAAAAGGTACATAGGAGAAGATCATAAACACAGAGGGGTTGAGCCGGTGTCTCTTAATAGACTTCAAGAAACCGATTTTACAAATACAAAAACTGTTTTCTTTATTTTTCATTAAGTGACACAGGTTACATAGTTAACCTGATACAATTGAATTACATTGCCCCCTTTATGAGGAACTGAACACTGGTAAACAAAAAAAAAAAAAGCTGCTGGCCAGCCAGGTGTAACGCTCCTACAGTTTTTTGCTGCTAGTGTCCTGCAAAGATGTTCTTTTTCATTGGCCAAGACTTTGGCTGCGTGCTGCTGAATCAAAGGAGGAAAGTAGGGAGGCACACCCAAGTGTAGTTTTTTTTGTTTAACCACTTAAGGACCGCCGTATTGCCATTGTACGTCATCGCAATGGCACAGGCAGGCACAAGCACGTACATGTACGTGCCTGCCTTCCAGCGGGTGGGGGGGGGTCCGATCGGAGCCCCTCCCGCTGGATACGGCGGTCCGGTTCGCTTCAGGAGCGATCTGAGATGAGGGGATGGCCGTTGGTTTCTGGCCACTCCCTCTCGATCGCTCCTGGCGAATGAGAAGCTTCCTCCCACTGTGTATTGTATACACAGGCAGGGAGGAAGTGATGTCATTCTCCTCGGGGCGGTCTTTTTGACCGGACTACGAGGAGAAGACAAAGTAAGTCTGCACCAACACTACTCTAACACATAGGCACACAACCCCCCCCCCCCCCGATCGCCCCCTGATCCCCCCCCCCAGTCACAGTGTCACTGATTGCAGTGATCATTTATTTACTGATCACTGCATTCAGTGTCAGTTGTAACAGTAAAAACTGTCAGGGCAGTTAGTGTTAGTTCCAGGGTAGCCCCCTACCACCCCCCAATAAAGGTTTAACCCCCTGATTGCCCCTAGAGTTAAACCTTTCACCCCCTTTTGCCAGTGTCACTAAGCGATCGTTTTTCTGATCGCTGCATTAGTGTCACTAGTGCCACTAGGTAGCTAGTTATTTTTTTAGGTTCACCACCAGGTTTTTATAGCGTTAGGTACCCCCATATACTACCCAATAATGGTTTTAACCCCCTGATTGCCCCTAGTTAACCCTTTCACCAGCGATCACAGTATAAGTGTCACTGGTGACGCTGGTTAGCCCGTTAGTTATTTAGGTTCCCCGTCAGGTTTTTATATAGCGCCAGGGACCCCCATATACTACCTAATAAAAATTTGAACCCCCTGATGGCCCCTAGTTAACCCTTTCACCAGATATCACCGTATAAGTGTTACGGGTGACTCTGGTTAGTTTGCTTTTTATAGCATCAGGGCACCCACCATTTATTACCCAATAAAGGTTTAACCCCCTGATCACCCGGCGGGTGATATCAATTAGGTTTTAGGGTCAGGGACTGCGTCGCCCCAGGCAGCGCTAGGTTAGTGCCAGTACCACTAACACCCACACGCAAAGCATACACCTCCCGTAGTGGTATAGAATCTGAACAGATCAATATCTGATCAGATCTATACTAGCATCCCCAGCAGTTTAGGGTTTCAAAAAAACGCATTGTTAGTGGGATCAGCCCAGATACCTGCTAGCACCTGCGTTTTGCCCCTCTGTCCAGCATTGATCGATCACTGTCACTTACAAAACACTAAACACATAACTACAGCGATCGCAGAGTCAGGCCTGATCCCTGCGATCGCTAACAGTTTTTTTGGTAGCATTTTATATTTAAATCCGGAAGGCAGTGCTTGGTTTTCGGGGTCGCGTACATGGCTAGGCTCCCAAAAAGTCCCCCACATGTGGTATCCCCGTACTCGGGAGAAGCAGCAGAATTTATTTTGAGGTGTAATTTGACTAATGCCCATAGCATGTGTGAGCAATATATCACTTAGTGACAACTTTGTGCAAAAAAAAAAAAAAAATTGTAAAATTCCTGCAACTTGTGGCAAAATATAAAATATTTCATGGACTCAACATGCCTCTCAGTAAATAGCTTGGGGTGTCTACTTTCCAAAATGGGGTCATTTGGGGGGGGGGGGTTTGTGTTATTTCGGCATTTTATGGCCTTCGAAACTGTGATAGGTAGTGAGGAGTGAAATCTAAAATTTGCACCCTTAGAAACCCTGAAGGCAGTGATTGGTTTTCGGGGTGCCGTACGCAGCTAGACTCCCAAAAAGTCCCACATATGTGGTATCCTCGTACTCGTACTGGGGTGCAATTCCACATATAACTATGGCATGTGTGAGCAATATATCATTTAGTAACAACTTTTTTTAAACTTTTTTTTTTTTTTGTGTCATTATTCAATCACTTGGGACAAAAAAAAAATATTCAATGGGCTCAACATGCCTCTCCACAACTTCATTGGGGTGTCTACTTTCCAAAATGGGGTCATTTGGGGGGGGGGGGTGGGGTCTGTACTGCCCTGCCATTTTAGCACCTCAAGAAATGAGATAGGCAGTCGTAAATTAAAAGCTGTGTAAATTCCAGAAAATGTACTCTAGTTTGTAGACGCTATAACTTTTGCGCAAACCAATAAATATACGCTTATTGACATTTTTTTTTTTACTAAAGACATGTGGCTGAATACATTTTGGCCTAAATGTTTGACTAAAATTGAGTTTATTCGATTTTTCTTATAACAAAAAGTAGAAAATATCATTTTTTCTCAAAATTTTCGGTCGTTTTCCATCTATATCGCAAAAAATAAAAAAATCGTAGAGGCAATCAAATACCATCAAAAGAAAGCTCTATTTGTGGGAAAAAAAGGACGCAAATTTCGTTTGGGTACAACATTGCATGACCGCGCAATTACCAGTTAAAGCAGTGCAGTGCGAAATTGTAAAAAGACCTCTGGTCCTTAGGCTGTTTATTGGTCCGGGGCTGAAGTGGTTAATGCACAAGATATTGCACTTACAGAATTGAAGAAATCATAGGCATATCAGTAAAAAACAAAAAACGCCCTTCTCGAGGAGTGCTTGCTGTCCGGTGTCCAGTTGGTGTTAGAAAGCTGAATAGGACACTGAATCCAAACAGGAAGTGCAGGGGATCCAAGCTGCCAGGCATGGAGGGAAGGACAGGTAACTAGGCTACGTACTCTGAGCACACAGCTCCTTCTACTGACCTAACACATTGTAAGCAACAGCTTAAATAGATGCTCAGGGGTATAAACAAAAGAACATCCAACCATACCACTTGGGGTTGCCAACATCCCTTATATAGTCAATTCAAGAAGGAGGTACCCCTCCAAGAAACTGGGACTTTAACGGCAACAGAATACAAAAGTTACAAAAAATACAATATATTTTATTGAAGCAAATATACAAATTTAGAATTATCAAACCAGATAAAAATTGGATGAAACTTGAAGATGAATTCCCATAGTCCAGACAGCCCGACGCGTTTCAGGACACAAACGTCTCTTCGTCAGGGGAAATAGTCAGGAAGGGATCACACTTTATAGGAATCAACTACAATCAATGAGTAAAAATAATTTCCTCACAAAAGGGCTTATATTCTAGGACATCCATCATGAAAATTACATAAGGGCATATCATCAAGTCATCATATAGTAGTGCTGTTGGACTGAGGGCATATATGACACTGCAGACATACACCAAAGATGTCACAAGGACACAGAAGTGCCGAGTGGACCACCAATCATTCACACAAGTCCCACATAGAGGTAGCAAAGAATGGCACACAAATTAGTGTCTGCTTCTGTAGGAAAAGCTCTGAATTATACGATCTAATCAAAAATAAAAGAATAATGTGCAAGATAATTATCAAGCTAAACTAAACCAAGTCCAGGGAAAATCCCTTATATGGACGTGGGCAGTGAAGAACCTGAATTGCACCAAACACATCATACCTTAGTATAATCCACAGTAAATATATAGCCAAGAGGCCGCAATGTTCATGGGTATGGAGTCAAACAACAGTAAATCTATAGAAGAAAGGGAGAAAGACAGACATCTCATATTAAACAGCCGCTATTGGTTACAAATCATGTCAGAGGATATCATCCTCTTTAGGGATGAAAAGAAGGGGCTTTAAAAAAAAAAAAAAAAAAAAAAGTTAGCCCCTCTGTGTCCTTTTTTCTTTGGTGTATGTCTTCATTGTCATATATGCCCTCAGTCCAGCAGGCACTACTATATGATGACTTTTGATGGTATGCCCTTACGTAATTTTCATGATGTATGTCCTAGAATTTAAGCACTTTTCTGAGGAAATTACTTTTACTCATTGATGTATTTGATTCCTATACAGTGTGATCCCTTCCCGACTATTTCCCCTGATGAAGGGATGTTTGTGTCCTGAAACGTGTTGGGCTGTCTAGACTTTATGGGAATTCATCTTCAAGTTTCATCCAATTTTTATCTGGTTTGATACTTCTAAATTTGTGTGTGTGTGTTTGCTTCAACAAAATATATTGTATTTTGGGTAACTTTTGTATTCTGTTGCTGTTAAAGTCCCAGTTTCTTGGGGGGTACCTCCTCCTTGAATTAACCACTTGCTTACTGGGCACTTAAACCCCCCTCCTGCCCAGACCAATTTTCAGCGCTGACGCACTTTGAATGACAATTGCACTGTACCCAAATTACATTTTTATAATTTTTTTCCCACAAATATAGCTTTCTTTTGGTGGTATTTGATCACAGATGGGGTTATTTTTTGCTAAACAAAAAAAGATGGAAAATTTTGAAAAAAATAATAATCATGTTTAATAGTTTGTTATAAAATTTTGCAAACAGGTAATTTTTCTGCTTCATTGATATGTGCTGATGAGGCGGCACTGGTGGGCACTGATAGGCACAGTTAAGGTGGCACTGATGGGCCCTGAGAGAGGACACTAATAGATGACACTGATGTGCAGCACTGTCCAGGCACTGATAGGTGGCACTGTGGGCACTGATAGGTGGCACTGTGGGCACTGACAGGTGGCACTTATAGGGGGCACTGAGGATCTGGCGGCACATCCAGTGATTGGGACATCAGTCACTGCCGCCGGTGATCACTGCTGCTGGTGATCGACTTTTTTTCCTCGCACTGTCAGCACGAGATGAAAAAATAGCCAATTACCGGCTGTGTTGACATCACGCGATCAGCTGTCATTGGCTGACAGGTGATCACGTAGTTAGGGGCTGGGATCGACCCCTTACTCCGATCTGTGATCCAGAGAGTCTGACTCACTGATCACAGAGCACGTGCCCTTCAGGGGGTGCACAGGCCTCTCAAGCACGGGACGACGTCAATAGATGTGGTCCCGGCAATACAGGTCCACGCTGTAGCCGTCATTCGGCTATAGCACAGATCCCCAGTGGTTAAATAGATGCTCAGAACCGGACCATAGCCATGGGACGAAAAGGACCAGTGGACCAGGAATATGTAAAAAAAAAACATTAGGATTATCAAAAAACATCAATAACAATAAATGTGAAAAAAATAAAAATAAATAACTGATGGATGGATAGAGAAATACTAATAATCATTTTTTTTTTTTTTTTTTTTTTAATACACATCTTCCTGGTCTGCTGGTCCTTTTAGTCCCATGGCTGCGTCCTAGATAGTCCAAATGGTGTGTTAGTTCCAGCAGTGATATTTAGAACTTCAGGATCAAACTAAACCTGTGACATCTGAACTGTCTGTATTAGGTTTTATAATAAGTGTTCCTGCAATAGAAGGTCATCTAGGTATCCCACAAGAGGAATTCTGGGAGAGTAGAAAGACCAGCACCAAGGCTAGAACCTTGGTGAACACACAGGGTGTGGACAATAGTCCAAACAATAGGGCTACAGACTGTTAATGTTGAGTGCTAGTAACAAAACAAAAAGTAGCATTAATGCACTGGAAAAATGGGGACATGTAAGCATGCATCTGATGTCCACAGAAGCTAGAAGGTCTACCTGATGGAGCGAGGCTATACAAGACTAGTTGAATTCCAAACATATCTTTGGAAGCAAATTAAGACATTTAGAACCTTCTGGTCTAAGAGGAACTAGAACGGAGAAGAGGTTAGAGAAGTCTTTCTGCAGAGGAAGTCATTGCAATGACCGATTCGTTTAAAAAGATCTGCAAGTCTGAGTAGAGACACAGGCAGGTTGGATGACAGGAATCTGGGTGAATGCAGAGAGCTGAACTAGCTTGTAGCAACTGGACACCACATCCTTTCTCAGACAAGATGTCTGCAAAGACCAACAGATATCTCGCCACTTTGATAAGTGGGGGAGTCCCTTGATGCCAAAGAATATTTTTTTGTTTGATTTTGGCTTCAGTTGCAGGAGAAGATACACTAGTTTGAGGCTTATGCCAAGTACACACTGGAAGTTTTTTTTTTTTATGTTCAACCCAGTGGGCTGAATGGAAAAAAAAAAAAACACCACAACTTACAGATCGCCATACTAACACATCCAATGTTAGTTGCGGTGATCTTCCCTCTGAGCTATTGTGTTTTTCCAACAGCGTCGCTGGCATGGGTCACATTACAAGGTAACCTTACAATCTTCAGTCCATCGGAGACCAGGTATAGCCGCAAAGTGGCACAGAGGATCAGTCGATCCAGATAGCTGCATAGTGTACTTGGTTCAAAAAGCATGCAGAAATCTTGACTGAAGAAAACTCTTAGAATGCTGAAACTGGAAGTAGGCAGCCACACACTGCAACGGGATACCAATGAGGACTTCTTTACTGTAATAAAGACAAGTACAGTCACAAGAGTCAATGGAAGGTTCACAATCTTATGCTTAAAAGGAGATCACCACACCTTTGTACAAAAATAATAAATGCACATTTTGCAGGTAAAAAAAGATATGCATTATTTTTTTGTATTAGGATCCTGTAAAGCATTGCACCAGCAATCAGCAGATCGTTACTGCCATACAGGTCTCCTGTACACTCTCAGTGCATCTGCTTACCTGTACACCCCTTACGGGTAAACCGACACTCGCTGAAAGGAAGACTGTAGTAGTTAATTGAGAACTACAAGCCGACAGCCGCTAAGTCCGAACTTGTAGTTGATTCATGCACAGAGCTCTGTGTACGAATGACACGGCCATGTAGACAGAGCCCTGCACAACTGCGCTGCTTTCAAAAACAGATATACTATATGGCCAAAATCTGCAGACACCCAACTAATACACCCATATGGCTTTTTGAACATCTCATTAGAAAACCCTGCATATTGCAAGTTCTCTTTCCTGGTGTGATTTTTGTGCTATGTCAATTTAGTTTTGTATATTTGCTGAAATAGGAAATAGTATCCTTTTATGAACAAATGTTTTCTTTTCATTAAAACCATTGTACTCTTGTAGCCATCACTGCAATTTTTTTCACTGGATTTGCTGCATAAAACAATTTTTTTTTTTTTAACCCATAATAAATGGAAAAACAACACAAACAAGTCCTGAAAACTACAATATCAAATTCATTTTATTTGGTAATTCAGTCTCCATTTGAACTATAAAATATCATCACATTGAAATAATTTACCAAGCTTTTCTGAGTTTTTTTCCTCCACAAGAAAAAATAGGAGTTAACTAAAACAAAACAAAATCAGAACAATATTTGACAAACGGTATGTCTGCTTAGTTGTCTTCCAACTGTCAACATTTGGAGAGTTTTCTCTGCAAGACCGGTTGGTCCCGATTTTCTATACGTGCACATTATCGAAGGTTAAAAATATATTCCACAACAAAAATGAGCATCTGAAGTCCCTGTGAGTTCATTGCATAAAGAGGATACTGAACGCCATCACCACACAACATACGGCAACGTAAGGACTTTTCCGTTCACCTGGAAAGTAAAATATATATTAAAATATGTAATGAGAGGAAAAACAAACAAAAAAAAGACCAGACTGATATGAAAATCAAATAAATAGAGAATCAGCTATCATTTAAAAAAAATTACAGAAATTATATTAAAATGTCAGCCAATGACACATTAAACCACATGAGTTCATTTTAAAAAGGTAAATAATAGCAAAGTCAGCACAAATCATGGAATCAATCCAAGGCTGCAATGTTTTTGGCAGCAAAAGTCACCCTGAAATATACTGCATGTTCAAACTCCAGTTACTTCCAAGATGAAGTGTCAATCATAGCTGTAAACATTACAATACATTGCTCTAATGTCTGGTGAACAACTAAACAACATCTGATGAATTTAGACAAGTGCGGGTATCGTGTGAAGCCAAACTGTATTTAAGGCTATTTATTCTGTGGTTTAAGATGCCAGTAAAGCACTGCAAAGATTAATGTACACATTTATGAAAATGCACTTCAGATTCATAGGCCGTTCCTGTATGTGACCGATTAAAACTCAATATAGGTAAACAGGGTGCATACTATGTGTGCTTTGGTAACTTTCAAATAAACATGGCTCTCATCAGTTAAAATGTTAAAGGCTTTATA
This sequence comes from Lithobates pipiens, assembly GCF_037356315.1. Taxonomy (NCBI): domain Eukaryota; kingdom Metazoa; phylum Chordata; class Amphibia; order Anura; family Ranidae; genus Lithobates; species Lithobates pipiens. Next base: position 164,812,221 of record NW_027507790.1, on the reverse strand, counting down.
TTAACAGCTACATATGCAAAGTTTAGAGAGGAGGCTGTGTGAAAAAAAAAAATTGTATCAAGTATAAATGAACATGGATCCCTTAGCTTTGCATGTGAATAGTGTTACCGATATCAATTTCCTAGTAGAAAGAGCCAGACCCCATCCAATGCATGCTATCGACTGCAACTTAGCACATCTCAACGTCAAACTGATAATCTAAACCAGTGGTTCTCAACCTCAGTCCTCAAGTACCCCTAACAGGCCATGTTTTGAGAATTCCTCTAAGGCCTCATGCACACGAGACGCAGTTAAACGCGCGTTCAGATGCAGTTGGACAGTTTTTTCAACTGCCCCTGAACTCATTCAATGTTATCCTATGTGTCCATGCACAGAGTCTCGTTTTTTTCCGTTTATATGCAGTTGCGTTTAATCTCGTTTTTCCAGAAGCAAAAAAATGCGTTCAGAAACAAAAATTTCTGCGTTTCAGACGCAAAACGCGGCTAAACGCGGCTAAACGCGGCACCCGCGTTTAGCCGCGTTTGCGTTTATATGCGTTTTTAAAGGTGACCTTTTTTTTTACATTAAAAATCTCAAAAATGATTGCAAATGATGAAAAACCATTAGAAAAATATTTTAAACAATTGCAATTGGAAGTGGACAATCCACAACTTGTGGCAAGTGACGTGGCAAGTGGACAATCCACAACTTGTGGCAAGTGACATGGCAGGTGGCAAGTGATGTGGCAAGTGGACAATCCACAACTTGTGGCAGGTGATGTGGCAAGTGGACAATCCACTTGTGGCAGGGGACGTGGCAAGGAACGTGGCAAGTGGACAATCCACAACTTGTGGCAGGTGATGTGGCTGGTGACGTGGCAAGTGGACAATCCACATCTTGTGGCAGGTGACGTGGCAGGTGACATGGAAAGTGGTGTGGCAAGTGGACAATCCACAACTTGTGGCAGGTGATGTGGCTGGTGACGTGGTAAGTGGACAATCCACAACTTGTGGCAGATGGCATGGCAGGTGACGTGGAAAGTGGACAATCCACATCTTGTGGCAAGTGACGTGGCAGGTGATGTGGCAAGTGACGTGGCAAGTGGACAATCCACAACTTGTGGCAGGTGACGTGGCAGGTGATGTGGCAAGTGATGTGGCAGGTGATGTGACAAGTGGACAATCCACATCTTGTGGCAAGTGACGTGGCAGCTGACGTGGCAAGTGACGTGGCAGGTGACGTGGCAAGTGATATGGCAAGTGGACAATCCACATCTCGTGGCAAGTGACGTGGCAGGTGATGTGGCAAGTGACGTGGCAAGTGGACAATCCACAACTTGTGGCAGGTGACGTGGCAGGTGATGTGGCAAGTGACGTGGCAGCTGACGTGGCAAGTGACGTGGCAAGTGGACAATCCAAAACTTGTGGCAGGTGACGTGGCAAGTGACGTGGCAGGTGACGTGGCAAGTGATGTGGCAAGTGGACAATCCACAACTTGTGGCAGGTGACGTGGCAAGTGAACAAACCACAACTTGTGGCAGGTGACGTGGCAAGTGAACAAACCACAACTTGTGGCAGGTGACGTGGCAAGTGACGTGGCAGGTGAAGTGGCAAGTGACGCGGCAAGTAGACAATCCACAACTTGTGGCAGGTGATGTGGCAAGTGACGTGGCAGGTGATGTGGCAAGTCACGTGGCAAGTGGACAATCCACAACTTGTGGCAGGTGATGTGGCTGGTGACGTGGCAAGTGGACAATCCACAGCTTGTGGGTGGTGGCATGGCAGAGGACGTGGAAAGTGGACAATCCACATCTCGTGGCAAGTGACGTGGCAGCTGACGTGGCAAGTGACGTGGCAAGTGGACAATCCAAAACTTGTGGCAGGTGACGTGGCAGGTGACGTGGCAAGTGATGTGGCAAGTGGACAAACCACAGCTTGTGGCAAGTGACGTGGCAAGTGGACAATCCACAACTTGTGGCAGGTGACGTGGCAAGTGACGTGGCAGGTGACGTGGCAAGTGATGTGGCAAGTGGACAATCCACAGCTTGTGGCAGGTGACGTGGCAGGTGACGTGGCAAGTGAACAATCCACAACTTGTGGTAGGTGACGTGGCAAGTGACGTGGCAGGTGATGTGGCAAGTGACGCGGCAAGTAGACAATCCACAACTTGTGGCAGGTGATGTGGCAAGTGACGTGGCAGGTGATGTGGCAAGTCACGTGGCAAGTGGACAATCCACAACTTGTGGCAGGTGATGTGGCTGGTGACGTGGCAAGTGGACAATCCACAGCTTGTGGCAGGTGGCATGGCAGATGATGTGGAAAGTGGACAATCCACATCTCGTGGCAAGTGACGTGGCAGGTGACGTGGCAAGTGGACAATCCACAATTTGTGGCAGGTGACCTGGCAGGTGATGTGGCAAGTGGACAATCCCCAACTTGTGGCAAGTGACGTGGCAAGTGGACAATCCACAACTTGTGGCAGGTGCCGTGGCAAGTGACACGGCAAATGCAAGTGTACAACTGCTCTCTATGCTGCTGCTGCTCACTCTGATCAAAATAGCAGAAATAGTTTAAAAAAATGCTTTGAGAGCTTGGGGAGGGTCTACATGATGTTATCTTTATAAACGCGTTTAAACGCAAACGCGGCATGCAAACGCGGCAAAACGCGCGTTTCTAAACGCGCGTTTCTAAACGCGCGTTTCAGCTTTTTTTTTAACAGAGGTTTCATCTGCGTCTCGTGTGCATGAGGCCTAATGCCACGTACACACGATCAAACAATCCGGTGGAAGAGTCCGCCCGTGTGTAGGCTCCGGCAGACTTTTTTACCCAAAAGTCCGGTGGACTAAGATTGGAGTTTTGCACACCAATCTGTCCACCGGACTCGCATTTCGGCGAACAGTACGGCCGTGTGTGTGCCAGTCTGCCGTACTTTTGAAATGAACGGACCTTTCCCCGCCAGAGAAAAGTCTGCTCATTTTGAGCACGTCTCCAGGTAGCCGGGACCAGCGAAGGAGGAGTCGCTGGCCCTGTCACCTGGTATGGACTTAAAGGGGAATCCCTACGCTGAAAAAACGGCATGGGGTCCCCCCAGGTCCATATCAGACCCTTAACCAAGCACGCTACCCGGCCGGCCAGGAAAGGGGGTGGGGACGAGCGAGCGCCCCCCCCCCCTCCTGAGCCGTACCAGGCCACGTGCCCTCAACATGGGGGGGTGCCTTGGGGAAGGAGGACCCCCGAAGTCAGAAGAAGAGGGCGGCGGCGAAGAAGAAAGCCGGGCTCCTCCGCTAGTAAAAGAGCTAGCAGAAGATAGCGGAGGAGTCTGGTGAGAAGACCCCCGAAGACGGAAGAAGACCCCCAGAGCTGTGCAATAAACTATTTTAACCCTTGTGTGTTGTGTTTTTTTTTTCCTTTTCTTTTTCACAGGTGAATGGGTAGGGGTACATTGTACCCCATACTCATTCACATAGGGTGGGGGGCCGGGATTCGGGGGCCCCCTTATTAAAGGGGCTCATGGATTCCGATAAGCCCCCCGCCCGCAGACCCCGACAACCAACGGCCAGGGTTGTCGGGTAGAGGCCCTTGTCCTCATCAACATGGGGACAAGGTGCTTTGGGGTGGGAGGGGCGCACGGCCCCCCCTTCCCCAAGGCACCCCCCATGTTGAAGGTATGGCTCAGGAGGGGGGAGGGGCGCTTGCCCCCACCCCCTTTCCTGGCCGGCCGGGTAGCGTGCTCGGATAAGGGTCTGATATGGACCTAGGGAGGGTACCCCCACACCGTTTTTTCGGCGTAGGGATTCCCCTTTATGTCCATACCAGGTGACGGGGCCAGCGATGTCTCCTTCGCTGCTCCCGGCTACCTGAAGACGTGCTCAAAATGAGCGGACTTTCCTCCGCGTGTGTGGGCGAGTCCGTTCATTTCAAAAGTACGGCGGATAGTCCGCCAGACTAAGTCCACCGGATAGTCTGATACGCGTGTATGCGGCATTAGATAAAAATAGCTGTCCAAAATACCAAGCCATTGACTCTGATTTAAAGCACCTGTGCAAGATAAAGGAAAACCTGCAAACATGGCCTGTTGGGGGTGCTTGAGGCCTGAGGTTGAGAACCACCGACCTAAACCACCACAATTATCTCTGCTGGCTTTGTGAAGAGTGATACCAGAAACAGCTCTATCCTCAGGTATGGCTTTACAATGATCTCAGCAGTCAGGGAGAACTGAAACTCAGAAGTAAATGCTCCCAGTACAGTTTGAGAACATTCAAGCACAGCAGTTCTAGGATATACCCTTCAACATGAATGTAAGCTGCAGGCCATGTTTTGACATGGGATATTATTTACCAATGCTGCCTAAATGAGCTTTTCAAGTGGTTTAATTTAAAATTAGGCAATGACATTATGAATGCACTCTGCATGTTTTTCACACCAGAAATGCATATGTATAAAAAACAAAAAAAAAAAAACAAACACACAACACAAATACAAATATAAAAACGTACCCAGAACCTATAAAGTGTTTCATGGCCACAAATGTGGCACAGATTTTACCAAGCTGTTTAAAGTCATATTGTGCTAGTATGCATTGCATATAGCACAATTTGACAGTCTAGTCTGAAAACGAAGCCATCGCGGAGCACGCTGTCACCGCTTCTTCGCCTGGTCTTCGGCAATCTGAATGGCTGAACCAATGATTAGATCACGGTTTATGGCACGGCTCTGAAGGAAAGGCACGAGTATGCACATTCATTCAGAGTGAATGCGCCGGAGACGTCACCAGCTGCACCGAAAGTAAATATCTCAATGGTGCATGTTTAGGAGAGGTTTACTGTACCTATAGGTAAGCCTTATTATAGGCTTACCTGTAGGTAAACATCATATATGGGGAGTTCACTCTGACTTACTACTTCCATTCCACCCATTGCCTATAAAACGGCAGACGGGAAGCAGTTAATGTACCCGTACATCACCTTGCATCCCCGGCTCCTGTGCGACTTAAGAACAGGCACCCGGGAGCGCAAGGGTAGGTAGGTCACCCGGGGACAGCAGATCACACTACCACTGTGTCCGGGTGATAGGAAGTTGTTTTACCATGTTGAAGGTAAAGACCAGTTCTCTCTGTTCTCACTGTAAGAGCAGAGAAAACCGATGCTGCAGCCTGTGAATGTACAGCAGCCTGTCAGGCTGCATGCAGTATCAGCCTGCCCCAGTGTCCCCGATTACAGTCCCCCAGAATGTAATAAAAAATGCAGCCAGCCCTGCCACCTGTCCCAGTGCTCTCAAAAACACTGTCATACACCATACCAATGTTCTGATCACCATCATAACCCATACCAGTACCACGATCACCAGCATTGGCCATACCAGCATCCTTACCACCATACACCATATTAGCGCCCCGATTACCACCATACAATATACCAGCATCCTGATCACCACCATACCCTATATTAGCATTCTGCTCATCCCCCTATGCCATATCAGTGTCCCGATCATTGCCATACCAGCATCCTGATCACCGCCATACCCCATACCAATGTCCTGATCACTTCCATGCCCATTCTAATGTCCTGATCACTGCCATAAGCCTTACCAGAGGCCAGCATTTTAGGGTCTCAACTGATCAATTTTCAGATATATATCCCCTAGTTTGTAGACTAACATTCACACAGTTATTTTTACCCAAAAATGTAGCGGAATACATTTATAAAGAAAGATTATTCAAATTAGCAAAGTCTTATAAAAAAAACAAAAAAACAAACAATCTTTTTTTTATCTTCAAAAATGTCAGTCTTTTCATTTATATAGCAAAAAAATAAATAAAAAAACCCAGCAGTGATCCAATACCACCAAAAGAAAGCTCTATTTGTTTGAAAAAAAAAAAAAAAAAGGGAAGATAAAAAATTTCATATGGGTACAGTGTTGCATGACCGCATAATTGTCAAAGAGCAACAGTGCTAAAAGCTGAAAATTGGCCTGGACTGAAAGGGGGTGGAAGTGTCCAGACTTAAAGTGGTTAAGGCTGTGCTCACATCTGAGCATTCCAGGAACATGCAAAACATGCATGTCACATTTGTGGTGCCCCAAACACAAACAGAAAAAGGCTTGTTTTTGCACGTGGCCAACATGCTAAAATGCCACTAAAAACATGCCAAGCTCTATGCCTAAAAAAAAAAAAAAAAAAAAAAAGAAGGTGTCACATGTAGGGTAAATCTAACTAAATATAAAAGCAACTTACTTTTAGAAATCACAAAACGCAAAGCAGCACTACAATTGTTACAATTACAATTTAATGATCATCATGGAATAGTTAATGTGGCAAGTTCAGTTATCTGTCCTAACTGATTTCATGTTACATTTTGCAGTGTGTGTAAATCTTATATGTAAAGTTTTATCATTATTACTTTAAGATTCATGATTATATGCAAAAAAGGAGTTTTTTTTTTGATCGGTAGACTCACACCTGTCTACATTAAAATGTTAACTTACCAATCCGTGCACACTTCCAAAATATTCCAAGTACTCTGCAACAAAAACACATAAAGATTACTTAAGAATAAGCAGAAACATAAATTACGTATAGGAAACAATGTATTTGAAACATTCATAGTGTCTTGGAACAGTTTAGGCGAGTGTATATTAAAGATGTGAGATACCATTAGAGCTGGCCATACATACAGTGGTGTGAAAAAGTGTTTGCCCCCTTCCTCATTTCCTGTTCCTTTGCATGTTTGTCACACTTAAGTGTTTCGGAACATCAAACCAATTTAAACAATAGTCAAGGACAACACAAGTAAACACAAAATGCAATTTGTAAATGAAGGTGTTTATTATTAAAGGTGAAAAAAAATCCAAACCATCATGGCCCTGTGTGAAAAAGTGATTGCCCCCCTTGTTAAAACATACTATAACTGTGGTTGTCCACACCTGAGTTCAATTTCTCTAGCCACACCCAGGCCTGATTATTGCCACACCTGTTCATAATCAAGGCATCACTTAAATAGGAGCTGCTTGACACAGTAAGGTCCACCAGAAGATCCTTAAAAGCTACACATCATGCCGAGACCCAAAGAAATTCAGGAACAATTGAGAAAGAAAGTAATTGAGATCTATCAGTCTGGAAAGGGTTATAAAGCCATTTCCAAAGCTTTGGGAATCCAGCGAACCACAGTGAGAGCCATTATCCACAAATGGCGAAGACATGGAACAGTGGTGAACCTTCCCAGGAGTGGCCCGCCGCCCAAAATTACCCCAAGAGCGCAGCGACGACTCATCCAAGAGGTCACAAAAGACCCCACAACAACGTCCAAGGAACTGCAGGCCTCACTTGCCTCAGTTAAGGTCAGCGTTCATGCCTCCACCATCAGGAAAAGACTGGGCAAAAATGGCCTGCATGGCAGAGTTCCAAGGAGAAAACCACTGCTGAGCAAAAAGAACATCAAAGCTCGTCTCAATTTCTCCACAACACATCTTGATGATCCCCAAGACTTTTGGGACAACATTCTGTGGACCGATGAGACAAAAGTGGAACTCTTTGGAAGGTGTGTGTCCAAGTATATCTGGCGTAGAAGGAACACTGCATTTCATAAAAAGAACATTATACCAACAGTAAAATATGGTGGTGGTAGTGTGATGGTCTGGGGCTGTTTTGCTGCTTCAGGACCTGGAAGACTTGCCGTGATAAAAGGAACTATGAATTCTGCTGTCTACCAAGAGATCCTGAAGGAGAATGTCCGACCATCTGTTCGTGTACTCAAGCTGAAACTAACTTGGGTTCTGCAGCAGGACAATGATCCTAAACACACCAGCAAGTCCACCACCGAATGGCTGAAGAAAAACAAAATGAAGACTTTGGAGTGGCCTAGCCAAAGTCCTGACCTAAATCCTATTGAGATGTTGTGGTATGACCTTAAAAAGGCCGTTCATGCTCGAAAACCCTCTAATGTAACTGAATTAGGACAATTCTGCAAAGATGAGTGGGCCAAAATTCCTCCAGGACGCTGTAAAAGCCTAATTGCACGTTATCGCAAACGCTTGGTTGCAGTTGTTGCTGCTAAGGGTGGCCCAACCAGTTATTAGGTTTAGGGGGCAATCACTTTTTCACACAGGGCCATGATGGTTTGGATTTTTTTTCACCTTTAATAATAAACACCTTCATTTACAAATTGCATTTTGTGTTTACTTGTGTTGTCCTTGACTATTGTTTAAATTGGTTTGATGTTCCGAAACACTTAAGTGTGACAAACATGCAAAAGGAACAGGAAATGAGGAAGGGGGAAAACACTTTTTCACACCACTGTAGATTGAAATTGGGCGGGACAGCAGGGACCAGTGAAATGAACATGCCCAGGGAAAAATAAAAAATAAAGTTATGAAAAAATGTGCAGTCAATAAAGAATCAAGACTTTTTTTTTTAATTTGTGTAAAGTGGTTGTAAGACATGGAATTTGAACAAAGTATATCCCTCAATAGTGTGCACTTGTCTCAATCCAGAGCACTGTGTTATTTCTGTCTGCTGCTTCATTAGAAAAAAAAAAAAAAGTGAACGGGAGGGACCTCCAGCAGATTGACAACTTCAGTTTGTATGCTTTTGTGGGGGGTTGTCCCTGCCCTCTAATGTGGATGTTTACCATAGAGATTTCTGGCAGACCAGATGGTCGCTGGAGTCTCTATGATCGTTCGGAGGCCGGGCGTGATGTTATGATGGCGCGGCCGGACTTTGCATTCAAACAAATAGCGCTGCCTCGGCCTCAGGCTTTTCAGCCTAGAGGTGAGATGTGGGGTGTTACTGACCCCATATCTCACTGTAAAGGAGGACTGATTATGTCTTATTCCTATTACAAGAGATGTTTACAAGAAAGTAAAATTAACAAAAAAAATAAAAAAAAGTAAAGCGCCCCTGTCCCCTTGTGCTCACATGCAGAAGCGAATGCATATGTAAGTCCCGCCCACACAGGAAAACAACGTTCAAAGCACACATGTGAAGTGTCGCAGTGAATGTTAGAGCAACAGCAATAATTCTAGCCTTACAACTCACCTGCAACTCAAAACATGAAATCAATAAAAAATGTTGAAGCTCTGCCTATGGGGATTTTTAAAGTACTGAAGTTTGGAGCCATTCCACATCCGTGTGCAATTTTGAAGCGTTGGGTATCTACTCGACGCAACTTCATCTTTCACATTATGAAAAAAACATTGGGCTAACTTTACCTTTTTTTTTTTTTTTTTTTTTTTTTTTAAAGCAAAAATTTTTTTTTTTTTTGGAAAGAAAAAAAAAAAAAAAAAAAAGTGTTCAAAAGTTTGCTGCGCAAAATAAAAAACGACCACCATTGTATTCTCTAGGTCAGGGGTGCCCAAACAGTGGCCCGGGGCCACATGTGGCCCACGGAGCCCTCTGATGTGGCCCGCGACCTTCTGTGGGATGGCAGATTGGCAAGCCCAGATCATGGTCTGGGATGGCAGGTCTGCAACCCATCTGTGTTGTTAAAGTGGAAGTAAACCCTCCTATCGTTTTCAGCCAAGGAAGCTGCCATCTTGGCCTCTGTTTAATCTTCAACTGTCGTGATGCTGCATATGTGATCAGTTATGACACCAGCCATTGGATGGTTTGACAGTTTGGTTGAGAGCACAACCAATGTGACAGTTAGCATTTCCGGCATGCCGGGATTGTAACTGTTATTTTTAATCCTGCCTAAAACACAATGTGTTATTTACTATAGTGCTAATATGCATTTGCACAAATGCTCTCAAAATAGCAAAATCACATTAATTAGCACCCAAACGAAATTTACTATAGCGCTGGAGAAAAAAATACTCCCAAAATCTAATTCGCTATAGCTCCCAGAAAACAGATAGCGTCCAAACAATGACTCTTACTAGGACCTTGATAAATTGCACATGGAAATAATTATTATACAGGACTTATTTAGCGCCAACAGTTTGCGTAGCGCTTTACATCATCAGGGAAGACAGTACAATTACAATACAATGCTCATTAGTGCTTACAATCTAGAAGGAAACAAAGGGTAGTAGCTGTGGGGGATGATCAGATGGACAAAATGAAAAACACAGTTGTAAGATGTGGGTAGGATAGGCTTCTCTGAAGAGGAGAATTTTCAGGGATTGTCTTAAAAGCTAATAGAGTAGGAGATAGATGGACATATTAGGGTAAGGAGTTCCATAGGTTTGAAGAAGCTCTGGAAAAGTCGTGGAGATGAGCATGGGAGGAGGTGATTAGAGAGCAGGAGGTCTTGAAAAGAACATTTAGGTTATTTAGAGACTAGGTCAGTGATGTAGCTGGGGGCAGAGTTGTGGATGGCTTTGTAGGTAGTTAGTATTTTGAAATTAATTTGTTGGGTGGGCGGGAAGCCAGTGAAGGGATTGACAGAGAGGAGTAGCAGAGACAGAGCAGTTGGTAAGGTGGACGAGTTTGGCAGCGGCATTCATGATGAACTGAAGGGGGGATAGAGTAATGATTTGATCGCCTAAATAGTACTGAAATATGTGGTATATTGTTTAAAGATAATATGCTATTAAACTGTGTGAAAAGTGATATATACACTGAAATAGCTTTAAAATTCTGAGAAGAGAAAAATTCCCGTCTCTGTACAACTAGGAGCCAGCACAACTGAGCATGCTCAGACTTGTAAACAACTCTCATGCCCTTTTTACAGGGAGCTATAGTAAATACCAAGATTAGCGCTGGGCTAAAATGCATTTTTGAGAGTGAAAATTTGCACTATATAGCCCAATGCACGTTTCCACCATTGATTCTAATGGTACAATTGTAACTTCCCCAAATAAATAATTTTAATGTTGAGATGAACTTTATCTTTCTCTCAAATAAAAATTGTCCTTGTGATAATGTTGCTTCTTAATATAATTTTGTTTTTAATAATGCTAGAATGTGTAATGTTTTCATGCTTTGGTAAAATATATTTTTCTCTGCATCTCTCATTTGTTCTCAATCTCACAAAAAGCTTTACCTAAACTCACACAGTGCATCTGCATTGATTAACTTCTTGCACCCCTGGGACTAAGGACAGTTTGACACCACAGAGATGCAGCCTACAAACCTGACAGACCCTTGCATCTTTCATCCAGTGCTGCACTGACGTTTCTGGAGTCTGAGTCATGGGGAAAGCAAAAAGAATTGTCAAAGGATCTGCGGGAAAAGGTAGTTGAACTGTGTAAAACAGGAAATAGATATAAAAAGATATCCAAGGAATTGAGAATGCCAATCAGCAGTGTTCAAACTCTAATCAAAAAGTGTAAAATGAGGGGTTCTGTTGAAACCAAACCATGTTCAGGTAGACCAACTATAATTTCACATCGGTCAGGAAGATTGTTCAAGATGCAAAGGAAAAAACCCACTTCAACTTCAAGTGAAATACAGGACTCCCTGAAAACATGTGGTGTGGCCATTTCAAAATGTACAATAATGAGGCACATGAAGAAAGATGGACGGTACGGTTACAATACGCCAAACAGCACAGAGACAGGCCTCAAACCTTCTGACACAAAGTCATTTGGAGTGATGAGACCAAATTTGAACTTTTTGGCCACAAACACTACATTTGGAGAGAAGTCAACAAGGCCTATGATGAAAGGTACACCATTCCTACTGTGACACACAGAGGTGATCGCTAATGTTTTTGGAATGTGTGCGCTACAAAAGTACAGGAAATTTGGTTAAAATTGTTGGCAAGTTGAATGCAGTATGTTATCAAAAAATACTGGAGGAACATTTGTGTTCATCAGCCAGGAAGCTGCACATGGAACATACTTGCACATTCCAACATGACAATGATCCAAAACACAAGACCAAGTCAAGCTGTCATTGGCTACAGCAGAATAAAGTGAAGGCTCTGGAGTGGTCATCTCAGTCTCCCGACCTCAATATCATTGAGCAACTCCGATCTCAAAAACGTACAGTTCATGCAAGACGGCCCAAGAACTTACAGGAACTGGATGATTTTTGCCTACAGGAATGGGCAGCTTTACAATCTGAGAAGATAAAGAGCCTCATCCACAAATACTACAAAAAAGACTTCAAGCTGTCATTGATGTTAAAAGGGGCAATACACGGTATTAAGAACTGGGGTATGTAAACTTCTGATCAGGGTAATTTGGGTAGTTTCTGTTATGATTATGATTTAAAGACTCAGCCCTTGAAGGACTCATGGGTTCAAATCCCACAGAGAGATACTAAAAGATTGCATTGCTGAAAATAGGCGAATGCCAATTAGCCAATGCATTTTAAGTTTGGTTGAGTCTATCATAATAAAAAGAAAAGTATGGGTTTGTTTTTGTGGAGATTCATACTTGCCTAGGTGGATGCAGCATCAGACCGATGCTGCATCTGTCCCCCGCCACCTGCTCACTGAGAAACGAGCCACCGAACATTGCTGATAGCTCGGTTCACTCGCCTGCCCAAGGAGAGAGATGCTGCCTGTCAGTCAGCATCTATCTTGCTCTGCTCCTCCTCGTTCATTGGAGCGCTGAGCTGTGGAGGGGCAGGAAGCGTCCACCTCAGCGGCTTGCTGAGACTACCATCTGTCCAGGCAGCTGGCGGATCCAGACTTCCTAAGTCCGGATGTCACGCTGCCCGGACGAATTACAGTGACATCAGCGGAGAGTGGACTTCAGACCGCTCTCCATTGAAAATGGGTCATAGGAGTGCATAACAAATTGCACTCCTGTGACCCATAGGAGAAGCCCAGGCTGGACTTCTCCTTTAACTCTTCAAATGCATGCAATGGTATGCAAGTACTCAATATTATGGTGTGGAATTCCGAACACCACACACTAGTTAGAGGGCAGTTTAAATTTTTTGTTTGTTTATTTCAATGTGTTTGTGCACTGTATTTATATATAGAAAAAAAAAAAAAAAAAAACAGCTGGTGGGTGGTAGGTTGGCTGGGATTTGAACTCATAGCCTGAGTGTTTTGGAGACATCTGAGCAGACCATCAAGCCATTGTGCCAAGTACTCCGAGACCTGCATAATAGTGTAGTATGATTAAAGAATGAACATACCGTATTTTTCGGACCATAAGACGCACTTTTTTCCCCCAGAAATATGGGGGAAAAATGTGCCTGCGTCTTATGGTGCGAATATATACGCTTGGCACCGCCCCCTCCCCCCCGGAGCGCTCCGCGACTTCGGCCTTAGGAAAGGCCGCAGCTTCGGCCTAGCTCCGGAGCGGCGGCCATCTTGGTGCACCCGCCGTTTGCAACGTGATCGCTCCGTCAAATGACAGAGCAATCACTTGTAAACAAACCGCAATGGGAGGTACGCCCCATGAAAAAAAAAAAAAGCCCACTTCCGTGAGGTCACATATACATGTGCAGTTGGCACAAAGGGGTTAAAGTAGATGCTTCAGCATGTCAGACAGAAAATTAGCATTTCTTTTAAAAGTGGACATTCAGATTCTTACAAATGCACATTTCTTTCTGGTCCTTTTTAAGCCAGGATACATAAACAATCGAGTCAAAGAACATTTAAGTGTATAAGAAAGTACAGTATATAAGCATACAGGGTTGAAAAAAAAGTAATGTTCATTGGAAATTAAGAATGTATAAAATTAAAATTTTCAGTATAAGTGACACATACGAGTTGTCCTCAATTTTTCCAGGTATAGAATACACTCCATTTGAGCTATTCCATTACTTTTTTTTATCCAACCCTTCAAGCCAATATTAACAAAAAAGTAAAAGATTAATTTTATGGGGAGAAAAATAAATAAAAGTTACACGTCAAAAGACAACCCGCATCCGAATCTTTTGTCCATCAGATGTTATCAGCTACATTCCACAGTCTTGATCTAATTGACCTTATAGAAGGAGGTGATCAGTACCCTGCAGGGAAAAGGTCTTCCTGGCTAGCACCCAGCAAAAGAGCTGGCAGCATTTAAGATTACTGAAACAAGTTTTAAGTCCAATAGCAGATCCTAAAACTGCTATTACCAAAAAAAAGGGGTAGAAATCAACTTTAGCAAGGCTTTTGAGGGCATTGCACTAAGAGTTCCAGTCATGCTTTTTCTAAATCAGTCATGTCTATAAGACATCTGATACACACTTCATTAACTTCTACCAATTAAAGTGGAGGGCCACCCTACAAAAAACACATTAATATATATATATATATATATATATATATATATATATATATATATACATACATATATATACACACACACACACACACACACACACACATACATATATATATATATACACACATACATATATACACAGTGACTACAAGTAGTATTCAACCCCCTGCAAATTTAGCAGGTTTGATAAGATGCAAATAAGTTAGAGCCTTCAAACTTTAAACAAGAGCAGGATTTATTAACAGATGCATAAATCTTACAAACCAAAAAGTTATGTTGCTCAGTTAAATTTTTTTTTTTTTGTTTTTTTTTTTTGCTCAGTTAAATTTTAAACATAAAAGTGTGGGTCAATTATTATTCAACCCCAAGGTTTAATATTTTGTGGAATAACCCTTGTTTGCAATTACAGCTAATAATCGTCTTTTATAAGACCTGATCAGGCCGGCACAGGTCTCTGGAGTTATCTTGGCCCACTCCTCCATGCAGATCTTCTCCAAGTTATCTAGGTTCTTTGGGTGTCTCATGTGGACTTTAATCTTGAGCTCCTTCCACAAGTTTTCAATTGGGTTAAGGTCAGGAGACTGACTAGGCCACTGCAACACCTTGATTTTTTTCCCTCTTGAACCAGGCCTTGGTTTTCTTGGCTGTGTGCTTTGGGTCGTTGTCTTGTTGGAAGATGAAATGACGACCCATCTTAAGGTCCTTGATGGAGGAGCGGAGGTTCTTGGCCAAAATCTCCAGGTAGGCCGTGCTATCCATCTTCCCATGGATGCGGACCAGATGGCCAGGCCCCTTGGCTGAGAAGCAGCCCCACAGCATGATGCTGCCACCACCATGCTTGACTGTAGGGATGGTATTCTTTGGGTCGTATGCAGTGCCATCCAGTCTCCAAACGTCACGTGTGTGGTTAGCACCAAAGATCTCGATCTTGGTCTCATCAGACCAGAGAACCTTGAACCAGTCTGTCTCAGAGTCCTCCAAGTGATCATGAGCAAACTGTAGACGAGCCTTGACATGACGCTTTGAAAGTAAAGGTACCTTACGGGCTCGTCTGGAACGGAGACCATTGCGGTGGAGTACGTTACTTATGGTATTGACTGAAACCAATGTCCCCACTGCCATGAGATCTTCCCGGAGCTCCTTCCTTGTTGTCCTTGGGTTAGCCTTGAATCTTCGGACAAGCCTGGCCTCGGTACGGGAGGAAACTTTCAAAGGCTGTCCAGCCCGTGGAAGGCTAACAGTAGTTCCATAAGCCTTCCACTTCCGGATGATGCTCCCAACAGTGGAGACAGGTAGGCCCAACTCCTTGGAAAGGGTTTTGTACCCCTTGCCAGCCTTGTGACCCTCCACGATCTTGTCTCTGATGGCCTTGGAATGCTCCTTTGTCTTTCCCATGTTGACCATGTATGAGTGCTGTTCACAAGTTTGGGGAGGGTCTTAAATAGTCAGAAAAGGCTGGAAAAACAGATAATTAATCCAAACACGTGAAGCTCATTGTTCTTTGTGCCTGAACTACTTCTTAATACTTTAGGGGAACCAAACAGAATTCTGTTGAATTGAGGGGTTGAATAATAATTGACCCTCTGAATAAACTTTTCACTAGTTAAAAAAAAAATTAAACAAAGAAATAACATTCTTTTTTGCTGCAGTGCATTTCACACTTCCAGGCTGATCTACAGTCCAAATGTCACAATGCCAAGTTAATTCCGAATGTGTAAACCTGCAGGGGGTTGAATACTACTTGTAGGCACTGTGTATTATATATATATATATATATATATATATATATATATATATATATATATATATATATATATATATATATATATATATATATATATATATATATATATATATATATATATATATATATATATATATAAAAATATTTATAATATTATAGGGCTTATGGCGCTACCTATACCAGAATGACTAATCTATAATATAATACCCAGGTTATATTTCCCAGTGCTCGTGCAAGTGTATAAACAATGGAATTAGCTTACCCACACACAACGTTACCAGTCAGAATATGCACTGTACTATTGTAAAGGATATAGTAACCCAAAAAAGAAGAAAAGGAAGGGGAAGGAGGCTCAAATCAATATCTTATATGAAGACAGAATCGCTAACAAAAAGGCCCCTTTAATGCGAATGCGTGCTCACTTCCCACCTACCCCCTTTATGTATACCCCTCTGTGGTGCGCCCAAAATGTATTGTGCCTGATGCACAAGGAACTAGGAAGAGCTGTGAAGAAAATAGGACAGGGGAAACGCTGTACGCTGGGACTGCAGACCAGAATACAGGAAACACCTGCCCGCTGATCATCATTTGAAAAGGAGCGCCATCTGGGTATCAACTACACAGCAAGGAGGTGGAAGTATTCTATACAGGGCGTACACAGGCGGAGATACTACATGCCCGTAACCCCTTAGGGGGAGAGGAATCTGGTGAGTGGGGTCCCAAAGGGGCACGAGCACAGAAGTCACTGGATTTATGTGAACACAAAAGTCACCTTTGCTCCCCTTTTTTTGAGGCATCTGGAACTTCATGAGACATTTATTGAACTTTATATATACAGCTTTCACTAAGCACTTTTTGGGACATTACTGTTGTATATTTTAGCAAACTTTATAATCTTTGCACTTGATTATTGTGGATTGCTGTTTAGTATTGACAACCTAATACGGTTGTCTGTACGGTCTAAAATATTGTTGCAATTATCGTTTTTTTTCTGCACTGTAGCTTTTATATTTTCTAATGGCGTTGGATTCTATAGTATCTGTGAGATAAGGATCTGGAGTTTGTACTACATCAGATACAATAGAACATTCATGTGGATATTACCTAGATCCTTCCTGTAAGAAGGATACACTAAACACGTATAGTTATTGGTTTATTGGGATCTTCTATTTTCATTATTTTTTAACTTTTCACATTTCACCACTTATATTTGAAGAAATACTTATTTAGTTTACGCCCATTACCCACCTCGGGTACAATACATTTTGGGTGCACCACAGAGGGGTATACATAAAGGGGGTAGGTGGGAAGTGAGCATGCATTAGCATTAAAAGGGCCTTTTGTTAGGGATTCTGTCATCATATAAGATATTGATTTGAGCCTCCTTCCCCTTCCTTTTCTTTTTTGGGTTGCCATCTCCTTTACAATAGTACAGTGCATATATGACTGGCAACGTGGTGTGTGGATAAGCTAATTCCATTGTTTATACACTGGCAAGAGCACTGGGAAATATAACCTGGGTATTATATTATAGATAAATTAGTCATTCTGGTATAGGTAGCGCCATAAGCCCTATAATAACATTATAAATAGCTAAACAGCCATAGCTCCCTAACAGGGGCTGAGGGCTTAGAGGTTGGCAGCAACCCAAAAATATTCTGCTTCCTAAGCGCGGCTATTATATATTTTTTCTAAATAAATATGTTTTACTCACCAGAAAACCCTGTTGCTAGGCAGTCTGCCTAATTTGCCTCAAGGCTACACTGCCTATTTCCCTTAGTTAGGATGGCGGTGCCGGCTGCCCTATCCGGTGGGCAGATCGGCCTCGGGGCGGCCGACATCGTGTGCTCGCTGGACAGGTAAGTGTCCTCATTAAAAGTCAGCAGCTACAGTGTTTGTTTTTAATGGCTGGAACGCCCCTTTAACTGGGTTTTCTTTTTTTAGGAGAACAAAGAAAAATTGTAAAAACAAATAAAAGGGAAGCTATAGAGGTAAAAATTATTTAGGGTAGTCTTTCATATTTCAAAACTGTTAATATATATAATATTTCTAACTATATACCTGTGCAAAAAGACTTCACTTCTTTTTGTAAAACGAGAAATACCTAGGTGGACTACAATACACCACCCCTCAGAGATATTAATATCTATCTATCTATCTATCTATCTATCTATATATATATATATACACACACATATACATACACACACACACACACACACACACACACACACACACACACACCAATGTGACTAATCAGTACAGTACTATTCAATGTACCCCCCCCCCCCCTTTTCTTTCTTTAGGCATTTGCGCTTTAAATTAGTTTTTTCAGTGCAATATAGAAAAGTTCACAATTTAATTTTAAAAGCATTTGTGTAATCACTCCACGAAGTTTAAGAAAAAAAAAAAAAAAAAAAAAAAAGCGCTTGAGAATTAGTGCCATCTTCCACTCTCTATTAGGTGACCACGATCGCTCCCCTCTTGAACACCTCCCTCACCAAATTTCCATGAGCCCATAGCTAATAAGAGGGCCTTTTTGCACTCAGATATTTTTCCTCCATCCACTGGACTCTGCATTCACCAGGGGGTCCCAGCTCTGGATTATAAAACTTCTACCTCCTTCCATTACTCCTCAGGGCCAATCATATAAAAGAAACCAGGAAGGCAGCATCCAATAGTGTAATGCCGCTTGATTTAAGAGAGTGTTAAAAAACAAATAAAATCCACTTACTTGTATGGCACAAGGACTACTGGGTTCACTCCGCATGACAAAAGCATAAGTGATGCAAGAAGATTCGTCCAACACATTTTGACGGTCTGATGTTATCAGGGACGGTGTGGAAGATGCCACTAATGCCCTGTACACGCGGTCGGACATTCCGGCGACAAAATCCGTCGGAAAAAATCCCAAACTCGTCTTGCATACACACTGTTCCACAAATGACGGCTACAGGGCGGTTGTTGAACTCTGGGAGGACGTCATATGACGTCCTCCCAGAATTCCGCTCTCACGCGCCCCCCTGGGGCACACACTCGAAAGCATCCGTGACCGCCGGGTCCTGATCACGGTAAACGGCCGCTCATCGCGGCCGTTTACCACGTGATTGCTCCGTCAAATGACGGAGTGATCGCTTGTAAACAAACCGGCGTCATGTTAGGACGCCGGTTCCTCCATCGGTACAGCGGAGGGGGAAGACATCGGTGTCAGCAGCGCAGTGGGCTGCATCTGCAGTGCCCACATGGCTGCTCACCAAAATTTAACCCCTCGATTCCCTGCCAATACTCTGCAATGCCTGCCAATACTCTGCAATACCCTGCCATAAATTGCCATACCCGGAGATACCCAGCCATAGACATCCCCTCACGCTGCTTCTACCAACTCGCCAATACAATCAAAGCCAGAATCTTTTTTTTTATTTTTTTTTCAGGCTTCCCAGCTTAGAGGTGAGATGTGGAGTCTTATTGACCCCATATCTCACTGTAAAGAGGACCTGTCATGCCATATTCCTATTACAAGGGATGTTTACAGCATCAGCAGCACAGTGTCCTGGAAGAGGATGCCTGTGGGCTTCACATGCCCACAGGCAAGATGACAACCGTCATACCAAAAAAAAAAAAAAAATGACCAGTTACACTTACCGGTAACGGCTTTTCTAGGAAATCTTCCAGGACGGCACACCTGAGATGACTGGTTCACCTGACAGGAAACACAATCAACAACAAGTTTAAACGTTCCCACCCCTCCCTCAGACCCTCAGTTATGGTAAAGAAAAGCCCACACCGGTGTCAGAGGGAACATTCTGTGAGGAATAAATATACCACACCAATAAAACAAGGGTAGGGAAGTAGGCCTGCCGTCCTGGAAGATTTCCTAGAAAAGCCGTTACCGGTAAGTGTAACTGGTCATTTTCTCCAGTCATCTTCCAGGACGGCACACCTGAGACGATAAGCAAGAAGTTCAGGCCTACCTTTAGGGCGGGACAACCGCATGTAGGACCTTCCTGCCAAATGCCAAATCCTGAGGGGACAACAGCTCCACTCTGTAGTGCCTCAGAAATGTTCTATGGCTCGTCCATGTTGCTGCTTTGCAGATCTGGTCGATTGAGGCGCCTGCCCTTTCTGCCCAGGAGGTCGCCAGGGATCTGGTTGAATGCGCCTTAAGGCGGGTTGGCACTGGTTTACCTGCCTGCCTATAAGCAATAGATATGGTTTGTCTGACCCATCTAGCTATCGTTGCCTTAGAAGCTTGTAGACCCTTTCTCTTCCCTGAGAAGGTGATCAATAAGTGACTGGATCTCCTAAAGTCTCTCACTCTTTCCAAATAGACTAGGAGACAGCGCCTGACATCTAAGAAATGGAACCTTTCCTCTTCCTTATTCTTGGGATTCTGGCCAAAAGACGGGAGAATAATCTCCTGTGTTCTGTGAAATAGCAAAGCCACTTTTTGAGTGAGGATTACCCTATCCTCTAGGATACGCAAAAACGGCTCTTTAATCGAAAGGGCCTGTATATCACCCACCCTTCTGGCCGTAGTGATAGCCAGAAGGAAGGCCAACTTAAATGATAAAAGCCTAACAGAAATTTGAGCCACCGGCTCAAAAGGCCCCTTTGTTAGGGCATCTAATACCAGGGACAGGTCCCATGGAGGGCAACTGACCGACCTGACTGGAACTACGCTTTCCCTGGCCAACAAAAATCTTTTTATCAGTGGTTCTTGTCCTAGCCTCCTGTCAAAAAACACGGACAGGGCTGCCACCTGGACTTTGAGGGTGCTGACTGCCAAACCCTGGTCCACCCCCTCTTGAAGAAAGTCTAGGATGGTAGGTATCATCTGGAGAGCCCCCTCCTTAGACTGCAGCCAATGGGAGAAAACTTTCAAGACCTTTGCATAAATCTTTCTGGTGACGCCTTTCCTACTGAGGAGAAGAGTGTCCATCACTCTCTCTGAACAGCCCCTGTCACGGAGTATTTCCCTCTCAATAGCCAAGCTGTCAGAGAGAGACGTCCCGGGTCGGGGTGAAGGACTGGACCCTGACTGAGCAGGTCTCGTTGCACCGGCAGATGCAGCGGTGGAGCTACCGAGAGACTCTGAACGGTGGGAAACCAAACCCTCTTGGGCCACCAGGGTGCTATCAGCACCAGATCTGTCCCTGAGTAGGTTAACGTCTGTAGGACTCTGGGAAGGAGTACCAACGGGGGAAAGGCATAAGCCAGCCTGAAATCCCACACCTGTACAAGAGCGTCTATCCCTTCCGCTTCCTGATCCTTGTAAAGGGAGAAAAATCTGCGGACCTTCGCATTCCTCCGGGAAGCGAATAAATCTATTTCTGGCTTGCCAAAATGTCTGCAAACCAGGAAGAAGATTTCGTTGCTCAATCCCCATTCCCCTTGAAGGATGGGCTGTCTGCTTAGGAAATCTGTCTGCAGATTGAGTGAGCCTTTTATATGAATAGCTGACAGTGAAAGGACCCTCCTTTCTGCTTCCCCAAGGATTTGCTGTGCTAACTCCCTCAGTTTGCCAGACCTTGTCCCCCCTTGGTGGTTTAGGTATGCAACCGTGACCTGGTTGTCTGAGAGGACCTGAACCTCTCTGTCCTGCAGCTGCTGTTGGAAATACTCTAGGGCTTTGCCTACTGCCAGGAGTTCCTTGAAATTGAAAGATTCCCTGGCTTGGCTGCGGTTCCAGGACCCTTGGGTATATCGGTCTCCCAGATGAGCCCCCCCCCAAGCGCTGGTGTCCGTGGTCAAGACCAATGGGTTTACCTGGGACCAGGGGCGACCTTTCAACAAATTGTGTGGAGAGACAGAGAGACAGAGAGACAGAGAGACAGAGAGACAGAGAGAGAGAGACCTCCTCTGTGAGGGACACTCTCCTCTCCAATGTTTCTCTTTTTCCTCCCCATGAGGCAAGTAGGAAAATCTGAAGCTGCCGAGAATGGAGTTGTGCCCAGGTTACTGCCGGTATGCAGGCCGTCATGAGACCCAGCAGTCTCATTAGATATCTCGAAAGAGCCTCTCTGAAAAGGGTGACAACCGCATTCTGGACCTTCACTACCTTCTCTGTTGGTAAGAATACCCTCTGTGCCTGCGAGTTTAACAGGTAGCCTAGGTATAGTTTGGACTGAGATGGTGTCAGTGAGGACTTCTGCCGACTGACCATCCAACCCAAGGTCTCCAGAGTCTCTAACACGATGTCTCTGTCTATCCACACTGTAGATCAGCAAGTCGTCCAGGTAGGGTATTAACCCTATCCCCTGCAGGTGTAGGTATGCTACGACTTCGGCCATCACCTTTGTGAATACCCTTGGGCTTGCCGCCAGCCCAAAGGGAAGAGCTCTGAACTGCCAGTGTTGTACCTTCTGCTGTATGCAAACCGCAAAGCGTAGGTACTTCTGGTGTTCGGGAGCAATGGGTACGTGTAGATATGCGTCTTTCAGGTCCAGAGTGACCATAAAAACTCCTGCCTGAAGATGTTTTCTTACTGAGTAAATACTCTCCATCCCGAACCTCTTGTGAGGTAAGTAACGGTTGAGTCCTCTCAAATTTATTATTTTTTATTTTTTTGCTACATCAGCGAATTTATCGGCGAGGCTCCAATCAACTTAGCGTTCATTTAGTTTTCCTCGTCTTCACATCATTGTAGCCCATCTTTTTATATTAGCATTACAAACAATAGTCTTTATTCAATCATAAAAAAAGAAGAGCCCATCTATTCCATACTATCCCCAATAGTTGGACCAAACAACTATCTCGCTTCATCTTTAAATTATTTTACCCCCTCCCCACACCCCTCCCCTCTTTTATTTCCTATGCGGGGAAAAGAAAAAACCAAAAGAAATGACAAAAATCAAACCGCCTCCCATTATCCCTTTATATTCTGACCTGCTCTGCGTAGCTCCAAGTTTTTTTAAACTTTTTCCACTTCTGCTAGTTATCTATCGACAGGTCCTTATCGTCATATCTGTCCCTACGTCTGACCATTTGGTAGGTTTCTTCTACAGCATCAATCCATTCCCAGATTGGTGGGCTTTCCTCTTTTTGCTAGTTCTTAGGTATCAATCTTTTTGCTGCATTTAAAAGATGCGGGACTAATGACTCTTGATACTTTTTTATTTCTCCTTTGGTGCCATGGAATAAAACAATCCACGGATCCTCCGGAATTATGATATTAGTAATTTCTTTTACATAATATAAGATCTTTTTCCAATAAGTATTAATTTTTGGACAACTCCACCACAAATGAGTCATCGTCCCTGCCACTTTACACCCTCGCCAGCAATCCCCTGACCTGCTCGGCTGGAATTTATGGATTTTATCTGGTGTAGCGTACCATCTTGAAATACATTTATAGTTCATTTCTGCAGTAAAGCTATCCGCTGCCGATCTATGAGTAAGTTAAAAAAAAATTCCCTGTGTACCTTTATCACATTGTGAACCTAGTTCCCTTTCCCATTTTTGTATATAAGGCGGGCTCTCTAGCCCTTCCCCCTCGGTCAGGAGCCCATACAGCCTAGAGACAATCCTCTTTGGGTTGTCAGTTAAACACAGCCTCTCCAAAGGAGAAAGCTTGCTTTCCGTTCTCAGTGGCTGCGGTAGGCTCCCCACAAAGTGGGCCATCTGGAGATATCTCCACTCATCTATTTTTCCTATTTCTCCTTTGTGTTTTAACTCATGCAGTGACCTCATCCTCCCGTTTTTTATAATATCTTTTACCTGTACCTTCCCCTTTTTTAACCAACTTCCACTATTAATTTTTAACCCCGGTGGGAAATATTCGTTCTCCGTTAACTCAATAAGTGGCAAGTTATACTGACCATTCAATTTCTTGTATACCCCATTCCAAACTTTGAGTGCATTTAGTGTCAAAACATTTGTATTCACATCAAGTGTCCTATACTTTGGTGGATTCCACACTATCTTATTCAACTGTGCCTTACTAAAAGTGTTCTCTACATCTATCCATCTTTTCTCCTTATTATTTTCCCTAACCCACTCCACTACTCTTGACAGCACAATTGCTTTATAGTATTTCTGAATGTCTGGTACCGCTAATCCCCTTTTCCTTACTTCGTTTTAATGTAGTAAAGGGTACTCTCGGTTTCTTATTATTCCAGATGAACCCCATTAATAAGAAGGATTTCATCTTAGTAAGATAGTACTTTGGGACTGCTAAGGGGATCATCTGTAATTTATATAAAATTTTTGGCACAATATACATCTTCAGTGCGCTAATACGTCCCATCCAGGTTAATGATCCATTAGCTAGTCTTTTACTTTCTTTCTTGACTTCATCTAATAAGATAATATAGTTTAATTTATACATTTTCTCTATAGAGGTCGCTAATTTTATTCCAAGATAGTTCAGTTCCTTGCGCCAAGGAAACTCGAACTGTTTTTGAAGCTTCTCTTTATCCAATTTACCAATATTTAAATTCAAAATTTCTGATTTTGCTTGATTAATTTTAAAATTCGAGAGTTGGCCATATTGTACTATTACTTCCATTAATTTGGACATGGAGACACCGGGGTTGCTAATGTAAAATAAAATATCATCTGCGAAAGCAGCCAATTTATGTTCTTCCTTTCCTATTTTGATTCCTCTAATCTGTGGATCATTGCGGATCGTGGCAAGCAGTGGTTCCAGGGACAACACAAACAAAATGAGTGATAGAGGGCATCCCTGCCTCGTTCCGTTTTTCAACTCTAAAGGTAAGGACAACCTACCATTGACCTTGACCCTAGCGGTCGGATGGCTATATAATGTCCTGATCCTCTTAACCATTTTGGGGCCTACCCCCATCATTCCCAACGTCTGAAGCATAAAGTCCCAGCCAACTCTGTCGAAAGCCTTCTGGGCATCGCTCGACAAGAGTAGGCTGGGGCCCCGCCCCCCATTTACCTGGGACAGAAGGAGCACCGTTCTCACCCCATTATCCTTTCCTTCCCGTCCTGGTATAAAACCCACCTGGTCTGGGTGTATCAATGTGCCCATCAAGGCCTTCATTCTTCCCGCCAACACCTTAGCAAAAAGCTTTGTATCGGCGTTGAGCAATGATATAGGCCTATAGTTAGGGCACCTTGTCTCATCCTTCCCCCTCCTTCCGGATTATAGTTATAGAGGCAGAAACGGCATCTTTGCTCATCTCATAATCCATACCCAGTCCATTCATATAACTACATAAGTACGGAATTAATATTTTCTTATATTTTTTATAATAATATACCGTAACCCCATCCGGGCCTGGGCTTTTCCCCGTAGCTGATTCCATAAGTGCCTTATTTAATTCCTCCTCTGTTATGGGTCTATCCAATTTTCCTTATCTGATTCCGTAATTTTTGTTAGCTGGGCCTTTTCCAGGAACTCTGCTCTTTGTGCTTCCTTATCCTCCCCCACCAGTCCCTCCAGCTGCTCTACTGAGTATACTTTCTCATAATAGTTTTTAAATATTTCCGCTATCTCGGTTGATCTGAAAACCATTTCTCCCTTTCCTGATTGAATCTTTTCTATAAAATTCCTAGACTTTTCCTTTTGTAGCTTTCTTGCTAGGCATTTGGTAGGTTTATTCCCCCCATAATACCTTTCCCTGGTTCTCTGACTGAGGGTTTTTTGAGTTTCCTGTTCCATTAAAGTTTTCAATTCATCCAGTTTGGATATTAATTTTTTGGAGGATCGTTTTATCTTGATTCCCATTTTGTTTATGTTGTTTTTCGACAATATGGATTTCCTCCATTATGGTTCCTATTTTTACTAATCTCTCTTTTTTCTTCCTAGCTCCCTGAGATATCAGGATCCCCCTAATATAAACTTTGTGGGCCTCCCATAAATTTTGCCTAGATATATCCTCCGTATTATTTATAGCAAAGTATTGTTCTAATTCTTTCTCAATCTCTTTTCCTACCTCCTCATCTTGGAGTAAACCCTCATTCAGACGCCATGAGAAAGGTATCCTTTCCTCTCCCCTTACTACCATCTTCATTCCCACCGGGGCATGGTCAGATAAAGTAGTTATCTCAATCCTGGTCTCCACGATCCTTTCTAAAATTCTATGTTCAACATATATATAATCAATCCGGGAGTACGTCCCATGCACAGGGGAGTAAAACGTATAATCTTTCTCATTTTGGTGCTGTACTCGTCATGCATCCACTAACTGGGATGCATGTAGTTTTTGTTTAGTTCTTTTAAGTTGAATCCTACTAGTCCCCTGTGCACAGGACGTACCATCCAATCCCGGTTCCATACTGAAATTTAGATCTCCCATCAGAATTACCGGGCCTTCCTTAAAATCCCTCAACTTACTAAGAAAATTAACCAAATATTTTGCAGAATCGCGATTGGGTGCATATAAATTAGCTAAGGTACACTCCATTTCTCCCAGTTTCCCCTTTAAGAAAAAGTACCTTCCCTCAGGATCAACTAGTCTATCCTCCAACTTAAACTGCACCTTCCCTGCAAACCCTATAGCCACTCCCCTACTCCTATTTGTTATAGCATCTCCATAGTAACATACTGGGAAGTCTTTGGAATATAATTTAGTATTCGCTTCATGGGAAAAGTGGGTTTCCTGTAAACTGATCACATCTGCTTTATAATATTCAAGCTCTTTTAAAATCTTATACCTCTTACTAGGCGTGTTCAGCCCTTTGACGTTATACGTCATAAAATTTATAACCGACATCTAATGTCCCCTTTTTGGTCCTGTCGCTTCCCCTTTCTCCTTCTAAACCTCAATTTACTTTCTTCCCCCGCATAGGTTTCTCCCCTCTCCCCCCCTCCCAACTCCCCCTCCCCCCACCTCCCCCCATCCACGGCCCACAATCGGCCTTTAACTCGCTGATGGTTCTATACAACTTCACCATCATTGAGTCTCCTCTCCAGGGTAAACCCGCACAAGTGCTCCGTCCCCCCTCCCGGCCCCCAACATATGGGGGGGCCGGGAGGGGGGACAGAAGCCCACCGACTCTCCCACTCTCCACCCCATCCTCCCCCCCTAATACCCCATCCCCCCCATCTCCCCATCCCGGAAGATCTGGCACCCGCAAGTCCAATTTTTTACAAAAATCCTCTAGTTCCTCCGGGAATCTCAATCTCGCTGACACACCGTCCCCAGAACCAATTAGACATGCGGGGAAACCCCAGTAATATCTAATATTTTTCTTCTTCATCTCTTCCAACAATGGTTTTAATAATCTTCTCCTGGTCAACGTCTCAGGGGCCAAATCCGTGAATATTTGTAGTTCTGTGTCCATATATAGGGGAACCGCCCCTCTCCTCAACTTCACCCCAATATCTTCTTTGTCCTTATAAAACCTAAATCTCACGATAATATCCCGGGGCCTACTCGCACCGCTAATTTCTCCATTGACCGATCCGATGTACTCTCTCAATTGCTGGAAATTCCTCCTTTTCTTTCTCCAAGAATGGGCCAAATATTATTTTAAATGATTTTGTTTAAGTCTTCCCCTCTAGATTCTGGTACTGATCGAATTCGCATATTTTTCCGTCTATTACGATTTTCTTGGTCTTCTAATCTATATAATAATCCCCTCTGATTTTGCTGGGAAAGTTTAACCATTTCTTTCAACTTTGTGACCTCCTGGGCCTGGTTCTCTAATCTTTCCTCCGTCGCCTCTACTCTTGTTAACAGATGACCCAAGTCGACCCGTAGCAGATTAATATCTGCTTTAATAGACTTTTCCATTAGTGTGAGCATTTCCATCAAATCGCCTTTTGTTGGCAATTGGTCCTCCGTTCTTCCTTCCTCTAATTTACTTATTTCCGTATCACTACCATTTCCTAATTCTTCTAAGGACTGATCTGGGGTCTCCCCGGGTTTATCTTCCCATCCCTTTCTCCTCACTGTCTTGGGGTGTTGGTGTCTGGTTCCTTCCTGGTCTCTGGGACTCAAGCCTTGTGTCATGAACTGTCTTATTGAACTGTCGTTCCCTCTATCCTTTGGGGTTTTCAGGGGGCCCGCCTTTGTTTTACTTGTAGATTTACTCATTGTAACTTCCTTTCCTTTTCTTATTCGCTTCCCCAGTTTCCTCTACTAATGGGCACCTATCCCCTTCTTAGACCAAGGGGGCCTTTTCCTTACTTCTACTTTTCCCCCCAGAGTATAGCCTTTCACAACTTATGTATTGTTACGCTCAGTGTCTCCCATACAGGGGCCTCCTTTATATTACGGTACTACTTTTCCAGCGGGGGTTTTTTATATATATTTTTTTAGAATATTAATGGAACACTATCCGGGTTCTTCCAATTTCCCCCTCTAATCTCCTATTGCTGGGCCACCGAGTTTGTTTGCATGCCAGACAGTCCACTTGTAGATTCACCTTCTATAATACTTGAACTTTTGGGTGTTTAGGCATTTATTTCCTGATTCTTTGATTAGACGTCCAGACAGAGTTATTTTTATGTATTGACTCATGTAGGGTTATTGGGTATCCAATTCTTTAGAGAACCCTTAAACTTATAGTCAACTCTTTAAGGATACAAATTCCTTTCCTCTGCCCTTTATTCCATGCCTTCTACAGGAGGATCCAGGACAATGGGCTTAGTTGCAGACCTTTAATATTTTATCGGGTTACTAGCACAAACCTTCCGCTAGACCTCTTTTGAATTCTCCTGTTTTTCAGAGCGGTTCTCCCTAAATCCCCTATTCCTCCTACTCCTCAAACCACGTACCATTTAATAGGGTTTTATGTGTACCATATATACTCTCAATCCTCCTAGTAGGGGGTAAGATTGCCACTAAGCGATTCCGCCATTTGACTTGTAAATGTCGCATAGTATTCTTCCACATTCATATATTCAAGTATTTTTCATATTTTCCAAGCAATTGTACACATAGGGGAAAAAGAAAAAAGAGAAAGAACCTATACACCTCGCACTTCTCCTTTAAGGGGGCTGCTCCACTCAGTTTCCTTCACAGGTTTAAAGATGTCAGAAAAGTCTTACCAATCCTTCCAATTTTCAGAAATAGTCCCCAGCTTTCACCCAGCGGGTCTCTCAGGTCCCCTTAGTTTTGCTCATACCTTATTATTCCGCTCTTCAATCCAGGAGAAGATCTTATCATATCCAGGTCTTGCTTCCCTCTCTTGTCCCTTGATCTTCTAGACGAGCTTTGACTCGGCATCTATTGCATACAGGCAGATAGAAAGAGAAGGGGGGGAGGGCATACGAGCCAGCAGCCGCCTCACCGCTCCGGAGAACAACCGATCTTTTTTCCTCTCCCGGGTCGCAGAGTCAGCCCCTGCGTCTCATCCGACGGTGCTGGTAGTGGTTTCCTCTCACGCTCCGATGCCGCCAGACCCTCGTGGTCCCTCGCTCACGGGCTTCCGCAAGCACATGCCGGCTCCTCCCCCCTGGTCAGAGGTCACGTCGTCAGCTCGTCATGACGCCCAGCTCAACTGGGCCTCTCTTAGGCCCGGTCCAAAAATAAATTCAGCTCAAATTTATTATTAACCGAAATTTGCCTGAGGGTTTTGGAACCACAAATACGTGTGAGTAAAAACCCTGGGCTAACTGACTGGCTGGTACTGAAGCAATAACCCCTTGCTCTGCCAGCTCCTTTAAATTTCTCAGTAACCCCTCTGCCTTGGCTGGGTCCCTGGGAGGAAAGGTAAATCAGAAATTTCTGTGGGGGAAGATTTGAAATTCCAGTCTGTACCCCTCTTCTAAGAGATTTAAAATATATGGACTCTGCGTAATCCTTTCCCACTGGGGAAGGAAGTCGCCGAGTCTTGCGCCTACCTTTATGGTGGCGTCATTTGCCTTCTTTCTGAGAGGCTCCGGAACTGGAGAAAAGAATTGCACTTTTTTCTTTTCCTTTTCCAAGGTTCCACTTCTTCCTCTGTTAAACTTTCCCTTTATGATGAGTCTTTGAGTGGGGGCCACGAAAAAATCTCTTACCCCTTTCCCTCTTGGGCCTCACAGGGAACTTCTTTCCCTTTTCAGTAGACCGGGACAAAACCTGATCTAGGCCTGACCCAAACAGCAGGGAACCCTCAAAGGGAATGCCGCATAAGTGAGACTTGGAAGTGAAATCTCCATCCCAGGTCTTTACCCATAGGGCCCTCCTGGCGGAGTTTAAAAGTGCTGCTGCCTTAGCTGTGGTCCTAACAGTCTCCACCGCTGCATCTGCCACATATGCTACCGCTCGACTGATTACCTCCAGCGAGTCTACAATTTCTTTAGTCTCCTTACCCCGGGAGACTTGATCCATCAATCTGCCAAGCCAGGTGTCTGCATTTCTGGCTACACAGGCGGAAGCTAGGGCCGGCGCCATCGCCGCCGCATACGCCTCCCAGGCCCTTTTGAGTAATGTCTCAGACTTTCTATCCATCTGATCCTGGATGTGTCCAGAATCTTCGAAGGATAAATCAGACCTCTTAGACACCTGTGCTAGGGCTGCATCCAAACGAGGAGTTTTAAAAAATTTCTCCTCCTCCTCATCCTTAAAAGGGACACCTTCTCTTCCAAGCTTTCAGTTTGAGGAGCTTACGTTCAGGTTCCTTCCATTCTCTGAGGACTATATCCTTCAGAGACTGGTGGATGGGAAAGGTTCTGGCCTGCAACCTTCCTAGGCCCCTATACACCTTGTCCTGTGCTGAAACCTGAGCAGAGGGGACCTGGATATCTTCTGAGGTGTAAATGGCCTTTAATAGGCCTTCCATGTCCTCAGTCGAGAACAAAAGTCCCCCAGGCTTAGCCTCCCCCTGGCTATCCTGGTCTGAATCTTCCTCCCCAGTACTAAAATCTGGGACCTGACCTTCCTCCACCTCAGACAACAGGGAGACCTGGCCCTGGGAACTTTCCGTATAGGATGTGGAAAAATTCTCTTGTGAATGAGGAGTCTCTCTCCCAGAAGGACCCTCATCCTGACTCTTCACTAGAGTAGTTCGGAAACATTGAAGGGTGGCTAACATCTCTTGACTGTAAAGCCCTACATTTTTTCACAACCTGGGCGGTCTCCTTGCCTGCGAGCTTAAAGATACATCTATCGCAGAAAGGCTTGCTGTGGTCTTGTGCTAATTTAGAATTACAATAACCACAATGCCTGGACTTTGAAGTAGCCTTTCCTTTATACCTACAGGCTGACCCCTGGGCAGAGCCTTCAGTCCCTGGAAATAGTAAAAAAATAGGCAATTAGCTACTCATGTCCTAAAAGGGCCAAGGGGGGTCTGCCTCAGAGTACCCTGCCCCTAAAACACAGCTGGATCACCCACCCCCTGTGGCGACCTCAATGGCTGTCTGCTCAGACGGACCTTCCACTTCCATGGCGATTTAGCTACCCTGCAGGATCGCTGGATCAGGTGTAGTCTTGAGCGTTCCCCTGTTTGCCTTGGAGATGCTGCAATGCACAAAGCGCTTCACCGGAATGTAGCCTGGGTGCTTTCCCCTGCACCCTCTGTGTTTAAATAAACCGCTGATTGGCGCCGTCTTTGGGAGGTCCGTCACCCGGAAATGACGTACGGCCCCTCCGGTGGACTTCCGGTCTTGCGCCGTGATGCTGGAACGCACGCCGGTGCGTCCAGACAACACTGTACCAACGAGGTCTCAATCCGGAAACTCGATGCCCGGAAGGGACACGTCCGAACTTCCGGACATGCGCCGTAGTGCTGGAACGCACGCCATCCGCGTTCAGCACTGCCTGGAAGGATGCAGCTCACCTCACTCCACCAACAAACAACGTTCAAGGTAGGCACACAGCATAAATGGGGAGCAGCACAATTAGGACAACTCCCCTGTCCCATGTGGCTGAGAACAAGGCTCTCCTAAAGAGACCTTGAGTGAGGACTATTCCCCCCAGGTGCCCCTGGGGGTTACAAGAGACTATCGCAGACCCTGTCTGCTGAGTCCCAGGGAAAATAATCCTCTTTACAGAAAAACGAGGTCCCAGACCCCTCAGCAAAAAAAAAAAAAAAAAAAAAAAAGGAGAAACTTGGTTTCGCTGCCATCCTGTGGGAAACACAATCAAGAACTGAGGGTCTGAGGGAGGGGTGGGAACGTTTAAACTTGTTGTTGATTGCGTTTCCTGTCAGGTGGACCAGTCATCTCAGGTGTGCCGTCCTGGAAGATGACTGGAGAAAAAATTAACTTCTTTTGTGTTGGGAAAAAGGACAGCTGACTTCACTTGAAAAGGAACATGTGAGTTACATATTTAAATAGATAAATCTTTGTCATTATGCCAAAAAAAAAAAAAAAAAAAAAAAAAAAAAACCTTGGAGACAGTGGAACAAAAAAAACAAACAGACAAGAAAACAAAACAAAAAAATAAATTTTAAAAAAAAGGGAATAGCTGAGCCCTTCAGCAACATAATAAAACCTACATAAAACCACTCAATAATATTCCTTATTAACCCAAATAGAACCATATAAAAAAAAAAACAAAAAAAAAAAAAAACACACAAACATTCAGCCCACATGAAATTTTATTACTTTCAATAGATTGTACTTACTGTAAACTACAGAACAATGGAGGACAGAGAAATGTTACAGCAAAAGCACATATTTAGTACAGATCAGGGATCTTCAAAGTATGGCCCTCCAGCTGTTGCGAAAATACACATCCAATGAGGCATTGTAAAACTCTGAGATTCATAGACATGACTGGGCATGATGGGAATTGTAGTTGCTGAACAACTGGAGGGCCGTAGTTTGATGACCCCTAGTACAGATTTTATGTCTCAATATATACACACTACAAATCCTACCCAAGTGCTGTGCAAACTGTTGGTGCTATATAAATCCTGTATAATAATTCATAAACTATTTGGATCTGAAGTGTATTAAGATTGATCATTCCTTTCTCTAAATGAAGTCGTTTCATTATGAAAAAGGTGACTCTTCCATCGCCTCCATACATGAGCAAAATTGTGAAATGGTAAAAATCTAAAATTTAAAAAGTGTCTTACCCAGTTTTATTTTTGTCCAGAAGATTGGGTACCATAGCTCGGAGATAAGCACATGTGCAAATCAGCAGTAGAATCACTGTCAATAAGCTCTGGAAGTTAAAAATGGCAGACTGGCAAAAAAAAAAAAAAAAAAAATATATATAAAATACATGGTTAGTAAATTTAAACCCAGGTAGGTTGATTTGACATTGCCAACTTTGAGAGGCCATAAATTCTAACATGATAAGTTGGCCTATACGAGAGAATAATACATATGAAAATAAGACAACATTCTAGCAACTTTTTCATTTTTGAACAGTGTAGGGAAAAGTTACTGTACAACCCCTAATTTTCTGCCCTAGAAACACAACAGGAAGTGAAAATGTCTGAGGGGAAATTCCCCCGCTCCCCATCACCAGAACAGACGTTTCCCAAGGGAAGATTTCCCCTTCACCTCCTACTCTGGTGACAACTATACAATTCAGGCTTTCATATTAGTAAAATGTAAAACATTTATCCCAAAAGGATAAAACTATCTGCTGTAACTACTTAAAAAGTGTTAACTGGAGTTTGGCTTCAGTTTGTTCAGTGAATGCTAGTCGACCCAACACGCCCTTCTCCCCAGACTGACATTGCTGCTGTCCAAAAGGTGCCCCCGTGTTCCTTCATCCACAATGGGGGCAGCCTAGTATAGGTGGTGCGTTAGTGACCAGTTCACCAGGTTAAAACAGAGGGAAAAGAGCCTAGAACAGTGATGGCGAACCTTGGCACCCCAGATGTTTTATAACTACATTTCCCATGATGCTCTGGCACTCTTCAGTGTAGCGGAGCATCATGGGAAATGTAGTTCCAAAACATCTAGAGTGCCAAGGTTCGCCATCACTGGCCTAGAATAAGAAAACAAAATGTGGCTACCACATCCAACGATTGGCAAGCTGCAATACACACACATTTTTGGTTTAGGGTTTAATACCGCTTCAAGGTGACAAACATCACCATATATAAAAAACACCCATGATACTTTGAACAGGAGGGGAGTTGGTGAAGCACTAGAAACTTCACAGGGTTGGTACCCCTTCCCTACTGTTTAAAGCGGTATTAAAGCCTGCTTTGTGGGTTTTAGCTACAGGTAAGCCTATAAAAGTCTTACCTGTAGGTAAAATGAATATCTCCTAAACATGCACAATGTCAGCCCTCTCAGTGGTTCAGCAGTCAATTTTCCACCTAGAAATTAAGAAATGTCGGACAGGAGGCTTCAAATAGGTTAGTCAGAAACTGCCTGAAATTCAGTGCCTGGGCCAATCACAGATCACTAGTGATCACATCTCGATACATTTTAACACAATCCACATAATGCAAAAAATCCTTAAATTAAAAAAAAAAAAAAAAATCCACATAAAGCAGTACTTTGCGTTACAACCACCATGTCTCTTAATGAAAAAGTGCTCAAAGTTTGCTGCAGTTCGTGCTCCATCACTGTGTGAACAAGATGGACTCTTACGAGCAATACACACACACACACACACACACACACACACACACACACACACACACACACACACACTACAATTAATAATAAAATTATATACACACACACACACACACACTTTTTTTATAGTGCACTATATAATAATTTTTTTTGGACACAATAGCTGCATTATTTACATTTAAGTAAACTTGGCCAACAGGAGAAGTTCCCGTTATCACAGCTAGAATGCGTTTTTACTAGAGAGTTAGTAAAATACTCCTATGATGGAAATTCTGTAACTGCCTGAATCAAAGTCATATGGGTTAATAAACGGGTCGCAAAAAAATTACGATCACATGTGATTTTCTAGGCAATGCAAAAGGGGAAAAAAAAATGCACATGACTTTTCTTCTTATGAAACATACAGAGGTCAGAGTGACAGAAAGACATAGAAGCATAATGATTATCCATGGGCAGACTAGTTGCAATTGCTCTCTTGTTGGAATACCTCGCTGGTCAGATTGATGGACTCTAGGGGAAGCAGATCACTTTCATTTTGACTTTGTTTGACCTCACTTATACCTCACTGGAAGCTCGAAATTGAATTTAACCATTTGATATGCTCTAAAGACAAAACATTAACATTGCTTTAGGCACCAGTTGGAAAGCTGTCAATGCAATGGATACCAGAGTCTGGCTATCAGAACCATCTCTCCCAAGTCTAACCTTGTGTCTTATCTGATCAAGGAGAAAAGAGACTTCTGGCTTCCATCTTTGTGTCTCAATGTCTCTTTCAACACAAAGAGCAAAAAGAATGACTCTACTCTGGATGTTATCAATGAATATTCTGACCTTCCCCTCTACATATAAAATTTACATGTTAAAGGATGTGCAAAGGAAAGCCATGGTCTCCTTAACACATGTCCTGAAGAGTAATGAAACAAGGAGTGTGGAAGCCCTTTCTGACACCCCCCGCCCTATGCTATGGACAAATGTAATACCTTATATTGCAGCCAGAGGAAATTGGCAGTGATCTAAACCCTTTACTACACATACATGCTTAATGGTAAAGAGTAGGGTACTGTATTATCACATGTTCTGAGTTACTGCAGTGTTTAAAGTTAGTGCAGACTTTTTTTTTTCGATGCAAATCTTCACTTTTATGTTACCCTTTCCTTAAAGGAGTTGTAAAGGCAGAATTTTTTTTTTTTTTAGAATGCATTAAGATAAAAAGCCTTCTGTGTGCAGCAGCACCCCCCCCCCCCCCCAGTACTTACCCCTGAGCCCCTTCCCTGTCCAGTGATGTCCATCTGGGACTCCCCCCCCCCCCCCAATTGGCGGAGACACAGCAGTGGAGCCATTGGCTCCCACGGCTGTCAAAGTCACTTAGTCAATCAGGAGAGATGGATACACAGAGCTGCAGCTCAGCTTCCCCCATAACAAGCTGATTGCTGTGGGGGCACTCGACAGGAGGGAGGGGCCAGGAGCAGCGACAAAGGAGCCAAGAAGAGGAGGATCTGGGATGCTCTGTGCAAAACCCATGCACAGAGGAGGCAAGCATAGCATGTTTATTTTTTTGAAATAACAAACTTTTACAAATCACTTTGACCACTCAATACTGGCCACTTTCACCCAGTTCTGCTGTCACACTTTGACAAGTGCGTGGTCATGCAACTCTACCCACATTTTTTATAATTTTCTTCCCACAAATAGAGCTTTCTTTTGGTGGCATTTATTCGCCGCTAGGATTTTTTATTTTTGCAAAAAACAACAAAAAAAACAAAGAAGCAAATAAAAAAAAGTTTCTTGGTTTCTGTCCAAAAAAATTGCAAATAAGTAATTTTTCTCCTTCACTGATAAGTCTGCACTGATATGCAGCACTGATGGGCACTGATTGGCACAGTTTGGCTTCACCGATAGGCACAGGTTAGCATCACAGATGGGCACTGTAATCAGGGCACTGTCAGCGTAAGGTGAGGAGAGCTGATCAACGGCATTTCCTTGTTTATAGGACACAGCTGATCACATGGATAAAGAGCCGCTCTCTGCGCTGTGTCCCTGCGCTGCGCACCCTCCGCGGCGAGACTGGGTGATGTCATAGGATGCTGGCCCAGAACAAGAGAGCATCCCCCCTGCCATCATTTGTCTATACGGTGGGTGGATAACCACTTGCCAACCAGCCACCGTCATACCGCGGTAGATCGGCTCTAGTTCGCAAATCGTTATAGGTGTACGTCACTTTGTGCAATAGATGGATACAGTGGGTGCGTCTGCGGCGCCAGTGCGCGTGGCCACAATGTCTGCTGACCACCCGCAATCGCTCCACAGAGCCAGAATGGGGATCTGTCAATGTAAAGAAACAGATCCCCATTCTGTCAGGGGAGTAGAGAGACATCGTCTGTTCCTAGTGATTAGGAACAGTGATCCCTCTGTACTCCCTGTCAGTCCCCTCCTCCCACAGTTAGGAACCGATCCTAGGGAACATTTAACCCGTTGATCGTCCCCTAGTGTTAACCCCTCCCCTGCCAGTGTCGTTTATTCAGTAAAAATGTCCCGCTAAAAAATAAAAAGAGAAAGTGATCACCGCCATTACTAGTAAATAAAAATGCCATAAATCTATCCCCTATTTTGCAGGTGCTCCAACTTTTGCGCAAACCAAATATATGCTTCTACATATTTTTTGGTAAAAGAAAATCGCTATAATACATAATGGCCTAAACTGATGAAGAAATGGGTTTACTTATTTTTGGATAATTATTATAGCAAAAAATATAGTTTTTTTCAAAATTGAAGGTCTTTTTTTTTTGTTTATAGTGCAAAAGGAGGCAATCAAACACCACCAAAAGAAATCTTAATTTGTGGGAAAATAAGGACATACATTTTGTTTGGTTACAACGCCGCATAACGGTGCGGTGTCGCAAAAAATGGCCCGGTGAGATGGAGAGAGAGAGATGGAGGGAGGGAGAGAGAGATGGAGGGAGGGAGAGAGAGATGGAGGGAGGGAGAGAGAGATGGAGGGAGGGAGAGAGAGATGGAGGGAGGGAGAGAGAGATGGAGGGAGGGAGAGAGAGATGGAGGGAGGGAGAGAGAGAGAGAGATGGAATAGTCTATGTAGAGGTAATCCAATGAGGAGGGAGTTGCAGTAGTTGAGGCGAGAGATAACCAGGGAGTGAAATAGGAGCTTTGTGGTGTCATTGCTTGAAAAGGGGCGTATTTTGGAGATGTTGCATAGGTTGAGCCGATGACTTTTAGAAAAAGACTTACCTATTCAGGGATCCAGTGCTGCCCTCACCTGGGATAGTGCTGGGTCCCAGGTGCCAGCATATTTACCAAGAGAAGCCAGATGGCTTTCCACTGTGCATGCGGGAGTCGTGCTGTGTTTTGTGAATGAACCTGCAGCTTTCTGGGAACTGTGATGTGAGAGCCGATCGCCTAGGTGGTCAGAGCACAAATGGGAGCAGGTACCTGCTAAAACTAGGATAAAGTTCTGCTTTAATTTTGTTATTGAATTAAATGCAGATATTAAAAAGGAGTTGTAAAGGCAGAAGGTTTTTACCTTAAAGAGGGAGTTCACCTAAATTTTTTTTTTTTTATTATTATTAAAAGCCAGCAGCTACAAATATTGCAGCTGCTGACTTTTAATAAATGGACGCTCACCTTTCCTGGAGTCCAGCGATGTCGGCAGCCAAAGCCAAGCAATCTCTCGGCTGCTGCCAGCACCATTCTCGGTGAGGTAAAAGCTACCGTTTTCACAGCCCCGGTCTTCAGCTCAGCATTTTTATGGCCTGACCCCCTTTGGCCTGGCAAACCAGCAGAAGTTTAAAGTGTGTTTTGAGAGCTTGAGGTGATGAGAAATATGCCAATTTCAGAAAGGCTGGGCAGCCTAACTTAAATTAACTTTTTTTTTTTTTCCTTCCTTACAAAAAAAAAAAAAAAAAAAAAAAAAAAAAAGGAAAAAAGTACATTCATCCAATATCCATCTTGAGAATACATAAAAGAAAATGAAGGAATAAAACAAACTGTCATATACAATAATATTTTAAAGGAATGACAAAAAAATTTAAATAAATAAATAAAAGAAGGATCAAAGAAGATCTGACAGTTTATGATGTACGCAGACAAACTGACAGTATCTGGAAGACTCATTTCTTTTTAACCTATTAATCTTGTGGTTAGATAACTTTCATTTTTACTTAAAGTGTATTTATGGTCAAAAATAAAAATGAAATATTCACTTGCACGCTGTGAATGTGAATGAACTACAAGTACCATCCCTACGGGGGTGAGTGAGTGCTCTCCTAGTCCAATATCAGAGGTGTGGGTAGACAATGTACTGAGAGTCTGCTGGATCCTGGAATTGCACCTGTGATTTGCCGATTGTGTGTGCAATGCTCTACAGACTGCAAAGTAAAATAAAAATAAATACACGTTTTACCATTTATTTTTTTAAAGGTGAACTTAGCCTTTTTAAATTCTATGACTTGTATTGACTATACCTTGTGAAAAGGCACTGTTGTGTCACAGAAGTCACACAGCCTGCCTTCTGAACTACAGGGGTGCTGAGAGTAGGAGTTTCAGGAGTCAGTGCTGGAATGATCGCCTGCAGTCAGCAAGCTGCTATTCCTTAGAAATGTAATCTAAAAAGCAGAGAAGAAGACACTGCAAAGCATGGAGGGAATCTAGGAACTTGCGGAACGAAATGGTCAGCAGACAGGCAGGACTCCACATAAAAGCATATTTTTCATGCAAGTTTATATTAGATTGTCAAAACTAACCTTGTTTTATTGCTTTTATGATGCTGATACTATGAAATGAAATTGTATTCGGTGACCACAGAACTCCTATAAAGAAGTATAGCCAGGGCTATTTTGGCTATTCTTCTCCTATGGATCACAGGAGTGCAGTTTTCTCTGTACTTCTGTGACCTGTTTTCACCCAAAAGCGTGCTAAAGCCGACATCACTCAGCTGGTCCAGGCTTGGGAAAGGATCCTGACTTTACAGTCAGGATCAGCCCAGATGCCCGGGCGGCAGCTGGCTGAGCGAGCCACTGAGAGACTAAGCCAGCCACTCCCGCCTCCTCCACAGCCATCCTTCTCTTTTAACACAGCAATGTTATGGGTGTTCACTAGTGGGATCTTAGTAAAAAACATGTTATGGGTGTTCACTAGTGGGATCTTAGTAACAAAAATGTTCAAAGACAGGCTATGGGTATATGGTTTGTACAATCTACAATCCATTACACAATTAGACTTGCATAGGTGTGCACCTTAAAGCTCAAAACACAGGTGTGTGTAATAAAATTTTTATAATATATATATATATATATATATATATATATATATATATATATATATATATATATATATATATATATATATATATATATATATATAGAATTTTAGCAGAGACTAGGGAATAAAATGTCAATTGCTGCAATATTTCATGTTGCACTGTATTTGCCCAGCAGTCTTTCAAATGCAATTTTTGAGGGGAATTTTTTTTATATTATAATATATATATATATATATATATTCCTTGGAACCCCAAACATATTTTTTATATATATAAAAAATATATGTTTGGGGTTCCAAGGAATTTTCTAGCAAAACATATTGATTTTAACTTAAGGAACAAGTGTCAGGAAAAGATTTAGACTTTAAGGGCCGGTTCACACAGCGAGGCGAGGCGACACGGCTCGCCTCGCCTCGCTCCCGCAAGTTGCCCCCGTTCTGTACAATGGAACCGTTCTGAGAGGAGCGACTCGAGTCGCTCCGACTCAGAAAAAAGGTTCCTGTACTACTTCGGGGCGACTTGCATTGACTTCTATACAGAAGTCCTCTGCAAGTCGCCGCTGAGCTCCCCGCAGGTCGCGGCGAGGTAAGTCGGAGACGCCTCGCTGTGTGAACCGGCCCTAAGAGTAACTTCCTGCATTTACATGTTGTTAAAAACTTGGCAGACTGCCTGCATTTTTTTTCTTTACACACAGAAGTGTATCCCTTTGATCCAGGAAGGAAGAGTTACAATGTTTCATGTTAAAAACTTGTCAGACTGCCCGGGATGTTTTCTACTTGTATAAAATAATCAGCAAACTCTGTTATAGAGATCGTCAGGGGGGTTGAATCGAGATCACAATTTAACAATTAATTGTGCAGCTCTAAAAATATAACTAACATACACACACACACACACACACACACACACATATATATCAAATACATTTTAAAATGTATTAAAAACAGGTCAGTAAAATAGTGGATGGTGTCAGTCAGTAAAGCAGTGGAAGTGTCCGTGGGGCAGTTGTTGGTGTCAATAGAGCAGTGGACTTTGCCAGTAAGGCAGAGATTGGTTTACGTTAATAATAATAATATAAGGATTAAATTATTATTATATTTTACTATAATAATTTTCTATAACCTTTTTTTTTTTTTTGGAGCAGCATTGGGGGGCTTTGGTGAAATATCAAGAGTGTAAACAGACCCCTGATGTCTCACTTTTGACATGGGGGGAAATGGACTGAGAACAGAGATTCCCCAATCCCTTTCTCTTCAGGCTCAGCTGCACCGGACAGTGAATGAATGGGAAATACTCTGAGCAACTTCCTGTTCATTCACAAATGGAAGAATCAAACTAGGTTTACTATGCTTCAGTTATGAATGAACACAGTGAGTGATCGGTACCAAACAGAAAAGGAAGGAGCCTGTAAATGACATTTACCAGCCCTTTCCCCACGCTCCATTCTGAAATATGCCCAGCAGCAGCCAGCAAAAGGAGGAGAGGAGGGAGGCCGCAAACGCTGCAGAGTGGGCGATACGGGGGGGGGGGTCAGGCAGCAGATGGTGATTGGGGTGCATATCTTTACAACAAATGTGGTGATTTAACCACCTCTCCTACTTCCAATACAGAATTTTGTGGTCCCACTCTTCATCTTTGTCGTTGATGGGAATCTCCTACTAAATCATGGGACTGAAAGTTTTTACCTCAAAACTGGTCAGCTGTGACATGCTTTGGGTAAAAAATGACCATGTGACGTGGTGTTAAAAAGGCATGTGGACATCATAAAATCAAGCTTGTTTTCACAGAAAGGGTTGCACTTTAATTTCTCCGCATGCTTTAGACAAAATGCCTGGTGAAGTTCTTTGAACAGTTTTGGTTGCTCTTCACTCCATAGCTATTTTGGCAAAGTGACACATGTGAAATGAGAGATTTTCGATATGGATAAATTTAGCTGTCCTCTAGAAAGAAAACACCTTTTAGATTTCTCTAGTAAAGCACAGGACACAATCTAATCAAAACAAAGCATTCTTGAGTCTCCCATTTACATCTCAGGCCTCACATACTATCTCTCTCCAGAATGCTTTTAAGAGCCTCTCAGCTACCTATCACTCTCCTCCCAACTCCTTTGCTCATCTCATAAAATCTTCTTCCACTTAAGATTTGGATGTTTGTGATCAGGAAGTACCTTAGGTTTTATCCCGACAAGGTCAGAGGGAAACAACAGCCATGGGTGTCAGGAGACATCTAAAATTTATTTTCCTGAAAGAAATGTACAGCACCATGTCCTGCATACGGCCCACTCATAAAACGTTTGTTGACCCCTGACCTTATAAATCAATCAAATTTACATTAGAACATGTCCTGTCAATAAGTTCAAAAAAAGTGACATTCACGTTCATGTTAACAGCTGGCTTTAGGATGAAAAGAGTGAATTCCATGATGGTCATCATGGCTGTGGTCCTACTTGTTGCACAAAATACTAGACAACGGACTTCGCTAAAGGACTTGTAAAGGCGGGGTTTTGTTTTAAATGTATTTTTTAACTTAAAAAGTGGAGGTCCGCCCACCACTGCAAAAATTAAAGGCCGGCAGCTACACATACTGCAGCTGTTGGCATTTAATAATAAGACACTTACCTGTCCTGGAGTCCAGCGACGTTGGCACCCTAGCTGATGTTTCCATCAGCTGTCGAGCGCTGCCGCCGCCACTGCGGGTGACGGAATCTGGCAGTGTAGCCTTACTGCTTCATGTCGGGAACCCCACCTGGGGGAGAGGAGGAGGGAGCCGAGTG
Organism: Lithobates pipiens; assembly: GCF_037356315.1. Classification (NCBI taxonomy): domain Eukaryota; kingdom Metazoa; phylum Chordata; class Amphibia; order Anura; family Ranidae; genus Lithobates; species Lithobates pipiens. The sequence continues at coordinate 164,769,954 of NW_027507790.1, read as the reverse complement.
GTGACGTCAATAGCCGTGGCTCCTGGAAGTGGGAACAGGATACCTGTCAAACGTGGCACATGAGGGGGGAGGAGACAAATGAGCAGAAGTTCCACTTTTGCTTTAAGATAAAAAAAAACCTTCTGTGTGTAGAAGCCTCCCCAGCACCTCCTAATGACTTACCTGAGCCCCAGCGATGTCCACGAGTGTCTTAGCTGTCCGAGACTTTTCTTCTGATTGACTGAGACACAGCAGAAGCGCCACTGGACCCCACGCTGCCAAATCAAAATCAGTTAGCTAATCGGGGGAGAGGGGGAGGGTCGGGGCTCTGTGAATGGACACACACAGCTGTGACTCAGCTCGGGTGCCCCCATAGCAAGCTGCTTGCTGTGGGGGCAATGAACAGCAGGGATGCGCCGAGAACAGGAGGAGCCGGGCTGCTCTGTGCAAAACCAACTGCCCAGAACAGGTAAGTATAACATGTTATAACATGTTTATTATTTATCGTTTTTAAACAAGATTTTACAATGGAAGGGGGGGTGGCTATCTGGCAACTATCACTGATACACTAAGCTCACATACGGAGGCGGAAGGAGGTGCTGGACGAAAGGGACGACAATAGTAGGCTGTGGCGCCCTATTCAAACTGCATACTCTGCTGTGGGGAATCAAGCAGGAGACGCAAGGAAGGGTGAGAGAGAGCAAATTATATATATATATATATATATATATATATATATATATATATATATATATATATATATATATATATATATATATATATATATATATATATATATATATATATATATATTTTTTTTTTTTTTTTATATTAATACATTTTTTGGGGGGGAGTTGCAGCTTATATTGTGACTCACAAATATTTCATGTATAAGTAATTGTATGTTATGTTTATGTTCACTGTTAGGAGTGGATATTTACTGTATTTTTTTGTGTGTGTATTCTTATTTTTACAATTAGCACAAAGTAAGATTTGATAGGTCGAGTGAATTAATTTTTCACACAGTACTAGCACTACTAGGTACTATCTATTTGGCAATTACGATTAACAGATTTATATGCACCTACTATTTTCTATAATTATATGTTTAAGTAGCAGCTAAAGATTTAGAGGATTTGATGTCAGCGTGGTGATGATACACTAAGTGAGCGGTTTAATTTTTGTGTATCCATTTGAAATATATAAGATTTTACAATGGCTTTAATGTGGTTTTAACTGCTCTAGGTTAAAAAACAAACAAAAAAACAAAACAAAACACAACCTTCTGTGTGCAGTGGCCCCCCTCAATACTCACCTGAGCCCCCTCACGATCCAGAGATGTGCACTATAGCGGAGCTTCCCTTGGGTCTCTCATTCCTCATTGGCTGAGACAGCAGCGGGAGCCACTGGCTGGAGCTGCAGCTCTATGTGTCCTATGAACACAGAGCAGGGCTTGGGAGTGAGCACACACCAGTGCCCTCAGAAAAAACTGCTTGCTATTGAGGGCACTGGCTGAAGAGGAGCCAGAAGCACCGGTGGGGGACCCAAAAAGGGGAGCATCGGGGCTGCACTGTACAAAACCACTGCACAGTGGTTGCATGTTATGTTAAAGAAAAAAATACATGCATTTTATTTTATTTTTTTATTGTGCATTTAGTTGTTTTTGTTCTAAGTGCAATAAACTAAAATTGGTTTTAATAAAAATTATGAATTGGGAAAAAAAAAAAAAAAAAAAAAAATGTATGTTAATCTAATGCTGGCCACACACTACTCAGTTCTGTGGCAATTTAGATGCTTTCAGTGACGTTGTTTCTTAATTTCCAGTAATGACAGAAAATGGTATGGGACCTGATCAGAGACACCCTCTAATGTTTTCCAACCTGAATTTTAGCATTTGGTCACATGGAACAAGGAAATTTGTGTTATTGGAAGCGGACTGAAATTGACAAAGCCACCATGTGTAGACAGCATTAGGGTCGGTTCACACTGGGACGACTTTTCAGGCGAATAGCCGCCTGACAAGTAGCATCCCGTTCTGTACAATGGAACCGTTCTAATCAGAGGGACACACAAGTCGCTCCAACTTAGAAAAAGGTTCCTGTACGACTTTGGGGGGCGACTTGCATTGACTTCTATAAAGAAAACGTTTTGCAAGACGCTGCGGCGGTTGTGCTGGAATTCGTGCTGCCTCAGTGTGAACCGGACCCAAGAGTCGACACAACACCACCAAAAAAAAAAAAAAAAGAAAATTTTGATTTTAGATGGAAAAAAAGGTCATGGTGTACAAGGTCTGAAATTGAATAAAGGGGGGAATCTGGAAATCAGCTGGAGAAATAAAATGCTACACCTCCTTTTAAAGCGGTTGTAAACCCTGGGGGGGAGAAAAAAAAAAAAACATGTAAAACAAAAGGCATAATGAGCCAGTATGCAATGCAGACTTTAGAACAAAGCCCTTCAGTGGCACTCGCACACCGCTGACATATTCCCGTGTTTTTTTCCCCGGGTTTGTGGGCTCCATAACGGCGATGCTGTCACTGTGCGTGGGAGCGCCCGTTTGCGGCATGGGCTCTGAAGGTCCGGCACGGTAAGCTGGACTTGCAGAGTGCATGCGCCGATGACGTCATTGGCTGCATGCACTCTGAATATCTCCTAAACAGTGCAAGTTTAGGAGATATTCACAGTACCTACAGGTAAGCCTTATTATGGCTTACCTGTAGGTACAAGTAAAAAAATAAGACTTTACTTCCACTTTATAATTAGAATACACGAGGAACAAGTTATAGATTATGCCCTGAAGCACTAGCAACTGCTAAAAAAAAAAAGACCAATGAATCACTATCTAGATTTATTTCCATAACTCTATAAAGATATTGCTGATAAATGGGAATTGGGTTGTTTATTAAAATACTCATACTTAAAGTTGAATGTTTCTAGGCAGAGAACATAAAAAAAGAAAATCCATCAATCAACGCCCATCTAAACACAACGCGAGTGCACAATGGCTGACCCAGGGTTAGCCAACAGCCTTTATAGTGACATCTGGCAAATATTTGACATTAGCAATTTTTGCCCCCTCATCCTTCCTTTCTTCCTGCTTTCATGACATCCCAAATACTAATAAAAAGTAAACATGCATGCAAGCAATAAAACCTAATGTTTGGCAAAACTATCCTTGAAAAGTAAAATGTGCAACAGTTTTCCCTGAATTCAGCCTCGACCCATCCCCCCCCCCCCCCCCCCCCAAAAAAAAAAAAACACAGAATAACTGGGCAGCACTACAAATCCAAACATAATAGGATCAACCAATACCTAAAGTACTGCCAGCTATTCTACTAATGGTATCCCATAGCCTTGAACATGGATGGAGGCCACATTATCCCAGTGACTTTCTTTATAAACCATTTACAATTGACCCTGGGTCCAATGCTTTGGCATTTTATTACTCTACGTTCACATCATGCAGATGCAACAGAGGATGTGGGCTGTTCCCACATGTAGGACAGCCTATTTAAAGTGGCTGTATACCCTTATTTTTAGGCAAGGCTTACCTGTAGGTAAAATTAATATCTTCTAAACCTGTATGGTTTAGGAGATATTCCCTTTGCATGCAGCCGCTGACGTTAGTGGCGCATGCGCTGTGAAGGTCCGGCAGACGTTGACCTTGCCAGAAAGAAGTCTCCCGCTCACGCATTTGCGTGAGTGATGACATTGCGGCTCCAGCCACTCACAGCGCTAGAGCCGCGAACCTGGAAGACACGCCGAGGGGAACCGTCAGCTCCCTTGGCGTGGACCAGGAACAGCTGCCGACGCCTCGTTCTAAGGTAAGCATTTCATAATGAGCTAGTATGCAATACTCATACTAGCTCATTATTCCTTTTGCCTTACAGGTTTAAAAAAATAAAATAATTTTTTTAAAGATTTGTGCGGTTATACAACTGCTTTAAATGAACTGCCCTACGTGCAAGAAACACACAAAATAATTCCCTGACCATTTTGTAAAATTTTAGCACCAAACCGCATGGTGCTCCAGAATCAAGCCTTTTGATTTGATTTGGCAGATGTGTTGGTGCCATTAGCCTCCTGCTGACCATTCACAGTAAATACTCTGAGCGAGTGGCAGGTGTAACAGCTCCCAGGTTTGGGGCGTGCGCCCCCTGCTGTTATGGGACACAACACATGTTTGGCAGTAGCTTTCAGCCAATGATTTTGGCTGAAACCTGCTGATTGGCTGTGTCCAATCATACACAGTGTGTGTTTGATTGTGTTTACAAGCATTAAAAGAAAAAAGGTTAGATTAGTAAGTAAACGACCAGCTGAGTGATGCAAGCCGACAGTGGACATCAGTCTGCTGTTGGCAGCATACTGGTCACAGGAGTGCAGAACAAAGTACACTCTCTTGTCCCACTGGAGAAGTAGGGCCAAAAGAGATCTGAAAATTAATGTCACTGCCACGCATCTGCTAAAGGGTAGCACATTTCTGTGCGTGTCAGGAAAGCAGGTGATCTTGCATACGTTCCAAAAAACTCAAAAATATAAACATAGGCTTAAAAAGACTGATGCAAGATAAGTAAAGCGATAGTAAAGGCTTATTTTTTTAGGGGGTTAAATATAACAAACACGTTATACTTACCTGCTCTGTGCAGTGGTTTTGCATAGAGCAGCCCAGATCCTCCTCTTCTCGGGTCCCTTCCTCCTGCTGAGTGCCCTCACAGCAAGCAGTTTGCTATCGGGGTACCTGAGCCGCTGCTCTGTGTGTGTCAAGGCTGGGCTCGGCCCTTCCTTCTCTGAGCTGGCCACTCAGCTATCGGGTAATTTCCAGCTCCTATCTCTCCACAGTTACTCAGCTGTTGTTCATATCCTGCTTGTTAGTCCTGCCTACTTAAGCCGCCCGGTCCAGCGTGTCTCTGCCTTCGCCTTGGTCAACATCACAAGAAACATCTCCTGTGTTCCCGTTTAAAGGCTGGCTTTGCTGACATCCCTTCTGGCTCCAGATCCTGCTTGCTGGCTTGGCTGACAATCTGTTCTGGTTACTGAACTTTTGCTATGTTTTGACTACGTTTGTTCGTTTTACTTTTATTATTAACCACTTGAGATCCACGCTATAGCCAAATGACGGCTACAGCGTGGATCTCCTTTGCCGGGACTACGTCTATTGACGTTGTCCCGTGCACGAGCGGCCTGTGCGCCCCCTGAGGGGTGCGCGCGGTGCACTCTGTGATCGGCAAGTCCATGAGACTCGCCTGATCACCGATCCGTGCAAGGGGTCGATCCCGACCCCTTATCACGTGATCAGCTGTCAGCCAATGACAGCTGATCATGTGATATAATGGAGCCGGTAATCGGCTATTATTCCTCCTCGCGCTGAGCATCAGTCCCGATCACGGCCAGCCCTGCTAGTGCCCACCTGCCCCCTGCCAGTGCCCACCTGCCCCCTGCAGTGCCAAATGTTTAAAAAGTAAGTGCCCCCCGTCAGTGCCACCCAGCAGTGCCCACAATCTGCCTCAAAGGTGCTGCACCCCAGTGCCACTTATCCGTGCCCATCAGTGTCATCTACCAGTGCCCAGCAGTGCCGCCCATCAGTGCCCAGCAGTGCCACCTATCAGTGCCCATCAGTCCCATTTATCAGTGGTACCTATCAGTGCCCATCGGTGCCGCCTTATCTGTGCCCATCGGTGCCCACCAGTGCAGCCCATCAGTGCCCACCAATGCAGCCCATCAGTGCCGCCTAATCAGCGCACTTCAATGAAGGAGAAAAATGACCCGTTTGCAAAATTTTATAACAAACTATTAAACATGATTTTTTTTTTTTGCATTTTTTTTGTTTGTTTAGCAAAAAATAAAACTCCGAGCTGTAACTAAATACCACCAAAAGAAAGCTCTATTTGTGGGAAAAAAATGATAAAAATTTCATTTGGGTACAGTGTTGTATGCCCGCGCAATTGTCATTCAAAGTGCATCAGCGCTGAAAGCTGAAAATTGGTCTGGGACTGAGGGGGGTTTAAGTGCCCAGTAAGCAAGTGGTTAAACAAGCGTGATTTAACTGTACTTCTGTCTTGGTCTGATTTAATGGTTTCTAACAGTGTATCCATTCAGACAAGGAGCTGCAGGCCCAGTCCACCCCTGATAGCTCATTCGCTTTGATCAACAGCAGCGAGAACTAATGGCGCCCACTGCTGTCTCAGCCAATGAGGAGGGAGAGTCCAGGACAGCTGAGCCTCTTGTACAACATTGCTGGATTGATAAGGGCTCAGGTAAGTATTAGGGAGGCTGAGGGGGGAGCTGCACACAGGTTTTTTTTTCCTCATACATAGAATGCATTAAGATAAAAAAAAATAAAAAATCTTCTGCCTTTACAACCACTTTAAATATTTATTCAATGACAACAAACTGAGCCTACTCTTCTCCACGTCCACCCAAACCATTGTTAAAAAGTAATTTGGATACATTTGTTTTGTTTTTTTTATTTAAATCAGTTTTTTTTTTAAATAAAATTTATTTTAGTAAAATGCTTTTGGAGTAAAAAAATCTATCTAAAGATAGTTTTCTATTTAAAATACATGATTAATTTAGTTTATTCAGCATGAAATGGATCTTAATTATGTTGCATGAGGCTGTATATTCTTCAATATTTACATTTTTGCTAAACACATTTAATAAATCCAAGCTCTGCAAGCTGATATAACACGCACTGGCAATGTTATTGATTTAAATAAAAGAATACGAGTAGTTTGTCAACTATGTGGGTCGGTTCTGATATCGCTGCTTTACTAACCTGACAGCTTATTATTCTAAATAGGAAATCTTCATTTTGCTTGCAAATATTAAAGATTCTAACTACCAGCAATTTAAAGAGCACCTGTCATTTCAGATCCATCATCGCAGCGCCTGTTAGTGGGCATTCACTCACCTTGTTGTCCCTGCCGCATCACCAGCCGTCCCATTAAAGTGAATGTGACTGTCGGTGAGTCAACAGCAGGTCAGAGGAGGAGCCCCTGCAGGACAGAGATAACAGTTGCTCTTCAAAAATTATGATTTAAATAGACTTGATTTATCGTTGCGATCACCATTTACATATGTGTGCCGGACTTTTAAAAAAAAAATTGGCACTAGAATTATTATTGCTTTTGTTTGGATGTTCGCAATGATTCGTGTGCAGAATTTTTTATTATTATAATACAGGGTTTATATATGTATGCATTTGCATCTGCGCAAAAGCACAGAGTGCTTTGACTTTTTTTTTTTTCCCTTTTATTTAATTTGAGTAAAGAGCAAATGACGTAAACACTTTACCATGTGATCAGCTGTGTCCAATCACAGCTGATCACGTGTCCAAACACAGCTAATCAAATGCAGGTTATTGGTATTTCTTTCCTCAGTGCTGTCACTGTCTGAGGAAAGGAATGCTGATAACTGGCTTTACCATGACAGGGGATATTTACATCAGGGCACTGATCATCAGTGCAGTATCATCAATGGAGAAGAAAAATTACTTATTTACAAAATTTTCTCTTTTTTTTTTTTTTAGCAAAGTGTAAAATGGGTACAGTATTGCATGACTGCATTTCCTTGCAGAAGGCACTATAATCTCAAAATATGTTAATAACCAGCCAGAGATAGTGTTTAGGTGATGACGGTCTATCAGGGAAGTCTGGTCCACAGTCATCATGCACTTTCAGAAAATGCCTGACTTGAACTCATCATTGCACATCCATTACATATGCATGTACGGGACACCCCATACATCACATACAAGCACATGGACTGGATGCAAGAGGTGGATCAACAGGAGGAGTGTGCCAGGACAGGAATATGTGTATCATCTCTGCTTCCTTTCACCACTCTGCAGATCATAGATGAGAAGAGGGTACAGCAGTGGAGCAGATGAGGGTACAACAGTGGGGAAAATGAGCAGGAGGGGTTCAGAGGTGGGAGAGATGAGAAGGGGGTTCAGCATTGGGACAGATGAGCAGGGGGTACAGTGATGGGCCAGATGAGAAGGGAGTTACAGTGGTGGGACAGAAAGCATGGAGGTAGAATGGTGGGGTACATGTGAAAGGAAGTGTATTGGTGGGACAGATGTGTAGGGGTTCCAATGGTTGGGCAGGGAGGTTACAGAGGCGAGACAGATGTGCAGGAGGTATGTGCAGATGAGAATGGGGGTTACAGTGGTGGGGCAGATGAGAATGGGGGTTACAGTGGTGGGGTAGTAATCTGAGGTGTGAAGGTGCAGGAATTGGGGCTCATCTGAGATGTGAGAGTCAAAACTCGTTTACAGCATTTACTTTATGAAAAATTATTTTCATGATTGAGAGTGTGAAGTTGGCATTTTGTTTTGTTATAAAATCGGCAATTTCTTTGAAAACATTATTTCGGCACACTATGCTCAAAAGTTTGCCCACCCCTGGCCTAGAGGGAGATTGCTATGATTTGCCATCGCTATATTACGGAGCTAAATCACTTATATTAGGAATCATTTGAAAAGCATTGATTTAACAGATAGAATATACACATTGTATATGAGAAATGCAAGATATTTTTATGTATTGTTGTTGTTGTGTGGTCCTTCAGGATCGCTGGGCTTTTTCTGATCCACTACCTGGCTTAGTTGCATGGTGAAACATTTGGGAGCCCCTGGCGGATGAGGAGACCGTCCTTCTCCTTGATATCCGTCCGATGTAATCCATTATTTATGGGCAGGAGGCCACACAAATTTCATTGAAAGTGTGACAGCGCTGACAATTGGCCTGGGCAGGAAGGGGAGAAAGTGCCCGGTAGGCGAGTGCATGCGTGTGTGTGTGTGTGTGTGTGTGTGTGTGTGTGTGTGTGTGTGTGTGTGTGTGTGTGTATATATATATTTTTTTTTTTTTATCTATGTTTTTATATTAGAAAAACTGCTACACAAATTGCCACACCCACCATTTTATTCCTATTTGGAGGGTTCTAAGTAGCTTTCTAGCAGAAGCCATAGGTGCCGATTATTCTAGGCATATCAGAATCGCCCTGGGGGTGAGGTGGGTAATACATATAAGCCGGGTGTGCTGCACCTTCAGGAATCCAGGAGAGAGAAGCTGCCAGTGACAGATCTGCAGTCCTGAGCCATAAAGGGGACACCCATGTCTGTACGGACAGGTAATAATAAGAAGCTCAGTATCAGTACACAGTACAGAAGATCATACAATACACGGAGTACACACAGCGGTACCATCCCCCGTCCACACACAAAACTCACCATGGTTCTACAGATCCACTCAGCCACATCACACTTCCAGGAGAGTCGCTGCCGTGACGTCACCTCCGCCTCTTGTTATTGGAAAATGACCATTACCAGCTTTCCAATCAAACATGTCCCCGGCGGCCATTTTCCTGTAGCCTACAAGTCCCTGTCATCCACACGTGTGCTGAGCTCTGACAGACGGCTCCTGCACTGCAGACACTTAGTACCGCTTCTTCCCCCTCACACTTCACCCTGCTCACGGTTGCTATGTGAGGTGACGTCACTGTAATTAGAATTCCCATTGGCTGGGAGGAGACCGCGCTGTTTTTGTGGATCCGGAAGAGAGAAGTTGCTGTGGTCAGTGAGGTAGGAGAGTCTCCTCAGAGGATTATAATGCGGACCTGTGTTCGGGGTTATTATACATGGCACCCCGGCACCCCTCTGCTCACTTAGTGAGAAGTGTCTGGAGCGCAGCCAATCAGCTTCTACATTTTTCTAAGCTATGTGGGAATAAAAATGAAAGGCAGGAGCTGATTGGTTGCTATGGACAATGGCAGCAGGTGAGATAGAACTGATCTCACTTTGTATTAATCACTTCAACACCAGCCACTTTCACCCCATTCCTGTCCAGATCAATTTTCACTTTGAATGACAATTGCGCGGTCATGGAACACAGTACCCATATGACATTTTTTATCTTTTTTTTTTTTTTGACAAACAGATTTTCTTCTGGTGATGTTTAGTCATCACTGGGTTTTTATTTTTTGCTAAACAAATGAAAAAAGGCTGATTGAAAAAAAAAACAAAAAACATTTTCCTTCATTTCTGTTAACCACTTCGCGCCCGCACTATAGCCGAAAGACGGCTCCAGTGTGGATGCTATCTGCCGGGGAGGCGTCCCTGGACATCCTCCTATATACTTCCGCAATGCGCGCTCCTGAGAGCACGCATCGGGGAAGTTCTGTGCTGGACCCTTGGACACAGCCAATCACAGATTGCTATAAACGGCCGTTTACAGCGTGATCGGCGTGTCCAATGAGATATGATCTCATATGTAAACATATGAGATCATCTCTCAGCACCGCTCTGTGTGAGGAGGGAGAGATGAATGTCTGCAGCGTCCGTAAGTTACAAAAAAAAAAGTAAAATAAACTGCCATCTGCCCCCAGTGCCACCTGTTAGTGCCATCTGTCCCCAGTGCCACCTGTGGTCAGTGCTATTTGTCCCCAGTGCCATCTGTCATCAGTGTCATCAGCGCCACCTGTCAGTGTCACGTGTCATCAATGCCACGTATCAGTGCCATCTGTCATCAGTGTCACGTGTCATCGATGCCACGTATTAGTGCCATCTGTCATCAGTGCCACGTATTAGTGTCACGTGTAAGTGCCACCTGTCATCAGTGCCACATATTAGTGCCATCTGTCAGTGTCACGTGTCATCAATGCCCCGTATTAGTGGCATCTGTCATCAGTGCCATCTGTTATCAGTGTCACGTGCCATCAGTGCCACGTATCAGTGTCATTGTCCTGGTGCTCCAGGGCCTTCAAAAGTGTAATAGGTAGTCAACAAGTTAGATGTGTAATTTATGCTCCTAGAACACCTGATGGCGCTCCCTGCATGTTGGGCCTCTCTATGTGGCCAGGCTGTGAAAAAGACCCACACATGTGGTATCATAATACTCAGGAGGAGTAGCAGAATGTATTTTGGGGAATTATTTGTGGTATACACATGCCATGTGAGAGAAATAACCTATTACAATGACAATTTTGTGGAAAAAAAAATAAAAAATATAAATCTTCATTTTGCAAAGAATTGTGGGAAAAAATGACAACATCAAAAACCTCACTATGCCTCTTACTAAATACCTTGGAATATCTACTTTCCAAAAAGGGGTCATTTGGGGGGTATTTGTACTTTCCTGACTTGTTCGGGTCACAAGAAGCGAGATAGACCACCAGTACATCAGATGTGATCAATTTATTAGGATTCACACCACAGCTTGTAGACTCTCTAACTTTCACAAAGACCAAATAATATCCACTAATTTGGGTTATTTTTACCAATGATATGTAGCAGTATAAATTGTGGCCAAAATGTATGAAGAAAAATTAATAATTTGCATAATTTTATAACAAAAACAAAGAAAAATGCGTTTTTTTTTCAAAATTTTCAGTCTTTTTTCATTTATAGCGCAAAAAATAAAAACCCCAGAGGTGATCAAATACCACCAAATGAAAGCTCTATTTGTGGGAAAAAAAGGACAAAAATTTAATTTGGGTACAGTGTTACATGACTGAGTAATTGTCATTCAAAGTGTGAGAGCAACGAAAGCTGAAAATTTGGTCTGGGCAGGAAGGGGGCGAAAGTGCCCAGTAGGCAAGTGGTTAAACAATTTTGCAAATAAATAGTTTTTCTTCTCCAGTGATGGGCGCTGACAAGCCGCTATGATAAGGCGACACTGATGGGGCTGCACTGATTATCTGTGGAAATGTCCCCTGTAACTGGAACGCTGCCTCTGTACACTGACAGTGCTGAGGAAAGGAAACGCAGAGAACCTGCATTTGTTTACATGCGATCAGCTGTGATTGGATACAGCTGAGCACATGGTAAAGAGCCAATGTTATTGGACGCAGCTGAGCACATGGTAAAGAGCCAATGCTACTGGACGGAGCTGAGCACGTGGTAAAGAGCCAATGTGTCCGAAGGACCCAGCTCACCACTGATTGCCGCGCTGCGTGCCACGATGTGCAGGATGTCACATGCTATCCAGTCAGAACAACAGAGGTGTTAAAGTAAAATTAACCTTTTTTTTTTTTTCATTTTGGATAGAGAAAGGGGTCCCCTGTCAGTTCTTTTTGCCATCCGTGTGCTGTAGGTGAGACTTCTCACTTCCTGTCCCATAGCCAAAACAGGAAGTGAGTGAGTCCCTGGTTGTCACTAGAACTAGTTGTCCCCATTGGAATATTTCCCCTCTATTACTATTCTGATGTCATTTTCTTTTACTTTCACATTTTAATGATGAAGGTGAACAGGACACAGAGAGGGTGAGTCTCAGTAATACAAACTGGCTGGTGTTCTAATCCTTCTCAATTCTATCCAAAACTAAAAACTAAAAGTTTTGCTTTTAGACCCCTTTCACACGGGGGCACTTTGCAGATGCTACAGCGATTAAATATAGCGCCTGCAAAGCGCCAGAAAGAGCCGCTCCTCACACTCCAGTGTGAAAGCCCGAGGGCTTTCACACTGGAGCGGTGCGCTGGCAGAACGGTAAAAAAAAGTCCTGCTAGCAGCATCTTTGGAGCGGTGAAGGAACGGTGTGTAAACCGCTCCTGGCCATTGAAATTGGAATTGGGCAGCGCGGCTATACCTCTGGCAAAGCTCTGCTGCAGCGGCGCTTTGCAGTGGTTTTAACCCTTTCTCAGCTGATAGCAGGGGGGTAAAACTGCCCCACTAGCGGGCGAATACTGCTACTAAAACGACGGTAAAGCGGCGCTAAAAATAGCATCTAAGGGGCCTTAGTTGTACTTTAATCCCCCCTCCCCCAATGTGTTCCTGCAAAGCTGTGTATTCCTCTGATTACAGTATACACATATCCACATACAGCGGGATCCTGAAGTGATATTTTTATAAAAATCATTTTTTTCAGTTAAAATGAAATTTTACCTAACCACTTTCTGCCAAGTCACATACCTGTACTTCATGTCATTTGACTTCAAGTGGTTGTACCGGAATTACGTCTGAAGCTGAGGCTCCCTTGTAATAACCGATGCAGCTAAGCAGCTGCTCAATTGTTATCACAAGCAGCAGAAGGGGACCCCCCCCCCACCTTTCCTGCCTGAGCGACCAGCCGACACATCCCCCGGCTGGACGGGGACCCAAAGAAAGCCGGTATCGGCTTTGATCGGGTCTCGAATGTAGTAACTTGGAAGCGACGTCTTGACATCACTTTGTGTTTACTGGAATTTTAAAGGCACCAGTTCTAAAAGAAAAAATATTCAAAAACAAAGATCTTAGCATTTTGAATGCAAAGGAGGGATTTAGGGAAAAAAGGATATCAATTTTGTTTGGGTGCAACGTTGCACGACCGCGCAATTGTCAGTTAAAGCGACTCCGATTTTTATTTTATTTTTTTATACCAAAAATATGTAGAAGGATATATATCAGCCTAAACTGAGAAAAAAATCACTTTAAAAAAAAAAAATGGGGATATTTATTATAGCAAAAAGTACAAAATATTGTGTTTTTTTTTTTTCAAAATTTCCGCTCTTTTTTTGTTTATAGCGCAAAAAATAAACAGAGGCGATCAAAATGCCACCAAACGAAAGCTCTATTTGTGGGGAAAAAAAGGATGTCAATTTTGTTTGGGTACAGCGTTACACGACTGCGCAATTGTCAGTTAAAACGACACAGTGCCGAATCGCAAAAAATGGCCTGGTCATTCAGCAGCCAAATCTTCCAGGGCTGAAGTGGTTAATATTACTTAATGTTTCTTAAAACACCTTTTTGAAGTCCAGATCTATGTTAGAGTATAACTAAAGGTAAACTTTTTTTTTTTTCTTTTAAGATTTGGGTAGAGTGGTAAAGGGTTAAAGGAATGATATTCTCTCACTTTTTCAATTGAGTCTACAGGACAGGAAGATAAGGGAAATTATCCCTAATGGGACACAGATAGGGAAAAAAGTCCCCTTTTCTAAGCAAAATGGGAATAAAAAAATTGGCTTTAGATTACTTTAATGATTATAGAGATGCATTGATTGGTGTCTGCCTAGACTGCAGCTTTAAACAAAGAGAAAAGTGAAAAGATTGCAGCCTAGTTTGTATCTGTTCCAGGGATCTGTCAGGCCTTGTTATTTATCGATAATAACCTAATAAACATGGGAAAATGTTTGATTGTGATCTTCCAGTGTGGATTGTGTCAACTAGTCTCTTTGAAATATTCGAGTTTAACCACTTGAGGACCAGCATTTTACACCCCCTTCCTGTCCAGTCTATTTTTCAATTTTTGGAGACCAAGCATTCTTCTGGTGGTATTTAACAACTACTATTTTTTTTTTGTTTGTTTGTTTGCTTTTTAAAGTGGACCTTTAGTCATTTTTCAACTTTCCATCTATTAAATCTTCTGCTTTTGTTGTTTTAACTTTGGATAGTAAAACATTTTTTTTTCTGCCAGTAAATACCTTATACAGCCCACTTCCTGTTTCTTGTCTGGTAAAAAAGCTTACAGCTCTCTCTCTATCTCTCACTCTCAAGAGAGTTTGCCAGGAAGGGAGCAGGGATGAATCATAAGAGGGCCAATGAGAGCTGCAGAGCTGGAAGTGTGTCTGTGTAAATCCAGGAAGTGTACAGGCTGCAGCTTTAGCTGCCCACAGTTAAGATGGATGCAGCCAGACTCAGTGGAGGGAGATTTCTGCAGCATATTTGGCAAGTTCAGAATCACATTATATATAAAATAATATGCAAAATGTTTGGAGGGAAGCTTTCGGATGGCAAAGATGTTTTTATTACATATTATGTGAGCAGACTGCAGTCCCTCTTTAATATAAAAAGAAAAAAATACCAACAACTAAAAAAATAAAAGTTTCCCTTACTTTCTGTTGACAAATAAAATGCCATCACAGAATAAAACCCCAAGGTGATCTCAAAGTGAATGGATGAGGAGGTGGGGGAGGGGAAGTTGAATGGCATTATCTCTTCCTCCTATTCACAGAACTAGATGCATTGTGTGATAGTAGTACAATGAGTCCTATGAATGGAGGAAAGGGCAGATGGGGGCAGGCAAGCAATGCAACTTTTGTGAGTAGCAGCAGCTCCTGTTATCCTCTATAGCAGGCGGAATCTCAGGGCAGGATCTGGCTGCAGTGAAGGAGCAAGATTTTTATCAGAAGCCGCCTCCTGTAGGTTTTAAGTTATTAAAGCGGGAGTCCACCGGGACTCCGCGTTTTTTTTTTTTTTTTTTAAAAGCCAGCAGCTACAAATACTGCAGCTGCTGACTTTTAAAATAGTGACACTTACCTGTCCAGCACGCCCGCGATGTCGGCACCCGAAGCCGATCTCTAGATCGTCTGTAAGGTGCTGCCGCCGCCATCTTGGGTATGGGAATCAGGAAATGGAGCCTTTCGGCTTCATTTCCCGGTTCCCTACTGCGCATGCGGGAATCGCGCTGCGCAATAAGGACGGTCCCCGCTGCCTCTGGGATCTGTGTGTTTCCCAGCAGGCAGCGGGGCACTTGCGGAAAGGGGCGTAATCTACGCCCCTTTCCGCAGAGAGCTATCCCGGAAGTGGGTGCAGAATACCTGTACTGTACAGGTATCTGCACCCCCTCCCCCCTGAAAGGTGCCAATTGTGGCGCCGGAGGGGGGGAGGGTTCCGATGAGCGGAGGTCCAATTTAGGGTGGACCTCCGCTTTAAATATATACAAGGATTCTTGAGGTTTTTTTTTACCTTCCTTCAGGCATTATAACTGTATAAAGCTAGCCTTAAAGTAGTAGTAGAGGCTAAAGGTTTTTTACCTTAATGGATTCCCTGTATTAGGGTAAAAAAAAAATCCTGAGCCCGATCTTGAGCCAGCACTGAGCCCTAGAGCAGCACCACTACTCTCACTCTGTCTTCACAGGGACTGAGGCTGCATCGAGAACTATTGGCTCCTGCTGCTGTCAGGGAAATCCTGTGAGGAGGGAGAGGGGGGCGGGGCCAAGTCACACTTGTGCCACCATAGGAACAGGCATTACACAGATAAGAGGAGGAGCCGAGAGTGCTGGAAGGGGATCCCAGGATTGGGGTCACTCTGCGCAAAACCATTGCCACACAGCAGGTCAGTTTACCATGTTTGTTTTAAAAAAATAAAAAATAAAAATAAAATAAACCTTTACTATCACTTTAAGGCCTCATGCACGTGGGTATGCGCCAAATATGTTGCCAGAAATTGGCAAAAATGAAAGCCTCTAATATTGTGTTATTTGCGCGGCCCCTAGCACTGGCATTTTGTCTGCCCATGTGCATGATCCCTAAGTCTTAACCACTTCAGCCCCGGAAGTATTTACCCCCTTCCTGACCAGAGCATTTTTAGCGATTTGGCACGCGTTGCTTTAACTGACAATTGCATGGTCGTGCGACGTGGCTCCCAAACAAAACTGACGTCCTTTTTTCCCACAAATAGAGCTTTATTTTGGTGGTATTTGATCACCTCTGCGGTTTTTATTTTTTACGCTAGAAACAAAAACAGAGTGACAATTTTGAAAAAAAACGCATTATTTTTAACTTTTTGCTATAATAAATATCCCCCAAAAATATATATAAAAAAAACATTTTTTTCCCTCAGTTTAGGCCAATATGTATTCTTCTACATCTTTTTGGTAAAAAAAAATCGAAATAAGCGTTTATTGATTGGTTTGCGCAAAAGTTATAGCGTCTACAAAATAGGGGATAGTTTTTATTAATAATTTTTTTTTTTTTTTTACTAGTAATGGCGGGGATCAGCAATTTTTATCGTGACTGTGACATTTTGGCGGACACGTCGGACTATTTTGACACATTTTTGGGACCATTGGCATTAATACAGCGATCGATGCTCTAAAATTGCATTGATTACTGTAAAAAATTTCACTGGCAGTGAAGGGGTTAACCACTAGGTGGCAGTGTAGGGGTTAGTTGTTCCTAGGGGCCTGTTTCTAACTGTATGGGGGCTGTGTGTGACACCACACTGATCACTGCTCCCAATGACAGGGAACAGACGATCAGTGTGCTGTCACTAGGCAGAACAGGAAGATGCTGTTTACATCGGCATCTCCCCGTTCTTGAGCTCCATGACACGATCGCGGGCATCTCCACGGCGATCGAGTCCGCGGGACCCATGATCATGGAGCTCTCGGCAGGTACATTACTTTGCCCAGCCGTGCCATTCTGCCGATGTATATTTACAGGAGCCGGTCGGCAGTTAGCCAATAAAGGGTATTACTACAAACATTCTGCATTATAAAATAACAATAAAACCCCTATAATTTTTCATTTCTGAGGTGAACAAATTGAGTGTCAATCCAGTACTTTGCATGCAAAACCATATCCAAACCATGCTAGGACTCCACCATATTCAGTGAAGCTTCCTGATGACATTTTAAAACGAAATGTACGTTGAGGCGCACTTCCGGTCACATCACTTCCGGGTCCCCTTGGCTTTCCCAGTGTCGGGACCAGGCACTTTTATGTTTTGTATTTTTTTTATAATAAACAGTATCATGCTATTGGCTCCGCCCCCTTTTTATTTTGCTTTACTGTGATGTTGCGGAGGAGAGGAGCACTTTGGATACACTTTAAAGAAGTGGCATAAAGGATTCAAGACCCACCACACAGGTGTTTTATTGATCTTCTTTTTAATTAAAGGGGTCATATCTTTCTGGTGAGTGGACATCCAACTGAGCACTCCTGGGGGGTGATTCTGAATACAGTTAGTTGGTGATGGTCTCCCACTATTTTACGTGAAGATTGAATATAGATTTGTTGAATATTTAAAAAGGACACTCTGATCATTTATTTTATGTGTGCTTAATTCATCCAACAATTTTTCACTTTTTTCCAATAAAGATTTTTATTGAATTTTCAAAAGTAAAACAAGAATATTCCAGTTACATATTGAAACTGTGTTGTCATAAAAATACCTATATAGGATACCAAAATAAAGAAGAAATGCGTAAAGTTACCATCAAATACTATAATCAAACTAGAAACTCCGAGACTCAGTTCACACTGGGGCAACTTGTCAGGTGACTTAGCCGCCTGACAAGTCGGGCTCCATTCTGCACAATGGAACCGTTCTAATAGGAGCGACACAAGTCGCTCTGACTTAGAAAAAGGTTCCTGTACTACTTTTGGGGTGACTTCAGGCCACTTGCATTGACTTCTATACAGAAGTCATTTTGCAAGCCGCTGCTGAAGTCAAGTGCAGGTCGCCTGAGGTAGTCGCGCTGCAAGCCGTGCTGCCTCAGTGTGAACCGACCCTTAAGGTGTTTAAACATTTATATAATCCCTATTTACCACAAAGGGAACTCGCTGTAAACGAGGGATTGTAGATTAATGTATTAGAAAGCAGAGGAAGGAAAGGAAGAGGCAGGAAAGGGAAGATGGTTGGAAGTTACCATACTAATCAGAGTACTTTGGAGAAGTTAACGGTTCAGAAACAAATTGAATAGTTCTTATTATTTTCCTGAAAATTTGAAGCCCTAGGAGGTAAGATCCATTCGTTACAGAATTTAAGGAATTTTGCTGTGGAGCCCTTTTTGTGCGCTAACATTATTTCATAGTGAGCCTGAGTGTTAAGTCTCCAAATAACATCTGATAGGTTAGACGCTAAGGTAGATTTCCATATTTTAGTTATGGTGAGTGTTGCGGCTATTAGAACATTAGCAACAATAGTTCTCTTTTGTGGTGGGTATAGGTCTAGCTTTAGACATAATAAGGTTGTTTCTGGTGTGAGTGTCTTTTTAAGTTTCCTGTGAGGGACACAATAAAGGAGAAGGTTGTTTTCCAGAAACTAGATAAAGCCTTACATCCCCATAGTGGATGTATTAAGTTGGCAGTATGGGGATTACATCTCCAGCATGTGGAGGAAGAAGAGGGAAATATTTTGGAAAGTGGCCTGTATGGGGTCAGATCCCAACGATTTAATATTTTTGGGGCGTTTTTTTAATGTTCAATACATGATGATGATGTACTTTTCCCATGAGAAGGTTTGAGAAAGGTCTTTCTCCCATTTAATCATATTTGTAGTTTTTGTTTAGAGAGGAGTTTATAGATATGGGATGTGCCTCTTTTCTTTCTGCTTTTATAAGAACTGAGGAATTCCCATAATTCGCAAGGGAGTTCTAAATTCTTTTTGAGGTTAAAGTTTTTATTAAAAGTTTTAGTGTTAAGCTTATTTGTGATTCTGGTTTTATGTTCATCAGGTAAGTGATAGAAAAAGTTGATTCCCTGTTTAGACCAGGATGTTATATTAAGATGCGCTTTGCAATACTCAATAACTCTTAATGGTATTGGAATGTGAGCTGGAACGTTTATTGGTTGTAATTTAGTTAAAGGAAACTTCCAGGTTGATAAGGTAGATTTAATTGTTAGGAAATTGGGTATATTTATTTTTGGTAATAGGTAGTGAGCTATTGCTAATGAAAATAGATCATTTCCTCTAGTTATTTCCCTTTCAATGTTCAACCACAATTTATCATTAGAGTGCATAAACAAAAATCTCATTTGGTCCAGAAGTGAGACGTGATAATATAGACGCACATCAGGGAGGTTCATGCATCCTTTGATTTTAGCCATAGCCAAAATTGATAGTGCAATCCTTGTTTTTTTTTTTCCTTCCAGATCAAGTTGTTTAATTTTTAGTTGATTTGTGTAAAAAAAAATGTTGTTGGTAATGGGATTTTACATCTCCCCGTTCTGCCTAGTGGCATTTTAAATGTTGCTATCCTTCCGATCCAAGATAGCTGAGTTTTTTGTATCGATTGGTTAATTTGGGCTAATAGGTTGGGGTAGTTAACCTCATATAGTTTAGATGGTGGGTAGGCAAGTTGGATTTCCAGGTAAGTCATAGAGGGATTATCAGAATTTTATCTAGAATTTTGTCGCAAGTTGTCAACTTGATCTGGTGTAATATTCATAGGTAAGACAAAACATTTGTTAGGATTCATTTTATAATAGAAACTGATGCAGAGGCATCCAGGGCATTCCTTACTTCACTTAGTGAGGTGTCAGGTATGGATAATGTTAAGATGATGTCACCTGCAAATAGTCCTAGTTTATGGTCTACTTGTCCGATTTTAATACCTGTGATATTGGGGTTACATCTAATGTTTATTGCAAGGGGTTCAATTGCTAACGAAAATATGATGGGCGATAGAGGGCATCCTTGTCTGGTTCCATTAGATAGATTAAAGCTTTTAGAAATATTGCCTTATGTGAATACTCTGGCTGTAGGTACCCTGTAGAATGACATTATGACTTCATAGATTAATCCAGAGAATCCAAATTTCCTAAGGGTCTCCGCTATATAGCCCCAATGCACTCTATCAAATGCCTTCTCTGTGTCTAAACTAGGAGCAAAGAAGGAATTTGGTTATGATCTATATGATTGAGCAGGTCAATCATTCTTCTAGTACTATCTGGGCCTTGTTGTCCTTTAATGAATCCTACTTGGTCCGGTTCAATGAGATATAGGATTTTAATTCTAATAATCGGTTGGCTAGAACTTTAGCATTAATCTTTAGATCAGAATTGAGTAATGAGATTGGTCTGTAATTAATGGGTGATGAAGGGTCTTTCCCTTGTTTTGGTATTGTAATAATTGCTTCAAGCATCTCCTTGGCAAATGAGTGAATATTCACAGTGTAATTAAATCCTCTACATAGATACGGAGATAAAAAAAATTCAAATGCCTTGAAGTATTCGCTGGACAAGCCGTCTGTTCCAGGGGCTTTATTTAAGGTCAACATTTGAATGACTCATTTATTGGTTCATTTAACTTTTCCAGGTTAGTGGAGTCTATAGTAGGGACATTCATCTTATTTAGGAATTGAGTTATATCTAATGGTTGAGGTTGGGGAATATTTTGGTCATCTTTTAGATTGTATAAACCTTCATACGATTCTGCAAACGTGCCTGCTATATTTTGTAGGTTGTATATGACTATTCCTGATTTATGGTGAATTGTTAGATGAATTTTCTGTTTTCTCTGTCTGTTACGTAATTGAAAAGCTAGACATTTATCCACTTTGTTCCCTTGTGAGTAGTGATTTAGTTAAAAAAATTTTAAGATATTTTTTGTGGTAGGAAATCGGTATTGCTTGAAGTTCGTTTCTGGTATTGTTAAGTTGGCGAAGAGGAGGATGTTTAGGGGAGGCTTTATGTTCTTTTTCAAGTTTAGAAATTTTGGTTAGTAGATTGCTTACTGCCTGTGGTCTTCTTTTCTTTTACCTAGAGGCCATTTGGATCAGTAACCCTCTGACGTATGCTTTATGAGCACACCATACACTAGAGACAGAGTCATTATCATTTAGTTTAAAGAATTCTTCCAGTCTTTCTTTCATCACTGTCAGAGCTTCCCTTTGAGATAGGATATAAGTATTGTTTCCCTAAAGTATATAGTTGTTTTTTGTTTCCCTTAGGTTAATGACCATTGAAATTGGGGCATGGTCAGACCATGCTATATTATAGATACGGGCATCTGTGAATTTTTTTGTAGGAGAACTCTGCTATTAACGAAGAAATCAATCCTAGAATAGGACTTATGAACATTGGAATAAAAAGTGAAGTCCTTTTCTGTTGAATGGAGGCACCTCCATGGGTCATGGAGGTCTTCTTGAGAGAGGATGTCTTTCAACCCCTCCCTCTTGGATTAAGATCCTTTAGTGGTGCCCAGAAGCAGATTCATTGTGGCATTAAAGTCTCCTAATAAAATAACATTACCTTTCTGTATTTTTTTTCTTATTTTGTTATTTTGAGTACTTTTTGGAGGAACTGTTGTGGGTTTTTGTTAGGTGCATAAATGTTAGCGATTGTCAATATTGAGTTTTCAATATTTGCAACCAGGATGACATATCTTCCCTCACGATCAATTTTGGAATCAATAAGTTGAAAAGAAATTGAGTCTTTGATCATAAGGATTCCTTTTTTCTTCCTACGACTGTGAGATGAGAATATATGAGGAAATTTTAGGATGGGCGAAATGAGGAGGGTTATATGTTAAAAAATGTGATTCTTGATTGCACAGGATGTCGCTGCCAAATTTGAAGGCGTCATTCGTTAGGGCTTTTCTATTAAATGGGCTATTGAGACCTTTCATATTCAGTAATAAAAGGTTTAGATTAGCCATGTTGTATATATTTCTCATGTGTGAATGTCTTAAGACTTAAAGATAATAGAACCATAAAGTTATTGTGAGTTCCAGTGTAGTTGTAACTTCCATTCAGAGAAAAGATTGTCCGAGAAGTCTTGAGGAGGAAAATAGTAAGAGAACGAGACTTGTGGTCTAGAACAAAGGGAAACATATAGCCAAGCAACTCTTGTGTTCATTACAACTTGCACTTTCAGTGAGGGGACATGTTTAGCCTGAAGTTAGAGGTTATGAGATTTCCCTGTGTAACAAAAAGCCTGAGGTGGTTAGGTTGTGGCATTTTTGGAGGAACAGGGATGGTATGGTCTTCATTTATGGTTAGTAAACGGATAAATCATCCACGACTAACATTCCATTGAGATGTAATTTTTTCCTTAGGGTTTTTACTGGAAGAAATGTTTTCTTCATTGGGGAGTAGTCCCCATGATTTCAGCGTTTTGAGGCCTTCTTCGATCGTGTAGATTGAGTAAGACAAGTTATTTCTTTCTATAACCAGTTTAGTTGGGAATCACCATCTATAGATTATTTTATGGTTTTGCAGTATTTTAGTGATAGAGTTCAAATTTTTACGCACTAGGATAGTAGGATGTGCAGTGGCTTCGGCAACTTGTGGGCTCTATCAACCACTATTTCTTGACTTTGTAGAGCGGGAATGAGATCTATAATAATTTTTTTGCAAGAATTTTTTCAGGTCATTATTTTTGATGTTCTCAGGGATGCCACAGAATTTGACGTTGTTTCGTCTAGATCTGTCCTTGAGGTCTGCTGCTTAACTTCCTCTTCAAGTACAAAATGGTCATCCACTAGTTCGTTATGAGCTTCAGTAAAATCGGTCATTTTATTTTCTATGTAGTCTATCCACTCTTTCATCTATTTCTTTTATTTCCATTTTGGATTTTTGCATATATGCCTTCATGTCATGCTGAATTGCCCCTCTTAGTGTTTTCAGAACTTATTTCATATGTCGATAATTGCTTTCCAGAGGTTTGGCGACAATCCAACTTTTTCTCATAAGGGTTAACAACAGCAACAGAATCACCGGCAATGTTAATATCACTTACTTACTTATCTGAAATAGACAACTTTCTTCTCTGCTTCACGGGGCTGGAGCTGAGTCTGTTGTATCTCTCTCCCCACAGAAGGAGCTGCCTGCTTGTCTGTGTGAGGGAGGAGAGGCCAGCGCCATATTCCTTCCTAGGAGATTCACCCGGGCTGTTGAAAGCCCCTAATTTGCGGGGTTTCGTCCGTGAATTACGTTTCCCCATTGCAGGGGAGAGGTTTTCTGTGCCTTCCAGGGTATTACTGTGTCCTCAGGCACGCTGGATGTCGCCATTAGTTGCTTCAGGGAAACTCAGAGAGCAGGAGCTCTATTGATAATCGGCCATTCAATTCCACCAATGGCCACGCCCCCAACAATTTGCACATTTTGACTATGTCACGATTCCCTATTTATCACGTGTGATAGTAGTTAAAAAATAATAATAATAAAAATGCCATAAATCTATCCCCTATTTTTTTTACCAAAAATATGTAAAAGAATACAAAACTGATGAATACATTTGTTTTTTTTTACATTTTTTTATTAGATGTGTATTATAGGAAAAAGTAAAAAATATATATTTTTTCAAAATTGTTGCCCTTTTTTGTTTATAGCGCAAAAAATAAAAACCGCAGAGGTGATCAAATACCACCAAAAGAAAGCTATATTTGTGGGGCAAAAAAAAGGACATACAGCGTCGCACGTCCACGCAATTGTCAGTTAAAGTAAAGCAGTGCCATGTCGCAAAAATAGCCTGGTCATTAAAGTGGTGTTGCCACCAAAAAAATAAAACTACTTAAAATTCTTTAAAAAAATCGAAAAAAAATAATTGGCAAAAAAAAATTTTTTTACTCACCTCTAAATACCGGTTGCTAGGGGGTCCCTCGTAGTCTGCCTTCTTCATTGCCCGGGCTGGTGACATCACTTCCCCTCGCGCCGCACATTCACCTGGGACCTGTCATGTGTCCCAGGTGACTGTACGGCGTATCACGGCGCCCTGCGCCGCTCGCGCATGCGCAGTGGGTGCCCGGCTGTGAAGCCACAGCCGGGTGCCCACAGTATGCATGACGGCGCCGCGAGCGGAGCGGGGAGCGAGGGGGGGCTTCGTTCCCCCACATCGCTGGACCCTGGGGCAGGTAAGTGTCCGATTATTAAAAGCCAGCAGCTGCAGTATTTGTAGCTGCTGACTTTAAATTTTTTTTTTTTAGGGGGTACCCCACATTAAGGGGATAAATCCTTCCTGGGCTGAAGTGGTTAACAGAGGTTTGCTTATTTACTAGCGCCCCCATTTCACGTGTATATATATATATATATATATATATATATATATATATATATATATATATATATATATATATATATATATATATATATATTATGCATAATAGACACTACACTATCAGGGGGCAGCTTACATTCACGAGTACTAAAACCATTTTTTATTATTATTTGTTTATACACCTAAGGGTGAGGTACCCCTTAACTGTTATAGCATCTTCAGTGATTATCACATAATAGCTAGCCCAACCGTGAGGCCTGAAGGAGTTGACTTAAAGAGAAAGCGGCATTAAAAAAAATAATGGGTAATTACATTTCCAAAAGTAATGCGTGCCATGACTTTGCAGCTGTAAAATATCTCGAAGTTGTAAAGATGGGTAACAGCTGTTTAAAGATGTTTAACATGCCCTTGAGAACACTACTGTGAGTGTGTCTTAATGCTCCCCCACACAAACGAACTATAAAACCTCTTTGCAGGTTAACAACATTGTGATAACAGACTGGAGCTCATTTTCAGACCATAGGTTACTAGATGGGGGAAAAATATGTGGTGCACCATCTGTTACACAGGAATCCTTCAGCTAACTTTCATCAGCTTTAGGAGAACTTCAAGAAGTGCATTCAGCTTTATTTACAAGCCCTGTCAGTTCCGTTTGTTCATTCATGATTGCCCTTCCCACTAGTGTTTAGTCCTGTTTATAGTTTCACCTTCTTTTATAGGAAGAGCTTCACTGAAGATACAAGATTCTCTGTGTTAGCAGCTGGTAAAGGGGGCTCCTTAAGCCTGCATTCACACTTCTGCAGGGTGTTGTACATATGCAAATGTTTGCATTTTTCATGCATTGTCACACTTTGAGCATAACTTCAATTGACTGTCCTATATGCAACAATCCCAGTAATGTATCTTTTTTGGGCTTTGTGCATTTTTTTTAACCCCAGGTTTTGCCAAATTTTTCATGTACAAAACTAGGGCTGCAACTAACGATTATTTTCATAATCGATTAGTTGGCCGATTATTATTTCGATTAATCGGTTAATAACCTTAAAAAAAAAAAGTGGGTCAAAGTGACGTTCATTTTCAACCACAGTGACGGGAAAATTTAGAAATAATAGAAAACTTCTTAGTCAAAGGAATTTTCAGACAGTGTATGTGGTTTTCGTTCAGAAATTACATTCATTTTAAAAACAAGTGAAAATTTTAAACAAAATTCTTTCATTCAGCGAATGTACAAAGATTTTTTTGCCTGAATATTCTCATCCGAAAATTGATCTGTGTGGCCAACATAAGGCTCCGGTACACACCTATGCAGTTTGCTTTTGATCTGTTTCTGCAGTGTGTTTTGATTTTTGCAAATGTGATTTTACTGCAATTTGCATTTTTTTTGGGCAGATGATAAAACACAAATTGCTGCAAAAATGCATTACCGTATATACTCGAGTATAAGCCGAGATTTTCAGCCCCTTTTTTTAGGCTGAAAGTGCCCCCCTCGGCTTATACTCGAGTCACGGAGATCAGGTAGACAGACGGCGGCCATTCCACTATTCAAAAGCCGCGCCTCCCTGTCTGTGATAGGCGGAACACTCAATTTCCCAGCAGTCAGTGTTCCGCCTATCACGGACATCCGCTCATTCTCATACTACGGACGAGGATGAGAGGATGTCCGTGATAGGCGGAACACTGACTGCTGGGAGATTGAGTGTTCCGCCTATCACAGACAGAGAGGCGTGGCTTTTGAACAGTGGAATGGCCGCCGTCTGTCAGACGAGGAGGAGAGGTGCGGCATGGCACACAGAGGCTGCAGATTGGCACAGGTAGGCAGGGATGGACACAGGGATGGACGGGACACAGGGATGGACGGGACACAGGGATGGACACAGGGATGGACGGGACACAGGGATGGACACAGGGATGGACGGGACACAGGGATGGACACAGGGATGGACGGGACACAGGGATGGACGGGACACAGGGATGGACACAGGGATGGACGGGACACAGGGATGGACACAGGGATGGACGGGACACAGGGATGGACACAGGGATGGACGGGACACAGGGATGTCTCACCCTCGGCTTATACACGAGTCAATAAGTTTTCCCAGTTTTTTTGTGGTAAATTAGGGGCCTCGGCTTATATTCGGATCGACCTATACTCGAGTATATACGGTACATTCTTTTCTGCAGCTTCTCCATTGAAGTATATTGAACCAATAAAGCAACATTTTGCGTTAAAAGTCTCTGACCCTTTCAGATGTGAACGTGTCCCATAGGAAACCATGTAAATGAACTGTAGTGCATTTATAGAACCAGATCTAGCATGTTTACTAACATAATGGGGATAAAAAAAAACTAAAATTAGCCCTTTATAGTAGAAAAAGCAGATAGTCATTACTGGAAGGGGTTCATTTTTTTACTGTAGAACAGTGAAAGTAATATTTACAGTAGCAATTATTTGCTCTATTTGTATTATAGAGGGCTCATTTTAGTTTTTTTAACCCATTATGTTATTGGCCGATTAATCGATTATGAAAATAGTAATCTATTAATTTCATAATCGATTAGTTGTCTATTAATCGATTAGTTGTTTCAGCCCTATACAAAACCATGCAAGTTGCAGCGCTTGGGCTGCCAGAAACAATGAATGACACCGCAAGCTTGACATGCAAGTTTTGCGTATTTTGTGAATGCTCGCAAAATCCACAATTTTGTGTACAAATGCTACACAATGTTATGCTACAGAAGTGTGAATGGATGCTAAAGGTGCCAAGTCTGAGTAGTGTCTGGTCCTCACTAGGAGCCTCCTCAAGGAGGTATGGATTTCTCTGCATCACACTTTCAGGTGGAGGCCCTACTGGTAACTACTAACATGCATGCAGAAAACCAAGGCAGACTATAAAATTTGCAGCACAAATGAAATCCCAATAATAAGCGGTGGCAGGCAGAACCATAAAACTGGAACCACTCTGAGCAGGCAGAAGATGATTGAACAGCATAATGCAGTTGAAAGGTTGAGTTTGTTTGTAACCAGTATTACCAGGGAAGAGAACAAACCTTTTCACTCCAGCAGTGTTCCTGTGCCTGAACTTAATTCTCACTTTATACCAGCAGATGATATGCATTTAGAAACTGAACATTTGGCCAAATGAGCAATCACTCTGAGCCTGAAATTTAGCTGTTCCGTTCATTATAAATCACCTGACCAGTGGTTATGCATTTTGTCATGTGATTGACATTGGAGGGAGCTTGAAACACTAGTTTCTGCAAGAAAGTTACATTTTAAAGCACCTTTTTTGTATTTATTGATTTATTATAGGGAGAGAATGTATGTTTGAGGGATGATTACTAAGAAAAAGTTGAAGCTAAGGGCTGAGAAAAAAAACTCACTAACTTGGCATGGTTGCACAGCTTAAATTATATCATATATGAGAAGTGTCCCTATGTTTTATATCAAGGCTTTGCTAAGACTCTAGGAGCCAGCTGAAAAAGTTAGAAGCCAGTTTTTTAACTCCTCTGCCCAGCACCCAGAACTGCATGTCTGGGGCATCGATCAATAAGAATTGCTCATGTCTGATGACAAGCGAAAAAAGAACAATATTTAAACAAAATAAAATATAAAAAACAACTTTTGGTTTGTTATAAGGTTTTGCAATTACGTTTTTTTTCTCATTCACTGATGTGCTCTGCTGCACTGATGAGGCAGCACGGAGGTTGGAACTGATGGGCACTGATGGGCAGCACTGAGGTGCAACTGATGGGAACTGACAGGTGGCACTGATAGGCAGCACTGAGGTGGCACTGGTGGGCACTGACAGGTGGCACTAATGGGCACTGATATGTGGCACTGATGGGCAGCACTGGCAGGTGGCACTGGATGGCACTAATTGGCACTGGCAGGTGACACTGGTTGGCATTGGCAGATGGCACTGGCAGGTGGCACTGGATGGCAATGGCAGGTTTCACAGCCGATAGTGTAACTGTGTGAAACTGAATGCTCTCTGCAGCGCCGTGGTGTGTGAAAGTGTATGGAGAGAGAGAGGAGCTGAAAAATTTGGCGTGATGTCAGAGGTGGTCGCCCATCCTGACATGCAACCTCAATTTTTTAAAGCTCCTCTCTCTTTCCATACAGTTTTACACACCGCGGTGCTGCTCTGCCAACAGAGTGTGGAGAAGGGAGGAGGAACCTCTCGTGATGTCAGCGGCTGCTGCGCTGCTCTCTTCCTGCTCCATTCCCACTACCACCGCTAATCACGTTACCAGACAGTGCTTTGTGTCTGGAGGGCCTACGAGGCCCGTGAGGTCCCTCCACTTTCCCGGCCAAGACCCCACAGCCCGCCCTGTAGCAGAGGCACCTGTTACTGACAAAAGCCCAGGCGCCAGGGCACAATTTCTAGTCGCAGCGGTGACCTAGCGCCTAGGATTTGTCGAGCTCTGTTTTATATATTGATGCTAATTATGTGATTTGGCAGTGTGCGGAGAGCTAATTGATAATGCTCGGCAGAAAGTTCTGTCTACCATTGCTAGCTTCATACAATATCAGGCCTAAAACCAACCTGAGCTGACGTTTCCATTTCGATGACTTAAATGGCTTCTCTGTGTTAATGCTCCTAATGTAGTTTGTATTTATAGTTTGTGAAGCTGCAATTTAGTTCTCATTTTCAATAACTTTCTAAATATTATTTATCTTTTTGGTCCTAATGTCTGTAGTTACCACTGCTAAATGAGACCTGATCATTGTTCTTTGACTTCTCATATTGCATGTACAGACTCATGTTCCTGTTGACCTTTGTTGGTTTCCTTGAGATGCTATGTTTTGATATACTCTATCTTGTACGTGCTGTTGTATACTCTATATTGGTGGTCTCCAAACAACGGCCGAGGCCCAGATGGGGCCTTTGGTTTGCCTTTGTTTGGCCCTTGGGACATTATTCCCCCCACTGATACAAGGCACTCTTTGTTTCGCTGATAGCATTATTCCTTCCACAGACACTAATGATGAGGCACTAGTCCTCCTACTGACTGCAGGCACAATGTCAGCTGGTCACCAAGCCTGAATAATGTTTAGTCCCACTGATGCCCGAACATTTTCTACTCTCCCTCCGACCTCTCTGAGGTCTGAAGGACTGTATATTAGCCATTTGTTTAAAAAGTTTGGGGATCCCTGCTCTTTACCATTGCTGCAAAGAGCTCTTCAGGGTCTGTCAAAAAGGTAGTCTATGCCTTTCTGTTCTTCAGAGTGATTGTCTATCACATTAATGGATTAACATAAAGGATCCAGAGATGGGTTGGTGTACAGCCAGTCTTGACTTACAGGTATCTCTGTTGCATATGCTCAATTAGAATTTACTATGTTTGTGACTGATGTTTTTCTGAAGCCCAGAGCCCCTAAACAGCGAACGGCATTGTCCTCATCTATGGGTGTGGTAAGGGAATTTATTTGATCTTGTAATTTGAAATTTTTATGAAAATGTAATAAACTCCTGTTTTATAAATTAAGTCTGTGTTGATGCCGCATAGTTTGATATAGTAACCGCTTTTTGAGACTACAATTCTTTTATAAGGTCTATGTCCCCAATCAGTCTTTTTTCAACCTATGTAAGTAATGTAATTTGGGTAACAAAGCACTGCTTTTCTATCCTATTCAAAGTGGCACTGGAGCAAAGCACACACCTATTCTGTAAATAAATTATAAGAAGGATATATTTGATTCTTTGGTTTTGGTATAATCAGATTTTATTTTATATATAAGGCTGGTCATAAATTACTTAATTTCCCCATCCACACATTTGAGGTGGATGGGGGACACTCCCCGATCAGATATTGTATTCTGACAACATGGAGGTTTCCCTGCCATATGAATACACCGATCTACGCTGCTGGCAGTAGCCTGCGGTGCTGATCAAGTGGCAAAAAATCCGACAGGCCAGTTCTACAGACCTTGACCAGTAGATCGACTTCTTTACAACCACCCTGCCCATACATTAGAGCTGCCCGATTCTGGACAAAAATGAGAATCACCATTTTTTTTGCTCAGAATAAAGATCACGATTCTCAGCATACCATCATCTTTCACATTATACAAAAAAGTGGCTAACTTTCCTTTTTTTTTTTATTCATTGAAGTGTATCTTCTCCCCAAAAATTGCATTTGAAAGACATACAATATTTCAACGATGGCCATTTTATTCTCTATGGTTTTTGCAAAAAAAAAAAAAATATATATAAATATATATATATATATATATATATATATATATATACATATATATATATATATATATATATATATATATATAAAGAATACTGATTTTAACTTGTAAGCAACAAATGTCAGACAAAGGCCTGGTCTTTAAGTGGTTAAACTGACCTCATTTGCAGACAGAAGTTCATCCCTTTGGTTTAAAAGAACCAAATGATACATGGTTTCTCTTTATCTCTCAGCACTAAGCAATGTTGAAAAGCATTTGCCGGATGGTTGCTTTTTTTTTTTTTTTGACAGCTGTGAACAGAGAACTGCTCTGCACTTGCTAGATAAATCATAGAAATGGCATATTAAGATCGCGAGGGGGGTTGAATCAAGATTGCAATTTTTTTAAACTATTAATCATGCGGCTTTACCATACATGGATAAAAATTTGGCCCTGCTGAACTGACCGAATTTCAATCCATGTATGGCTGGCTTAAGGGAAACATACAGAAATAGACAATTATTACACAAATAACAATAATCAGAATAGTGCTTTTTAAACTAGTACAATGGAAAGGCAGAGCTATTACAAAATAAGTCTAACTAGACAGCAGCCAGTATTATTCTTCTTATTATTCAGGATTTATATAGAGCCAATAGTTTGCGCAGCGCTTTCCAACATGAGGGCCGACAGTACAATTACAATACAGTTTCTTACAGGAGGAATCAGAGAGCCCTGCTTGTTAGAGCTTACAATCTAGGAGGGAGAGTCAAGTGATACAAAAGGTAATAGCTGTGGGGGATGAGCTGATGGAGAAAATAATTGTACATTTGTTAGGTGGGGGCAAAATAGGCTTCTCTGAAGAGAAGGGTATTCAGGGATCGTCTAAAAGTGGACAGAGTAGGAGATAGACAGATTGGGGTAAGACTAGGTTTGGGATGAATTGGAGCAGAGACTGCGAGCCAGGCCTTCTGGTCCATGTCAGTGCCTGACCTCACAAATGCGTTTCTGGAAGAATGGTCAAACATTCCCATAGAGACACTCCTAAATCTTGCGAACAGCCTTCCCAGAAGAGTTGAAGCTGTTATAGCAGCAAAGGGTGGGCCAACTCAATATTGAACCCTATGGACTAAAACTGGAATGCCATTAAAGTTCATGTGCGTGTAAAGGCAGGCGCCCCATGCTTTTAGTAATATAGTGTGTATATATATATATATATATATATATATATATATATATATATATATATATATACTGTATAAACTAAAAAGATTCCAGAGCTGCCTGTTTGTTTTGGGGAACCCTGTAAGCGGCACCTTGTTAGCCAGGAAGTGATCTCAGTTTAGTTAGTGGCTCAGACAAGCAGTTGTTTTACATGTTCTATACTGTGGACTTTGCTGATCAAGGTCTTCCCACTGTGAAACTGTTTGTTTGCTGCATCACTGAATAAAAGTCCAGGCAAACCTGCTTGGACTGTTCTGGGGTGTCCCAGTCTCATGCATGGTTTACCATTGCTGCTTCTACCGCTTCTACTCTCTACATATGTATGTATGCAGTATTTTTTACATTTGAGGTTTGCCTGAAATATTGTATCACTATTGTACTTTATATCCATTAAAAGTTGCAAATAAAGTGGAATTGCACAGCATCTGAGCATCACAATCAAAAATGGTATTTAATTCATTTTTAACATTCAAACTCACCCACCCATCCATCCATCCATGTCTTTGTGTTTAAAGCGGAGTTCCAGTCATTATAAAAAGTGTAACTGCTGACTTTTAATAAACACACACTCGCCTGTCCTGGGATCCAGCGATGTGGCTGCCTGAACCCCCGGTTCTTTCCCTCGCCTCTCCCCGACATCACAAGTGTGGGCACCTGGCTGTGACAGCTTGTGACAGCCGAGTGCGCACTGCGCATGTGCGAGTCGCTGTGCCTCCTCAATGGCTGGGCAATCTTCTGGGACCTGTGATATGTCCCAGAAGATTGCAGGGAGGAAGAGGGAGAGAAGATCTTCTGCTTGAATCTCCTTTGAAAAACACCCTCAGCATTTCTGTCCATGGCCATCTTAAGTAAGGGCAGATGATCCATATAACATTGACTTCCTGAAATCCATCTGCATGTAGGCAGGGGGGTCTGCTTGTGCCTTCCCTCCTGAAGACTCCTAGGATGTATGACATCATTTGCCTAGGCCTTAAAAACAGGAAGTAACTGAATAAAAAAAAAGTTTAAAAAAAGTAAATATGATATACTTTCCTAAATATTTACTAATGCTAGCAGCATAAAGATTACAAATGGTCAAAGTTGATTGAGAAAGTGAAGTTCCACTTTAGGTACACTTTTAAAGGATGAGTGTAAGAATACTCAAACCCTACTGAACTGTGATATAGTCCCTGGGCAAGTTTCTGATTACCAGAAATGTATTCTGTATTTTCATTGGGGGATTCTAATCCCAAAACCGTGTCGGTGACCCAGAACAGCTCTGCTCTTATGGACTGGTGACGATTTCCTTTTAACTTCACAAGTCTCTTGCTGCTTCTATGTGGTCAGAAAATAACGTAAAGGAGGAAGCTTTCCCCAGACATGGTGTCTGTTCTATACTCATGTTAATAAAAATACCAGCGCAGAGCGCCTCTGAGGAGCAGTACAACATCTAAACTGGAAGTCAGATATTTTCCTATATATGAGATATTACATTTCATGCATTATTCTTGAGACACTTCATTATATCCAGTTTAATGAACTACATAAACATGATCCATTTACACAATACATGGTGTGTAGCTTTGTACAAGCATGGTTCTGTTATAGTAGATGGATAATTGCACAGCAAATTAGGAACGGGTCACATTTGGCAGTTGTGACAACAACATTAGACATCTACCCAAGGAGAGGGCAGAGTATGAGAATCCATGGATCAGAATCTTCTCTATAGCTCAGTCTGTGATCCATATACACAACTAGAAAATGACTGACGGTGTTTATTGATGCGCTACTGTGAACCAGATTTTTCAAATATGTTGCATGTAAATACAGTTATTAAACATGGAGAAAAATGGAATGGCCGCACACTGCAACAAAGTGGATGTTGTTCAAGTAATCTTTATTGTCACCATGCCAGACGGATGTCTCAGGAACACCGCTTGATGCGTTTCACACGAGCAGTTTGTGAAATGAAAGATTACTTGAACAGCATCCACTTGGTTGCAGTGTGCGGCCATCCCCTTTTTCTCTGTGTTTGCTATTGATGGTAGTGAGCCAGGACCAGGGGCGGACTGACCATTCGGTCACTCGGTCACAGCCCGAGGGCCCCGGCCACTAGGGGGCCCCATGAGGGTTGTCAGCCATAATAAAAACCAGGGACAGTATGTAAAAAATCAGTGTTTTTTTTTTTTTACTTCTGTCCCTGAAATGTCCCTTACCGACATACTTTTAATGTAAAAATCCCGAGATTGTAGTTGCCCCGCCTCTCCACTGCCTCCTCAGCCAATGGGAAAACAGTGTACCCGCCCCCTTCTCCAGCGCGGCTTATTTGAGATATGAGCAGGAGATGCCGACAGCTGGAGGAGAGAAGAAGAAGAAGAAGGAGGGGACAGCCTGCAGCCTGATAGAAGGTAAGCAACTGAGCTGAATGTATTATTATGAGTGGTTTACCCTTGTCAGCAAAGTGGAGGCTGTGTTTGCTCTTCCTGTCTCTGAAGCAGTTAGATCGTTTGTCTGAGGAGAAGTGAACTGCTTCTGGAGGAAGTACATGTGCTGAATGTCTCCCCCCCAATCTCTGCTACACCTCCCTACTCATTACCTGCCCACCAGTACACAGGCACAGTCCCCTCCCATGCATTACTACTTCCTGTGTCTGTGAGCTGCTGGGGTACTACAAGTCCCAGCATGCCAGGAGATGGAGGCAGCAGTGTGTTCCATCAGACTTTTTTGGGTTAAAAGTCCTGGTGTGTGTATATGTATACTGTATGTGTACTGTGCATGCTTGTGTTTGTATACTCTGTGCATGTGTATATACTGTGTGTATGCTGTGCATGCATGTGTATACTGTTTGTATGTATGTATGTGTGTATATATATATATATATATATATATATATATATATATATATATACTGTGTGTGTGTGTGCAT
Source organism: Lithobates pipiens (assembly GCF_037356315.1). Lineage (NCBI taxonomy): Eukaryota > Metazoa > Chordata > Amphibia > Anura > Ranidae > Lithobates > Lithobates pipiens. The sequence goes on along the minus strand of NW_027507790.1, from coordinate 164,735,247 downwards.
ACTGTGCATGTATGTGTGTGTGTGTATACTCTGTGCACGTGTATATACTGTGTGTGTGTGTATATACTGTGCAGGCATGTGTCTGTGTCTATACTGTGCACTACTATGTGTGTGTATCTACTGTGTGTGTATATATATATTATATAAAATATACTGTGTGTGTGTGTATGTATGTATGTATGTATGTATGTGTGTGATATATATATATATATATATATATATATATATATATATATACATATATACTGTGCACTAGTGTGTGTGTGTGTGTGTGTGTGTGTGTGTGTGTGTGTATACTGTGCAGGCATGTTTCTGTGTCTATACTGTGTGTGTGTATACTGTGCAGGCATATGTGTGTGTGTGTGTGTGTGTGTATACTGTGCACTACTGTGTGTGTGTGTCTGTAAGTATACTGTGCACGTGTCTGTGTGTTACTGTGCATGCGTGTATGTATACTGTGCATGCGTGTGTTTGTGCATATACTGTGCATCTGTGTGTACTGTGCATGCGTGTGTGTATACTGTATGATCCATGTGTGCTCATTGCCGCTCAACAGAATTTGATCAAACAATCCTGTGCATGTCAAAAGTGTCCCATCTGTCTGCCATAATGTCGCAGTCCCGCCGTCATTACTAGTAAAAAAATAAATCTATCCCCTATTTTGTAGACGCTATAACTTTTGTGCAAACCAATCAATATACGTTTATTGTGATTTTATTTTTTAACAAAAATATGTAGAAGAATACATATTGGCCTAAACTGTGGAATTTTTTTTTTATGTGTGTGTGTGTGTGTGTGTGTGTGTGTGTGTGTGTGTGTGTGTATCTATCTATCTCTCTATCTATCTATCTTACTTTTTTTTTTTTTATAGTATAAAGTAGAAAATATTGCTTTTTAAAAAAAATTGTCTGCCTTTTTTCGTTTATAGCGCAGAAAAAATTAAAAATCCCACAAAAGAAAGCTCTATTTGTGGGAACAAAAGGACATCAATTTTTTTGGGTACAACCTCGCACGACTGCGCAATTGTCAGCTAAAGCGACGCAGTGCTGAATCACAAAAAGTGCTCTGGTCAGGGAGGGGGTAAATACTTCCGGGGCTGAAGTGGTTAAGACTCTCCCATTGACCATGCCCATTGTTCGCCATGGTTCACTATGCATGCCACAGATCAACATCTCCCTGGTAGGGGTGCCAGTGCAGTATTTTGGCCAGGGGCCCATGATGTTAAGGTGGCACTGCCCATGAGAGGCTTGTGGTGCCTTTACTGGGTCACCAGCTCTAGGTCTCCTGCCACCCTGCATGTCGCCGAGCTTGGTGCCCCTCCTCTAAAAAAAAAAAAAAAAAAAAAAAATGGCTGCCACGTGGCGGCCATCTGTAAGGCTGGGGGCCCCATAATCTCTTATTGCCCGGGGGCCCCATAAGTTGTCAGTCCGCCCCTGGCCAGGACGAGCCCTTCCATTGATCTGCTGATCACCCGAATGCTTGAGTGGTGTGTAAATTTTTTTTTTTTCTGGACTGAATACAAATATTGCTGGTCTTATTGAAGTGCAGACCATAAATTTATGAATTTTACAAAAAGCAGAAGGTTTTGTGGGAGAATAATAATAAAAAAAAAAAAGCATTCAGCAACCTTTCACCTTGCCCCTTTCCCTATTTGGGTAATCTATCATTGCTCTTATATCCTTTTATGCTGTTCCACATCTGCAGAATTCCAGAGGCGTGGACGGGAAAGGGAACTGCCAACTATAATGTTCAGCACTGAATTCACTAAAACTAAAATACTGCACCAAAAATAGCAGTAAAATAGTGCATGCGGTAGTTTCCAAAAACTATATTAATTCATTAAAAAATGCTACTTAAAGGGACTTGTGTGGATTTTGGCGAGGACCTTGTGACTTTTTTTGTTGTTGTGGCCTCCCTTGAAGTGTTACTAAACCCACAACAGTAAAATCAGTCTGCATATGCAGTAAAGCATTCTTGTTATACTCACTGTGGAATCTAAGGAGATAATCCTCTGCATTGTGTAAAAAGGCTGTTTGATCCTGTCTTCTCTGATCCTCCCCTTCTTCCACAGTCCCCAATCTATCTGCTAATTAAACTGAGCCTTGTGGCGGGGCCAAACTGCATATGTTCAGTTTGATGTGCATTGCTAGAGCGTTTTTTTTTTTTTCTTGGGAGACTGCATGTGATTGGCACAGGGCCTATCAGCACAGTCCAGACAGAGAGTCAGGGGTTATGCAGCCTCATAGGAAAATTGGGAGAATGAAAACTACTTCTACAAGCTTTAACCAGACACTGTTAGCTCCCAAAACCGTGTCGGTCACAAGACTGCTATATACTGCTGATGAGAAAAAGTATTTAGCAGTTGATTATATTTACTAAAATAATTGCATTTCCATGTTTTCTGTATTGTGGGGAATCCAATATAGTGAATGCAGTGTCCTGGGTTTAGTGTCACTATAAAATCCATAAGCAGCTTTAAAAGCCGAAGTGCCTTGTATGGATTGGGTGGGTGGGGGTACCCCCATGCTTTTTTTTTTTTCTGTTTACATTCTGCTGTCACATTGCACACCACCTGCATCACACAGATCCCTTTTTTGTTTCAACTTTATCTGAAGTGCTCAAAGTGACCCTCCATGTCACTGCACAGCAGCACGGTGTGATCACTTCCTTTACGCTGTGAAATAATGCAACATGTCTGCATTTTATCGCAGCTCTGGGCTGTGTGAACAGGACACATAAAAAGCAATTGTCTTCTGTGTGTCCTAGCAGTGAATGCGGAATAACACAGATTACTGTCACTGAAAAAACAATGTTGCTGTATCAATGGTGTATTTGAAAGAACAAAATGTCCCTGCATTAGTGGTGTCACTGGAAGAAAAAATGTCCTAGTATTGGTGTTATCACTGAAAGAAATAAATTATCCCTGCGTCCATCATAGGTGACATGCACCAGTAATTTTAAGATCACAATTTTAACCTGTTCCTGCCGGTTTTACACATATATGCAACAGCTGGGTGGGTGGAATTTATTGCTTGCTGGCTGCATATATGTCCATGAGGAACAATATTTCTGCAGATCACACTCCCAGCACAGTAACTAAGATGCTACAGGCAGCCCCCGATGCATAATTGTGATTGGGAGCTTGATCATGTGACTGCTGTGACATCCAGTCACAGTGGCTACAACATTTGAAAGACCACTTCCGCCACTTGCCATTTAGATCCTCTAAAGCATGGGTCTTCAAACTATGGCCCTCCAGTTGTTCCGGAACTACAATTCCCATCATGCTTAGTCATGTCTGTGAATATCAGAGTTTTACAATGCCTCATGGGATGTGTAGTTTCGCAACAGCTGGAGGGCCGTAGTTTGAGGATCCCTGTCCTAAAGGCAGGTGATTACATTGATTCTAAAGCCTGGCCTTTTTTTTACCGTAATACATTCCCTGCATTAAGGTAAGCAATGTCCCAGTGCTTGTATCGCCCCTCACCCTGCTTTATATTTGTCTGAGTCCTATCTTGATCCAGTGCTATACCTGTCTGTAGTGGCTCCTCTTTCTTCCCGCATTTACAGGACATAAGCAACAGCGAGTGCTGTCGGCACCTGCTGCTATTTACATACAATGCATTCAGATAAAAATAACCTCCTGCCTTTACAACCCTTTTCAGCTTGAGCAAAAATTTGAATGTGGTGGTTTTCTTTATTTTCCCTTTTTATTTTCATCTGATGATCCAATCAGTAAGTCTGTATTTTTCAGCAGAACAAGCTCTCCTGCAAATGTATCAGTGAGAGAGTTGTGACAAACCATTTACCTCTCACATTGGTGCTTGAAGTGATTAGCCTTTATTAATTCATGTAAAACCTTTATCCCACAAGATTGTTGAGCAACTAGTGATAACCAGCATTTGATTGGTTACTGTGGTCAACAGCTATCTTTGTCTGTTTTTGTAGCATATCTGTTTATATGTGGGCAGTGACTGGTATTTCTCTTATGTATAGGCTGCTTGTGCAGAGCCACTGTATGCAGAGAAAGCTAAACCCTTTAGTGTCCTATGTGTTACCAACCTCGCATCTGTACATTGCATTATAATAATATACTTAAAAGAAGGGGTTAATTTAATTCCCCCTCAGTTTAGAGGGTTTTTAACATCTGTTTCCCACATTTCCAAGCAGACAAATGGGCAGCTCTGCAAGGCACATATACAGTATTTGTACAGTAACATCATTTGCAGGAGTTATTCTTTTTATTCGCATAATATAGAAATTCAAATAAACATCCTTGTCAGTTTTGTATATTTTTAGGGTGTGTGTATAAGTTGTTGTTTTACATGCTTTTACAAAGGTTTTATAAATAACACTTTTTATTACAGAGCTGTCCTATAATATCGCAATGTCTGTAAAAGAGAAATATGGACTTTTTTCCCCCCGGAATCATATTTACCTATGTGCATGCTGCGTCTGTCCCCCACCGACTCTAAGCTCTTGTACACACGGTCGGACATTCCGACCACAAAATCCGTCTGATTTTTTTCTGACGGATTTTGTCCGAAACTGGTGTTGCATACACACGGTCGGACAAAGTTGTCAGAAAATCTGATCGTTCTGAACGTGAGGACGTTCGTTCGTTACGACGGGACTACGTTCAGGCTAGTAGCCAATAGCTGGTCTCGTAATTTGATCTGAGCATGCGTGGCACTTTGTCCAATCGGAATTCTCTACAAACGAGCGGTACAAAAGTCCGATTGGATCATGTTGTCGGAAAATTTTATATCCAACTCTCCAAACTTTGTTGGTTGGACATTCCGACAGAAAAAGTCAGATGGAGCCCACACACAGTCGGATTATCCAACAACACGGTCCGATCGGACATTTTCCATCAGAATGTCTGATCGTGTGTACAAGGGCTAAGAATGCATTCACACGACAGCGTTTTGAATCTGCCCGCGATTCGACAGTGCCGATGTGTGAATGACAAATCGTGGGACTTGCATTTGAGATGCTGTTCATTTGAATGACACCTCAAATGACGTTGCAAGTCTTCAGCTCGCTGTCTGCTGAAAACTGGTCACAGGAGTGCAAAATGAACTGAAGTCCTGTGATCCATAGGAGAAGTACAGCCAAACAAGCTCAGTCTGTACTTCTCCTTTAAGAAGAGTTAAAGCTAAGCTCTGGGTGGGTGTAAAATGTAACCATTTATTGTGTTCCATCTACCCAGCAGAATACCCTGGCATCTTGCCTTTTTAACAAAAAAGATCAGTAATGGCAGCTTCCGTGTATTTGCACATATTAAAGCAATATTAAAAATGTGTTTTAGTATATGTACCTGAATTTCTCTTGATAATGGCCACCTGTAACTATTTGTACAGTGTCTTTGACATTTGACAGATGAATGGCCTGAACTAGAAGTTGTCATGTTCTGCTGCATGATAGGTAGCGATGAATGAATCTGCTGGGGTTCGATTTGATGAGGTACAGGAAATCCTGTTTAATTGGCGAAACTGATCTTTGTGGTAAATCCCATATATATTTTTAGGGGCTATATTTTGTTAGTAAATTCTGCCCATTTTTGGGGGCTAATAGACACGTTAAAAAAAAAAAAAGGCTTGGAAAAACTGGGCAGTGCACTCAGTGAGAGATGCCAATGGCAAAAACATTTTTTAAAAATACTTTATAGCAGGGAGATGGTCCTTTTCATGTGGCTTCAAGGAGACATGGACAAACTGAAATCCTTTGAATTACAGATTTGGGGGGAATGCCTTAATGTGTGCTCTACTGTAGCTATTTATTTCCTGTGCGTGTATTAACATATGTGTACTTTCTTTATAAATCATAGTCTTTGTTAGAGGTTGACCGATATGGGTTTTTCTCTGGCCGATACCGATATTTAGAAATCGTGGCGGCCGATTATATTTTTTTTTTTTGGGCCGATATGTTAGGCCGATTTCCCCCCCCCCCATCTCATAAAATCTAACAGTTAGACACCTTTCACACTGGGGCGTTTTTCAGGCGCTTTTGGGCTAAAAAAAAAAGCACCTGTAAAGTGCCTGCAAAACGGCTCCCCTGCAGTCTGTGTGGAAGCCTGAGTGCTTTCACACTGAGGAGATGCGCTGGCAGGACGTTAAAAAAAAGTCCTGCAAGCAGCATCTTTGGAGTGGTGTATACCGCTCCTCCACCACTCCTGCCCATTGAAATGAATGGGCACCACTGCCGAATCGCCTGCAATGCGATTTGGCAGCGGCGCTTCACGGGCACATTTAACTCCTTCCTCACCCGCTAGCTGGATTATAAGTGCCCCACTAGTAGCCGAATAGCGCTGCTAAAATGATGGTAAAGCGCCGCTAAAACTAGCAGCGTTTTACCGTCATCGCCTGCCCGCTCCAGTGTGAAAGCAGCCTTAAGTAATAAGTGATACAGAAAATTTCTTACATTTAAACATTTATTAAACAAAACAAACCTCCAATCAGTTCACTTGTATGTATAATTTAGATAAAAACAAAAAAAAACTATATATTAAATACACAAAAACAGGTAATCAAAACTTTTGGATGAAAAAAAATGGGTAACTTTACTGTTTTAGTTTTTTTTTTTTTTTTTTTTTTAAATCATTAGTGTATCTTTTAAAAAAAAAAATGCTTTTGAAAGACCTCTGCACAAATACCATGTGGCATAAAATATTGCAACAACCGCTATTTTATTCCCTAGTGTCTATTATATATATATAATTTTTGGGGTTTCTACGTGATTTTCTAGCAGAAAATACAGGATTTTTACTTGTAAGCATCAAGTGTCAGAAAAGATTTAGTCTTTAAATGGTTAAACTGAGAACTCTACACATAGAGCTCAGTTCATTGATATTTATAAACATTGTATCTCTTTGCTCTTTTCTTGGCAGACTATGAAAATCCTATTTTTCTATCCGTCTGCAGAGCGGATCGGATGAACACAGACAGACGGTCTATGCTCATCCGATCCCCCATAGCGGAGAGCTGACGGGGCGGTTCCTGCACAGTGTGCAGGAACCGCCCTGTTATCCGCCGGCTCAGCGGGGACAACGGAGCGATCCCCGCTGAGCAAGCGGATCATCACTGGGCGGATCATTACTGATCCATCCCGTGTGAAAGGGGACTAAGTCCACTGAAAAAAAAAATATATAATTTTTTTTTTTTTTTAGCATGGACCCTAGAGAAAAAAATGGGGGTTGTTACGATATTTTATGCCATACTGTATTTGCGCAGCTGTATTTCAAACGCATTTTTTATTTTTTGGGAAAAAATACACTTTAATTAATTTAAAAAAACAAAACAATAAAGCTAGCCCAAATTTTTGTTGTATAACATGAAAGATGATGTTATGATGCGAGAATCATGAGATAATTGTGACCTTTACCAAGTAAAAAAAATTGTGATTCTAATTTTAGCCAGAATCGTGCAGCTCTATATTAAAGCTTGTTACTTTTTATAAAAACCTGTCATACTTATCTGCTCTGTGCAGTGGTTTTGCACACAGCAGTATAAACAGAAAAGTCAGTGCTACTACCCATACACCACATACAAAAAATTATCCACACTCTGGTCGTTGCTCTTAAAATTTCTTCATTTTATTGCATAGCCGCAGTGAACAAATGCAGATTAAGTCAGTTGAAGCGTTTCAGCCTATAAGGCCTTAGTCATAACCTTGCACAAAGCAGCCCAGATCCTCTTCTTTTTTGGTCCCCCGTCGGCGCACCTGGCTCCCCCCCCTTGAGTAGTGCCCCCAGAGAAAGCTGCTTTCCCTGGGGGTACTGCTGTGGGCTTGGTGCCGAGACGCTGCTCTATGCATCCATAAGACACATAGAGCCATGGCTCATCCCTGCTCTCTTCTCATTGGCTCACTGGCTGTGATTGACAGCAGCAGGAGCCAACGGGCTCCCGCTGCTGTCTAATCCAGCCTTTACAATCAATTTGACTGTTTGCCGATCGCCAAACACCGATATATATCGACAGAAGGGCTCGTACAGGCAGAATCGCGTACCTGTACGTTGCCCTTTAAGAGGCGGCCAGCGGGATACCCGCGATTGCCTCACGGGGAGGAAGAACGGGGAGATGCTAATGTAACCAAGCATCTCCCTGTTCTGCCTAGTGACAGTGTCACTGATCTCTGCTCTGTGTATTCAGATCAGTGACATGTCATACACAGCCACGCCCCTCACAGTTACAAACACGCCCCTAGGATACACTTAACCCCTACACTGCCACCTAGTGGCTAACCCCTTCACTGCCAGTGTCATTTACACCGGAATAGCACTGATTGCTAAATAAATGACAATGGTCCCAAAAATGTGTCAAAAAATTTCCGATGTGTCCGCCATAATGTCGCAGTCACGATAATTATTTTTTTTAAAATGCCATAAAACTATCCCCTATTTTGTAAACGCTATAACTTTTGCACAAACCAATCAATAATAGTTTATTGCGATTTTTTTTTTTGTACCAAAAATATGTAGAATACCACCTATTGGCCTAAACTGAGGAAACAATTTCTTTTATATAGTTTTGGGGGATATTTATCATAGCAAAAAAAGTATTTATGTGCTTTTTTTGTTAATAGCGCAAAAAATAAAAACCGCAGGGGTGATCAAATACCACCTAAAGAAAGCTCTATTTGTTGGAAAAAAAAGGACGTCAGTTTTGTTTGGGAGCCACGTCACACGACAGCGCAATTTTCAGTTAAAACAACGCAGTGCCGAATCGCAAAAAGTGCTCCGGTCAGGAAGGGGGTAAATACTTCCAGGGATGAAGTGGTTAGGCTTTTAGTTTTGTTGTTTCCATGGGTCAGTTGCTTTAGAGTCATTTAACAGCTGATATGTCTATACAGCAGGTAAAGATCTCAGAATCAATGTTATCTGCCTTATATATGTGCCCTACCTATGTTTTGAAGCTGCAAAGTTCAAGAGCAACCTTCTCCCCCTGAAATCTTAATAAAGGTACTTATTAACGTGATATTAATGTAATAGGTGGCTCTGATAAGACCACTGAGTTTCTGCTTTCTTAGTCCCCTCTCCTTCTATTACCTGCTAGCTAGATGAATGAGGAGCACATCAATGAGGTCATCTTGGTATTCCCTCCTCCACTCATCATGCTCCTTGTACTATACTGATAGCACTGTGCAATTCCGTAGTGCCGTCCTGTAAGGCTCCGAGTCTTGGTTCTCATTCTTATTCTGAGTGTTGCTGTAGAGAGGATTACAGAAAGCTAATGCAAAAGACAGGTTTGAATATTTACAGTATACTAATTATATCCAAAAAGGTTCAACAGTTTCTAATGAGTGCATAACTACAATGTTTTATATACGTTTCTGAAGTTTACTGTTAATGTTTAAAAAATAGTTTATAGCAACACAGTAAAAACGCATACCCCCTCCCATAAAGATTTCTTTAGAAATATTCTGTAAACATACATTAGTCCATTATGTTGGAGAAATCGCTTTGAATTTCTGCAACAAATTGCTTCATAAGCTTTTATTGTTTTTGCATAAGTGTTTCTGAATCCTAAGGTTTCCTGTAAGTTTACAAATGATATTTTCCAACTGTATAATTTTTCAGAAATGACTTCAAATTGAGCGCAATTCATTGTGTTTTCACAATTCATGTTTTAATGTTGAATTATGGCTTGTAAGTCATTCCTAGAAAGCTTTCCCTACTGAAAAAGGTCAGCAATGTCAGACAATTCAAAAAAAGAGGATCCTCTTTGCTCCTTGACCTGAAATGCTGTCACATTAACCTCGGGGGAATATTTCATGAACTTAAAGACAGTTAAAAATGTAGTACATGACCTTTTGACACCCCATAATGTGTTTCTGGTCTGTTAACAGATTTTCTGCTTCCCAATTAAATGCCATTCAATGCCATTGTGCATACCAGCAGTGAATTAAGCAGTTATATTCTGAAGGTTTAAATATCTCCTATACTTTTACCAAAATGCATGTACTGTATTTAAGTGAGTCAGAAAAGCATTTGGTTAATGTTATGGAACATATATTTACCAAAATGGCTTAAATGTAATTTTAACCGCTTAGTGACTTCCCCACGCACATATACTGCGGCAGGGCCACCGCTCTGTGCCAGATCACATACCTAGTACATGATCTGACACTTCCAGGTCTCAGGGGTGCATGCACCGCCAGTGGCCTGCTCCCACTGTGATTGGACACAGCAGGAACCAATCAGCTGGTCCAGCAGATGCAATGTCTGCCAGGACCCACCGATCATTTGGGAGTAAGGCAGAATGGCGGTCTGTGAGAGGGGAATGTACTGATCCTGTATTCCTGCTAAGAAGGAACATGGCTCTTTACCTTCCCCCAGTCAAAGCCCCCCCCCCCCCCCCCCACAGTTAGTAAGCACTCCCAGGGAACACATTTAACTAGGGATGCACCAATACCAAGCATTTGCAGTATCGGTACTCGTGCAAATGCTCCAATGCCTAATCCGATACTTGTTGTATTGGACCAGTTATCTTCAAGCTCAGCATGGGGGCCGGGCAGCCTCAAAGGTGATCGGTGTGAAGGTGGAAGCAGTTATAAGCACCGATCTCCTCCCTGTGTAACTTTTTTGACATCTGCTTCTCCTCCTCTCCCTCCCACAACTATCAGGTGCTATTAAAAGTTTTATACAGGGAGATCGGTGCTTGCAAATGCCCCCACCGCCACACCAATCATCCCCAACTTTCCCCTGTATCCTCCTCCGGTGTCCTCCCTCCGGCTCCCTGGGTCCTCCTACCTCTCTCCGGTGTTCTCCAACCTCTCTCTGGGTCCCTGTGTCCTCCTCCCTTTTAGCAGTGTCCCCCTCCCTCTCTGCTCCCTGAGTCTCCCGTGTCCTCCTCCGGTCCCCCCCTTTCCTGGATCTGTCTGGATGTAGAGCGGAGGAAGGAGCCAGTAAATATGTCATTTACCGGCTTCTTCCTTTTCTGAATGAACAGTCAGTGATCACTGACTGTGCATCCATTTTTATTTATTTTTTTCAAAATGAATTTTATTTTTATTTATTTTTTTGTAAATGGGAAAACGGCTCATACATAGTGCATGTTACAACCATCTCATACATCTCATAATCTCATCTCATAATCAAATAATTATAACATTACATCTGACTTGCATGTATATATATATATATATATATATATATATATATATATATATATATATATATAATAATAATACAATACATAACGCTGAATCTTGAGATTGAAGTCAGGGCTGTAGTATGAGATCTTTAATTTGAGAAATGTATAACAACATAGCACAAAAGCGGTTATTGAAAGCTTATAGATTTGTAGAACAGTGCAGGAGAGGGAAGGGCCGGGTGAGAGGAAACGAAAGGTTTATAGAAATGACAGTTTCTCCAACCAAGGATAGAAGCGTGCATAATGCCACACGCGACCGGACTTTCCAGCAGACTAGGTCCAACAGAATCAGTGCGTCGGACAATCCGATCATGTGTGGGCTAATCCGATCGTTTTTTGTAAAAAAAAATCAGACGGAACTTAGAAATAGAACATTTTTCAAATCTGTCCGACAGACTAAATTCCTATCGGGAAAACCGTTTGTCTGTATGCTGGTCCAATGGACCAAATACTCTGCAGGGGAAGCTATTGGCTATTGGCTACTGGCTATTGAACTTCCTTTTTTAGTCCCGTCTTACGTCATCACGTTCAAAACAAACAAACTTTTGAACGGACTTCGTCCGTTCGTGTGTGGGCAAGTCTGTTCGTTCGGAAGGTCCATCAGAACTCCGCCGAAAGTCCGTCGGGAAAATCTTCGGACCGCTCGTATGTACGCACCATAATATCATACTTTGTGTTAGGACTATTGAAATATATCCACTCTGGCCAGCATTGTCCTCCTATCATTGTAGAGTTCCTAGATTTGGGAAAACTCTCTAGTAGGATATGAGGGTTCAGGGAAAGGTAAAGAGGAGAGAAAAAAAAAAAGGGAGGGTGTTGAACATATTGGATAGAGAGTAAGGTGAAAATGGGTAACCTGTGTCCCATGTATTCATAACAGCATCATAACCTGTGTTTATGATGTCTCATTTTATGAATGGAGGGGAGTCTCTGTCTCCTCTCCATCCATTTTCAGTGCAGCTGAGGCTGCTGAGGAAGAGACTGTGGAACCTCTGTCCTTTGCCCCTTTCTTTGTCTCAAAGGGGAGAGGTCAGGGTCTGTTTAGACCCCTGATATCTCACCAAAGCCCCCACAGGGAGGATAAAAAGATTGTAATAAATATTTCAAGGTGAAATTGTAAAAATAATAAAAAAAACATGGACAGTGTCCACTCCCCCCCCCCCCAAAAAAAAACAAAAAAAAAGAAAGCAATGTAAATAAATAACAAAAAAATATATAAATTGTAAAAAAATAAAATATATATATATTTTTTTTAAAGTTAAGATGTAAAAAATAATAACACTACTGACACAGTCCACACCTTAGCAGGGCCCATCAGTGCCACCTATTTATGGTCTTATGGCAGGACCATCTTTATGCATTTTTTTATGGTGTGCCCCCCAAATATCTTGTTTGTCTATTAGGGTCACTGTCACATGACATAAAAAAAAAAGTATATTAATATATATTTTTTTTTTTTACCAAAAATATATAGCAGAATACTTATTGGCCTAAATTGTCGCAGAGGTAATCAAATACCTCCAAAACAAAGCTCTATTTATGTGGAAAAAAAGACATGCATTTTATTTGGGTACAGCGTCACACAGTCGAGCAACTGTCAGTTAAAGTAACGCAGTGCATATCGTAATAACTGGCCTGGTCAGCTCTGGAAGGTTTACCCTCCTTCATGAAGTAGTATGTATGTAATTATCTCTGATTCCCCCTGAATGTGTCTTCATTTGTTTCTCTCATCTGAAGAATGGCTCAATAATTGTTTATTACCCAGGGACACTTCCTGTAAGGCAGAAATAAAGTCCCACTTAAAAAAGCTGCGAGCAGTTAGGCTTTTTATTGCAGACATGTGCTGTCTCTTGTGCAATAAGAGATTGCCTGATTGCCATCTCTGGAAATGTAGACTGAGCTGTGTATGTGCAGATCAGCTTACAGTGCTGGGCCAATTTCTATGTGCTAGGATCTTGATGGCCTCTGAACATGCGCAGGAGTGACATCATCTCTTGCTGGCCAATGAAAAGGCCCAAAGACCGACACACAGAGGAAGATGCAAGCACAGGACCATTGGACATGAAAATATTGACTAGTTCCACTTTAATGCATTCTCTGCGTTAAAGTTAAATTCCTTCCTTTGCTTGTTCTCCCGCTCCCCCTCCCTAACAATTACCTGACTCATACTTGGATCCAGCATTGAGCCCGGCTGTAGGTCTTCGCTCCCTCTTTCTGGTCTCACAGGCTTTGCTGAGAACAGTGGGAGTCACTGGCTCTTGCCGCTGTCAGTCAAATCCAGTGAGTGTGGGGGAAGGGCCAAACCGCACTGTGTGTGTCTATGGACACACAAACCGGCTCAGGAGCAAGCCTGCACAACCCCCATAGCAAGTGACTTGCTATAGGGGCAGACACAGAAGAGGAAGACAGATCGCTGGGGAGCCCCCAGAAGAGGAGGTAAGGGGCGGCCAGAGCAGGTAAGTATAAACCTGTTTATTATTATAATAAAAATAGACTTTACAAACACTTTAACCACTAGCCGACCAGCTGCCGTCATTATACTGCGGCAGGTCGGCTCTCCTGCGCATATCGCCGTAGCTGTGCCTGATTGCCTAGTACAGAGGCAGAGTGGGGATCTGCCTTAGTAACAAGGCAGATCTGACAGATGACATGACAGATCTTCTGTTCCCAGTCATCCCTGTCATGTCCCTGCCAGCCCATCCCCCTAGAGTTAGAACATGCTTAGGGAACACACTTAATCCCTTCATTGCCCCCTACGGTTTACCCCTGCCCTGATAGTGTCATTTTTACATTAATCACTGCATTTTTATAGCACTGATCAATGTAATAATGTCGCTGGTCCCCAAAAAGTGTCATTTGGTTTCATATTTGTCCGCTGCAATGTCGCAGTCCCGCTAAAGATCGCAGACAGTACCAGTAAAAACAATATATTAAAAAAGTCCCTAAATCTATCCCATAGTTTGTAGGCACAATAAGTTTTGTGCAAACCAATCAATATGCACCTATTGCAATCCCCCCTCCCCCCACCAAAAATATGTAGAAGAATATATATTGCCCTAAACTGATGAATACATTTTATTTTTTATTACATTTTTTGGGATATGTATTATAGCAAAAAGTAAAAAAAAAATATATATTTTTTTCAAAATTGATCAAATGCCACCAAAAGAAAGCTCTATTTGTGAGAAAAAAGGACGTAAATTTTGTTTGGGAGCCACGTCGCACGACCCCGCAATTGTCAGTTAAAGCGACGCAGTGCCGACTCACAAAAAATGCCATGGTCATTAAGGGGGCAAATCCTTCGGGGGCTCAAGGGGTTAAAGGGATTCTAAAGCCAAAAGGTTTTTTTTACCTTGAAGTGATATGAAAGGTTAAATTCTTATTATTTATTTAATTTTTTTTATAACAAACATCTTACCTGCTCTGTGAAATAATTTTGCACAGGGCAGCCCTGATCCTCCTCTTTTTGAGTCCCCCATAGCACTTGTGTTTGCGCCCTCGCCCCCGCTCTGTGATTGACAGCAGCCAATGAGGAGGCAGGAGGCTTTATACGTGGTGAAGGGCAGCAATGTCTAAAGAGAAATATCGCTGTTTAATAAACGTACACCATAGATGCCATAGTCACATGGTGTAGAAGTATGGTTTATTTCCAGGTAGAGGACGCTCTGTTATATGAAGATAATGTACATTTTGGTAAAGAGAATGGTACGGTAAAACACTCAGAAATCCGATTCAGTGCCGCCTATATACACTCTGTAAAAAAACAAGACAAGAATTTCAGTATTTAAAATATTTACATATTCACAGATTGAAGAAGTTTGATGAAATGATTGAACCCTACCAGCTTTCTTTACACACCAGGGATGTTGTGTTATTGTAAAACGTAGGAGAAATATTGGTTGCTTATGCTCTGTTAATTAGAGTAGACAGCACACATAAAACTTTGCCTGTATTTAAAAACATCAAATATGCCTTTGAAAATAGAAGGATATGACTTTTTACATCTCCCACTGCTTAAGGAGGATGCCCCCCCCCCCCTTTATAAACCTAGAAATCTTAAAAAATAAAATAAAACCCTGGCAAAATCTTGGCAGTAGTTTGCTACCAGCAAATTAATATGTCATTTTTTACAGCGCATGCTTGAAATGAGGCGAATGACATGCTCTTCATCTTGCACATGTGCAGTATGACAATACTGCACGATCTCACAGTTTAATGCAAGATTTCCCTGAAGGCAATTGTGCCATTGCCTTTCTAGGGGCATCTGAGAGGCCGGGGCTACGTCACCACTGCTTTCAGGAACCAGGAAGTGGAGAAGAAAAAGCAAAAAGTCAATCAAAATAAATAAATAAAATGCTAGGTGATTTCACATTCGCATGCAGAGATGACTTTTAAGAAAAGAAAAGTGGGAAAAGGTCTGCTTTAAAATGGAAGTAAACCCTTCCAAACAACTTTGACCTACAGGTAAGCCTAGATTAAGGCTTACCTGTAGGTCCAAGTAATATCTCCTAAACCTATATGGTTTAGGAGATATTTGCCCGAAAATGGGCACCATGCGCCGTAGACAGCGGCGCGCAGGCGCACTAAATGCGGCAAGTCCAAGAATGGATTTGCCAAATTTGTCTACTCCCGTGCGCATGCGCGGGAGTGACGTCATCGCGGCTCCGGCGAATGGCAGCGTCGGAGCTCCGAGACGCGACTCCCGTGCGCATGCGCGGGAGTGACGTCATCGCGGCTTCTCCGCTGTCATTCGTCGGAGCTGCGAGAGACGCCACAACCAAGATGGATGCGGCGGACTACAGGTGACAGCGGCGACTTCGCTGGCTCCTGTGTCAGGTAAGTGACACATAATGAGCTACTATGCGATGCATAGTAGTCCATTATGCTTTACCTTTGCAGGGAAAAAAAGAGGAAGTAAACCCATCAGGGTTTACTTCCTCTTTAACTGCTATTTCATGGACCTTTCTAATTAAAATGACTTCCTTAACAGTTTCACCTCTGATTTCGCTGACATGCAGACTTGATCACAGATCCTGTTTTAAAGCAGAACTCTAATGCCGCGTAGAGGCTATCAGAATTTCCAACAATAAGGCCTCATGCACACAGACATTTTTACAGCTGCTTTTTTGAGCGTTTTTTGCAGCTTAAAAACGCCTGTCCATGTTAGTCTATGGCTTCATGCCCACCTAAGCGTTTTTGAGCTGTGAATGACATAGGCATTTTTAAGCTGTAAAAAAACCCATTAGGACTAGTACATTCTGAGGCTCTAGCATTAGAGCTTTTAAAACGTCAGACACCAGCAAAAGGTGTTAAATGCGAATTAACGAGGCTTATCGCTGTGTTAAGCCTCGTCCGGTGTTTGTCTCAACTCAAAACCAATGGTTCCCTATGGGAGCCCATTGATTTGAATAGACATCGTACCAGAAGTCGGATCAAGATGATCCGACTTGTGGTGCGACTTGTGTGCTGAGAATCTTGAAGGGGAACCCCACGGAAATAATAAAAAAAAAAAAATTGCGTGAGGTTCCCCCCAGGACGATACCAGGCCCTTCAGTCTGGTATGGATCTTAGGGGGAACCCCCAGACCGAAAAAAAACAGCATGGGGGTCCCCCCATGATCCATACCAGATCCTTATCCAAGCACGCAGCCCGGCCGGTCAGGAAAGGGGGTGGGGATGAGCGAGCGCTCACCTCCCGAGTCATACCATCTATTCAAATCAATGGGGAACCATTGGTTTTTGAATAGAGACAGAGAAACGTGGTTGAAAGCTAGTGTGGCTTAACGTGCATTGAATTCAATGCAAAACGCAGAAAAAAAAACGTTTTTAACACTGCTTTTTTCCTGGCATCTGTACTAGCTCTACAGCCCGTTTTTTAAAAGTTCCGTGTGCATGATGACTAAATGTTTGATGTGAGCTTGTTGTCAGAAATTCTGACCGTGTGTATGCTCCATCGGACATTTGCTGTCAGAATTTCTGACAACAACTGTTTGAGAGCTGGTTCTCAAATTTTCAGACAAAAAAACTTCGCAAATTCCGATCATGTGTACACAGTTCCGACGCACAAATGTCCACGCATGCTCGGAATCAAGCAGAAGATCCGCACTGCCTATAGAACTTAATTTTTCTTGGCTCGTCGTACGTGTTGTATGTCACAGTGTTCTTGGCGATCAGAATTTCTGACATTTGTGCGACCGTGTGTATTCAAGACAAGTTTAAGCCAACATCCATCGGAAAAAAAATCTACGGTTTGGTTGTCGGAATGTCCGATCGTCTGTACGCGGCATTAGGGTACTTTCACACTGGGCGTTGGGGACGTCGCCGCTATTTTTAGAGGCGCACATTTAACCCCCGCTAGTGGCCAAAAAAGGGTTAAAAGCATCGACAAAGCACCATTGCAGCAGTGCTTCGGCGGCGCTGCCCATTGATTTCAATGGGCAGGGCGCTTTAGAAGTGGTGTATACACCACTCCTAAAGCGCCTCAAAGAAGCTGCTTAAAGGACTTTTTTTGACATCCTGCCAGTGCACCGATCCAGTGTGAAAGCCCTCGGCTTTCACATTGGAGTGACAGGAGAGGCGCTTTGAAGGTGCTATTTTTAGCGCTATAGCGCCTGTAAAGCACCTCAATATGAAAGGGCTCTAAAGGCAAATACATGCCTCCCTCGGACACTGCTGATTTTCCTTTTTTATATTAAAAAAAAAATATACAGTGCATTTTGTAGGAGAGCTTGTTCTTTTGGAAAACAGACCTACTCGCCATCACCATCACCTACATCACCAAATGAAAATAGAAGAAAAAAAGTCTAAAAAAGAAAATAAATGCAACCATCACATCTAAGAATTGATAAGCTGCAATATAATAAATGTTTGCTTTTGGGTTTATTACCAATTTATTATTTATTACCTTTTTATTTTTTAGGAACTTAGCTTAGAATTGAGGTTAAGGGCTAGTTTAGATTAGACTTAAAGCTCCGGTGCCCAACCTTTGACACTTATTGTGTGACCCCTCAGGGCCCCTGTAAATAGTATTTTGTGTTTTGGTGCTCCATAAAGTGTATCTCTAGACAAAAAACTATTTTTGGGGGGTTGGCATGGGGAAGAAGGGTAAGGACCTTTGTTAAAAAAATTTTTGGGACATAGACAGCATTGACACATTGTCACTGAGAAAGAAAGTGAAGAGAAATGCAAATTTCTAGAGTTGTCCCCAGAAGAGGTGAAGGGACATCTTCCAATGGGGACACTTGTTCTGGGGCAAATTGTCAAGCGTCTCACTTTGGGAGAATTCCGGTTCTATTTCTGGAACAGAAAGTGAACGGATATTTTTCCAATGCTACACAGCCAGCAGAAACATAACCTGGCAGCTTTTCCCCTACTTTATAACTAAAAATAATTGGCAAAACAAGCAATAGTAAACAAAAATGTTATATATTGCACCTTACCAGTTAATAGATGTGATGGCAGTGTTTGTTTGTTTTATTTTTTCAGGTTTTTTCCCTTTGTTTTCACCTGGTGATCTGGCCAGTAACACACCTCCTATATTGGAGTGCCCCAATCAATCGAAAGCTGGCTGCCACGTCTTTCACAACCAGTGAGTCATTCATCAGTGTCGGCGGGGTTCCCCACTGACCGCTAAATGTAAAAATAAATAAATAAGGAATTGTGAAAAACTGTCTCTGTGTTTATTTATTTTTTACACTTGTTGGTGAATGAGTAGGGGTACTATGTACCCTATACTCATACACATGGGGCTTGGGACCTGGGAGCCTTCTTTGTTAAAGGTGGTGTCCAGATTCTGACGAGACCTCCACAATCACAGGCCAAGGTTGTGGGGAAGATGTCCTTGTCCCCATCAAACATGGGGACAAGGTGCTTTGAGGAGGCAGAGTTCCCCCCAATGTTAAGGGCATGTGGCCTGGTACAGGTTCAGGAGGAGGCACCCGCTCGCTCACCCCCCCCCCCCACCTGACCTGCCGGGCTGCATTCTCGGATAAGGGTCTGGTATGGATTTTTGCAGGGCCCCATGCCATTTTCCAGCTGATAAGTGATGCAGAACATTTCTTCTTTTAATGGGAGGCCATACTTTAATGATGGGGGGGAGGGGGGGGGAGAGGTTCTGGGATTGGACTGGCTCTCTTGTATTTCTAGTAAATAGTAGTATGTTTTAGAATATATTTTCAGCCCATGAGTATACTATTGCTACTCCTTGTTGCTTAAATAATTTTCAAATACGTTTGTCCATATGTATGTACTTGGCCTGATCTCTCACCACAATTTCAGCATGTTGGGATTAGGTAGACATGACGGATCTGTGCTAGACTTTTGATAAATGTAGTGTTAATAAATGACTAGCAATTGGAATGCTTTGGTCATTTTTTTCCCCTTTCCAATCATTGTGCTAATAGCAACTCAACTTATGTCTGTTATCTTCATACAAATATTTTGCTCACTGTTAAACAGGCCCAAAAAAGCAGTCTTCAAAAGATGTTTCCTGAACCCATAAAACTAGGAGCTTCACGTAAATTACTAAAGCCAAGGACAGTAAAATATTTTACTTCAGCACAGTGTCCCATTATGATCGAGCAGATGTTCCTGGATATCCTGTCACTACAAGCTAAATATTTTTCTCTCTGTTTATGAAGACTATGACATAGCCCGGTAGATGTTCTGAGCGCCCATTGTTTCAATCGGTAATGCTGAATTTAAAGAATAAAACTCACCCGCAGCTTGATTTACAAACTTGGTGAGGACTAACAGCTTGGGCATATCTGAATACAAGGACTGTGTTTGTTCCAGTTGGCGCAATAAGATTTACTTAGACTTGTCGGACGTGCACACATGTACAGAACAGTTGCAGGTGCCATTTTTGAAATGTATTGGTTTATGGAGTGAAAGCCATTGTTGCTGCATACACATTTGTGTGCCCATGACAAACATTCATCAGAAACATCAGCTTAAAGTGCATGTTACCCAAAATATATATTTTTTTCTATGTGTGTGTTCACATATGTGTATTTTATAAATTTTATTTAGTCTTCATCATTTGATATACTTTTTTTCATCTGAAGTACCGACTTTTCTTGTTCTAAACCAGTGGTCTCCAAACAGCGGCCCAGGGGGCAGGTGCAGGCAGCTCTTTGCTTTTATCCAACCCTTGGGGCACTATTTCATCCATTGATACCAATGATGGGGCACAATCCCCCCATGATACCAACAATGGGGCACAATTCCTTCCATTGACACCCATGATGGGGCACAGTTCTTCCCAGTGACACCAACAATGGGACACAATTCCTCCCAATGGCACCAACGATGGGGCACTATTACTCTCACTGAAACAATTGATGGGGTGTTATTTTTTCCCACTGACATCAGGACCTTTTGTACTCCCAAAAGCCACAGTCCAGTCCATCTGAAGTCTGAAGGACAGTAAACTCATCCTTTGTTTAGAAAGTTTTGGAGATTCCTGTTCTAAACTGACTACACAAAGTAAAGAAGCTGATCTCTATTAGCATGGTAAATTTTCATCTTTTGTCTGGCTATTCAGCATGCCTGTATTTGGTAGTCTGTTCAGCCACCACACCAATCACAGGCTATCTGCACACATCCCCTTCCAATCACAGCCTGCTTCTTCAAGCTTGCTATGGAACACTGGCACACTGTGTGTCTGCATAGTGTACTGTAGCCTCACCCCACTATCGGGAAGAAGAGATGTGTGATCACATGACAGAACTTTTTAACCTTGTGAAAAATGTAAGAAAGATAATTTCTGAAACGAAGCAAAAATATAAGATAACATGACCTGATGCACGTCAATTCCGATTGTGTGTAGCCTAGTCCGACGGACAAAGTGCCACGCATGCTCAGAATAAATCCTGAGACGGAAGCACTCGATCAGGTAAAACTAGCGTTCGTACTCGATATAACACATTCGTCACACTGCAATGTTAAAAATTGTTTAATGCAGCACATTCTCTTTTTTTTTATAATGCTACAAGAATTAAGTTGTTTTGCTGCTCATATTCACACACACACTTCTTTATCCTTTTTCCTGATTTCATGAATACAATATTTTTATTCGTCAGATCTCCCCAATCATTTTTGATTTTTTTTTGTTTAAATTTTGTGGTTGGTTTTTTTTAAACAAGATCTCCTTTTTTTCATTTTGCTCATCTTCATATTTTTTTTGGTGTGTTTTGTGTGTCAACTTACCACAACACCATTATTATCTTTTTATTTAATTTTTTAATCTCTAGGAGGTTGTTTGGTGTTGGTGCCCCTTGTTTTAATTTGACTTTGTATTTTTTAAATGCACCTGCCTACTCACAAATAAACTGTCCTTTTGGAACTAAAACACATAGGCAAGTATTTCTTGAACCAAAAAAAACTTTATTAGGTGTCATTCACGTAAATTTATGGTAGAAGGGAGTGGGGATGGAAGGAGAGGAATCCCCACCTTACACATATCACAAATTGAAATTAAGAAAAGGAATCACGTGGGAGAGGCAATAGTAAGGGTAAGATAAGACCACAAGAGGATAATTTTGAACACTGAGGTGTGGAGGGTTTGTCCCCCCTCTCCCCCCCTCCCCCTTTTTTTTTTTACATTTTCTTAGGTATATTAAGGATCAATCCGGTCGGGTACCCAATGTGTATTTTCTTACTTTCTGTTTTTATATGAATGTTGAAAACACTGACAGCCCGTTCACACCTGAACGTTTTGTAGCCCTACGCCTGAAGCTACAAAACGCTGGAGGGGAAAAAATCCATTATTCTCAATGGAGATGGTTCACATCTCCACTCCATGTCGCCTGAAGCCCTACGCCTGAAGCTCAAACAAGTTCCGGACCCTTTTTTGTCGTGCGAATTGGGCTGATTTGGGCGTTTTCATTCCCATAGAAACTAATGGAAACGCTCCATTCGAGCGTTTAGCGTGACAACGAGTGTTTCTACGGGCGTTTTGACGCTGTATCTGTTCAAGAAAAAATAAGCAGATGAAAAATATTTTTCCTATTGGCTGAAAAAAAATGCCGAAGTTAAAAAATGCTCGTTGTCGCGCGTTGTAGTGTGACAAAACGCTCATTGTCGCGCGTTGTAGTGTGACAAAACGCTCGTTGTCGCGCGATAAAACGCCGGTAAAAACGTTCAAACACGCTACGCTCAGGTGTGAATGCATACCGAAATACCATGAATGCTAAACAAAGTGATTTGTAAAAGTATGTATAAGAAATATTTTTTTTTACTGTTTTTTGTAAATGTGGAAAACGAAATAAAAAAATATTTAAACAGGTGTCATAAACAAACAGGAAGGCAACGCTGGAGAAACTGGTCAATTTGGCAAAGCCTTTGGCCCCCAGGGCACACATCAATTTTTTTTTTAAATGGAAAATTCGTGGCCTGAGGAGTCCATTTCTAAAGGGAGAACAGTCTGGTCCAGAAATCCAAGAGATCAGGAAGAGCAGATGACATCTATGTCCTCAGGCTGTGGTCATACAAGAGCCTGCATCTTCTGTCAGACCAGACTGAACCCAGACCATCACTCACTGATCTTACTTAGGCACTTCCCTCCAGGCTGTGGCTCTGCTGTTGTAGTTGTGGCAGGAGGTGGAGGAGGAGGAGGGCGATAGTCGACCTCCCGGCTGCCACTTGCCACAGCCTCCTCCCGGCTGAGGTCTTCCTGTGTGGGAAAATGGGACATAGTTTTAGTTTTTTGGTCATCAATCACACAATTTTGTGCTCATGACTGTTGCATTGAATGTTACCAAATAGAACAGACTATTGTTCTGAGCCCAGCATTTTTCATTGGCAATCATTTTTGGTCACTACTGTCTATTGATATGTAAACCACTTTGTTAAATCACAACTTACTGATCAATAATAACATCTAGTTAACATCATTAAATGTACGAAAAGAAATATGTTGAACAATGCTATACCTGTCTCAAGCTGGGCCCTTCCACATGTTGCTGCCTGGAAGGCCCAGGTTGGACATTGGAAGCCTCAGCTGGGGGTGAAGGAAGCCTTGAAGGAAGACTGTAGAATGCTGGCCTGGGTTCCCTCTGGTCTGCCGGAAAATACAACCTCTCATAGTACAACATCCTGGGGACATAAATGTCATCTGGATCTCCTGATTTCATGGACTCCTGGAACTTCTTACCCTCCCTCAGATATGTACTCCTCAGGGAACCAATTTTGGCCATCACATGTCTGCCATGGGGAGCATGATCTTCACCAAACCAAGCAGTTTCTCCAGCACTGCCTTTCTCTTTCTTAGGTCCTTATAAAAGGGGTTGTTCTTCTGCCACAGGCAGGGCAGCTCCCTGAGCATATCAATAATTAGCCCCAGAAAATGTGGTTCCTTGAAGGGATCCATTTTCTCTGCAAGACACAACACAAGATAAACCCTAATAATGTCAGGCTAGACTCTTCTAATCTTGTCCCAATATAACCCTTAATCTAGAAGCAGTATAGGCTAGTGATGTACCAAGTTAAAATTGTACCTTCATTCTAATGATCAGTGATTCAGCTCCTTCCTCCACTCACAGATCGTACGTACCACGCGCGCGTTTTGCGTTTTATATACAGTGCACATGCGTGAAACTCCTCCCACCCCTGGCGTTTTTTCTAGTCTATTCTCCTCCCCTTCTCTTTTGGCACAGTGGGGAGAGCACATGGCGGAGACACAGCAGGGGCATTATAATTCCACTAACAAGGAGGAGGACGAGGAAAGCTCGGAGGAAGAAATGTCCCGATCCCTGGGGGAGAAGATTTAAGGCCTCAAATATGTCTTTTGGAGAGATGCTGGAGATGGTGGACATATTGAAGAGGAACGACTATGATGGGAAGTATAGACCTTACCCAAACCCAAATGATAGAAAAGGCCAAGATCATGACTAAAGTTGTGAAGAGTCTTCAGAAGGATTTTGGGGTATGATGATCCAAGGATCAACTAAGAAAACGCTGGTCAGACCTGAAACTGAGGAAGCACGATCAGTACAGAAAGATCAAGTGAGTTCTTCAAAAAAGTAAGTAGTTGTCGTGTGTTCATATTATTATTAATGCTTGCATACTGCACCATATGTTTTTCTTTAATGTTGTACATTTTAAAATGGCCACTTTCATGTTCATGGGTTCAAACGTTCGTAATAAACATCGTTCGTTCGCCCAATTCAAAGACAATGTTTTGGCAAGTTGCACTTTTAACTACATTTGTTTAGGCCTGTTTCTAGTCAAAGGAAGTTTGTTGTCTAGAGGGGTTTGTAATAGAATGAAATGCAAACTTGATTCAGTGTATAAAGTAGAGGACACTCAGCAGCTGTTTACACATCTCAGGAGCACTAGTGTGCGACACCAGAACACCCTTTTTTATTAGGGTGTCCCACACACGTGGGATACTATGGGGTGTCTCCATCTGTCAGACTTGCACAAAACAGGTTAAGTACTCTACTCTAGCTTTAGAAAGTGTCAAAAATAATGTTTTCAGCTTTGAACTCTGACAAAAAACACAATTGTACGACACTTCCAAGCAATGTTTCATATTCATATTTCTGCCTTCAAATATATGTGTGCTAAGTATTCCTTTTTTACATTCTCATAGGGGAGAGAAGACTCCAGACGTCTGAGGACACCAGGGACCCCACACCTCCCAAATAAGGGGAAATGCCAACACCAGAAGCAGAGAAGGAGGAGGAAGGAGAGATTGTAGAGATTGGCGAAATTGACACCACAACAGGTGACTGTCTGAGACCACAGCTTCAGGTAAGCTAATCAAAGTATGCCTGCATGTTTATAATACACAGTTTTTTTGGGGTTTATTTTTAGGTGATGTGGATGTTGTGGAAGAAGAATCGCATTTTACCAGTGAAAGTGCCCAGATCCTCATCGGGGAGATAATGGGGTACAATAGCGATTTAGATGATATCAAGAAAAACATCAATAATGTTCAACAAAAAATGAAGAACATCATTGATGTTTAAGGGAGAATCTGAAACACCCAAAACTAGCTAGCATCCATTTTCAATTTTAAAAAACACTTTTATATTTTTAGAAAAGCCAAATTTGGAAGATGCACACAGTGCGTCAACATGAGCTACCTCCGTTCATAGGAGATCAATGTTCACGTTTTGTGGGCGCAACCCCTTCCTTGCTACTAAAGTGGCTGAGATGAATGGGTTGCACCCCCAAAACACGCACATTGATCCCCCACGATGGGATATAGCACATGTTTATATGAGGCATGGGATCAGGAGGAAATGCCCAGTTGGATTGACAATTTGTGTGCATCTTCCAAATTTGGCTTTTACAGGGGTGACACCCCATGTGATGAAGGCAATATCAACACAGTTTGTACATACTCATGTCTGATATTGTCTTCACTTTTCAGAGTTGAACTTTTTAAGTTCCTGTGTTCTGTATGTTATGCATTGGTACGTGCCTGTTTATACAAAAATGCCAAGTTATATAAATGTTACCAAAAATAATGTTATATACACCAAATATGTTGATTTGTTGTAAAACCCTTTTCTAAACGCACATGTGAATGTGCTTTGAGTAAAAAGTTTAATTATGAGCAATGCGTGGCTTCCTTTTTCAATGCACAAAAGCAGTATTTGTAGTAAAGTTGTTGTTTTCTGTGGCAATGGGTGTTATTTACTAAAGGCAAATTCACTTTGCACTCCAGGTGCACTTTTGCAGTGCACTTGTAGTGCATAGTGTATTTGCCTTTAGTAAATAACACCCACCGTGCTTTTTAAATTTCCCCAATCACGCCATTTTCATGACTCCACACATTTCTGTCATGGGGCTGGAAATGAGCAATATTTGAAATGAGCAATATTTTTGTCAGTAATGCACTACATACATTAGCAACAAAAACAAGGTGTGTGTGTAGCAGACCCACAACATAATAATATTATCTGAAGAAGAGACTGTCACCTCATCTCGCACAGAAATTGGGTTTGCACTGTTGAAGAAAAAGGCCCAAAACCCCCCCAAAAAACCTAGCAGACACCTAAAATAAACCCAAGCAGTAAATTAAAACAAAGATTATTGCAGTTTGAAAGAAAAATGTATTAAAAAAAATGCCTCTGGCATATCAGTGGCCCCCCTACCCACAAAGTACTCCATATATCTTGTTCTGACCTCGTGGGCACTTTGGGGGGGGGGGGGCAAGCCAGGACGGCCAGCTTCAAGGGCCATCATGTTGGCATGTTCAGGTAAGTCTGCATCAGGCCCAGCAGAGGCCACATAGTTTGGTGAGTTTTTCTCCATTCTGTGCAGAATGCAGCAGGAAAGCACAATATGATTGAGTTTATATTCCACCATGTGGATTGGAGTCAAAAATAGGCAGAACCGGCTGGCCATTATTCCGAAAGTGTTCTCCACTACTCTTCTGGCTCTGGCCAGCTGGAAATTAAAGATCCTCTGGTCCGGGGTGAGGGTCCTCATTGGGAAAGGCCTCATCAGATAGTTTGCCAGAGCAAATGCCTCATCCGCGACAAAAACTAAGGGGATACCTTCCACATTCTCCTCTGGAGGTGGCAAGCCCAGACTCTGGAGACGCCAGTAGAACTCCGTCTGCGCGATCACTCCACCATCCGACATCCGCCCATTTTTCCCCATGCCCACATACAGGAAGTCATATGTCGCTGACACCACCGCCAACATCACAATACTATTAAACCCCTTGTAATTATAATAGTAGGACCCCGAGTTGGAGGATGGGATGATGCGGACGTGTTTCCCATCGATTGCACCTCCACAATTGGGAAAGTCCCAATGGGGTGGCAAAGTGGGAGGCCACAGTCTGCCTTTCCTGTGGCGTTGAAGGAAACTGTGAAGTCAAACAAGAAAAAAAAAAAGAGTAATTTTGCACATTAACATTCCAAGCAGATTAGACACAAACAAGATCAGTATAACATTTTTGGAAATGAGTATTTAAAGCCAAAAGGGGCTAATATTTTGGACAGGTAACCCTCTCCACTTCATTGAGAGCTGAATGCATAAATAATGTGTGATACTTTGGCCAGCCCCTCCTTACTTACACTATTGGCAGCCCACCGGACAGGTAAGAAGTGTCATAATACAAAAAAACAAAAAACTGAACAAATGGAAGCACATTTTTACATTCTGCTATTATCTATCAAGATAATAATAGGATAAAAAAACTTT
This sequence comes from Lithobates pipiens, assembly GCF_037356315.1. Lineage (NCBI taxonomy): Eukaryota > Metazoa > Chordata > Amphibia > Anura > Ranidae > Lithobates > Lithobates pipiens. The sequence continues at coordinate 164,707,928 of NW_027507790.1, read as the reverse complement.
AAACGGCATAAGTAATAGAAAGTAATACTATGGAGCTGACAAAGTACATTGCTAAGTGACTAGGCTATAGGTTTATGGGCCCAGAAGAGCATGCTGGAGAGGTTAGTGAAGACAAATATGCATGAAGGACAAAAAAGGAACTTTAAAAGCTTACAGCATGCATGAGGACAAAGGGCACAGCATATTAATTACAGCATATTGCAATCATGGTAATTAGGGAATGAGGAAATAAATACAATACATTACCAAACATTAAATACATAGAATGTGATGTTAAAGGAGAAAACTTACCTTAATATAGTCCTTCTGCAGGACATGTATGATGGCAACCCAGGTCTCTGGAATAATGATCCCCAGAGCCTGGGGGGAGAACTTGAGGTCCTGAAGACTTCTCCCTATCGCCAAGTACCGCAACGTGGCAATGAGCCCTTGCTGCAAGCAGGTATCCTGCCTGCAGATACAAGGGGACCGCAAAGCCAGCAGACGGGGAAAAACAGGGTCCGTCATCCGGAGATAATTCCTGAAATCATCAGGATTATTCTCCCGGATCTCACGAAGCAAAGGCATGTGTGAGAATTGGTCACACTGTAGCAACTAATTCTTGCTCCATGAACTCCTCCTCCCCTATTCATGGACTGGGCTTGTGTCAAAGCTAAAAGCCCAACACCAAGCCCCTGCACAGCACGAACTCTACGAGGAGTACGTACATGAAACATGGCTTCAAAGCGGTCGGCTGGTCAGAACGGACAACAGAAAGCACTGATAAACAGCAAGGCCTGAAAGAACGAACTGAAAACCAGAAACGAGCAGACAATAAGCGCTGAAAATCAAAGCGTACTATACCAAAATATAGTCCGCAATGACCAACAAATGCAAACTTCTACTAACACGCAGTAAACACGAGATCAGCAGAAGGAGCCCAAATGGTGCCGCACATGGTGCTGAACTTTCCTTTTCTAGTGCCGTCGTGGTTTGCGTCACCGCGTTCTTGTCGACCGGAAATTTTGTCCGACCGTGTGTAGGCAACACCAGGTCTGGACTAAATCCGTCTGAAATTATCTGACGGATTTGGTCATCTGAATGTCCGACCGTGTGTACGGGGGCTTAGTGTTAGTGGATGATTCCGGCTTGGTGGTGCGACTAGCTTTAAATCAAGTATATGATTAGAGGACATAGGAACTAAACATTAGGCAGCATTTAACTCCTGTGTAACCTTGAGAATGTAGCCTAATATTTTATCTGTTTAACAAATTGTTACATTGTGAATTTGTAGGCAGGGGATATATTTCAAGTACTGTATAGTTAAACATATTGTAGTATAATTTGCCATGCATTTAAATATTTCAGGAATTGTTTTTAATATACTATTTGATACCAATTTTTTTCTGTGTTTTTAAAAGTAATCAATTTGCGATAATATATTGTTTATATTAACTTTTATGTTGGTATATTCCATCTGTTTTATCTTCAGACATAAATTTCCCATGTTATCCTAAACCATGTCCTTTTTCCCCCTCTCTTATCAGTTACTTAGCACATACTAAAGAGAGCTTAGCATCATCTTATCACTGGCCTGAGTGTCTGCACAGGGATTTCTTTACAATCCACTGGACAGAGGCCTTTCAGAATCCCTTCTATTTCTGTTCATCCCAATTGTGTGAGCTCCAACAGTCTTTCACGGAGAACAACGCAAATGTTTTCATAAAAATAACCTGCAATATATCCTGGACCTAATTTGGACATATTGCAATTTCTTGGTCATCCTATGTATTATACAATATATATTTACTCTTGAAAGAAGTAACTACTAAGTGAACGATATTTAGTTTGCTTTATAGAGTTTAATTTTGCCTTTTCAAAAAAACTGGCTGTGCAGGTAAGGGGTGCTTGTAGATAAAAAACAAACTGTGCAGCTTTGAACTAAAATAGAACTATAGCCAAAACTTTTTATTTTATTTTGGATATAGTAAGGGAGGCATATAAATAACCCCTGTAAAGTTTATTTTTGCCCTCTCTGTCACATTAGGGAGATTTACCTTCACTTCCTGTCCCGTATCCAAAACCAAAAGTGAGAGGAAATCACTGCAAATATAAGGGAATCTCTTAGGGACTCCCAGAATTAGTGTCCCCATTAGAAGATTTCCCTTTATTACTTTTCTGGACAAGACAACTAGAAAGGGTGAATCTCCCTAATGCCGCATACACACAAGTAGATTTTGCTTCGGAAAAAAACTTGATGATTTTTCCGACGGAATTCCGCTCAAGCTTGGCTTGCATACATACGGTCACACAAAAGTTTTAACCGCCAAGAACGTGATGACGTACAACACTATGACAAGTTCAAAGCTTCAGAGCATGCGTCGAATTGTTTCCGAGCATGTGTAGGAATTTTGCAAATCGTAATTCGTACAGACGATCGGAATTTCCGATTGGAACTTTTTCCGACCAAAAAATTGAGAACATACTTTTGCTGGCGGGAATTCAGCCAGTAAAAGTCAGATGGAGCATACACATGGTCGCATATTTCCATCCAAATGCTCTCATTGGTCTTTTGCTGGCTGAATTTCCGATCGTGTGCACGGGGCATAACAGTAACAGACTGCAAAAAAAACCTGACAGGGATTCTAATCACTCTCCACTCTATCCAAAACTAAAATAAAAAGTTTTGCCTTTAGTTATACTTCAGGACGGCCATACATGGATCAAAATTTCAATCCATATATGAGCCGATTGATTGTAAAGAAGTTGATCTACCGATCAACTGTTGTATAACCAACCTTTTCATTTCTTCCTGAATAATCAGTGCTGCTGGCTATAGCTGGTGACACTGATTAGTGTGTTCTGATGATGGGGTAGGCTCCCTGCTGTCAGAACACAATAGCACAATGGGAGTGAACTTCTTTCAACCTGTTGGTTGGATGAAAAAAAAACATGAAATAATGTATGGCTGGCCTCAGGATGCACTCAAACTTGTGAATGCACTTGCTCGGTGATTAGATGTGAGAACCCCCAGGGGGACGTTTTCACAATTAGCTGCAAGAGGCAGCCCCATTGCCGACTCCTGCAGATAAACATGCCCACTAGTAGGTAATCGTTAATGCAACTAGGGCACTCCCATCAGTTACTGCTCATCCTCATCACAAGAGCGAGCTCTCAAACCCCTGATTGTGTGTGTGTGGTCCATGAATTCCTCAGACACACCATCGTTGAGCAACATCCAAGCAATAACCCAACACTGAATTTTTTTGGGCCAGTTAAATATTTTATTAAATGTTAGCAGGGTGATTTGACTTAGTAACAGCAAGGTAGGCACTGCCGGTCCTGAAGCACTGATGTTTCCCTCACTATGTCAATGTGTAAACAAAATGATTCCCCGCTATATAGCACTTGGTGCACATACACAGGATTGGTGGAGCACTCGGCGCTGTAGCAAAGGATCATAAAGTTTGCTTGTTGCCATAGTATTGGCAAAATAATTGACGCGGGATTGGCAGAATTTACAAGGTATAAACAAAATTATCCCAGTTAATGCGTGAATGCAGGATGTAAGCCGTGGTAATCCTGTGCATGGGTGCCCATTGCAACTGACATTATTCAAACCTGGGGAGAAATCCAGGAGCAAGATCAAAAACAATATTTCTTAAAACAAAACAAATTGTCCATTAAGATAGCTGTTTTCACCAAGGTTAACATTTGAACTGTGTCTTGAGGAGATCCTGGACACCTTAAGCGGGACTCAGACCTTCTGGTCTACTTATATAACAAAAATGTTACCTCTGCTTTTGATTCCATTGCTCCTGTCAAGATCAAGCCTCACCTCTCACACCAGTCAATGCTGCAGAGAAACACCCTCATAACATAATATTACTACCTCCATGCTTTACTGTAGGAATGCTGTTATTTGAATGATGAGCTTTATTAGATTTCCGCCAGACATATCATTTGGCTCACAGGCCAAATAATTCAATTTAATCTCTTATGACCAGAACACCTTTTTTCCATGTGGCCTAAGAATCTTCAAGGTGCATTTAGGTGGTCAAATGAGAATAAAATTGAATTGTTTGGCCTCAACACCAAATGGCATGTCTGGTGGAAATCCAACACAACTTTAACTTCTCCTTTAAATATTGACAAACCATCATTGCTCAAACACACACAAAATTACAACAGCATGCAACAGCTCTGCAGTAAGGAAAAATTGTGTAACCCATTCTCCCTAAGGCCTCTTTTACACGGGATGGATCCATAATGATCCGCCCCATGAACATCGGCTTGCTCAATGGGGATTGCTCCATCGAGTAGATGACTCACTGTGCAGGGACGGACCTGTCAGAGCACCTCTCTCCCCTATGGGAGATCGGATGACGACGGACCGCAGTGCCCGTCGTCACCCGATCCGATCCGCAGACGGATGGAAAAGTAGGTTCTTCCTCCGTCACGCTTTTTGGGATCGGAGCGGGTCGGATGTCAGCGGACATGTCACCGCTGACATCCAACGCTCCATAGAGGTCTATGGAGCATCCGTTCAGGTCCGCCTAAAAAACTGACAGACGAACCTGAACAGATCGTCCGTGTGAAAGGCCTAAAGCTAATTCTGAACCTCCCACAGGCAAGATATCATTTATTTATTTATTTATTGTTTTGTCAACAAAGTCTCCTCAATCAGAGCTGGAATAATGCCTGAAAAATCAGCAGATGGCATTTTGGCCAATGTCCATTTTTTTTTCTAACCTAATTTCTGCATGCTTTTTATGGGTCAGTGACTTGGTACTGAGAATCCAAAAAATTGCCAGACCCTTAGCATTTTCAGAATATCAGGTCAGCCAATATTTCTGCCATTACAGTTAACCTTAATGAAGGCAAAATTGAGTAATTCTAGGTAACATAGGGAGCAGCAGCTGTTTTTAGATAACAGTCAGAAAACTTTGGTAGGGCATGATGGGATTTATAGTTCCAAAACATCTGCCAAGTCATTGGTTTTTAAGCCTGACATGGACAGATAGAAAGCACTGGCTGTAATACATGTAGCTTGGCAACAATTAGGTTTTGTCTGAGTACAGTTGCCACTTATTTCATGCTTTATATCTTAAAACACTGGACAAATTGCTAAATGTGTGCCTTGACCACTGATGAATGAAAGTTATCAATACTGAATTCCAGAACCAACTTCCTGCCTTTGCCATCACATACCCCTAACTGCTGCAACCACACATATGTCTGATACACCCATGGAACACAACTTCAGATCTGCAGTTACTTGCTCTATACAGTAATCACAACACTGTAAAGCTCATTAACATAATATTTAATCAAATGATACTTGTTCAGTACCTGACATGGGGCATGTTTGCATGCATATATGAGTAAAAGGTAAAAATCTGAAATATTCTATTAAGACATGAAAGGTATAGCATATTTTCAGTATTTACATATTTTGAATTGGTATTCATGTTTTAACCTTTTTTTACTTGAATTTAAAAATGTTCACTCATTATTTTATTTATTTGCAATTATTTGCCTCCTGGGCTACATAGGATTTTAGTACTTGCTTTGCAAAGAAAAGAAAAGGAGCTGTAAAGTTGGCCGTACACCTGGCAAATTTGAGTAATTTTCTAACTACTTTTTAAGCCACTAGGACTTGTAAATACAGTATTTTTTGAAAATAATCACCAGGAATAAAAGAGGAACTTCTCTCCATGTTTTTTTCTTATCTTATTCTGTGGGTTGTCTACAAAAAAAGAACACCATACTTGCACACCCAGCAATCCAGTGATGTTCTGCAGTAATATGCTGCTTTCCTACTGCAGACCTAATCCCATGTCACTATTTTCCTCTCTGACATCCTCATGGCCCAGCTTTTTCTTCTATATTTTTCATCTGGCCCTGGATGACATGCGTGCTTCATTGGAGGGCCAGTTGCAAGACCCCCCCCCCCTTTACAACGCTGGCACATGTGCCTTAGAGTACCGTACGGCCTACTGGGATGCATGACGTAAGTATACCAGAAGACTGCTGGCAACTGATTATGTCATTCTCCTCTTCATGAGAATCCCCATAGTGCCCCAAAAAAAGGTATTTAAAAAAATATCCACTTGTGAGAGAGGAGGGGGTAGAAGTGAAATGAAGTAGGCGCACAATCAACCCTTTGATCGCCCTAGATATTTAACCCCTTCCCAGCCAGTGTCATTTGTACAGTGACTGTACATATTTTTAACACTGATTGGTGTCACTGGTTCCCAAAAAAGTGTCAGTTGGTGTCCAATTGTTCGCCGCAATATCACAGCTATAAGTTGCCGATCGCCGCCATTACTAGTAAAGAATTTATTTTTTTTAAATCTAAAAATATACAGTGCCTTGAAAAACTATTCATACCCCTTGAAATTTTCCACATTTTGTCATGTTACAACCAAAATTGTAAATTTATTTTATTGGGATTTTATGTGATGGACCAACACAAAGTGGCACATAATTGTGAAGTGGAAGGAAAATTATAATTCTTTTTTTGGTCAAATATTTTTTTACAAATTAATATCTGAAAAGTGTGGGGTGCATTTGATTTCAGCCCCCTGAGTCAATACTTTGTAGAACCACCTTTCACTGCAATTATAGCTGCAAGGCTTTTTGGGGATGTCTATACCAGCTTTGCACATTTAGAGAGTGACATTTTTGCCCATTCTTCTTTGCGGAATAGTTCAAGCTCCATCAGATTGGATGGAGGGTGTCTGTGAAAAGCAATTTTCAGGTCTTGACACATATTCTCAATTGGATTTGGGTCCAGACTTTGACCGGGCCATTCTAACACATGAATATGCTTTGATCCAAACCATTCTATTGTAGCTCTAGCTGTATGTTTAGAGTGGTTTTCCTACTGGATGATGAACCTCCTCCCTAGTCTCAAGTCTTTTTCAGACTCTAAAAGGTTTTCTTCTAAGATTGCCCTGTTTTTGGCTCCATCTATCCTCCCATCAGCTCTGACCAGCTTCCCTGTCCCTGCTGAGGAACAGTATCCCCACAACATAATGCTGCCACCACCATGCTTCACGGTGGGAATGGTGTGTTCATGGTGATGTGCAGTGTTAGTTTTACGCCACATATAACGTTTTGCTTTTAGGCCAAAAAAGTAAAATTTTGGTGTCATCTGACCAGAGCACCTTCTTCCACATATTTGCCATTTTCCCCAGATGGCTTCTCGTAGACTGCAGCCAGGACTTATTATGGCTTTTTTTCAACAATGGCTTTCTTTTTGCCACTCTTCCATAAAGGCCAGATTTGTGGAGTGCACAACTAATAGTTGTCCTGTGGACAGATTCTCCCACCTGAGCTGTGGATCTCTGCAGCTCCTTCAGAGTTATCATGGGTCTCTTAGCTGCTTCTCTGCTTAATGCTCTCCTTCCCTGACCTGTTGTTTTAGGTAAACTGCCATGTCATGGTAGGTTTGCAGTTGTGCCATACTCTTTCCATTTTCAGATGATGGATTGAACAGTGCTCCGTGAGATGTTCAAAGCTTGGGATATTTTTAATGACCTAACCCTGCTTTAAATTTCTCCACAACTTTATCCCTGACCTGTCTGGTGTGGTCCTTGGCCTTCATTATGCTGTTTGTTCACTAAGGTTCTCTGACAAACCTATGAGGGTTTCACAGAACAGCCATATTTATACTGAGATTAAATTACACACACGTGGACTCCATTTACTAATTAGATGACTTCCGAAGGCAATTGGTTCCACTAGATTTTAGTTAGGGCTATCAGAGTAAAGGGGGCTGAATACAAATGCACACCACATGTTTCACATATTTATTTGTAAAACATTTTGAAAACCATTTATCATTTTGCTTCCACTTCACAATTATGTGCCACTTTGTGTTGGTCTATCATATAAAATCCCCAATAAATATATTCACGTCTTTGGTTGTAACATGACAAAATGTGGAACATTTCAATGGGGTATGAATACTTTTTCAAGACACTGTATCCCATAGTTTGTATATGCTATAACGTTGGTGTAAACCAATGAATATACGCTTACTGGGATTTTTTTTTTCCCCAAAAATATGTAGCAGAATACATATTGCCCTAAATGTATGGAGACATTTGATTTTTTTTTTATTATTATTACTGGGAATGTTTTATAGGAGAAAGTAAAACATTGTTTTTTTTCAAAATTGTTGTAATTTTTTTATAGTGCAAAATAAAAAATAAAGTGGTGATTAAATACCACCAAAAGAAAGCTCAATTTGTGAGAAAAAAATGACAGAAATTTTATGTGGGTAAAATATCGCACAAATTTCATTTAAAACAATGCAGTGCAGTATTGCAAAATATGGCCTGGTCATAAAGGGGGGTGAATCTCCTGGAGATCAAGTAGTTAATATATTTTCCTGGTGTTCGACTTTAAAATGACACAATCAACAATAAGCTGTTATCTTTACCAAGGTATAATTCCAGGAATATTATTAAATTTGTCCATGGACCTGCCATAACAGATGTCTGAACACAAACTGACAGCCTAGAGTGAGCATAGAGTCAACGCTTTGTTCACAAGGGAGCAGAGGTCACATCGCATATCAGCACTTCTCCATGTAAGAAGGAGATACTCTTAGCTAGCTTGCAGGTGGGCACAAGTACCGTCCACTCTGTAAGTGTAATCACCAGTTTATTTAGGCTTTCACAGATGAAGATTGAGTTTATCTACTGAGTTTAGTGTCTCTTCATTTCCTTTGGCTCATGTAAGCTAAAATAAGTAATGTTAGCAGCAAAAAAAAAAATCAGCTGTTGGCTGATTTGCAATTGACAGGGGTTTGCACTGAGAACAATTGCCTTATACAGTGTCTTCTGAATAAACAAGACATGTTTTAAATTAACTTACAAAGAATATCCTATCTCCTATTGAATGATTTCAGGGTAGAGTGCGGAAGCCAGCATTGCAAGATCTACTGCAGCTACTTATAACAAAGTGTCATTGATTGCAAAAAAAATTCGTTTTCTTCATGTAGTCTTTTTTTTCCCCCCTTTCCTGGCTGCTTTGGCTGCAGGTGTCTCCCAAACCTCTATGGTCAGACCCATTCAACCCTGCCTTTTAGAAAGAGCCAACTGTGTTTTTCTAATGAAGCAATCAGATTGAGCTTTATTCATTATAAATACTGTAGGGAAGAAAGGGAATCAATCTTTTCATTTTATGAATGCTTCCAACAGTAGAAGCTGAATGGTCCTAACAGTATTTATATTCAGATGGAACACAAGGCCTGAGAAGACAGAATTACTGTAAGCACTGCTGTGGCATGATTATTAAAGGGAAAGTGTATACTTTCAGAGGGGTTATCCAAAAGAGAGAGTCTATATTTATCCTGAAAGTTTATTTAATAGGTGCAGAGTGAGTGTGATTGAATTTAATCAATGAAAACAACAATGTTCACCTAGAATACAATAAAAAAAAAGGAAAATCTCATACTCCTTACGCTTGCAACCTCCTCCCAACTCAACCTGGAAATTACTGGGGAGGGGGGTTTGGGGCAAAATAAATTTAGCTTGTTCTGCCTCCAAGTGATGTCCTTAATCATCACCCGCTGGACTCCCAGTAGTGCCTCATAGTAGAGTGGATTTGATTTAAATCAAGTCAATTCAAATCACAATTTAAATCCCGATTTAAATAACTAGTACATAGTTACATGGTTATCAAGATTGAATAAAGACACCAGTCCATCCAGTTCAACCTGAGTTAGTGTCAAAAAGTAAAAAGGCTTGATTTAAAATCAACTAGATTTTCTTTATTTTTTTATTATCGATTTTTATCCATCCTGCCTCATAGTAGAGGTGCTTTAATAGAGCAATATAAAGGTGTCTGTTTATGAAGCAGTGAACAGCGGTGATCCCTAGGATCGCCACTGATCTGTCTCTTAACGGTTTATGAACCAGAGATAATCAGGGAGAACAAGTTTGAACATGTTGAACACTCCCGCCGATGATCTCCGCACACTGAGAATCCTCATTGACTGACACAGAAACGGACAGTTTATGAAGCTGTGATCTCAGAACTTCACTGTCGATCTGTGTCAGAATTCACCTCCCCAATTCACCAGCTCAGAGGTGGAGAATCGGGGAGTGAAGAGAGAATGCTGGGGGATCTAAGGAGGAAAGAGGAAGATTATTAACTTCCTTATACCTCGTTCAGACCCCCCAAGACAGTAACCATGCCCCCCTGTCATATTTATATGTGTGTGTGTGTGTGTGTGTGTGTGTATGTATATGTATGTATATATATATATATATATATATATATATATATATATATATATATATATATATATATATATATATATATATATATATATATATATATATATAGTGTGTATATATATATATATATATATATATTATAGTGTGTGTGTGTATAAATATATATATGTATGTATGTGTAGGGGGACTCTTTATTTTATTAGCATTAACCACGCCATCTGTACGTGTATTGAGCAGTGATAATTTATTACTGCTAATAAACTGACATCTCTGTGTTTCTGTGAATGTCTGGTACTGTAATCTCAAAGTCTCACAAGATTCCAGTATCAGGGGACGTTCTCCACTGTTTGAAGCGTTTGTAGATCTCTTCACTCCTCCAAAGGAGAAGGGATCTACAAAGCTTCATAAGATCTTCTCTGAGAATGCTGGAGAATGAAGCAGTGACATTTTTTCACTACTTCATAAACGGACACCAAAATACGTGATATAATCAAAAATTATAAGTGAATTACCAGTAATTTCTTATCGTAATGTTTATTCTGATGTCTGATGACTAAATAATCCAACAGCTCTTAAAGTGATATTAAAGCCTTGTGTTTTTGTTTTATTTAAAGATAACAAACATGTCATATTTACCTACTTACCTTACCAGTGGTTTTGCACAGAGCAGACCAGATCTTCCTCTTCTCGGGTCCCTCGCCGACACTCCTGGCCCCTCCCTTCTGCCGAGTGTGTGTACAGCCCATAAGGATGACTCTTGGAGCTAATAAATAGTCAGAGGTGAGAGGCCCTTGGGGTCTTTTACTTCCATGTTAGCTGTATAGGTAATGCTGTCTTCCAGTTTCTAAGTAACCTCAACAGTGTCGAACACAAAACTCTGTAGTTGTGTAAGTTCTTATTACAAGGTTCTGTTATGCAAGACTGTTACATTAGTGCTTTAAAGTTTACAAACCTTTGGAAATGTTCAATATTTTTGCATAAATATGATCCTAAACCTGATCTGCTCTTCAAGCAAGCCCTAAGCCTACATATTGAGAATCCCCATAAACCAAGTCAAAACATTGTATTTGTTCATATATGTAAAGCGGAAAATGTTCCAAAGTTACATATTAGTAGGGAAATTATATGTGAACCTTTTAGTCTCTGTTCATTTAACCACTTCCCACCCGGCCAATGCACATATACGGCCGGGTGGGAGCCGCCTACTCCTGATATGACGTTCAGGAACGTCATTCAGGAGTAGCGGGATCGCGCGCGCGCGCGCCTGCGCAGCGGCGCGATCCCGATGCGCCCGTGTCACCCGGACACGGCGCATCTCAGATCGGCAGGAGGGCTCTGTGATTGGCCCTCCTGATCACATGACAGCCGTGTCCAATCACGGCCGTCATGTGATGTAAACAAACAGCCGGTTGCTAGGCAATCGGCTCCTCCTCTCCTCACACAGAAGTCATCGCTGTGGAGAGGAGAGCAGATCGCTGCAGCCGGCTGCTGATCAGTGAGTATGAGCTGCTTTTTACAGCTTTTTACTCACTGATCACCAGTCTAGTGTACACAGTAAACACACCACACAGTAAACACATCACACAGTATAAACACAATGTCCTCACACATGTCCCCAAAACATACATGTCCCCAAATAATAAAAACACATGTCCCTAATAATAAAAACATGTCCCCCACATATGTCCCACTAAAATCACATGTCCCAATGATTATCTGCACACATATGTACGTGATCACCTGCACACATATGTACATGATCATTTGCGTACATATGTCCGTGATCACACAAACCAATTATTATACACTTAACGGATTTTTTTTTACCAAAAACATGTAGCAGAATACATTTTGGCTTAAATTTATGACAAAATTTGATTTTATTGGATTTTTATTGAAGTAGAAAAAAGAAAATAGTTTTTTTTTTCCAAATTTCCGCTTTTTTGCGCTTATATCGCAAAAAATAAAAAACGGAGTCGTGAATAAATACCACCAAAATAAAGCTCTATTTGTGCGAACAAAATGATAAAAATTTCATTTGGGTACAGTGTAGCATGACCGCGCAATTGTCACTGAAAGCGCTAGAGCGCTGAAAGCTGAAAATTGGGCTGGGAAGGAAGGGGGCGAAAGTGCCCTGTATTGAAGTGGTTAAAAAGAAAAGAAAATGTAAGGGTTTCAATCAATGTGATAATAGGGTGTATGTATGAGAGGCTTCCCTTTTTAAGATTTATAAGAACCTCCAAAAAACATGGTGTTGCTGTTCACTAGGCTCGAAAAAGTTGGAAAACTTTTCTAAAGATTTTAGACTAAAATGATTTAATGGCAGGCAGATTTTGTTCAAATTAAATAAATTCAACACTCCTTCCCAAGAAGTGGCTGAGAAGCAAAGATGACATCAACCGTGGGAGATCTCAAAAAACCTTATGCTACCGTCTAAAGTGTCAAAGCCTCACTTGTGTTGGTAAACATCAATGTTCATTAGAAAACTGAACAATGGTGTGCATGCAGGGTTGCAAGGATAAATTTACTATTCTCTAAAAAGAACATTACTTGCCATCTATAGTTTGGTAAAGACCATGTAGATAAGTCAAAGTGCTATTCTAACAATGCTGAATAAGACCAAATTAGAACTTTTTAAAAGCGTGTGGCAGTATCATGTTTTGGGCCTGCTTTGGGAAAGGATGGCTTGTTATCAATAATGGAACTATAAATTCTGAATTGTACCAGCAAATTCTGCTGCAAATATAAAGGTACAGTGCCTTGCAAAAGTATTCACCCCCCTTGGCTTTTTACCTATTTTGTTACGTTACAGCCTTTAGCTCAGTGTTTTTTTTTATCTGAATTATATGTGATAAATCAAAACACAATAGTGTAAGTCGGTGAAGTAAAATTAGAAAAATGAAATACATAAAACTATTTTTCAGAAATAAACTGATAATTGGCATGTGCATATGTATTCACTCCTTTTGTTATGAAGCCCATAAAAAGCTCTGGTGTAACCAGTTACCTTCAGAAGTCACATAATTAGTGAAATGATGTCTACCTGTGTGTAATCTAAGGCTGCGTACACACGGGCGAACTGTATGGCCTACTTAGTCCGTCATACTTTCGAATGAACGGACTTGACCACACACGGATGCACAAACAGTCCGTCGAAAGCTTGCGCGATGACGTGTACAGCACGTACGACGGGACTAGAAATAGGAAGTCCAATACATAGCAATGCAACCTTTCGCCGTGTAAATCCTTTCTGAGCATGCGCCATTCTTAGTCCGTCGAACTAGCCTACTGACGAGCGGATTGTCCGCTGAAACCAAAGTATGACGGACAGAATTTCGAAAAATCCGAAATACTTAGTACGCCAGACTGCACGCTGAAAAAGTCCGCTGAAGCCCACACACGAGCGGACTGTCCTCTGAAATGTATTTCGACGGACTAAGTAGGCCATACAGTCCGCCCGTGTGTACGCGGCCTAAGTGTCACATGATCTGTCATTACATATACACATCTTTTTGAAAAGCCCCAGAAGCTGCAACACCTAAGCAAGAGGCACCACTAACCAAACACTGCCATGAAGACCAAGGAGCTCTCCAAAAAAGTAAGGAACAATGTTGTTGAGAAGTACAAGTCAGGGTTAGGTTATTAAAAAAAAAATCCATATCTTTGATCCCTAGAAGCACCATCAAATCTATCATAATCAAATGGAAAGAACATTGCACAACAGCAAACCTGCCAAGAGATGGCCGCACACCAAAACTCATGGACCGGGCAAGGAGGGCATTAATCATAGAGGTAGCACAGAGATCTAAGGTAAACCTGGAGGAGCTGAAGAGTTCAGCGGCAGAGACTGGAGTATCTGTACAGGACAACAATAAGCCGTAGGCTCCCTAGGGTTGGGCTTTATGGTGTGGAGTGACCAGAAGGAAGCCGTTACTTTCAGCAAAAAACAAAATGGCACGTTTTTGAGTTGGCGGAAAGGCATGTGGGAGACTCCCAAAATGTATGGAGGAAGGCGCTCTGGTCTGATGAGAATAAAATTGAACTTTTTGGCCATCAAAGAAAACGCTTTGTCTTGCGCAAACCCAACACATCACATCACATCACCCAAAGAACACCATCCCACGGTAAAACATGGTGGTGGCAGCATCATGCTGTGGGGATGTTTTTCAGCAGTCAGGACTAGGAAACTGGTCAGTTGAGGGAAAGATGGATGGTGCTAAATACAGGGATATTCTTGAGCAAAACCTGTACCACTCTGTGTGTGATTTGAGGCTAGGATGGGGATTCACCATCCAGCAGGACAATGACCCCAAACACACTGCTAAAGCAACACTTGAGTGGTTTAAGGGGAAACATGTAAATGTGTTGGAATATCCTAGTCAAAGCCCAGACCTCAATCCAATAGAAAATCTGTGGTCAGACTTAAAGATTGCTGTTCACAAGCGCAAACCATCCAACTTAAAGGAGCTGGAGCAGGTTTGCAAGGAGTAATGGGTAAAAATCTCAGTGGTAAGATGTGACTTTGACTTTTTTTTTCTGTTATTTTGTCCTATTTGTTGTTTTCCTGACAATAAAAAAAAAAACATCTTCAAAGTTGTTGGCCTGTTCTGTAAATTAAATGATGTAAATCCTCAAACAATCCATGTTAATTCCAGGTTGTGAGGCAACAAAACACGACAAATGCCAGGAGGGGTGAATACTTTTGCAAGGCACTGTATATGTCTGTAAACTGAAGTTCAAGAGAAATCTTTAGCTGCAGTTATTGCTGCTCAGGGGACATGTTGCATAATATTTCTCTATCAGTGGTGGGTCAGAGTTAAACATACATCTGTGATTTGTAATGAGACTGAATTTTCAGAGTTTCGCATATGCCTGATCAGGACTGGTTCTGTTTAGGTTGATGAAACATGAAATTAAACAGCTTGCTCTTTGTTAGGTCAAACAAAAGCTCTTAGGTATATAACTCTTTTTGGTCTACCAGTTGACTGACAAGACCATCTTCACTCTATTTCTGAAGGAATAGAATTTGGAAGTATTTCCCAGTATGCATCTCAGATGTGTTGAATATATGCACAACTCAATGTATTATCCTGTTTTGAACACTTGCGTAACCTATCATAAATTGATATAGAAATATAGAACCTGAGTCTTGCAAGTCTATTATGTGAACCAAGTTATCATGTAGCTATAAGGAGAATTTATAACACATGTGATTCATTGAAGTTTTTGCATGCCTGCAAACTTCATTATGCCATTGAGGACAAGTCCCATGAGAGCAATGTGTTGCAGTTTATTTTTAAATATTCTTCTTGCTGTACTTCTGGCGGAATTGAACTGCAGTTTCTCATGGAAGTCGGTTCAGTGGAGTCTGAATTGCATAAAATATTTACATACAATTTAAATTGCAGTGGTAGGATGCAAACGAGTGCTAACATGTTTTACTTCACTGCACAATTGTTGTTGGAAACATGTGTGAGCAGACAAAATGGAGCGATATCCACAGAATAGACAAAGGGGCAAGAGAGTTTTCACAAATGGCTGCTTTGAGTGTTCATTTAAAGGCTGAAGGGACAAGTACGATTGGGAAGGGGTAGGTTGAGAAATTCAGTCATCACAGAGGAAGAGTAGAGAGGCACAGAATAGATGTGGGAAATTGGATAAAGGAAAACCTTGTCTTTACCTACAGTTGCAGTGTTAAAAAAACTGCTTAAAGCGGAGTTCCACCCAAAAGTGGAACTTCCGCTTTAAGCACTCCTCACCACCTGACATGCCACACTTGGCATGTCATTTTTTGGGGGGGGGGGGGGGGTGTGTACACCCTTTTTTTTTGTGGGACTTCCTGTCCCACTTCCTCCTTCCTGTTCTTGGCTGCCTAGGCGACTCTTCCTCTTCCCTAGGCAGCCCCTCCCTGCCCGCAATCTTCTGGGACACAACACAGGTCCCAGTAGATTGGCTGGCCAATAGCAGAGCACAGCATGGCTCGCGCCCGGCCATGAAGCCGTAAGTTGTCACAGCCGGGTGCCCACAATATCAATGGACACACCGAGGAGAGGAGGCGAAGAGGAGCAAGGCTCCGGGCGGCTGCATCGTTGGACCGTGGGACAGGTAAGTGTCGGTTTATTAAATGTCAGCAGCTATGCTTTTTGTAGCTGCTGATTTTTAATAAACGAAAAAAACGGATGGAACTCTGCTTTAATATAGAGTTATGGTTATTTGGCGCATGTGGTTTACTGCTGTGTTCTGTTAAAGAGGAAGTTCAGGCTGCAGAAAAAAAAAAAGTCAACAACTACAAATCCTATAGCTGCTAACTTTTCATAAGTGGACACTTACTGTCCAAGGATCCAGCGCCATCCTCATCTTGGCTAGCTCTTCACTAGCCTCCAGCTTCACGGCGCCGGCCATGCTGCAGTTTGTGATTGGTCACACAGTCTTCTGGGATCTCTGACATATCTCAGAGGACTGCGGGAAAGGAGAGGGAATTAGGACTTCCATTTGGATCTCCTAGGTGTTCCGAGCAGAAGTGGGAGCGGGTACCTGTCAAAACTAGATACCAGCTCCACCCCCCTCCAAAATCACATATACTTTAGGCAGAGAATGGGGGAGGATGGTTTATAGCAGAACTTCCCCTTTTAGGTGGAGCTCTGCTTTAGGCATCTGTATGGTACAGTTTTGCTTTAATATGTACTTTATAGCTGCGACTTTAGTCTCTGAAGTCCTGTTCATATCTGTACAGTTTATGTGCTTACATAAAATTCCACTTTCATCAAAATGCACATTTTATACAGTTCACTGGTAATGCACATAAAACACACTTCACAGATATGAACTAGACCTAACGTTACACTGTGGTATTTTTCCAGCTAAACAAGTGCCGTTGTCAGCAGCCTATATTGGTTGGTTTCATTAGCGTTTGACATGCCATGATGCGTCAAAATCAATATGCTGTAAATGTGGTGATTGCTAACAAGTGGTTAAATCGATTTAATCAACCATGTGCTACTAAAACCTGACTCTACTTAACACAGTGGCTGGATTTATTTTTTGTCCATTGCATTTAGCTTGTGGTGACACACAATAAATGAACTTAACTTGATGTGCATTGACGTCTGTTTAACCACTTCAGCCCCAGAAGATTTTACTCCCTTCATGACCAGAGCATTTTTTGCGATTCGGCACTGCGTCTTTTTAACTGATAATTGCGCAGTCAGGCATCATTGTACCCAAACAAAATTGATATCCTTTTTTTTCACACAAATAGAGCTTTCTTTTGGTGTTATTTGATCACCTCTGCAGTTTTTATTTTTTGTGCTATAAACCAAAAAACGTCAATTTTGAAAAAAAAAAGCAATATTTTTTTTTACTTTCTGCTATAATAAATAACCCCAAAAAATATATAAAAAAACAAATTTCTTTCTCAGTTTAGGCCAATATGTATTCTTCTAAATATTTTTGGTAAAAAAATGTTTTGCCTTTTTTATTATAATTTTTTTTATATTAGTAATGGCGGTGATCTGTGATTTTTTTTATTTTTATCGGGACTGCGACATTACGGCGGACAGATTGGACACTTTTGACACTATTTTGGGACCACTGACATTTATACAGCAATCGGAGCTAAACATAGCCACTGATTACTGTGTAAATGTTACTGGCAGGAAAGGGGCTAAATGTGTTCCCTCAGCGTGTTCATGTCACTAGGCAGAACAGAGAAATGCCTTGTTTACATTTCCCCATTCTGCCTCCTCGTCGCGATCGTGGGCCACTGGCGGACATCGAGCCCATGGGCATGCTCCCGCAGTGGGTGCACACGCCTGCTAGCCTGGGATTACGAATGTATGTACAGGTACGCTCTTTTGCGCACCCGTGCCATTCTGCCGATGTACATCGGTGTGTGTGGTGGTCGGGAAGTGGTTAATGCATTGCATTGTGTTGATATGTATTTTTATTAACTCGTTGCATTGATGTTCAGAGTTTTTTTTTCTTTTAACAGCAGGACTCAATACTGTATACAATGTTCCTAGCTGTACAGTACAGGACACAGGATCTTTTGTCTTTAACTATGGGTTACTCTGTTGAGATTTTTGGTTGCATCTTAGCCACTGTGGTCCCTTTTGCATCTAATGCATTGGTTTTCTCAATGGTTGAGCTGTGGGAGACTGTACCTGGACTCAGCTTGGATAAAGATTTGGGGGTGGACTGTAATGTTGCTTTGGCTGTTCGTCTGCTTACCTGTCTCCATGTGTTCATCTCTAGAGACCAGCCGACCCTCACCTGACTGTCTATGTAATCCATCCTCTGGCATGGCTCCACCCTAGATCCTATCAGACAACTCTATATTAACCTGTGCACTGCAGGCCAACCCTGCTGATCAACCTTTGTATGTTAGCTTCCTGTTACCTGCCATGTGCTCTGCTGTTATTCCGCTACCGACTTTGGCGTGTCCTTGACTATCCCTGTTTGCCTGTGATCCTGACCTTTTGGCGTGTCTCTGACTAATTCCTGTCTGCTTGTGGCTCCGACCTTGGCTTTGTCCCTCACCATCCCTATCCTCCTGTTGCCTACTGTGGGTGTGAGCTGGGGGACCCTGGGGGTCGCGATCTGGAGCCAGTTGCAGCCAAGTCCATCCTCACCACTAGAGGCTCTGGTGAACACCTGCTGGCTCTTAGACTCCGCACCCCAGGGAATCTTACACTCTAACACCGTGGGATCCATCTTGGTGTTCTGGCGGCCCTGCCTTCCTATCACCTTGACCTCCGTCCGCAGCAGTCAGCCGTAGGGTCCACAACCTTGCGGTGCACTCCTAATCCCTACGGTGTGCATCTGTCACCTGGCCTCAAGATGACCTGACAGACATGTTGTTGCAGTTCCTGAGACTGTTCACTGTGCTCCCAACCAGTCCTTGAACACCTATCCTTCCTTTCTCTTTCAGCACATATTGTTTGTTTACAGGAGACACATTCCTCAGCTACCTCAACACCTAAACACTTAGACCCCCAATACTAACAAGTTTACGCTGCTTCAGCCTCTACCAAACAAAGAGGTGTTCTCATCACCTTTCACCGCACCACCCCATTCACACTCCTGGTGGAGTTTATGGAACCCAGAAGGCTGCTACCTTATCCTAACTGGTCACCTCATGGACTGCAAAGTCACAATTGTTTCTTGTTATACCTTTAGTAAGAAACCACATGTTCTCTGTAATAGCCTCCCACAAGTGAGGTAAATTTCTTTGTGGTGACTCAAATCAAGTAATGTATCCATATTTGGATAAATCTCCAGTGCCACACACTACACATCAGCTCTCCTTTTAACAAGTCTTGTAGCAACACTTCTTGCTTGACTCCTGGAGGGAACAACATCCCGCAAAGAAGCAGTATACCCACTACTCCCATTCACACAAATTATTCTCCAGAATATATCACATTCTCATCAATGTCAGCTTCTTCCCACTTGTTCCAGCTTCAACTATCATACCTTACCCCCTGGTCCAACCATAATGCGGTCATTACCTCCTTCTTTTCCCTGGTCCCTAGACAAAACCATCAATCCTGGACCATCAATGACAGTATACTAGCCAACCCAACCAATCGCCTAGTAAAATAAGCAGCTATCAAACACTACATATCTAACAGCCTTCCCACAGATACTCCCCCCCCCCCCCCAACTTAATGGGAAGCCCACAAACTGGTCATAAGGGGGGTATGCATTAGCCAAGCATTGTACTTCCGTAAGGGGAAATGCCTTCTCTATGAACAGCTCGAAGAAGCCTCTTCAGAACTTCACCCTCCCCATCAAACAAGCGTGACTACGAGCAGTGGACCTCTTCCTGACAGAATTAGATGAAAAACGCATCCGCAGATCTCAATGTACCTTCTACATGAAATCAAACAAGCCTGATATGTTTTTTGCCCTGCAACTTCACAAGGTTGAATACACCCCTAAACTGGTTTGTCTGAAGCGGCCTGAAGATGTGTACACCAGTAATCCCGCAAAGGTACTCCAGGAGTTCCAGAAAAGACTCTCTACCCTCTATAAAGACTCTAGGCAGTTTGACTAAACTCAACTAGATGACCTCCTTTCCCCCGTTCATCCTCCCTTCCTTACTACTGCCCACTGAGAAGCCATGGAACAGCCCATCACAACAAAGGAGATCCAACTCGCCATCAAACAGGGTGGATAAAATCAATGATTTGCTTTTGGAGTAAAAATCTATCTAAAGATAGTTTTCTATTTAAGATACATTAATAATTTTGTTTAGCATGAAATGGAGCTTAGTTATGTAGCATGAGGCTGTATATTCTGCAATATTTACATTTTTTGATAAACTCATTCAATGAATTCAAGCTCTGCAAGCTGAAATAACGTGCACTGGCATTGGCTCCAACTATGTGTGATTAACCTATTAACCTAAGATCGGTTCTGATATTGCAGTTTTACTAATCTGACAGCTTATTATTCTCAATAGGAAATATTAAATTGCAAATATTAAAGATTCTAGCTACCAGCAAGAATGAGTCCTTGAGCATCTGTCATTTCAGATCCATCATGGCAGCGCTGGTGAGTGGGCATCCACTCACCTGCTGCCACCACATCCCTCACCTTGTTGTTAGCATGGGTGGGGAGAATAAATATTCTCAAAATGTCCGTATTTCCTAAAATCCTCGATCTTTTTAGGGTACTTCTGATCCCTGTCCCAGCCTACTACCTGAGATTGCTACAGCGTAGGGCCTCCCAATTCATATGGGGCAAACTCATACCCCGTTGTATGGATATATTACTTGATTTGAGTCACCATGTTCATATCTGGTGGGACTGCCCCATTATGGAAGCATTCTGGACCGTAGTGTTTCAAATTCTATTGACACCCATAGCTCCAGATCCAACTGTGGCTCTCCTGAGCAACAAACCATTAGCCGTAACACACCACCAATTCAAACTCTTAGGCCGCGTACACACGCGGGGACTGTTCGCTCAACTTTGTCCGTCAAACAGTTTCGGCAAACAGTCCGCTCAAAATTAGCATGCACGGACATGGCCACACACGACGAACGAACAGTTTGCTGAAACCGTGCGCGATGACGTGAACGGCACGTACGACGGGACGAAAAATACGACGTCCTATACACTGCATTATAACTTTCGGCGTGTAAATCCTTTCTGAGCATGCGCGGAACTTAGTTTGACGAACAAGCCTACACACGGGCGGACTGTTCGCTCAAACAAGGTTTCAGCGGACAGTTTTACGGAATTTCCGAAAAACCCTTGTTCGTCAAACTGTCCGCTGAAACTGTCCGCTGAAAGCCCACACACGAGCGGACTGTCCGCCCAAACACTGTTCAGCGGACAAAGTTGGGCGAACAGTCCGCGCGTGTGTACGCGGCCTTATGCCCCAAACACATGATCAGATTTTCCGACAACAAATGTTGGATGTGAGCTTGTTGCTGTAAATTCTGACCGTGTGTATGCTCCATCGAACATTTGTTGGCGGACTTTCTGCCAACAAATGTTGGCTAGCAGGTTCTCAGATTTTCCGCCAACAAATGTTGGCTAGCAGGTTCTCAGATTTTCTGCCAACAAATGTTGGCTAGCAGGTTCTCAGATTTTCTGCTAACAAATGTTTGTCGGACTTTCCGATCCTGTGTACACAAGTCCATAGGACAAAAGTCCACGCATGCTCGGAATCAAGTACGAGCCGGAGATATAACTATATAACTATAACTCGTAATGGAGATATCACGTAATATCCCATATGTCTTGTACGTCACTACGTTCGTAATTGTTGGCCAATATTTGTGTGACCGTGTGTATGCAAGGCAAGTTGGAGCTAACAGGCTTCGAACAAAAATCCACGGTGTTGTTGTCGGAAAGTCCGATCATGTGTATGGGGCATAACTCTTTGTCACCACTGCAGCGATACAAACTATTGTGAAGGCATGGAAATCCCCCTCCCTAAGTATCCTAGCAACGAAGCACAGAATCACCCAATCGATGATCCACTCCAAGACTGAAGCAGTCATCCTGGACAAAACTGCTCTTTATGAAAAACGATGGAAGCCGTAGGTCATCCATTTTTTTTACCCCCTGATTTTAACAATTCACTGCTGTTGTCCTAACCTACTTACTGCTTTGGTAGAGTTCCTCTCTAGGGTATCACCCCCCTTTTTCCCATCCTACTCCTACCAATCTCCTCATATACCCCTAGACACTTTCATGCAACCTTCTATTCTAAAACCTTTGTTGACATTCCTTACACTATGCCTGCTTTGTTACCTATGCTTCCTATCCTCAGGGGCCTTCTCTTTTATACCTCATATTGCCTAGGTCCACACAGCAAGGCACGGCCCCTTACTGTTATTGTTAATACCAATTTTTAAACGTTCTTTACAATTTATAATTAACTTGTTATATACTTTTGAGCCTCTCTGAAGTGCTCCTCTTTGACTACTTGGCAAATGTAAAATTATATTTACATTGTTAAACCTCAATAAAAATATTTGAACAAGATATGTCTGGGTTAGTTGGGCTGATAACAAGGCAGCACCACATCCTCACATTTACTAGAAAGATTTTTTAAATCAAAAAGAATGGATTTTTCAGGTGCCAAACCATGAAAATGTTAAAATACACTCTTATTTCATATAAAATATAAAACCAAACATATTAAACAATGTAACCCCTGTCCTAGACAGGTATGTTCCAAGTACCTACAAGAATTATTACTTTCACAATGGTACTCATATACATGTACTTTAATATGCATTTGTTCAACAATGCAAAACATTAATGTAACTTATCAAAGTGAAAAGGGTAGATTCTTTACGTGTTTTGTCCCCGCTTCATAAGGAGACAGGGTAACCTGGAAATTACATAAAAAGAAACCATAGAAAAAAAACATATATACATAACAACAAGCATAAGTTAAAATAATCATGTAATTATAATATACACATAGGTTAATATTGGCTCACCAACACTGTATCCAAAAAGAGGGCCAGGACGAAACTTGGCAAGGGAAGTCCAGAGGGGTTCCTCTGCCAGCAGGTGTGGGGGAACACACGAGGGCCAGGCTCCTGCGAGAAGCTAGGAGGAAGGGATAGAAGCCAGGCAAAATTTCCATCAATGAGGACTGTAAAAAATAAAAAAACAACTTTATTATCACAGTGAGGCTTACAAACCCTCATATGCTTGGACAGGTGGCAGGTACTCTTTCTGGCGACAATGGGGTATTATTATACTCCCAATATCTCTCCTGTCCATCAATGCAGTGTGTCCATGTGAGGAATTGTTTTGATTTTCTTATTATTTTCTCAGTGGGCTAACAGGCACTGTAATCCATAGGACAAAGGCAGTTACATGCATTCTTTGTAGAGCCTTCTCTGCCTCAAGCCTATGCAGACTGGAAACCAAGAGCCTCAGTTTTTCATCTTGGCTTGCTGCTGATATATTTGAGCCTTTGTGCTGGTAAAGCCACATTTTTTTTTAAAGGAAGTGAACCAAATGATTACTGCTGCTGTTGCTATGAAATAAATTGTGCAGATGCTTTGTAATGCAGTGATTTGGCAAAGCAAAGAGGTTACACTTCAGAAATGGGTGATGACAGACCAGGAAATGCTTTGTAGTTTTAAAAGGCACAATGAATCTGTCTGTAAGCAGACAGTGGTTGAAGTGCAGACGCCTCTTGTAAGAGGCAGTGAGGCTAGTGCCAGTTTCTTCTCAGTCCTATAAAAAGCAATGTGATAGAATTAGATTGAAGTCGTATATGAAAAGTAATAAAAATGTCAGAGCAGCAAGGAATGAGCCGTCATTTGTGTTTTAAATCGATGACAAATAGGGCATTTTGACACTTGTGCCACACCGTTAAGCATGGCTTAAAGCAGAGCTCCACCCAAATGTGGAACTTCCTCTTTAACCACTTTAATGCAGGGCATTTATACACCCTTCCTTCCCAGACCAATTTGTAGCTTTCAGCGCTCTCACACTTTGAATGCCAGTTACTCAGTCATGCAACACTGTACCCAAACAAAATTTGTATCATTTTTTCATACACATAGAGCTTTCTTTTGGTGAGATTTAATCACCACTGGGTTTTTTTTTTTGCGACATAAGTAAAAAAAGAGCGAAAATTTACAAAAATTAACAAGCACTTTTTTTAGTTTCTATGATAGAATTTTGCAAATAAGTCTTTTTTTTTCAGAAATTTGGGACAAATTTTATACTTCTACATCTCTTTGGTAAAAATACCCAAATTAGTGGACATTATTTAGTCTCTTTTGAAAGTTATAGAGTCTACAAGCTATGGTGCAAATCATTGAAAATTGATCACATCTGATCACACCTGATGCACTTACATCCTATCTCATTTCTTGAGGCTCTGACATGCCAGGAAAGTACAAATACCCCCCACATGACCCCTTTTTGAAAAGTAGACAGTCCAAGGTATTTAGTAAGAGGTGTGGTGAGTTTTTTGAAGTTGTAATTTTTTCCCACAATTCTAGGGAAAAAGAAGAATGTGTTTTTTTTTTTTTTGTTTTTTTTTTTTTACAAAATTATCATAATAAGTTATTTCTCACACACAGCATATGCATACTTCCACTTACACCCCAGAATACATTCTGCAACTCCTCCCAAGTATGGCGATACCACATGTGTGGGACTTTTACACAGCCTGGCCGCACAGAGAGGTCCAACATGCAGGGAGCACCGTCATGGGTTCTAGGAGCATAAATGACACCTCTAATTTCCTAACGACCTATTACATTTATGAAGGTCCTGGAGCACCAGGACAATGGAATTACCCACAAAATGACCCCATTTTGGAAAACAAACACCCCAAAGTATGTTCTATGAAACATTATGACTCTTTTGAACGGTTAATTTTTTTACACAAGTCTTCAGAAAACATGGAAAGAAAATGAAAATATTTTTATTTATTTATTTATTTACACAAAGTTGTCCATTTATAAGATATTTCTAACACATAGCATGTATATAGCAAAAATTACACCCCAAAACACATTCTGCTACTCCTACTGAGTATGGCGATACCACATGTGTGAGACTTTTACACAGCCTGGCCATATACAGAGGCCCAACATTGAAGTAGTTCTTTTGAAGGTCCTGGAGCACCAGGACAATGGAATTACCCCCAAAATGACCCCATTTTGGAAAGCAAACACCCCAATGTGTATTCCATGAGGTATGGGCTGCCAATAGGTATTCGGGTACTCTTATGGACTGGAGACAGGTACTCGGTTACTCCGATGGGCTGGTGACAGCTACTCGGATGGACTGTGACAGGTATTCGGGTACTCAGATGGGCTTGGACAGGTACTCAGGTACTCAGATGAACTGTGGCAGGTACTCAGGTAATCAGATGGGCTGTGACAGATATTCAGATGGACTGTGACAGGTACTCGGGTACTCAGATGGACTGTGACAGGTACTCGAGTACTCAGATGGGCTGTGACAGGTACTCGGGTACTCAGATGGGCTGTGACAGGTATTCGGGTACACAGATGGGCTGTGACGGGTACTCAGGTACTCGGATACTCAGATGGACTGTGACAGGTACTTGGTTACTCAGATGAATTGTGACAGGTACTCAGATGAGCTGTGACAGGTACTCAGGTACTCCGGTACTCAGATGGATTGTGACAGGTACTCGGGTACTCAGATGGGCTGTGACAGGTACTCAGATACTCAGATGGACTGTGACAGGTAATCAGATGGACTGTGACAGGTACTTGGGTACTCAGATGGACTGTTACGGGTACCCGGGTACTCAGATGGACTGTGACAGGTAATCAGATGGACTGTGACAGGTACTCAGGTACTCGGGTACTCAGATGGACTGTGCCAGGTACTCGGGGTACTCAGATGGACTATGCCAGGTACTGGGGTACTCAGATGGGCTGTGACAGGTACTCGGATACTCAGATGGACTGTGACAGGTACTCGGGTACTCAGATAGGCTATGACAGGTACTCGGGTACTCAGATGGGCTGTGACAGGTACTCGGGTACTCAGATGGGCTGTGACAGGTACTCGGATTCTCAGATGGACTGTGACAGGTACTCGGGTACTCAGATGGGCTGTGACAGGTACTCAGATACTCAGATGGACTGTGACAGGTAATCAGATGGACTGTGACAGGTACTTGGGTACTCAGATGGACTGTTACGGGTACTCGGGTACTCAGATGGACTGTGACAGGTAATCAGATGGACTGTGACAGGTACTCAGGTACTCGGGTACTCAGATGGACTGTGCCAGGTACTCGGGGTACTCAGATGGACTATGCCAGGTACTGGGGTACTCAGATGGGCTGTGACAGGTACTCGGATACTCAGATGGACTGTGACAGGTACTCGGGTACTCAGATAGGCTATGACAGGTACTCGGGTACTCAGATGGGCTGTGACAGGTACTCGGATACTCAGATGGGCTGGGACAGGTACTCGGGTACTCAGATGGGCTGTGACAGGTACTCGGATACTCAGATGGACTGTGACAGGTACTCGGGTACTCAGATGGGCTGTGACAGGTACTCAGATACTCAGATGTGCTGGGACAGGTACACGGTACTCTGATGGGCTGTGACAGGTACTCGGATACTCGGGTGGGCTGGGACAGGTACTCAGATGGGCTGGGACAGGTACAGGTGCTCGGGTACTCAGATGGGCCGGGGCGGGTGATGACAGGTACTTTGGGTGATGACAGGTACTTTTTATTGGGGGGGGGGGGTAATCAGTGTGTGTGTTGGTGTACACTAAGCTTTAACGAGATGTTACCGCAATCTCCTCACACACGATTGGTTCATCATCGTCCCTCTCGGCAATCTTCTGGGACACGTCACAGGTCCCAGAAGATTGCCTGTCCACTTGGAGAGTGCAGCACGACTCGTGCATGCGCAGTGCGCACCCGGCAGTAAAGCCGCAAGCTGTCATGGCCCGGGTGCCCACAGTTTCAGTGGAGGCACCATGGAGAGGAGGGGGAGAGAAGCGAGGCTCTGCACGGCTGCATTGCTGGACTGTGGGACAGGTGAGTGTCTGTTTATTAAAAATCAGCAGCTATACTTTTTGTAGCTGCTGACTTTTAATAAACTAAAAAAAGCCTAGATATCAGCTTTAAAGGAAAACTATAGTGTATTTTTGGGAAGTACACCTTGAGAGTCTTTGTTTTGATATTATTAATATTATAAATTTATATAAGATTTATATGGCACCAATTTATAAAATAAAGCAAAAGAGGACAGCTTTGATACAAAAAGGTTAGGAGGGGCCTTCCCAAAAGAGCTTACTGTCTTAAAAGAGAGGAACAAGTGGTAATAACTGAGGAATGAGCTTATGGACAAGCTAGAAGTACAACTTTTAGGTGGAAGTGAAATAGGTTTCTCTGAAGAGAAAGTGTTTTCAGGAATTGACTAAAGGCAGACACAGTATGAGATAGGCAGAAATATATGAGTAGAGAGTTCAAGAGGTTGGAAGAGGCTCTGGAGAGGCTATGGAAGCGAGCATGGCAGCTGGTGATGAGGGAGCTAGGGAGAGGTCTTGAGAGGAGCAGAGTGGATTATTTGAGTGATATTAACATTTTGAATTTTAAACGTTGAGCATTCAGAAGTCAGTAGAAGGAAAACCATAGAGGCATCCATGAATTGATTGGTAAGGGACAGTCTAGCAGCAGAATTCAAGATAGACTAAAGAGTAATTATAAAGGGACCCATTTTGGAGATTCTGTGGAGGTTAAGGCAGTAAGATTTAGTAAGTGATTGGATGTGAGGTCCAAAGAAGAAGCCAGAGTCCAGGATTACACCTAGCACCCTGGTATAGGTGGAGGAACTGATAATTCTGCTATTGATCTTGATGGTACGAGAAGGAAATATTATGAGCTTGGTTTTTGACAGATTAAGTTTGAGGAAGTAGTGTGACATCCATACTGCTACGTCAGTCAGGAAATTTGTGATGTATGAGATGATTAAAAGGGTGAGCTGAGGAGTAGAGAGAAAGATTTGTGTATTGTTGGCATAGTGATGGTATTGGAAGCCATGGGAGATTCTCAACTATCCCAGGGATAAGAATAGAAGGGGAAACAAAGATGATACCAAATAGATATCAACAGGTCGGACTTTTAAGGCATGGAAGCAAATAGGGAAGTAAAAAAAAATATAAAAAAATGTAAATAAAAAAAATCTTTTTTTATGTTAGTACTCATCAGAATGTGGCACTTGCTGTCCACTCTATCACAGCGTGATTGACCGCTCCATATATTTGAATCTGTCCTGGTTGCTATGACATTTGTACTTGAGGCACAGCTCATTTGAAGGTATATTCACTTTATATATAATTTTTTTTTCTCCATCATTTTTGATTTTGATTTTTGCCTCCCTGCTTTCTGGATAGTTGAGCACATGCTTTTTAAATGTGACATACAATGCAAAGTTTATATATATATGCTTTGTTTTTGAATTTTAACTCTGATATATCTCATTTCAGATAGTGAGATTTATTGTTCTCTCTTGCTACGTCTTTGAACCTTTTTCCGTGTCCCGAGGAAGCCTTTACGGCAAAACACGTAGACGCGACGCACAAGGGTTCACTGTACAAATTATATAATTTCATTTTTATATTGTTTTGAACACTGTTATGATATTGTATTTTTCAATAAGATAAATATTTTTTTCCTACTTTCCTATTTGCTTCCATGCCTTAAATGTCCGACCTGTTGATATCTATTTGGTAACATCTTTGTTTTCCCTTGATACATTACGGATGTGGCATTGTGGGTGCCCCCTTCTTCCTATTTCTCAAGAATAGAAGGGGCTCAAGGGCAGAGCCTTGGGGGACCCCAAAGGAAAAAGGAAGAGGAGGGGAGGAGTTGTAGGAGACACTGAAGGTGTGCTGAAGTAGGTAGGAGGAGAACCAGGAAGTGCAGAGTCAGAGAAGCCAATTGAATTAGTGGCGTTTTCTCAGGAGCAGTGCATGGTGACCTGTATTGAAGGCAGTGGAAAGGTCCAAGAGTATTAGTATAGAGTAGTGGCCATTGGTTTTAGTAGTTTAGTTAAGTACGTTTTACAGGGGAATTGTCCTTGGAATATGGTGGCCTGAAGGTTGTTATAGGTCTGAGGGTTGTTATATTGGTGGGGTTAGAAGCATAGAAAATTGTAGACAAGGTGCTCGAGAAGTTTAGAGGCAAATGGGAGCATAAAGATGGGTTGTAAGTTGTTCAAATTGATGGAGCTCTAAAGAGGTTATTTTTTTAACAAACACCGTTGGTCTTTATTGAAAAAATATGGCATGATACAATCCATATATTGAAATTAATGACAAAGCAGTTCTTATAGTGAGACAGTAATGTTTGGAAAACATACACAATATGCAATTATACATTCAGGTGTCAGAGGACTATAACATAAGACAAGGAAATTGAGTAACATATATCCTCCTGGGGGGAAAAGGTTATTTCTCTTTTGTTCATCAACAGACACAGCGTCTCCTTAATCTTGACCATTGGGTTATACCGCCTCTGCAGGAGTAGGACTAAGAGGACTAAGGCCGCGTACACACGCGGGGACTGTTCGGCCAACTTTGTCCGTCAAACAGTTTCGGCAAACAGTCCGCTCAAAATTAGCATGGACGGACATGGCCACACACGACGTACGAACAGTTTGCTGAAACCGTGCGCGATGACGTGAACGGCACGTACGACGGGACGAAAAATACGACGTCCTATACACTGCATTATAACTTTCGGCGTGTAAAGCCTTTCTGAGCATGCGCGGAACTTAGTTTGTCGAACAAGCCTACACACGAGGGAACTGTTCGCTGAAACAAGGTTTCAGCGGACAGTTTTTCGGAAATTCCGAAAAACCTTGTTCAGCGGACTGTTCGCTGAAACTGTCCGCTGAACGCCCACACACGGGCGGACTGTCCGCCGAAACACTGTTCAGCGGACAAAGTTGGCCGAACAGTCCCCGCGTGTGTACGCGGCCTGAGAAGAACAAAAAACACCTGGCTACGCCCGTAGCTGTCCTCAGTCAGTATATAACCCCCTCCCTGCTTTAGCTTTTTAGTTTATTTCTGTCTATTCAGGAGTAAGGACCTAGCTCCTTGCTGGGATCTTTTGGTCCTAGCAAATTTTTACTTTTTGTCTTTTTTTCCATGCATTTTCTCCTGGGAGATCTGCAATCAACTGCCGAACTTGGGCAACAGGCTGGATAATCTAGATCCAGTGGTCTCCCTAGTCCAGCCAGCAAGCGCATACAGACCACAGCTATGCGCTAGGTTGGCCATGACAGATAGGGGATCCTGGAAGCATGCTTCAGCATGTCAAATGACTGGCTGCCATTTTTGGGTGGTCTGATGACATCACAGTGGCCATTTTCCGTTGGTCTGGCTTTTCTCCTGCTGGTGGCCATGTTTGTGTAGTCGATGATGTCACTGCAGCCATTTTTCGTTAGTCTAGAAGCTAGAGACAGCCAGAACCTCGTGGAGATACCAGAACTCTTCCTCTTCCTCTTCCTCCCCTGTGCTTCTCTTCCTGTCCCGGGATATATGAAATGGACACCAGCATTGGTGTTGCTGGGTCTGAATTGTGGTGCTCCTCCATTTGGTAGGGTGAGTCTTTGGGGGTCCTTGTGTATCGCCCTCTCTGCTGATAGGTTACCTGGTCATTGGGGTGTCCCTTAGTGGTGCCAAAGTTCCTTTGTACTACAGGGTCTTCTTCCTTATGGAGCCTCAGGGTCACATCTCACCCACTGATACCCTCATGGAGATGGCAGGTCCCTCGGAACCCCAGCTTCACATGGTTGCACTGATGGCAGTCCTTGAGTCATCAGTATCCCTGGTGGAAGTAGCGTGTGGGCAAAGACCCGGGAGGAAGCGTCCCCCACCTTCCCCTGCTCTGTCGGTCTCATCTGATTTTGAGCCCGTCCAGGGTGGTTTAATATCTCGCCCCCTGACCCGTCCAATAGTGAGGATAAGTCCTCTGTGGTCTCAGCAGTGAGTGAAAAAGCGCTGGCTGACGCACACTTGTTACTGCGGTATGGGAGACTCTAAAAATGGGGGATGCAGCTGACAGGGCCACAGACATAGCTGTGTCCTTTGGTACACATAAGTCACCTCGCACACCAAGGGTGTTTCCTTATTTGCCTTATTTTGATGGGTTTACCTATAAGGAATGGAAACAACCAAAATCACCCTTTGTGCTCCCCAAACGTTTCTCATTACACTACTTCTTTGAAGATTCGCTGTTAAAAATGTGAACTACCCCACCAGTGGTGGACCCTCCTGTTTCCAGTTTGAAGAAAGCAACCATCCTCCCAGTAGAGGAATCCCCGTCCTTTAGGGACCCGGCTGATAGGAAAGCGGAGGCTGTGGCACGCAGCATGCTTACTGTGGTTGGGTCGACATTGCGTCCAATCTTGGCCCCGGCCCTGATGTCGTAGGCCCAAACTGAATGGGCTAAGCTTTTGCACCAGGGTCTGGGTAGTGAGCAGATTCCCAGACCCTGATTCCCTGCTTATGTTGATTTAGTGGACCAGTTGGTCCATGGGCTACAGTATATTTGTGATACAGCCTTGGATGCAGCTCCTGTGCTGTCCAAGCTTTCTGTTTCAGTGGTGGTGATTAGATGTGTGCCGTTACTTAAGGATTAGTTGGCAGACCAAGCCTCTAAAAAAGCTCTCATTGATCTGCCTTTTCAAAGCGACTGCCTGATTGGGGCTACCCTGGATGATATCATTAAGGGCGTCACAGGGGAAAAAAGTACATTCCTGCCTCAATCTAGGAAAGGCAAGGAGCCTCTTTGCCTTCCTTCTCAGCCCATAAAATTCTTCCGGGCTCCCGGGACGGCAGATAAAGGAAACATCTCTCAAGTCTTCCCCGGGAAGTTCCAAGCAGTCTTAGTCTGGTAAGCCTAGTCCAGGCTTCTCTGGATCCACTGACAAGACTCCTTCAGCACGAAGATCTGCCCTCACCCATTGCTGGAGTGGGTGGACATCTTCGCTGATTTCCAGATTCATGGACCTCCTTCGAGATTGTCAAGGAGTTCCACGGATTGAACCTTTTTCGGGGTACCAAAGAAGGGGGGCAGAATTTGTCCATTTCGGGGGGGGGGGGTGCCCTGTGTCTCCTTGTGTGGGTATAATTCCTGTAAAGGTTCGGGTGACATCCGAACTACCCAAGGTCCCCTCTAGCCCTGTCCAGGAAATTGGGCTACCTGGGTCTGACTCTGGAGTGAATGCTGACCAGGTCAGTAGTTTTTCTTCTCAAATGTCGGCCCCTTCAGCAGGTTCAGTTCAATGGGAAGTAACTGAGGCTCGTGGAAATCTCGCAAGTTCCTCTGGTTGACGCCGCAGGCATCGTAGTGTCACTGCGGGGCTAACGCCTTCCTCTTCTGCGGTGCCTACGAAGGACCGAGGGCGAAAGTCTTCCGGTGGCCATGAATGTCTCTTGGAAGCTACCTCTAAAAGAGGACCAGTTGTACCGAGGGCTGAGCTTCCATCCTGCTTTACAGTAACTGGTTTTAATGGCCTAGCCATTGAAAGCTAGATACTGAGAGATAGAGGTCTGTTGGGATCAGTGATCCTTACTATGGTGAAGGCGAAGAAGTCGACTCCTAGTAAGATATACCATCGTACGTGGAAAGCGCACATTTCTTGATGTGAGTCGATTGGCGTTCGTCCTCGATCCTTTTCTGTGGCTCGGATCTTATCTTTCCTTCAAAAGGGCATTGAGCAGAAGTTGGCTTTGAGCACCATCAAGGGCCAGGTGTCTGCCTTAGCAGTCTTCTTTCAGTGACCCCTAGCCACTCACTCTTTAGTTCGTTCATTCAAGGAGTCCGGCATGTGGCTCCGCCTGTACGGTCTCTTTTACCGCTATGGGATTTAAACTTGGTGCTACTGGTTCTCCAGAAATCTTCATTCGAGAATAGTTGGGAGATTCCCTTGCCTACATTGTCCCAGAAGATGGCATTCCTGGTGGCTATTATCTCAGCCTGCAGGGTTTCGGAGTTGGCGGCATTATCCCGTCGTCCCTATTTAGTACTCCATAGGGATAAAGTGGTTCTTTGTCCCTGTCTGTCATTTTTGTCCAAGGTTGTCTCTGACTTCCATTTGATAGAGGACATTGTGTTGCCATCTGTGTCCCAAGCCGGCTCATCCCAAGGAATTTGCTTTGCATACCTTGGATGTGGCTTGTGCGATTTGGGTATATCTGGAATCCACTGAGTCCTTAGGGAGGTCAGATTTATTTTTTTGGTTACACAAGGACCAAGGAAAGGGCTGGCCGCTTCTTCGGCTACCATCTCCAGATGGATCAGACAGCAGACTGTGACTCAGGCCTATTCTGTTAAGGGTCGGGTTCCTCCTTTCCCTGTCACAGCGCATTCTACTCGGGAGCTAGGTACTTCTTGGGCCTTCCGTCATCAAACATCAATATCACAGATTTTCACGACGGCCACTTGGTCATCAGTGCATACCTTCACTAAATTCTATAAAGTAGATATTTTGGCATCTGCGGATGCTTCTTTTGGCCGCAAGGTTTTGTAGGCTGCTGTTTAAAAGTAGGTTTCCCTATAAGGGGGGGTTTTTTCTTTAAATATTTTTTATTTCAGATGGGGCTCCTGTGACCCGATTAAGGCTCCTGTGTCCTGGTTAGGGCTCTTGTGGTTAGTCTTGGGTTATTTTGCCCACCCCTCATTTTTCTTTGGCAGTGCTTTTGGAAATCCCAGTTGTCAAGATTAAGGAGGCGCTGTGTCCGTGGATGAAGGAAAGAGAAAATAGAATTTTTGTACTCAAGGTAAAATCCATTTCCTGAGCTCATCGACAGACACTAGAGCAGGGTACAAAAATCCAATTTATTTTAAGTATGGCAGTGACTAGTATGTGTTTGAGAGGGGAGGGAAAGAGATGATTGGAGAGATTGAACATCTGAGTTAGAGAACATTGCATAGACTAGGAGGGTGACTGTTTAGCTGTGAGAGAATCATTTGGTTCAGCTGTGAGAGAATCATTTGGTTCAGGGAGGGGGTGGTTAGGTGGGCTTCAGAAAGAAGATTAGTGAATTTGTCAGCTGTTACAGGGTCCGAAAAAGAAAATAGTAAATGTGCTGATTTGATAGAAAAGATAGCTGGACAGTAGAGATTTTATCACAAATTGAGATCAATTGGAAATCTCCTGGACAGTAAGGGGTTTATTTTTTAAAGCTGGCGAGTGCTCACTTCCACATAGAAAGAAATCGGCTTCTAACCTCAGCTTGTTTAATTAAGTTTTGTCAATAGCACCTGATGACCCCCCCCCCCTTAAAACAACACACAGGGACAGAGCTGAGACTGTCACCATTTTTCTCTTGGTGTCAGGAAAAATTTGTCAGAAGTGATTCATGCTGATAACAGAGGAACAAAGCAGCAGACAAAAGTGACATTTAGGCTGGGTTCACACTGCTGCGGGGGGAGATCCGAATGTGATTCGCACCGCAAATCACATCCGATCTCCGTAGCGATGCGAGTTCAGCCATACAGATAGTATGGCTGAATTCGCATCACTCCCGCAGCAAACTCGCACGGGACCCTTTTTTTGGTCCGCAACAGAATCGGATCGCATGGGGGTTCACACCATGCGATCCGATTCCTGTGCGAGTCGGCAGATCGCACTGCGATATGCGGACGGATCTGGGGGTGTCATTAACATATCATTGACACTCCCAGCCGTCCGCATAGGGCAGTGTGACTTGCCGGCGGGAGTAATGCGATGCGGGAAAACGCCGCGGATTCGCGGCGTTCCCGCATCGCAGCGGTGTGAACCCGGCCTTAGTGCTCTTAAATGAAACAAATACACACTAGATAGTGATATGCTTTGTTCATATATTGCATGTCTGAGGTTTACAACCACTTTACTTTGACTATTTGACTTGCGTCAATATATGTCGGCAGAAGGGCATGTACAGGCATATTAACTTTCCTACACGTTGCCCTTTAAGACGCGGCATTGTGGGCTCGAGCGCCCGCCGCAAGCTCCGCGAATGTGGGTTACCAGCGATCGTCTCACGGAGAGGAAGAACAGGGAAATGCTGATGTAAACAAGCATTTCCCCATTCTGCCTGGTGACACTGACACTGATCACAGCTCTCTGTGATCGGGAGTGGTGATCAGTATCCTGTCACACATAGCCCCTTCCCCCTCACAGATAGAATCACACCCTAGAACGCAGTTAACTCCTGCAGCGCCCCCTAGTGGTTAACTTCACTGCCAGTCACATTTACAGAGTAATCAGTGCATTTTTAATCGCACTGATCGTTATATAAATGTGAATGGTCCCAAAATAGCACCAAAAGTGTCCGATCTGTCCGAAATAATGTCAGTCACGATAAAAAACACAGATTGCCGCCATTACTAGTAAAAAAAAATTATATTAATAAAAATGCCTTAAAACTATCCCCTATTTTGTAGACTCTATAACTTTTGCGCAAACCAATTAATAAACGCTTATTGCGATTTTTCTTTTTTTTTACCAAAAATATGTAGAAGACTACATATAGGCCTTAACTGAGGAAAAAAAATGTTTTTTTTATATATTTTTTGGGGATACTTATTAGAGCAAAATGTAAAAAATATTGCAGTTTTTTTTATTCAAAATTGTCGCTCTTTTTTGGTTTATAGTGCAAAAAATAAAAAATGCAGAGGTGATCAAATACCACCAAAAGAAAGCTCTATTTATGGGGAAAAAAAGACATAAATTTTGTTTGGGAGCCACGTCGCACGACCGCGCAATTGTAAGTTAACCACTTTCAGACCGGACCATTTTGCTGGCTTAAGACCAGACCACTTTTTGCGAGTCGGCACTGTGTCGCTTTAACTGACAATTGCGTGGTCATGCGACAAAATTGACGTCCTTTTTTTCCCACAAATAGAGCTTTCTTTTGGTGGTATTTGATCACCCCTGCGTTTTTAATTTGGAAAAAAAAACATTTTTTTTTTACTTTTTGTTATAATTAATATCCCCCAAAAATATAATAAAAAACATTTTTTTCCCTCCGTTTAGGCCAGGGGTCTCAAACTGGCGGCCCTCCAGCTGTTGTGAAACTACAAGTCCCATCATGCCTCTGCCTGTGGGAGTCATGCTTGTAACTGTCAGCCTTGCAATGCCTCATGGGACTTAGTTTCACAACAGCTGGAGGGCCGCCAGTTTGAGACCCCTGGTTTAGGCCGATACGTAGTCTTCTACATATTTTTGGTAAAAAAAAATCACAATAAGCGATTATTGATTGGTTTGCGTAAAATTTATAGCATTTACAAAATAGGGGATAGTTTTATGGCATTTTTATTAATAATTTTTTTTAATAGTAATGGTGGCGATCAGCAATTTTTATTGTGACTGCGACATTATGGCGGACACATAGGACATTTTTGACACATTTTTGGGACCATTGTCATTTTTACAGCAATCAGTGCTATACAAATACACTGATTCCTGTGTAAATGACACTGGAAGTGAAGGGGTTAACCAGGGGGTGGCAGTGTAGGGGTTAAGTGTGTCCCGGGGCGTGTTACTAACTGTGGGGGGCATGGCTGTGTGTTAGTGAATACTGATCTCTGCTCCAATCACAGGGAGCAGAGATCAGTGTCACTTCTTGCTAGGCAGAATGGGGAGATGCCGATGTAAACAGCAGTTCAGCCTCCCCGTGAGACGATCACTGGTATCCCCGTGGCGATCGAGTCCATGGGACCCGCAACCGGACTCACGGGGGTCCCGACTGGCAGGTGCACGCGCCGCTGCCGCCGCCGGCGCCACACGATGGCAGAGCTGCAAATACAAATGGACGCACCTGTAGGCCAATTTGCCTGCCCATGCCATTCTGCTGATGTACATTGGCGTGCCCCGGTCAGGAAGTGGTTAAAGCAACATAGTGCCGAATCTCAAAAAACGCTCTGGTCTTTGGGCAGCCAAATGGTCGGGGGCTGAAGTGGTTAATAAAGCACATATTGCTATTCATGCTTGCAGCCTTTCCCCATAGATTTTCTCAAATGTTTAAATCCTGTAAAATGTGACAGGTCATCCTCTAGGGTCATGCATGTCCCAAGTTTCTAGGAGACAGTGTTTGCTTTATGTTTGTCTGTGTAACTTTCATTTTGTTGCATGTTGTAAACTATGCTAAATTCTGCTCTTTTGACCTCAAGATTGTCTGCCACTGTATGTGATTTATTTTATCTAATGACCCTGCTGACATTTTAAAGCTATGATCTTCATACTTTCTGTCTTCTTGAGTTGAATGCTCTTCAGGAATCAGGATTGTCTCACATCACATGGAATGGATATATGGGTAGAACAAATGCTAAATAATAACCATAATACAGATAAAAAAATGAATAAGAAAGGGGTGAAATCACTGCCCCAAAGAAACTACAGCAGTATCATACTAAGCTGGTTGTACACAGAGGAGTTTTTTTTTTTGTGAATTTATTTATTTATTTTTTGGAAATTGAAAAAAAATATAGAGATAAAACACATGCCTTTTTAACCACTTAAGCCCTGGACCAATTTGCAGCCAAAGGACCAGGCCCCTTTTTGCGATTCGGCACTGCGTCGCTTTAACTGACAATTGCGTGGTGTGCGACGTGGCTCCCAAACAAAATTGGCATCCTTTTTTCCCCACAAATAGTGCTTTCTTTTGGTAGTATTTGATCACCTCTGCGGTTTTTATTTTTTGCGCTATAAACAAAAATAGAGCAACCATTTTGAAAAAAAATGCTATATTTTTTACTTTTTGCTATAATAAATATCCCCAAAAAATATATATAAAAAAATGTTTTTCCTCAGTTTAGGCCGATACATATTCTTCTACATATTTTCAGTAAAAAAAATATCGCAATTAGCGATTATTGATTGCTTTGCACAAAAGTTATAGCGTTTACAAAATAGGGGATAGTTTTATAGCATTTTTTATTAATATTTTTTTTTTTACTAGTAATGGTGGTGATCAGCAATTTTTATTGTGATTGCTACATTATGGCGGACACATCGGACATTTTTGACACATTTTTGGGACCATTGTCATTTATACAGCAATCAGTGCTATTTAAATTCCCTGATTCCTGAGTTAAGCACTAGGGGGCGGGGAGTGGTTATGTGTGACGTGTGTGTTTTTTTTTTACTGTTGGGGGCGTGGCTTGGCATGTGACGTCACTAATCGTCTTTCCCTATAACAGGGAACAGACGATTGGTGACAGCCACACTAGGAAGCACAGGGAGAGGTTTGTTTACACTTACCTCTCCTCGTTCTTCAGCTCTGTGGCCCGATTGCAGGACACCAGCGGCGATTGGGTCCACGGGTCCCACTGCCACGGTCACGGAGCTCAGGACCGGGTCGCGAGCGCGTCGCTCACTGCTGGGCACTTAAAGGCAATGTACCTGTATGTTGATGTGCCCAGCCGTGCCATTCTGCCGAGGTAAATGTGCAGGAGGCGGTCCTTAAGCGGTTAAATACAATTATTCTATAGCTTAGAATCCTATATCAAGTATAGACGCAGTCAAGGCAGTGATGAAACAAAACATATCTTGTACAAGTACAAAATTCTGTATTATAAAAAAGTAGAGAAAAAGGTATAGGATATATGGTTTTATAAACCTTGATGCTTACATGATTAAACAATGTCTAACTCTCTCCTGAGTCCTTTACATAAAGAATTGCATTTTGGACTACATTTTCCAAGCAGCTAAATCCTTTGCAACTGTAATATTTACCAATAGGATTCAGCGCCCTGTACAATGGGAGGAATATCTTACGATTACAACATATATCAAAGTCTTTATACTGTGCAGTCTTCTTTCCGTATGGGTAGTTACACTGGATTTCTAAATAGGGAGAGATTTACTAAGACTGGAGCATGCAAAATCTGGCGCAACTCTGCATAGCTATAAGCTCAGTTTAAAAAGCTGAAGTTAACGGTGGATTGGCTACCATGCACACATTCGAAATGCTTCGGTTTTAGGACTCTCTTTTCCTTAGAATCTGGGTTCATATTAGGATCCATTCACACTGGGCTTAAAAAAAGCAATTTCTACTGGTGTTTTGCATTTTGCCTGTAGACGCGGCTCCGTGTTCTCCTATATGTCCATGCACGTTAGGACGTTTAGCGGCATATTTTAAGCTCGGCCTTTGGAGGCAGAAAAAACCCATTTGGATTGCGTTTTTGAGAGGAGTTTTCTGGCAGACAAAAAACACAAAATTTTCCTAACATTTGTAAAAAATCACTCTATACACTTTTTTTTTTCTGCCAGAGGAACTGGCTTTTATTAAAAGAGAAGTATAGGCAAAGCTTTTTTTGACTGTACTTCTCCTTGAGATCACAGGAGTGATAAAGCCTGCTGTCAGCTGACATCACAGAGCCGGTCCATATGGTTGGGATCCACACAGATGTCTGAATCGGTACTTGGCTCAGCCTCGCAGCGAACTACTCCGTTCACGGTCTTCATGTTTTGTAGGCACGTCTCATTTTTTATTTTTTTTATGAAACCAGTATTTCTCTTTTGAAAGCCCAGTGTGCATAGATTCATAAACCTCGTATGCATGGGCTGAATATCAGGTGACATCGGCTGGTTCATTAGAAACTAGCCATCATTGGCCTCGCTGGCCCGAGTGTACGGTAGCCCGTCTGACAGAAGGGTTCAATGAAAAAAAGCTACTAGTGTGCATTAGGTTTTAAACTGCCTGTTACTCTTGACTCATGTATGTGCCAGAGTCTGCCATAGAGAATATTGAATCTTCTCCAGAGGGGTATCTAGGATTTTTTAAGGTTACTGTTGAAGATGTCTGTGAATGAACAAAGTTCAATACATTTTGGAAAAAAATAGCAGATAAATTGCTAGATAACAGTATAACTTTAACATAGGCTAATGCCGCGTACACACATCAGACTATCCGCCGGAGCCCACATACGGGCGGATTGTCCGGCGGACTCTTTCTTCCCAAAAGTCTGTGTGCTAGTCTGCCGGACTTTTGAAATGAACGGACTTGCCCAGACACGGAGTAAAGTCCATTCATTTTGAACGTGGCTCCAGGTAGACGGAACTAGCGCAGGAAGTGAATGCCGCTGCCTCCATCGGCGAGATTGACACTAGCCCCGTCACCTGGTATGGATTTAAAGGCAAACTCCTAGGCCGAAAAAAACGGTGTGGTGGTCCCCCCAAAGTCCTTAGCAGACCCTTTTCCAAGCACGCAGCTCAGGAAAGGGGGTGGGGACAAGCGAGCGCCCCCCCCCCCCTCCTGAGCCGTACCAGGCTGCGTACCCTCAACATGGGGGGGTGCTTTGGGGAAGGGGGGGCCCTGCTGCTCCCCCACCCCAAAGCACCTTGTCCCCATGTTGATGAGGACAAGGGCCTCTTCCCGACAACCCTGGCCATTGGTTGTCGGCCTCTGCGGGGGGCTTATGGGAATCTGGGAGCCCCCTTTAATAAGGGGGCCCCAGATACCGGCGATGTACCCCTACCCATTCACCTGGTGAAAAAAGTGTAAATAAAAAAAAACACAACACAAGTTTTTAAAATAATTTATTAGGTAGCTCCGGGGGGTCTTCGTCCGTCTTGGGGGGTCTTCTCACTGGACTCCTCCACTATCTTCTGCTCTTTTGCTAGCTCTTTTACTAGCGGAGGAGCCCGGCTTTCTTCTTCGACGTCGCCGCTATCCGGGGGTCTTCTTCCGACTTCGGGGTCTTGTCCCACTCTTCGGTTCTTCTTGCCGGGCCTCTGCTATCTTCTTATAGCTCTTTTACTCTCGTTGGCCCGGTCTTCTCGTTCGTCGCTGTCACCACCGCCTTCTTCTTTGAGGCAGATACAGGCCTTTTTCTGCCTTTTACATTGGTGACCTGAACAAAATCGCAGCAAAAACATGCCAAAACCACGGTAAAAATGCGCAACTTTGAAACACTCAGTGGGAATGCAGCCTCAAGTGCGTCAAGCCATTAACGTGAGCCCGATTCTTCCTTTAAGGTTGGGGGTTATATTGCCTCAGTTGAGAATCAGTTTGCATTATTTATAAGGTATAAGACCGAGTTTTGTATCGCATTATTTGTACAATAAATATTTGGTCATTGGCACATTCACAAAGTTAACAGGTTTAAGATGCAAAGCTAGTTTAATTTTTGTTTTGGGAATAATATGGTAATAGTTATTATGAGGGGATTTTAAAATTGGTCCAACAATACATCAAAAGATCACTAAGCCCATATGTTTAGGGGATTTTCCTTATCTTCTAAATCTATCTTCCTTTTTTTCCTGTATTGGATTACTGTCTGTGGCATTGCAATACACCTGACACTTGAGTTTGATCTTCAAAAACATATCACTCTCACAATCTTTATGGATAATCATCTTACCTTTGATCAGAGAAAACAACTCATTATACTAAATTGGGCGTGTGGCAAGACTAGCAAAACTTTTACTAGAAGAAGATATTGTTCTAAACTGCTGAAATTCTTATCATCTGTGATGTGTGTTTGTGTTTTTTTTTAACATTACTTTATTTGAGTAGTAAATGCATATCTGGACCTGGCAAGTTAAAGTGATTGTAAAGGTTCATTTATTTTAATTTTTTTAAATAACAAACAAGCTATACTTACCTGCTCTATGCAAGGGTTTTGCACAGAGCAGCCCTAATCCTCTTCTTCTGAGGCGACGTGGCGGAGCTCCTATCTCCTCCTCTTCATCAAGTGCCCCCACGTAGAGCCGCTTTCTCTGGGGGCACCCATGCAGGGCCCCCAGATCCTGCCCCCCCCCATTTGAATGCATGCTGGGTACATTGTACTCCTACCCATTCACCAAAAAAAAGTAGTGTAGTGCGAAGGAATACAGTAGACAGTTTTTGACAAGTCTTTTATTAAAAAATATCTTCTTCCCTGCTTCTTTCTTCGGTATTCCTTCGTCTTCTCCCGCATCTTCATCCTCCGGGCTTCTCCTGCTTAATTTTTAAATTATGGCGTGGGGGGTCCCCTCCAAATCCATACTAGACCCAAGGTCCTGGTATGGACCTGGGGGGGACCCTGTGCTGTTTTTTTTCACAATTTTTTTTTTAGCCAGAAATTCTTTTTTTTTACATTCAGCAGGGAAGCCCACTGAGAGCTAATGACTCATCGGTTGTTAGGGATGCCGCGGCTGGTTCCCCGGCCCCCTCCTTAGCAACCAGCTACATACAGTGTAAAAAAAAAACGCAAATTACTCGGGGGACACTGTCCTGTTGGCCAGATTTTTTGCCCTGTTGCAACAAGAACTGTCCAAAGCATGTGATGTAATTACAACAGCCATGAAAAACGACTTTCAAAACATTGGAGAAAGGCTAGACACCATTGAGTCTAAAATGGATGGTACGGTGAAGCGTGTGAACCAGAACTCTAGAATGATTACATCTCTCCAAGATCAACTTGACCAAGCGAACGCAAAGATCGAGGATCTGGAGAACAGATCTCGGAGATACAACTTTCGAGTACGAGGCCTCCCAGATACAGAGACGAATTTAGAAGAATCGATCCACGCCCTGATGATGGAATTGTTCCCGGATATCTCCCCCCATCAGCTAGAGCTGGACAGGGTCCACAGAGCCCTGACTGCCCCATGAGCGGATGGACTACCGCGAGATGTGATAGTCAAACCTCACTTTTACCGGATTAAAGAAAGATTAATGTTGGAAGCAAGACAGAGGGGAGACATTTCTATGGCGGGACACTCGATCCAGATTTTCGCGGACCTAGCTCCATCGACGATCCAAAAGAGGAGGACACTAAAACCGCTTCTGACTCAACTTATCGATCACCGCATCAAGTATCGATGGTCTTTTCCTTTCAGATTGACATTCGCCTACAAGGGTAAAACCCACTACTTCACTGATTTCCAGTCTGGTGAGGAATTGCTCCAGAATCTGGGTTTGCTTTCTATGGAACCTCACGCCCCCAACATCCCTATGGACGAGAGTCGCCCAGTGTCCCCCTTGTGGTCATGGCAAGGCAAGTCCAGGGCCAAGAAGTCTCAGTCGGTCACCTGACTTGTCGTGGGACCTCCATACCCCAAATCGGCCCTGATGGGCCTTTTCCAAAATTGTACTTGATATGGTTCAGGGATTCGGACGCTGTCCTGTGACTCTTCAGGGTTTGTCTTGTTTTGTTTTACTATTTTTTCCTTTTCTTTTTTTGTGTGTCCCCCCCCCCCCCCCCCTAGACTGAGCGAAGTTATTTCTCCTCTGATGGCCCT
Organism: Lithobates pipiens; assembly: GCF_037356315.1. Taxonomy (NCBI): domain Eukaryota; kingdom Metazoa; phylum Chordata; class Amphibia; order Anura; family Ranidae; genus Lithobates; species Lithobates pipiens. The sequence continues at coordinate 164,664,464 of NW_027507790.1, read as the reverse complement.
TTTTTTTTTTTTTTTGGGGGGGGGGGGGGGATGCTGTTTCACGGTTGCCTGGGGAGTTACTTTACTTGAGTTTATTCGTTTCCTCTTCCAAATAGCTTGAGGATGACTATGTTAAGCTCCCTAATGTTACCTTGCTTTTGTTTTTCTTAGCATGCTCTGATTCCGATGGCGGCCTGGCCTGACCCCTTCAACGGCCGTGTTCTCAGAGCCGGAGGAGGGCGCACGCCACTCGTGGTGGACTTGTTACTACACTATTAGTGGGGACAACTCCACGAAAAACAAAGGGGACTTGGTGCCCCAATAGGTGCACTGTCAGACAGTGCACGGGTTACTTTTAGTTGTAACTTTAGTTACCTCTGCTATCCTTGTGGTGGCACTGAACGCGCAGTTCTACGGTTATTATTATGCTTCTAACCTCATGTCTTTCCTCTTTTCTTTCCTTTCTCCAACCTCTTCCTCTACGGATGCGCTCTGGTTCCAGGACTGGATCCGGCCGAGAACTCCTGGCGGCCTCGGCGGGGTCCACCTCCAGCGGCAACACAGTGAGTACAACCTGCTAAACCATCATGGCCAATAATCCACAATTGAATTATTCCATAGTGACACATAATGTACAAGGCCTTAACTCTCCGACCAAGCGAGCAAAGGCTTTTCACCAATACCATAAAATGGGGGTAGACGTTTTACTATTACAAGAAACACACTTTTCACGAAACTCAGCCCCTAAATATCTGAATGCCAGATACCCCACAGCTTACCTGTCTAGTGGACCCGATAAGAAAAGGGGGGGTGGCCATATGCTTTGCGAAACGCGTCCCTTTCACTCCGACAAATGTTATAAAAGATAGGGAAGGTCGATATATTCTGGTGGTGGGGAAGATAGACGACAGCGTTGTCACCTTTCTCTCCTACTATGCCCCTAATACGGGTCAATTATCCTTCTTCCGGGCAATGTTACAGGTGGTAATGCCCCATGTAACCGGTCATGTGGTGTTAGGGGGCGACAGCAATGCTTCCCTGGATCGGACCTTGGATAGGTCTAACCTGGGGAAGCCTATTCTGAAACACGCCCCAAAACACAGCTGCGAAATAGCTCGTTTATTGCACAGCTATGACCTCATCGACCTCTGGCGCAATGCACACCCCTCTGTTAGAGATTATACGTTCTATTCTCCAGTGCACAAAACATACTCCCGTATAGATCACTTGTTTACTCTGTCCCCTTTGTTCCCATATGTTTTGGAGTCCAAAATTATCCCTGTGGCATGGTCTGACCACTCTCTGGTCCAGGTGGTCCTAACGGGCTTATGGGCCAGACCGTGTTCGACCGCGTGGAGATTTAACGAATCCTTGTTGAATGACCCAGTCATTGCTGATGAGATAGAAAAAACTCTACGTCATTATTTCCAGGACAACCCCTCTGAGGATACCTCTCCCTCCATAGTGTGGGCGGCCCATAAGGCCACTGTTCGGAGCAAACTAATACAACTATCTGCCAGAATCAAACGGGAAAGGGACCGGTTGATTCAGCAGCAAGAGAAGGAGCTGTTAGACATAACTCAGGCACAAAAATCCAACCCGCAAACAGATCTTAGGAGCCAGATTGACGCAGCGCGATTGGCTCTAAATCTGAGCCTCACAACAAGAGCGGACAAATACGTCAGATGGAATAGGCACCGGTACTATTCTCTCGGAGACAAGCCTAACACCCTACTGGCTAGGAAACTCAATCCAAGACCTTTTAATCCAGCACCCCCCAAATTGAGACTACAAAATGGCCACGCCTCCCAAAATCCTCAGCTCATTATGAAAGAATTCCACGCATTCTACTCTAAGTTGTACGATTCTCCCAATGATCTTAATGTACAGGAGGCGGAAGCATTCTTGCGGGATCTACCGCTCCCCACATTATCTAGAGATCATGCGGAAATAATGGAGTCAGAGTTTACAGAGCGGGAAATAGCGGCGGCCATCAAATCCCTGCACCCGTCAAAATCGCCGGGCCCGGATGGTCTTTCGGGCCACTATTACCGCAAATATAGCGAGATTCTAACTCCTCATCTCTGCTCCTTCTACAATGAGCTACGCAGGGGCTGCCCTTTGCCTCCACACGAGAATAGGGCTTACATACACGTAATTCCCAAGCCAAACAAGGACCACGGGGATTGCACAAATTATAGGCCCATTTCTCTAATCAACGTGGACCTTAAATTAATGACCAAGATAATGGCTACGCGTTTGAATGGGTTCCTAGCACACTATATTCACCCGGACCAGTCGGGGTTTGTCCCTGCTAGACAGGCCCCAGATCAGACCAGACGCGTCATTGATCTTATCTCTGCATTAAATTCAGGTTGGGATGGAGGGGGACAGAGAGGAGCACTACTGGTCTCTCTTGACCTGCATAAAGCATTTGATTCTTTGTCCTGGAATTATTTATTCTTTATTTTGGGTAAATATGGATTCGGACCGAGCTTCTTGGCCACGCTTAAAATGATTTATGACACCCCCACGGCGAATCTAATGATCAAAGGTTACCAATCACCGAACATCTACATACGCAGGGGGACCCGTCAAGGGTGCCCCCTGTCCCCCCTATTGTTTATACTAGCTTTGGAGCCATTGGCAATTAAAATTCGTGAACATCCAGACATACTGGGTATTAAAAGCGGCGGACGGGAACATAAATGCGCATTGTTCGCAGACGATATCTTACTGCTCCTCTCCTCCCCGGTCACCTCTTTACCTACCTTGCACAGGGTATTGCAACATTTTACAACATTCTCAGGGTTAAAGGTAAACCATTCCAAATCTCAGGCACTTAACGTATCCTTACAACCACACATAGTCCGAGCATTACGGAGCTCTTTTCCCTTCCAATGGCAAGATAAGGCCTTACAATACTTAGGTATCACACTGACCCCTACTCTTACATCATTGTATAAACATAATTTCCCCCCACTGTTTAAGAAAATCTCGGCAGATCTCAAAAGATGGTCGAATAACCCTCCGTCATGGTTTGGCAGGTTGTGTTCAATCAAGATGACAGTCTTGCCTAAGGTACTCTACCTATTCAGGTCTTTACCGATCTCTATTGATAGGCGAGAACTCCAGAGGTTCCAGAGTAAACTGTTGGACTATATATGGGAGCACGGAAGACCCAGGGTGAATAGACAGACGATGTTTACACCAAAGGCGAGGGGTGGCCTGGGCATGCCGGATTTGCTTAAATACCACCAGGCGGCACTAATTTCCCAATTAATTCGGTTCCAGACCGCTCTGGATGCTGTTGGAATCCTCTCAATTTCCAGGAAAAGAAATTAGTCACTTAATGTGGTTGAGGGCAAAAGATAGGCCTAAGGTGATGTGCCCGACTTTGTCCCTCTCTCTAAATTTGTGGGATAGGCTAGCTACTACCCACAACTTCAGATCCGGACATGTCCCACTAGCCCCTTTGCTTAACAATCCCATGTTTGCCCCGGGTCTCCGCCCCCAAGATTTTTCATGGTGGACCAACAAAGGTTTACTACGTATAGCAGACTTATGTGACCATAGGGGGGCTCTGTCGCGAACATCCCTACAAGAAAGGTATCAGCTCCCGAGGTCGGAATTCTACCGCTATACTCAAATAGCGCACTTTTTGGCGACATTAAGTCGCATCTCTGCACTCACTGCATACACCCCGATGGAAACTATTTGTAAGACACACGACAACCTCACGGGTCACATATCTCTGCTATACAATATTTTATTCCCTCCTTCTCAGAAATTGTCTTATATGGAGAAATGGGAAGGGGATATGCATACCACTTTGAAGATGGAAGAGTGGAACAAAATAATACAAGGTGCTTCTAAATCTTTTATTAACACTTCCTTGATTGAAGCAAACTATAAGGTGCTGATGAGGTGGTATATGGTCCCGGCTCGATTGGCCACCTTCGCCCCTGGGGCGTCCCCGAGGTGTTTTAGGGGCTGTAATGCGGATGGTACCATGTATCATATATGGTGGTCGTGCCCGAAGGTGCGACGGTTTTGGATCCGTACGTACAACTTTATATATACTTTGACCCGTGTGAACCTCCGCAAATCGCCCCTGCATGCGCTGCTGGGACGCCCCGTAGAAGGGGCTTCAAAGCCAATGAGCAAGCTTATAGCTTTTATCTTTGTGGCAGCAAGGATCTCCATAGCCAAATCGTGGAGATCACCAATTGTCCCGTTTTACTTACTTAAAACAAAATTGTCCTGGATAATGGTGAATGAACGTTTATCGGCAATACTTGCTGATAGAATGGCCTGGTTCAACAGAGTGTGGGAACCTTGGATTACAGATCTCATAACTGGGTAACGGGGTTTTTCTGGTGAGTGGCTGGAGGGCGGTCCCTGGGAACTGGAGTGCATCCCCCTTTTTCTTCCTCTTCTTCTTCTTCTTCCTCTTTTTCTCTTTCTTTGCTTTTTATCCTCTATTTCTTTACCCCATCTTACTATAGTTACTTTTCTTCTTTTCCTTCTTTATTGGAGTACACCTGAAAACAAATGTGCCAGTACCTTTTTTTTTATTATCATTTATTTAGGATTTATTTTAGTACTGAAGTCAAAAGGGAGGGTTGGATAATAAGCGCTCAGATGTGTGCCTCTTGACCCCTAAATGAAGCAAGATCCAGGGCGACTACCTGGAGGGGGTGGGCCAGTAACTATTTGAAGTGCCCTCGCAACTTTACACATGTACTGCCAGTTTTTCCTTCTTCGTCTCTCTACTTGAATTGTTTCGTAATGTTTTCTTGTACTTTTAAGTATCTTCATTGTCAGATACTGAACTTGTAATTTCTCTTGTCGAAAATTTGAATAAAAATATTGGAAAAAAAAAAAAAAAACGCAAATTGCGGTAAAAGCACGGGACTTGTGTTTTGAATGCGGGTCCATTGATGTCTATTACATGCAGAACACTGCATTTTGCGGGAAAAAAGTCCCGCCCCTTTCCAAAAAAAGCAAAGGCACAAAAATGCATTGATGTGAACATGTTCCATAGGAATCCATGTTAAAAAATGTCCCTGCATTTCTGCAAAATGCATCAAAAAACGCATTAGTGTGAATAGAGCCTAAGGGTGCAGTTATACAATACCACGACCATGGCCTACATCGGCCACCTGATTCACACTTATGCATTTTTAGTGCTTTTAGCATTTTGCAGATTTGCATTACAGAACGTGTTCCATAGGAAACCATGTTAAATGGGCTGTAGTGCAAATCTGCAAAATGCAAAAAGCACTAAAAATGCATAAATGTGAATCAAAACAGGACACCAGCAGTCATGCACCTTTGAAGGAAGCGTGTCAGATCATCTGTAAGCCTCTGTTCACACCTATATGTTTTGGGGCAATTTTCTGCTGTAAGCCTTATCTCTAAAAACGCCCAAAAAAACAAATCCCATTCACTTCAATTGCCCCTGTTCATAGCTGAGTGTTCTGTTGCCTGAAGCAAAATGCATGTTGCTCAAAAAAGTACAGGAGCTTCATTTTTGGCAAATTACAGGCATTTTCTGCTTTTTACATTAGTGACCTTTTGACTTATACAAAATCGTGCGACTTTCTGCCTGAAAAAGATACTCTCAGGTGTGAACCCAGCCTTATGCCCCTTTCACACTTGTGCTACTTGTCCTGCGACTTGAGACTGCAAAGTCGCATGACAAGTCATACCCCATGATCTCCAATGAGTAGCATTCATATCTGTGCAACTTAAAGTCGCAACAACTTCAAAGTAGTCCCTGTACTACTTTGGTTCGACTTTGATGTGAGTTCCGGTCCATAGACCTCACGTTTACACAGGCATTCTCTGAAGTCGCATGACCACAAAATCATGGTAAAATCACGGAAAAATCACGTTGCTTTCAAGACGCGGCAGTGTGAAAGGGGCCTTAGGCAAAAGCACGCTGTCCAGTAGCCTCTGCAGTCCACATCCCAGAAGTGGACAACTGGAAAATGTATTACCCCTGCTTTTGCTGCCTGGACCAAGGGGTATAGACCCTTCAAACTGATATGTCAGAGATGGTAGGGCCAAAGAAGTTGATATCCTGGCCTCCAGATTCAACAACTAGCTTCCTCTGTTTGTTGCCAGGTCCAATCCTACTGTAAAATAATCTTTTTCCAAAATCTTTTTCCAAATTTTTTAAACGTAAAAAACAGTGACTGATCTTTTTTAATAGTTTACTGGTGCAAAAGAGAGAAACCAAAAATGTCTAGAGAGATGTTTTACAGCATCTATGAAAAGTTATATGTTGTCTTCTGATGAGATGTTCCTCAATGTGGCAACTGAAAGATCAGACTGGCCTAAAAGCTTTGTTGGATTCGTTATGTTACTTTGTGGTATTGGTGTTGCTGCAGCATGAAAACCTTAAAAATGGCACAAGGATTATATAAATGGCTTTGGACTGCATCACTTTACTGCAACTTTAAGATCTTTTTAGTTGACTTGAGCATTTACTGTGCAGTATATATTTTTTTCAACATCATAAACACATTCTCATTTCTGCAACCAAAAGAGAAGAAATGAAAACAAAAGTTTGTCATTATTTCTTCCTTCATAAAACAAAAAAAACCTGTGATGATAGTTGGTATTGCAATGATTAGCTTCTTATTCCTTTTTATGTATTATGATTCATTTTTCCTCTTTATGTAGAGTGATTCATATTTGGTTCTTTTAGAAAGTGCAGAAGATAACAATTTGGGGCTAATTTACTAAAACTGGAGAGTGCAAAATCTGGTGCATAGAAACCAATCGGCTTCCAGGTTTTATTGTCAAAGCTTAATTGAACAAGCTGAAGTTAGAAGCTGATTGGCTACCTTGTACAGCTGCACCAGATTCTGAGTGCTTCGGTTTTAGTAAGGCTCGGTTCACACAGGGGCGGCACGACTTGCAGCACGACTCACAGACTGCAAACGACTTCAGCAGCGACTTGCAAACCGACTTCTGTATAGAAGTCAATGCAAGTCACCTGAAGTCCCCCAAAAAGTAGTATAGGAACCTTTTTTCTAAGTCGGAGCGACTTGAGTCGCTCCTATTAGAACGGTTCCGTTGTACAGAATGGAGCGCGACTTGTCAGGCGGCTAAGTCGCCTGGACAAGTCGCCCCTGTGTGAACTGAGCCTAAGGCTGGGTTCACACAGGTCCAGCTGCGGTTTGTAGTCTGGTGTCCTATGCGTTTTGTGTTTAACCAGACCCAAAAACGCAAAGGACCCTTTTCCAATTCGCACCGCTGCCTCCCCAAGCATGTGTGAATCGGCTCCTTTGAAAGCTGGTCACACTCACATGTTATGCGATTTGGATGCGGTGTAAAATGCATCCAATTCGCATATATGTGAGCCCAGCCTTAAAGAGGTTGTACAGTTAATTTTTTTAAAATAACAAACATGTTATACTTATCTCCACTGTGAAGCTCGTTTTGCACAGAGTGGCCCCGAACCTGCTCTTCTGGGGTCCCTCGGCGGCTGTTTCGGCTTCCTCGTGCAAGTACTTCACACGTTCATGCGAGCTCCCTCGCATGGTGAGAAGCACTTGCGGGCACACTCCCATGATACAGCCGGCGGCTATAGCCGCTCGCTGTATCACTTGGCCCCGCCCCCCTCGGCGCGCTGCATCATTGGATGTGATTGACAGCAGCGCGAGCCAATGGCTGCGCTTCTTTCAATCCATCCACTCTAGCCAATCAGCGGCCAGACTGAGCGGTGAAGAGGACATCTGGGGCGAGTGTGGGACTCTCGAGGGGTCAGGTAAGTAAAACGGGGGGCTAGGGGCGCAGGCACTGTGAGATGTTTTTTCACCTTAATGCATAGAATGCATTAAGGTGAAAAAATATTTACCTTTACAACCCCTTTAATCTCCCCCTTTATGTCACATAATAAAACAAAAAAACTTTTTTTTTCTTCTAGCAATTTAAATGCAAATATGTAGCATTTGTTTGTTGAAAATATGCACACAGATATCTTTGTCTTCTTAACTATTCTATTAATTTGTATATTGTGTATTTTTTTATTTTTTTATTTAGCATACTATAGCAGTAGCATTCTGAATATAAAGGTGTGAACTTTCCACTAGAAATGAGACAATTGTTCTAACATTAGGGTAAAATAAACATAGTAAAGGAGGTGAAATGTGTCCACCACAAGCGTTGGAGTCTTGTTGTCTGCCCCATGTTTATTTGTCTGATATTCAATACCTCAGTGAAGCTGTTTTCTGAGACATTAGGATCCTCTGAAGCTGGCCACACATGTATCAGTCTATGTTTCTTAATGTAGACACAGCTAAAGATCACATGTTTTAAAACAGATTAAAGCTGGTGAGTACATTAAAACGTATAGGTCTATTACAGAAAGAGAGCCTTGAAACCATATCACACAGGACACAATTCCAGGTTGGTTGGCAACTGCAGGTCGGTCACTATTCAACTTTATTGTGCATGGAGGTTGTCCTATATATGCACATGAAAGTCAGCAGTGTTGGTATGCTGAGGTTTTCAGATTTAGCCTTCAGAAATACATTCTGCAGACCGAAATTTACAAATCATCCTAATAGGGTAGGGTGGGATTAGGAATCCTGTAATGTTATCTTCTCCTGAGAGAGGATGGTAGGATGGTGGAAGAACTCTTCCAGCCGTACGGAAATGTAATGTCATTCTAGATCAGAGGAACATTTTTCTTTGTATTTATTACAGGTACTTATATACTTATCAATTTACACAGCACTTTACACACACACACACACACATATATATATATATATATATATATATATATATATAAAAATATTACGTTCACATCAGTCCTTGCCCTCAAGGAGCTCACAATCTAAGGTCCCTACCTCCCATTCATTCATACCAGGGTCAAATTACACAGAAGCCAATTACCCTACCAGCATGTCTTTGGAATGTGGGAGGAAACCTGAGTACCCGGAGGAAACCCACACAGACACAGGAACATGCAAACTCCAGGCACTGAGTCTTCATCTTTGATAATAAGATATTATAGCCGGATTGGGCCCCAAGATGGAAAACTGATATGTTTTTTTTTTGTTTTTTGTGTGTATAGAAACCCCAACAGTATTTTGGGAAATATTTTGTTGCCCTTTATCCTAAAAAAAAAAACTTGCCAAGGGTGCTAACAATATATAAAGTGCTACTTATATTGAAATGGTCCCATATTATTATTATTATACACTATTTATATAGCGCCAACAGTTTACGCAGCGATTTGCAGTGTAGAGGGGGACATCGCAATTACAGTACAGTTCAATACAGAAGGGACAGGAGGGCCCCGCTCATAGATTAAAATTTCAAGTTCCAAATATTATAAACATCAATGTCCAAAACACATGTGCTCTGTGCCACTCCAAAAAGCATCAGCACTGGTGATTGTATTGTGCTCCATGATGACTCCAATAGACCCGTTGTGTCCCGTATACATACCGCACTCACCAGGTGCTGGAAAGGATCCTCACGGATCTTGAGCTCCTCAACATACAGCACAGAGAGCTGAGGAGGGCCTGTGAGGTAGCCTGGGTTCCTGTGTCATGCAAAGGAGCATCCAAGGACACCATTAACAAGCTGGATTGAGGATTAACATGAGGGCAGCGTTTGTGTGAACCTAGACTACATTGGGTGCTTTTTAACTCGCTTGGTTATACAAGGAGTCAAATATATTTGGTGAGTGCGGTGTAGGGCTACAACTAACGATTATTTTCATAATTGATTAGTTGGTTGATTATTGTTTAGATTAATTGGATAAAAACCTGGTGTTTATTTTAGTTATTATGTAAAATTAAAAAAGACAATTTATTCTTAAATACAGTATCTACAGTATATGCAGTGGTAAATATAAATAACCAGCTATATGGTTAGGGAACAAAATATTGAATCCAGTGCGTGTGTGTGTGTGTATGTATATGTATATATGTGTATGTGTGTGTGTGTGTATGTATGTGTATAATATACATCCTTTATGTTAAAGTGGTTGTAAAGCTCTGATTGTGACTTTTACCTAGAGGTAAGCCTAGAATAAGGCTTACCTCTAGTTAGTGGAAATATCTCCTAAACATGCGCCGTTTAGGAGTTATTTGCTGTACACTGCAGCAATTATGTTTCTTTACTCGCAAGTGCCGTGATTGATGTCTCCCACTCGCACGTGACTCTGACCAGTCACAGAGCCAGAGTCTGCCCCGAAAGGAAGAGGGATGCAGCCACCAGCAGGAACAGCGCAGGCTTCGTTTGCAGGCAGGTGCCACATAATGGACTAGTATGTGATGCATAGTAGCCCATTATGCTTTTACTTTTGCAATGGAACAAAGAGGAAGTAAAACCCATCAGGGTTTACTTCCTTCTAAAGTAGTACAAAAAAAAAAGTCTTTTTTGCATGGATATAATAATTTTTTTAATATATTGCACAATACTGGTAAACTTATTTTAAATGTAATTGTAATGCCTTATATTACCTCCAGTCTATCAGCCTCCAGCTTCTTTGGGTTCAGATGCTGATCTTCTATACACAGAGTCCTTAAAGTGATTGTAACCGTTGTTTTTTTCTTTTTTAAGCAAACTTGTCATTCTTACCTGCCCTGTGCAATGGGTTAGCAGCCCCAATTCTCCTCTTCTGGGGTCCCCTTGGTGCTTCTGGCTCCTTCTGCCTTCAGAGTGCCCCTATAGCAAGCCACAAATTATAGTAAGGAGTGCCCTATACTGTAGCAAGGAAAATTAACTTTTGCCCTTAGAATCACTTTAAATCACTTCCTTCTGCCCAGGACTACATGTCCCATGAAGCATTGCTCCTCACACATTCACAAGTTATTAGGCACTTACTGACATATATAAACAATGTACCGAGCTGTAGGTGTGTTGCACTGTGTATACTGTACTGACATGTAAACAAATAATGCATTCTGTATGCAGGCCAACTAATCAGCTGACCAACTAACTTTTTTGAAAATAGTTGACAACGATCGATTATGTTGAGTAGTTGTTTCAGGCCTAGTGCGGTGTGTATATTGGACGCAATGGGTCTATTGGAGAGATTTCATTGTGCAGCACAATAGTTTGTGTGTCGGTTCACACTGAGGCAGCACAACTTTCAGCGCGACTGCCTCAGGCGACCTGGACGTGACCGCTGCGGCAACTTGCAAAACAACTTCTCTATAGAAGTCAATGCAAGTCACCTCAAGTAGACCCCAAAGTGGTACAGGAACCCTTTTCTAAGTCGGAGCGACTTGTGTCGCTCCGATTAGAACAGTTCCATTGTACAGAACAGGACACGACTTGTCAGATGGCTAAATCTCCTGACAAGTCGACCCTGTAGCACACTACAATCACCAGTGTCGATGTTGTTTGGATAGCACAGAGCTCATTATCACATTTTGGACATTGATGTTTAATATATTTGGGACTCTAATATTTTTATATGTCCGTTATGGGACTTTTGCAATATAAGTAGCACTTTATATATTGTTTGCACTGATAACATTTGGTATTTCATGTTTTCAGTTGTGCCTTATTTTTATTGTATGGGTTATGATTATTGTTAATATATTTATACAGCATATGCTTTCTAGTCAGCTTAGTTGATTGCATTTCTTAGACCCCTTTTACACTGAGGCGCTTTACAGGCACTACAGCGATAAAAATAGCACCTACATAGCGCCTGTAAAGAGCCTCTCCTGTCTCTCCAGTGTGAAGACCCAGAGGACTTTCACACTAGATCGGTGCGCTGGCAGGGCACTAAAAAAAGTCCTGCAAGCAGCATCTTTGGAACGGTGAAGGAGCGGTGTATACACCGCCCCTCAACCGCTCCTGGCCATTGAATTGAATAAGTAAATGGGTACCGCTACCGAACCGCTTTGCGGGTCGTTTTAACCCTTTTTCGGTTGCTAGCGGGGGTTAAAACCACCCCGCTAGTGGCTGAAAACCCTGGCAAAAGCGGCGGTAAAGCGCCGCCAATGGTAGCAATTCTTTACTGCTGACGCCCCAGTGTGAAAGGGGCCTAAGTGCACAGCATATACAGTAACTGGCTAGTAATATCACAAGAGGTTGTTGATCCGGGAGATTTCTGATTGCCTTAGGATTGTCTTTATTTCCATCGCTGAACAAAGCCTTAAAAATATTTTTTTCCTCTGGATATATAGGGGGTTTCGATGTATTTAGTTAAACTCGATGAACCTGTGTCTTTTTTAAATCTAACTTTGTAATTATCTCTTTGCTGGGGGTAAGTATTTTCTAAAAAACATAAGAAGATCAACAGTTGTAACTAGGTATACTTTATATAAGTTGTTTTCCAAGTATGAATGATTTCTGCTGAATTTTACAAGAACCTCACCTTGGATGTACCACAAATGAATGGGGCCCTTTAGGAGACCATTGTCATCTTTGGTCTGAAAATGTTCACTCATAAGTATACAGTCGGATCTGTCTTGTTAACAAACAACTTTGGGTTGGATGAAAGGAGTTGGAATGCAATCTGGGAAGGCATTGCAAGGTCTTTGGGAGCAGAAGCTTGATGAACTAACAGTGCACAAATGTGCGATATTTTCACACCTCACTAACCTGCCTTTTTTTTTTTGTTCAACATATAATTTATTCAAAGCAGTTTTTTGCTGATTAGTTTAAATGCGCTAATTTAATGTGTTTTTTGCTTTGTAGTTGGTGTTCATAATACAGACCATGGAGAAAACGGTTCAGAAGATTTCTATTGCCTCTAACCCTGGAAGAACATATTTCTTACAGATTGGCTGGGAAGAAGATTTAGAGAAAGGATTTAGTGTAACACTTTGTGATGGGCAAGCTGCATGGATTGGTAAAGGTAAAAATACTTTAAAATGTATAAAACTATAAAACTATGGACAATGTGTGCATGTATGGACCAAATGGATATTCTAGGTATAGTTGGGCCATATATTTATACTCAGCCCATGATGCAATACCATCATCTGGCCAGATAATCCAGTCACAAAAGCATGACTGATACCAATATACATTTAGGCAACACAGGATAACATTTTAGAATACTAGATTCAACTTCATATGCAGCTATTAAAAACTAAATGTCAGCTTACAATGGAATCATTACAACAATTCTATTCTATATAATCGTTATCTAGATAGTATAATTAAAGCACCTACCCTTATAATAGTGACATATGTGAAGCTGCTCTCTTTAAAGAGGAACTGCAGTCTACTCGCATAATTTGTAATAAAAACATCTTTGCCATTCTGAAGCTTCCCTCCAACCACTTTCCATATTATTTTATATGTATTGTGATTCTGTACTTGCCAAATATTCTGCAGAAATCTCCCTCCACTGAGTCTGGCTGCAACCTTTTTAACTGTGGGCAGCTGAAGCTGCCGCCTGTTCACTTCCTGGATGTACACAGACACACAGAGGCACACCTTCAGCTCTGCAGCCCTGCAGCTCCTATTTGGACCTCTTATGACTCATCCCCCCTCCGTTCCTGGCAAACTCTCACAAGAGTGAGAGCTTTGCATGATGTCATAAGCCTAGGCTTTTTACCTGACAAGAAACAGGACGTGGGCTGTATAAGATACTGGCAGAAAAAAAATGTTTACTATCCAAAGTTAAAATAACAAGGGCAGAAGATTTACTGTATTTATTGGCGTATAACACTCACTTTTTCACCATGAAAATCGGGTGCAAATAGTGTGTGCGTGTTATACGCCAATACAAATATTTAAGTTTTTACCTGAAACTTCCCTCTTAAAATGAATGTGCGTGTTATACACCTGTGCGTGTTATACGCCGATAAATACGGTATGGAAATATGGAAAGTTGAAAAAATTACTGAAGGTCTGCTTTAAAGTGAAAAATGCCACCTTTAATATGTGTAAAAAAGAAAAGAATATGGCGAGCACAGCCAAATAACCAAAAAATGAAAATAATATTAAGGTCCATAAAATATGCATAATAGTCCTCACACCGTGTGGAGAAATTCTTCTGTATTTTGATAGGCGTTCTTCCAATAGTAAACAGTAAACCGAAGAAAACTAATAATTATTAAATATTGCACTGCACTTTTCTTCTGTTTTATATTGACTTTTAAGATTTTGTTATTTACCTTTTGGTGTTCAGCTTGCAAACATTTTTAGTATTTTATGGTTTGGTGTGTGCTGATTGCTTTTTGTTTTAGGTTCTTCCAATAGTGCAACACTATTCATCACTACCACCATAAAAAATGCTCACTCACCGCCAATCCAGTGACCTCTAAACTAATAAAGGTCAACAAGTGCTGTATGATCGGCAATGTTAACATCCAAATTGGTAACGCAATTCTTCAATAGGTCTTCTGAGATAACACACTATCCTCCATTATCGCTGCATGAACACCACACCATCAAACAACCAAAAGTGTACTAAATGTAGTATTTTATTAAACCAACTATATTCAATTTTAAAGTATTCCACTTACTTGTAAATGTGCCCAACCTCTGCACCAATGTAAATAGCCCCAATGTAAGCTTGCGCCGCCGTACCTCCGACTGGGGATCGGTACATTCCAACCACTGGAAGTTCAGGCTGGTAATGAGGAAGGAAGTGGGGAGGAAGATAAGTGTTTAGGATAGTAGGCTTCACTTAGTCCTTTACAGCAGTGGTCATCAACCCGGTCCTCAGGGCCCACTAACAGGCCGGGTTTGCAAGATAACTGAAATACATCACAGGTGAAATTATTTGCTGCTCAGTGATTGCAGTATTCTAGTCTGCATCTCCCCAAGCTAATACATAAAACCTGGCCTGTTAGTGGGTCCTGAGGACAGGGTTGGTGAACACTGCTTTACAGGGTTTCTGTGCTTGTATTTAGCTTGGCCTGAGAGGCAGGTGTGCAGCAACACAGGTAGCATGTTCACCCTTGTAAAAAGCACTATTCATACGCTTTCTACCACCAAGCAGGTATAAACTTTTTACCCCTGGAGAAACTGCAGATCGCAATAGACCAATCCTTTTCAAACAATTCTATTCATAAAGTAGTAACCTATCATACGGAATAACAATAATAAAATACGGTATATCCGACTAGATGATGTTAAAAAAAAATCCTTGAAAGGAACATGATGCAATGTGATTAGTAGGCTGATACTACAAATATACAGTACATGAAAGTGAAAAGTCTTTTAAATATTGTTTTGATGTGACAGTACCATGATGGAATCTTTTTGTAGTTTTCTATTATTTGGGTAACGTATCTTGGTCCATGTTGGTGGTCATAGTGAACTAAGCTTCCACTATACGGTCAACATATTTTATAAAGCGTGTTTTACTTTAAATATAAGAAAATGTTATTGTAAGAGTAGGATACGGGAGAGGTATATTTTGCAGCAACATAACAATATGTCAGTCTATGCTTTATGCTGTCATTTGCCATTATTTATGTTACGGAGATGCAATAGATCTGGGCAGCAAAAATATGATGCAAGTTCCCGTGTAAGTCTTGCAGTCTTCATACAAGACAGAGGAATCAGTCCTTGTATTCTTTTCCCTTCTGCCTGGGTATCTGATTGCTGTAATCAATGTTAAATCATTTGAATGCCTTTAAAAAAACAGTGTTTGAGGAGTCAACACAATACAAAGTTCTAGAAAAGTGATGCAGTTAGTAGATGATAAATAAGAAAGAACAAAAAAATTGGGTTATTCATAATGTTCTAAGATCACAGAATGATCCAGGGACAATTTTACCTCCTGAAAGTTTTTTTTCTTTTTTAAAAGTTTCGGCAGAAGACATATCCAGGGAAGCAGTAGATATGGAGATGGAAAAGCTAAAATATGTGGAGGAGTTAAAAAAAGCCCTGGTTACTACAACACTGACAGCTACCAAATATAGTTTTGATCTTGTAAAGGATGGAGACCCTTATGACACATATTGCTTTACATATGAGAAAAATTTAAAGGATGTTTCGGTAAGTAGCACTTTTAATTGTTGATAGAAATAAGAACTTAAGTTTATACTTGAGTATAGTGAATATACTGTACTTGGTAGTTTGCTCATGAGATCTTGAACTATATGGAGGAAAATTTAAGTTAACATGAACAGGTTATATTACAATTAAGCCCATCGTCCTCCTGTTGTTTTTGCTCTCCTATTAAAGAAAACCTATAATGATTTTAGCTAATTTTTATTTTAGTTGTGTTTTTAAACTCTGGTTTTAAATTAGTTATTTTTTTTAATCTATCTATACTAAAGGTAAGCTGGCCATACATTATACAATTTTCTTATTCAGTTATCCTTTAGATTTACTAAAAAACTTATAACATTAGGTAAAACCTAAACACTTTCAATGTATATGTAGTCAGGCAGGCCCTTGCACTACATATTTGAAGGTAAATCTAAAGATAATTTAATTAGAAAATTGTGTAGTATATGGGCAGTCATACATCAGTAGGACCCAGCTTGACATCTCAGACTTGGCCCTCTGATGAGTCACTGCTCTGATTTTTTGGGGATCTGTAAACAGGAGGTTTAGTGCAGCACAGCTGAAAAGTAATCTTGCAAATATGTGAAAAGAATACTAGAGCTTCCTCCTGACTGGATTGAGGATTACATAATATTAACATACAATATTTTTTATCATAACCATAATAAAAAAAAGAATAATAGAATATGTGCAACACTACACAGTTAAGTCAGAAGTGTTTACTTTACACATTGTACAATAGAATGAATTAGCCAGTCAGACCAGCAAAGTTAGTGTTACGGTAATGCTGCTTATTTCTGGAATTATGTTCATTTGCTTATTTTACAGCAGAATTGCTGCTCCTGTGGGCACACCCTTAATACCATGTATCCTGGGTACATCTATAGTCAAAATCTGAGAACCAGAAAATGAATTAGCAGAATGAATTTAGGATTAGTTGGATACCAAATATGATACATCTACTGGGAGGTATAATGTGTCTTACTAGCCTTCTGGCCAGTTGTAATATAGTGTCTACCTGATTGATATCTTCTTATACATTAGTGTATAATAGTTTGAATGTATAAAAGTTCAGGCTCACAAATGTGTATTACTGAATGACATAGAAAACTACTTTTTTTTTTGCATTTTTATTAAGGTTTTATGAATTACAAACAATGCGTGTCATGCACAGTAAAAGTACGGTTACATTTTACAAAGATGTAACGAATGCAAGTAGATTGAATTCAAGCATGTTAAGGTTGTGATCTACTCGTGAGGAACAACATGTAGACAACAAATAAACATTTGAAAGCATATCAGTATAAAAGTACAGGAAAATATGCACCATGGGTTTATAGAATGTTAAGCTGCATACTTAGACTGAATCTGCACAGGAGAAAAGAGGGAATGTAGAGGCAGGGTGCTGTGGTGCCAAAATAATACATAAGGCTCAGTCAGGATTAGGGAGGGGAGCCAACCTCAGAGTTGGCAAGTAGATCCCAAATTTTGTCGAACCTGGCCACAGCATCCTCCGCTAGGGCTGTCATATGCTCCATTCTGCATATTTCAACAATAACCTTCGAAAGTTGATCCTGAGGGGAGGGGGGGTGGGTAGGGGATAACCAACACATTGGGATTACTCTCTTGGCAGCCAATAAAATATATTCAGCTAGCTTGTTTGAAAATTTCCCAATTTCAGGAAAAGGTAGGCCTAGGAGGAAGATGTAACGGGTCCAATGGGAGAGAAGACTCAATATTCGTTGGAGCAAAGACATCACCATAGACCAAAAGGGTGTGATTAACTCACATTGCCAGAAGATATGGTAATGGGTGCCTCTTATTTTACCACATCTCCAACACAAGGAGGATAGTGAAGGATTAAGGCGGTGTTGTATCTCTGGTGTCCTATACCAGAATAATAATACCTTAAACGCTGTCTCTCTCTGCGCCACGCACCTGGATACTTTGGGAGTTGAGGACCAAATCTTATCCCATTGTGGCAGAGAAATTGGCTTTTGTATGATTTGGGACCATTTCCACATGTAGGTTTGAAATTCTTCAGAGAGTGGGGAAGACTCGTAAAGTAGCTGATATATAACAGAGATTAATCCTTGGGAACAAATGAGTTCAAAAGCTCATGGTTTAGGTAAGACAAGAGATGGGGAGAGGGTTGCTAAGTAGTGATTTATTTGAAGGTAGGAATATAACAGTTTTTTTGGTAGCTGGTATTTGGACTGAAGGTCAGCAAAGGTTAGGAATTTACGAGTGATTGGGTGAGCAAAAAGGCAAAGTTGAAACAGACCGGCCAGAATCCAAGGAATCATTTGAGGATGGGATAGGCCTTCTGGGATTAGAGGATTGAAAAGCACATTAGATGGGGGGGGGGGGGCATGGTGAAGTGAGAGATATCTGGGTGGCACTGGCACGCCAAATTTTTAAAGTAAACAATATAGAGCCTAGACATAACCTATGGAGCTTGGGGTCTTGATATAAGGTGACCAGGCAGATACGAGAGCAGGGGTTGGCAGGAAACAAACAGCCCATCTCAATCTCTATCCACCTATTTGGTGCTGATAGACTGGACCAGGAAACCACTGCATGAAGATAATGCAAGATGATATTTATAAATATCTGGGGAACCTAGGCCACTGCGGTTTCTAGGAGAAAAGATCACTGAGCTTGCTACGCTATGGGTCTTATAACTCCAAATAAAATTAAGGAACCAGCGTTTGATTATCTTTAGTTGAGCCAAGGTAATAGAAACTGGTAGAGTTTCAAAAAAATAACAATTTATGCATAAGTCATTTTCCACAATTTGGTCCTTCCCAGCCAAGATACTGGAAGTGGGTTCCAACGTTCCAACATTTCACTAATGTCCCTGAGCAATGGAGTGTAATTAGCTGAATATAGATATGTATAGGTGGGGGTAATTTGTATGCCAAGGTATTTCAGTGAAGTACACCAACAATAAGGGTATGAGTTTTGTAGAGATAATAGATCGTCAGGGGGGACATGGAGGGGCAGAGCTTCCATTTTAGAGGTATTGATTTTGTACCCAGATAGAGAATTGAACTGGGATAAGAGGGCATGAAGAGATGGAAGGGATATATGTGGGTTGGTCAGAGTCAGTAATATATCATCCGCAAATAGGGATAATTTATATTCCATATGATGCATGGGAACCCCTCAAATGTCTGGGTGGGACCAGATTGCCTCTGCTGGGGTTTCTAGGCACAGGATGAAAAGTAGTGGGGAGAGAGGAAAGCCCTGTCTAGTACCATTTGACATTGGAAAGGTCTGGGACATAAGAGGACATTTGGACCTGAGATGAAGGGTTAGAATAGAGAGCTTTTAAGGCAGATATAAAGGGGCCTTGTAACTCAAATTTTAGTAAGGTTGGCAAACCTGTAGGGCCAGCTTAACCTGTCAAATGCGCTTTGGGCAACTAAGTTTAGAATCAAAGCAGGCCTACGCACTTTATTAACATATCAATGAGATCAATGGTACATCTAGTGTTGTTTCCTGCGTGTCTAGTAGGGACAAAGCCCACTTGGTCCCCATCTGTCAGTTTTGTCAAAAATTGGGATAAACTATTGCCCAAGATTTTTGTAAAGAGATTGCAGTCTGGGTTTAGAAGTGCAATCGGTCTGTAGTTATCTGGAAGGGACGGATCTTTTATCCGATTTAGGTATGACTGAGATATAGGGGTGCATAAACGACTGATGTGGGAATTTGCCTTGTAGAAGAGAACTGTTTAGGGACAGTAAATGGGGCGATAGAATTGGTAGGAATGTCTTGCAATAGGAAGACTTTCTGGTCCTGGGGATTTGTAGGGTAGTTGTTTAATAGTGTTATAATGTTGGCTAACATCCACGGATATGGGGGCGTTTAATTTTTTTTAAGTCTGTCTCAACCAGTTTAGTTAGCTTTATATCTGCCAGGAAGGTGTCAAACGGGGGGGGGGGGGGGGGGTTAAAGACCAGGAGTTAAGCAGTTATAGAGTTTATCGAGTCATGGTCTGTGGAGAGTGGGTAGGCGTACCATTTGACTGTTTAAGGTGATCAGAGAAGTAGTAGAAGGGTCTAGGATTGAGTCTGGAGACAAACATCCTATGTGGTTTGTTGGAGAACTAATAGAATTTTTGTTTCACCCAAAGGAGGGATTTAGCTATACCCGATTATCTTATGGGGAGGAGAATAGAATGAAAACTGTCTGCTAGTGGGATGTTTAATCCTCCATATGGTGAACAGATGGTGGGCACGTGTAATTTACGAAAGGTAACTAAATATTGTATTGGGAGAGGCAGTTTAGTTTGGAATAAAGATCTCCTGTCCCGTGTGGGGGGAAAGAGCAATATTGAAATCTCCTCCTACCATTGTGAAAGGCTGGGAGAATTGCTTCAACACTTCAAATGCCTCAGAAATTGAATCTGACCTGACTTAGGTGCATATACATTCATAAGTGTACTAGGAATGGACATGAAATTGCATTTCAGTATTATTTATTGACCATGTGGAAACAGATTGACTTGATCTGGAGAGTCTGCGTAATACTGCAACGCCAGCCTTACCAGATGAGTCAGACACCATATAAGAGACCGGGAAGTAGTTGGAAGCAAATTTAAAGGAACTTCGGCATGGAAGTTAGTCTCCTGAATAAGAATTGCATCCATACCAGAGGCCCTGAACTCTTTCAGAGCCAGCCATCATTTTTGTTGATGGAATTCAAACTTTTCACATTATAAGACAATATTTTCAAAGCCATAATAGGATGGAATAGTGGAAATATGCCAATGTGAGTTTGGTGCAATGGGCGATGACCCAATGGTGTTATGTATAGATTGATGACCTTATATCAGATAACATAATATAGTGTAACATGAGAGAGAAAAAATAAATTACACAAAAAAAAATAAAAAGAGGACAAAAAAAGTCCAAAAAAGATCCATGAGGAATTTTGTTGCCTTATAACTGACGTAAAAGGCAAAACATGAGCAACAGTTGTATGCCTGAGAGGCAATGGCTCTCAGGAGTCCACGGCTGCAGCCATAAGACATATGGGGGAGCAAGGCGGCTTCCAACGAGGGTGAGATGATTTACTCTGCCTCGCTCCTCCAGTCTCCTTAAACCTTATATAGATTATCAAACAATAAAACAAAGCCCTCCATATCTGAATATGAGGTGAAAAATGTATCAAACCCGTGTGAGGAGTGACAAGGATCCACAACCCCAAGAAAAGAATCTTGAAAGACTCACAGATGATCAGGTAGGCTGTCTGGGAAATTTAGAACGTTGGGGAGTGGAGTAGGAATTCGTTCCTCTTACTCTCACAGGGGTCTAGATCTTGGATGGGACTTTTGGGGCCTGGGGGGTTGAAGGTGGTGGTTGCCTATCTTCTGGTGGGGGGGGAGGTCCAGGTTTTTATAGAAGGAATCCCCTTCTTGTAGGTCTCGGATGACATGTTGGGCTCCATCCTTTGTGACACTGAGGAAAAACGGGAAGCTGCAATAGTAGGGGATTTTGTGTAGTTGAAGATAGGAGGTAATGGGCCGTAGAGAGCACCTTTTGGCCAGGGTGGTTGGAGAGAGGTCACTGAAGATTTGTATTTTGTCTCCTTTATATAAGCACGGTTGCGGGTGGCCAGGGTAAATGCTCCTTTGCTGTCATAGTAGTGGAACTGCACAACTATATCTCGTGGTCAAGCACCTGCAGAGGGTTTAGGAGCCAAGGATCTGTGAGCCTGGTCCAGGCTCCAGTCTATGTCTGCAATATCAGGTGCAAGATTGTTAAACAGGCCTAGAAGGTACAGCTGGATGTTGTCAGTCACATTTTCTGAGACTCTTCGGAGGCTTAAGTTTTGGCGTCTTTCTCTATTTTCCAGGTCTTCTTTCTGAAGTTGTAGTTGGGATACAGAGTGTTTAAGGGAAGCATTCTCCTCTTCTAGAGCTTGAACATAGTCAATCATCTCATCAAATTTAGTCTCTAATGTGGCTGTGTGCTCACCAAGCTGGTTTATCTCCCCTGATGATCTTCCCTACCTCTTGGGATATGCCTCTTGTTAGCTGCTTTACAAGCGCTTGAAGTTTCACATCTAGCAGTTCTGGGGAGGTGAGGGGTGTTACGAGGAGAAAGCTGGCTGTGAGTTTTAATTCACCGTGAGATCGCTGATGTATTTCTCCAGGTCCCCCTGTGAAATCGAGACGGGGGATTGAGGCTGTTGTGATTAAAATGGTATTTCTATATACCTGACAAAGACCAGCTAGGTATAATTACGCCAATTACCACACTTTCGAAACGCTTAGCACTGCAGCACTAAGGAGACAGCATTTTTCTGAACACAAGAAGAGATGAGTCAAAGTTGGTGTTCAGAGCTTGTCTGGTTTAATTCTGGGCGGCTGTACAATTTATATACGCCATTATTAGCCAATCATTGCATAGAACATGGGTGTGGTTAATGGGTGTGAGTCCTGTGGCCCAGACATATTGAGACACAAGTTCTTTATTTAGACAATACAGAATAAAACTGCTTATGCAAGCTATAATTTCTTACATGTATGCTTTATAGGAAAACCGCTACAGTCTGTAAATACAGAGTTTAAACTAACTAACAGGTTAACCCAAGTTAATCTTATATGAACTTATAAAGATGCAGTCACTCCAGTTCAGCCATATCACAACAGAGGCGTGGTCAGGAAGTGGTCCATAGTGGTGTAGGCCGCGGCACTGGCTGGGTACATACTATCTCTTTCATATAATACTTTATAAAAATTAACCTATCACTGTTTTTAATTTATCCAGTGTCTTGAGATATATGCACTTTAGTTAAGTCTTTTATTCTATGATAATACTGACAGCATATGAGATCTAGAAAATATTTATACTCATTACTGGTATACAACTACCTTTTTTTAGAGCTGATGTTCTACACTATCTTTGTCATCCGCTCTGTGCAAGAACAAAAATTATTTAAAATCTTACTTGATTACCACTTTATAGTCAACAGATACTATCAATATTTACTCTCAGACTTTATGTCTACATTTTACAGGGCTTCTCTTTTCCTGACCTCAGTGTGTCTTCAGGCTCTCCCTGCCCTCTGTCTTAGACTATCTCCCCCATTGTGGAGGAAGGGGGCTTGTTAGGCCAGTGGTGGTTTCCCTCTTGGATGTGACAGCTGCAAATATCTGTATATACTTGTACAACTAAGGGTCTCCAGGGTGTGAGCTGAAAGGAACCTGTACCCTTGCATGATTTTAAGCTAAACTTACGAATATTATAGCAGCATAATTAACATTCCAGTAAGTGCTTTCTTTGTTTGATACTATACTTTAAAATACTATATGCTATGAAATGTCATTATTTATTTATATATTCATCAATCAATTACTCTAGTTTTAGAAATATGGTCTCTTTCCGCATATACCCCTGAAGAAGGAGGCAACTTGGCACTCTGAATTGTGTTGGGCGCGTTAGACTATTAAACTGTATTGTATGGCTTTTACATGTATAGCAGTGTATAGATTCATAGATACGCTCTAACATTCCTTATTTTTATATATGAATATTGCTTCTATTTACATATTTTCTAAATAAATATTTTTTAAATAATAAATATACCTCACTAAAATCCTTTGAAACAATATTGTGCCTTAAAAGTTCACCAAATAGAGGATTTTTTGTCTTTCTTGTTTATTACTGGATGTGGCACTACCCCCTACACAAGATCATTGGCATAATAATCCCTTTTTTTGACAATAATTTGCACATAAGCCTTTAAAATTAGCATTTTTGATTTTTCATGTTCGTGTCCCGTAGACTTTAACGTGCGTGTGTTCGAACAAATTTTTTGCCTGTTGGCATGTTCTGCTGCAAACCAAACCGGGGGTTTTTTGTCTCTTCTCTAACCTAAACTCATCCATGGGTGACTCTTTAAAATCTTTTATGATTCATCAGTTTAGAGTTAATTGAGAATTATTGCTTTCACTTTGTTTGCAGCGATACTTCACATGTTTGGTGCAATAATTGTTTACATGCCAGATCTACAAGCTTGTTTGCATTTGCATGGGGGTAAATGGGTGCTTTATTTTTTTTTTATTATTACTATTTTCCTTTATTGTATTTAATTTTTTTTTACACTTTTTGTTCATTTAACTTTATTGTTATGACAACGGGGTGAACAAACCCACTTGTGATCTCTTTGGGCAGAGACAGGTACTCTTTATGGAGACATCAGGGGTGTATTAACACCCCTGATGTCTCCCCTGCCCTTCAAAGCAGCTAATCAAACACAGATTGTGTTTGATTAGCTATTTTCTTGTCTGCAACAGCCAGAAAATCACTGCTCTTAAACCAGAAGTGACAAAATCCTCATTGCTTCTGGGATCATAGAGGAGATTGGGTAAAGGAATTTACTCCGTCGTCTTTGTAAGCAGCGGTACTGACTGCTTACCAAGGTCCCGGGCTCCCAGATGGAATCAGAGAGCCCAGGATCCACAGCGGGCAGTGGAGGAAAATGTGGGTGGATTTCAAGCACTTTAAAAGCGGTTGGCAGTTGGAACGTAAAATCCGATCACCAGCTTTAAAAAAAAAATCATGATATGGCAGCTGCAGCTGTGATCCTGATATAACCACTTGCCATCCAGGACATTTATACAGTATATGTACACTGGATGGCAAGTGGTTAAGCATTGCTGCCTATGCATAGACTCGAAATGTAAATCTAACCATTTTTTTCCCCCGACTTTTTGAGAAAATGAGTTTGACACTGTTTAGAACTACTTCCACATTATCTCCACGCAGTTTTGACTTTATCAGACCTCACTTTCCACATACTAAGAATATAGGAATATCATTCAGTAAGGAATAATCACCAGAGAAAATTTATTTTTTTTCCTACACAAGTATTTGGAACAGACTGCTGGGCCAGGCACATTTTTTAATGCTTTTGATTACCTTTTGATCGAATGCCGTGTACACACGGCCAAACTTTTCAACAGAAAAGGTCAGACGGAACAAATCCGTCAGACAATTAGACCGTGTATGGGCTTCATTGGACCTTTGCTGTCAAAAAATCAGATGGACTTTAGATTTAGAACATGTTTCAAATCTTTCTGACGGACTCGAGTCCGGTCGAAAAATCAGTTCGTCTGTATGCTAGTCCGACGGATGAAAACCAACTCCAGGGCAGCTATTGGCTACTGGCTATGAACTTCCTTATTCTAGTCTGGTCGTACATCATCACGGTCAAATCCGTTGGACTTTGGTGTGATTGTGTGTGACCAAGTCTGTTCGTTCGGAAAGTCCATCGGGAAGACCGTCGGACCTAGTCTGCCGGAAAGTCCGGTTGTGTGTACGCAGCATTTGAGCCATGGTGATGGTATTTTTTTTTGTATATTAATTAAAATAGTGACTTTATGTAACGTGATCAAAAATATATTAGAAGTTCACGTTACAATTGTCTTCAAAACTACTATTCCAAAAAAATCGTTGTACTATTCAATTGTTCAATGGCTTTGGTAAATAATCATATCTATAGAGAACTCTTCATACAGCCCCTGTCCAACTTGTTTTAGGGGGAAAAATTCTCATTTGTTGTAGATTTTTTGCAAAGGAGCACTTTGAATGTTATTTTATGTCTCCGTAGGCTTGAATTTCCTGCTATAAATGTACTTATTACAAATGTGTGATAGGGTTCATATAAAAAAGATTTCCAGAAGTAACTGCCTCTATACCGCATATTTGTCTCTCACTAAATTAAAATACATTATGTATTGACCTGCTGATTTACTTTTTTGAAACAAATCCCATTCTGGTCCTTTTACCTCAAAAAAGCTCTTTGTTCACATGAGCATGAAGGAAAGGGGAAAAGCTCTCTGTTCACATGGATTAGAATATAAATAATCAACAGGAAATGGATGTAGTGTATTTTCTTATTGTTTAGAATTGTTTACGTCCTGGATCAAAAAACAAAGAGATCCAGCAGGGGGTTCTGCATACGTTTCAGCATGTGTTTTCCGTTAAGCTCTCACACTTCAGACACAGAGATGTTCAATGATGGTTTATTAACATATATCATCTGTGGTTCTCAAAGGAAAATCCCTGTGTGTCATATTCATTTTTGTATTGTGGAGAACGCTTAGGATGACCAAATGTCATTTTCAAACCACTTCCACTAAAAAAAAATGTACGGCACACAGAAGTAATTTTTAAGTTATTTTGTGGTTTATGTAAAGATTGCAATGAATGTTTTTGAAGATTTTCTTTCTGGTTTAGTAACTAGAACTTTGTGTATGTGCTATACATGTAATGGCTAACATGTTCTATAATAATTGCATATTTTTAGGGCACAGAAAAGACATTTCCAAAGCTAGCCAAACAATGGAGTGATGGAGACTGTACCTGAACAGTGTCCATCTTAGATTGTCTCTCCTGCAGAACACTGTCCTATATAAGCTTAACTTCTAATCCCTGTTCTACATTCTCCTAAAGCTACTCACCTCCTCCATGTTCCAAAGTTTTGCACTCCCGTTTCCCTACAAGAATCCCTCGTTTTCTTTCTACCTCTATCTTCCTTGTTCTGTACTGCCCAGTCCCTTCAATATCTAAACCATTTTCTGCTTCAACTTCCCTCTTGTGTACTCCATCCTTTTTGTCTCTGTCATCAGTACACACTCGTGCTTACTTCAATATCTACGTCTTCCCTATTCCTTGTTTTGTTATACTTTCTCTTGAAAATATTTAGTTATGCTGGTAAAAATACATTCTCCTCCCCCCCCCCCCCTTTTTTATTTTATGCAGAATTTTAACAGTGAGCAGCTTTACACTACTTCCCAAACTTTGAACGTTTAAACTTGGGGGGGGGGGGGGGGGGGAGTTAAGCATTTGGAACTGTATGTATTAACCTGAGCGGTGAAATTACACGTGTCATGTTTTTCTGGGGAATTTTGAGTTCCATGGCTTACTGTGATCAATGGGCTAGATAACCAAGCTACATCAAACATTAGACTCTTCATATTTTGTAATATTTCTAGTCAAAGCATTCTGAGACTTTTGATTTTGCAAAACATAGGCATCTTCTAAATAATTGATGAACTAGGTAAGAGGATAGATAGCATAGAGTACAGAGACAGGTAGCAATGGATAAGGTAACTTGGGCTGTGGGAATAGAGTATGGAGAAGGAGGTAAGGAGCAAGTTGCAGGTGGTATAGGAAGAGTAGGTAGGGGTCAAGTAGCAGGTGGTATGGAAAAGGGCAAATGAGAAAACCTTTGCAAGGAGGGCTGAAGGAATTTGGAAGTAAGGGACAGAAATTATAATTGTTCAGCATGGGTTGAAGAGTTTTGCTAAAAGCAAGTGAAGAGATTTGTAAGGAGAGAGCAATAGTGATTAGTGTGAGTCAGGAATTTGATTATAGGCTTTCCATAAAATGACATTAAGCCAGTAGTCCTGTACACTTTAGGAGAGACTTGCTGGCAGAGTTTCTGGGAGAACATTTGGCATAAAGCTGATCTCAATGCAGATATCTTTATTGTTTTATAAAATTAAAATTCATGAAGTGAGACGGCAGCTAGCAGGGAGTCCTTTCACCTGCACATGTCCGTAGGAAGTAGACAGCGGAGTAATCCAATGACTCTACCTGTACAGTGCAGTAAATTGAAGTCACCAGGTGCTGCCCATAGCCTTGCAATGGGCACAGCTCTGCATCAGGCCCCCGTCTGTAACCCTGCCCCACAACCTGGTACTAGGACCTACCGACAGCCCGCTATTGGGCTTCACCCACAATCCAACCTTCCAACTTTCTGCCTCTTACTATTTCCCTTTTCATAAAGGGGATGACAGCCTTCCTTTGGACAAGGGAATGGGTTGGCACTCCCGCTAGCTTCAGAGGTCTTTACAGTGTGCATATAGCCAGATGGCTCAATGCATATTAACATGTAGTAAAGTATTAATCTTTATTCTTGAGGTCTTGCTTTGCTGAATGTTTATATACATTAAGTTCTGCGTCATGTCCGGTTATTACATGTTTCGGTTGTGTCACTTGCTTTTGTGGCACAGTGTGATGCACCAGATTCTCAGTGGCCGCCGATGGATGCAGGCAGTTTACTGCTTGTCTCATTTTGTCACCTGTTGTTTGGTGGGCTTTCTGATTATTGTGGGTGGGATGAGTGGTCTCTTGCAAGGTCTATATTAGATGCAGTCTCCAGGAGCGCTTTCAGTGTCTGTGCTGAAGTATGGTGCTTTTCTATGACGGATGTTTTTCGCCTATCAACTGGGGTGCTGGGGGTTTCCGCCCCGTCCCCCTTTTTTCCAGCATTCGTCTTCAAACTAATCCCAGATCTCAAGCCCAGCCACAGCTGAGATCCAGCAGAGTGGTAACTACGTCCAAAAAAGAAGGGCTCCAGGGGCAAGCAACCCCCTAAAATTCACGGAACTCTCACTGATGGGGAAAAGAACAGTCTCCTCAAGGCTCCAAGCTGTTCACTACCTGAGCTTTTCATCCATGGAGAGATGTAGGGCACCAATTGAACAGTCACCTTTTGTTGGTAATCTGGTGATCTTAAAACCCATGTGATTTAGGAAATCAATTCTCAAATATGGCCATTTGCAGGCTCTAGACAGAAACACTGTTTTTAAACATATATCTATACTAAGATTTTTCTAATTGCCACCAACCAAATTCAAACCTGGCTTAGACTTTTCACAAGTTTTTAATAGCAGACCTCCATCTATAATGGTATTCTTTCTATGACTGTAACACTGCTAAAAATATGCACAGTATGCAAGAGTAAGGACCTATAACACTGCACTGGCTAGAATAATATCAATAAAAAAATATTTCTGTAGCACTTTTCTCCCTGGTGATTCAAAAGGCAGATTCAAAATTGATTTTGGGATCTTTAACTTTTTGTGATTCGGCACTGCGTTTCTTTAACTGACAATTGCATGGTCGTGCGACGTGGCTTCCTAACAAAACTGATGTCCTTTTTTCCCACAAATAGAGCTTTCTTTTGGTGGTATTTGATCACCTCTGCGTTTTTAAATTTTTTGTGCTATAAACAAAAAAGAGTGACAATTTTGAAAAAAGCACATTATTTTTTACTTTTTGCTATAATAAATATCTCCCAAAAATATATATAAAAAAAAAAATTCTTCCCCAAGTTTAGGCCAATACGTATTCTACATATTTTTGGTAAAAAAAAATCACAATAAGCGTTATTGATTGGTTTGCGCAAAAGTTATAGTGTCTACAAAGTAGGGAATAGTTTTATGGCATTTTTTTTTATCATTTTATTTTTTACTAGTAATGGCGGCGATCAGCGTTTTTTATCGTGCCTGCGACATTATGGCGGATACATCTGACAATTTTTGTATGCCAGGGAGTGATTCTAACTTTGGGGGGGATGGGGCTACGTGTGACACATCACTGATCACCACTCCCGATTACAGGGAGCTGTGATCAGTGACAGTGTCACTAGGCAGAACGGGGATATGCTTTACATCAGCATTTCCCCCTTCTTCCTCTCCATGAGACGATTGCTGGTATCCCCGTGGACATCGAGTCCACGTGACCCGCAATCCTACTCGTGGAGCTTGCGGCAAGTGCGTGCGCGGCAGGCGGTGCGCACGTGATGGCACAGCGGCAAATTCAAAGGGACATACAGGTATGCCCATTTGTGCAGCCGTGCCATTCTGTCGACGTATATCTACATGCGGCGGTCAGGAACCGGTTAAAGTAATTGTCAGGTTTTGCTAAAAGCCTCTGTGAATTGTATTAAAGTGGTTATAAATTATTTGTGGTAATAAAGTATTTTTTACCTTCATGCATTCTCTGCAATAAGGTAAAAAACTTACCACTACTTGACCTACCCATCCCCGCCCCACTCACCTGACTCCTGTCACTGATCCAGCACTGTTTTGACTGCAGCACCTCTCCCCTCTCCTGGTCTCATAGGAGACACTGAAGGAAGCAGAGCCATAGGCTCCTACTGCTATCCGTCAAAATTCTGTGAGGAGGGAGTGAGGGCGTGGTATAACGGTGTTGTGTTTGTCTATGCACGTACAAATCCTGGCTCAGGAGTACATGCGCATGGGTTCCTCCTAGCACCAGTCTTGCTGAGGAGGCACCCTCACACAGTGCTGGCAGCATACTGCCAAAGAGGAGGTACGTATAACCTCTTTTTTTTTATTTTAACAAAAAACTTTAATATCCATTTGGGACCACTTTTAAAGACATCCAGAAAGGAGGCTTACTGGTTATTTGATGGCAGAGAGTTCCATATTATGGGTACAGAATAATATAATTCATATTATCCAAAATATTATAATTGACTCAACTTTGCAACCAGCATACACGGGAAAAAGGAAAGGTCTGAATTCCTGTCCTGCCTATTTTCGCTAGGTCAGCTACTTAAAAATGCCTGTTGCTAGGGGGTTCCTCGTAGCCTGCCTCCTTCAGTACCTGGGCTAGTGACATCACTTCCCCTCCGCGCAGGAAGGGCTCAGCTCTGCCCCCTCTCTCCTGTCAGTCATCTGGGACACATGAAAGGTCCCAGATGACTGCGCGGCCAATCACGGCGAGCATGCGCAGTGGGTGCCTGGCTGTGAAGCCACAGCCGGGTGCCCACAGTTGCAATGGTGGCGCAAAGAGGAGGGGGGGCAAGCGGGGCTTTGTTCCCCCCCATCACTGGACCCTGGGACAGTTAAGTGTCCAATTTATTAAAAGTCAGCAGCTGCAGTATTTGTAGCTGCTGACTTTTCATTTTAATTTTTTTAAGGGAAACTCCTCTTTAATAGGGAGTGGCGTATGACTGTCCCAGAATTTGCATCTTTTAAAAACAAGTTGGCAATTTATTTGTTCCTTTGTTTGAATAAAGTTTTGACATTTAAAGTACAGTATATAGTACTGTATATGTGAACCCTAACACAGAAACTTCTCTTTTCTGCCTGTTTTGTCCTGATAAATATGCCATTGAAAGTGTTTTGTTATATTTGTTTAAGTGTAAGCGGAGTCAAAGGGGCGGGCTGATAACGTCACACTCTTGACCAATCAGAGGAATCTTTGTACACACCACTAAATGGTTATTACATTTGTAAATGTCTTACCATTTAGGAGAGCTGCCTGATTTCATTTCAGGAAGTCAGCTCTGTGATTCAAAAAATGCATCATCTTCTGGCAGGGAGGATCTCTTAGAACAGTGATTGCATCATATCCTCTTCTTTCTCTCTCTAAACTGTAATCAGCCTACATTTCCCATGAATCCTTGAGATTGGAGTAAATGTGGGAGGTAGACTAGGTTTGTACATGTAAATGTGAACTTGCCCACTTCACCATAAATCACACCCCTCATCCTGCAGCCAGCAAGCCATACATAACACACGGTATGATAGGTTACAGCCTTATAAATGCACAGCATTTTAATATAAATGCATAATAATATGATATAAATTTGATGCATTTAATATATATGCAAACCAGTGCAGCTTATCAGTGTTCAGCATTGCACCAGGGACCACTAGTCAGGGACTACCAGTGCTGCTTGTCGGAGACCACCGTGTCAAGGATCACCAGTGCCAAATGTCAGGGACCACCAGTGCTGAATTTCAGGGATCATCATGTCAGGGTCCACCAGGGCCGCTTGTCAGGGATCACCATGTCAGGGACCACCAGTGCCACATGTCAGGGACCACCATGTCAGGGACCAGCAGTGCTGCTTGTCAGGGGCCACAATTTCAGGGACCACCAATCTGGGACCACCCCTCGGGGGGGGGGGACAGATTGGAGGGGCAGTGACTTTCAGGGAGGTGAGTAGGAGGAGGACACCACCTCCATCCAGACCGGGGACTGTGAGACCCCCTCCGTCCACTACATCTATGCTTCCTCCCTGCTTGCTTTCAAAGGACTACAAGGGGGCACGACAAACAGGAAGTCACCAGGCAAGTTCAGCAGGCTATTGCAGAGGATCTACAGAGCTCAGAAGAACATGGATGACATATTTGGTGAACGAAGGAGATCAGCAACAAGGACATAGAAAAAGAAATTGCCCGGAGTTCTGCTTTAAGTTTTAGTTCTTCCGCTAGGATATGTTTTAAGCAGCTTTTAGTTTTCACCTTGGAGAATGAATTGTACTTCATTCCTTACTCATGCATACATTTAGACAAAGTTTTTTTTCCTTGAACAGTTATGACAGATAAATGTGAACATTTATTTTTCAGAGTTACACCGACAGAATGTGTCTAGTATGCACTGATGTTGATCAATCGATTCCTAGAAGTTTATTTTTCAGCAATGATTAAAGTGGTTGCACTTTTCCACACCACTTAACAATTTAAACAGCTTTTCATTTTTGATTTAAAAGAAGAAAAAAAACCACCTCACCAGCTTTCTTTTCCTTTGCACACAATTTCCTTAGTGTCTTCTGTTTAATCCTTACAATTTGTGTGAGAGTTCATTTATACAAAGCAGCAGCTGCATCATTGTATAAAAATAATTTAGAAATTTTCTCTTTTCAGTTAATAAAAACAAATGATTGAAAGCTATATACATTATTATAGGTATTTGTTTTAGACAGTTATTGATAAGCATATTTTAACCACTTCAATACCAGGCACTTTTACCCCTTCCTGCCCAGGCCGATTCTTTTAGTTTCAGCACTGTCACATTTTGAATGACAATTGCGCGGTCCCAAACAAAATTTGTATCACGTTTTTTGAGACAGATAGAGTTTTCTTTAATCACTACTGTTTTATTTTTTGCTAAACAAATAAAAAAAGACAGAAAATTTTGAAAAAGAAAAAAGTTTTTCTTTGTTACTGTTATAACATTTTGTAAATAAGTAATTTTTCTCCTTCACTGATCTACGCTGATGAGGCTGCACTGATGGGCACTGGGAGGCACTAATATGCGGCACTTATATGGAGCACTGATGGGGAGCCTTTATGGGTACTGATAGGCGGCAATGATGGACACTGATAAGGGTCACTGATGTGCACCGATAGACGACACTGTTGGGCACTGAAAGGTATCACTGGTGGGAATCACTGATGGGGCTGCACTGATAATCATTGCACTGACCCCCCGTCAGGAGAGCCACTTATCGGCTCTCCAATACTCACTCGCTGTCAGCCTGAATAGAGGAATGCTGATAACCGGCACTTTACGATTGGATCATCTGTGATTGGACACAGCTGATCACATGGTGAAGAGCCTACGTCATACCGTGATAGGGATGTGGTGTTCCTGACACACCACACCACCATCACCGTGTTGCACCCCCCCCCCCCCCCCTGGGCATGCATGAGGGTCATGTTGTGGAGGGCATCATATAACATCCAGTCACAACAATTATACCATCGCCCGGTCGTCATTTTGCTATAGGCTGGGCGGGATGTGGTTAAGCTGTTTTGCAAAAATACATAGATTATCAGAGAGGCTGGGGGAACTGATAAAGGGTATTGTAGACTGGAATCCTGTTAGACAGCTGCACACTCAATTAATTTACAGGTCAAACCTGGTACTGAGGTCAGAGTGTCCTTTCTCAATGTGCCTCCTCCCCAGCCACTGTTCCCTTCACACTGACGGGCACATGACTGAAGACTTTTAGGTGGGCAGAGCCAAGGGGTGGGCAGAGTCTGATGGGAAACTGAGAAACGAGTTTCCATTGAGGACCTTCTTGCTGTTGATCGACAATGACATTGTGGGCTGAATAGCTGCTTTCCAGTCCACCGTGCCCCCTACACACCATCAATTTGCATATCTGTTTGCTGAACAAACACCACTGGTCTTTTTTTTTTTTTTCCAGGAAACTATAGTCATTTTCTTGGAAGACACAATTAAAATGAATAATTTTCACCCTAAGAAAGATTAAACATAGTGCCATGCTAGAATCTGAAGGAAGGTACATTTAAAGTGGTAGTAAACTCACTTTTACCACTTCTACCTACAAGTAAGCCTATAATAAGGCTTACCTGTAGGCACTGTAAATATCTCCTAAACTTGCACTGTTTAGGAGATATTCACACTGCATGCAGCCAGTGACCTCATTGGCGCATGTGCTCTGAAGGTCTGGCCTACCGATCACCCAATGCTGTTGGAAATTCCGAATGTCAACAACGCAGTGACGTACAACACGTACGATGAGCCGAAAAAAATTGAAGTTCAATAGCCAGTGCGGCTCTTCTGCTTGATTCCGAGCATGCGTGGCACTTTGTGCGTTGGAATTGTGTACACACAATCAGAATTTACGCAAACAGATTTTGTTGTCGGAAAATTTGAGGACCAGATCTCAAATTTTGTTCGACGGAAATTCCGATGAAAAATGTCCGATGAAGCCTACACACGGTCAGAATTTCTGACAAAAGGCTCCCATCGAACTTTTTCCGTTGGAAAATTCGACTGTGTGTGCGGGGCATACGAAAAAAGTTTTTAAAGCCCTTCCTGTTTGCAGGGTATCTGTTCAAAACAGACGGATGGTGATACGTTCGCCATCCGTCCAGCGGATGGGATCTGATGAAAAGGGACAGGCGGTCCGTTTTCATCTGATCTCCCCATAGAGAACAGTGGGGCTCTGACAGATCCGTCCCTGCACAGTGAACGGAGACGGACCTGTCATCCGCCTGCTCAGCGGGGATCAACAGAGTGATCACCCGCTGAGCTAGTGGAGTCCGTCCAGCGGATCTGCCTCATGTGAAAGGGGCCTAACTAAAGTTTAGGATGGGAAGGTTTTTTAACCAGTTGCCGACCGCCGCACG
Organism: Lithobates pipiens; assembly: GCF_037356315.1. Taxonomy (NCBI): domain Eukaryota; kingdom Metazoa; phylum Chordata; class Amphibia; order Anura; family Ranidae; genus Lithobates; species Lithobates pipiens. The sequence continues at coordinate 164,629,789 of NW_027507790.1, read as the reverse complement.
ACGATGTACGTCGATAGCATGGCACGGGCAGGCATATTGGCGTACATGTACGTCCCTTGCCTCCCGCGGGTCGGGGGCCCGATCGGGCCCCCGCCCGGTGCCTGCGGCGGTCGGTATTCGTGCGGGAGCGATCCCGGACGAGGGGACGGCCATTCGTTCATGGCCACCCCCTCGCGATCGCTCCCGACGAATAGGAATCCCCCGTGACATCACTTCCTCTCCTGTAATGTAAACACAGGAGAGGAAGTGATGTATTCTCTCCTCCGTGTCGGTATTTTTCGTTCCGACACGGAGGAGAGCGGATCGGTGAGTTGCACCAACACTCTACACACACAGTAGAACATGCCAGGCACACTCACACCCCCCCTTTACCCCCCGATCACCCCCCCAATTACCCCTGCCCCCCAGTCACAGTGACACCAATGTCATTTTTTTTTTTTTTTTTTGCATTGGTGTCATTTGTGACTGTAATAACTGTTAGGGCAGTTAGAGTTAGCCCCCTTTAGTTCTAATGTACCCCCCTAACCCCCCCAATAAAGGTTTAACCCCGTGATCACCCCCCGTCGCCAGTGTCACTAAGGCTGGGTTCACATTGCAGCGGTTTATGAGAACGAATGTGATTCGCACCGCACTGCAGTGCAAATCACATCCGATCTCTGTGCGATTCGAGTTCAGCCATTCGCCGCACCCGCCACACCCGCCGCACCCACCGCAAATTCGCACGGGACCCTTTTTTTGGCCCGCAGCAGAATCGGATCGCATGGGTGTTCACACCATGCGATCCGAGTTTGCAGATCGCACTGCGATATGCGAACTGATCTGGGGGTGTCAGTAACATTTCACTGACACTCCCAGCAGTTCGCATAGGGCAGTGTGAACTGCCGCCGGGAGGCATGCGATGCGGGAACCCGCCGCGGATTTGCGGCGTTTCCGCATCGCTCCAGTGTGAACCCAGCCTAATAAGCGATCATTTTTCTGATCGCCGTATTAGTGTCACAGGTGACGCTAGTTAGGCAGGTAGGTATTTAGGTTCGCCGCAGCTTTTTATAGCGCCAGGGACCCCCATATACTACCGCATAAAGCCCCCTGATTGCCCCCTAGTTAACCCTTTCACCAGTGATCACCATATAACTGTTACAGGTGACGCTGGTTGGTTAGTTATTTTTTATAGTTTCAGGGCACCCGCCATTTATTACCTAATAAAGGTTTAACCCCCTGATCACCCGGCGGGTGTCATTTGTGACTAATAACTGTTAGGGCAGTTAGGGTTAGCCCCCTTTAGTTCTAAGGTACCCCCCTAACCCCCCCAATAAAGGTTTAACCCCGTGATCACCCCCCCGTCGCCAGTGTCACTAAGGCTGGGTTCACATTGCAGCGGTTTATGAGAACGGATGTGATTCGCACCGCACTGCAGTGCAAATCACATCCGATCTCTGTGCGATTCGAGTTCAGCCATTCGCCGCACCCGCCGCACCCGCCACACCCGCCGCACCCGCCGCAAATTCGCACGGGACCCTTTTTTTGGCCCGCAGCAGAATCGGATCGCATGGGTGTTCACACCATGCGATCCGAGTTTGCAGATCGCACTGCGATATGCGAACTGATCTGGGGGTGTCAGTAACATTTCACTGACACTCCCAGCAGTTCGCATAGGGCAGTGTGAACTGCCGCCGGGAGGCATGCGATGCGGGAACCCGCCGCGCATTCGTGGCGTTCCCGCATCGCTCCAGTGTGAACCCAGCCTAATAAGCGATCGTTTTTCTGATCGCTGTATTAGTGTCACAGGTGACGCTAGTTAGGCAGGTAGGTATTTAGGTTCGCCGCAGCTTTTTATAGCGCCAGGGACCCCCATATACTACCGCATAAAGCCCCCTGATTGCCCCCTAGTTAACCCTTTCACCAGTGATCACCATATAACTGTTACAGGTGACGCTGGTTGGTTAGTTATTTTTTTATAGTTTCAGGGCACCCGCCATTTATTACCTAGTCTCACTAGTGTACCCCTAAATTTAGGGGTGTCTACTTTCCAAAATGGGGTCATTTGGGGGGGGTTTGTGCCATCTTGGCATTTTATGGCCTTCAAAACTGTAACGCCCTTAGAAAGCCTGAAGGCGGTGCTTGGTTTTCGGGGCCCCGTACGCGGCTAGGCTCCCAAAAAGTCCCACATATGTGGTATCCCCGTACTCAGGAGAAGCAGCAGAATTTATTTTGGGGTGTCATTTCACATATGCCCATGGCATGCGTGAGCAATATATCATTTAGTGACAACTTTGTGAAAAAAAAAAAAAAAAAAAAAAGTTTGTAATTTTCCCGCAACTTGTGGCAAAATATAAAATATTCCATGGACTCAACATGCCTCTCAGCAAATAGCTTGGGGTGTCTACTTTCTAAAATGGGGTCATTTGTGGGGGTTTTGTGCCATCTTGGCATTTTATGGCCTTCAAAACTGTAATAGGTAGTGAGAAGTGAACTCAAAAATTTACGCCCTTAGAAAGCCTGAAGGCGGTGCTTGGTTTTCGGGGCCCCGTACGCGGCTAGGCTCCCAAAAAGTCCCACATATGTGGTATCCCCGTACTCAGGAGAAGCAGCAGAATTTATTTTGGGGTGTCATTTCACATATGCCCATGGCATGTGTGAGCAATATATCATTTAGTGACAACTTTGTGAAAAAAAAAAAAAAAAAAAAAAAGTTTGTAATTTTCCCGCAACTTGTGGCAAAATATAAAATATTCCATGAACTCAACATGCCTCTCAGCAAATAGCTTGGGGTGTCTACTTTCTAAAATGGGGTCATTTGTGGGGGTTTTGTGCCATCTTGGCATTTTATGGCCTTCAAAACTGTAATAGGTAGTGAGAAGTGAACTCAAAAATGTACGCCCTTAGAAAGCCTGAAGGCGGTGCTTGGTTTTCGGGGCCCCGTACGCGGCTAGGCTCCCAAAAAGTCCCACATATGTGGTATCCCCGTACTCAGGAGAAGCAGCAGAATTTATTTTGGGGTGTTATTTCACATACGCCCATAGCATGTGTGAGCAATATATCATTTAGTGACAACTTTGTGTAAAAAAAAAAAAAAATTTTTTTTTTTGTCATTATTCAATCGCTTGAGGCAAAAAAATAAAATATTCAATGGGCTCAACATGCCTCTTATCAATTTCCTTAGGGGGTCTACTTTCCAAAATGGGGTCATTTGGGGGGGTTTTGTACTGCCCTGCCATTTTAGCACCTCAAGAAATGAGATAGGCAGTCGTAAACTAAAAGCTGCGTAAATTGCAGAAAACGTACCTTAGTTTGTAGATGTGACAACTTTTGCGCAAACCAATAAATATACAATTATTGACTTTTTTTTTACCAAAGACATGTGGCTGAATACATTTTGGCCTAAATGTATGACTAAAATTGAGTTTATTGGATTTTTCTAATAACAAAAAGTAGAAAATATCATTTTTTTTCAAAATTTGCGGTCTTTTTACGTTTATATCGCAAAAAATAAAAATCGCAGAGGCAATCAAATACCATCAAAAGAAAGCTCTATTTGTGGGAAGAAAAGGACGCAAATTTTGTTTGGGTACAACATTGCATGACCGCGCAATTACCAGTTAAAGCAGCGCAGTGCCAAAGTGTAAAAAGACCTCTGGTCATTTACCAGCAAAATGGTCCGGTCTGAAAGTGGTTAAGGAAACAGAATGAGACTTTCTCTTGTGTTCTATAAAGGCTCTACTGTGTTTATTTTGTCAGAAAATGAAAGCAAGTACATGGTTGGCCAATTACAGTTTTTTGTTTGTATCTTATGGCTGAACCACAATCATCTACATCACATTTTAATTATGTTATGGCTTATACATGACTATGCTAAAAAAATTAAATTAAAGCAGCCAGATCAGAAGCCCCTGACTGTTTTATTTGATGTCTGACGTTAGTGTGCAGGGGGCATGTTAAGGTTGTAAAAGCATCCCAGATGTACTTGTAATTACTGACCGGTGGCATGACGCTTGACTTCTTTTGAATTATCACCACACTTTACATACTTAAGGAAGTATTCAATAAATTCTTGAAAAGTGTAGACAGTTATATGCACATCTCAACATGCAGACTTTATCTGGATTTTGTAGACCAATATTAGTTACTGCTTCAACAACAAGGTTTACAAGGCCTCATTCACACAGGCATGGAATACATTTATAATAATTTATAGGACATTTATAAATGCATATAAACACATGTAATCATTTTAAATGCTATAATGCACGCTTTGCTTTTACTTTCATTTAGATGAATTCAGTTTAATTGTGCTTTGAAGGAATAAAAATGTGTACATTCAAGGTCAGATTGGGTAATGTGAACATGATAAAATGCATGCAAATGCAAACACGAGATAGTTTGCAAGCACTGTACTTCTCATTATTATACAGGTTTTATATAGCGCCAACAGTTTGCTCAGCGCTTTACAACATAAAAGGCAGACATTACAGTTACATTACAATTTGGTACAAAAGGAATCGGAGGGCCCTGCTTGTTAGAGCTTACAATCTAAAAAGGAAGGGTCAATTGATATAAAAGGTACCGTATATACTCGAGTATAGGCCGACCCGAATATAAGCCGAGGCCCCCAATTTACCCCCAAAAAAACTGGCAAACTTATTGACTCGTGTATAAGCCGAGGGTGAGACATGCCTGTCCATCCCTGTGTGTGTGTCCGTCCATCCCTGTGTGTCCGTCCATCCCTGTGTGTGTGTGTGTGTGTCCATCCATCCATCCATCCCTGTGTGTGTGTGTGTCCATCCATCCATCCATCCCTGTGTGTGTGTGTGTCCATCCATCCATCCATCCCTGTGTGTGTGTGTCTCCATCCATCCATCCATCCCTGTGTGTGTGTGTCTCCATCCATCCATCCATCCCTGTGTGTGTGTGTCTCCATCCATCCATCCATCCCTGTGTGTGTGTGTGTGTCTCCATCCATCCATCCCTGTGTGTGTGTGTCCATGTGTGTGTGTGTGTGTGTGTCCAGCCTACCTGTGTCCCGAGCCTCCGTCCCGTGCCTTGCCTCCTTGCCTCCGTCCCGTGCCGTGCCTTGCCTCCTTGCCTCCGTCCCGTGCCGTGCCTTGCCTCCTTGCCTCCGTCCCGTGTCGTGCCTTGCCTCCGTCCCGTGTCGTGCCTTGCCTCCGTCCCGTCCCGTGCCTTGCCTTGCCTCCGTCCCGTGCCTTGCCAGGATCGCCGCTCTTCGTCGGCGCCTCGGCGGACATACTACAATTCGAAAGCCGCGCCTCCGCCTCCGCCTTCGCCTGTGATAGGCGGAACACTGAATTTCCCAGCAGCCTGTGTTCCGCCTATCACGGACATCGTCTCATCCTCGTACTACGGACGAGGATGAGACGATGTCAGTGATAGGCGGAACACAGGCTGCTGGGAAATTCAGTGTTCCGCCTATCACAGGCGGAGGCGGAGGCGCGGCTTTCAAATTGTAGTATGTCCGCCGTCTGTCTGCTCGATACGCTGATCGAGCAGTCAGACGGCGATGACTCGAGTATAAGCCGAGGGGGGCACTTTCAGCCTCAAAAAAGAGGCTGAAAATCTCGGCTTATACTCGAGTATATACGGTAATAGCTGTGGGGGATGAGCTGATGGAGGAAGTAAAACAGTGTTAGTTAGAAGCAGGATAGGCTTCTTTGAAGAGAAGGGTTTTCAGGGATCGTCTAAAGATGGATAGATTAGGGGACAGTCGGACAGATTGGGGTAGGGAGTTCCAAAGGATGGGAGAAGCTCTGGAGAAATCCTGGAGGCAAGCATGGGAGGATGTGACAAGGGAACTAGAGAGCAGGAGGTCTTGGGATGACCGAAGAGAGCGGCTTGGTTGGTATTTTGGGACTAGGTTAGTGATGTAACTAGGGGCAGAGTTATGGATGGCTTTGTAAATTATTGTTAGTACTTTGCATAAATTTCTCCTATGTTTAAATGAAACAAACGTGAGTGAGGCCCTACTTTTAACCACTTAATGACCTAGCCTCTTTCTGAGATTTTTTGTTTACGAGTTAAAAAGTTAAAACTTTTTTTTTCTAGAAAATTACTTACCCAAGCATTATATATATTTTTTCTAACACCCTAGAGAATAAAATGGCAGTCGTTGCAATACTTTCTGTCACATCGGATTTGCGCAGGTTGCATGTTTTGCATTACAAAGGAGGTCTATGGCTAGAATTATTGCTCTCGCTCCAACGATCGTGGTGATACCTCACATTAGTGGTTTAAACACTGTTTTTATATGCACATGAGCTGGGTAGGACAGGGCGCATTTAAAAAAATAGGATTTTTTTTAACAGCTTACCTGCTAAATGCTTTTCTTTGAGTACATCACGGGACACAGCCACAGTATTTACTGATGGGTTATATAGGCACCACTAGGTGTTGGACACTGGCACACCCTAGACAGGAAGTTTAGCCCCCTATATAACCCCTCCCCTTACTGAGAGTACCTCGGTTTTGTAGCAAAGCAATATATATGTATTAGAAGAGGGAAGGGACGACTGTGTCCCGTGATGTACTCGAAGAAAAGGATTTAACAGGTAAGCTGTTATAAAAATCCTAGTTTCTTTTTTCGTACATGATGGCACACAGAGCCACAGTATTTACTGATGGCATGTCCCAGAGCAATGCTATCTGAGGGGAGGGAGACACAACAAAGTAGGGTGCAATCAGACCTGAGGACCTTGTACAGCTATCTGCAGCACACTGCACCCAAAGACGATATTTGCATGTCTTCTCATATCCACCTGATAGAATCTGGTGAATGTGTGGACTGAACACCAAGTTGCGGCCTTGCAGATTTGAGCCATGGAGGCCTTGTGATGCACTGCCCGTGAAACACTAAGGCCCCTTTCACGCCGAGGGCGTTTTGCAGGCGCTATAGCGTTAGAAATAGCGCTTGCAATCCGCCCTTAAATTGCTGCTCCATTGTTTCCAGTGTGAAAGCCCGAGGGCTTTCACACTGGAGTGGTGTGCTGGCGAGACGTCAGGAAAACTCCTGCCAGCAGCTTCTTTGGAGCGGTGAAGGAGCGGTGTGTTTACTGCTCCTCCACCACTGCTCGCCATTGAAATCAATGGGGCAGCGCTGCAATACCGCCGGCAAAACGCCGCTATTGCGGGCGGTTTGAACCCTTTGACATAGTGGGGGGTAAAAGCACCCCACTATCGGCCCAAATGTGCTGCAAATCCGACGGTAAAACACCGCTAAAAATAGCGGCGTTTTACCGCCGATACTATGGGCGGCTTGGTGTGAAAGCCGTCTAACAGCCCTGGTGGAGTGCGCTTTCATTTAAAAAGATGGAACTTTCCTCTTCAAACCATAAGCTTGAACAATTACCTGTCAAATCCACTTAACAATGGTAGATTTCAACGCTGCCTGTCCTTTTTTAGGACCTTCAGGCAACACAAGCAAAACATCTGTTTTGTGAATCTGAGCAGTCGCTTCCCAAATAGGTTTTGACTACTCTCACTACATCCAGATGTAGTGACTTTTCTTCCGTAGAACAGGTATCTGGAAAAAATGAAGGCAGAACATTATCCTGGTTTAGATGAAAACATGAAACCACCTTCAGTAGAAAGCTAGGATGAGGACACAATACTACTCTATCCTTGTGCAAGATTAAATATGGCTCTTTACAAGAAAGAGCCGCCAATTCTTATACCCTTCTTGCAGCAGAAATGGCTACCAGAAAAATTACCTTCCTTGTCAAAAGGACCAAGGAATATGTTGTATCCGCTCAAAAGGCTGTTTCTGTAATGCCGACAGAACTAAATTCAAGTCCCAGGGGTTCAGGGGAGCTCTAACCGGTGGATTAAGCCGCGTTACCCTCTGTATAAAGCTTCGGACCAAAGAATGCGAAGCAAGCGGATGTTGAGATGATACCGACAAGGCCGAGATCTGGCCCTTGATAGTACTCAAGGCCAGCTTCATCTCTAACCCCATTTGCAGAAAACCAAGGATTTTCCCTATGACATACTTTCTGGGATGCCAACCCCTGGATTCACATCAGGAGACATATGCCTTCCAGACTCTATAATAAATAACCCTGGAAGCTGGCTTCCTTGCATTAATCAAGGTAGAAATTACTGAGCCTGAAAGCACACGACTCTTCAGAATGTGGGTTTTAATAGCCAAACTGTTAAATTTAGCGTTTGTAATGCAGGATGGAACATTGGTCCCTGCGATAGCAGGTCTGGACGTGGTGGGTAGGGTTCATGGGGACCCTACCGCCATCTTCACTATTTCTGCATACCAAGATCATCTGGGCCACTAGAAGTACGACTTATTTTCCTGCTTGATCCTGCGAAGAAGTCATGGTAGCAGAATGGGAGGGAATGCATAAATCAGTGAGAACTGATTCCACAGGGTCACCAACGCATTTGTCCCGCATTCAAGTGGATCCCTTGTTCTTGACACAAAGTTGTCGATCTTGTTGAACCTGAATGCAAACAGATCTACATCTGGAATCCTCCATCTTTGGCACATAGCCAGGAAGATGTCGGGGTGAAGAGACCATTCCCCTGGGAACAACTGCTGGCAACTTAAGTAGTCTGCCTGCCAGTTCTCTCCCCCTGGAATGAAGATTGCCGATATGCATGGTACATGCTTTTCTGCCCAAATTAGGATATGGTTTAACTCTTCCTGGGCTGCACGACTCGTGGTGCCTCTTTGGTGATTAATATAAGCCACTGCTGTGGCATTGTCGGATTGGATCCTGACAGGACAACCCTTCAACCTGAATGTCCAGGCCTTTAGGGCAAGGTACGCCACACAAATCTTTAGAATTTTGATGGATAATGTCCTCTTGGTTTTGGACCATTTCCCTTGGACAGTCATCTCTTCCAGAACTGCTCCCCAACCCGAAAGGCTGGCTTCTGTTGTTACCACCTTCTAGGTAACTGGTAAAAAGGATTTCCCTTTCCACAGATTCTCAGGTACCAACCACCAACTGAGGCTCTGACGCATTATTGGTGACAAGCGCATCAGAAAATCTAGCTCCTGGACTTTCTTGTTCCAGGCAGACAGGATACTGTTTTGTATCAGTCTCAAATGAAACTGAGCATAGCGAACCACTTAGAATGAAGCCACCATCTTTCCCAACAACCATACAAAGGCGAATAAAAGGACACTTCTTTGCCCTGACTACCTGAACCAGCTCCTTTATGGCACTGATTTTTGCCTGGGGTAAAAACACCCTCTTCTGGGTTGTATCTTTGACCAGACCCAAGTACTCTAGACTTCTTACTGGTTTTAAAGAAGACTTCTCTAGGTTGAGGACCCAACCTAGGTATTCCAAGTAGTTGACTGTGGTGACCAAACGCTATAACCAGGCCAGGACCTTTGTAAACACCCAAAATGCAGTAGCTAGAATGAAAGGCAGAGCTACAAACTGAAAATTAAATTTTTCCACTTCGAAACGCAGATATTTCTGATGAGTGGGGAAAATAGGTACATGCAGGTATGCGTCCTTGATGTCTATAGATGCCAGACGTTCTCCTCCTTGTAGGATGGAGACTACTGATCGGATTAATTCAATGTAATTGATTCCGTGGAATTTTTAGGAACTGGTTTAAATATTTGAGATCTAGGTTGGGTCTGACATCTCCATTTGGCTTTGGCACCGTAAAAAGGTTTGAATAAAACCCCAAGCTGCTGTTGCATGGGAACCACCATGATTACTTTTTGCGACAAAAGTCGCTCCAACGCTTGAAAAAGAGACTTCTTTTTCTCTGGGTCTTTGGGAACATTTGATCTGAGGAAATGAGGAGACAGGAATAACTGGTTTGTAACCTAGAGTTAGTAACATAGAGTTACCTCGCGCTAAAGCTCCACCCCCCTCCTGCGACCACCCTTTCCACCCCCCCTCATCTTTTTCAAAAAAAGACTGCTTTTCCCGTGCAAGCCAAGGGCTCCGATCCTGATCAGATCGCACATGGAGGGGAGGCTGGGGTGGAGGAGAAAGGAGGGCTGGTGGATGGGAGTCGATGCGGCATCCGCCGACTGCCCTATCGCTTCTTGCCTGAAGGAAGCTGTGGGGGGACATTCCCGAAAAGAACCCCCCCTTCCCACATCCTACCTGGAGCATGGGCTCGGAGAAGCGTGCAGCTTGTGACACAGCGAGGAGACTAACAAGCATGGAAAGGTATGTGCTCTTGACAGCCCCCGGTGGTTACTTTAGGCATAGCACACATTTACTTAAAGGAGAAAACCCACAAGGATTAGAAAAATTCATTAGGAATCTGCTTTACCTTATCCAGCTGCAGGGTTCTGTGGTAACAGACCAAATCTTCACCTCTCATGGTGGCCTCCGTTTAGAAAAGGACATTTTTTTTTTTTAAATGGGGGAAAACAGCCCTAGGCCTGTAAAGCACCCCGCCAGGAATATGGCTAAAAAAAACAAATACTGGATCCCGGGGTCCAGCTCTCTAAAAAGAGAAGCGTTACAGGTAAAACCTTGTTTTTTTCGGACACAAGGCCCGGTTACCATTCAATTTGGCCTGGAAAAGACACTTTGAATGGATTTGGTTGCATGGCTTGCCCCAGTAAGGAATATTCCAGTGGAGCTCAGCACAGCACATCTTTACTCGTGACCAACAGCTAAGACACTGACAAAAAAAATGAGGTACTCCCAGTAAGGGGAGGGGTTATATAGGGGGATAAACTTCCTGTCTAGGTGTGCCAGTGTACATCACCTATATGCCTATATAACCCATCAGTAAATACTGTGGCCATGTGTCCCGTGATGTACAAAAAAGAAATGTTTTTTTTTTTCTTATTTTACCATTTATTTTTAATTTTTTCACTGTTCTAAAAAAAAAAAAAAAAAAAAAAAAAAAAGTGTCACTTTATTCCTATTACAAGGAATGTAAACATCCCTTGTAATAGAAAAAGAAAGCATGACAGGACCTCTTAAACATGAGATCTGGGGTCAAAAAGGCCTCAGATCTCATAATTACACTAAAATGCATAAAAAAAATGTTCCTTTAAGAGCTATGGGCGGAAGTGACGTTTTGATGCCGCTTCCACCCTGCTATGGTATGGATACGGGTGGGGGCCATCTTCCCCTCACTCGTCTCCATACCAAGCAGGAAGAGGACCTGATCGGTAGTGGCGGAAAACACTGGAGAGCGTCAAAAGGGGGGGGGGCCCTCTTCCGCCGCTAATTAAAAGTCATCTCGCAGTGAATCCACCGCAGAGGCCACTTTTATCAGAAACCGGACCGCTCACTGAAGAAAAGGATACCAGAGTTATGGTAGTTAGCTGCTGCCATAACGACGATATTCCACTTCAAAATATCGGCGTGAGCCGGTCCGGAAGTGGTTAAAAAGCATGCTTACAGTATTTGGTGGACTGCTAAAGGCTCAGCAGTGAAATTCTCATATATTATAAATGGCATACAGCATTTAGTTTAAAAGTATTGTGTATGTTACAATAATATTGTTCTGCATCTATTTTAAAGTGGAACTTCAATCTCCCAATTAACATTGATTATTTTTAATCCTCATGTTGCTAGCATTAGTAAATAGATAGGAAAGTATAGATATTTACTTGTTTTAAACTTTTTATTTATTTATTTATTTATTTATTTTTACACATTTCTTCAGTTACTGTTTTCTTGCCTAGGCAAATTATGTCACACATTCCACAAGTCTTTGGGAGGGGAGGAGAGGAGAGGAGAGAAGGAGGGGTTTTCTCAACTATGCACACTCTCCTGTGTGCATGCTTGAGTTATGGACAGAGGAATTCCAGGAAGTAAATGCTACATGATACATCTGCCCTTTCTCAAGATGGCCATGACCAGAAATGGTAGGGGGAGTGTTTTTCAAACAGATTTCTCAACAAAATAAAGTATAGAGACATGGATGGGGAAGTTTGCTTTGAATGTTAAAGTGTAACTCCACTTTTTGAAAACATTCCCCTCTGGGTGATCTCTGTACATTGCAAGGAGTATAACAAACTTTGTTGCAGATTACTACCTTTTGTTATTCTGAAGAATCCATGTGTGTTTGTCTGTGCCTCAGTTCTGAGTGGGTCTAATGGGAGTAATTTCATAATTAACTCTCAGGTGTGGCAGCAGCAGGGCACTAATGAAGAAATATGTTGGGCCTGCATCCCTTTAGACGGGTACCTATTGAAAGTATCTCCAAATTTTTGAAATTTTTGTTGCAGGGGATGCCTGAAATCTGACCTGTATCTTAGTGCAGATCTTTGGGAAAATTGGTGAGCCAATCACACAAGCAGGAAATTATGTTTCTGGGGAGTGGTCAGTACACACCCTGTGTACAGAACAACCCCAGGTAGCCATATTGAAAGGCATTCTAAGAAAATTACAGAGCTGCAGTTTGAAAAAGAAAGGTAATTTTTAATAACATTAAATTACAATATGATTCGTGTCACAATTATATGCACTATATTATTTTTTTCTTTATTTGCTATTTTTTTCCCCCATGAAAGTAGAGTTACCCTTTAACCACTTCAATACAGGCCACTTATACACCTTCCTGCCCAGGACAATTTTGAGCTTTCAGCACTGTCGCACTTTGAATGACAATTGCGCAGTCATACAACACTGTACCCAAACAAATTTTTATAATTTTGTTCCCACAAATAGAGCTTTCCTTTGGTGGTATTTGATCACCTCTGCGGTTTTTATTTTTTGTTAACAAATAAAAAAAGACCGAAAATTTTGGAAAAAATAAAAGTTTTGGTTTTGTTTCTGTTATAAAATTTGTAAATAAGTAAGTTTTCTCTTTCACTGATAGGCACTGATAAGGCAGCACTGAAGGGCAATGATAAGGTGGCACCAATGAGCAGGCACTGATGGGCACCGACGATGGACACTGATATGCAGCACTGGTAGGGGTCACTGATGGATGGCACTGATATGCAGCACTGATGGGCATTGATAGGCGGCACTGGTGGACACTCATGGGTGGCACAGGTGTGCACTGATAGGCGACACTGATGGTCACTGAAAGGATGAAAAGATGGGTACTTATGGGTGGCACTGATAGGTGGGACTGCTTGGCACTGATGGGCATTGATACGTGGCACTGATAGGCACTGATATGAGGCACAGATGGGCATCCCTGGTGGCACTGGCAATGGTAGGCATTGTCAGTGGGCACTGATTGGCAGCTGCCTGGGCATTGATTGGCAGCTGCCTGGGCACAGATGTGCATTTACCTGGGGTCTAGGGGGGCATATCTTGTGGTCCAGTGTGGTGGCATCCCTGGTGGTCCTGGGTGGCATTATGGTGGTCCTGGGCGGGATTTGAGTGGGGCTGTGCTGATAAACAATCAGAATGACTGGGTGTCATATGACGGGAGGCGCTCATCGAGGCGATCGTTTTTGCGGTATGTCAATCTGACACCCTGCAACACCGATCTAAGTAAAGAGTCTCTGACGGAGACTCTTTACCTAGATTGGTGTTGCAGGGTGTCAGATTAACATACCGCAATAACGATCGCCTCAATGAGCGCCCCCCGACATATGACACCCAGTCAGGATATTGAAACCACTTTTCTGCGTCATTCTGCTATATGGCGGATGGCAAGTGGTTAAAAATTAATTCGTGTTTTTGTTAACTAAAAATGCTTCTTTATAGATTAACCTCACCACTTAGTTACATCTAAAAGCCCTGTCCCCTCATGATGTGGTTTACCATGAAACGTGTTGGAGGCTGTTTGTGATCATTATACAGAGATTCTTGTGAGTGACCTAGCTTTAATGTAGCACTGACCCCCGAAGGAGCAGCTGATTGTTTTTGGGCTTACCGTTACCTTCTCCACCTCGTGTGCATCTAGGGGTTTCACGAGGTTGATGGCCCAATAAGCTGTAGAGACCGACACTTGAATCCACTTTAGGGATTTTTATTTGCAAAACGTTGAACAGAACACAGTTTCTCAGTAAGGAATAGAGGGTATGGGTAGTAAAGCTCAGGTACTCTTGAAACTGCTGACACTTGAATGTCTCTCTCTATGCAATCCAGGGAATAGCCATTCGCAACTGGATGTTACAGATATCGGATAAATCCCTTTTTTGTGGATTTAGCAACCGACAAGTGATTCAAATAAAGCATAGTCTCTGCCACAGACTTAGTTGTAGCACTTTAGAATGAGAAAAGTCTCTGCCACAGACATGGTTGTAACTGATGTATGAAATTAGGAACTTTCATACGGTACCAGTGTCTTGCAGCTGGTCCGGCGATACCGTAAGAGTGTGGATTGACCTGGTGTCCTTTCCAGCTTAGCTTCCAGGCTCTTACCGACCAACCAGCCCTGTGTGTGGCCTTCTTCCAAAGAGTCCTCCCTGGGTTGCGTTTTCAGTTGCTGAGCCTCTCCAAAACCGAGATGGCACCGGACCACCTTGGAACACTCCTTCCAGTTACTGTGCCTCGGACTAGCCAGCCCTGAGACTAAGAAACGGATGGATCCGCACCCCAGGCCATGAGGGCCTCTGGGGCTGGTCAGGAGGACCAGGACCAGGAAGTCATAACATACTTCTGGACCGGAACCCCGAACCACGTGACCTCTGCCGCTTAAGTACCCTCTCCCGGAATACACAGCAAGACAATGCACCCACTGATTGTCTCAGAGAGAGAGATTGGTACCCAATGCATCCAACCAGACTGCGTTCCTATGCCTGCCAAAGGTGACACCCACACCTATGTCCAGGCAGAACATAATACAGTCCAGCCAAACTGGTACTGAGACCATAATTTACCACAATTAACCCTAAAACCCAACTATGGTCATAGGAACTTTTAAATTGACAAAACATGGATGCCCCACAGATGCTCAGTAAGCTTTAGGTCTGGAGACATGCTTGGCCAGTCCATCACCTTTACCCTCAGGTTCTTTAGCAAGGCAGTGGTCGTCTTGGAGGTGTGTTTGGGGTCGTTATCATGTTGGAATACTGCCCTGCAGTCCCGTCTCCAAAGGGAGGGGATCATGCTCTGCTTCAGTATGTCATAGTAAATGTTGGTATTCATGGTTCCCTCAATGAACTGTAGTTCCCCAGTGCCGACAGCACTCATGCAGCCCTAGACCATGACACTCTCGCCACCATGCTTGACTGTAGACAAAGACACACTTGTCTTTTTGTACTCCTCACCTGGTTTCCGCCACACATGCTTGAAACCATCTTCCAGTATTCCATGTCCTTAGTCTGCTTGTCTTTAGAAAACTGTTTGCAGGCTTTCTTGTGCATCATCTTTAGAAGAGGGCTGCTTCTGAGATGACAGCCATGCAGACCAATTTGATGCAGTGTACGGCGTATGGTATGAGCACGGACAGGCTGACCCCCCACCCCTTCAACCTCTACAGCACTCATACGTCTATTTCCCAAAGACAACCTCTGCTGAGCACGTGCACTCAACTTTTTCCGTCCACCATGGCAAGGCCTGTTCTGAGTGGAACCTGTCCTGTTGAACCTCTGTATGGTCTTGGCCACCATGCTGCAGCTTAGTTTCAGGGTCTTGGCAATCTTCTCATAGCCTAGGCCATCTTTATGTCGAGCAACAATTATTTTTTTCAGATCCTCAGAGAGTTTTTTGCCATGAGGTGCCATGTTGAACTTCCAGTGACCAGTATGAGACAGTGAGAGCGATAACACCAAATTTAACCAAATTTAACACACCTGCTTTCCATTCACACCGGAGACCTTGTAACACGGAGTCACATGGCACCAAGGAGGGAAAATGGCTTATTGGGCCCAATTTGGACATTTTCACTTAGGGGTGTACTCACTTTTGTTGCCAGCAGTTTAGACATTAATGGCTGTGTGTTGAGTTATTTTGAGGGGACAGCTAATTTACACTGTTCTACAACCTGTACACTCACTACTTTACATTGTAGCAAAGTGTAATTTCTTAGTGTTGTCACATAAAAATATATAATAAAATATTTACAAACATGTAAGGGTTGTACTCACTTTTCTGAGATATATATGTTCTTTGGTTAATTCTTTATGATTTATTGAATAAATTTTTATTTTTATTGAATTGGGCACTTGTGCTCTTTTGAATATCGTGTCAACACATTTAAAGGGGCAGCACACCTTTTCAAATATAAGTTGTACATATTTGGTTTTCCAATATCTAGTTTGGAGCAGTCTTGAGTGCAGATTTTTCTTTTTCTTAGAGGCCATATGCCACATAATTATGGCTACAAAAGTCAAAGTTGAGGGGAAAAGCAATTTACTCAAATGTACAGATAACTCTGCATTTTTACTTACTTACTTCTTCAATCTGAAGTGTCACCTTTGAACATTGTTTTTCCCATCAATCTGTTTGTTACAGCATAAAACTTTGTTTTGATGAAATATGGCATTTATTGAGTTACTTCTTCTCATTCCTCTGTTTTCATTGAATGTGTCCTTATCTCTAAAACGTGTCAGAAGTGATTCATGCTCATAGCAGAGGAACAAAGCAGCAGACGAAAGTGACACTTAGTGCTCTTAATTGAGACAAGTACACACTATAGAGGGATGTGCTTTGTTCATATATAATTTGAGTTTTATAAGCATTTTTAATAAATTTTTAATAAATTGCATTTTGACATACAGCACACACACACACACACACACACACACACACACACACAAGCGTTTTCATCTAGAGCCATAAAAATATGGTCGTTCCTCTTAAAGTAAACCTTAAAGTGCTCCTGTTGTGAGAAAAATAAAAATATAAGAGTGGCCATTGCTAGCTCCTTTTTAAAAATGTTATTTGCTTGGCTATGCTGGACCTCAATAAAAGTGTAACACTTCCTTATTTCTATACCTGTGCCATTCCAGCAACTTAAAAAGTGTTGAATTATCAACATGACAACCAGGGAACTAATATTCTCGAAAGAAAGAAAATGGTCCATCTTATATAATTTTCTTATGACCGGTGTACTTTAAGTAGAAACTGGTGGAATTAATCATGGTCTGACTAAGGTCCTGTTTAGAGCTACCTTTTTTTCTAATAAATATACAGCTGTCACATGATCCAGATCTTTCCCAGCCTATCTGCAGGGAAGCTAGCGCAATTATGTATGGAAGAGCGCAGTCTGTAGAGAGTCGGGTCTGACTACAGTAATCAGTATATTTAAATTTCAGTTGGGTTTAACATGCCATCTAATTCAATTAGTCGGTACAATTTGTTTCATTAACTTTCAACTGGTCTTTGCTTAATTAATCAAACATTTAGTCATCTCCACACCTGCAAAGTCAGTGCTCTCTGATCTGGATGCCATTTGGCTCACTAAATATCTGGGAGCTGCGATGCACACCGCAGGATCCCCTCCCCCTGTTCACCTGTTGATATACCGCCGCGCTGTGCATCAACATCACGCCTTACACATCGAGTACGCTGTGTCCTTTTGAGCGCCGTCATGCTGTTAGTGTCTTCCACCTGCATCTTATGGGAGGTGCTTTTGGCGCCAAACTCCGAGAGACTTGACCGCTCCGTTACTGGCGCCTCCCCCTCACTCTGCACGAGAGCGTGGCGTTCGGGGGTGCCTGGTGTGTGAGCCCTTATGGGTCTCACTTGGGCTAGTTTCTCTTGAGGGTTTCGAAGTTGACAAAGATATCTAAATTATATATATATATATTTCTGCTGTGCTAGATGTCATGCCTGTCATGGGTGGATCATGCTCTGCATTAGAAAAGCTGCTGTATGATGTAATTGAGTGTACTCATAATGACTAAGGATCATCTATGCAAAGGGTAAAATGCCTAGCATAAAATGTTTAATCTGTTCTACAAGGACATTGTCTGTGGCCTTTATGCTTTTAAAATGATTATAAACAATGTGGTATAACCCAGATATTTTGTAGGTTTATTGGGTATTTTTGGAACATGTGAAAAACTTTGCAGGTCTCATTCTGCTCGTTTCTCTTGAGGGTTTTAAAGTAGTGCTCACAGCAAAGGCTGTGAATACGTATGCGATTTTATTTTCTTACATCAGGGGACACAGAGCCATAGTAATTACTATGTTGGTTATATATCGGACCGACAGTTGCTGGACACTGGCACGCCCCTAAGGCGTGTACTTCCCCCATATAACCCCTCCCATTACTGGGAGTCCTCAGTTTTTTTGCCAGTGTCTAAGGTTTTGGACATGACTAAAGATGTGCTGTGCTGGGCTCCACGGGCAGTAATCCTTGATGAGAGCCAGCCATGCTGACCGGATCTGTTCTGATGTCTTTTTCATGGGCAAAATGAATGGTACCCAAAAAAAAACAAGCTTTTGCTTGAGAATGCTTCTCTTTGAGAGCTGGGCCCTGGGATCCAGTACTTTTTGGTAGTAAGCCCATAAAGTTTTACTGGCAGGGTGCTGTCGCAGGTCTAGGATTGTGGGTTAACCTCAGAGTTCCCCAGTTCCTGGAGGTTTCCTTTAAGGTCTCTGAGCCTACTGTGAAGGGTGAAGATTGGGTTTTTATCTTTGATAAAACCCTGCTGCAAGGATAAGGTAAGGGAGATTTTCTCAGGAATTTCTCCTTCTATGTATAGTGTTATATCTATGTGTCACCACTGTGGGCTGTATTGAGCACTCACCATACTGATGCTGGAAACAGCCTTCACTCTCCTCTCCTTCAGCCAGCACAGACCCTCTGGTAAGAAAGGGGGGTCTGGTCTCTTCCTGCGCCCCCAGATTGGTGTTATTTCTCTTCAGTGGACATGCCAGAGAATCTGCCTTGTCTTTTTTAAAACAAAAAAATATTTTTAAAAGAGGGCAGATCGCGGCCGATCTAAAAAGTAGAGGATTTACCTCCACCATGCTGCAGACGCTGCTCGCGCGTGAAAATGCTCTCCTTTCAAAAAGGAAGAGGGGGCATATTCCGCGCGGGGGGGGCGTAGCTAACGGCGTAAGGCACCTGCCACGCGTCCAGGAAGTCTTTAAAGCACTGTGAATGAAGCTGCTGCCTGGCGGTGGAGGGACAGAGTAGAGAGGTTGGCTGGATCAGGTTTCGTGACACAGGCATTTGCCTTTTGTACACATTGTACTGTAAGAAGCTAGGATTAATAGCAGGTATTGTGCTGTACTATAGTTTACATTATTTTGCTGGTAGTGCCTCTGCTTTGTGCTATAAGCTGTCTTTTGCAGTTTCTTGCTGCAATTGGTGTATCTCAGTTCATTAACCCTTTGATGTCTGCTCCACCACTTTGATGGAGCACATTTTGAGTCACACTAACTCATTGAAAAATGTGGACTTCAAAGGGTTAAGGAACAGTTTGTGGCGATACCTGAGATTCTGCCTGATCAACAGGCCCAGCAATGGGTTGGTGTATGTGATGCACTATGTCTCACAGTAGATGCTATGAAAGACTCTATCGTTTAAGCCTTACGGCTTATGCTTGGACTAGTCTATTCTCGCAGAGTTCTGTGGCTGAAGCACCATGTAAAAGCTCTTAGCCAGTTTGTTTCCCTTCCTGGGGTACGGTTATTTAGAGTGGATGAGTACATCCAAAAGGGTAAAGCTCTCTTTACCAGTAAAAGGAGGTTCAAACATTTCTCCTTTTATCGTGCTGACTCTCCTATGCCTGGGACATCTGCCTCTAGACAGTCTTGACGGTCTCAATCTTCAGGTTTAAGGAAAGTCCCCAAGGGCAGCACCAGGATCTTTGGGGCAGAACGCCCACAAAGCAGAATGCTAAAGCCTTCTCATGAAGGAGTACCCCCACTCGTCTGGGTGAGGGGAAAGGTCCTGTGATTCTCAAAATCTGGCAGGAACAATGTCAAGAGCAGATGGATTTATGCAGTTTTTTTCTCTAGGTTACGACTAGAGTTCCGAGAGCCTGGATGGCTCAGTCGGCTTTTGATCTGAGGGTCCGGGGTTTGGGTCCCTGTTTGGGTGCTGCCTGTGGGCTCCTTGGGCTGCTGATGGGGCAGCCTTTATGCAAGAGTTTGCGTCTCTGAGAATGTTCCTAAGGATCCAGAGAAAAAAGAAGTCTCTCTTTCTGGCCTCTGGATCAGTATTAGTGGAACAGGGAGTTTTGGCTCAAACCTTTTAAGATTCCAGAACCAAACGGAGAGGTAAGACCCATTCTAGATCTTGAACATCTGAATTGGCACTTAAATATCCGATCCTTTCATAATTCGATTTGTTCATATCTCCATGTGCTAAAGTTTCCCGCTTATAAGAAATTACTGTGGTTTGAAATATAAAATATTTTTTCAGTTGTGGCCCTGCCATTAGGCTTAGCCACAGCACCACAAGTGTTCTGAAAGATTCTGGCACCTCCTATAGCCAGGTTAAGGGCTCAAGGCATAGCGGTCCTAGCCTGTTAGAAGATCTACTTTCAATAGATCATTCAGTCTCATGTCTAAAACCAGAGTCTGATCTCAGCCGTAAATATCTGAAATCTCTAGTTTGGATTCTCAACCTAGGAAGATTCTCCTTAAAACCATCAAGGAGATTAAGGTACTCGGGGCTGGTTATAGATACCATACAGGAGAAGGTATTCTTACCCCTGACAAGAATCCGTTCCATTGTAAGACTAATTCAACTTATCAAAACAAAGGAAAGTTCCTACATTCGGCTGTGCAGGAGATTTTAAGGGGAAATGGTGGCCTCTTTCAAGGCCGTCCCTTACGCGCAGTTTTACTCAAAGACTGCTTCAAGACACCATCCTGTCGGTCTGGAATACAAATTCAGGCCTTGTTTGTTTACAGTACGCTTGGCTCCCGACATATGAAGAGCCTAAATTGGTGGTTGTTATCCAGCAAAAGGGAAAATCTTTATCCTGCAAGGTGTTAACAACAGATGCCAGCCTTCTAGGCTGGGGAGCAGCCCTGGAAGAAGATTCTGTCCAGGGGAGATGGTCCAGGTTAGAGGACCTTGCCTATCAACTTTTTTGGAAGTTTCAGGCAGTACGTCTGGCCCTAGAATCTTGGCGGTCAGACTACGGGACTGTCCTGACAGGATTCAGTCTGACAAGGCAACATCAATCACCAGGGGGACACGAGAGGTTGTGCAGCCCAAAAAGAGGTGAATAATGTTCTAGCTTGGGCAGAACACAACATTCCTTGCCTATCGGCAATTCTCATTTTTCAGGCGTATTACTTGAGTCGCCAACAATTATTTCCGGGAGAATGATCTTTTCACCCTGACATCTAACTTGCGATATGTCAAAAGATGGGGTATTCCGGGCATGGACCTATTCGTGTCCAGATTCATCAACAAAGTCGACAATTTTATGTCAAGAACAAGAGGTCCGCTAGTAGGCGGAACAGACGCATTAGTCTTCCCACGGGATCAGTTTACACTGATCTATGCATTTCTTCCAGTTCTGCTACTTTCACGCCTTCTCCGCAGGATTAAGCAGGAACAAAAGGAGATGATTCTGGTGGCCCCAGCGGGTCCCAGAAGATTTACTGAGATCATAAAGATGGCAGTAGGAGTCCTTCGGACTCTGCCATTATAGCCAGACCTTCTTGCCCAAGGTCCGGTATTTCATCCTACCTTACGGACAACATTTTTTACAGGTCTGACTGTTGAATCCCAATCTATAAAAGAACGTGGGTGATCTACTTTGGTAGTGTCTACTTTGATTAGTGCCAGGAAGCCGGCTTCCAGAATCACTTACTATAGAGTCTGGAAGGCATATGTTTCTTGGTGTGGATCCAGGGGTTGGAACCCCAGGAAGTATGTCATAGGCAGGATTCCTGATTTCCTGCATATGGGATCTGAAATGAAGCTGGTCTTGAGCTAGATCCCGGCCTTGTCAGAGTTTTTCCTATGGCCTCTTGCTTCCCTCTCTTGGTGCATAGCTTATTCAGGGGGTAAAACGTTTATTCCCCCTATCAAGACACCTTTAAATCTTTGGGATTTAAGATTGGTTTTATCGGCTTTGCTGAATCAGCCGTTTGAACCTTACGAGAAATTCCCTTGGTCCTTTTGACAAGAAAGATAATGTTTTTCTGCTTACCATTTCTTCTGCTAGAAGAGTATCGGAACTAACAGCTCTGTCTTGTAAGAGCCATATTTCATCATACATAAGGATGAGGTGGTTTTATGTCTTCATCCTGAATTCGTACCAAAAGTGGTAACAGGTTTTCATTTAAACAGCACTACATTCTCTTGATGTAGTATGAGCGATCAGAGTCTATTTAAAGGCGACCGCTCAGGTTCGCAAAACACAGGTTTTGTTTGTACTGCCAGAGGGTCTAAGATGTGGACAGGCAGCGTCAAGATCCCTATTTTTCAAATGGATTTTTCAAGCGATTGTTCAAGGTTCAGCTTAAAGAAGAAAATTCTTCCTTCTCAGATTAAGAGCACACTCATCCAGGGCGATTAGTGCCTCTTGGGTGGTGCATCATCAGGCCTCTATGACTCAGATCTGTAAGAACACGACTTGGTCTTTGGGTCATACGTTTATCAGTATGTAGTCTAATCTGGCAGAGGTATGCACTCAAAACAATTGATATGCTCACCTCTGCTCCCAGCGCTCAAAGGGTGCAGTCAACTTACTCCCACCTGGGGATGGTTCTTAATACTTAGCTGCCATTATAAAATAAAACTTATCATGCATAAAAAACAAAAGAATTGGTTAACCTGAGGATTCAAATATAACCACTAACAGCGCTGATACCACATCTCCATATACAACAAACAATTTGTCTATGTTAAGCATGTAGTACTTTTTTTTAAAAACCAGCAAGTCTTTTATCAAAATTGGTGTCCAAACACCAAGTATTAAAGAACCAGCAAGACTTTTGTCAGGAATTAATGTCCATACACCAAGAGATCACACTCTATTCCTCATCAATGAGTGCAGTCCTTCATATTCATATTCATACAATCTTCTCAGATATCTGGGTGTGTATGGGTATGGTCCTACACCTTCACCATGTGCTGTTCCACCTCCGTGAATATGTATATAGATGGCTGCTTACCAGATTCCAATCACTTTAGAGCCTGTCTCCACTATGTGGAACTCCTCTGTCTGGTTCTGTGTGTCCCACTGATTGCTCTCACATTGGTAGTAGACATGCAAAAGATTCAAGGGGTCTCATATAGTGTGATACCTTTTATTTAGGATTGAAAAAATTCCTTTCCCCCCTTTACATAATATGCTTACATTTAAAACAACTTAAAACCAGCGTATAACATATGTGGTGTAAGTGCTGCCGCATGATCGTCTCACCGGTAGGCTGCAGATCTCATCCAACACAGTCTCCGTGTGTGAACCCGGGTCCTTGTCGGCTAACACTCACCCTCTTGCTCGTGTGATCACTATGGCTCTGTGTCCCCTGATGTACATCAAAGAAAAGGATTTTACAGGTAAGCTGTTTTAAAAGCCCTATTTTTTCATTTTTAATAATATTACATAGAGTTCAAGCTTCATTCACATTGTCATTATGAGGTATTGTTTGCAGAATTTTGAGGAAAATAATGAATTGAATCCATTTTGGAATAAGGCTGTAACATAACAAAATGTGGAAAAAGTGAAACTACGTGAATACTTTCTGAATGCACTGTATGTATATGAGCATTTTAAACTGTTATCACACTGGGGTATACTTACTAAAAAGAATGCTAGTAAAGAGAAGGTTCAATAAGCTTACTGAATTAGATAAAGCTGCATTCACTTCAATCAACAAATAAAGTACAAGCAAAAATATATTTTTTTCAATTTACCGTGAGCGTGATTGAGTATTTAAAGCGGAGCTCTATACACTATGCCACATTACCCCTAAGTGAAAATGTCCAAATTGGGCCCAATTAGCCATTTTCACTTCCCGGTGTCATGTGACTTCAATGAAAATCCATTACAGCTCACCGTCCAAATAACACCATTCCTACAGTAAAGCATGGACTCTCTGCAGCAGGGACTTGTCAGGATAGAAGGAAAAATGGATGGTGCAAAACACCGTCAAATTCTTTGGGAAAGTCTGCTGCCCTCTGCCAGAAAGTTGTCAGTGGAAAGGTTTACCTTCCAACATAATGACCCAAAGCACACTGCAAAAATTACCGCACAGTGGTTGAAGGAGAAAAAGATGAATGTCCTTGCATGGCTTAGACCCCTTTCACACCGAGGCGATTTTTAGGCATTTTAGCGCTAGAAATCGTCTCTAAATAGGGCCTGAAAATTGCCTCCCATTCATAAAAGCACCCCGCTAAAAGGAGCCGCACTTTAGCGCTAACGCGGTCGTGGCCCCAGTGTAAAAGGAATCTTAGTCAGAGCCCAGACTTAAACTCAATTTTAAATCTGTGGAATGACTTAAAGACTGCAGTCCACAAATGGTCACCGTCACATTTAATTCAACTTGATCAGTTCTGCAAAGTAGAGTGGGCAAATATTGCAAAGTCTAGATGTACAAAGTTTAGTAGAGACATATCCCAACAGACTAAAGACTATAATTAAAGCAAAAGGTCATTCAACAAAAATACTGACTGAGGTGATCCTTTTTCTAACTCAGTGATTCTGTATTTGAATTTTTTTTGATATGCTGGTGTTATATCTTTCCCTTGGAAGTTATAAGTTGCACTGAGCAAATACAAATACATACAAATACATATTATAAGTTGCACTGAGCAAAAAAATAATGTGTGACATCATTTCAGGGTGCAAAGCAAAGTGGAGAGTGGGGTTACCCTTTAGGCAGGGTAGAGATGCATCAAAAGGCTAATTTGCATATAAGTTGCACTTTCAGCTCTAAAAACTAAGACATTTGTTAATAGGTTATTTTTAGAGATCTAAACAGCTATATAATTAAAACTAAGTAAAGGTCTATGAGAGTAATCTAAAATGGCTACTTTTCAATTTAACTGAGAAGTCCTGTTGCAAAAAATTGCTTCTGGCTATGAACCTGATTTGTCTCATCTTTGGGAACCCTCAATAGACACATTGATATTTTTTGTTAACGCACAGTGAGGCAGGATGAAGCTATTTAGTAATTATTCAGTCAAAAAAATTGTTTCAATTAACGTAAAGGTCAAAATGTAACACAAATATTTATTTGCAGTGAACCACGGAACTGTGATTCCCATAGACTCTGTCTTTCTGATAAACTATTTTCTTTATTATAAATGGTTTAGCTGTAGGCAAGAAGTACTGCTATTAGGGTAATTAGAAGAGAACCAGTTGTAAAGTGTCACACTGAAACAACAATGGCTTAGGTGCCTTGGGTACACATAAGTGCTAGTGTGTCAAGCCAGCTGCAAACTAGGCCACACACACTATGCTGTAAGGGGTCATTGAGCCATTGCCAGCTAAACTATTGCCACCTAAGCAAACAATGTTCTCAGCGCAAGGGTTTATTTCTCTATCTTAAAAGATGAGGAGATGTATTTGTCCAAGTACACAACTGCACTTACTATTTTGTTGGCTTATCTAAAAATATAGAAGGCAACAAGCGCTCATTATAGGGGGTCATTATATATGTACAATCACTTATTAAAATATGTCATCTCTCTGGCATCATTCAAAGCAAAAACCCCCAAGGAAACCTGCACTTAAAAGGCTTGCCAAAGGCTTTTAAGATTCAAGCAGTGGTGCCAGGCCATGATATATAATGTTATATCACATGAACTCACCACAGCTTCTTGGCCATCACATGATAGTTCTAAAAAAAAAGGATGTCTATCCTCTAAACAGGGACAAGATGATAACAACATCACCTGCTCATGCTGTACTAGTGGCTGGTACTACATAGGATCATTTTGTTTGACAGTCATTATTGCTAGTCCCAGCATCTTGTGGCATGTACATAAATATGGGTGTGATGTATGCAGGGCTTTGTATAATATCTTATGTCATACTTTTATACTTTTTTCCTATTTTTGTCTATTGCATGAGGGTATCTGTTGACCAAGTATGTATCAAGACCTGTATTTATATATTGTTGATGTAAAATGCTGCGCTGATCAGAAACAGTGGCACTGCAGTTGTAACAACACTAACTAAGCTGACTATTGATAAACATTTAAAAGGGTGTGTATGTAAAATTATTGTAAAGATTAAAAAAAAAAAAAAAAAAAAACTGTTATGTACCTGCTCTGTGCAGACGCTCCTAGCTCCTCCTCTTCTGTGAGTGCCCCCATACCAGGTCATTCATACGTGTGTGGGCTCTGCCCCACCCCCCACTGCCATGTCACAGGATTTGACGGACAGCAGTGGGAGCAAGTGGTTCCCATTGCCTCAGTAAAGCCTGTGAGAGCAGGAAAAGAAGCCTGTGAAATACTGTGTGTGTGTGTGTATATATATATATCTACAGTATCTCACAAAATGTTTTCTTGTGACAACACTGAAGAAATTACACTTAGCTACAATGTAAAGTAGTACAGCTTGCATGGCAGTGCACATTTTATGTCCGCTCAAAATAGCTCAACACACAGCAATTAATGTCTAAACCACTGGCAACAAAAGTGAGTACACCCCTAAGTGAAAATGTCCAAATTGGGCCCAATTAGGCATTTTCCCTCCCCGATGTCATGTGTACAAGGTCTCAGGTGTGAATGGGGAGCAGGTGTATTTTAATGTGGTGTAATCACGCTCGCTCTCTCATACTGGTCAATAGAATTTCAACATGGCACCTCTTGACAAAGAACTCTCTGAGGATCTGAAAAAAAAAATTGTTGCTCTACATAAAGATGGTCTAGACTATAAGAAGATTGCCAAGATCCTGAAACAGAGCTGCAACACAGTGGCCAAGACCATATAGTTGTTTAACAGGACAGTTTCGACTCAGAACAGGCCTCGCCATGGTCGACCAAAGAAGTTGAGTGCACGTGCTCAACTTAATTTACAGAGGTTGTCTTTGGGAAATAGATGTATGAGGGTTGCCAGCATTGTTGCAGAGGTTGAAGATGTTGACAGGCTGTCAGTGCTCAGACCATACGCAGCACACTGCATCAAATTGGTCTGCATGGCTGTCATCCCAGAAGTAAGTCTCTTCTAAAGATGATGCACAAGAAAGCCGACAGCAGACTAAGGACATGGATTACAAACTTCTTTGGTTCAGATGGTGTCAAACGTGCGGCGGCAACCAGGTGAGAAGTACAAAGATATGTGTGTCTTGTCTACAGTCAAGCATGGTGGTGGGAGTGTCATGTTCTGGGGCTGCATGAGTGCTGCCAACACTAGCAAGCTATAGTTTATTGAGGGAACC
This sequence comes from Lithobates pipiens, assembly GCF_037356315.1. NCBI lineage: Eukaryota > Metazoa > Chordata > Amphibia > Anura > Ranidae > Lithobates > Lithobates pipiens. The sequence goes on along the minus strand of NW_027507790.1, from coordinate 164,602,667 downwards.
ATGAATGCCAACATGTACTGTGACATACTGAAGCAGAACAAGATCCCCTCCCTTTGGAGAATTTTGATCGTCATTGTAGAGGAGATGAGAGCGTTCGTATGGTGGTGGTGTATAGGTACTTACTGTTCCAGCAGGGTTTTCTCTTGATTGCTGTCATGTCATGTGAGGAGGGCATCTGGTGCTTATCTTCTTCCTTGATGGAGTACATGTTGCTTCGCCTGGGACTGCGTATATCAAAAAAAAAAACTGTAGGAAGAACAAAAAAGTTGTAGCTGCTACTGGAAGTATAGGTGTGTAAAGGAGAATCAAATTGTGATAACTCAACCCCAGAGATATTTGTGTATGATTGTGAATCATATTTATGAGTGCCCACCGTTTTTTTTTTCTTACTGGAATGCTTGTGGGATACCACCTGCCATTCGTTTTGCATGGGTTGCAGGCCTGTGGAAGATGGTGGTTGGGTGGTTGGATCCAGAATTATGCCCCATTGATGTAGGGCTCCCAGTCCTTCCTCCAACTTGAACACAGAGATGGTGACTCCATTGTGGGTAATGGATAGGGTTGCAGGGTATTTCCATTTGTGGAGGATGTTGTGATTCCTCAGTGCTTTGGTGATTGTCAGCAGATTGCGACGGCGTTGTAATGTGTTTCTGGAAAGATCAGGGAGCAGTCTGATGTTCGCATATTGCGGAGGGATGTTGTCTGGCTTATGTGAAGTTTGTAGTATTTGATCATTTATGTGATAAAAGTGTACTCTCAGTAGTACATCTCTAGGAGTGTCATCAGGGAGGAATGATGGTTTTGGAACCCTGTGAATTCTATTCACTAGGAGATCTTGTGCTGTTACGTCTGGCAGTAGAGTGGAAAACAGGGTCTGGGCAAATTGTAGGAGTTGGTTAGGGGGACAGATTCTGTTATGCCTCTTATTTTGAGATTGTTCCTCCTGGACCTATCCTCGAGGTCCGCCATTTTGTTTTTTAGCCATGTTATGTCTTCCCCCTGTGCTGTGTGCGCCTCCTTCATCAAATTGTATGAAGAAGTGTATTCTTCCATTTTAGTTTCCACCTGATTCACTCTGTGACCTAGGGCTTGAACTTCCCACTGGCATTCATTTATCCCACTTGAACATATCCATTTGTAGGGAGGATCTCAGGGACAGCAGCATGTCCTTTAACATTGTGTCTGACACTGGCCTGTCTACTGTGGCAAAGTCTGCTATGGGGTCCCCTCCCTGTGTATACTGGCTTGTGGTGGCATGTTGGGGCCTGCTTACCTCCATAGTCGGATCGGTCTGCGGACTGGGTGGAGAGTCCCTCCTTGGCTTAGATTTGGCTGGGCTCTTTGTAGACGGATTGAACGTCCCAAAGGAGGACTCACTGAGCAGTGTAGCCAGGCGGGTGGCACTGGATGGCATCCCGTGGCTGCCGAATTGCAATCCGGGCCTTTGTTACTGCTGTGTATCTCGAGCACCGAAGAAGTTGTCCAGTTTCTGCGGCTACTGTGGATTTTTGCGGTTCCTGGTCATCCTCGTTATGATCAGCAGGGAATTACTGATCTGATGGAGGTGTGTGGGGCCGTGGATGTCGCCGGTGGGCTCTGATGGCTGTGGATTATCTCTGGTAGATGAGTGGAGCTCCTGGGTTAAGCGGCCATCCTGGAGTCCGGTCGCCACGCCCCCGTGTTGCGTTATTTTGAGGTCCCCTTTACACAGCATGTGTGATCCCCCTTCACACAGCATGCACATCTGTTATTCAGTGCATGAGAGCTGATCTACCTGTTTAAAGTAGTACTGCATAATGCTTCCATCATTCAGCATATTCATTCCTGCTTTAGATAAGTCTGTTTCATACTAGACAGTCCGCCGTGTGTGCGGAGCCGTAGACGCTCTTATTATGCCAGTGGGATCTCCCAGGTCTGCATCTCATTTTTCCTAAGGTTTCCCTTTCCCCTGAAACTTTCAGCTGTCTGCTCTGTGTTTCACTTTGCATCTCTGAGTATGTTTAACTCTTGAAATTAAAAAAAAATAAAACTGATTTAACCACTTCCCGACCAGCGCACGACGATGTACGTCGACAGAATGGCACGGGCAGGCATATTGGCGTACATGTACGTCCAATATTCGTTGCCGCCGTGCCATCGGGAGCGCGCCGGCGGCAGCGCGCTCCCGTTCTGGTCGGGACCCCCGTGAGTCCAGTCGCGGGACCCGCGGACTCGATCGCCGCGGGCATCCCCGCGATCGTCTCACGGAGCGGCCGAATGGAGGAAATGCTGTATAAACAACATTTTTCCATTCTGCCTAGCAACTAGTGACGCTGATCTCTGCTCCATGTGATTGGAGCAGAGATCAGTGTACACTAAATGAAAGCCCAACCCCCCCACAGTTAGTAACACACCCCTAGGAACACTTAACCCCTACACTGCCACCCACTGGTTAACCCTTTCACTGCCAGTGTCATTTACACAGGAATCACTGCATTTATATAGCAGTGATTACTGTATAAATGACAATGGTCCCAAAAATGTGTCAAAAATGTCCGATGGGTCCCCCACAATGTCACAGTCACAATAAAAATCGCAGATCGCCGCCATTACTAGTAAAAAAATAAAAAAATATTAATAAAAATGCTATAAAACTATCCCTATTTTGTAAACGCTATAACTTTTGCGCAAACCAATCAATAATCGCTTATTGCGATTTTTTTTACCAAAAATATGTAGAAGAATACGTATCGGCCTAAACTGAGGGAAAAAAATGTTTTTTTATATATTTTTGGGGGATATTTATTATTACAAAAAGTAAAAAATAATGCGTTTTTTTTCAAAATTATCGCTCTATTTTTGTTTATAGCGCAAAAAATAAAAACCGCAGGGGTGATCAAATACCACCAAAAGAAAGCTCTATTTGTGGGAAAAAAAGAACGTTAATTTTGTTTGGGAGCCACGTCGCACGACCGCGCAATTGTCAGTTAAAGCGACGCAGTGCCGAATCGCAAAAAGTGGTCTGGTCTTTGACCAGCAAATTGGTCCGGTCTGAAAGTGGTTAAAAGACTTCAGCGATAAAATCTTCATGCTATAGTTCCAGGTTCTGTTTCTATCCATCTTTTGCATTTGGCTGTCTCCACCCACCCTGGGATGTTCCCACTCTTTTTGTTTGGTAATGAATAAGTACAAATTATGCTCAATGACACAATGAAAAAAAGTTGAGGAGAGAGCTCCAGCTGATTGACAGCCTTTGTTCATGTGTGCTGTGTGAAAGGAGGTTTGTATCTTCCCTCCAATCAGCTCTCAGAGCTTTCCTCACTGTGATCTGCAGAGTAACATTTCTGCTCCCATCTCCCCCCCCCCCCACCCAGATTTTGAGTGGATCTTGAGAAGATTGCAGATAAACAAGTACAACTTATGTATCACCTGAGTATAGTCCCTTCACTGGGTACACGCAAGGGTTTACAACAACTTTAATTGATATTTGAAAAAAGAAACAAGAGCGATGAAATTTTTTTTTCTTTTGAGGGGGGAGGGGGGACATGCTTTGCCTGGGCTTTAAATGTTACAGCAGCCCAAAGTTGGCCTTTTTAAACAAATTACAAATCCAGCAGGAAAAATGGAAACCCCTTATAATGACAAACATACCTAAGAAACTGTTACAAAACTGCGATTTAATCTCTGCAGTGCCCATTATACACTAAAATATCAGATTTGGGTGGACTAAACCTTTTAGGGCATAATGTATAATTTTCTGTATTTCTTTATTGTGTCCCTTTTGACTTGTCTCCAGGGAAGCTTGCAGTTTATGGAAGAGTGCAGTTTGTAGTTTATAGAAGAATGCTATGATTACACTTTGTAAAACACTGCACAGTGGGCTACTCTTCATGTTGTGTATAAGCTGTTGGTTGTTTTGTAGTTTACCCTACATTAAACAAACATGTTTTCTATTATGCAGCTGGTAGAGGCGGAATTTTTATCTTCAGATCCTGTGAGTAGGAACGTCTCCCTGTGTGCCGGAAAATGTGTTCCAATTCATGTGTTTAACTATCTTGAGAATGAATATGTTGTGTTCTAAATTAATTTCTTATTGTTTTAATTACAGAACTTTGTGTTTAAGGGTCTCTTCTTCAAAAAACAGTTTTGAGTAGCTATTACCAATTGCATCTTCTGACGACTTCTTAATTAAAAAAAATATGTATTCAGGTGAAGAGACTGGCATCTTTGCATCTAAGTGCCCGGCTTCACTCACCTGCTTACAGCCATTACTGGGAGATACTTTCAGTCTTTGGATTAACCATCTATTTTGCATTGTGGACAAAACAGCAGGGACAATGATTAGCTCAGAAAAGAAGGTTCCGTGTGTGTGTGTGTTTGAGTTAATAAGGAGTGTGCAGAGCCAAGAACTGTAGTTAAAGCTGAACTCCAGGCTTCAGCTAACTTTACAATTGCAGATCCCTCTCCTTAATGCTAAACCACTGATATAGTTCAAAGGAGTTGTAAAGGCAGAAGGGTTTTTATCTTATTGCATTCTATACATTAGGACATCCGGCACTCTCCCCCTGATTGGCCGAGACACAGCAGTGGCACCATTGGCTCCCACGCTTGTCAAGGTCAGTGGGAGAGAGGGGGCAGGACCGGGATGGAGCTCGGTGTCTGCATTTGGCACACAGAGCTTTGACCGGCTTGGGTGCCCCATAGCAAGCTGCTTGCTGTGGGGACAGTTGGCAGGAGGGAGGGGCCAGGAGCAGCAAAGAGGTATCTTTGAAGAGGAGGATCCAGGCTGCTTTGTGCAAAACATACTACACAGAACAGTATAACTTGTTGTCAAAAAGGGTTAAAATCCTGTGCTTATCCTACTCTCCTGGTGAAGGGAGGTGTGACTATTGTAATGGAGAAATCAAAGACATAAATAAATACATTAAAATATATAGATAAAGAAAAGCTGCAACCCAAAAGGTCTGAACCCCTATCATAATCATAGATAATTAAAAGAAACCGGTGGGCTAATCTATAAGAATATTCACAGTGAAAACATACACATGACAAAAATGTAAGGTCATAAAGCCCACTCCTACAAAAACAATTGTATAAAAATAAATGTAAAAAATGGAATTGAAAAATTGGATGAAATTACTCATAAAGTGAAACATATACAATTCAGTTCATAAAAAATGTGCATAAAAAAATGTCCAACTAGCAAACCCTCATACAACAGGGAACTTAAAGTGAACCAAGTATGTGAAAAACTTCTGTGCTCTCAAGGGAATTGGGTGAACCAAATATAAGGCAACTTCAGTGCTCACAAAACACAAATGCTTTAATATCCCATCACCACATAGATTCACTTCTTACCAGATGGCAGTAGTTTCAAGCATTGGATAATAATCCCACCATGATCCAACAGACTGGGCTGTAAAAACGAACCAAATTCCAGATAATAGCAGTATCACACACTGGACAATGATCCCATCAGGCTCCAACACCTTAAGATGTAAAAGTGGACCTGGTTTTTCAATGGGCGCAGGAATCTCTGTATCTTTGGAAGAGCTGAAATCCAATTTAGCAGCTCGAGGATAAATCCCAGAGCATGAGGGAAGAAGAGGAAAGCCTCGTAGTGCTATATGTTTCAACAAAAGGGTTTATTAAAGCAGCACACTAAAAACTTACATCAAGGTAACCAAACATCAGCAAAAATAAATGCACATAAAAAACAGAGCGGTTGTTTTCACTAGCCAGCTCAAACGGTTAGATGTCTCACATTTTTTTACACTTCTTCTTTTATGAACTGAATTGTATATTTTTCACTTTGAGTGATTTCATTCCATTTTTTTTATCAATTTATTTATTTATTTTTATACACGTGTTTTTGCAAGAGTGGACTTTATGCCCTTATATTTTTGTCATGTGTATGTTTGCACTGTGAATATTCTTATAGATTAGCGCACCTGTTTCTTTTAATTAAGTATATCTTGTTTGTTATTTATTTTACATTTTTTTAAACAAGACTTATAGTGCTTTACTTTTCTTGTAATCCTGTATTTTCTGCCTGATATCCCTTGGACTAACTCTCTTACTGTAGTCACATCCTTCTGGGGAAAGAAGACTACATTTCCCATGACGCAAGAGGAAATGCAGGAAGCAACAGGCAGTGATCTTGAGGAGGAGCAAAGGGTGGAGTTTGCGCTGAGGGCTGTATCTCGGTCTTGCTCTCATAGCCAGCCATTACACTAACTCACACAGTGAGCAGCTCAGACCGGGATTCTGAAACTTCTGAGTCCTCCCACTACAGTGAGTGGGGACATAATGTCATTGCTCTCTGTAAAGAACTTCAGAGGGCAGAGAAAAGACAGGTAGCCAAGGGGGATACACAGCGTAGCAGCCACTGGTCTTGCAACACATAGTTTTCAGTCATGATTTTACATGGTTAGTAAGGTTGAATAAAGACACCAGTCCATCCAGTTTAACCTGATTGAGTGTCCACAATTTTCCCTATCCCTGTACATTGCACACTCACATTGGTCCCTACCCTTGAGGAGCCCACAATCCAAGGTCCCCATTCATGTACTGTATTCATATACTAGGGCCAATTTTGGACAGAAGCCAATTAACCTACCTGCATGTCTTTGGAGTGTGGGAAGAAACCGGAGTACCCAGAGGAAACCCACACAGGCACAGGGAGAACATGCAAACTCCAGGCAGGTAGTGTCGTGGTTGGGATTTGAACCAGCGACCCTTCTTACTGCTAGGTGAGAGTGCTAACCACTACACCACTGTGCCCAACACAGATGGGGCAAAAAATTAAACCCTGATTCAAAAATGCAAATTGGATTTTTCACAGATGACATAGTGGTGAAAGAAAAAACAAATGCAAAAAAAAGTTTCAAAAGCACCAGTAATGACAGTTAATACATTTTTTCATGGAGTTCAGCTTTGAAGTAAATGTCCAGCCAAAACTTATTTTTCAAAGTTTTGGATAGATTGGGGAAAGGTTAGAATCCCTTGCAGGTTCTTATTGCTCTCCAGTGCTATGTTAGGGCCCATTTACATCTTCAGCATTAGTCGGTGTTGCCTAAAGCAAGAGCAAGGCAAGTTTGTCTTATACCTTATTGCCTTGGTTGACACCAATGCTCCCTTTTAACATTTTAAATAGTGGCTGTTTGTTTTTGTTTTCATTTTAGTTCTTGGAAACATATGTGCAGTGGACCCATATCTGTTCTAACCCATGCATGCTGTTTTTAGACACTCAGGGGTTGATTTACTAAAACTGGAGAATTCAAAATTTGGTGCAACTGTGCATGATAGCCAATCGTCTTCTAACTTGAGCTTGTTCAATTAACCACTTCAGGACCGCCGTATTGCCAATGTACGTGAACACAATGGCACAGGCAGGCACAATCACGTAGATGTACGTGCCTGCCTTCCAGCGGGTGGGGGGTCCGATCGGACCCCCTCCCGTTGGATACGACGGTCCGGTTCGCTCCAGGAGCGCTCCGTGATGAGGGGATGGCCGTTGGTTTTCGGCCACCCCCTCTGGATCGCTCCTGGCCAATGAGAAGCTTCCTCCCACTGTGTATTGTTTACACAGGAAGGAGGAAGTGATGTCATTCTCCTCGGGGCAGTCTTTTTGACCGGACTACGAGGAGAAGACTAATAGTAAGTGTGCACCAACACTACACTGACATGTAGGTACACACAGGCACACAAACCCCCCCCCCCGATCGCCCCCCGCCCCCCCCCCCCCCAGTCACAGTGTCACTGATTGCATTGATCATTTCTTTACTGATCAATGCATTCAGTGTCAGTTGTGACAGTAAAAACTGTCAGGACAGTTAGTGTTAGGTCCAGGGTAGCCCCCTATCACCCCCCAATAAAGATTTAACCCCCTGATTGCCCCTAGAGTTAACCCTTTCACCCCCTTTTGCCAGTGTCACTAAGCGATCATTTTTCTGATCGCTGCATGTGTCGCTAGGTAGCTAGTTATTTTTTTAGGTTCACCGCCAGGTTTTTATATCGCTAGGTACCCCGATATACTACCCAATAATGGTTTTAACCCCCTGATTGCCGCTAGTTAACCCTTTCACCCCCTTTTGCCAGTGTCACTAAGCGATCGTTTTTCTGATCGCTGCATTAGTGTCGCTACAGTCGCTAGGTAGCTAGTTATTTTTTTAGGTTCACCGCCAGGTTTTTATAGCGCTAGGTACCCCGATATACTACCCAATAATGGTTTTAACCCCCTGATTTCCGCTAGTTAACCCTTTCAACCCCTTTTGCCAGTGTCACTAAGCAATGATTTTTCTGATCGCTGCATCAGTGTCGCTAGTGTCGCTAGGTAGCTAGTTATTTTTTTAGGTTCACCGCCAGGTTTTTATAGCGCTAGGTACCCCGATATACTACCCAATAATGGTTTTAACCCCCTGATTGCTGCTAGTTAACCCTTTCACCCCCTTTCACCAGCGATCACAGTATAAGTGTCACTGGTGACGCTGGTTAGCCAGTTAGTTATTTAGGTTCCCCGTCAGGTTTTTATATAGCGCCAGGGACCCCCATATACTACCTAATAAAAATTTGAACCCCCTGATTGCCCCTAGTTAACCCTTTCACCACTGATCACCGTATAAGTGTTACGGGTGACTCTGGTTAGTTTGTTTTTTATAGCAACAGGGCACCCACCATTTATTACCCAATAAAGGTTTAACCCCCTGATCACCCGGCGGGTGATATCAATTAGGTTTTAGGGTCAGGGTCTGCGTCGCCCCAGGCAGCGCTAGGTTAGTGCCAGTACCGCTAACACCCACACGCAAAGCATACACCTCCCGTAGTGCTATAGAATCTGAACAGATCAATATCTGATCTGATCAGATCTATACTAGCGTCCCCAGCAGTTTAGGGTTCCAAAAAAACGCATTGTTAGCGGGATCAGCCCAGATACCTGCTAGCACCTGCGTTTTGCCCCTCTGCCCAGCCCACCCAAGTGCAGTATCGATCGATCACTGTCACTTACAAAACACTAAACACATAACTGCAGCGATCGCAGAGTCAGGCCTGATCCCTGCCATCGCTAACAGGTTTTTTGGTAGCATTTTATATTTAAATCCGGAAGGCAGTGCTTGGTTTTCGGGGTCCCGTACGTGGCTAGGCTCCCAAAAAGTCCCCCACATGTGGTATCCCCGTACTCGGTAGAAGCAGCAGAATTTATTTTGGGGTGTAATTTGACTTCTGCCCATAGCATGTGTGAGCAATATATCATTTAGTGACAACTTTGTGCAAAAAAAAAAAAGTTTGTAATATTCCCGCAAATTTTGGCAAAATATAAAATATTCCATGGACTCAACATGCCTCTCAGTAAATAGCTTGGGGTGTCTACTTTCCAAAATGGGGTCATTTTGGGGGTTTTTGTGCTATTTTGGCATTTTATGGCCTTCGAAACTGTGATAGGTAGTGAGGAGTTAAATCAAAAATTTGCACCCTTAGAAATCCTGAAGGTGGTGATTGGTTTTCGGGGTGCCGTGCGCGACTAGACTCCCAAAAAGTCCCACACATGTGGTATCCCCGTACTCAGGAGAAGCAGCAGAATGTATTTTGGGGTGTCATTTCACATATGCCCATAGCATGTGTGAGCAATATATCATTTAGTGACAACTTGGTGCAAAAAAAAAAAAGTTTGTAATATTCCCGCAACTTTTGGCAAAATATAAAATATTCCATGGAATCAACATGCCTCTCAGTAAATAGCTTGGGGTGTCTACTTTCCAAAATGGGGTCATTTTGGGGGGTTTTGTGCTATTTTGGCATTTTATGGCCTTCGAAACTGTGATAGGTAGTGAGGAGTTAAATCAAAAATTTGCACCCTTAGAAATCCTGAAGGTGGTGATTGGTTTTCGGTGTGCCGTGCGCGACTAGACTCCCAAAAAGTCCCACACATGTGGTATCCCCATACTCGGGAGAAGTAGCGGAATATATTTTGGGGTGCAATTCCACATATAACCATGGCATGTGTGAGCAATATATCATTTAGTGACAACTTTTTGTAAAAAAATTTATTTATTTTCTTTTTGTCATTATTCAATCCCTTAGGACAAAAAAAATAAATATTCAATGGGCTCAACATACCCATCAGCAATTTCCTTGGGGTGTCTACTTTCCAAAATGGGGTCATTTGGGGGGGATTTGTACTGCTCTGCCATTTTAGCACCTCAAGAAATGAGATCGGCAGTCATAAATTAAAAGCTGTGTAAATTCCAGAAAATGTACTCTAGTTTGTAGACGCTATAACTTTTGCGCAAACCAAAAAATATACGCTTATTGACATTTTTTTTACTAAAGACATGTGGCTGAATAAATTTTGCCCTCAATGTATGACTAAAATTTAGTTTATTCGATTTTTCTTATAACAAAAAGAAGAAAATATCTTTTTTTTTCAAAATTTTCGCTCTTTTTCCATTTATATCGCAAAAAAAAAAAATCGCAGAGGCAATCAAATACCATCAAAAGAAAGCTCTATTTGTGGGAAGAAAAGGACGCAAATTTCGTTTGGGTGCAATATTGCATGACCGCGCAATTACCAGTTAAAGCAGCGCAGTGCAAAATTGCAAAAAGACCTCTGGTCCTTAAGGTGTTTATTGGTCCGGAGCTGAAGTGGTTAAGCTTTGACAAAAAAAAAAAACAAAAAAAAAAAAAACTGGAAGCTTAATTATTTCTATGCACAGCTGCACCAGGTTTTGCACTCTCCAATTTTAGTAAATGAACCTCTCAGTGCTGGTTAACACATAGCATCTAATTATTATACTGGGCTCTTATATCGCTAACAGTTTACACATCGCTTTCTAGAGGAGGACAGGACAAATACAATACAGTAGTAATAGGAGGGCCCTGCTCATGGAGCTTGTCAAACACTAAAACAACGTGTATGTACCAGCATTTGGTTTGGCTAATGCCCGGTACGCACAATGAGATTATTAGATGAATGATTGTCCATTTTTATTTCCTGTGCTGATATATCAAAAATTATATCAAAAATTAAGAATTTACTAAAGTTACAAAAATTCTTGTACATGCGAATAAAAATTTGTAAGTGATGTTGTGTAGTGTATTTGTGTTGCATTTTCGAACGACGACTGTACTGATTAAACTATATAACAAAAAGAAGCGTGGCCGGTTCCTACAAAACAAGCGCTTATGTAATGGCAAAATAAGTAAATACCCTCAATGGATAAAGAAAGAAGCCAATTAAGGCGACAACTGCTACCATATAGCCTGTCAAATGGCAGGTGACAAATGTAAAACAAAAATAGATAAAAGGCAGCGCTGTACACACACCACCTATAGTATTTACACTGTGCTAACTTAACGTACATACATAAAAAAACCATTTATTTAGTTCATAATCGATTGCAGAGAGATGGTGTGTTAATAGCATCCAAAATGGCCGATCACGTGGTAAACAGCCATACCCAATGGCTGTTCACCCCCCTCGGTGGCGAGCGGTGTCTCCGTGACACGCTGCCACTGAAGGAACAGGGATGCACGCGCACAATCGCAAGCATTCCCTGTTTAAATGGGAGGACGTTATATGATGCCCTCCTGCCACAAGAGCTGCGCCGCCTGGCCGTCATTTGACGGGCAGCGGTCGGCAAGTGGTTAAAAAAACGCATCTCAGAACATATATATAACATACAGGTCGGTTTTAAATATTGTAGCGTTTCCTTACATTTTAAAAACCATCATAATCAAGACTCGTCCGGTTTAACATTTTGGGGAGTCGATGGGGTCCACCCAAACTGGAGGGGGTCTAATTTAATATGAGAAATATCCAGGAGTGAAACACGTTGGATATTTCTGATGAACACAGTGATGCCCCACGGTTTGAACGTAGAATTGAACATTCATTTTTTCATCAGTGACTATTAAAATAGTTTACAAGTAAATTTTTTGTTTTTTAGTTTTGTTTTTACTTTTAGAATATTAATTTTAATACCGTAAGTGGGTTAAAATGAGTGGGAATCGACGCATAAGGTCTCACTAATTTTGGCCCAGTTATTAATTCATTTAATATTTAAGATTTGTACTTGCCTCTCATCTTACATCTAATGGCTTCATCGGCGGATGATTGTCCATTATTATTTAAATATGTAGTATTTGCTTAATATCACATAAGGTGTTAAGAGGGCTTTTTATATGACGTTAAAGTTGTTTACCTTTTATATGAAGTCAAGCTGTTCACTCTTTACTTAATTCATTAATATCATTGACATATTATTTTTTTCTAGCCTTCCGTATATTCAATGTGGTTTATGTGATTCCAGTATGTAATTTTGCACATTATGTGTTTTAGATAGAGAATGCACTCCATATCTTAACCACTTCCCAACCGGCGCACGAATATGTACAGGTACGTACATTTGTATTTGCCGCCCTGCTATCGCGAGCGCGCCACCGGCGGCATGCGCGCGTGCTGGTCGGGACTCCCGTGAGTCCAGTCGTGGGTTCCGCGGACGTGATCGCTGGGGGGATACCCGCAATCGTCTCACGGGGAGCCTCTCCCTGTTCTGCCTAGCAACAAGTGACACTGATCTCTGCTCCATGTGATTGGAGCAGAGATCAGTGTTCACTAAGACATAGCCCAGCCCCCCACAGTTAGTAACACGCCCCTAGGACACACCTAACCCCTCCCTACACTGCCACCCCCTGGTTAACCCCTTCACTGCCAGTGTCATTTACACAGGAATCTGTGTAGCACTGATTGCTGTATAAAGGACAGTGGTCCCAAAAATGTGTCAAAAATGTCCGATGTGTCCGCCATAATGTCGCAGTCACAATAAAAATTGCTGCAAAATAAGAGAAAAAAGACAATCTTATAAACACAATCTTATAAAATGACCAAGTGTAAATCAATGTGAGAATATGTGAAACATCAAAAGTGGTCAATAAAAAAGTGGATCAACTCAAACAATTAAAAATTGCGGGTATGTGCAAGAACTAATTAAGATTACTACATGCAACAAAAAAAGTGCATAAAACCTGTGCATATAATACTCGAAACAAATCAGTGAATCACAGCGGTAAAAAAATTAAATAAAATGCAATATGATGTAAACCATATATGTGAAGCACAATCGTGTCAGTGCATCAAACTAAAGTGTCCCAAATAGCATCCAATAAAGACATGCCACTAAAGATTAAAAAATCGCCGCACAGATAAAGCGTCAATCGGGTTGAAGTGCAAAGTGCCAAACGTGAAACGATCCTCTGGTGGTGATCCGTGCCAGTGGTTGTGCTATCACTAGGTAATTACCTCCCTGCTGCGGGATTAAGCAGCAAAACAGACACACGGGGCAATCAGGAAACAGAGGATGATCCAGGTGATGGCTGTACAATGGAATCTTGGAGATGACACAAATATATCCAGTTTCCTTGTGTATGGTCACCAGGCTCAAAAGGATAAACCGAGAGATACCGCCATAGTGTAGTATTTTTAAAACAATTTTATTAAAAGTAAAAATAACTACTCACAAGAGGATGGACATGTAAAGCACAGCAGACCGCCGAGCAACTAGCCCGGATGTAAACGTCACTTCCGGCTCCTACGCGTTACGTCAACAATAGGACTTCAACTGGGATAGTCCTATTGTTGACGTAACGCGTAGGAGCCGGAAGTGACGTTTACATCCGGGCTAGTTGCTCGGCGGTCTGCTGTGCTTTACATGTCCATCCTCTTGTGAGTAGTTATTTTTACTTTTAATAAAATTGTTTTAAAAATACTACACTATGGCGGTATCTCTCGGTTTATCCTTTTGAGCCTGGTGACCATACACAAGGAAACTGGATATATTTGTGTCATCTCCAAGATTCCATTGTACAGCCATCACCTGGATCATCCTCTGTTTCCTGATTGCCCCGTGTGTCTGTTTTGCTGCTCAATCCCGCAGCAGGGAGGTAATTACCTAGTGATAGCACAACCACTGGCACGGATCACCACCAGAGGATCGTTTCACGTTTGGCACTTTGCACTTCAACCCGATTGACGCTTTATCTGTGCGGCGATTTTTTAATCTTTAGTGGCATGTCTTTATTGGATGCTATTTGGGACACTTTAGTTTGATGCACTGACACGATTGTGCTTCACATATATGGTTTACATCATATTGCATTTTATTTAATTTTTTTACCGCTGTGATTCACTGATTTGTTTCGAGTATTATATGCACAGGTTTTATGCACTTTTTTTGTTGCATGTAGTAATCTTAATTAGTTCTTGCACATACCCGCAATTTTTAATTGTTTGAGTTGATCCACTTTTTTATTGACCACTTTTGATGTTTCACATATTCTCACATTGATTTACACTTGGTCATTTTATAAGATTGTGTTTATAAGATTGTCTTTTTTCTCTTATTTTGGGGTTTAATAAGTAAGCGCACACACCCCCCTTTTTTTAAATTTTTACATATTGAGAGTCCACTCATATAGTGATTGCTGCTGCTTTTTGTTTTTACCTCCCCCCATTTTACATAGAGCGCGGAAGCTTACAGATATACAATAAAAATTGCTGATCACCGCCATTACTAGTAAAAAAAAAATATATAAAAATGCCATAAAACTATCCCTTATTTTGTAAACGCTATAAATTTTGCGCAAACTAATCAATAATCGCTTATTGCGATTTTTTTTAATCAAAAATATATAGAAGAATACGTATCAGCCTAAACTGAGGAAAAAAAAAAAATTTCTATATATTTGGTGGATATTTATTATAGCAAAAAGTAAAAAAGAATGCGTTTTTTTTCAAAATTGTCGCTCTATTTTTGTTTATAGCGCAAAAAAAAAAAACGCAGGGGTGATCAAATACCACCAAAAGAAAGCTCTATTTGTGGGAAAAAAAGGACGTCAATTTTGTTTGGGAGCCGCGGCGCATTGCCGTGCAATTGTCAGTTAAACTGACGCTGTGCCGAATCGCAAAAAGTGGTCTGGTCTTAAGCCAGCAAAATGGTCTGGTCTGAAAGTGGTTAATATGTTAACATCTTAAGATAGAATTATAAAATAGTACTGTCTCAACTGTTTCTGAGATTGGGTTGTGCAGTGGCTCAATCCCTGTACATTGGTGCATTTGTGGAGCGACCTGCGCTCTGTTCACAGGGCTATTTGTGCTGGTTGCTCCCGTACGGCGCTTTCTATATGATCAGATATCTTGGCAGCCATAGTGACACTTCAGCTAAAGGATGAATATGCATAGCGTGAAGGATTAAATGTTCCCAGCCAACCACAGTATATAAGGGTACGTCGTATTGTATGGCCACACCCTCAGATGATGTCATCGATGATGAAACACGTCAGTTTGGAGCCATGCGACAAATAGGAGTGACGTCAGCATGTAGTTTGAGGACACGGCTGTGACTACTGCTGGAGAGATAAGCTCAGTGGGGGTAGGAGACACCATAACGATCCCCATTCGTTCTCGCTGAGTTAATACAATTATGTGCCTGCTTTATTTCTAAATATTGTAAGTGAAAGTCTTAAAGGGGGAGTATGGTTGTTAAATTTTAATTGAAATAAATTGTGTCAATGGGATTACGTTATGGTGTTTCCTCCTTTTATTTTTGAATGATCCCTTGATTGCGAGATACAGATCTCCGGTAATAAGGAGTCTTGGAGCGGAAATATCCCAGGATAGATTGTCTGTATAACATTCTGGTATCTATGCGGATTGATCCAGTGATTTATGGTAAGAGTTTTATACGCAGGGGGGATTTGGACCCCCCTCCAGCATTCGTGCACATGTGGAGGTGTTGGTGACAGCAGCTTTCTTCTTACTGAATTTGGAATATCATTGGACTTTCTTACCATCTATCTGCAATCTATTATGGACTAAATAAATGTTTTTTATGTATGCACTTTAAGTTAGCACACTGTGAATACTATAGGCGGTTTGTGTATAGCTCTGCTTTTTATCTATTTTTGTTGTACTGATTAAACGAAAATCATACAATCTTGCATTGTACAGAATTTTTTTCATGCATGTCCGATTGGATAATATCGGATGAACTGTCATGATTGGCTCTCGAAAGCTGTGTCCTAATGATCCGATTATCGTATGATTGCTCAGAAAGCATTTTTTTTTTTTTTTAGAATGATTGTCTGATTGTGTGTACGGGACTTAATGGTACCCACCACCACAGTGCATTACCTTCACTGTCCCAAAACTTGAAAAACCAATTGGAGGATTTTCTGGGGGTAATCGTAGATTTCCCTCCATGTTTCACGCCATGGATAGCAATTGGAAGAAGCATTATGTGCAGCCATTTTATTTAAAAACTGTTAGAAATTTGTTGAGGTATGTGGTTGTGTTACTTTTTTGACAATATCTTGTTAACTATTGATATTAAGTGCTTGCCTTATAGCTCAAATAATTCAGTCTGTTAAGTTACTTCTTTTTAACACCGTAGTTGGAATATAGATTTAGGATATAGAAGATCCAGAAGGGAGATGAAAGAAGAAGCTGATCTACATGCATTGTATACCATGTAAGAAAGAGGAGGGGGTGAAAGTGTACATCCAACAGTCATGTCAGAACTTGGTATA
The DNA here is from genome assembly GCF_037356315.1 of Lithobates pipiens. Lineage (NCBI taxonomy): Eukaryota > Metazoa > Chordata > Amphibia > Anura > Ranidae > Lithobates > Lithobates pipiens. Next base: position 164,586,107 of record NW_027507790.1, on the reverse strand, counting down.
AGAGTTGCTTATTATTCCCATGACAGCTCTCAACAGGAAGCTTCCTGATAGGGGAGTTTGTTATAGAGAAAGCATCTGGAAAACATGCTTACAGCTGGAAAGTTTTCTAAAGAACCAGATTTTATCCTTGGATATGTTCTGAATGAATTCTTACATCATGTTCCACAGAAAATAATATCACATTAGTCTAGTCTAACTAAAGTAAACAACCATGCTCATGTTCCATTTGATTAGGTACAACTTTTAGATGATATACAAGGATTAGATGGTAGACAACAATTAACACTAGACGTTTTTTTAATGTGTTGGATAAAAAGTAGGAGGAAGAGTCGGAACCTTTGTCGGGTTTTTGTTACTGCCTTTGAAGAGATCACTCTTATGCCGTGTACACACAACCAAACTTTCCAGCAGAAAAGATCATGTGTGGGCTTCATCTGACTTTTTCTTCAAAAATTTAGACGGAGTCAATTTCTATCGGGAAAACTGTTTGTCTGTATGCTGGTCCGACGGACTCAATACGACGCTAGGGCAGCTATTGGCTGATGGCTATTGAACTTCCTTTTCTAGTCCCATCGTACGTCATCACGTTCAAAACAAACAGACTTTGGTCTGTTCGTGTGTGGGCAAGTCTGTTAGTTCGGAAGTCTGTCGGAACTCCATCGGGAAGACCGTCTGACCTTTTCTGCCAAAAAGTCCGGTCGTGTGTACGCAGCATTAGGGCTCATTTACACTAAATGTGGTGTGGAAAATGCACATGTCTGTGTGACTTTGTCTCTCCCTACATGGGAACACGCTGCCCTCAACAGACACACCCGGGGACCCCCTGGTAATTGTTAATGGCCCCCAAAAACATGTAGCAAACGTGCACATGTTGAAGCCACCAAAATGCATGGTACCGCAGTACTATATGGTTTAGTGTAGCAAGATTTGATAAGTCATGTCTACTGTATTTTTTTGTGCATTCTCAAACATTTGGCAGTCCATTGAAATGATTAGGCTGTCAAAAATTCATAAGTTCCCACAGGTTGTGGTGTGAACCGATCTTTACTTTTTTTTTGTGGTTACCAGGAGAGGAAATGAAGGGGAAGCTCCCTAATAGGGGCCTAGGCAGCAATAAAAACCTAAGGTTCTAATCATTTCTCACCCATAGCCCTACACTGGAAAGGAGGGTGCAGAGGAAGAGTACACCGCTGGAGCATAGGGGAGTGCTGTCTGCTGGGAGAGTGGAGAAATTGGTAAGTCATTTGGTTTTCCTGTTCCCTAGACTTAAACAAGCATTTAAAGTGGTTGTAAACCCTTACAAACCACTTTGACCTACAGGTAAGCCTAGATTAAGTCTTACCTGTAGGTCCAAGAAATATTCCCTAAACCTACACGATTTAGGAGAGATTTACGAAAAGACAGTCACAGCTGTCTACGGCGCATGCCGTTATCGGCATGCCTCTGCTAACGGCGATATACCGTTAGTGACAGCTCCCGTGCACATGCGCGGGAGTGACGTCATCGCTGCTCCGGCGCTGTGAGTGGCCGGAGCAGCGATATCCGGAAGAAGATGGGCGCTTCGGTCTACAGGGGACATCAGTGACATTGCTGGCTCCTGTGTCATGTAAGTGACACATAATCGGCTACTATGCGATGCATAGTGGCCCATTATGATTTACCTTTGCAGGGAGACAAAGAGAAAGTAAACCCATCAGGGTTTACTTCCTCTTTAACCCTTGCATGGTGGAGAACATTCACATAGTCATAGTAGGCAACAGAACCAGGTTAGTGACCTGACTTTTCTCTGATGCAGTTAGGCAATGCAGCTGGTCACTTCTCTGCCCTCAGCCTGTGATTGGACAGTGAAGGAGAAATGCTAAACTGATGAGCTCACTCTTCTGCTTCCATTCTTTTCCCTCCTGTCAGCATGTTTCTTTTATGCAAATGTTCACGCAGCAGAAACTGCTGGTCTCTAGGGCTGTTCTTTCCTCTCCCTTTCTTGGTGTAGAGAATTGTAAGTGGCTAATACTAAGTCAAATTCAGGTACTTACACTAGCTTTTAAAAATACATTCACTCATTCTTAATTCATATATACCCCCATTAATTGTTTTTACACGTTATGTATACAGATTTGGCTGAGCATGCTAATGACTGATTCAGATACCCAACGCATGACCTTTTAGGCCTCATGCACACATTCTGAATGACTTCAGGCCAAGGTCACGCTGTGCTGCCGTCACATAAATGACCCATTCAGGGGAAGATGTAAATGTTGACAACATGTAGGCAGAGGTGCAGAATGACTAAAGGCTGAGGTCCTTCTGCACTGCTGCCTACACGTTGCTTACCTGTATGTAGGCAGCTGTGGCAACACATATTGTCTATTTATACTGTATGCATGTAAATGCTTGCACAATTGTTTACATGCGTACAGTGTAAAATACAGTTCAAATTTAATCGCCCAGAGTTTTCTTGTCTTGGTTTTTCACAGCAAATCACTACAGATCAAAATGAAGCTCTGAATGGGCCCATAGCTTACAATAGTACTGCTTTAGTTGTGAATACATGATGTATCTGAACACAGTGTATTGCATGCCCATGTGCATGAGCCCTTAGAAGTGGAAGAAAACTTTTGTATTTTTTTTTTATTGTTTAACTATATTTCAAATGAATGGTCCACATGATTATTGGAAAACAAAATAACTTTCTTTACTTTTGCTTGGAGAGTCTATCTTGACTGTGCATTTCTTGTGGCTGGCAGTGGTTGCTAAAGTAGGAAGACGTTTTATCATTTCTAGTTGGAGGGTCACTTTGCTGCAAGCCTTAGAAATAAGGCTTCCGAAGTTGGACCATGCTGTGTGTAGTCTCTGCATGCACAGATTTCACATAACAAAAAGGTAGACAGCCACTTAAACAAAGGCAGGCCCTCTTGTGGGAATATATTGTACATATGTTTTGGAATGAGAGATAGACATAAAAAGCAATTGAGATTCTGAGAGGTAGTCTGATTGTCCTTTCAAATTCAGTATTGATAAGCTTCATCATTCACATTGACATGGCAGGGTGAAGTAAGTAAGAGATATATGTTTTGTTAAGGTGAATAGTGGCAATAGGTTATCAGAAGTCATTGATTAGTGCTGATATTTAATCAAGAGGCCAGTTCAGTGCATGTTCAGTGTAAAGCTATTTCAATCCATAACTGTAGAGCTAGATTGTACTTGGTCACAAGATAATGCTCACAATGCCAGTAAAATCTGGATAAAAAAACAAAAAAAAACTTTAAAGCAAAACTCCGGGATTTTCAAAAAATCCCCTATTCGTACACCACACACACACATACAACACTAAACAGTTATTACATTTGTGAAATTTCTTACCGTTTAAAAGAGATGTCTGATTGAATTTTCAGGAAGTCAGCTCTGTGATTCAAAAAATGCATCATCTTTTTTAGCAGGAAGGTTCTCTTAGAACAGTGATTGCATCATATCCTCTTCTCTCTCTCTAAATGTAATCAGCCTACATTTCCCATGAATCCTTGGGATTGGAGAGAATGTGGCAGGTAGACTAGGCTTGTACATGTAAATGTGAACTCGCCCACTTCAATATAAATCACACCCCTCATTCTGCAGCCAGCAAGCCATACATAACACACGGTATGATAGGTTACAGCCTTATAAATGCAAAGAATCTTAATATAAATGCATATTGATATACTATTTAATGCGTTTATTAAATACATTTAAATTAAATTAATAAATTGAATGCATTAATATAAATGCAAAGCAGTGCAGCTTGTCAGTGTCCGCCGGTGCTGAATGTCAGTGAATACCAGTCAGGGACCACCAGTGCTGCATGTCAGGGACCACCAGTGCCGCTTGTTAGAGACCACAAGTCGGGGACCACCAGTGCCGCATGTTTGTGACTACCATGTGAGGGACCTCCAGTGATGCATTTCACGGACCACCAGGGCAACTTGTCAGGGACCCGCCAGTGCTGCTTGTCAGGGACCACCATGTCAGGGACTGCCAGTGCCGCATCTCAGGGAACACCAGTGCCGATTGTTAAGGACCACCAGTCAGGGACCACCAGTGCCGCATGTTCGGGACTGCCATGTCAGGGACCACCAGTGCTGCATGTCAGGGACTACCATGTCAGGGGCCACCAGTGTCGCATGTCAGGGGCTACCATGTCAGGGATCACCATGTCAGAGGCCACCAGTGCCGCTTGTCGGGGGCCACCATGTCAGGGACCACCAGTGCCGCTTGTCGGGGGCCACCATGTCAGGGACCACCAGTGGCGCTTGTCAGGGACCACCAGTGTAAAGTGCCGGGATCATTATCAGAAATTACTTGTATGACACAGCGGGACTCTCCTGCGGTGTCAGGTATTGTATGTGAGAGCACCGATCGCTGATGCCATGCCCCCCCCCCCATTATTATGATTGACAGCACACTATTCCTATACAGGCAGAAGGCGGACATCAGGGATCGGTGTTCTCATATATAATACCTGTGACACATCGGAAGATCCCCGCTGTGTCATACAAGTAACTGATGATAATCCTCGCTCTGCTTGGAGATAGCAGGAAGGCAGCAGCGGGGGGGGGGGGGGGGGGTGGCAGTGACTGGCAGGAGCGGAGGAGGGAGGAGAGAAGGAGGACAACTCTTCCATGAGTGACACAGACCGAGGGCTTTGAGAAGCCTTCCGCCATCAACATCTCTGCTTCCTTCCTGCTTGCTTTCAGAGGACTAGAACTGGGCATGTCAGACCGCTGGCTGAGCTTAGGAGAGGGATAGAAGCCAGCGGTCCTACAAACAGGATGTTACCAGGCAATAAAGTTTTTTCAGCAAGTTCAGCAGCCTATTACAGAGGAACTACAGAGCTCAGAAGAACATGGATGGCAAAGTTGGTGAAGGTAGGAGATCAGCAACAAGGACATGTAAAAAAATTAGCTTTTGGTTGGATTTTTCTACTTTGTCTACAATAAAAAAAAATTCAACAAAGACAGCATTTTTTACAGAGTTGTCATGAAGTTGTGTGTTTTTTATTGTTTTGAGGTGCACCAAAAGAAATCTAAAATTCCTCTACTGAAATACTGTAAAGAACCATATACCCAATCTTCTTATATGTTTCTCTCTGATTCTCTTGTTTAATGCCAACTGAAGCAAAAACTTTTTTTTTTTTTATAATGGGGAATGGTTAGAACCTGTGTAGGGTTTTTTTTGTATTATTGCTTCTTCTGTAGCTGTAAGGCCCCTTTCACACGGACGATCCGTTCAGGCCCGCCTGTCGGTTTTTCAGGTGGACCTGAACGGATGCTCCATAGGGGTCTATGGAGCGTCGGATGTCAGCGGTGACATGTCCGCTGACATCCGACCCGCTCCGATCCGAAAAAGTGTGACGGAGGAAAAAGCTATTTTTCCGTCCGTCATTGGATCGGGTGACGACGGACACTCCGGTCCGTCATCATCCGATCTCCCATAGGGGAGAGCGGCGCTGTGACAGGTCTGTCCCTGCGCAGTATGCAGAGACGGACCCGTCATCTTCTGCTCAGCGGAGATCGCTCCGGCGATCCCCGCTGAGCAAGCGGACATCCACGGGGTGCATCAGCACTGAAATGCCCCCCGTGTGAAAGGGGCCTTATGGAAATGTTTCCTCAATTCTTGTGTGGTACCTAATAAGAGGGGGATTTACTAAAACCAGTGCACACAGAATCGGGTGCAGCTGTGCATACTAACCAGTCAGCTCCTAGATTTTATTGTCAAAGCTTAACCACCTCCTGCTCATCGTATAGACAAATGATTGCGGCAAGATCCCCTCTTGTTCAGCGACATCTCCGCACAGGGGAGAGCTGAACAAATAATAATCAGGACACTGATTATCAGTGCAGCCCCAACAGTGCCCATTAGTGATGCCAATCTGTCTCTATCAGTGATACCAATTTTTGCCCAGCAGTGATACGCCAGTGCTGCCTTTCAGTGCTACCTCACTTATGGCTCATTGTCCATAAGTGTCGCCTATCAGTGCCCATGAGTGCCGCCTATCAGTGCTGCATATTAGTGCCTCCTCATCACTGTCACCTCATCAGTGTCCATCAGCGCTCATCAGCTAATGAGTAAAATTACTTATTTACAAAATTTTCGGACTGAAACAAAGAAACATTTTTTTCAATTTTTTTTCCGTTTTTTTTTTTTTAGCAAAATACCAAAAAGAAAGCTCTATTTGTGGGGGAAAAAAATCTAAAAAAATTATTTGGGTACAGCAATGTATGACCGCACAATTGTTATTCAAAATGTGACAGCTCTGTAAGCTGAAAATTGGCCTGGGCAGGAAAGGGGTGCAAGCTCTGTAGGCAAGTGGCTAATTGAACAAGCTGCAGTTAGAAATTGATTGGTTACTATGTACAGCTTTGCCAGATTTCATCTGAAAATAGAATTCAAATACGCTATATTACATTAAAAAGAAAATGGACGGTCATGCGTCCAATAATCTCATTGTGTGTGCTAGGCTTAAGTGGAATATGGACATTTCTTCCACATTCACTCACCATATGTTTTAAAAAGAAATGAGACTCAGCAGTTTTAAACACCCTACAAAAATGGAAAGTTATCTAAAACATGGGCCTCCGCTTAACAAGACCCCCTTAGTGCAGATATTGCTATTGCTTCACCTGGAATTAATGAAGTCCTATGCTATGGTGAGAACTGAGAGATATTACTACATAGAAATAATGTTGCATAACAAATAACACAGACGTGAATGAGTATAGTTCAAAACGTAAAAAAATGTTTGTTTGAGGGCAGCCTATAGATAGGGAATAAATGTTAATTATTATATTTACATTATTGTGTAAAACTACCAAATCTGCCCTCTTAACATGACAATAACAACTCTATTTTTTGTTGGTTAAACTTTATGACATATTCAGAGGAATATAGTAAATACTTACCAACTGTTTTCTTGTGCTGTGGCCTTTTAAACTGGCCCATGCCAGATCCAAAAATACCTGCTGCCTGTTTTGACATCTTTACCAACATGCGGGGCAGATTCACTATTAATACACCAAATTCCAAAATAATTACCATGATTTCATAGATAATGAAAGTGGAGGTAATTAAAGGATATGTTCATCTTTAGTTACATGTTAGCCCCCGTACACACGGTCGGAAAATCCGTCGGAATGTGTCCTATCGGACTGTGTTGTCGGATAATCTGACTGTGTGTGGTATGCATCGGACTGATTCCGTCTGAATATCCGTCGGACCAAGTTTTCCAACATGTTGGAAATATTTTCCGACCAACTGGTCCGATAGGACATACTCCGATCATGTGTAGAGAATTTCGATTGGACAAAGTGCCACGCATGCTCAGATCAAATTCCTACATCAAATCTATTGGCTACTAGCCTGAACGTAGTCCCATCGTAACGAAATTACGTCATCACGTTCTGAAAGATCGGATTTTTTGACAACTTTGTCCGACCGTGTGTATGCAACAGTTTCGGACAAGATCCGACGGACAAAATCCGACGGATTTGGTTGTCGAAATATCCGACCGTGTGTACAAGGGCTAACACCCATATTCAGATTCTAACGTGTTACAGATGCAGCGCTCCTGTTGTGACAGCAAGCAGGGATCTTCTACCCGCACTCACCGTCACAATTAAAAAAAAAATGTGGCCCTGCAAGGCTCCACCCATCTGGTTGCCTCATTCATTCACAGAGTTCTGTGAACGTGAGAACTGCAAATACCGACAGTCTTTGAGGCTTTTGTTTTGTAGTTCTCAATGAACTACCAGAGCACTATTGAACTCTCTAGGAAGTTCATGGATGCTTCCTGTCAGTGTAAAACTGCGTGCTCATATGAGGTACAAGCAGACAGCTTACACAGACAGTCTCCAAGAGACTAAGACCCAGAGATAGGCAGAGTATCTGTCTCAGGATGCAGCGTAGCAAGGCAACATATTTGCTGTTGCTTCCCCTGACTGTCACTGGTTGAGGGACCTGTTCAGCTTCACAGCAACCAATGATGCTGCAGTGTGAAGGGCATGGTGGGGAAGCTGAGACAATAGTTCCCCATCAAGTCTGCTCTCTCCTTGTGATTGGCAGTGGCCAGATTCTATAGCCTAGCCTTTTTCAACCATGGTGCCTTGAGGTTTCTTTGAGGATGCCATGGAAAAATGCCTAAATATTGTATACAAGCCAGCAGGTGGATCAAGCCTGCCTTTTAGTTATGCAAAGCCACAGGTTTTTATTGTGCATTATTACAACCTTTTAGCCGCTGGCATCCTAACAACCAGTGACATCATCAGACGATGAGGAGGATGTCGGTCTTCTGCACAGCATCCTCGTCAATTCTCCCCTACCCCTCTCTGTCAGTGCTAGGGTCACATTAGCTGAGTGATGGAGAAAAACTGAGGAAGAAGAGAAACACTGCAGTACTAGCAATATCAATGTTGCAAAGTATTTGATTTGGAAGAATAAACCACATCTAAGGCCCCTTTCACACAGGCTGTAAGATCAGGTCCCCCCGTCAATTTTTCAGGCAGACCTGATTGGACCATCCATTAAGCCCTGTTAGGCAGAGGATGTCAACGGTGACATGTCCACTGACATCCACTGCTATCTGATCCTGTCCACCAAATCCAGACAGACAGTGGTCCTATTTGCCATCCATCTGGGGGATCGGATCATTGAAAATGGACAGGGGGTCAATTTTTATCTGATCTCCCTGTCTGACTCTGTCCGTCTACGCTCTGTACAGTGAGAGGAGATTAACCCGTCATCTGTCTGTTCAGCGGGGATCAGCAGAGCGATCCCCACTGAGCAAGCAGTGTCTGTCAAACGGTGTGAAAGGGGCCTAACTTTGTGTGTCCTATGTGTGTGGATATTGATGCATTATGTAAAACTATTAGAATAACTTTTTACATTTTAGAATGGGGTGCCTTGAGGCTGTCCATAATATTAAAGGGTTCCCCAAGACTGTCCATAATTTTAGAGGGTGCCTGGAGATTGTCTATAATTTTAAATGGTGCCTTGACTGAAAAAAAGGTTGAGAAACACTGCTATAGCCAACAATAGGCTGTTTTGTGTACTCTTGTCCTGTTTTGCCCCTGTAGTAAGTCCTGACCAGCACAACAACTGGATCTGGTGGTGAAGTAGAACCTGAAAACTGGAAACTTCGCAGGATGTCATCACGAAACTTGCAGAAGCAGGAGGTAGAGATGTGGTCAGACAGGCAGGAATTTACAGCACACAACATAAACAACAAAAAAGAGTCATTGGCGCACAAACGAATATTTCCTTTGTTCAAAACGGTTATCCATGTATTAAGATACTCGTTATTTAACACGATGTCCAATTGTTGGTATCAATGTGCAGCTGTTAGACCACTTTGGACTTGGTGGAATACGATAAAAAATAAAAAATAAAAAAACAGCGCAACAAAGAGACTTGTGATATGGTGTAAGAAAACACATAAAAAACATTTATTAAATATGAAGAAAACAATGGCAAAGACATCTGATCCTCCTGGGATCTTAAAAGCATAAAAATCATCAGTCATTAATCATAAAAAGATATATAAACTGACAGATGTTTTGTGACGAATCACCCCTGCAGTCTTTGTTTGTGACTTTAAGATGATAAAAAAGCTGCACTGCCACCAATCAGCTGGAATATGGGGACTTGGTAATTGTGAACAATCCTCCAGGAAGGGGAGAGGAGAGAGTTAATGAAGTGTAGGTAAATGGAACTATGTTCCTGGAGTCACTCACTGTTAGTAGATGGACTGCGGCGCCGCCGCTCTGAGCCTGTGTAGTGGAGGGGAGATGTACAGTCCTGCTCCGTATGTTAATGCAGACTCTGGGACGGAGGTGCGGTGCACGCTGAGTGGTGTAAACTAAAGTTGGGCGCGAGGTGGCGTCCGCCTGGCGTGACAGAAGACCTGGAGCGCAATGCACTGGTCTGACGTGTCGTGCCATCTGTCCGAACGGCTGGGTGTCACGTGAAGAGCTCCGTAGTGAGGAGGTTTGCCATGCCGACAGGAATTTACAGCAGGTGGGCAGCAGAGGAGTTTGTAGGTAGACAGAGGTCATTATAACAATCTGAAAGTGTGTTCTTCCTTTTATCAATAGAAGTTTATGCAAAAACCTGCTAATTCTGAGGCCGCGTACACACGGGCGGACTGTTCGTCCAACTTTGTCCGCTGAACAGTGTTTGGGCGGACAGTCCGCTCGTGTGTGGGCTTTCAGCGGACAGTTTCAGCGGACAGTTGGACGGACAAGGTTTTTCGGAAATTCCGTAAAACTGTCCGCTGAAACCTTGTTTCAGCAAACAGCCCGCTCGTGTGTAGGCTTGTTCGTCAAACAAAGTTGCGCGCATGCTCAGAAAGGATTTTCACGCCGAAAGCTATAATGCAGTGTATAGGACGTCGTATTTTTCGTCCCGTCGTACGTGCCGTTCACGTCATCGCGCACGGTTTCAGCAAACTGTTCGTCCGTCGTGTGTGGCCATGTCCGTCCATGCTAAGTTTGAGCGGACTGTTTGCCGAAACTGTTGGACGGACAAAGTTGGGCGAACAGTCCGCGCGTGTGTACGCGGCCTGAGAAGGGATATTTTTGTTTTCATCACACTTTTAATAAATAGCGTTGCACATTATTATTCTTGCCTATTATGTTTTCATAGTATCATACATGCACTAAAACTTTCCATACAAGTCTGTTGATTTGAGGTGACATTGGACATAGGTTGTACAAAGCACATTTGTTCAGCAGCTCCCTTTGGGGTACATGAGCAACAATGTTATGTGTTGTCGTTCCAGCTTTTGACAGGCCTGTGTCTGGTGTGTGTTCACATTCTAATTTAAATCTCAATGTATTCCTTTTTGGCTAGATTTTAACCATATGTTTAGTAACTTAATAATGATCACAGCAGAGCAAAAGTAAATGATATATAATACTGTATTTTCAGATCTCTTGTTTTCTGCAATGCTTATTGAAACTATGGACATCCTTACTGGAAAGTTAATGTAAACAGGTGACCCTGATGGAGAAATCAGGAACATCTGTTTATAGCAATAGGAGCCAACATTTCTTTAGGAGAAAATGTACATGTTGCTATGTGTTCGTGTAAATAAAATCTGTTCACACAGTAGTACTGAATTAGTGTGTGCATTATTTGTCGACAATTTCCTGCTTTTGTAGATTATTTAGCTGTGTAAAAAACTGGCTCTTCGACTTTTACACGAAACGGCTGTGTCTACACTTCAAATTTTTTTTTTTTTTTAATATTGAGGTTCATTTACTAAAAGGCCTCATGCCCACAGACATTTTTACAGACACTTTTAGGAGCATTTTTCACAGCTTAAAAATTCCTCTCCATGTTGGCCTATTGCCAAAAAGCTCCAAAAATCTCTTTTTTAAGCTCCCAGGACCAGCGCGTTCTGAGGCTCCAGCACTAGAGCTGTAAAAATGGCAGACACTGGTAAAAGGTGTTAAACGCGATTTAACAAGCTTTAACGCTTGTATACACAGCGTTAAGCCTCTCACGGTGTTTCTCTGTCTCTATTTAAAATCAATGGTTCCCTATGGGAGCCCATTAAGTTGAATAGAATTCGCACCAGAAGTCATATCAAGATGAACCCCACCCCAAAGCACCCTGTCCCCATGTTGAGGAAGACAAGGGCCTCTTCCCGACAACCCTTGCCCAGTGGTTGTCAAGGTCTGTGGGCGGGCACTTTAACAAGGGGTCCCCCAGATCCCGGCCCCTCACCCTAGGTGAATGAGTATGGGGTATATGGTACCCCGATGACGTAAGTTGGAGGCCATGCCCCTTGTGACTTCACCAACTGGGGCATGATGGGGCGATGGCGTCACGATAGGCGTGGCCTCCAAATTACATCATTGGATGGCCCCGCCCTATGCCGATATAAGTCATTGCACACGGCGGACCCAGCATTACATCGGAAGATCGCATTGAGTCAACATTGCAAGAAGAACAGAGGCAGAAGGCCCAGCAGAACAGCGAGAAGACCCTGCAAAAGAGAAAAATATAGCGCAGAGAGAAGACAGCGCACAGAGGAGAAGGACTGGCAGAAGGAGAAGACGTCGCCAGAAGAGCCGGAGCTGCCTTATCCAGGTAACCTGAAGAAGGGGCATGGCCCCATAACATGTATTATCTCCAGTCAGCAGTGTGTGTTCCCTCTTGTTCCCCTGGTATCAGCAGCGTTTGATCGGCTTCAGCAGCAGGGTTTTGCCCATAGCCTAAGATCTCCATGGCTGTGACGTCACTTCCGAGCATCTGTGGGATGTGGTGGGGAAAAAAGTACAATCCATGCAGGCCATACCTTGCAACTTGCAGGACTTAAAGGATCTGCTACTGATGGCTGGGTGCCAGATACAACAGCATACCTTCATTGGTCTAATGGGAGTACATACCTAGATGGGTTATGATGGGTGAACATAATGTTCTGGGTGATAGGTGTATATAAACATATCACATGAAACCCACAAACTGCTTATTGTGAAGCAGCATTAAATATTCAGACTGATTATTTGGTTGAAAATACAAAACCACTACGTAAAGATAAAAAATAGTTATACCCTCATGAAAAAAACAAAAAAAAAAAACAATAGCATGTTGCTTCTTTTAAAGCCAAGCCTTTGCTCTTGCTTCCTTTCAGTACAACCATAAACATTGGCTAGCTGCAGTTCTTGTAGCTCTACACAATACTGAAGACTTCACTTGCCCTAATCAGAGATATTAAATATAAAATCTCTTCCTTTTAAAGGGGTTTTCTGCCTCAGATTTTTCATTCTAGTGACATGATCTTAAAGTGGAATTGAATAGCAGAAATACTTAGTAGATCCCTTTGGGGGGGCGTGTTCAAGACCCCACACACCCCCTGAAGTTGTGAGTAGCTCCGGCAGCACTCCACACATGTCCAAGTTGGTGGCAGGAGTGGCCATGTAGGGGATGAGTTCCGCTGCCTCTCTCAGCAGCATATCTATGTTTCACTCAGAGATCCCAGAGCAATGGCCGGCCTTGCACACTACTTTCTGATCCGGGGTCTGGGTGAAGCTACTGTGTGGGAAGTGGAGGACAAATCCCCGTAGGAGTCTGCACATCACCTGAGACTGTGAGTAATTCTAACAGCGCTGTCCAAGATGGCAATAAAAGCAACCGCATGAGAGCTGAGCCCCGCTGCCTACCTCAGCTTCATATCTGCTGTACTCAGGGATTCAGTGCAAAAGCCTGCATTGGACACTCCCTGCTGTTCCGGGGGTCTGTGCGGGTGATGCCAAGGGGGAATGTTTTTCTGTAATATGTGATACTGCTGAGCCGCAGCTGATTTCAGTCATTTGAAAGTTATTTGGTATATATTGTTCATTTACCTTAGCGCAGTTTTCACCTTATTTCTTTTTTTTTTTTACAACCTGAGGATCATTGGGTTACTGTCAGGGCTGGCTTAGCCCTTCCTCCTCTGGGCTGGCCGCTCAGCTGTCAGCTAATTGCCAGCTCTCTTCTCTTTCCACAGTTACCAGCTGTTCCCGATGATGCTAGTCTGACCTGCCTATTTAAAGCCTTCCTGCTCACTTTTTCATTTGCCTTCACGTTGGTCACATCACAGGGAACCATCTCCTGCTGTTTGTTCCAAGACTGGCTTGCTGACATCCCACCTGGCTTCTTATCCTGCTTGCGGTTGCTCTCCTTGGATCCCTGACTTCCGGCCTGGCTGATTACCTGATCTGGTTAATGTGGTCAATGAACTTTGGACTGGTTGACTACCCGATCTGGCTACAGGACTCTGGCTATGCTTGACTATGCTTTTTTCTATTTACCTTTTTATTTTCATTAATAAACAAGTGTGATTTGATTGTACTTCTGTCTCAGTCTGTTTCATGGTTTCTGACAGTTACCTCAAGGAGCAGAAGCCCAGGATCCTGACGCTTTTTATTGAGCGCCTTCTTAGGACAATATTGCCTCAAGCCCAGTTTTCACCATACTTCACGCTGCAGAGGGCACACAGAATGCACTCCACTAAAGGGCCAGTAGGCTCCCGGCACCCTTATCCTGTGACTCCTACACTTTAGGGATAGAGACCAGGTCCTCCGGGAGGCTCGGAAACAAGAAGAGTTGCAGTATAAGGCGGCTAAATTGATGATTTTTCCTGATTATTCTGTGGAGACACAGAGACTCCGCAGATCCTTTGACTAGGTGAAGCAAGCACTATGCCGCAAAGGTCTCAAATATAGTATGCTTTTCCCTGTTCAGAATGGCAATACTGTCCAGTTCTTTACATCACCAGATGAAGCCTCCAACTGGATCGAGACGATACCTAGATTGTAAATAAGTCAGCCTCTGTTCGAATTAGCCATCTGGAACTCTGTTTCTGCTGAAACACTGGTACCAACAAGGAGGGAGAATTTTCTTCACACGTGGAGACACTGGCTCAAACCCTGCTATTGAACTTTGACCCTGCATCCCATGGATTACATTTCTTACCTATAGGAAGGAAATATTTTTCCCCTCTGAGTGTTAACTACAAGTTTTGACCCATCTTTTAGTCAGAGGAAGACTCTCTTGTTTTTACTGTTTATATCGTTTTCAACTAAGGTCAGTGTCCTCGAGGACTTCTTGAAATAATTCTTCAGAGCTCCCAATAGTCAAACAGCAGCGTGAATGACTCTTTGGGCACTTTATTTACCCTTAAGTGACTTCAGCTCCCCCTTCTTCTTTGGTTCTTAACCCACTAGTGGTGCTCTGCCATGTTACTGTTTGGGATCCAAGCAAATCACAATTGGGGTGATCTTGCAGGGTGGGTGGGGGTGGGAATGTTATGAATGGTTTTGATTTTTTGGGGTTTTGGTTTTTGGTCCTCCTTTTTTTCTGGATAGTAGATGCCCTTTAGAATTCTGTTGGGACACAGAACCAGAAGTGTTGGTGCTTGCGGCTGATTCCTGTACTGTTCACACACAGGTATATAAATTTGTCTGTGTCTGCACTGAGAAAGGTGTGTCCTCAGTGCACACTCCTTCCTCAGTGTACTCTGTCATCCACCCTCCCTTCCCAGCCACTGTAGCTGTTACACTAACAGGCACATGGCCAAGGAATTTGGTATTGGGGTGGGCCAGGCATAATTGTGAATGAACTCCCCATCAGGACCACTTTACTTTTGAATGACAGCACATGACAGTGGGCACATCCATAGTGATATTGTCAAGAAGAGCCTGCCAGAAGCAGAATATCCAGACAAGCTGGTGCATGATTGCAGGTGCCAATGCGAGGCCAGGTGGGCTATTTAAACCAGGTTGACGCATAAAATCATTGCTGTCTGATCTACAGCATTCCCCATGTGTTATCTGCTATCTGAATCTGTTCTGGTGTATTACCTGGCTTGCCTTTGACTATTCATGCTGTCTGCCTGCATCTGACCCTGGCCTGTCTTGACGTTGCATCTGCCTGCTCCTCTGGTCTTTCTGCCGCCTGCCTGATACCGACCTGGCTTGTTCCGGTGACCCTGCTCCTGCCTCCTCTCCAATATACCTGTCTGTGTATGACTCGGCTTGTCTGACCCTTCTAAGTTCCAGTCCTGTTGGTTTCTCCTCCCAGTCTTCTGCTATTCCAGTCTGCTGAGCACCCTGCACAGTGCCACCTGGAATTCCGGACTGACTTCCTTGCTGTTGATCCTGTCAGACACTCGTGCTACTCTACACTACTGTGCCTCCTGTTTACTTTATCAGGGGCCTTGAGTCAGAGGCATAAGATAGGCCTTCCACTGCAGGTCGGGCTCATCTACTAGGTATGTGACAGTATCAAAAAGCCATGTCTGAGCCCGAACGAGGAGCCGCTCCTATGGAGGAACTATGTCAAAATCTGGCAGGCCTAACACAGGCTGTTAAGAATCTTCAGGAAGGCTATATCCGATTGGGAAAATGTGTCCTAGCACTATCATCTCGAGCCAGCACCCAGAAGTCCCCGCATACCTCTGCTTCTTCTGCCAGTACAGCCTTTCTCCTACAGTAGTTATGTTCCCTCCTGAACCAAGAGTTCCCACACCTGAAAAGTGTTCTGGAGAATGCAGTAAGTTCAGGGCATTCCGCAACGCATGCAAACTATGTTTTGCTCTGCAGCCATGTACCTTTTCCCTAGAAGCCAGGGAGCTTCGTAATCTCTTTGCTGGGCACACAGCCTCTGTGAAAAGAAAGCAGAAGTTTTAACCTGACTACCTTTTTTGATGCCATGGCCCAGCTGTATGAAGACCTCAGCTTTCCGCAACCACGGAAGCTGCACTGCATATGCTACAGCAAGGATGCAAGGCAGTGGAAGACTATGTCGCTGAGTTCAGGTGTTTGAGTACGGACAATTACTGGAATGATGCTGTCCTCTGCTGCTAGTTCTGTATGAGGCTGTGTGATCCTCCAAAAGATGAGCTGGCCCGACTTGGGATACCCCAAACCCTGGATGCACTTGTCAACCTGTCAATGCAGATTGACCGGCGTCTGAGGGAGCGAAGATCGGAGAGGGCAACAAGACCTTCCCGTCCTACCCGGATGTTACCCAGAGTCCCCAGTTTCTCTCATCCGGCTCCTCCAGTTCAGCCAGCTCCCGCACCTGATATGTCTGAACTCATGAAACTGGGGGTGCGCCATCCTTCACTTACAGTGAAGAACACCGGCGTCGCCGGCAGAATAACCTATGTCTGTATTGTGGAGAACCTGGACATTACGTCCAAATCTGTCCTGCCCAGCTTCGTAAGTGTCTGTCAATTTCCTCTGATCATGCATCTGCTTTGGCCAACATTTCTTTTCACCTTGATCTTCCTACCTTGTTGCAGCTTCCAGGAAGGGATTTACAGGTTTCCACCATTATTGACTCCGGAGCCTGTAGCTGCTTTATGGATTTGTCTTTTTAGGCAAACATCGGATTCCCTTACAACTCAGGGCCCAAGGACTTTCTATACATCTGGCCGATGGATCTGCTATTAAGTCTGGTCCAGTTACACAGGAAACCACTCCACTAGCTGACACCTTGCCAGTTTACACCAGGAGCTATTAGGCTTAGATATAATCATCTCACCCTTGTTCCTAGTCATTCTTGGCATGCCGTGGTTGCAGGCCCACAACCCTCATATCAATTGGGCCACGGGAGAGATCATGTTTCCCTCTTCATATTGTCATCAGTTCTGTCTCTAGAAAATGCCTGTGAACCATCTTCTCTGTTGTGCCTGGACACTGAGATATGCCAATCTGTCCCAAAAGCTTATCGTGACTTTATGGACGTTTTCAATAAAAAGGGAGCAGAGACTCTTCCGCCCCACCGGGCTTGTGATTGTCCTAGTAAGCTCCTTCCAGGAGCCAAAGTTTCTTTTGGGAGAATCTTCCCTTTAACAGAATTGGAGCTGGGAACATTGAAGGAATACATTAACAAGAATCTGGAAAAGGGTTTCATCCGCCCATCCACCTCCCCAGCAGGAGTAGGCATCTTTTTTATAAGAAAGAAAGATCACACCCTACGGCCTTGCATTAACTACCGTGAGCTTAACAAAATCACCATTAAGAATTGCTACCCTCTTCCCCTGGTGCCCAAACTATTTCAAAGACTGGGAGATGCTACTATTTTCACCTGTCAGGGCTGGGCTCAGCCCTTCCTTTCTCTCCACAATGACTCCCCTGTTGATGATAGCCTGCTTGTCAGTTCTGCCGACTTAAGCCATCCAGCCCAGATGATCTATCTCTGTGTTCACCTTGGTCACATCTCTAGAGACGCTCTCCTGTGTACCTGTTAAAGACTTGCTTGGCTGACATTCCTTCTGGATCCAGATCCTGCTTGCTGTTCTAGTACGCTCATCTCTGGCTCCCTGACGTTTTGGCTTGTCCGACTCTTCCGGATCCTGAACGCTGGCTATTTTTTTACTACATTTAACGCAGAGGGTTTCTCAACCAGGTTGAGATATACTTTGAGATGCTGCCCCAGGCATTTCCCGTGAACAGAAGCAAAGTAGGTTTCATAATATCTTTGCTTTCTGAGAAAGCTTTGGCCTGGGCAAACCCTCTATGGGAGATGCAAAAACTTGTCTTGAGTTACCCAAAGTTTGTGGCTTCTTTTAAAAGAGTATTTGATGTTCCTGCACGCTCCGCTTCTGCTGCCAAGTGCCTCATGTTCATCAAACAGAGTATGAGAACTGTTGCCGATTACGCCATGGAATTCCGTACTCTGGCAGCAGAGGTTGCTTGGAACAATGAGGCCCTAATGGCTGCTTTCTCTCATGGTCTCTCGGATGCCATCAAGGATGAGATAGCAGCCTGAGATATAGAAACTGAGCTGGAGAAGTTGATCAGGTTTGCCAACCTCATTGACTCCAGACTCAGTGTAAGACTTCATTTTAAGGAGCGCTTGCCAAACTTTGCAGTCCCACCCTTGCCTCCTTCACCTCTCATGCCTCCTGGTACCGTGTCGGTCTGTGAAAATGAACCCATGCACTTGGGCTTCACACGTCTCTCTGTGGATGACAGAACCCTTAGGAGCAGGGAGAGATTATGGCCAGGCAGGTCACTTTTTGAAGTCTTGTCCTACCCCTCCAGGGAATATCCGAACCTTGAGGTCCTGTCACAGACAGACCTTTTAGGTGGCGTTGTTTCGTCCCCAGTTATCCAGAAGGATAAGCCCCCGATTTCGGTTAACCATTCTTGGGCTTAAGTCGTCCGTCGAGATACAGGCTCTAATTGACTCTGGGGCTGCAGGCCTGTTCATTGATGCTGCCTTTGTATCCAATTCTAATTTATTTCCTCACCTAAGTTTCTGCTGGTTATTGGTTATCCTTGGTTACAGAGGCACAACCCCTCTTTTGATCCATGCTGAGGTTCTCTCCTAGTCGCCACAATGCAGTAAGACATGCTTCCAGAAGGGAGCCAAGGTTCTGTGCACCTCTTCACTCTCCTCCCTGTCGGAGGAGTACTGTGATTTTAGATATGTCTTTGACAAAGGTCAAGCCGGTAGCTTGCCTCCAAACCGATGGTATTATTGCACAATTGACCTTCAACCTGGTGCCATACCCTCTCGTGGCTGGGTTTACCCTTGGTCAGTCCTGGAGGATAGGGCCATGGAGGAGTATGTTGCAGAGGTCCTCGAGGTTTCATCTGCAAATCCTCGTCTCCTGCTGGTGCTGGTTTCTTCTTTGTGAAGAAGAGCAGTGAACTGAGACCTTGTATTGATTATAGCGATCTCAATCATTTCACAAGTTATTTGACCACCTCAAGGAAGCAACGGTTTTCACAAAGCTTGATTTGAGAGGGGCATACAATCTCATGAGGATTAAGGAGGGAGATGAGGTGGAAAAATGCATTTAATACCAGAACAGGCCATTATGAGTACCTTGTAACGCCTTTTGGCCTTTGTAACGCCCCAGCAGTTTTTCAGGAATTTATTAACGGTGTCCTCTGAGATTTGTTGCAATTATGTGTGGTGGTTTATCTCGACAATATTCTCATATTTTCCAAGTCCCTGGAGAGCTACCACACAGATATCTGCCGTGTGCTTTAGAAACTGAGAGAACAATCTCTATTGTAAATTGGAGAAGTTCGAATTCCATTGTGAAAAAGGTTAAATTCCTGGGTTATGTCATTTCCACTGCTGGTTTTTTGATGGACCCAGAGAAACTTTCAGCAGTCCTACAGTGGCCTCGACCCATGGGTTTATGTCCTCTGCAGCGTTTTCTTGGCTTTGCTAACTATTATCGAAAGTTTATTCATAACTTCTCGTCTCTGGTCAAGTCCCTCACTGATATGACCAGAAAGGACGTTAACCCACAGAGTTGGTCTCCGAAGTCCATTTAGGCCTTTGAGAGTCTCAAGGCTGCCTTTGTTTCTGCTCCTGTGTTGGTACATCCTGATCCTACTGTATGTTACTTTTTATCCTTGAAGTTGATGCTTCTGAGACTGGAGTTGGCGCCCTTCTGTCTCAACGTCCTACCTTTTGAGAGCGCTATCCATCCTTATGGCTACTTTTCCAAAAAAATTGTCACCTGTGGAGTGCAATTATGAGATTGCTGACAGAGAGCTGTTAGCGATCATTTTAGCCCTGAAAGAATGGAGACATCTCCTCGGAGGTACCACTGTGCCGGTTCTCATTCTTACTGACCATAAGAATCTCACATTCTTGTCTGAGGCTAAATGTCTCTCTCCCAAAAGGGAGCGATGGGGTCTTTTCTTGCCTAGTTTCAATTACATTGTCTCATTATTACCCGATACTAAGACTGTAAGGCACTTTGTCATGACAATTTTCCTCCACTTCCAAGATGGAGTTGGTTCCAGTTCCTGTGATTCCTCCTGATCACATTCTGGCTACGGTTCACACCAGTCTCACTTCTTCTTTGGGTGACACAATTTTTGCCGCTCAGATACATGCTCCTCCTGAGAAACCTTGTGACCACTGCTTTGTCCCAGAGAGTCTCTGTACTGCCGTGCTCCAGACTTGCCATTGTCCAAAGGCTGCTGGCCACCCTGGGAAGAATAAACTCTTTTGGGCCATTTCTCAACAATTCTGGTGGCCTAGTGTATGTGCTAATGTAACCGCCTTTGTAGCTGCCTATTCCATGTGTGCTCAGAGTAAGATTCCACAACACCTTCCAGTGGGCCTCCTACAACCCATACCCAATGGAGAGGGGCCCTGGACCCACCTGTCTATGGATTTCATTCTGGAGTTGGCCCAGGGCAACACAGTTATCCTTATGGTGGTTGACTGTTTCTTTGAAAATGTCCCATTGTATTTCACTTAAGAAGTTGCCTACTTCTAAGGAACTGGCTTCCATTTTTGCTTGGTAGATCTTTCGCTTACATTGGCTACCCAAGGTGATTGTGTCGGACAGGGGTAGTAAGTCTGTGTCCTGGTTCTGGTGAGCCTTTTTTGCACAGTTGGAAATTCAGCTTACGTTCTCCTTTGTGTATCGTCCGCAGTCTAATGGGGCCGCAGAATGAGCCAATCAGTCCTTGGAGCAATTCCTACGTTGCTATATTTCTGACCATCATAAAAACTGGTCAGACCTCTTACTGTGGGTGAAGTTCGCTCACAATAGTGCCTTGAATTCTGCTTTCCGATTGTCCCCGTTTATGGTGAACTATGGTTTCCAACCCTCCATGTTGCCTTACTCGTTTGTTCCACAGAGTATTCCTGCATTAGAGGAGCATCGCCGTGGCCTTTGTTTCACTTGGGTATAAGTCCAGAAGGCTTTGCGACATGCTAATGATAGGTACAAACTCCATGCTGACCACAGACGCCTGCCTTCACCTTCCAACCAGGTTGTGGTCTGGCTGTCATCTCCCAGCCTCTGACTTGGTGTTCCCTCTCTGAAGTTCACACCTTGGTTTATTGGGCCTTTCCGTATTCTTCGTAGGATTAACCCAGTGGATTACGCGTTAGACCTTCGTTCTCATATGAGTATCTCGAATGTATTTCATGTCTCCTTATTAACACCTTGGGTCTGCAACCGCTTTACCACCTCCGTGCCTCGTCCTCACCCTGTACAGGTTGGGAACCATGAGGAGTATGAAGTACAGTACATTGTTGACTCCCATAGGTTCCTTGGATGCATACAGTACCTGGTGCATTGGAAAGGGTATGGTCCAGGGGAACACTCTTGGGTCTCATCCTTGGACGTACATGCCCCTGTCCTCCTCTGTGATTTCCATAGAAATTTTCCCCTCAAGTCTGGTGGTCCTCTGAGGGGTCATTGAGGAGAGGGCACTGTCAGGGCTGGGCTCAGTCCTTCCTTCTCAACTTTCGGCTTGTTGCACGCTCCTTTCTCTCCACAGTGACTCACCTGTTGATGATATCCTGCTGGTCAGTCCTGCCTACTTAAGCCGTCCAGCCCAGATGATATCTGCCTTCGCCTTAGTCACATCTCTAGAGACGCTCTCCTATATTCCCATTAACGACTTGCTTGGTCGACATTCCTTCTGGCTCAAGATCCTGCTTGCTGTTCTACTACACTCATCTCTGGTTCCCTGACGTTTTGGCTTGTCTGACTATCCGTTCCGGTTCCTAAACTCTGGTTATATTTTGACTACTTTTACGTTTACCTTTTTATTATTATTATTATTATTATTAATAAACAAGTGTGATTTAACTGTACTTCTGTCTCAGTCTGATTCATGGTTTCTGACATCACCAAATGTGATCTCTGAGGGGCCTACAACTTGGGCCACATCAGAGACGGAGATGAGTGGAAGACGGCTTTTCCCACCCGATTCGGGCACTTTGAATATCTGGTGATGCCCTTCGGGTTGTGTAACGCTCCTGCTATCTTCCAGTACTTTGTCAATGATATCTTTCTAGATTACCTGGATCTGTTCGTCATCGTCTATCAAGACGATATCCTGATCTTTTCATCTTCCCTGGACTCTTAGCATGCCAGCATGTCAAATGCACATTGGCTCGGCTCTGGCATCATGGCATGTATGCAAAGCCTGAAAAGTGAGAGCTTGAGCAGCAAAGTATCCCATTTCTTAGACTAATCATCTCAATTAAAGGACTCAAGATCAACCCTCAAAAAATCACTGCAATCCTAAACTGGCTTGTCCCTGTGGATAAGAAAGGAATCCAACGCTTTGTAGGATTTGCTAATTTCTATCGATAATTTATTAAAGGGTTTTCAGCCATCATCGATCCCATTACTCAGTAAACCAAACAGGGCATCCGTTTCCATTGGTCCTCGGATGCTCAGGTTGGCTTTGAAACCCTTAAAAGACTGTTCACCTCTGTCTCTGTCTTAAAGCATCCTGACTAGAGGTCGACCGATATATCGGTCGGCCGATATATCAGCCGATATTTGTCATTTTTTAATTATTCGGCATTGGCCGATTGTGCTGACAAAAAGGCCAATTATATGTTCAGCCCGACTTACAAAAGACTTCTGTAATAGAAGTCAATGTAAGTTGCCTGAAGTTTATCAGTGAAGCGACTTTCCTCCTCTCTGGGCAGTCTGCCAAGAAAAGATCAAAGGGATACAATGTTTCTTCTTCAATGGACTGAACTTCCTGTGTAGGAGTTCTCAGTTTAACCATTTAAAGACTAAATCTTTTCTGACACTTGTTGCTTACAAGTAAAAATCCTGTATTTTCTGCTAGAAAATCACTTAGAACCCCCAAAAATTATATATATATTTTTAGCATAGGCCCTAGGGAATAAAATAGCGGTTGTTGCAATATTTTATGTGACGCGGTATTTGCTTAGAGGTCTTTCAAACGCTTTTTGTTTGGAAAAAATACACCGATTTAAAAAAAAAAAACGAAAACAGTAAAGTTAGCCCTTTTTTTTTCCATCCAAAAGTTTTGAGTACCTGTTTTTGTGTATTTAATATATAGTTGTTTTTGTTTTTGTTTTTTGTTTATTGGATTTAAAGACTTTTATTGAGAACAGAGAAGAGTGTACATCAATTGCTGTACAGGATCTGTAGTACAAGGTATATATAAAAAAGAAATCACAACAAAAAAAACATTGGAACTGGACGAAAAACAAAGTAGCCATCAGTCATGAGTGAATTACAGTCATGGCGATTAATAACTACTGCAAAGAGAGAGGAGTCTCCATTTTCTCTTTTCCAGAGCCTCTAAAAGGGCCTGGAGTGAGGGGAGACAGAAAAGGAGGAGAGGGGTGAGAGGAAAAGAAAGAGGGGATAGATGATAAGGGACCCCCCCAAATGACCCCATTTTGGAAAGTAGACACCCTAAGGAAATTGATAAGTGGCATGTTGAGCCCATTGAATATTTTATTTTTTTGCCTCAAGCGATTGAATAATGACAAAAAATATTTTTTTTTTTGTTTTTTACACAAACTTGTCACTAAATGATATATTGCTCACACATGCTATGGGCATATGTGAAATGACACCCCAAAATAAATTCTGCTGCTTCTCCTGAGTACGGGGATACCACATATGTGGGACTTTTTGGGAGCCTAGCCGCGTACGGGGCCCCGAAAACCAAGCACCGCCTTCAGGCTTTCTAAGGGCGTAAATTTTTGATTTCACTTCTCACTACCTATTACAGTTTTGAAGGCCATAAAATGCCAAGATGGCACAAAACCCCCACAAATGACCCCATTTTAGAAAGTAGACACCCCAAGCTATTTGCTGAGAGGCATTTTGAGTCCATGGAATATTTTATATTTTGCCACAAGTTGCGGGAAAATTACAAACTTTAATTTTTTTTTATTTTTTTTTTCACAAAGTTGTCACTAAATGATATATTGCTCACACATGCTATGGGCATATGTGAAATGACACCCCAAAATAAATTCTGCTGCTTCTCCTGAGTACGGGGATACCACATATGTGGGACTTTTTGGGAGCCTAGCCACGTACGGGGCCCCGAAAACCAAGAACCGCTTCAGGTTTTCTAAGGGCGTAAATATTTGACTTCACTCCTCACTACCTATTACAGTTTTGAAGGCCATAAAATGCCAAGATGGCACAAAACCCCCACAAATGACCCCATTTTAGAAAGTAGACACCCCAAGCTATTTGCTGAGAGGCATGTTGAGTCCATGGAATATTTTATATTTTGCCACAAGTTGCGGGAAAATTACAAACTTTTTTTTTTTTTTTTCACAAAGTTGTCACTAAATGATATATTGCTCACGCATGCCATGGGCATATGTGAAATGACACCCCAAAATAAATTCTGCTGCTTCTCCTGAGTACGGGGATACCACATATGTGGGACTTTTTGAGAGCCTAGCCGCGTACGGGGCCCCTAAAACCAAGCACCGCCTTCAGGCTTTCTAAGGGCGTTACAGTTTTGAAGGCCATAAAATGCCAAGATGGCACAAACCCCCCCCCAAATGACTCCATTTTGGAAAGTAGACACCCCTAAATTTAGGGGTACACTAGTGAGACTAGGTAATAAATGGCGGGTGCCCTGAAACTATAAAAAAAATAACTAACCAACCAGCGTCACCTGTAACAGTTATATGGTGATCACTGGTGAAAGGGTTAACTAGGGGGCAATCAGGGGGCTTTATGCGGTAGTATATGGGGGTCCCTGGCGCTATAAAAAGCTGCGGCGAACCTAAATACCTACCTGCCTAACTAGCGTCACCTGTGACACTAATACAGTGATCAGAAAAACGATCGCTTATTAGGCTGGGTTCACACTGGAGCGATGTGGGAATGCCACGAATGCGCGGCGGGTTCCCGCATCACATGCCTCCCGGCGGCAGTTCACACTGCCCTATGCGAACTGCTGGGAGTGTCAGTGAAATGTTAATGACACCCCCAGATCAGTTCGCATATCGCAGTGCGATCTGCAAACTCTGATCGCATGGTGTGAACACCCATGCGATCCGATTCTGCTGCGGACCAAGAAAAGGGTCCCGTGCGAGTTTGCGGCGGGTGCGACACGAATTCAGCCATACTATCTGTATGGCTGAACTCGAATCGCACAGAGATCGGATGTGATTTGCACTGCAGTGCGGTGCGAATCACATCCGTTCTCATAAACCGCTGCAATGTGAACCCAGCCTTAGTGACACTGGCGACGGGGGGTGATCACGGGGTTAAACCTTTATTGGGGGGGTTAGGGGGGTACCTTAGAACTAAAGGGGGCTAACCCTAACTGCCCTAACAGTTATTACAGTCACAAATGACACCCGCCGGGTGATCAGGGAGTTAAACCTTTATTAGGTAATAAATGGCGGGTGCCCTGAAACTATAAAAAAATAACTAACCAACCAGCGTCACCTGTAACAGTTATATGGTGATCACTGGTGAAAGGGTTAACTAGGGGGAAATCAGGGGGCTTTATGCGGTAGTATATGGGGGTCCCTGGCGCTATAAAAAGCTGCGGCGAACCTAAATACCTACCTGCCTAACTAGCGTCACCTGTGACACTAATACAGCGATCAGAAAAATGATCGCTTATTAGGCTGGGTTCACACTGGAGCGATGCGGGAACGCCATGAATCCGCGGCGGGTTCCCGCATCGCATGCCTCCCGGCGGCAGTTCACACTGCCCTATGCGAACTGCTGGGAGTGTCAGTGAAATGTTAATGACACCCCCAGATCAGTTCGGATATCGCAGTGCGATCTGCAAACTCGGATCGCATGGTGTGAACACCCATGCGATCCGATTCTGCTGCGGGCCAAAAAAAGGGTCCCGTGCGAATTTGCGGCGGGTGTGGCGGGTGCGACACGAATTCAGCCATACTATCTGTATGGCTGAACTCGAATTGCACAGAGATCGGATGTGATTTGCACTGCAGTGCGGTGCGAATCACATTCGTTCTCATAAACCGCTGCAATGTGAACCCAGCCTTAGTGACACTGGCGAGGGGGGGTGATCACGGGGTTAAACCTTTATTGGGGGGGGTTAGGGGGGCACATTAGAACTAAAGGGGGCTAACCCTAACTGCCCTAACAGTTATTACAGTCACAAATGACACCAATGCAAAAAAAAAAAAAAAGCAATTGGTGTCACTGTGACTGGGGGGGCAGGGGTAATTGGGGGGTGATCGGGGGGTAAAGGGGGGGTGTGAGTGTGCCTGGCATGTTCTACTGTGTAGTGTAGTGCTTGTGCAACTCACCGATGCTCTCTCATCGGTGCCGGAACGAAAAATACCGACACGGAGGAGAGAATACATCACTTCCTCTCCTGTGTTTACATTACAGGAGAGGAAGTGATGTCACGGGACATTTTCATTCGTCGGGAGCGATCGCGAGGGGGTGGCCATGAATGAATGGCCGTCCCCTCGTCCGGGATCGCTCCCGAACGAATACCGACCGCCACAGGCACCGGGCGGGGGCCCGATCGGGCCCCCGACCGGCGGGCAGGCAAGGACGTACATGTAAGCCCTTATGCCTGCCCGTGCCATTCTGTCGACGTACATCGTCGTGCGGCGGTCGGCAAGTGGTTAAAGGTGAAAAAAAATCCAAACCATCATGGCCCTGTGTGAAAAAGTGATTGCCCCCCTTGTTAAAACATACTATAACTGTGGTTGTCCACACCTGAGTTCAATTTCTCTAGCCACACCCAGGCCTGATTATTGCCACACCTGTTCACAATCAAGGCATCACTTAAATAGGAGCTGCTTGACACAGTAAGGTCCACCAGAAGATCCTTAAAAGCTACACATCATGCCGAGACCCAAAGAAATTCAGGAACAATTGAGAAAGAAAGTAATTGAGATCTATCAGTCTGGAAAGGGTTATAAAGCCATTTCCAAAGCTTTGGGAATCCAGCGAACCACAGTGAGAGCCATTATCCACAAATGGCGAAGACATGGAACAGTGGTGAACCTTCCCAGGAGTGGCCGGCCGCCCAAAATTACCCCAAGAGCGCAGCGACGACTCATCCAAGAGGTCACAAAAGACCCCACAACAACGTCCAAGGAACTGCAGGCCTCACTTGCCTCAGTTAAGGTCAGCGTTCATGCCTCCACCATCAGGAAAAGACTGGGCAAAAATGGCCTGCATGGCAGAGTTCCAAGGAGAAAACCACTGCTGAGCAAAAAGAACATCAAAGCTCGTCTCAATTTCTCCACAACACATCTTGATGATCCCCAAGACTTTTGGGACAACATTCTGTGGACCGATGAGACAAAAGTGGAACTCTTTGGAAGGTGTGTGTCCAAGTATATCTGGCGTAGAAGGAACACTGCATTTCATAAAAAGAACATTATACCAACAGTAAAATATGGTGGTGGTAGTGTGATGGTCTGGGGCTGTTTTGCTGCTTCAGGACCTGGAAGACTTGCCGTGATAAAAGGAACTATGAATTCTGCTGTCTACCAAGAGATCCTGAAGGAGAATGTCCGACCATCTGTTCGTGTACTCAAGCTGAAACGAACTTGGGTTCTGCAGCAGGACAATGATCCTAAACACACCAGCAAGTCCACCACCGAATGGCTGAAGAAAAACAAAATGAAGACTTTGGAGTGGCCTAGCCAAAGTCCTGACCTAAATCCTATTGAGATGTTGTGGTATGACCTTAAAAAGGCCGTTCATGCTCGAAAACCCTCTAATGTAACTGAATTAGGACAATTCTGCAAAGATGAGTGGGCCAAAATTCCTCCAGGACGCTGTAAAAGCCTCATTGCACGTTATCGCAAACGCTTGGTTACAGTTATTGCTGCTAAGGGTGGCCCAACCAGTTATTAGGTTTAGGGGGCAATCACTTTTTCACACAGGGCCATGATGGTTTGGATTTTTTTTCACCTTTAATAATAAACACCTTCATTTACAAATTGCATTTTGTGTTTACTTGTGTTGTCCTTGATTATTGTTTAAATTGGTTTGATGTTCCGAAACACTTAAGTGTGACAAACATGCAAAGGAACAGGAAATGAGGAAGGGGGCAAACACTTTTTCACACCACTGTATATCTTTGGGGTTTGTTAGTTTATGGCCCTTTTGGTTCAAGAGAAATGGGATCCTGTTCTGCGCTGCTCTCTTTTTGTACTGTTGGGCAAGGTGTTTCCCAGCTTTATTGCCTTGGGAGTACCAGGTGAGTCGGAGGCGTCTGAGATAAAAATAGTAGTTTTTATGAAGAAAGGAGCTAAGGTCATTCCTTAGATCGCTAAGCTCTTTTGCAACTGTTGGGGTGGGGTTACATTTGTTTATGGATTCAAGATTGTGAATTTTTTTTAAAAGGAATTAATCGTGGCGGTTTTCTTTTTCTTCTCCTGGGCGCCCAGTTTGAGACAGATTCCGCGGATAACCGCCTTGTGGGCATTCCAAAGCGTAGTTGGGTTAGAGATAGAGCCAGTATTGGAATCAAAGAAAGAGGAGATCTCGGACCGGATCTATTCTTGAGTCTCCGGCACACTAAGAAGTGCAGCGTTTAAACGCCAAAGTGTATGTCTGGAGGGGGGTGGGGAGGTGGTGATAGTAATGGAAACCGGAGCGTGGTCTGACCAAGTGATGAGGCCAACATTGGCTTTACTGATTTTCTGGAGTAGAGTTTTGGAGACCAATAACAGATCAATCCAAGAGTGTGATTTCTGGGCATGAGAATAGAAAAAGTAATCCCTCTTTGGTACCATGAAGACATCTCCATGGGTCATGGAGGTCTTCTTGCGAGGCCACTGAGGATAGAACAGTATCATACAAATCATAGTTTATATTGGACGTGTCCATCTGGTTCATCTGGTCCATCTATGACTTCATTAAAGTCCCCACAGAGCAACAGGTGCTCTTTGGGGTAGAATTGAATTTTACACATTATGGACCTATAGAAATCTTTTTGACCAGTATTAGGGGCATAGATATTCACTATGACCAGTGGGTGGTTATTGAATGTAGCCGAGAGGATTAAATACCTGCCTGCTGGGTCTTTTTTCGATGTGAGTGAGAGAAAAAGTTATGGATGAACGTACTCCGATCATCACTCCTCTCGTTTTCTTGTCAGCACGTGCATGAAAGCAATGGGGGAATAGCTTATGAGAACACTGTGGGGGATTGGGGTCAGGAAAGTGCGTTTCCTGTACACACAGTATATCCGCCTTTTGGGTAATGGCTTCCCGCCAAAGTAGTGATCTTTTGAATGGGGCTGTTGAGGCCTTTGGCATTCAAAGACACAATTGGGAGAGACATCTCTTTTTGAGACAGGGGCCCGATAGTATTGTCCGCTGTGGTACCGAGAGAGATACACTCCTATGTGGAGGGGGAGGAGAGGAGGAGGATAAGGCTGTCAGAGCAAAAGTGTAGCTGAAAAGGATATAGTAGTTGGTGAAAGTTTGGGTACAATGTGGTGTGTGATCAGGTCAGGCCGGATCCGTAAGATGGCCTGAGCCAATCACACAGGTTAAGAAACGAATACAACAAGTACGCTTAAGTGAACTAATAATGAGTAATTTGAAGATAATGATAGGATGTTTAGCCCTTTAACTAGAGAACTTGAACTAGTGGATGTGCGTAGCACATTAAAGAAAGTGGACCGTGGAAGGGATATCTTATCGGCTTCCACTCCTCCACAGCATCATTGTTTAAATGTTATATAACAGAATGAAAATAACCAGCATCAAATAGGTACAATATCTAGCAAAAAAGTCTATAACGGATATTACGTGTTACCTATTGGCGGTGGACATGTTACAGTTAAGTGAGAGCATGGGAGTCCCAGGGGGTGGTAATTCTGGATGATGGCCTCGCACTTGGAGTGGTGGGAGGAGGTGCTTGGGTGATCAAGCCCTAGTTGTGGAGTTGCTTGAGGCCTTCCTTCGGAGACATAATGGCGACCTGTTGATTGCGATATGTCACTAAGAGCTTTGTGGGATGGCCCCATTTGTAAACAATTTTACATTCGGTTAGTATAGAGGTAACCGGGGCGAAAGCCCTGCGTGTCTGAGCAGTGGTTGCAGATATGTCATTGAAAAGCAACACTTTGTTGAAAGGATCTGGCAGCGATCGCAAGGATCTCGCTGTGTGCATAATTTCCTCCTTAACATGAAAAAAGTGCACTCTTGCTAGTATGTTTCTGGGTAAAGAAGGAGGGAGGTGTTGTGGCTTGTGTATTCTATGCGCATGGTCTATGAGCATGTCCTGCGTTGTTAGCGATGGGACAAGTTTGCAGAATAACTGGTGCAGGTACGGTATTATGTCCGTTGTTGCCAGGGATTCTGAGACCCCCCTTATTTTTATGTTATTCCTTTGTGAGCGATCTTCAAGGTCTGCGACTTTTAGGCGGAGTTGGATGATCGCTGCGGCTTGCTCGTCCTGTATGTCTACCATTGTGTTATGCGCGCTAGTGGCTTCAGAGAGATGTTGTTCAATATGTTCTGTGCGCTGCTCTAAAGAGTTAACTGATTCTTGGATTTGGTTTACAGATATTTTAAGCTCCCTGTGTAGCTCAGCTTGTAGGGACATAAGCATGGCTTTAATGGAGTGCTCAGATGCTGGATTATCTGTTGTTGGGAAAGCAGCAAGTGACTGTGCAGATGTTTGGGCTGTGGAGGGACTACAGGTCCCAGCGCCATGCTGCTTCTTAGAGGGAGGCTGTTTGTCAGGGGATGGTGCAGGGAAGTCAGCTAGCCTCTTACCTCTATCTCCTGGGGACATGGCATGATTGTCAATCTGATCCATGGTGTCCAGCTGCTCAGGGAGTACAAGTGGATCAACTTTCTGTGTGCTCGGCGGATCCTCTGGGCTTCCTCGTTCCCGGTCGGTGCCATCTTGCAGCACCTGCCGTGGCGGCTTCATGTAGAAGTCTAAGAGCCTGCGGGATCCCTTTAGCTTTTTTCCGGGACATAGTCCGGGGGATGTCCCGCTGCTGTGTCCTCCATTTAGGAGGTTATTTGGCTGTTTGAAAGCTGCTGGCAACGCTCGTCTGGGCTGTGGAGGAGCGGAGCAGTTGGTTCAGGCGGCCATCCTCACCAGCGGCCAGGCCACGCCCTGTTTTTTTTAATCTAAATTATACATACAAGTGAACTGATTGGAGGTTTGTTTTGTTTAATAAATGTTTAAATGTAAGACATTTTCTGTATCACTTATTACTGAAGGCTGCTTTCACACTGGAGCAGGCAGGCGTTGACTGTAAAACGCTGCTAGTTTTAGCAGCGCTTTACCGTTATTTTAGCGGCGCTATTCGGCTGCTAGCGGGGCACTTATAATCTAGCTAGTGGCCGAGGAAGGGATTAAATACGCTTGTGAAGCGATGCTGCCAAATCGCATTGCATGCGCTTCGGCAGTGTTGCCCATTCATTTCAATGGGCAGGAGTGGTGGAGGAGCGGTTTACACCGCTCCAAAGATGCTGCTTGCAGGATTTTTTTTAACGTCCTGCCAGCGCATCTCCTCAGTGTGAAAGCACTCAGGCTTTCACACTGAGACTGCAGGGGAGCCGTTTTGGAGGCAATTTACAGGCACTATTTTTAGCCCAAAAGCGCCTGAAAAACGCCCCAGCGTGAAAGGTGTCTAACTTAGATTTTATGAGATGAAAGGAAAAAAAAAAAATCGGCCTAACATATCGGCTCAAAAAAATCGGCATCATACATCGGCCGCCGCGATTTCTAAATATCGGCATTGGCCAGAGAAAAACTCATATTGGTCGATCTCTAATCCTGACTCTACTCTGCCATTTGTCCTGGAAGTTGATGCCTCAGAAATTTCTGTGGGAGCAGTACTTTCCCAGTGGCAGGGGACCAGAGCCCTGTTGCGCTCAGTTGCCTCCTTCTCCCATAAATTATCAGCAGCAGAGAGGAACTATGACGTGGGAGACCGAAAACTGCTGGCAATAAAGTCCGCCCTGGAGGAATGGTGGTACCTGTTAGAAGGGGCAGCCTATCCAATCCTGATCTATACAGATCATAAGAATCTGGGGTATCTAGGATCTGCAAAGAGATTAAGGCCATGTCAAGCCAGGTGGGCATTATTTTTCTACAGATTTTCTTTCCATGTCACCTACTGGACTGGCTCAAAAAACACGAAACCTGACGCATTGTCTGTGATGTTCCATAAATCTAAAGAAATCGCTCCCCCGGACACCATCCGATCTCCAGGAAACTTTCTTTTGGTACATGATTTGTTCTCACGAATCAAACAGTTACAGGCAAGAGAGGGTCTATTCTGGTACAGAAACAAGATCTTCATGCCTGAGAATCTATGGGTCACTATACTGGAACTTTGTCATGACCATGTACTGGCTGGACATTTTGGCATAACCAAAACTGCTGATCTTGTGCAACACACATTTTGGTGGCATCAAGTAGCTGGAGATTGCAAAAGATACATGGAATCCTGCACTACCTGCATTCAAAGCAAAAATAGTAGAACCAAGGCCTGGGGAGTTGTTAAATCCATTACCTGTCCCAGAGAGACTGTGAAAAATGTTATCCATAGACTTTATTGTAGAACTGCCTCCTGCAGAGGGTCATACCACCATCTTTGTGGTGGTGGACTGACTGTCCAAAATGGCTCACTTCATCCCAATGAGAGGAACACCCTCAGCTCCTGAGACAGTGCAAGTCTTTATCAGAGAGATCGTCACACTTCATGGAAGTACCAGCTAATATTGTCTCGGATTGGGGAGTACAATTCCCTTGTGTGACTGTGTGAGTCTCCTGGAATAAAATTATCCTTCTCCTCTGTCTACCATCCACAGACAAATGGGCAAAGAGAGAGGACCAACCATACCCTTGAGCAATACTTGCGCTGTTTCTCCTCATTTTCCCAAGATGATTGGATCTCCCTGCTTCCGTTGGCCGAGAGTGCCTACAACAACTCAACCCATTCTGCCATTAAACAAACTCAGTTTTTTGCCAATTACTGCTTGCACCCATAATTTTTGCCCAGTACCATCCCAGAATGCTCAGTACCCACTGTCCTTGAGACTATAAATTTCTTCAGTTCCAATAACAAATTATTACAGGAAACCATGACAAAAACGCAGAAACATAACCAATACATCTTTTACAGATCTCAGAGATCCCACCTGAAAAATTGGCCTGGTTGGGTATCCGGAGGCTGCCCTTTGGGGGGGGGGGGGCAATGTCAGGAAAAACCTCCCAGAAACAGAAGATGTGGACAAGCTGGTGCACAATTGTGTGTGCCAATTACACGAGCATTGGAGTGAGCCCAGTCCCTGACGCCAGGCGCACTATTTAAACCAGGCTGACACACAGAAGCATTGCTGTCAGATCTACAGCGTTTCCACTGTGTTATCTGCTATCCGAATCCGTTCCTGTGTATTATCCGTTTTACCTTTGACTATTCCTGATGTCTGCCTGCATCTGACCCTGGCTTGTCCTGATGTTGCATCTGCCTGCTCCTCTGGACTTTCTGCCTCATACCGCCCCAGCTAGTGACCCTGTTCCTACCTCTACCTTGTCTCCAATATACCTGTCTGTGTATGACCCGGCTTGTCTGACCCTTCTGAGTTTCAGTCCTGTGGGTTACTCCTCCCAGTCTGCTTGCTTTAAGTCCTGGCTTACCTCTTAATTCGTGTTGAATTTGTTGCTGCCATAGCAACAGATTCCTAAAGTGGCAATAGTAAGAACAACCTGAATTTGGTGCACATGTCTGTATACAGACATACCCATACAGGTAGACATGCTTGCCTAAATTAGGCAGCAGTAGGTCTTGGGGAACCATCTCCAGAAAACTGCAGTTAGGGCTGTTTTGAATTCTCCTTATTGTGTCTCTCTTGTACAATAAAGAGCCTGCCTGTGTGTAAGTATTGTTTGCCTTTTAGTTCTGTTTTAACATGCTCCTGTGCATGCAGTCCTGAAATCATAATTTCTTTTCTGTATAGTCCTGGATTCTCCTGAAGTGGGTGGGAGAATTTACACGTATAAAGAGAAGGAACTATTGAGGAGGTAGAGGGAGAAAAGTTGCATTGATTTATACTTGCAGTCCATATTCTATAAGAGAAGGCATCTTTGTCATCCTTTTAATTGTACCCTCACTTTGTTCACCTTTTGTGGGCCAATAGCTATGGGGCAATTTAGCCCTAAAAGTGTCTTTGCTCTTGAACAATGAAAACATAAGTATGAAATCCTCAATTGTTATGTTGCATTTTATGTTGCATTCAGCTTTTAGTGTTTATTCTTATTGACATTTCAAAGACCTATGTTTAAATGTAAAAAAAAACTGAAATAAAAAATGTTTTGCATTATATGATAGGGACCAATTTTTTTTTTGTATAATATGACATTGGGACATGCAGATCAGAAGCTCCAGGAGTGGGAATGAGAAACAGGGCAAAGGTTACATTTGCAAACTTGATTGATTGTCCTGGTTATATTAAAAGAGCTAAGGTGTGTTAGAATGCATTTACTCTCAAAGTCATGCTTTGGAGTGAACACCACATTAGTCAAGCTAGTTAAAGTGGAGGGCCACCCTGAAAAAAAAAATACATAAAAAATTAGAAAAAAATCCTAAAAAAATATGATTTTTTTTTTTTAACTTACGAGAAATGCCTGTTGCTAGGCACATCATCCTAATCTGCCTCTTCCTCCTCCGCGGAGATCTTCTTTCTTCTCTCCTCCGTGCAGCGTCTTCTGGGTAATGGGTCGTGCTGTGTTCTGGGAACTGTGTGTCCCAGAACACAGCGCGTCCCATTCACAAAGAGCTGCGCGACTCGCACATGCGCAGTAGGAAACGGGCAGTGAAGCCGCAAGGCTTCACTGCCTGTTTCCCTTAGCCAAAATGGCGGCGCCGGGACCCGAGATTGAGGGACGAGTCAGCCTCGGGCGGCCGACATCGCGGGCGCCCTGGACAGGTAAGTGTGCTTATTAAAAGTCAGCAACTACAGTGTTTGCAGCTGCTGACTTTTATTTTTATTTTTTTTTAATCGGCCCGCCTTTTTAATGTGTATCATGTTTACCTTGCAAAACAATGGTGATTATGCAGTATAGCTTGGATTGAGCTATCTATATCAGTGTTGATGGTATGTATTTGTGTATAGTCCTGTGTGGCAGAGGACTCTAAGTAAAAAAAGGTGTTTTTACTACTAGGACAATAACCTATTACTCACGTTTTCAGGATTCGGGTTGCAGTATTCTGAATATTTCAGGTATTTTTGCCTGGAGAATTCATGGATTTTACACTGAAATGTCACTTGTGTTCCAGACATTTGGGAGCCATTGGTCATGTTTATTCTACTCTGTGTGATAGGGCATCGTGTGAGTGTGATAGGTAGGCCAGTCTAATGCAAATCAGGTCATATTCTAAGCCTTTTGACAAATCAAGTCTGCAATGACATGGAGTTCAATCATTTAGTGTATTTGTTGAGGGTAAACATGCTTCTATGCAACTCTGTGTGGTAAAATGTGCAATGTTTTACTATTCACTTTAGTTGTATAATCATGGGCATTTTGGGTCATATGTATTAATCTCAAGTACAGTCCAGTACTTTAACTTTACTTCTATCATTGTTTTTTGGGTACTTTGTCAATACTGAAGCCATTAGCCACTTTCACCCTCTTTCTGCCCAGACCATTATTCATCTTCTAGTGCTGTCACACTTTGAATGGCAATTACTCAGTCATGCAGTACTGTACCCAAATTATTATTTTTTTTTCTAAGTTTTAAGGCAGATACTGTATCTGGCTGCACTGGTCTAGTGACATTGTACTGCTATGGCAGTGATAAGAGATGATGGCTGGCATCACTGACATACCATGATATCAAACCAGACAGCCATTAAACATGTCACCATATTGACTCATGCAGATAGCAGGTGCAGGCATCATCCCGGTATAACCACTTCAACCTGAGGACGTCATTTGATGTCATACGGGCAGGAAGTGGTTAAAAATTTGAGTTTAAATCGGCTTTAAATTAAGTTGATAACAGATTTACTGTCTGGATCAACAGATGATAAAAGCCTAAAAAAGGCAATGCAGATACCACAGGATGGGTAAACTGTGATATATAATTGCATTTACGTACTTTAATTCAATGTGTTTACGTTTTTCTAAGACACAGTTACTACTTTTACATTATACAATAATGGGAATCTTGGTGAATGAAATTGCAAGTTGGGGTGAGAGAAAACAAACTTCCTTTCCTGTCTTAGGGTGTCTCCACTCTACTGGAGGAGCAACAGACACCTTTGGACAGCTGCATTGTCAATCTGGGGAGACAGTAGTGTTAGGTACACTTAGCATATTTAGATGCTCTTGACTAACATAATAAAGTGGAATTCCAGCTACAATTTTAAGCACTATTTTTGTTTTGTTTTAGGATACAAGTCATTGCAGGCCTGGTTAGAGTTGCAAAGTATCAATCTGATTTGTTACTTTATTTTTTATTTTTTTTACGTTATTAGTTAAAGTGGATGCACATTAATGGACCGCTGCATTCACTTTTTTCTTACATTTAAGTGCTGGGTGCATTTTTCATTGATGACACTGATGTATATTTAATTGAAGACATACCAAGCTTTGCTCATGTTGTAAGAAGGAAAAAAAAAAAAGTAAATGTGACTACAAAGTCTCTATGATACATAGGGAAGTGCACATCATTTTGTTAGTATAAACATACATATTACTTAGGAAACGAGACAGTAGATAGCATTGTATTGTAAAATGACGTTTACTGAAAGTCATACATTCTTTAGAGCATGACGTGGTAACTAAAGGCCTTGCCAGGCACGGCAGGGTAAAGCAGTTTTCTGCAAGTACAGTGCACGACAGATAAAAACTGTGTGTTCTTAATGTCATCATAAAGTATTGGTTCAGACATTACTAAGTAATGAGAACAATTGTACAATTTAGTAGTTGAGTGGCCTTTATCATGCTGGCCGACATAAAACATGAGTGGGAAAAGCCCCAGGGGCAATGCTAGGATTGTGAAAAACTTGGGGCCCCCTTGGGCTCACTGAAAAGAGTAATCCACAACATGCTTAAATTGACATACTGAACAGTGAGTGTAGCCTTTCTGAACAATGAACTGGGCATGATTACATAAAGCCTGAAATTGCTTAATTTGTGAAATTTGTATAGCGAACACACATACCATAGTCCTTGTACCCACAAATCATGCATTAGGGACTGTTTCGCACCATCAGCTGCGCTAAACACGAGTCTGCTGTTGTGTCATGAGGGAATAGTACATTGTTTACTTTTTGATTAGAACTTTATTGAAATGTCAGAAGTGGCATTTCATTAAGTTCTATTGGCTGTAAAGTGTTGCTGTGTGGTGGATTTCAGTGTACCACGCTGCACTGAAAAAAAGTCCTGCCTGCTGTATTGTGAACTGGCCTGTTAGGGATCAACCATGCCCAGCTTAGTTCCAACACACCTGGTGTGGGTGGACCCTAAGCAAACCTGTCAGTCACCTAACAATACCAAATTGAGGTTCCCTGCAAGAGCCATTACACCCACCTCTCTAGCAGCCTGTGTCTCCTACCTACGCTCAGTTTTAGCGCTGCAGCCTGTCACCTTTCATCACCACCTGGATTGTTGGATGCCTGTGTCCCTCATCGTGGGATATGGTTCCATACACGAAGATGCAGCATGTAGGCATAAGATAATGGAACCACTTTGTGAAATAGATGGACAGGCAATTTGGCACTTCCAAGAGTTTTGAATGCTGAAGAGTGTGATGGAGGCTGTTACTGCTGGAATGGAGTGAAGGTAGGACACACAGGCCTTAGGAGTGGAATAGGTATTCTATTGCATGGAAACGTAATTACATTTTTTGTAAACAACTTACAGGGTCACTTTAATTACTATGTCAAAAACCAAAGTCTCACACACATAATCTTCAAGACTAAAAAGCATTTTACAAAAAAAAAAAAAAAAAAAAAAAAAATATATATATATATATATATATATATATATATATATATATATATATATAACTCTACATCTATATTCAGTGTTTGGGAAGTATATATATATATATATATATATATATATATATATATATATATATATATATGCTTCCCAAACACAGAATATAGATGTGGAGTCAACATGTTTAGTCTATGGTAAAGGACAATAGCATAAAAAAAATAAGATCTACTTAGCAACTAGCAGTTGTTGAAACAATGAATATTTTGATATTGTATGGCAGAGCATTGACCATATGAATAATAGAACATATGCTATAGCTGGCAAATGTCAAATTTTATGCTATGAGAAGAGTTCCCAAAAAACAGGGGCTCACCTTCCAAAAGCCTCTCCTGGGTACTGAAAAGCAATTGTGCCTAGTGGCCAGCTAAGGTACAGTTCACATGCTACCGCCTGTACACACGGGGGACAGGTAAGCCTCCTCCTGCTTTGCACCCCTAACCGATCCAGAAGGCATGCCGGTCAACAGTAGTATAACCCACAAACACACACCTTTTTTTAAACTTTATTAATTTACTACTACTTACCTTCTAGGTTCCAGTGGTGTCTAAATGTCCAGCAGTCTTCTCCAGCACAGTAATCCCAAGAGAGGGATCTCTGATTTGGCAGTGAGGATCCTAGCATGTTTATAGTTTTAAGCTCACAGGGAATTTTGTAGTGGTGTTTTTCTAAAGTTCCCGGAGACATCAGTGACTGCAAGATCATTTTTGGAAGTAGCCCAAATATGAGTAATGATGTAATTTTCTTCTAATTTTTTTAAATATAAAATACACCACACATAGCATTATAAACACTGGCAGATGAAGTAAATAACATTGATTATCCTGTTACAATGGCATCTGAAAGTGGGTGGGATATATTAGGCAGCAAGTGAACATATTGTCCCTGATGTTGATGTGCTGAAAGCAGAAAAAAATGGGCAAGTAAAAGGATTTTCGCCTCTTTGATGAGGGCCAACTTGTAATGGCTAGATGACTGGATCAGAGCAACTGCAAAACTGCAGCACTTGTGGGATGTTCCTGAGCTGCAGTGGTCAGCACCTACCAAAAGGGATCCAAGGAAATAAAAGTAAACAAAAAATACCCCCCCCCCCCCCCCCCAAAAAAAAGGGATGTGACTTTAAGGGCAACAATGTGTAATGATAAAAAATCTGTTTTATTCAACAAAATACATATATAGATACATAAATAATTGCAACAATACTCAAGAAGTATAAAAACAGATGGTGATGTTGGTAGGTTCTCCTATAGATCCAGACAGCCCGATGCTTTTCGGGACCAGTTATATCCCTTCATCAGGGGCACTTGTCTGGAAGAGAGTCATACTATATAACAAAAATTCAAGAAAACATTCATGTGTAATACAAACAAGTTCACATAGTCTTTGCTAACAATTGAAAACTAAAACATATAGCGTGGCAAATAACAAAACATACAGCACGCAGCATGTAAAAAGACATACCCATAGCACACAAAACAAGTGTTGACTGTCAGACCAAGAGCAAAAAGCGTCTGCGACCCGAACCGATTGCCAACTTCTCCACGTGGTTCCTCCAGTAATGCAATGTAACAAAAAAAAACTGTGTTCTCTAGATAGATAATGATGGTGTGTCTATGGTCCTATAAGGGCTCCACAAACACCAATCTATAGAAATAGTGTTGGTATTTTTTGAGGCCGATAAGGCTATTACATATGAGACATTAGATATAACATGGACACAATTAATTAAAGGAGAAAACATTGCCCACCTCTAGCTAGGCTTCCACCCCAAGAAAAAAGGGAGGGCAAATTGTAGAGGACCAGACCTCAACTGAAGAGAGGAACACACAAAAGGCACCAATCCGCAAAAAGATCTGGTGAAGAAAAATGACAAAAAAGCATTTTCATAATATAAATGTATATGAGGCTTGTAAAATTAATTCAAAAGGGGAATGGGCTGCCGGACATGATCACCAAGCAAAATGTGCCCACAAAACAACAATTGAAGAAAAAGTTTGAAAGACAAAGCTATATCTTGTGCAGATGAGTG
Organism: Lithobates pipiens; assembly: GCF_037356315.1. NCBI lineage: Eukaryota > Metazoa > Chordata > Amphibia > Anura > Ranidae > Lithobates > Lithobates pipiens. The sequence goes on along the minus strand of NW_027507790.1, from coordinate 164,545,812 downwards.
GTCTCATACAAATATCAACAAGATGCACGTCCGTCTCCACCGTGTGAGCAGCAACAGGACAAGCACATCAAGCGCTGGCATTTAAATGCGCCAGAAACGTAAATGGCGTGTGACATCATCGCGCACAGAGTTGTGCAATTGACACGCGGCCATGGATGCCGCCGTGCGTATGTGCAAAGCCGTGTCGCGAAAAACGTCATTGCGCGCGGCGACGCGCAACAATTACATCAGACATCATCCCTGCAGCGGTGCACAACCGTGCGCAAGGAAATAAAAGTGCCAGATAGGCGACAGTGTCATGGGCAGCCAAGCCTCATTGATCCATGTGTGGAGGAAAGGTGGGTCCATGTTGTCCAATCCAATAGAAAAGCCACTGTAGCTCAAATTGCTTAATAAGTTAATTCTGGATCCAATAGAAAGGTGTCAGAACACACAGTGCATTGCAGTTTGTTGCGTATAGGGCTGCTTATCTGCAGACCAGTCAGGGTGCCAATGCTGACTCATGTCCACATCCAAAAGCACCTACGTTGGGCACGTGAGCACCAGAACTGGACCACATGAGCAATGGGAGATGGTTGCCTGACCTGATTAATACAAGAATTGTTTTAGGAATACAACTATGAGTTTGTGGTGTTCATTTAGCCTCCAAATTCTCCAGATCGCAATTCAATCAATCATCTGTGGGATGTGCTAGAAAAAAAACAGTGCAATCCATGAAAGCCCCACCTTGTAACTTACAGGACTTAAAGGGCTTAGTGCCAGATACCTCAGCATACCTTCAGAGGTCTAGTGGAGTCCATACATTGACAAATTATGGTGGGTGGTCATAAGATTATGGCTGATAGGTGTACATTTGTGTTCAGAAAGACATGGTGCATAATTATGCCTTTTTTTTTTTAACAAATATATTGCTTGAAAATAATAGGTTTTAAGTCACTTGATTTTCTATGCAAATTTCTTTAAAAGTTCATCCTGGCCCTACCCCCTCTTAGCGGGAGCTAGGAGGAGGGAAAAAAAAACATCTAGACTTCAGGAGACCTTTGCAGAAAAACTCCTGATTTGCTTACAATTTGCCTCCATCATCTCTATTTACTGATCTCTTTGACATTAGTTTTCACTTAAACTTTTTTTTTTTTTTTTTCTGTGTGCTTAGTTTGAAATTCCCATAGTTTTGACAGTTTTACACTAATGTTGTGCATCAAACCTGATATTTCAAAACTAAAACTTTTAAGTTGCATTGTGATTGAATTTTGCTACTTTTTTAAATTGTTTTTAACTCTTGCAGATGAAGCTTGGACCACCCTAGTGAAAGGTCAGTCAGTCTTCTAAATTGGCAGCTTGGGGGGAGTTTAAAGGAAGTATGGCATAATGCAGGGACCATAAATAAACATAGTACAAAGGATCCCCGGTGATTACATGTTAAAGCTGTATGAGAGCTAGGTAACACACTGGGGGGATTTGGAGAAGGAACAAAAAAGTTAAGTAAAATAAATAGCTCAGGGAGCAAGGTGACAGAGGTACATTGTTTTTCAGTAGGTTTAAATCGACTGCACACCACCTCATGCAGGCAATAGCGTCCTAGTTCACAAGCTTATTTCCTGTTGTAGAGAAACATATTTACAAACTGGGGAACGTAATGTGCATTTTTTTGTATTACAACAATAAATTAATATAGTTACGGTTATTTGTCACATTAATACAGAAAGTTCAAAGAATATGGTGATGAGTGTAGCTAAAATAACTTAAAACATTAAGCGTAAAGGTTATATAGGCTACCTTCAGGCTATTGGAAACCGTCCCTAGAGTACACTCATATAACCCCACCCACTCTGTGAGACTCAAGTTCTTTGTTAGTGTCCTTAGATGTTGAAACCTATTTTTCTTTTTAAACCTTACAGTTTTTTTTTCTCTGAAGCGTCTATCAAAATCTGAATGCCCTCAGCTATCTAGAGGCTTCCATATCTTTTACACCCTGTTAGGTGCTTGTCTTGGGTTTAGTGCAACATGCATAGTTAGCCTCAGGATGCCATACAAATGCAGGGCTGGGGCCCATTTCTATGATTCCCAGACCCCGACGACCAATTTTGGGGTATGCCCACCTTGATGGGTGAAGCTTGGACATGCAGTAAGCCCAGATTTATGGATCAGCTACACTGATTCTTGGTCTTCAGTGCCTAAAACTCTATGCAATTTTATAGGCAGAAAAATTTGTATTTGTGGTAGCCCTTGCCATTTTGTTGCTGCACTCCTGCTGCCATCTTCTACAGTGACACTGCCTCAGGAACATGGTCATCACCTGAGTTATAGCAGTCCCTGTATCTGTATACGCAAAAACTCATCCATTCATACCTCTATTCTGCTAGTACCCCACTGGTAATCCCCTCAAGTAGCAATGGCAGATCACATGGGAGCTGAACAAAGGGACCCAGAAACAAGTCTAATACTCTACTGGGAAGAATCTTACATTTCAGCTGTCTGCATCCCTGGTGTGAACAATTGACAGGCAGACTCCCTAAGCCTAAACCCTTGGGTGAATATGAAGGTGTGCCCGGTTTGAAAAAAAAAAAGTGACACTTGATGGATTGTTAAAACATTTATTGAAGATGTGTACATGTAAGTAAAGCCAACGTGTTTTGGGGTAACAGCCCCCCCCCCCTTTTCAGGGCTAATATGTAAATACAATAAAAATTGAAACGGGTATACCTAATACATTTCAATGCAAACTACATACATAGTTAAATAACTTAAAAAATGATTTGAAAATGAATATTACAAGTAGAAAGAAAATAATAATAATTATCATAATTAAGAGAGAGAAAAAAATAATACACAAATAAAGAAAAAATTAAATATTGGCTTATGAAGAACCAGGCTATGCATGGATTTTGATATGTGTGGACACTTGATAAGGATAAACAACACATTTTTCAATATGAATGTACAAAGATGAGATGAGTGATATAGAAAACATGGAACCTTATCTTACATATATATAAAACACGTGTAAGCTTTATATTACCCATAAAATATATATCCTAATCTGTATACATGCAGACACATCACAATCATTAGATAAAAGATACTGCCTAGAACCGGGGAATTGGTCTGTGTACCCTGAGATGCTTCAAAATCTCTGTCAATTGTAGGGAAATTGAGTCAAGGACATCCAGGACCCCAGGCTCAACAACAAGCTGAACAAATGTGTGGTCAAAACCAAGGGCCATCTACCCTCCGCAGTGTGTGCTCTGGTGATTCCTTAGCCTCCATTAAAGCTGGATTATGCTTTCCCTCCAATGAAGATTCTCCCTTAACTGTTCCACAAGATAAAGGCTAGGTAGGCTGTGCTCCCAAGTAGAATGGCTGTGGCTGTGGTAGGCTGTGCTCCCAAGTAGAATGCACAGAAGCAAACTGGCCACGCTAGCATGGATGTACAGTATCTCACATAAGTGAGTACACCCCCTCACATTTGTGTAAATATTTTATTATATCTTTTCATGTGACAACACTGAAGAAATGACACTTTGCTACAATGTAAAGTAGAGAGTGTACAGCTTGTATAACAGTGTAAATTTGCTGCCCCCTCAAAATAATGCAACACACAGCCATTAATGTCTAAACCGCAAGGAACAAAAGTGAGTACACCCCTGAGTTCCGCTCAGAATAGTCCTCGCCATTGTCGACCAAAGAATTTGAGTGCACATGCTCAGCATCATATACAGGGGTTGTCTTTGGGAAATAGACATATCAGTGCTGTCAGCATTGCTGCATGGCTGTCGTCTCAGAAGGAAGCCCCTTCTAAAGATGATGCACAAGAACTGCAAACAGTTTGCAGAAGACATACAGACTAAGCACATGGATTACTGGAACCATGTCCCGTGGTCTGATGAGACCAAAATAAACGTATTTGGTTCAGATGGTGTCAAGTGTGTGTGGCAGCAACCAGGTGAGGCGAACAAAGACAAGTGTGTCTTGCCTACAGTCAAGCATGGTGGTGGGTGGGAGTGTCATGGTCTGGGGCTGCAGTTCATTGAGGGTGGATGGCAACGTGTACTGTGACATACTGAAGCAGAGCATGATTCCCTCCCTTCAGAGACTGGGCTGCAGGGCATTATTCCAACATGATAATGATCCCAAACACACCTCCAAGACAACCACTGCCTTGCTAAAGAAGCTGAGGGTAAAGGTGATGGATTGGCCAAGCATGTTTCCAGACCTAAACCCTATTGAGCATCTGTGGGGCATCCTAAAATGGAAAGGGGAGGAGTGCAAGGTCTCTAACATCCACAAGCTCTGTGATGTCATCATGGAGGAGTGGAAGAGGACTCCAGGGGCAACCTGTGAACTTAGGGGTGTATCACTTTTGTTGCCAGTAGTTTATATATTAATGGCTGTGTGTTGAGTTATTTTGAGGGAACAGTAAATTTACACTGTTATACAAGCTGTACACTGACTACTTTACATTGTAGCAAAGTGTATTATTTTTTTTTATTTACAAAAATGTGAGGGGTGTACTCACTTTTGTCACATACTGTACTTCCATGCCCTGGCATGGTCAGTTTAAAATAGAGCAGACGGACTGGCAGAATTACCAGGTATTTCCTACAAAGGAAGCAGTGTAAATAGAGCAGGATACTTTTTAATACAGCATGGTAGCACAGATACGCAATAGAAATATGAAATGTTGGGGTAAAATATCCTTTAAGGGACAGATTTCTGTCTATTTTATTCCAGAAACCTTACAAAGCTTTTCTTCAGGGAGTTAGTCATATATAAGGCTTAATTTGACCCGTGTCACCTTGGGATCTCAACCAATTGCTACATCTATTTTACATTCGCCCCCCCCCCCCCCTCCTTTGAACCAAATAAAGACATTTTTTTTGGCAGATCTCACAAACTCACAAGGTTGTCTTCTTTGTGGCCATTACATCTGTTAGGCATGTTTCGTAGTTGGCAGCTCTTTCTTGTAAAGAGACTCTTTTCTTTTAAAGAGACAAGGCGGTTTTGAAACCAAAATATTCCTTCCTAGTCACAGTCTCTGTTCGCAAGACTTTGCCAGGTGGATCAGACATCTTATCACCACAAGTTACACCCTTAGGGACAGAATTTCTCCTTTCCCTATCAGATCTCTTTCCACCAGGGCTGTTGGTGTTCCTTGGGCTTTTTAGCATAAAGCATCTACTTCCCATATTTGCAAGGCTATCACCTTGTCCTGTGTTCATACAGTCTCCAAGTTTTACCAGGTGGATGTTCAGGCCTCTTCTGAGGTGAGATTCAGCCACAAGGTGTGTCAAAGTGTTATCTGAATGTTTTGTTTGGGTTCTTTAACCCTTGCTTCTTGTGCGTATGTTGGCAGCTCCATTTGTCAGGTTGTTGCCCACATCTCAGTTTATTGCTTGAGTACATCCCATGGTGTATGGATATAAAGTCTTGTACAATTAACATTTTTACTTACCTGTAAATTCCATATCTTGGAGTACAGTACAGGACACAGCCCCCTACCCACTGGAGTTTCACATAGTGGGCATGGTTACATGAGTGCGCTCTAGGAGCAACCCTATCAAGTTATTTGCTAGTGTCTAATCATCTTAAAAGGTAACTCCACTTTTGTGAGGAAAAAATAGCAAATGAAGAAAAAATTATATAGCTTATACAATTTCAACACAAGTCATATTATAATTGAATGTTATTAAAAATTACATTTCCTTTTTTGCAGGACTGTAGTTTTCTGAAAATGTAATGCAATATGGCTACCTGGAGGTGTTCTGTACACAGAGTGTGTACAGACTGCCCCCCCAGAAACATAATGTTCTGCTTGTGTGATTGGCTCACCAATTTTCCCGGAAGTCTGCACTAAGATACAAGTCAGATTTCCGGCATCCCCTGCAACAAAAAATGTCATTTTTGGTGAGATATTGTCAATAGGAAATCACGGCTAAAGGGATGCTGACCCTGCAATTTCCCCCATTAGAGGCCTGCAAGTGCACAGCTAGTTGATAATCATAAAGCCGCTCCTATTAGACTTACTCCGCACAGGGGCACAGAGGAACAGTGATTTCTTCAGAATAACAAATGGTAGGAATCTGCAACAATGTTTGTTAAAATCCTTACAATGTACATAGATCAACCAAAGAGTATTTTTATTTTTTTTTCCAAAAAATAGTGGAGTTACTCTTTAAGTCAAAATTCCAATTTTTTTTTTAGGCAAAATTACCACTTGACTGGAGGGGAAGGAAAAGTAAGGATGAAATTCTTGGTGCCTTCCAAGGACATGTTGGAAAGAGGTGGTCAGATACTTGCTAGTTCCTCTTGTGGGGATCTCTAGAGTTAAAACTTATAATCTCTCATCCTTATCATTTCTTCGTGATTTCACTGACCTGGAACAAGCATTTCTCAATACTAGGGAACATGCACATGTGACTCATCTTATAGTGAATAAAGGATAACAGCCTGGGAGCTTCCAAAATCAAAAAGAAAAGCTTGCTAAAAGTTTTGTAAATCCTTGCTTTATTGTGTGATCTTCAGACTACTGATTAGGTTGGAACCTTTGTGTTCTACAGTAGGTGTAAGCCCCCGTACACACGGTCGGACATTCAGATGGAAAATGTCCGATCGGACCGCGTTGTTGGATAATCCGACTGTGTGCGCTCCATCTGACTTTTTCCGTTGGAATGTCCGACCAACAGAGTTTGAGAGCTGGATATAAAATTTTCCAACAACATGGTCCGATCAGACTTTGTCCGATCGTTTGTAGAGAATTCCGATCGGACAAAGTGCCACGCATGCTCAGATCAAATCACGAAACCAAAGTTATGGCACGGGCAGGCAAAGAATGGCACAGGCAGGCATATTGGCGTACAGGTACGTCCAATCTTTAATGCTGCCCTGCCATTGCAAGCGTGCTGGTCGGGACTCTCGCGATCGTCTCACGGGGCGGCTGAACGAGGAAATGCCATTGTAAACAGCATTTCCCCTATTCTGCCTAGCAACTAGTGACGCTGATCTCTGCTCCATGTGATTGGAGCAGAGATCAGTGCTCACTAAATTAAAGCCCAGCCCCCCACAGTTAGTAACACACCCCTAGGAACACTTAACCCCTACACTGTCACCCAATGGTTAACCCCTTCTCTGCCAGTGCCATTTACACAGGAATCACTGCAATTATATAGCAGTGATTGCTGTATAAATAACAATGGTCCCAAAAATGTCCGATGTGTCTGCCATAATGTCGCAGTCACAAGAAAAATCGCTGATCGCCGCCATTACTAGTAAAAAAAAAAAATATTAATAAAAATGCCATAAAAATATCCCCTATATTGCAAACGCTATAACATTTGTGCAAACCAATCAATAATCGCGTATTGCGATTTTTTTTTACCAAAAATATGTAGAAGAATACGTATCGGCCTAAACTGAAGGAAAAAAATGCTTTTTTATATATATATATTTGCGGTATATTTATTATAACAAACAGTAAAAAATAATGCGTTTTTTTCAAAATTGTCGCTCTATTTTTGCTTATAGCACAAAAAATAAAAACCGCAGGGGTTTTCAAATACCACCAAAAGAAAGCTTTATTTGTGGGAAAAAAAGGACATCAATTTTGTTTGGGAGCCATGTCGCATGACCGCGCAATTGTCAGTTAAAGCGACGCAGTGCCGAATCACAAAAAGTGGTCTGGTCTTTGACCAGCAAAATGGTCCGGGCCTGAAGTGGTTAAGCTGCACTTAGAGAAAATATCACTCTGTGAGTCCAGAAATTTTTTAGACCCCTTTCACACTGGGGCGTTTTTCAGGCACTTTTGGGCTAAAAATAGCTCCTGTAAAGTGCCTGAAAAACGCCTCCCCTGCAGCCCCAGTTTGAGAGCCCAAGTGCTTTCACACTGGGGTGGTGTGCTTGCAGGACGTTAAAAAGAATAATACACTGCTCCTCCACCAGCCCTACCATTGAAATCATCAGCGGCACTTTTAACCCTTTATTTGCCCACTAGCGGGGGTTAAAAGCTTTACTGCTAATGCCCCCCCCCAGCCCAGTGTGAAAGTAGCCTTAGTAACTCTGAATGTGGCTAAACACGGCTTAACCTGCTTAACCTTAACCTTAAAGCAGGATCTTCTAAACATAGGAAAAAGTGATCTTGGAGGTATAAAAGCTGTTTATACTTCCCTCATGATTTCTCCTGTTTGTGGAAAAGCTATATGTGGGAGTGAGGCCTTATGCCCCGTACACACGAGAGGAATTAAGTCTGACAGACCTCCAAAGGAGTTCCGCCGGAGTTCCGCTGGAGTTCCGACGGAGTTCTGGCGGACTTTTCGACCGAACGGACTTGACCACACACCATCACACCAAACTCCGACGGAGTCGAACGTGATGACGTACGACTGGATTCGACGTAGGAAGTTCATAGACAGTAGCCAATAGCTGCCCTAGCGTCGGTTTTAGTCCGTCGGAGTAGCACACACACGAGCGGATTTTTCAAAGGGGATCGGGTCCGGCGGAGTTCCGTCGGGAAAATTTAAAGCATGCTTCATTTCTAAAGTCCGTCAGACTTTAGCTTCGCTAAAGTCCGTTGCAGCCCACACACGATCGGATAGTCCGCCGGACTCAGTCCGTCGGAGTTTGGATGTCGAAAAGTCCGCTCGTGTGTACGGGGCATTAGACAGTTTAACCACTGCAGCCCCGGATAAACACCTTAAGGACCAGAGGTCTTTTTCCAATTTCGCACTGAGCTGCTTTAACTGGTAATTGCGCGGTCATGCAATATTGCACCCAAACGAAATTTGCGTCCTTTTCTTCCCACAAATAGAGCTTTCTTTTGATTGTATTTGATTGCCTCTGCGATTTTTATTTTTTGCGATGTAAATGGAAAAAGAGAGAAAATTTTGAAAAAAAAAAGATATTTTCTTCTTTTTGTTATAAGAAAAATCGAATAAACTAAATTTTAGTCATACATTGAGGGCAAAATGTATTCAGCCACATGTCTTTAGTAAAAAAAATGTCAATAAGCGTATATTTTTTGGTTTGCGCAAAAGTTATAGCGTCTACAAACTAGAGTACATTTTCTGGAATTTACACAGCTTTTAATTTATGACTGCCTATCTCATTTCTTGAGGTGCTAAAATGGCAGGGCAGTACAACCCCCCCCCCCCCAAATGACCCCATTTTGGAAAGTAGACACCCCAAGGAAATTGCTGATGGGTATGTTGAGCCCATTGAATATTTTTTTTTTTGTCCTAAGGGATTGAATAATGACAAAAGAAAATTACAAAAAGTTGTCACTAAATGATATATTGCTCACACATGCCATAGTTATATGTGGAATTGCACCCCAAAATATATTCCGCTACTTCTCCAGAGTATGGGAATACCACATGTGTGGGACTTTTTGGGAGCCTAGCCGCGTACGGGACCCCGAAATCCAAGCACCACCTTCAGGATTTCTAGGCATACATTTTTTTATTTTACTCCTCACTACCTATCACAGTTTTGAAGGCCATAAAATGCCAAGATGGCACAAAACCCCCCCAAATGACCCCATTTTGGAAAGTAGACAGCCCAAGCTATTTGCTGAGGGCCATGTTGAGACCATTGAATATTTTTTTTTTGTCCCAAGGGATTGAATAATGACAAAAAATAAAAAAAAAATTTTTTTTTTACAAAAAGTTGTCACTAAATGATATATTGCTCACACATTCCATGGTTATATGTGGAATTGCATCCCAAAATATATTCCGCTACTTCTCCCGAGTATGGGGATACCACATGTGTGGGACTTTTTGGGAGTCTAGTCGCGCACGGCACCCCGAAAACCAATCACCACCTTCAGGATTTCTAAGGGTGCAAATTTTTGATTTCACTCTTCACTACCTATCACAGTTTCAAAGGCCATAAAATGACAAAATAGCACAAAACCCCCCAAAATGACCCCATTTTGGAAAGTAGACACCCCAAGCTATTTACTGAGAGGCATGTTGAGTCCATGGAATATTTTATATTTTGCCACAAGTTGCGGGAATATTACAAACTTTTTTTTTTTGCACAAAGTTGTCACTAAATGATATATTGCTCACACATGCTATGGGCTTAAGTCAAATTACACCCCAAAATAAATTCTGCTGCTTCTCCCGAGTACGATATACCACATGTGGGGGACTTTTTGGGAGACTAGCCACGTACGGGTCCCCGAAAACCAAGCACTGCCTTCCGGATTTAAATATAAAATGCTACCAAAAAAACTGTTAGCGATCGCAGGGATCAGGCCTGACTCTGCGATCGCTGCAGTTATGTGTTTAGGGTTTTGTAAGTGACAGTGATCGATCAATACTGCACTTGGGTGGGCTGGGCAGAGGGGCAAAACGCAGGTGCTAGCAGGTATCTGGGCTGATCCCGCTAACAATGCGTTTTTTTGGAACCCTAAACTGCTGGGGACGCTAGTATAGATCTGATCAGATCAGATATTGATCTGTTCAGATTCTATACCACTACGGGAGGTTTATGCTTTGCGTGTGGGTGTTAGCGGTACTGGCACTAACCTAGCGCTGTCTGGGGCGACGAAGACCCTGACCCTAAAACCTAATTGATATCACCCGCCGGGTGATCAGGGGGTTAAACCTTTATTGGGTAATAAATGGTGGGTGCCCTGATGCTATAAAAAGCAAACTAACCAGAGTCACCCGTAACACTTATACGGTGATCAGTGGTGAAAGGGTTAACTAGGGGCAATCAGGGGGTTCAAATTTTTATTAGGTAGTATATGGGGGTCCCTGGCGCTATATAAAAACCTGACGGGGAACCTAAATAACTAACTGGCTAACCAGCGTCACCAGTGACACTTATACTGTGATCGCTGGTGAAAGGGTTAACTAGGGGCAATCAGGGGGTTAAAACCATTATTGGGTAGTATATGGAGGTACCTAACGCTATAAAAACTGGCGGTGAACCTAAAAAAAATAACTAGCTACCTAACGACACTAGTGACACTAATGCAGCGATCAGAAAAACGATTGCTTAGTGACACTGGCAAAAGGGGGTGAAAGGGTTAACTAGGGGCAATCAGGGGGTTAAAACCATTATTGGGTAGTATATCGGGGTACCTAGCGCTATATAAACCTGGCGGTGAACCTAAAAAAATAACTAGCTACCTAGCGGCACTAGTGACACTAATGCAGCGATCAGAAAAACGATCGCTTAGTGACACTGGCAAAAGGGGGTGAAAGGGTTAACTAGGGGCAATCAGGGGGTTAAAACCATTATTGGGTAGTATATCGGGGTACCTAGCGCTATAAAAACCTGGCGGTGAACCTAAAAAAAAAAACGAGCTACCTAGCGACACTAGCGACACTAATGCAGCGATCAGAAAAATGATCGCTTAGTGACACTGGCAAAAGGGGGTGAAAGGGTTAACTAGGGGCAATCAGGGGGTTAAAACCATTATTGGGTAGTATATCGGGGTACCTAGCGCTATAAAAACCTGGCGGTGAACCTAAAAAAATAACTAGCTACCTAGCGACACTAATGCAGCGATCAGAAAAATGATCGCTTAGTGACACTGGTAAAAGGGGGTGAAAGGGTTAACTAGGGGCAATCAGGGGGTTAAAACCATTATTGGGTAGTATATCGGGGTACCTAGCGCTATAAAAACCAAGCGGTGAACCTAAAAAAATAACTAGCTACCTAACGACAGTAGCAACACTAATGCAGCGATCAGAAAAATGATCGCTTAGTGACACTGGCAAAAGGGGGTGAAAGGGTTAACTCTAGGGGCAATCAGGGGGTTAAATCTTTATTGGGGGGTGATAGGGGGCTACCCTGGACCTAACACTAACTGCCCTGACAGTTTTTACTGTTACAACTGACACTGAATGCAGTGATCAGTAAAGAAATGATCAATGCAATCAGTGACACTGTGACTGGGGGGGGGGGAGGGGGGGGAGGGGGGGATCGGGGGGGGGTTTGTGTGCCTGTGTGTACCTACATGTCAGTGTAGTGTTGGTGCACACTTACTTTTAGTCTTCTCCTCGTAGTCCGGTCAAAAAGACCGCCCGAGGAGAATGACATCACTTCCTCCTTCCTGTGTAAACAATACACAGTGGGAGGAAGCTTCTCATTGGCCAGGAGCGATCCAGAGGGGGTGGCCAGAAACCAACAGCCATCCACTCATCACGGATCGCTCCTGGAGCGAACCGGACCGCCGTATCCAACCCTATCTGACTCCAAAACCTAATTGGTATAACCCGCTGGGCAATCAGGGGGTCAAACCTTTATTAGAAAATAAATGGTGGGTGCCCTGATGCTATAAAAAGCAAACTAACTAACCAGCGTCACCCGTAACAGTTATACGGTGATCACTGGTGAAAGGGTTAACTAGGGGCAATCAGGGGGTTAAAACCTTTATTAGGTAGTATATGGGGGTACCTGACACTATATAAAAACCTGACGGGGAACCTAAATAACTAAATGGCTAACCAGCGTCACCAGTGACACTTATACGGTGATCACTGGTGAATGGGTTAACACTAGGGGCAATCAGGAGGTTAAAATCTTTATTAGGATGTATATGGGGGTACCTAACACTATAAAAACCTGGCGGTGAATCTAAAAAATAACTGGCTACCTACTGGCACCAGTGACACTAATGCATCAATCAGAAAAACGATTGCTTAGTGACACTGGCAAAAGGGAGTGAAAGGGTTACCTGGGGGGCAATCAAGGGGTTAAACCTTTAATAGGGGGGGTAGGGGGCTACCCTGGACCTAAAGGGCCTAACACTAAATGCCCTGATACTTTTTACAGTCACAACTGACACTAAATGCAGTGATCAGTAAATAAATGACCACTGCAATCAGTGACTGGGGGGGCAGGAGGTGATCTGGAGGGTGATCGGGGGTGACTGGGGGTGAAAGTGTGCCTATGTGTACCTACGTGTCAGTGTAGTTTTGGTGCACTTACTGTGATGTCTTCTCTCCTCGCCGTCCGGTCAAAAAAGACCGCCACGAGAGTGACATCACTTCCTCCTGCCTGTGTTTACACTACACAGGCAGGGGAAGCTTCTCATTCGCTAGGAGCGATCGCAAGTGAAACGGACCGCCGCCAGCGGGAAGTGGTCCGGTCGGACCCCCCACCCGCTGGAAGGCAGGCACGTACATGTACGTGCTTGTGCCTGCCTGTGCCATTGCGATGACGTACAATGGCAATACGGCGGTCCTTAAGTGGTTAAAGGATCTCTAGTCTAACAGAAATGCCTCATGTTGCCTTAGGGTCTCGTTCACATGGGCAATGATGCCAATATGAATAGGCCATTTTTTTGCATTGTCTGAACTACTAGGTGCTGCATGCAGTCAGCCTATTGAAGTGTTTTTAGACTACAGACTGATGGACATAGCAGCTGGTCCTAATGTGGAAGGAATGTGGGTGAACTATTGAGTGCCCATTGTCTGTGTTCGGGGACATTCAATCGCACTCCTCTCACATTAGGACCAAGGGCTGTGTAACTTCAGTGTCTGCATCTTTCTAGACTCCAATCGGCTTCCTGCACACAGCACCTGGAAGTTGAGATGCTGGAAAAAAATTGACTGTTCACGCTATGAGGATGTTATCACCCATGTGAACAAGGCTTAAAGTCGACCTAAAAGCCGGTAATTAGAATTTTGATTCCTTTCCTCCCAGTGAGAGAACTACAAGATAAAAACTACTAGCTGACACCTCTGTGTCACCCCCCCCACACACACACACAATTTATTTTATACTCGTGGAAGGCACAAGCGTACACAGGGAAGAATGTTGCATTATTAGGTCTGTATTTTTCCATATTTATAGGGGGTTGGGGAAAAATTTCTACTGCACAAACTAGCTACTGCAGAATTCACCGGGTCATTTGTGTCTTCTTAATCAATGGCTGGATGTGAGCAAAGAAACTGATCCCATGTGTGGGCTGTTAGCAATTAAAGATCCTCTGCATGGTAGATCTGCTGCAGCATTTGCTTTTCCTCTATTCAAACAACTGCTACTTAATGTCCCATGAACAAGGACTCACATTATTAGCAATCATAGGCTATATCTACATTCTGTACATCATTACTTAGGATGTGGATGACAACCAATTAATTATCAGGTATTGAAAGGCTACTTATGTAATCTACACAGTCAGTTTTTTTTTTTTTCTATCACCAATTTGTTGTAAATTAATACAACCTGCGGATATAGGAATGTAATGCCCGGTACACGCGAGATTATCAGACGAATGATCGTCCATTTTTTTTTGCATGCTGATCTCAGATCGAATCTGATGAGTTTACTAAAGTCACAAAACTTCCTGTACGACAGATAAAAAAATCAAACTGAAGTGATGTCATGTGTTGTAATGCATTTGTATTGCATTTTCGAATGGTAGCTGTACTAATTAAATGAAAATTGTAAGATATGGCATTGTGCGGAAAAAAAAATTGTGCATGTCCGATAGAATAATATAGGAGGAACTGTCATGATCGGCTCTCAAAAGCTCTGTACTAAAGATCAGATTATCGCACGATCGGTTTGAAAGCGGCATTTTCCATACAATTTTCTGATTGTGTGTATGGGGCATAAGGAAAAGCATTGGGGCAAATAAATGAAAATTTGAGAATTTCAAGATAATGAGGCTGATTTACAAAACGTTCACTTTGAAAACAATACCCAATTATGTACCAGAAAAATACAATAAAAAATGTTTTCATTCATTAAAGCATCACTAAACAATTCAGTACTTAATAACCCTGTAATACATTTTTCTGTTTACTTGTAAAGTACTTTGTAAAGTACACATCTGTTTGTTTGGAATGAGCAATGCGTTGTGGGCATGTGCACTTCTCTATGTACACTGCAAATTCCATGGTCCCTAGTCCATTTCAGAAATGAGCTGTAGTGGGTAGCTATGTTAGTAGGACAATGGAGAAGAATGAATGTAGCCACCCTCCAACAGGAAGTCAGATCACACCAGCAAAGAAAAAAATAAGAAATATGGAGATCTGGAGGAGGCTGAGAGCAATAGAAGGCATTTTTAAGTTAGAAATACATACTTTAATAGATTTTTTTTTATTTTTAAACCAGGGTTTAGCCTAGGTCTCAGACATTGCATGTGATTCGCACCCACACCTCAGGTGCTGATCACATGTGATGTCTCAGAAAAGCGAGTTCAGCCATACAAAGTATGGCTGAACTCGCATTGGATTCGCACAGAAAAAAGTGCAGGGAATTGTTTTTCCCCTCACTGGAATCGGTTTGCATGGGTGTTCTTACCCATACAAGCCGATTCCTGTATGAATACACAGTTCGCACTGTGAACTGATCTGGAGGTGTCATTAACTTTGTAATGACACCCACAGCAGTTCACAGAAGGCAGTGTGAAAAGCCTGCGGGAAGCATGTGATGCAGGAACCAGCTCTGGAATTGCACCAGTTCCTGCCCCGCACAAGTCTGAACCTGGGCTAAGTGTCACTTTAAGAGCTGGTTCACACTGTCCTTCTGGGCCAAGGGGGCCTTGTGCTTTTAAAGTGCACACTACTGTTTGCTGTTTTTTTTTTTTTTACACAGTGTGACATTTAGTTTGTTTCTCTGCAATGCAGCCGAGATGCAGTGTGTAGAAATGCAGACAGAAATGGAGCTCCAGATGACCTGTGGTGCCGGATAAAAAAATAAGCTAACTTGCTGCAAATTTCAGCACTGCAGCACACCCAATGGCTGCAGTGGCAACAAATAAAACAAAATGATGGCCAGTTAAGAATAACACCACCCCCTTCTGCCATGCCTCAATTTTCTGCTAGTGGTAAAAGCACTATTATAAGGTATATATAAAAAAAAAAGCTATCAATGTCATGTAAATTGCCAAATATGGGCAACATAATTCAAAGAGCATAGCTTGTTGTGATCTATTCAGTAACACACTGTATTGTGTACCAAGTTGAACAAAATGACAACCAACATTGAATTAAAACATCTCCAAACTGCAAGCCCACATTGCTCAGCTGAAGCAGAAGTTATGCTGAACAAGAAAAAAAAAAAATACACAGTAGCTAGAGAGCATGCAAGCAGTTTGATTGGGGCTAAGAAAAAACAATTTGATTATGCTATTCCAAACACCTCAACACTCAATCAAGTAGTCTTGCCACCCACTAAGCAAGCATTTGTACTTGTCCACTATGTGAGAAGAAAAGATGAGGCATATTTTCACTGTAGATGTAGAGCATGCAAGAAGTTTGAGGCTCAAGGCAGCAATGGTAAGAGGAAAGATGTGTTTTTCTAAGAAAAATATATTTGAGTATGATATTCCAAACACTGCAACCCTAAATATTGTAGAGTCTTGCAGCCCATTAAGCAAGCATTTGACAATATGTGAGAAGAGATGAGACATATTTTATTTACAAAAGTTTATATGTCACAGTTGAGGCAGAAATATTGTACAAACACGCAACAAACCATGTAAATGTATTTACTAGGTCGCAAGTAAAATGTAGGATGTTGGGTTCGATCCTCCTAAAATATAAATTTGAGTTTGATTTTTAAGACACAAATTAGAAAAACTGTGTTTTGAAATTCACAATTTCTCAAAACATTTTTTTCTGTCCCAAGGAGAACATTTTTTATTTTTTGGATCTACAGATTGAGCCTCTGATGAGAACTATTTACGGTCTGTTCAGAATGTAACATGCTGTTACATTCAGAACAGCATTATCTGAACAATATTCTCTCCTTTATTTGCCAAGATTTGATGACAGCGGGAGATCCAGCAGATCTGATCTGGGATATACAAATCACAATGTTTTTTTTTCCTTAGATCGTAGACTTAAACAATTGTAACAAATGTATTCAGACATTTAATACAATCAGCTATTCCAGAGAGAGAGAGCAGGCAGGTTACATGTGTAAAAATAAAGAAAATTTAGCACAATTCTCTAAGTTTGAAGCCTGAAAATGTGTAACAGTTTTGAAGGACAACTTTTAAGTCTGCATCAGATAAGCAATTTTTGAAAGGAGAGAGAGAGGGATACAGTGCCTTGCAAAAGTATTCACCCCCTTGGCTTTTTACCTATTTTGTTACATTACAGCCTTTGGTTCAATTTTTTTATTTTTTTTTTTATCTGAATTATATGTAATGGATCAGAAAACAACAGTCTAAGTTGGTGAAGTAAAATTAGAAAAATATATACATACAGCTATTTTTCAGAAATAAAAAAAAAACAATAATTGGCATGTGCGTTTGTGTTCACCCCCTTTGTTATAAAGCCCATAAAAAGCTCTGGTGCAACCAATTACCTTCAGAAGTCACATAATTAGTGAAATGATCTCCACCTGTGTACAATATGAGTGTCACATGATCTGTCATTACATATACACACCTTTTTGAAAGGCCCCTGAGACTGTAACACCTAAGCAAGTGGCACCACTAACCAAACACTGCCATTAAGACCAAGGAACTCTCCAAACCAGTAAGGGACAGTGTTGTTCAGACGTACAAGTCAGGGTTAGGTTATATAAAAAAAAAAAATCCAAATCTTTGATGATCCCTAGGAGCACCATCAAATCTATCATAACGAAATGGAAAAAACAGGGCATAACGGCAAACCTGTCACGAGACGGCCGCACACTAAAACTCATGAACCGGGCAAGGAGGTTGTTAATCATAGAGGCAGCACAGAGACCTAAGGTAACCCTGGAGGGGCTGCAGAGTTCCACAGCAGAGACTGGAGTATCTGTAAGTAGCTTGACAATAAGCCGTATGCTCCATAGAGTTGGGCTTTATGGCAGAGTGGCCAGAAGAAAGCCATTACTTTAAGCAAATAATAAAATGACACATTTTGAGTTTGTAAAATAGCATGTGGGAGACTCCTGAAATGTATGGAGGAAGGTGCTCTGGTCTGATGAGACTAAAATTGAACTTTTTGGCGCAAACCCAACACATCACATCACCCAAAGAATACCATCAGCAGTCGGGACTTGAGTGGTTTAAGGGGAAAGATGTAAATGTGTTGTAATGGCCTAGTCAAAGCCCAGATCTCAATCCAATAGAAAATCTGTGGTCAGACTTAAATATTGCTGTTCATAAGCACAAACTATCCAACTTTAAGAAGCTGGAGCAGTTTTGCAGGGGGGAATGGGCAAAAATCCCAATGGTAAGACTTGAAGCTGTGTTAGCCGCAAAAGGTGGTTCTACAAAGTTTTGACTTTAGGGGGGGGGGGGGGGTGAATAGTTACACACATTGACTTTTTTTTTTTAACATCAAAAAGCGTTTATTGAAAAAAGTAAAGAATATTAACATGAAATGTAACATCACAGCTGGAGTAAGTGGTACATAGAAGCAATGAAGGGTTTTATGAAGTCTTACCTGCTGTTATACCTTTCCATTATGTAATCCAATTTATACAATGCGGGGTATTACATTGAACGAATCTCCTGTACATGTGTATTCACTGGACTGGGCAAAACCCTCCTAAACCTGCTGAAGGGGTATTGTTACGCCCTCCTGGGTCCCGTATCTCTGCTTGTTTACCCTTCATCCAGTAATAGAACCGTAACTTTGTGATTGTAATTAACTTTGTGACTATGTAATCACTTGTACCATATAGCTGGGCAATCTGTATTATCAGGTGAAATCTGAGATTTTACATATATAGAAAATTAAACAGGTTTGGTAAAGACAAAAAAGAGAGAATACGTAGGTGGATGCTCAACGTGAGCAAATTAAGTCTTAATTATCCTTATGAATATCAGCATATTTTTTGGAGTATCGGAACACAATCCACGGTGTCCAAATGTCATGAAATTGTTCAACAGCTTCATGGGCCTGGGCCACCGTTTCTTCCATCGCATAGGTATCTGCTACCTTATTCAACCATTCTACCACTGTAGGGACTCTGGGGGAATGCCAGTACATCGGCACCAGTGCCTTAGCAGCATTCAGAAGATGCTTAAGTAACGAATGTTTGTATCTCTTCAGGGGTGTGTCGGTAATGTGTAGGAGGCAACAAGCCGCGTCTAATGTGATAGAAGTATTCGTCATTTGGGTAATTAATGTTTTCACCTCGTCCCAATAGGGAGTCAGCTTGGGGCAGCTCCACCAGATGTGTGTGAGTGTACCCACATCTCCTTGGCACCTCCAACACTCCGACACCTGTGGGAACCATCTGTGAAGTTTATCTGGAGTGTGGTACCATTTTGTCAGCAGTTTGTAGCACATCTCTTGTGTTCTCTTACTGACTGAACACTTGTGGGCCAACGTACAGGCGCCCCCCCACTGCGAGTCCGTAATATTCCTCCCAAGCTCAAGAGACCACTTTCTTTTGAAATTGTCCTCAGAGTTCCTAGTCAGGTTCTGCAGCCAGGAGTAGGCCATCGAGGTTGCCCTGTGTTGTCGCTCGCCAGACGCACAGACCGATTCAAAACCCGTCATTTGTCTATTAAATACTTCTTTGTGTCTCGGGGAGCCAGCAAAACTCCTAATCTGAAAGTACCTCCAGAGAGGGATTTTGGGGGCCGCCCAATCTGTCCTAAGTGCCTTCAAGTCTTTAATTTTACCATGGGGAAAGCAGTCCTTCACTAATCTCAGGGTATCAGAGGTTGCATTATGGAAGAGGGCGTTTCCCATTCCCAGAGCAAAGTCCGGGTTGTCTCGGAGCGGTGTCAAGGGACTAAGTGGAGTAGTCACTGCAAAGTGCTTTATCGCTGCGCGTAGTAATGTCAACGTAGTCTCTGTCAGAGGATTTAGGCTGTACACTTCTTTAAGTCTGCTCATGGAAATCCATGGAGAGAAGCGTAATCTGTTATCAGTCAGCATATCTTCCAGTCGCACCCAGTCCTTATCATTCCTGTGACAGTGCCAGTCAATAATCCTGGTCAGGTGTGCTGCCAGTTGATATTTCTTGAAGTCCGGTAGCCCCATCCCTCCCAATTCCTTGGGTTTTGTCAGCAAAGTGAATCTAATCCTCCCCCTCTTATTATTCCATAAGAATCTCAGTACTAGGAAGTTTAATTTACCGAAGAAGCTTCTTGGAACATGGACCGGCAATGCTCTGAACAAGTAGATCAGATTTGTCAGGATTGACATCTTCAGGATTGCCGCTCAGCCGAACCAAGAAAACAACCCCGAGCCCCAAGATAGTAGGTCCTTTTCTATCATCTTCAACAACGGGGGGAAGTTGTGGTCAAAAATGTTTCTAATGTCTGGAGCCACCCACACCCCAAGGTACTTAAGTGCCACCTTCTCCCATTGAAAGGGACAGTTTTCCTTAGTTCTGTTTAACTCCTCTGGGTTTAAATCTACATTTAGAGCTTCGGACTTGGAATAGTTTATTTTTTAATTTGAAATAAATCCGAATTTCGCAAATGCTTTAAGTAAATTGGGGATCGTCGTGTGTGGGTCAGTCAAATAAAACATCACATCGTCAGCGTAAGCTGCGACCTTGAACTCCCTGTCCCGAACCCAGAATCCTCTAATCGAATCATCCCTGTTAATTGTTCTAATGAACGGCTCGAGGGATAATATAAACAAAAGGGGTGACAAGGGACATCCCTGTCTGGTCCCATTTGCGATAATCACTGGTTTCGATAAGGAGCCGTTAGTCCTTACTCTGGCAGTGGGATTTTGGTATATTGCCGAGATCCATGACATCATCCGTGCTTTCAGTCCCACCTGTCTGCACATAGCCATCATATAGTCCCACGCTTCCCGATCGAAGGCCTTCTCTGCGTCCGTGGACAGGAGAAGGCCCCCGATCTTCCGCGAACGAGCCGTCTGCATCAACAGAAGCGTTTTAATAATGTTATCTTTGGCCTCTCTCCCCTGCACAAAGCCAACCTGTTCCTGCCCAATCAGTTCCGACAACAGAGGGCTCAACCTATTGGCCAGGATTTTTGTCAGGATTTTAAGATCCAGATTTAGTAGTGATATCGGCCTATAGCTTGCACATAAAGATGGATCTTTATTGGGTTTGAACAACACCGCTATATGGGCCGACAAAAAATCTGGGGTGACTTTCCTAGGTGTGGACAGGGAGTTCAAGGCCTTTTTCAATGGGGTTGAGAGGATGTCTAAAAAGGTTTTGTAATAAATGGCCGTATAGCCATCTGGCCCAGGGCTTTTCCCTGTCTTCAGATCGTTAATAGCCCGCTTAACTTCCACGTCCGAAATCTGCTCATCAAGTGATGTCAGATCATGTTTCGCAAGGGTTGGGAGCCCGCTCTCTAGTAAAAAGTCTGTGATAATTTGAGATCTATTTCCTTCCAGGTTGGAGGGTTTATGTTGTGGGGGTAAGTTATATAACCCGTATAGTATTTGTGAAAATGGGCAGCAATAGTTTAATTGTTCACATCTAAGGACCCTTCCGCATTCCGAATACCATTAATGTTCTGGCTAGAATGATGTTCCCTTAGGGCCCTAGCTAGCAGTCGACCTGTTTTGTTTCCCCCTTCGTAATATATCTTTTTTTTTTGAAGAAAAGTAGACGTTTAGATTTAATGTGCAACAAGTGGTGTAATTGTTTCCTGGTCGTCAATAAGTCTGTGGCCGTTCATTCGCACAATGTGCGTTTGTGCAGCGTTTCAAGTCTAGCTATCTTGTCAAGTAGGCCTTTCACCTCTTGTTCCTGTTTGCGTTTGCGTCTCGTTCCCAGTTTGATTAATACCCCCCTGATATTACACTTGTGTGCTTCCCAAAGAATGAAAGGGTCTGTGTCGGGTAGATCATTATTCAAGAAATACTATTTAATAGCATCTACAATTTGAGGTAGGGTTTTGGGGTCCGTCGGGAGAGACGAATTTAGTCTCCAGGTATTGGTCTTCTGACTCAGCATGCCAAAGTCCAGTGTCACCGCTATTGGGGCATGGTCGGAAATAGCTTGTGTGCCAATTTTGGCTCCACTAATCACAGGTAGATCGCATTGAGTCACGAACAAATCGATATGGGAATATTTATTATGCGGTATCGAGAAGTATGTGTAATCCCTACCTTCTGGATTTAGAAGGCGCCACGAGTCTACTAATTGCAGGGACTGTAGGAGTTTTTTGATCCCTTTCAATATCTGAAACGTGACACACGACTTTCCCGTAGATGTATCTGCTAGCGGATCTAAGGGGATATTAAAATCCCCACCCAAAATGATACAGCCTGAAGCAAAGCCTTGTAACTTCTTTACCAGGTGTCTGCAGAATTGTAGATGATTCTTGTTGGGGAAGTATGCATTAGCTAGGGTGAGGGGTCTACCCCTGTAGGAGCCCTTTAGGAAGATCGTCCCTCTGGGTCCGAGACTCTCTCGGACACTTCAAAAGGAGTGTCCTTGCCAAGGAGAATCGAGACTCCCCATGTCTTAGGCTATTCGTGGCATGGAAAGATTTCGTAAAGAATTTATTTGTCAGTCTGTGCGTCTGGCGAGAAACAAAGTGCGTCTCCTGAAGAAAAACACAATGTGGCCTACCTCTTTGCAGTTCTCTGAGTACTGTGGATCTCTTTTCTGGGATGTTCAGCCCCTTTACATTATGTGAGATCACCAAGGGCGTGGGTCCCAGTGTTGTGTAAGCCATTTAGTTAGTTATACGAGCCGATTTCACAAGGAATGTTGTCAGAACTTATCCAACCTACAACAGTATGAGATTCCAAAATAAGAAAATAACAGATTATTAACAATGTTCAAACGACTGTTGCACCCGCTGACAATGTGTTTCAATGCAGTGTTAATAGTAGAAAGAACAGAAAAAGTGAGGAAAAGGGGAGAGGAAAACAAAACAAACAAAAAAAAAATTAAAATTAGGAGGGAGGAAAGTGGGGTGAGAAAGTGTAAAAGGGTAGAGAAGAAATAAGGAACCTTTCGCTCTAAGTGCTCTGTGCGCTCGCACAAATTCTATGGCACAAATTCTATGGCGGTGTCCTCCTGTCTGTCCAATAGACTATTAAAAAGCCTCTGTAAAGCAGGAACAATTTGATCGGGTTCCACAGACTCGGGTATCCCCTGCACCCTAATATTATTCCTCCTCCCCCTATTGTCCAAATCCTCTAAGAGACCAATTTGAAGACAGAGAGTCGGCTTATTGGAGCCTGACATTGTATTTGTGCGCACACAGGTAATGTCGCGTACACACGATCAAACAATCCGGTGGAAAAGACAATCCGCCCGTGTGTATGCTCAGGCGGACTTTTTTTTACCCAAAAGTCTGGCGGACTAAGATTGGAGTTTTGCACATCAATCTGTCCACCGGACTCGCATTTCGGCGAACAGTACGGCCGTGTGTGTGCCAGTCCGCCGTACTTTAGAAATGAACGGACTTTTTCCGCCCGGAGAAAAGTCCGCTCATTTTGAGCGCGACTCCAGGTAGCTGGGACCAGCGAAGGAAGTGTCGCTGGCCCCGTCACCTGGTATGGACTTAAAGGGGAATCCCTACGCCAAAAATACGGCGTGAGGGTACCCCCCTAGGTCCATATCAGACCCTTATCTGAGCACGCTACCTGGCCGGCCAAGAAAGGGGGGGCGAGCGAGCGCCCCCCCTCCTTAGCAGTACCAGGCCGCGTGCCCTCAACATGGGGGGTGCCTTGGGGAAGGGGAGGCCGCACGGCCCTCCCACCCCAAAGCACCTTGTCCCCATGTTGATGAGGACAAGGGCCTCTTCCCGACAACCCTGGCCATTGGTTGTTGGGGTCTGCGGGCAGGGGGCTTATCAGAATCCGGGAGCCCCCTTTAATAAGGGGGCCCCCGGATCCCGGCCCCCCACCCTATGTGAATGAGTATGGGGTACAATGTACCCCTACCCATTCACCTGTGAAAAAAATGTAAAAAAAAAACAAAAACATCACAAGGGTTAAAATAGTTTATTGCACAGCTCCGGGGGTCTTCTTCCGTGTTCGGGGGTCTTCTCGCCGGACTCCTCCGCTATCTTCTGCTAGCTCTTTTACTAGCGGAGGAGCCCGGCTTTCTTCTTCGCCGCCGCCCTCTTCTTCCGACTTCGGGGGTCTTGTCCACCTCTTCGGTTCTTCTTGCCGGGCCACCGCGCCTTCTTCTAGCTCTTTTACAAGCGGTGGCCCGGTCTTCTGTCGCCGCTGCCACTGTCGCCTTCTTCTGTTCTTCTGAGAGGCATGTTGAGTCCATGGAATATTTTATATTTTGCCATTAATTGCGGAAATATTACAAACTTTTTTTTTTTTTGTTGCACAAAGTTGTCACTAAATGATATATTGCTCACACATGCCATGGGTATATGTGAAATTACACCCCAAAATACATTCTGTCGCTTCTCCCGAGTACGGGGATACATGTGTGGGACTGTTTGGGAGCCTAGCCACGTACAGGACCCCGAAATCCAAGCACCACCTTCAAGATTTCTAAGGGCATACATTTTTGATTTCGCTCCTCACTACCTATCACAATTTTGAAGGCCATAAAATGCCAAGATAGCACAACCCCCCCCCCCATCACCCCATTTTGGGAAGTAGACACCCCAAGCTATTTGCTGAGGGGCATGTTGAGCCCAAGTGATTGAATAATGACAAAAAAAAAAGTTGTCACTAAATGATATATTGCTCACACCTGCCATATGTGGAATTGCACCCCAAAATACATTTTGCTGCTTCTCCTGAGTATGGGAATACCATATGTGTAGGACTTTTTGGGAGCCTAGCCACGTACGGGGCCCCGAAAACCAATCACCACCTTCAGGATTTCTAAGGGCGCAAATTTTTGATTTCACTCCTCACTACCTATCACCGTTTCGAAGGCCATAAAATGCCAAAATAGCACAAAACTCCCCCAAATGACCTCATTTTGGAAAGTAGACACTCCAAGCTATTTGCTGAGAGTCATGGTGAGTATTTTACACCTCTCATTTGTTTTTGAAAATTAAGAAAGTAAAGAAAAAAACTTTTTTTTTTTCTTTTTTAAAATTTCAAAACTTTGTGACAAAAAGCGAGATCTGCAAAATACTCACCATACATCTCAGCAAGTTTGGGGTGTCTACTTTCCAAAATGGGGTCATTTGGGGGGTTTGTGCCATCTGGGCATTCCATGGTCTCCGAAACTGTGATGGGCAGTGAGGAGTGAAATAAAAAAAATTACACCCTTAGAAAGCCTGAAGGCGGTGCTTGGTTTTTTGGGGTCCCGTACGCGGCTAGGCTCCCAAAAAGTCTCACACATATGGTATCCCCATACTCAGGAGAAGCAAAATTACTGCCCTTGATCTGACCTTTTGCGGTGTTAGCTCACATGCATGGTGCAATTGCTGTTTACATTTTTTTTTTTTTTAAACTGTTCCTTCCATTTTTTTTTTTTTATCATTTTTACTGTTATTATAGGGAATGTAAATATCCCCTATGATAGCAAAAATGGGTACTCTTTTATTTTTTTTTAAATTGGGCTCTTTTAGACCCTAGATCTTTCCTCTGCCCTCAAAGCATCTGACCACACCGTTCAGTGTGATAAAATGCTTTCCCAATTCCCCATTGGAGCTGTATATATCCGGGAGGGGGGACATTCCCTCCCACTGCTTGTAAAAGCAGTCTAGAGGCTAATTAGCCACTAGGATTGCTTTTACATGAAAGCTGATCACTGGCTGAAAAGAATAATACCAAGATGATACCTAAACCCGCAGGCATCATTCTGATATAGATTACTACCTCAAATTATGTACATTTTATCAATAATAGAAGGATTTCCTCCAGAGACAGCTGTTCTCGCGGATCCTCTCAACCAACAAGGAGAGAAGCCCACTGGGTAGGAGGGGAAAACAAAAATACCCAAAGATATCCAATTTCTCGCAGATTTATCAGAGATGCAAAGGATGTGCACCGAGTACCCCCCTAGACTAAGTTTTCAAGAGATAAGTGTATTGTACTAATATACCTAATATAGATAACAGATCATGTGTAGTATGCACTAAACCTATATTGTTTTATGCCAGACACTCTATGTGCAATATACACAATAGATGGGCTATAATTAAAGAAGTATGAGAATAGGTAGTCACACTTTATACATAATTGCACGGTTACAATGAAGGTGCTCCTCTGGCGTCAAGCTTCTCCACAATATATATGTATATAAGAGGGGCAACCAACATCAACAAATTGTCCATATACCAGTGAAGTCCAAAATAGTGCAAAACTAATTTTTTTTATAAAGTACAAAAATATATATAATATATATATATATATATATATATATATATATATATATATATATATATTGTCACGGTCGTTCCACTACCCCGATCGTACAGAAGAGACGTACCTGCAGGGTTCCTGTACGACGGGATCTCCGACGCCCTCGGACGCGGGTCGACGCGAACAAACACGCGCGGGTGCACGCAGGTTCCAACAGACGTTCGCAGGTGCGCGCCGACACAAGCGGGCGTTCGCACCGTACGGACGTGCGCGGGGTCACGAGCGTAACCACGGCCACCTGCGGGGGTACGCAAACGGGCCGTACGACCAATCCTGTTGCCCAATAGACTATTTAAGGCCACAGCTCCTGCTCCTCGGCGCTGTTCGGTCTACAGCGTTCCTGAGACTTCTGCTGTTTGTTCGTGATTGTGTTCCTGATATTATACCCGACCTGTTCCTGGACTCTGCCTGTATTCCGCCTGCCCTTGACCTTTGCCTGATTGACTACGCCTCTGCCTCCCGCTTCTGTACCTCCGCTGCCAGATAGTTGCCGACCCTGCCTGACTGACCACGCCTCTGCCTCTCGCTTCTGTACCTCCGCTGCCTGATAGTTACCGACCCGGCCTGATTGACTACGCCTGTCTGCCCGAAGTCCGGCACCCATTGACTCTGCCACCTTGCCGGTCCACTTGTGCCAGCCGCCCAGCAGTCCTTGACTGACATCCAACGCCAGGTGCACCTGCCGTTCCTGTTACCATCTGTTCCAGTTGTATCCGCTATCTGCTATCCGGCCAGGCACTTGTGTCCTCCGGGCTCCTGAACCCCTGTCTCCATCACCAGGGGCTCGAGAGCCGGTGGTTTACGAGGCGCCGCTCCCTGCACGTTGGGGCTCTCTAACCAGGTACGTGACATATATATATATATATGCAAAAAAGATATACAACAATTCAAAAAACTATATACTAACTATATAAAAACTATATAATATGTCCAAGATAAATAAATAAATTAGAAGTGACCTTTTTGTGCTTGAGCAAAAAAATTTGGTGACTTGCGTGCTCCCCCTCTCAGGTCCCCACTCACCGAATCCTTATACCCGAAGGGGGTAAAGTGCATATAATCCGTCTGTGTCCAGCTGGTTCCATTCAACTCCTTCTCCTCCTTTCTCTGATCCGTACGCTTACAATAGATCCTTGTATCTGGGAAGGTTCCCTTTAAAATTGTAACTTGTAGCGATATGATGGATCCTGCAGCCATGTGCGGGATACACAGGTCACGTCACCTTCACTGGTCTCTCCAATACACAGCCCCCTTTAGTGACTTAAGTAACGTCCTTACGTCTCAATGAAGACGACAAAGTTCATTGTCGTTGAAGTGCAAGAACCGCAAGATCTGCTTGTATCATTTCCTGGACATGGAGGTAGAGAACACGGACGTATGGACAATTGGATGAGTGGACCAATACGTCCGCAACGTCAGGAATTTATGTATGCCCATGTTGAGGGAAAGGCCCAGAAAGGTCTTAAATTCGTAAACCGTAATTGGTTTCCAATCTCTGACAAGGGAAGGCAACTGGGGATTAACGGCGATGTGTTGACCAGCATATAAATTAGTTTGGGCCACAATAGATCTATAGAGATCTTCTGTGAAAAACAGCAAAATAAAATCAAGTGGTGTAAAATCAGCTGTTTCCACCTGAATACTGGGTTGGCCAGTGAATGGGGGAAGTGCGGGTTCTGCAGAAGTGGTGGGCACCCAATCAGGATTGGCGAATTCTGCAGGAAGGACACTATGGGAACGACGGGCCTGCCTTTGTCTTCTTCATGGTGGCAGCGGGACACTACTTGTGCTTGCCACCTCGCCAGCTTGAACTGCACTTATGGGACTCGCCACGTCACACCATGTTAATGCAGTGCTGGATGTACGTCCAGGGTGTACTAGGCCGCTGGTGCTTGCCAGTTCACCAGAAGTAGCAGTGCTAGTACTGGCTCTCTGCTCCATACGAGGGACCTGCGGTTCCTGCACTTCAACAACATCAGAAGATAGAGATCGGGTACGCCTGACCTTAGCAGGGACCTCACTTTCGTTATCAGAGCTATCTGTCATGGAGCCGCTGTCTACAGGATCGTATTCTAAGCCTGAATCTGACAGATGAGTGACCTCCTCTTCACTATCTGTCATGCTCAGAAATGTGTAGATCTCTTCACTAGTGTACCTTCGATTTGCCATTTTGGCCTTTTAAATTAAGTGGTACACTAGTGCGATTCACAGGTAAAAAAAAGCACCTAGGCTGTCAGCAACTGTACAAAACGCTACCAAAAAAAAAAACTGTTAGCGATCGCAGGGATCAGGCCTGACTCTGCGAACGCTGCAGTTATGTGTGTTGTGTTTTGTAAGTGACAGTGATCGATTGATACTGCACTTGGGTGGGATGGGGTGGGCGGAGCGGAGGGGCAAAATGCAGGTGCTAGCAGGTATCTGGGCTGATCCCACTAACAATGCGTTTTTTGGAACCCTAAACTGCTATGGACGCTAGTATAGATCTGATCAGATCAGATATTGATCTGTTCAGATACTATACCACTAAGGGAGGTGTATGCTTTGAGCGTGGGTGTTAGCTGTACTGGCACTAACCTAACGCTGCCAGGGGCGACGCAGACCCTATCTGACTCCAAAACCTAATTGGTATAACCCGCTGGGCAATCAGGGGGTCAAACCTTTATTAGAAAATAAATGGTGGGTGCCCTGATGCTATAAAAAGCAAACTAACTAACCAGCGTCACCCGTAACAGTTATACGGTGATCACTGGTGAAAGGGTTAACTAGGGGCAATCAGGGGGTTAAAACCTTTATTAGGTAGTATATGGGGGTACCTGACACTATATAAAAACCTGACGGGGAACCTAAATAACTAAATGGCTAACCAGCGTCACCAGTGACACTTATACGGTGATCACTGGTGAAAGGGTTAACACTAGGGGCAATCAGGAGGTTAAAATCTTTATTAGGATGTATATGGGGGTACCTAACACTATAAAAACCTGGCGGTGAATCTAAAAAATAACTGGCTACCTACTGGCACCAGTGACACTAATGCATCAATCAGAAAAACGATTGCTTAGTGACACTGGCAAAAGGGAGTGAAAGGGTTACCTGGGGGGCAATCAAGGGGTTAAACCTTTATTAGGGGGGGTAGGGGGCTACCCTGGACCTAAAGGGCCTAACACTAAATGCCCTGATACTTTTTGCAGTCACAACTGACACTAAATGCAGTGATCAGTAAATAAATGACCACTGCAATCAGTGACTGGGGGGGCAGGAGGTGATCTGGAGGGTGATCGGGGGTGACTGGGGGTGAAAGTGTGCCTATGTGTACCTACGTGTCAGTGTAGTTTTGGTGCACTTACTGTGATGTCTTCTCTCCTCGCCGTCCGGTCAAAAAAGACCGCCACGAGAGTGACATCACTTCCTCCTGCCTGTGTTTACACTACACAGGCAGGGGAAGCTTCTCATTCGCTAGGAGCGATCGCAAGTGAAACGGACCGCCGCCAGCGGGAAGTGGTCCGGTCGGACCCCCCACCCGCTGGAAGGCAGGCACGTACAGGTATGTGGTTGTGCCTGTCCTTGCCATTGTGCCGACGTATAAGTACATGCAGCGGTCCTTAAGTGGTTAATGCTTCTTTTTTAAGTATAGGCAATTTAGAAATCAGAAAGATGTTATATTTCAGACAGCAATAGTGTATGAGACTATTATTTTTCTGACACACAATTTAGAAATCATACTGATTTTCTGAACAGAAAGTAAAAAAATTCTCATCAGAGGCTCCATCTGTAAATCCCCCCCAAAAAAAATTTTCTCCCTGGGACAGAAAAAAATGTTTTGAGGAATTGTGAATTTCAAAATACATTTTATGGACCAGAATTTTAGAGGTTAAGCGTAGGGAATCACTGTTCACAACTGAGGAGCAGCATGAAGAAGCATAATCTGTTGTTCAGTTTTAATTATAATTCATTGTAACTCAACCAGAAATGAATGGCCAACCCAGTATTTGCTCAGTATTTACTGGAACAATTTTTAAATCTACAAAAGAAGCTTTATAAAAGTGGAATGCATCGACCCTGACAACAACAAAAAATTGTATATTTTGTGCTATAGATACACAGCTGCAAAAAATACTGTAGAGGATGTTGGTGTTAACAATACAGAAATAAAATTCCTGCAGAAGACAGGATAGACCCTGCTTTTAAAAGTATTCACCATATCTGCAACTGTCACACAGCTGTGAAAAAATGGACAAATGTCAGCTAGTTAGCAGTTTTTGTGGACAGAAGCTCTTTTTATTTCTGTCCCAAAGCACCCCCCCCCCCCCCCCAAACACACTGAATGCATGCTTAGAGAGTATGCTGCAGCTCAGTAGCTTAATTGTATCTTTAAAAAAAAAAGTAAGCTTGCATGCAGTGTAAAATAAAATAACGATTTCAGAACCTAAAAATCTATTTGAATGCAAGACTTGCTTAAAAATAACTATACAAATTAAAGGTGCACTGCCTCTTTAAAATAAATGCAAAACCCAGAAAATTGATCAATACATAATATATATGAAATCAAAATATAGTGAATAAATGAAACAATACATTTTAATAATAAAATTCCCAAAAGAAACAAAAATGTGCAAGGTGCTGTATGATCTCTTTGTGGGATCAGTTCTTTTGGTAAGGAGCGTGTTTTAACACTGTGATGGCATGGTTTTGGAGCACTTTTGCCTTTCCTGCAGCACCCAGCTGATTTCAGTTGTCACGTCAGCATATTATTGTCACTTTTGGGACTCTTACATTGGGGCGTTCATTATTTAACGCTATTGTTTCACATATTTACTATTGAGTGTTTTCACATCATATATATTATGTATTGACCTCTTTACTGAATTTTGCACTCATTTTAAAGGGGCAGCAGCACACTTTTAATTTGCATAGTTATTTTTAAGCTTAAATGTATACTGCGGAAGCTCTGGCCAGTGACTCATCCACATGACCCAGTAGTTGAGGGAGGGTCTATATATCCACTACTGTCCCCAGTTAATTGACTATCATGTGAGGCAGACACTGCCAATAGGTGCTGGTAGTAGACCGCTATGAGTGCTGAGGACTGAAACATTTTTTAAGGCATTGCTTGGCCAGAAACTTCCCCCCCCCCCCCCCACTCCTCATTTCACCAACAGTATGCTCAGTGATATCTTGTCCATGGAACTTCATTCTGCCAGCCTCTGGAAATTAGCGAAACTGATTCCTCTGTAGTACATCCTCCGAGATGTTTTATCCTGTGCTCCCTCTGCAAAGGCAGGATGAGCGCTATATTTGTCCCCTTGTAACATGGATCAAGGAGAATTGCCAATCAGTATTGGTACCTCTTCTTGATGTCATGAAGCCTAAGGTCCTTTTACAGGCACTGGAGCATGAGGGAGCCCATTGTGCTGCAAAATTACTGGAGGCAGAGGGACTTGAGTCCTTGTGGTTGATGAAGACGGCATTGTCCTGAGCTACCACCACCCAGCGATATACTACTCCTTGAGTCAACAGGTCCCTAGTTTGGGATTTGCCCGACGTGTCAGACATGTCTTGGATGGAGTTAGTGACCCTATGTTGGAAGGAACCCTTTTTGTATTACACTAAAATAAGGTCATCTTGTGGCCTGGGGTTTCCTTTCTTCCTAGGGTGGTTTCCTCCTCCTGTCTTAGTCAGGAAATTGCCCTTCCCTCTCTCTGTCCTGCTGCAAAAATATCTAGGCAAATTTCTCTCCACTGTCTTGATGTAGTACTCACTATGTGAATATATTGCTGCCTTCAAATTCACCCTCTGTCATTCCTGAATAGGGGGCATCCTGCTTCTGGTTCCACTATTGCCAGTTGTATTAGACAAATCCCCTTTCAAACCTATAGTGCATGGTTTTATGTGCAGATCTTATTTTATACTCTTGTGTAATATTTGTTTTCATATTTGGTAGGAAAGAAACAAATGCTTGGGTATTAAACTATACAGTACCTGATTTGTGTCCATTAATTTGAAATGCTTTGGAGAATATAATGATCATTCATTAACTATTTTAGCAACCAATATTTTATCAATAATGCATATACAGTGGTGTGAAAAAGTGTTTGCCCCCTTCCTCATTTCCTGTTCCTTTGCATGTTTGTCACACTTAAGTGTTTCGGAACACCAAACCAATTTAAACAATAGTCAAGGACAACACAAGTAAACACAAAATGCAATTTGTAAATGAAGGTGTTTATTATTAAAGGTGAAAAAAAATCCAAACCATCATGGCCCTGTGTGAAAAAGTGATTGCCCCCCTTGTTAAAACATACTATAACTGTGGTTGTCCACACCTGAGTTTAATTTCTCTAGCCACACCCAGGCCTGATTATTGCCACACCTGTTCACAATCAAGACATCACTTAAATAGGAGCTGCTTGACACAGTAAGGTCCACCAGAAGATCCTTAAAAGCTACACATCATGCCGAGACCCAAAGAAATTCAGGAACAATTGAGAAAGAAAGTAATTGAGATCTATCAGTCTGGAAAGGGTTATAAAGCCATTTCCAAAGCTTTGGGAATCCAGCGAACCACAGTGAGAGCCATTATCCACAAATGGCGAAGACATGGAACAGTGGTGAACCTTCCCAGGAGTGGCCGGCCGCCCAAAATTACCCCAAGAGCGCAGCGACGACTCATCCAAGAGGTCACAAAAGACCCCACAACAACGTCCAAGGAACTGCAGGCCTCACTTGCCTCAGTTAAGGTCAGCGTTCATGCCTCCACCATCAGGAAAAGACTGGGCAAAAATGGCCTGCATGGCAGAGTTCCAAGGAGAAAACCACTGCTGAGCAAAAAGAACATCAAAGCTCGTCTCAATTTCTCCACAACACATCTTGATGATCCCCAAGACTTTTGGGACAACATTCTGTGGACCGATGAGACAAAAGTGGAACTCTTTGGAAGGTGTGTGTCCAAGTATATCTGGCGTAGAAAGGAACACTGCATTTCATAAAAAGAACATTATACCAACCGTAAAATATGGTGGTGGTAGTGTGATGTTCTGGGGCTGTTTTGCTGCTTCAGGACCTGGAAGACTTGCCGTGATAAAAGGAACTATGAATTCTGCTGTCTACCAAGAGATCCTGAAGGAGAATGTCCGACCATCTGTTCGTGTAC
Source organism: Lithobates pipiens (assembly GCF_037356315.1). NCBI lineage: Eukaryota > Metazoa > Chordata > Amphibia > Anura > Ranidae > Lithobates > Lithobates pipiens. The sequence goes on along the minus strand of NW_027507790.1, from coordinate 164,512,500 downwards.
TCAAGTTGAAACGAACTTGGGTTCTGCAGCAGGACAATGATCCTAAACACACCAGCAAGTCCACCACCGAATGGCTGAAGAAAAACAAAATGAAGACTTTGGAGTGGCCTAGCCAAAGTCCTGACCTGAATCCTATTGAGATGTTGTGGTATGACCTTAAAAGGCTGTTCATGCTCGAAAACCCTCTAATGTAACTGAATTAGGACAATTCTGCAAAGATGAGTGGGCCAAAATTCCTCCAGGACGCTGTAAAAGCCTCATTGCACGTTATCGCAAATGCTTGGTTGCAGTTGTTGCTGCTAAGGGTGGCCCAACCAGTTATTAGGTTTAGGGGGCAATCACTTTTTCACACAGGGCCATGATGGTTTGTATTTTTTTACACCTTTAATAATAAACACCTTCATTTACAAATTGCATTTTGTGTTTACTTGTGTTGTCCTTGACTATTGTTTAAATTGGTTTGATGTTCCGAAACACTTAAGTGTGACAAACATGCAAAGGAACAGGAAATGAGGAAGGGGGCAAACACTTTTTCACGCCACTGTACCTGTAGCGTGAAATGCCCCTTAAATTGAGCAACAGTGTCCAGCTTCTGTTCATTGAAGTTCTCTTTCCTGGTTTCATTTACACTATCTTTGCGACTCTTTGGAGAAACATTTAATGAACTCTGTAGCATTGCAGCGTGGAAAGACCCACACAATTACATTTACATGGTCGAGAAAATGACTATCACATGTTTATGCTTTCATTAGGAATGGTAATGTTTGAATAATCTTCTCTTACCCTTGGTGGAACAATATTGTTAAAATGCAGCATTGTATATTTCCAGCACTATGTGAAAGTAAATGCATTATTTTAGAGACAGAACATGAGTATGCATTTAAGAACTGCAATTTGCTTCAAGTTAGGACTGGCAACAATTCAATGTAAACACTCTACCAGGGAAAGAGAGCAAGTCATATCAGCCTAATTCCCCTTTTTGGATAATAAAGCAGACTTATGAATAACTGTTTCTATATACATCTGACTAAAACATTCATCTTTGGCGCCCATCTTTGTCTCCTAGAATACAAATATATATTTCATAAATCATTACAAACAGATGTTATAGGAAATATAACACCAAAAATATTTGGTGAAATAATGTGCATTGCCATGGAACTTTCTTGTCATTTTCCTTAGGTTGTGTCATTATAATTCATACTTATAAAAACTACACTTAAACAAAATCTGCACTAGTTATATTATATGTTTATACCCATAAAATCACTCTATTATAAAGTATAGTAAACAAACAATACAGAAAAAATTAAACCTAAAAAAAATAATCTTTTGTACCTTGTCGTGATTTGATCAATAAAGAAAAATTGAAAACAAAGTATGATAAACTATAGACTCTGACTTTTTGTGATTATTTTTACCGCACCTGGATTGTCCTGGGAAGGGTGTTAAAAGTTTTGATTGATATTGGCATTTCCCAAGATCAGATAGTTGTGGCATTTGCAGTTAGAGCACTAAGCCCCTTTTTAAATTTGTAACAGCAATAACGCTATGTACTACAGAAAACTATGTCCCATTACTAGGTATGTGTTCAAAGCAAAGACTTTCATTGTTTGGTCTAACCAGTGCTCCAGTTACTAGATCCACCTTCCCAGGTCTTCCTTCCAGTTTAGGTCTGTTCGGTTGTGATGATGTTGCTCCCATTCATAAGCACAGAGTCTCCCACGTGCCCTTTCGCAAACTCAAAATGTGCCATTTTGTTTTTTGCTGAAAGTAATGGCTTTCTCTGCCATAAAGCCCAACTCTATGGAGCGTATGGCTTATTGTCGCCCTATGTACAGATACTGCAGTCTCTGCTGTGGAACGGTATAGCTCCTCTGGGGTTACCTTAGGTCTCTGTGCTGCCTATTTGATTAATGCCCTCCTTGCATGGTCCATGAGTTTTGGTGTGCGGCTGTCTCTTGGCAGGTTTGCTGTTGTGCCATGTTCTTCCCATTTGGATATGATAGATTTGATGGTGCTCCTAGGGATCATCAAAGATTTGGATATTTTTTTTATAACCTAACCCTGACTTGTACTTCTCAACAACATTGTCCCTTACTTGTTTAAAGAGTTCCTTGGTCTTCATGGCAGTGTTTGGTTAGTGGTGCCTCTTGCTTAGGTGTTTCAGCCTCTGGGGCCTTTCAAAAAGGTGTGTATATGTATATGTAATGACAGATCATGTGGCACTTAGATTGCACACAGGTGGACATCATTTCACTAATTATGCAACTTCTGAAGGTAATTGGTTTGCACCAGAGCTTTTTATGGGCTTCGTAACAAAGGGGGTGAATACATACGCACATTCCAATTATCAGTTTTTAATTTCTGAAAAATAGTTTTATGTATATATTGTAATTTTACTCCTCCAACTTAGACTATTGTGTTCTGATTAAGGATGAGTTCCGACGTGTTCGCACACCCCATGTGCAGAGACCACCATGAAGTTGGCACTGCGCTAATCACAGGCAGTGAGACATTTCCCGATATTGGCAGCTGTGCATCGGGACAATGTCTCACTGCCTGCGATTGGCGCACCACAGTGCCGACTTCCTGGTGGGCTCTGCACAAGGGGTGTGCGAACACGCCAAAGCTCATCCTTAGTTCTGATCAATCACATATAATTCAGACTAAAAAAATTTAACTAAAGGCCAAGAGGGGTGAATACTTTTGCAAGGCACTGTAACTAATCTTTTTTTTTTTGTATGATGCTTGTTTAAGGGGACATGGCAGGGGGTTTATCCAATACCAACATACAGGAGGATATAAAAAGTCCACACACCCCTGTTAAAATGTCAGGTTTCTGTGATGTAAAAAAATGAGACAAAGGTCATTTCAGAACTTTTTCCAACTTTTACCACTTGACAACCAACCACCACAGTTATATTGCTGCAGGTTGGCTCGGCTGTGCAGATCGCCATTGGTGTACGTCAGGTGCACGCGTGCTGCCGAAGGCACACTTCCGTTGGCCAGCGGGGGAACCAATCAGCGGGTCCAGCAGACTCAATTGTCCACCGGTCACCCTCCATCGTTCCCCGCAGTGACAGAATGGGGATCTGCCTGTGTACACAAGGCAAATCTCCATTCTTACAGGGGAGATCACACAGATCCAGTCTTTCTGCTATGCAGGAAGATGGGTCTGTGTGTTGTCCCAGTGAGCCCTTCCCCCACTCAATTAGAACACACAGTGAGGAAACACTGTTAATCCCTTGATTGCCCCTTCCCTGCCCGTGTCATTAGTACAGTAACAGTGCATATTTTTTATCACCGATTACAGTAACAATGTCACTGGTTCCCAAAAAAGTGTCAAAAATGTCCATTAGGTCTCCGATTTGTCTGTCGCAGTCCCGCTAAAAATCAATGATTGCAGCCATTACTAGTAAAAAAGAAATAAATAATAAAAATGTCAGAAATCTATCCTCTTTTTTTGTAGACACAGTAACTTTTGCACAAATCAATCAATATACGCTTATTGGGATTTTTTTTACCAAAAATATGTAGCAGAATAGAAATTGGCATAAATTGATGAATACATTTCTTTTTTGACATTTTTTTTTTTTGTTTGGAAATGTCTTATAGCAAAAAGTACAAGTTTTAAAATTTTCTTTCCATATTGTTGCTTTTTCTTGTCTATAGCGTAAAAAATAAAAACCGCAGAGATGATTGAATGCCACCAAAAGAAAGCTCTATTTGTGGGAAAAAAAAGAACATCAATTTTGTTTGGGTACAGCATTGCACAACCGCACAATTGTCAGTTAAACCAATGCAGTGCCGTATTGCAAAAAATGGCCTGATCATTAAGGGGGTAAATCCTTCTGGGGCAGAAGAGGTTAATCTCGATTTAAAAACAAACAAGCTAAACATGAAGAGAACTTCATCTTTCAGCATGACAACGACCCAAAGCATACATCCAAATCAACAAAAAAATGGCTTCACCAGAAAAACATTAAAGTTTTGAAATGGCCTGGCCAGAGCCCAGACCTGAATCCAATTAAAAATCTGTGGGGTGATCTGAAAATGACTGTGCACAGGAGATGGCCTCGCAATCTGACAAATTTGGAGTGTTTTTGCAAAGAAGAGTGGGCAAATATTGCCAAGTCAAGATGTGTCATGCTGATAGACTCAAAAAGACTTAAGAGTGCTGTAATAAAATCAAAAGGTGCTTCAATAAAGTATTAGTTTCAGGGTGTGCACACTTATGCAATCATATGATTTTATTTTTTTATTTTTCGTTTCAAATATTTTATTGAAAAGTCAAGTAAGATACATAGAAATAAGCAGAACAGTTTACATTAGTATCTGTAACGGATTATAGTTAAATGAGCTGTTACTAAAATTCGCAAATGCAAATAATCCAAAGAGTGCTAAAGCACGTTCGCGTGTCCTTCGTGCAAGAAAGCTAACAAAAAGCATCCAGGAAGAAGGTCAAGGGAAAATATAAATAAAAGAAACTAATAATTACCATAAGAGAAAAAACATGTAACGAACAGTGCTGTAGTGACAGCTATTACTACAGATGATATCATAGCATAAAGTTCCGCTAGGTGAATATTGTCTATGTAGTAGGGAGAGAGAGAGAGAAGGGAGAAGAAGACAGGGTGAGAGGAAAGAATAAGAACAAGAAAAGAGGTTCAAGGTGGAGCAGGAAGCAAAGAAAAAAAAAAAAAAAAAAGAAAGAGATATGGTCGGAAGGCCTGAGGGAGCCCCAACTCTCAGGGTACTAAAATACAAGGGCTAAGGGGCCAAGAGACGTGGGTCAAAATCTTTTGGTAGAAAATGATCTACCCATGGCTGCCATATTTTGTTAAATAATGGGATCTTATCTAGCACAACTGCTTCTATTTTAGCGTGTATCATCGCTTGTGTGATTCTATGTTTAGTTTCAGTTATATTCAGGGATGGTGTCCTCCAGGCTCTCGCGATCGTTTGTTTAGCTGCAGTTATCACTTGAAGGAAAAGTCGATTTTGGGCTTTATTGAGATCTTGGGGCAAACAGTTTAACAATGCTGAAGCTGGGTCTGGGATTACAGGGAATTGTAACAATGTAGTTAGCAGGTGGAAGACCGAAGACCAGAAATTTATCACGACGGGACATGTCCACCAAATGTGGAGGTGGGTGCCCCGTTCCTTACAGCCCCTAAAGCAATCAGGCGAATAGCCAGGTACGAATTTAGAGATTCTAGAGGGAACCAGATACCACCGCATCAGAACCTTGTAATTTGCTTCAGATGCCACAACATTTTGCGATGAATTTTTAGTATTAGTCCATATATCGGTCCATGACTCTAAGTCAAGGTTGAGTGATAAATCCTTGGCCCATGCGGTGGCATAAGGTGGGAGGTCTTCAGCTGTATCGGAAAGGCAAGAATATAGACAGGAGATAATGCCTGGGGCGTGGGGGTCAGAGGAACATATGGATTCAAATGAGGACTTGGAGTTAAGATTGGGGTGAGGGGTAATATGCGCTCGGAAAAAGTGAATTATCTGTAGGTAGCGAAAACACTCTTCGGGGGGCAGATGGGCCCGAGCCTGTAGATCAGAAAATGTTACAAAGGTCCTTCTCGAGGAAAAGTCACAAACTCTTGTAAGATTTGCTCGGGACCAAGCTGTAAAAGTAAGCGGTTCTGCAAAAGCCGGATAAAAATTCGGGTGACCTATAAATGAAAGCAGAGGAAAATGTGGAGACAGCAATTTGAAGGGAGTACATACCTTATGCCAAATTTTAAGGGAGTGACTCGTCACGGGGTTTGTAAGTGATCTACAGGTCTGTGGGGGAAGCCAAAGTAAATTAGAAACAGAGATGGGATGTGCCTCGACTGCTTCCAAACTGACCCACAGAGGGATTTCGGACACGGCGTGGTATAAGGTCAATTGTGATATCTGAGCTGCATAATAATAATTCCTAAAATGTGGAATACCCAGGCCCCCACGGAGTTTATGTCGGAAAAGAACAGCCTTAGAAACCCTGGGTCTGGTGTCACCCCATATATATTTGAAGGCTCGACTTTGAATGGCTTTGTGAAAGTATAATGGAACCATAACCGGGAGTACTCTATATAAATACAACAACTTGGGTAGTAGGGACATTTTAACAGCCGCAATGCGACCAAGCCAGGACACACATAGGGGTCGCCAGGAGTTAAGGAGGGAAGATAATTTACGGAGCATGGGTAAATAATTGATTTTGTATAAATCTGCTGGATTACTGGTTAATTTCACACCTAGATAGGGAATATAGGAGGTGGACCATTGAAATGTGTAATTTGTGCGTAAAATTTGAAGCGTCTCAAGAGGAAGGGATACCGCTAAAGCCTTAGACTTAGCCTGGTTCACTTCGAGGCCTGAGATTTGCGCAAACGAGTCAAGGAGTTTAAACAAATTAGGTAAAGTAGTATGGGGTGAAGTTATAAATAGGAGGGCGTCATCCGCAAAGAGACATAATTTATGGGTTGTGGAGGCTATTTCTAATCCCCTGATATCGGGGTTAGATCTAATCAGAGCTGCCAGGGGCTCAATGGCAAGGGCAAAAAGCAGGGGCGACAAAGGGCACCCCTGCCGAGTGCCACATTGGATCGGAAATCTGTTAGAGTTAAAGCCGGAGTATCGAACGAATGCTTGGGGATTGGCATATAGAGTCTCAATCCAGCGAAGGAAGTGAGGGCCAAAGCCCCATTTAGACAAAATATACATAAGATAGGGCCAGGAGACGGTGTCGAACGCTTTTCGAATGTCGAGAGATAGAAGATGCATAGGGACACCCCGAGCTCTCGCTAAATATTGTAATAGAATAACCCGGCGCACGTTATCACTGGCTTGACGTTTGGGAATGAATCCTACCTGGTTTCTATGAATCATCCCACCAATATATGGGTTCAGGCGTGTGGATAAGATTTTTGCTAGAAGTTTAACATCTAGATTCAAGAGTGATATCGGTCTGTAGTTAGACCATACAGAGTGGTCAGCATCAGGTTTGGGTATCATAGAGACCGAAGCAGTAAGCGTCTCGTTACCGAATAGTCCCCCTTTCAGCAAGGCATTAAAGGAGTTCGCCAGGAGAGGGGCCAGGACTTCCATACATTTTTTATAATATAATCCTGTGAATCCATCAGGACCAGGTTGTTTGTTAGGTTTAAGTAGTTTTATGGCTTGAAGTACCTCGGAAGGCGAAATTTCTTCTTCAAAGGCATTGCGAATGGGGGTAGAGAGGGTAGGAATCGGTAAATTACCAAATAAAGCCTCGGCTTTATCTAGAGGAAAGGGGGCAGGAGATTCGTATAATTTAGCTAAGCGTTTGGAGAATTCGTTTACTATTCTGGCCGGGTTGCTAGTATGGGTCCCATTGTGGAGTTTAAGCCTAATTGGTTTATGAGTACGCTCCGGTTGTCTGAGGCGAAGGGCTAAAAATGTGTCAGGTTTGTTAGATTTTGTGTAAATAGAGTGATAGGCCCTGCGCAAGGATTTGTCAGCTGCTTCAGAAAAGAGCAAGTCCAACTCGAGACGAATGTTGTCTAAGCTAGACTTGTTCGCCCCCGAAGGTGTAGCCTGGAACAGCAGGAACTGGCGCTGATATTCGGATTCTAGGCGCTGTATACGTTCAAGTCTATCTTTTTTGAGGAAAGAGGCGGTAGAAATGCATTTACCCCGTATAACAGGCTTATGTGCTTCCCATAAAAGAACAGGGGAGGTGCCTGGTACGGCATTGTGCACGAGATAATCACGTAGAGCTACTTCGATATCGAGCCGAAAAGATTCGTTCGTGAGATATTTATCGTTCATGCGCCATACCCTTTCGTTAGATTGCGGTATGAGCGAGGATATAGTGGTAATCACTGCACAATGGTCGGACCAGGTGATAGGGTGGATAAGGGATTGAAGCAAAACAGGGGAGGATGCTACAGGGATTAATATGTGATCTATCCTGGAAAATGAATTATGAGGATAAGAGTAGAAAGAATAATTTTTCTTTGTGGGATTGCATTCCCTCCACGTATCTAATAAGTAGTATTGTTGGAGTAAAGATCGGAACTTAACCGATAAAGAAAGGTGGTCTGGTGCATAGGGAGATTTATCCATAGAGGGGTGTATAACTAGGTTTGAGTCTCCACAAATAATCAGGGTACCTTTAAGGTGGGTTTTAATTACCTGGAAAAGGTGAGAAAAGAAGGGGATGGGATTAGAGTTGGGGGCATAGTAGGAAACTAAGGTTACTTCAGATTCTTGAAGAGAGCCCGACAGGATGATGTATCGTCCCTCAGGGTCTTGGATAACTGAGGCAAAAGTAAACGGGAGGGAACGATGGAGAGCCAGGAGGACCCCTCGCTGCTTTGTAGCCGCCGAGGCCGTATACACCAAAGGGTAACTGCTACTGAAGAATTTAGGGGTACTACGCGTGGAAAAGTGCGTTTCTTGTAATGCTACTATTCCCGCTTTTAAAGATACGAAAGAGCGGAATGCCTTGACCCGTTTATTAGGGGAATTAAGACCTTTTGCATTAAGTGACAATATATTCAGGGGGGCCATGGGTCAAAACATAGATGGATCCTATAGCGGAACCCGGGGTCCCCCCAGGCCAACCGACAAGAAGTAGTAAGGAAGACAAGAAAAGAGAGAGCATTAGGAGCGAAGAGAGTGTAGGAGGAAAAAGATAGGAAAACATCAGAGCAAGTATGTAAGGCGAGTGATAAGTAAGCTGGTGCGAGTCGGAAAAATCCGGGTCGCCCGACTCTTGCGTGCGCGGTCCCGAGGGCAGACATATCCGCCATGGGGAGGGTGCACTAGGTGAGGGGGAAGCAGTGGCTGTCCCTCGCAACATACCGGGACATAAGAAAGTAATATTAGTAGTAACATAAAACTGGCCAAGACGGCTTAAACCATTCAAATAGAGGTATAAAGCATACATGTACAATGAACTACAAAGGACATAGCATAATAAAGGAATATAGATAACAATATTAATATCAAATCCTGTGTGCAGGGGGGAGATGAGGGATGGGGGGGGGGAAGGGAAGAAAGAGAGGGGGGATGAGGGGGGGGTTAAGGAAGGGGGAGGGGAGGGAGGAGGGGGGGGAGGGAAGGAAGGGGAAGGGATAATTGACTTATAAGGGTAACATTGAAAAAGGGGTATTAGGCATAGCAAGTGCACTCTCCTTAGCTAGTGAAAGCTCATAATCCATGGACCTTACTGATAAGTAAAAGGTCAGCATACTAGACAAGGGGGTCCATGGGTGCAATACAAAAGGAGGAGAGAGAACCTGCTGTATTGTGTAGGAATAAAGACCCCAGGTCAAAGCAAAAAATCGAGAGTCAAAAATCAAGATTCAAAATATCAAAAATCAAAAATCGCAAATCAAAAATCAAAAACCAAAAACAAAGTCAAATGTTCACCCAACACACAGGTGTCCGATAACCGTAACAAGCTATTCAAGCCATTGGGCTAAGGCTCAGAACACCCGCAGCACAGGTGTAAATAAGAAAGTAATCGATGAGGTGGAAGAAGCCATTCAGCGGGGCACAAATACTCTAGGACTAAAGGGGTGTGTGGTAGAAGCTTTCGCTGGCGTACCCTTCCGGATGGATCTTGGAGAGCGCATGTCCCTGGGATCTCGTTTAGGGGTTGCTGAGTGAGGATAAGGGATGAGACGAGCAGGGGTGCGTGGGAGTGAAGTCTCAGATTGCTGCTCTGGCGTTGTTAGATGAAGAGACTCAAGGAGGCGTTGGAGAGCATCTGGGGAGGCACAAGTGTACTGTTGACCATTATAGGTGAAATGGAGTGCAAAAGGAAAACGCCACATGTATTTGATTTGATGGTGAATGAGCACCTGTAGCTGTGGCTTCATGGCCCTACGTTTCGCGATTGTAAGAGGGGCTAAGTCAGTAAACAACTGGTATGTGTGGCCTTGAAATGACAGGGTCTCTTCTTTGCTGCGGGCAGCTGCAAGTAGTTGCTCTTTAGACCTGAAAAAGTGAAGTTTTACAATGATATCACGCGGTGGCCCATCAGGCTGACGGCGTGTCAGGGCTCTATGTATCCTATCAAATTCCAGGCGTTCAATCGGAATTGATGGGGAGAGCTCCTGGAACAGAGCTGTAGTAAAAGATTGTATGTCTTGCACTGTTTCTGGAATGCCACGGAGGCGCAGATTCGCTCTCCTGGAGCGATTTTCGGCGTCTTCAAGCCGAGAAAGAAGCATAGCGTTTTCCTCACGAAGGGTGAGATGCTCCTGAGCATGGTCTTTAAGGGTCAGTTCCATATCATCTGCCCGGGACTCAAGGTCAGCAGTGCGCTGTCCTAATTCACGTGTCAGTTTAGTAGTTATTTGCTCGGAGGTCGCCTTCAGGGCCTTATGGAGCATTTTTTCAAAATGGGCGAGAAGGTCAGCTTGCGGCATACCTGGGGTTGGGAGTGCGGGGAAGTCCTCCATACTGGTTCTATCCTCCTCATCGGAATCGTCGCTGTGTGGGTCAGCCGTGTCAGCGGGGTCAGCGGGAGATCTGGGGCGTTGTGAGAGAGCCTGAGCCTGTGCCTGTGCCTTCGCGGCCATCTTGGACGAGACCCGCGCGAGCGCTTCCTTTATCGGTTTCGGCTTCGATTTACCTCGGTGTCCCGTCAGGACCATCCCGGGGGGTGCTCGGGGGTATCGGCGAACCGTACCGGCGGGATGCCTGGTAATTGCGCTGGCGATAGCTCAATAAAGTCCCGGAACCGTTGCGAGGAGTGCGGAGCTCTAGTGGCAGACGTCCATCACGTCGAGCTGCGCGCATGCGCCCCCCTATTTTTTTATTTTTAATCCCTCCACCTAAAAGATTTTAGTTTGTTGTTCAACTGATTTGTACAGTTTGCAGGTCACATTAACCACTTCCCGACCAGCGCACGACGATGTACGCCGACAGAATGGCACGGGCAGGCATATTGGCGTACAATAAAAATCGGTGATCGCCGCCATTACTAGTAAAAAAAAAAAATAATTAAAATAATAAAAATGCTATAAAACTATCCCTATTTTGTAAATGCTATAACTTTTGAGCAAACCAATCAATAATCGCTTATTGCGATTTTTTTTACCAAAAATATGTAGAAGAATACGTATCGGCCTAAACTGAGGGAAAAAATATGTTTTTTTATATATTTTTGGGGGATATTTATTATAACAAAAAGTAAAAAATAATGCGTTTTTTTTTTCAAAATTGTCGCTCTATTTTTGTTTATAGCGCAAAAAATAGAAACCGCAGGGGTGATCAAATGCCACCAAAAGAAAGCTCTATTTGTGGGAAAAAAAGGACGTCAATTTTGTTTGGGAGCCACGTCGCACGACCGCACAATTGTCAGTTAAAGCGTCGCAGTGCCGAATCACAAAAAGTGGTCTGGTCTTTGACCAGCAAAATGGTCCGGTCTGCAAGTGGTTAAAGAGGAAGTAAACTCTGACGGGTTTACTTCCTCTTTGATTCCCTGCAAAGGTAAAGCATAATGGACTACTATGCATCGCATAGTAGTCCATTATGTGTCACTTACCTGCCACAGGAGCCAGAGAAGTCTCCGCTGTCCCCTGTAGTCTGGAGCCTCCGTCGCTGGTGGGCCTCGCTGCTCCGGCGCTGTCATTCGTCGGAGCCGCAATGACGTCACTCCTGCGCATGGGAGTGGCCACTCGCGGCATATCGCCGTTAACTGTGGCACGCTCAGTGCGCTTGTGCGCTGCTGTCTATGGCGCATGCCTATGGTGCCTGTCTTTCGCCAAATATCTCCTAAACCATGTAGGTTTAGGAGATATTTCTTGGACCTACAGGTAAGCCTTAATCTAGGCTTACTTGTAGGTCAACGTTGTTTGTAAGGGTTTACAACCACTTTAAAGGTGAAAAAAGTTCTGAAATTATTTATTGTCTCATTTTTTTACATCACAGAAACCTGACATTTTAACGGGTGTGTAGACTTTTTATATCCACTGTACTTTTGCTATTAGACGCCCATCATTGCCATCTCAAAAAGTTGGGAGGTATGGTGTCCGTCTTATTGACAGACATATTCTAGACACACCCTCCAGCAGCTCCATCAGCAGGACAATAATCTGTTTAGAATAAGCGGGGTTGGAGCCAGTCCAAGGGTAGCTAACCACATATCCTGTATCTTTTCAAATCGTGTAAGGCATTTCCTGTGCTGAAATACATGCTTCTCTCTAGACAGCTTAGTGTTAATCCCAAGTAAGGGGATGTGGTGCCACTAACTTCTTTGCTTGAAAGAGGACTTACGATTGGTGCATAATCATTGTCAGGCAGAGCAGTTTCGTCTAAAATGCTTTACAGGCAAATACTTGGATCTGTTGCCAAATTTACCTGAAACAACTATACGTTTTCTGCTGTCCTTTAAGACAGTGGTCATCAACCCTGTCCTCAGGACCCACTAACAGGCCAGATTTTATGTAATACCTTGGGGGAGATGCAGACTAGAATACTGCAATCTAGGGGTGCAATGGCTCGTCACCGATCCGTGATCCGAACGGGTCACCCCGCTCGAATCGGCACATGCCGCGCTCCGCTATCTCGGCCTTAGGAAAGGCCGCGGCTTCGGCCTAGCTCCGAGGCGGCGGCCATCCTTCTACACCCAGGCTGTTTACACTGATCGCTCCGACGGAACGATCACTTGTAAACAAACCGGCGTCATGTAATGACGCGGTTCCTCTCTCCCCTCTCTGTACTAACCTGTACAGTGGAGGGGAGAGATCCTGAGATGGAAGCAGCCATCCCTCCATACCCTGCAGTACCCAGCAATACTCTGCCAATACTCTGCAGTACCCCAATACTCTAGCAATACTCTGCAATACCCCAATACTCTGCAATACCCTAATACTCTAGCAATACTCGGCAATACCCCAATACTCTAGCAATACTCTGCAATACCCCAATACTCTGCAATACCCCAATACTCTAGCAACACTCTAGCGATACCCTGCCAATACTCTGCGATACCCTGCCAATACTCTGAGATACCCTGCCAATACTCTGCGATACCCTGCCAATACTCAGCGATACCCTGCCTGCCTATACTCAGCAATAGCCTGCCTGCCAATACCCTGCCAATACTCAGCAATACCCTGCCTGCCAATACCCTGCCAATACTCAGCAATACCCTGCCTGCCCATACTCTGCGATACCCAGTCATGCCCAGCCATACTCAGCCGTGCCCAGCCATACTCAGCCAATATTACAGTGGGGGAGATTGTGGATATTACAGTGGGGACTATATGGTGGTGGAATTTTCACAGGTTTTTGCTAATTATATTATTATTTGCTGATCCGAAAAAGATCCGATCCTTGACTCTGATCTGAGGAACGATCTGATCCATGAGCAGCAAATGATATCACCTGTGATGTATTTCAGTTATCTTGCGAACCTGGCCTGTTAGTGGGCCCTGAGGACAGGAGTTGATGACCACTGCTCTAAGATGTCTGACATGGCCTGAGCATTTTCCTGAAATTATAAATCTCCTTCAGGTTTAGCATCTATGAGAACATGGCAGCTACGCCTTTGAAAAGACAAAAAAAAATTGTCAATACAAGTCACACATGATATTAAAAGTAGGGCAAGTTTCATTTTTTTCCTAAGATGCTTATATAATTAACAGTTTCATGAGGTGGAGTCTCTAAAACAGTTCTTAGAATAGTAGAATGAGTGCAAGCAAACAGTCCATTTTTTGTTCACATTAAATCCATCCTATTACTCATTCTGGAAAATTGTTTGTAGTGCACATTTTGGTAAAACTTTTATTTTTCCTCAGTCTAGGCATTATCTCATACTTAATTCACACGGGCATACAACGTAGTTTCCAAGCAGAGAAAAGAAAAAAAAATATTCTTGCTAACAATTCTCCTTAACCCCCAATATGCCTGAAGTGGGGCATAGAGGAAAGGGGAAATGCACTGTTCTGATAAGATTCTGTTACAAATGTGTAAACATGGATGTTTTCCAGTTTGATTTATGCATAAAGCATATGTGGTAAGTTACTCGCCAAAATAAGCTATGCACGTATCCTGTGGAAGTTGGACTTCTTTTTTTTTTTTTTTAAACACAGAAACTTTTACATTTTTGCTTATGCGTAATCACAGTTTGTGTGACAATGGGGGTTATTTACTAAAGGAAAATCCGCTCTGCACTACAAGTGCAAACTGCACTTGAAATTGCACTGAAAGTGCACTTGGAAGTGCAGTCACTCTAGATCTGAGGGGGACATTCAAGGAAAATAAAAAACAGCATTTTAGCTTGCATATGATTGGATAATAAAATCAGCAGAGCTTCCCCTCATTTCATATCTACCCCTCAGATTTACAGCGACTGCACTTCCAGTTTAATTTCAAGTACACTTTGCACTTGTAACTTGCACTTGTAGTGCAAAGTGGATTTGCCTTTCATAAATAACCCCTAATGTGTTAATTTAGTATTTTTTCCTTAACCACTTTAGCCCCGGAAGAATTTATCCCCTTCCTGCACTTTTTGCGATTCAGCACTGCGTCATTTTAACTGAAAATTGCACGGTCATCCCAAAAAATATGAATGTCCTTTTTTTTCCCACAAATAGAGCTTTCTTTTGGTGGTATTTGATCACCTCTGCGGTTTTTATTTTTTGCACTAACAAAAAAAGAGCGACAATTTTGAAAAAAAAGTATTATTTTTTACTTTTTGCTATAATAAATATCCCCCAAAAATATATATACATTTTTTTTTTTCCTCAGTTTAGGCCGATACATATTCTTCTACATATTTTTGATTATTGATTGGTTTGCGCAATAGTTATAGCGTTTAAAAAAAAGGGGATAGTTTTATGGTATTTTTATTAAAATATATATATATATATTTTTTAAATGGCAGCGATCATCAATTTTTATTGTGACATTATGGCGGACACATCGGACATTTTTGACACATTTTTGGGACCATTGTCATTTATACAGCAACCAATGCTATACAAATGCACTGATTCCTGTGTAAATGACACTGGTAGTTAAGGGGTTAACCACTAGGTGGCAGTGTAGGGGTTAAGTGTATCCTAGGGGCGTGTTGCTAACTGTGGGGGGCGTGGCTGTGTTTTACAGATCACTGATCTCTGCTCCAATCACAGGGAGCAGAGATCAGTGTCACTGTTGCTAGGCAGAACAAGGAGATGCTTGTTTACTTTAGCATCTCCCCATTCTTCCTCTACGTGAGGTGATCGCGGGTAACCCCGCGGCGATCGAGTCCGTGGGACCCGCGACCGGACTCACGGAGCTTCCTGCGGGCGCGCCCCCACCGCCTCTTACAGGGCAACGTACAGGTACATGATTTTGCTGCTGCTTGTAGTCTATACTTTTGGTGTATACAATACTTGCTTCCCTGTCAGCTCACAAATCACTATAGGACATAAAAGCTGGTGGGATGAACCACAGTAGCCAGTGTGGAGAGCAAGTATTCATCCCATCCAACTGGCTGTGTGTGCAAAACAATTCACTAATGTGCATTTTTTAAAGAAAAATTGCATTTGAAAAACTGCAAATTCAGCCCCACTAGTGACTAAATATACATTTAGTTCATTAAATAATGATTTTTCCACCTTTACAAGTGATAAGGCCGTATTATATTGGATCCTTCGTGTTACCAGGCCCTTCAGCAGTCATTGAGGTCTGTAATGCCTGTTGTTATAGGCCCACATTTAAAAAGATTGAGATAAAATAACATACGCCTACTTTGGCATCCTTGCAGAATATGTAAACACAGAGCACTTAAATACATATCATTTAAAGTCATTTCTAGAGCTAACCACAGAGATTAGATGATAGTTGCCTTTGCTGGCTATTATTTAGCCAGGTTGGCTGATGATCTCATGCCAGTTAAACCTTTGATGCTACTGGCTAGCCATTGCTGTGAGGAACATTTAAGTCAAAATTCCCATGATGTAAGTCTATGACCTTTCCATTTGCTTAAAAAAAATATTCTGACACTTTGTGCACTACAGTCCATTGGTGAATGTACAATGTTGGATCTTGTGTGCTTGTGTTTCTGACCTCTGAGGTCACTGTGTACACGGCAACCCAGCAAGAGTTTCTAGAGATTACTGACAACAATATCTAGAATACTAATTAGTCCATTTGTTTGCATTTGCAGTTTTATATATATGCAAACAATATTATGACATTTTAACATGTTAAATATTTCAGGTCTGCATAAATGTGGGGTAGGCGGAACACTTTGGTGGGGGTGGGTCAGCCTGACACTTGACCTTTGGGGGAGGTCGCTATTCCAATCCCTGAGTCCTAACCTTGTTCTTCTAGGGGAAACCCTAACCCTAACCCCAAGTCTTAACCCTAAGTCCAACTAACATTTCACATATGAACTTTAACCCTAACTCTAAGTGTATCTCCACTTTGACTCCCCCACCCTAAAACCCCTACCTTTCCCAGATCCTGCTCGGTTTGTCGGGAAAAGGGTAAAAAAAAAAAAATTTTGTAATGAAAAGGCTGGGGAAAGAGTTTACATTTCTGTCTGTAATCCCATTTTACCTTAACATGGTTCTAAAGGCTAAACATTTTTTATCTTAACATATTCCTTCCATTAACCACCTGACATTCGCACTATGGTCGAATGACGGCCACAGCGCGGATGTGACGGCCTCTCCTTTGCACGCTTCCTGCGCGCGCTGTGATCACCGAGTCACCGGTCCCGGCCCCTTACCATCTGATCAGCTGTCAGTCAATGACAGCTGATCACATGATGTAAACAAAAGCTCAGTGATCGTTTGTTTTTTTCTCCTCATGCTGACAGCTGAGGAGAAAAAAAAAGTTGATCACCGGGTTATCTTAAAGGGACATCGGTCCCTAAGAGGAAGAGGCAATTATGCCTAATTTATACCGCCCAACAGTTCCCACAAGTGCCACCTATTGATGCCCACAAGTGCAACCTATTGATGCCCACAAGTGCCACCTATCAATGCCCACCAGTGGTGATAATCAGTGCCACCTAGAGGTGCTGCCTATCAGTGTAATCGATCAGTGCCCATCACTGCCAGCCATCAGTGCCCATCACTGCCAACCATCAGTGCCACCTATTGGTGCCCATCAGTGCCGCCTCATCAGCGTACATTAATGACAGACAAAAATTACCCATTATAAAATTTTAAAACAAAAAACAAATACGTTTTTTTTTTTATTCGGTATTTTTAATTTTAAAAAAATAAAAAATCGCACAGGTGATCAAATACCATCACAAGAAAGCTCTGTTGAATGTGACCAAGAGAACCTGATTTACATATTCACACAGGTAAACCAGAAAATTAGACCAGCCTTTTTCAACCAGGGTGCCCAGGTACCCTGGGGTGCCTTGGCAAAATGCCTAAAAAATTTACCAAAAATTGAAGTCAAGCCAACAGTTGGATGAATCATGAATTTTATTTATACAAAGCCACAAGTTTTTATTGTGCACGATTACAACTGTCTCACCTCTAATGTTGGGTGTCCTATTGTATGTGCGTGGATGTTGCTGTGATATGAACCCATTTGTTTACTTTTTTTTACATTTTAGAATTGGGAGATTTGATATTGCATCTTAAAGGGTGCCTTGACTGAAAAAAGGTTGAAGTGGTAGTCAAGCTCAGACATGAACAAAGCAGGACACGTTTGTGTCCCGTTATTTTTACTCTGGTTTCTGCATGAAACACTTGACAAGTATTCCTGACACCAAGAAAAAAATTGTGAGAGGAGAGGGACATCCAGCTGATTGACAGTCCCAGCTATGTTCCTGTGTGGAGGGGGGGTGTGTCCCTTCCTTCCAATCAGCTGTCAGAGTTCACCTCACTGAGCTCTGCAGAGTGTAACTTCAGCTCTCTGTCCCCTTTTTCTGAACTCTCAGAAAATCTTTATTCCTCTAACACAGACCACGATGACAGGTTCTTCTTGTGGTTATGTTGAAACGTCTCAGCACTGTATATAAGCACTTTACCTGATATGGCAGGGATGTAGTAATCCCATACTGTGCAGTTCCCCTGCTGTGTTTGTAGCATATTAAAGTAGTTATTTTTTTTCCATGTGAAGGTAATATATGGAGGGTCTTCCCTGGGGGTTACACTCCTGCTGCATTCCTAGAAGTTTCCTTCTTTACTGGGTGGGCTTGAAGGTAAAATCGTTAAAATAATCCCACTTATTGGCTTTGAGAACGGTTCCTTCCTTCTTGGTGGGCGGTAATTAGTGCTGGTTCAGTATATTGTAAGTGAAGAACTCATTGTTTCTGGGATAATATTTGGAAAGCAAAAAGATCATCGTAAGTGCTTGGTGTATTAACATATAACACATTGTTCCTGTTTATTGGTACATGTTGATTTTACATCTGCCATTAAAGGTTAGACAATCTGAATATAACTGAAGACACAGCATATCAAAGACTGTGTTCCCTAAAACTAGATTCTTTTTGCGTCAAACAAAAAAATAAAACTTCACATGAATGATGGTTCATATCTAAGGCCTTTCTTTACTGAATTCTAGCTGTACAGGTATGAAGTGGCAAATAATATAAAAATTCTTCTTCTATGATGAAAAGTGAACTCTGAACCTGCAAGCTGTGTTGTCCATCAACATGAGGATATGTAGGAGCATGTACAACCACAAAGTCTCTGAGATTTTGGAAACATTGCACATTTGTATATTAGCTGTGTGGATTAATAGATGTTATATTTAATAATTTCATGTTCTTATTTTAAAATATTTTACTTTTTAAAAAGGCTTATTTGGTTGGAATAGATAATATTGGTAAATTTACCCCGTGCAAAAAGTGTTGAAGGCGGTTTCAATGCCTTTCTTTCGCTAACGAAAGTTTTTATTATAGACATATTATTAAATACATTTCTGACCCCTTGTTTGATGTACAGTAACTAGCGGTTGTGAAAGGAAAATCTACTTATAACCCCAACCATATTTGCAAAGATTCCACGTTAAAGGAAGTACATACAACCAATGGCGGTTCCTATGTGGTGTCAGAGTTGTTATCAAAGGAATCCACAGCAGTGACATGGAACTAAATAAGCATGACACTGTCAGAGGAACTCCTTGTAGCTTTGATTGCAAGACATGGTTCTACCCTGCTTTCAGTAGTTTGACTATATTATTCAGCTTTGTAAAGAGCATTCTAACAAAAAAGTATGGATTTAAATAATGCAGTTTGTTCCTTTTTGAGACCCACGTACAAGTAGTGGTATTGAGAGCTTTGTTTCAAGCCTGTAAACTCTTATGCAGTGGCAGCCCCTGAATCAGCCCACTCTTACTGAGTGGAAGCAATAACTTAAAGTGGTTGTAAACACGTACATATACCCACTGAAGTAACTAGCCTCGGGTGATACACAGAGATGAAACAAATCCTTCTATATAAGTTGTACATGTTTTCTGCAGCCTTCTCTCCTCTACAGCCTTCTAAAGCACACAATATACATAGCATTCCTTAGCTCCAGCAGGCAGGGGGCAGAGATCTGATGTCACACACTTTACAAAATAGAGCAGAGAGCTGAGTGTAATCTGAGACCTCAGTGGAGGGCAGACAGAGCAGACAGAAATGACAGTAAGTGTTTTGGATCAAGGCAAGTACACGCTATTGAAAGTTATGCTTTATATTTCAGAGTTTTACAACCACTTTAATAGTATACTTTGTATGAAGGAATTTATATATGCCTGCTAAGGTATACCTGGGAAATTTGATTTGATAAACTTGACTTGAGTGAGATATTCAACTGTAGGTCATAACAGAATAGCACAATCATAAAACAAAATGTGGCAAAAGTAAACAAATCAAATGACCCTTGTTCAAAAGTCTGCATACCCTTCATTCTTATTGCTCCCTTTAGCATCAATGACAGCGTGCAGTATTTTGTAATAGTTGTCTATACGGCCCTGAATTGTTGCAGGTGGTATAGCTGCCCATTTGTCTAGCCAAAATGCCTCCAGGTCATGCAGTCTTCACCCTTCATGCATAAACCGCACATTTGAGATCTCCCCATAGTGTCTCGATATTAAGGTCAGGAGACTGTGATAGCCACTCCACAACCTTCATCTTTTTCTGCTGTAAACACTGAAGGGTCAACTTGGCTTTGTGCTTAGGGTCTGTGTCATGCTGGAAAGTCCAGGAGCGTCTCATGCGCAGCTTTCGTGCAAAAGAATGCAAATAGTCTGCCAGTATTTTCTGATAACATGCTGCATTCATCTTACCATGAATTTTCACAAGACTCTTCATGCCTTTAGAGCTCACACACCTCCAAAACATCAGTGAGCCACCACCATGCTTCACAGTGGGGATGGTATTCTTGTCGCTTTAGGCCTTGTTGAACCCTCTCTAAACAAATAACTTATGGTTGTTGCCATAAAGCTCTATTTTGGTCTCGTCATTCCAGATTACAGTGTGCCAGAAGCTGTGAGGTCTGTCAAGGTGTCGTCAGGCATATTGTAACCAGTTTTTTTGTGGCATTGGCGCAGTAAAGGCTTCTTTCTGGCAACTCAACCGTGCAGCTAATTTTTGTTCAAGTATCATCATATTGTGCCAATTGAAACAACCACACCATCTTTTTCCAGAGCATCCTGTATTTCTTCTGAGGTTACCTGTGGGGTTTTCTTTGTATCCCAAATAATTTTTTCTGACAGTTGTGGCTGCAGTCTTTCTTGGTCTACCTGGCCTCGTTATTGAGAGATCCCCGTATTTACACTTCTTAATATATGATTGAACAGTACTGACTTGCATATTCAACGCTTAAGCAATTTTTTTATATCCTTTTCCATCTTTATAAAATTCCTTGACTTTTTTATGCAGGTCTTTTGACAGTTCTTTTCTGCTCCCTGTGGCTCAATATAGCCTATTCAGTGCATCCACGTGAGAGCTAACAAAGTAATTGGCTATTTATACACAGATATTTCAAAAAGCCACAGATGTAGGAACTTAACCTTTAATTGTCATTTTAACCTGTGTGTGTCACCTTGTGTGTCTGTACCAAGGCCAAACATTCCAGGGGATGTAAACTTTTGATCAGGGCCATTTGGGTGATTTCTGATATCATTATGATTTAAAAAGGAGCCAAAAAATAATGTGATAATAAATGGCTTCATATGATCTCTATCCTTAAATAAAAGACAGTTTTTTGGTGTGATCAGTCATATTTTCAATATCAATGGCAACATTTCTGGATTCCTGCCAGGGTATGCAAAATTTTGAGCAGAACTGTATACTGCATGTTGACCTGCGGTGCTGACGACTAGACCCAGAAATGTAATGGATTGTCTCCAATGTTCTGTTGAATTGCATTGTGTGAACTGTCCCTTTTATGATATCTTCATTGTGAACCCACATCAAAGATTTGGGGGTGACGCTTCATGCTCCCGTGTGTCCAAAGCTGAGAGTGCAGGCTAGGAGTGGAGAGCCTTTCCCGGCTCAATGCATGCAAAATAAAGGAAAAAAACACCCCGAATGCCGCACAAGGGCACAACATAACAATCACTATGGTAAGAACAGCCTTAGCCCAGACTTCAGGCTGGCCTGGGCTGAGGCTGCTCTTACCTTAGTAATTGTTGGGCTTTGCCATTGTGCAGAATTCGGGGTCTTTTTTGCTTTACATTACAACCAATCTTGATGTCAGTATTCAACCAGGGCAGACTTGTTGTGATAACTTGCTGTATATTAGCAATGCATACCTATAATGTTAACTGTGGAACCCTCAATAAAATTTAATTAAAAAAATGCAATTTGTTTCTAATAATAATAGGACAATAATTTAGTTACATGAAGCAATAGCTCATCTTTAATTGCAAACTGTAACTGCAATTACAGTTTACAGTCCTTTCTGCCAGTACACAATTCTGCTGTTCTTGGCACCAAATCTCGACTTGCTTTCCACGTTTTGCCAGTAAATAGTATAAGCTACTGTATTTTCATGACAATGTAACACTCAGTTACCGAGGTTCCACACCACACCTATGAGCGTCATGGCTACTCTTGCACAATTTCCCCTGAGAAAATAGTGGCTCAGAATTTTTAAAAAGTCAAACGCACTTCACTGACTGATTAAGGAACTAAGAAATCTTAATGTTTTCCAGACTAAAATCTGTTAGAATAATAGTTTTACTGTGCGACTAGCAGACAGTCAGCATTGCTCAGAGGCACAATGATTGTTTGTTTATTTAACTTGCAAGTCGCTTTGTGAAAAACCAGTACCGGATTCTGAAGATTTTTACAAAAAAAAAAAAAATAATTTGTAGCCATTTTCATTATTGTTATTGCTGGGAAAGACTTGGTTTTACAGAAAGCGTTTTTTTTTTTTGTTTTTTTTTTATTTAAATAAAATCGGTTACCTTCACAGAATGTAAAATTCTGTACTATTCCATCACTTGTATAAACAAAAATGAAAAAAATCTGTTAGCTCAAAGCTAAACTCCAGGCAAATATTAAAAAATGCATATCAATGCAGCTCCATAAATATAAATTGCAAACAGTATAAGTATACAAATTTGACTTAGTATCAGCCTCCTGCAGTATAGCAGAGAGCAGAGACCAGGAGGGAAGAAGAGCAATGAGCCAATCAAGTGTGCTGCATTACAAGGATGCGAGAGGAGGCAAGAGAGATGAGCTCCTCTTTGTGCTGTTTTCCTTTCTTATTCAGTTGAGAAGGTTGGAGTGGGAAGGAGATCCTTAAGGCCTTGTTCACACGGGTGTACTAAAGCATACAGGGCTGTGTTGACCCGCATGGGATGCACAGGTGCCCCGTGCATCCACATGCAGACAGTCCCATTTATGTCAATTAGGGCTCATCCACTATGTCCTAATCAACGTGAATGAGACTGCCTGCACGCAGATGCATGGAACACCTGTGCATCTTGTGAGGGCAAACACGGCCCTTTACAATGGCGTACTAAAGTGTACACCTGTGTGAAGGAGGCCTAAAGCTGGCTATACATAGAACAGTAATAGTAGATTTTCATTTGAAATGATTTCTTTCAAAAACATTTGATTTTCTAATGGTTAGTGGAGTCAAATCGCTGTTATTATTCGACCGCAGCATCGAGAAAATCCAAAGGAGCAGGATGGAAAACTTTTTTTTCAAACTAATATCTAACATATGTGATTTTGATTTAGGAAATTACATTTATTCCCAAGTCAAATGTTAAAAGCAAACACAACTAGTTTCAAATAACATTTGTTCAGGCATCAAATGTACAAAGAATGTTTGTCATTTCAGAAATCGGTTGATCTGAGGCAGGGAGTATGTCTATGGCCAGGGGTTGGATCAGGAGCTGGCAGTGAGAATGTGGCATTAAGTTGGATAGATGCAGCTTTACCCCGCTGAGGCTTTGATTTGGCCGGGCTAGCTGTGGAGGGAGAGGCAGGAGGAGACAACTCACCGTCTGCCGATGTTGGAGAGGAGGGAAGCAGTTGCTGCTGGTTAGTGAGACCAGTGTTAGGCAGGAGCGGCTGCCGGCGCCATCTCGGCTGTGGCCCGTGCTGGCCGGCTGAGAAGAAGTCAGTCAGCTTCTGTGGGCCCTTGAGTAGTTTTCACCGCTGCAACATTGTGCTCTGTTCACTTTCGCCTAGGAGCCGCTAGATGCTGGGTAGTTTGTGGAACTGGGAAATCGGGCGTCCACCCACTCCAATGGCAAGCTACGCCCTCCAACAAATAATATTTATATGAATGCTTGTATGAATATTCTATATGAACATTCATTTCAAAATATACTAGCGTATAGCCAGCTTAAATCAAAGTGAAACTGCACCAGGAAAGGTAATATATCCTCCTCTACCAGGCAGGACTGTGAATTTGTGGACCCCATCCTTCCCACATCTTCATGCACAAATACGAACATACACCTAAGTCCTGCATGCATATGTAAACTGTGATTGCACCATACATGTAAGGTATGGCCGCAAACATCAGAGTGAAAGCAATAGTTCTAGCACCACAGGACACTTTGAACTCTAAACTAGTAACCTGTAAAGGCTATAAAAGTGGTGTATGTTTTTTTTTGTTTTGTTTTTTAGACTTATGAAAGTTATAGAGTCAATATGGTATCTATCTATATCTATATCTATATCTATATATATATATATATATATATATATACACACCATATTGACTCTCTAACTTTCATACAGTCTAAAAAACATACACCACTTGTATTATTATTATTTTTTTTAATCAAAGAAATGGCAGAATAGATTTTGGCCTAAAGTTTGTGACAAAAGAGCATTGATTTGATATTTTCTATAACAGGAAGTACATTTTTTTAGAATTTTTATTTTGAGTTCTTCAAATGATTTATTCTTGTTTTATATAGTAAAAAAAAAAAAAAAAAAAAAAAAATGTTTCCAAATGCAACCCAAAGAAAGGACTGAAAAAAAAGTTTACAAACTCAGTTTGGGTACAGTGTTGGGTGTCAAGTTGGGTACAGTAATTGTCAGCCAAAGTATCACCACACTGAAAACTGAAAAATGGCCTGGCCAGGAAGGGGTTTAGTAGGCCAGTCCTCAAGTGGTTAGGTTCCAATGGAATAGTAGATAAGTTACCCTGTTCGGCTTCAGAGCACTTTTTTGTATTTGTGGCATACATGTAAAAAGCTTAATCTTTGCAATAAAATTATTTAAATCCCCAAAACAGTATATATTTTCTGAAAGCAGAGGCACCGTAGAATAAAATGGCAATAGTTTCAAATTTTTATGTTGCATACTGTTTGCGCAACTGTTTTTTTAAACACGAATAATTTTTAGGAAAAAATATAATAAAATTAATTTTAGTGTAAAAACACACCATAAAATACCAATTTTTGGTTAAAATTTAAAAGATGAGGTTGCATCGAGTAAATAGATATCAAACAGTGCTGGTTGTAAAATTGCCTGCGCCCACGACATCGTCAAAAATTATGTTGCCCAAAAATCACCATAGGTGACGCTTTAAAAGCCTTACAGCTCATCAGTTTAGTGTTAACTAGGAGCTCTTATGCTAGAATTATTGTTCTCACTCTGAGGTTCGCGGCAATATATCACATGTGTGCTGCGATCGCGGTTTACATTTGCATGCACACTCTGGGCTTGCATTTGCTGTGTGGGACAATGGGGGTTTCAGACTTTTTTTTTTCATTTTAATACATTTTAATATAATTTTATTTTTTAAAAACGTTTTTATTTTATTTTTGTATTTATTTTGCTTGATTGCTTTCACAAGGGGTTAATAAACCCCTATGTGATAGCATTGGGCAGATGACAGGTACTCTTTAGATCCCAATGTCTCCCCTACTCTTCACACCATCTAACCAAGCACAGATCAGCTTTGTTAGATGGTTGCACTGGCCAGGAAATGGTGCATCTAAAACCGGAAGTGACGTCACTTCCAGTTTCATTATTTGCATGTGAGATCGAGGCATGGATTTGCCTTGATTTCACAGTGATCTCTCCCTCCTAGCTGGCAGTTGTGTTCCCGGGCATCGGTCAGAGCAGGAGAGCCCAGGAACCATGGGAGGATGGGGTGAGGCACCAGCAGAAGGGGGGTGGCACCCTGTTGCAGACTCTGTGAAAGTGATCTGCTGCTATGGAGCTGCTGAATCACTTTCAAGTCGGGAGCCGGCTAAACAAAACCTGTGCAAGCTGATGGCTGCTACTGGGAAAGCCTCTCCTCCTTTATCATGCCCAGCATGACGACGTAGGCCACCTGTGGGCAGGCTGGACGCCTTAAACACGTTTTACTTTTCATGACTTTACCTGCACTATGGGCCATGCCACACTCTTTACGCAACTTGTTGCCTGATACACCTACACACTAGGTAACTCTTCTGGGCTATATTACATCCTGCACTATTCCTTGGTCCTTCACCTACCTTTCCCTTCCACAACTTGTCATACACTCTGTGCCCTTAGTATAACCTTCTTGGGATGGCTTTATGGTTGCTATTGGTCCATCTCTGCACTCCCCACACCCATCTCCCCATTGGACACATAGTTCTCCTTTAGTTTACACTATCATTATTATATAATAGCCCCATGATAGCATAATAATTTTTCAGACTCCCTCGGAGCCTCACTTGGTATTACCACTTACACCATACGTAATTTCCTGGGGATCTTGTGTTTGGGCCTCTGCCCCTGTGCGTGGTCTGGCTTTCTCAGCTCCCGTGGCGATCGACTTACCCTAGCGGCTCCTCCCAGTTGCAGCATTACATGCTCATGCTATCCAGTCCCATGTAAGTAACCAGCTCTTTACCTTTTTCATTCCCTTTCCCTTGATGCTGGGGTTCTTACCTGAACCAGTATTTGTTTATCTATATTTTTTACAGACCAATGGTTGCATTTGGTTCTGATGAAGTCTGTTTACACAAAACACGTTGACGTGATGCTGTTTTAGTTGATCATCAGTGCAGATAATCATTATCATTGTTATAATTGGTCATTTATGATATGGAATATATACTCTTTCATTGGCAACTGGACTGTGCTGCTATTCTGTTTTTAAGGTTATAACTATTTGAACTGTTTAGAATATGTAATTTTACATTCTATTGTAGGTATTTATGAACTGTACTTTATTCCAAGTTGCATAATTGGTGGTTTCAATGAACTTCATACCGAGTGTGATTCTATACACTCTGTGTGACAATAAACTCATTGGCCTACCATGTATGCGTTATTTTTTCTACTCCCCACCTGCCTCCTTCAAAGTTCCAATTTCCCTCTTTAAATTTCATTCAACCATCAGATTGTGATTAAAGGTTCCGTCCAAAGAGCTGCATTGGTTAAGATGGTTTTATGGGCCAATGTATTTTGTATATTGTAGCCTAGGTTCTCTCCGTGCTTTTTTACAGGTTTGGTCTGACTTGAATGACTCACAAATATGTTCTAAAGCTATATAAAAATCACATCTGGTTTTGGATGTTTTGATTAATTAGTTCTCTGAAAGGAATATAAGAAATCTCATGGTGACGAAAGCAAAAGTAACTACAAAGTGCTAAAGTAAAATGCAGCATTGTTTTATCAAAACAGAAGATATTTTTATGACATCACTTTCATCTAATAATCTAAATTAAAGGTCTATACTCATCTAGGGATAGCAGACAGAGCCTTTCTAATTATTCCTTTATGCCTCATCAACCCTCTGTTTTCAAATTGATTGTTTTATAGCACAGAAACAGTCTGAAGTATAGCACCTTATATTCATTTACATACAGATCTTTAGTGCCTTTTTAATCCTCATTTCAACAGAATGAGAATTGGAACTTGTATACCATGCGACCCGGTGCAGGCCAATGCACTGTTTGCGACCTGCGTTTGGGCTGTCATTACCGTAACATTGACACCCAATGCAGATCGCAATTGCAGTGCATTTTTAATGCGGTGTGGAACCCGGAACTCAAGTTCCCTGCACTGCGAGAGTGAGTACTGTAGAGTCCTCTTCTTTTTCATCCTTATGATTTGGCAGGTGGTGAGCTTATTATTCTGTTCTCTTCTTCTATGGTCATGTTACTTGTTAGCATATTTGCATGCACCACACCTGATTGACTCCTAGTACTACCCCTCCCTTACTCAATATGAATGCTGATATAAAGGGAATTAACTGTACCATGTCAAGTTCAGGTACTTACACTAATTGCGAAAAAAATAAATTAATACATTTTAAGATGTATTAGTGAATACAGAGCTGTAGTTTAAGAAAAGAGTGGGAAAAAAATAAGCCCCTGTAGTGTTCCCTGGAGCGTCAGGCTGTGCAGGGGTGGGAGCGGCTGGCTTAGGCTCTTAGTGGTACGCTGAAAAGGCTGATCCAGCTGCCAGTCAGGCATCTGGGTGGATCCCGACATTATTGTTGCATACCCTGCAGAGCTTGGACCACCCTGTGACATCAGCTGACAGTGGACTTTGGTCCACTATCTGCTGAATCTGGGTCACAGGAGTGTACTCCTGTGACCCACAGGAAAGGTAGGGCCAAAAGCATATGGACAAAATAATGTCTTTTTTTATCTGCCAGTAATTCAGCTTACCCCCCTTTCTTTTTTTCTTTTTTTATGTACCCCTGCTTACCTGGTGGTGTTGTAGGCACAGTATGGCTACTCACCCAGCCACCAGATCCAGCATTTTCTTGCTGAGAACCTTCTGAGACCAGACACAGCCTGCCCGCTCTTCCAGGTTCAGCCCATGGGGACTCTGGATAATGTGCCGCTAGGCCAGCCCCCCTCCTATTAGCTGAATGGAAGACTCACGGCCTCCTGGGATATGTAATGCATATCCCAGATGTCCCAGCGAGCACTATGCGCCTCATTAGTCTAGGCAAATGATGTACACAGAAGGGTGGGACCACGCTTTTATGAAGAAAAAAGGTAACAAAGAGAAAAAAAGAAACACTGCCCTATTTGTGTAGAGTTGGGTAGAAAGGGTCAAGAGGGGGAACTTCCCCAGGAGGGTGAAGGTCCACTTTAAGTTCCACAATTTATTGAATTTTAACAATGAGCTTTGTTAAGTTGTATGCTAATCTCCTATGATATATATGTTTTAGTAACTTAACGTGTGGATGAAATACAAACCAGAAATGTAATATATGGCAGCTTACCAATTATTAGATGTAGTGGCCGTATTAGTGCTCCTTTTTTATATATTTTTCCCCTCTGTTTTCACCTGGTGATCTGGCCAGTAACACAGCTCCTGTATTATACTGTACACTCACCACTCTGGATGAAGGAGCACAGGGGGCAGATTCGGACAGCAGCATTGTCAGTCTGGGGGTAGGGAAGTGTTAGAAGTACTAGCAGATTTAAATACACTAATACATTGAAGCCAAGCTCCAGCAAATACTTTATAATCAGTTACAGCAAACAGTTTTTCCTTTTGGGTAAAAAAGGTTTTATATAAATAAAAGCTGATCATTTTAAGCACTGTCAGTGGTAAATGGTTTATCTCATCTCTGTAACTAAAACATTCTGCTGGAGAGTTTGTTCTTTTTGAAAAACAATCACATCTAAGAATCACATGTAAGAATTGGTAAGCTGCAGTATAATACACGCTTGCTTTTGGGTTTATTACTGCATTAAGTGATGAGTATATTGGGGTTTTCAGTTAAATACAGCATTTCATCAGGGAAAAATGATAATAAATGTCATGGCATTTTTGTGGCTGTGTTTTATGATTACTGCAGACTAGAGATGAGCTTGGTGTTCGTGTCGAATGCATGTTCAACTCAAACACTGGCTGTTCGCCCGTTCGGCAAAGCCAGAACTCTGTGGGCCGTTCGCGCCAAATTCGTGTGGTGCTCACGGCCCACAATGCACTGCGCCATCGCAGTGCATTGCTGGCTCATGATTGGCCAAGCATGCACTGTGACCCAGCATGCTTGGCCAATCACAGCGCCGGCAGCGAGGAGAGCCATGATTGGCCACAGGCAGGATGCCTGTGGCCAATCATAGCTCAGACTGTGTAGTACACGCTCCACACTATATAAGGCCGTCAGCGTGGCGGCCTTGTGTAGTGTTCCGGCGTCTGCAGGAGTTAGTGGGTGTTGTATGTGTACCTTCAGCGCAGTATACACCTGTATCTACATATTTTGCTATATTGCTCTTCTGTAATTGAGCTATCAGCCATCTTCAGGAGTTTGTGGGTGTTGTCTGTGTGCCTTGAGTGCAGTATATACCTGTATCTACCTATATAGCTATATTGCTCTTCTCTAATTGAGCCATCTGCAGGAGTTAGTGTTGTGTGCATCCAGCACAGCACAGTATACACCGGTATCTACCCTTTAATTCCTGTTGTTCTATAATAAAGGCATCTGCAGGAGTTAGTGGGTGTTGTGTGCCCACAGCACACAGTATACACCGGTATCTACCCTTTAATTCCTGTTGTTCTATAATAAAGGCATCTGCAGGAGTTAGTGGGTGTTTCTCCAGCACAATATATACTACCCAATTGCTGGTTTTCCCATCTCCCTTCAGGCCATTACCATGTCTGGAAGGCCAACAAGGAGAGGCAGACAGGCACGAGCCAATAAAAGAGGGCAAGCAGGCTCTGTGTCTAGAGACACCAGTGCTGGTCATAGACGCGGTGCATAGTCATCAGCACGTGCCCATGGGACATGCTTGTCCTTATTTTCGACAGCTGGACGTGTTGAGCCGCATCATGCCGAAGACTTGGTAGAGTGAATGACCAAGCCCTCTTCATCCTCCTCATCCTCTCTCACCCAGGCTCAGAGTACTAGCAAAGCAGCTGCCAACGCATCCTCTTCCCTCGTCTCAATGTCATCATCAATGACTCCTTCCCTAGACCCACCACATCCTGAGGAGTCCCCTGAACTCTTTGAGCACAGTGTTGGGTACATGCTCCAGGAGGATGCCCAGTGTTTTGTAGGCTCTGATGATGATACTTAGCTAAAGGAAGGCAGTAGCGTGAGCGCAGAGAGGGGATGCTCAAGAAGGACAGCAATCTAGCAGTCATGTTCCACAAGCTGCAGCATACTGCCAGGTTTGCTCCAGTGATGAAGAGATAGGGGGTGATGAGGGCACCGACTCCACGTGGGTGCCTGGTAGAAGGGAGGAGGAGGAGGCACATCTCCAACGAGGCAGGATGCCCTCCGGGGGCCAGCTTAGGGGCAGCACACCGACTGAATCACACTGCAGAGCTCCGCCTGTGCAGGACGCAGCCTCTGCGCGTTATTCTAAAAGTTCTTTGGTGTGGGCCTTTTTTGAGACGAGTGCATCAGATCGCACCGCTGCTATTTGCAACATATGTCTTAAGCGTATCTCGTATGGCCAAAACATCAGCCGCTTGGGCACCACATGCTTGACCAGACATATGATGACCTGCCATGCAGCTCGTTGGCAAGCTTACCTCAAAGACCCACACCAAAGAACTAAGTGTACCTCTCCTTACTCCTCATCATCTGGGATCTCCAACCCCACTAGACCTTCAGTCCTCTCTGAAACCTGCACTGAGAGGAATGAAGGTGTAAAATTAGGTGTGTCACAGCCAAGTGCTTGCAGGCACTCTGCTAGCAGTACACCCACGTCCGATTGTAGCAGGCAAATTTCCCTGCCCCAGCTGCTGGGTCGTAGAAAGAAGTTCACTCCCAGCCATCCACATGCCCAGCGGTTGAATGCTACCTTGGCTAAATTGCTAGCACTTCAACTGCTACCTTTTCAGTTGGTAGACTTGGCCCCCTTCCGTGAGTTTGTTCAATGTGCGGTTCCTCAGTGGCAGGTCCCCAAACGCCACTTTTTCTCACGGAAGGCGATTCCGGCTCTCTACCAGCATGTGGAAGGTAATGTCCTTGCCTCGCTGGACAGGGCGGTCAGCGGTAAGGTGCATATTACCACTCACTCATGGTCCAGTAGGCATGGACAGGGACGTTACCTGTCTTTCACAGCCCATTGGGTCACTCTTTTGGCAGCTGGGAAGGATGCAGGACAAGGTGCAGTAGTGTTGGAGGTTGTTCCGCCACCACGCCTCCAAAATGCTACTACTGGTTGTGACACACCTCTCTCCTCCACCCCCTCCTCTTCTTCTTCCTCCATGGCCTCTTCCAGTGCTCTGTCCTCAGAACCAGTGGTGTTCTGTAGGCGTTCAAGGGGCTATGCAAGTACGCAGGCAAAACGATGCCATACCATGCTTGCACTGGTTTGTTTGGGGGACAGGAGCCACACTGGGGCAGATATTTTGTCAGCTCTGCAGGGGCAGGCCGAGAGATGGTTGACGCCATGCCAGCTTAAGCCAGGATTGGTGGTTTGCGACAATGGCACCAACCTCCTCTCCGCCCTCTGACCTGGTGGTGCAGCAGTTCTTGGGCAGGTACCCAGGCTCCCAGGATGTCCTGAAGCAGGCCAGGAAAGTCTGTGTGCATTTCCGCCGATCATTTAATGCCTGTGCTCGGCAAAAGGAGTTGAACCTGCCCAAGAACCGCCTTATATGTGACATGCCCACCAGGTGGAACTCAATGTTGCCCATGCTGCAGCGGCTGCACATGCAGCAGAGGGCCATCAATGAGTACCTGTGCGACTACGACACCAGGACAGGGTCAGAGGAGCTCGGTTTTTTCTCACCACACCAGTGGGGCATGATCAGGGATGCATGCACTGTCCTGTCACCGTTTGAGGAGGCCACAAGGATGGTGAGCAGTGACAGTACATGCATCAGTGACACTGTACCTCTTGTCCACCTGTTGGAGCATATGCTGCATGGAATAATGAACAGGGCACTTGAGGCAGAACAGAGGCAGGAAGAGGAGGACTTCCTTGCCTCTCAAGGCCCCCTTTATCCAGACCGTTTTCCTGCTGTCCCACCCATCACACAGGAAGAGGAGGAGGAGGATGATTGTGTCAGCATGGAGGTGGAGTCTTGTAGGGATGGAGGTGGAGTCTTCTAGGGATGATATACAGTCCCAAGAAACCCGTGGACTTGTACGTGGCTGGGAGGAGGTAGCTGCGGATCATGTTGTCCTTAGTGACCCAGAGGACTCCGGACCGAATGCCTCAGCTAACCTATGCTGCATGACCTCCCTGATCCTGCAAAGCCTGTAGATCAAGTAGAGGGACCATTACTGGCTGGCCACTCTCCTTAATCCACGGTACAAGGGTAAGGTTGCGGACCTTATCTTGCTGTCGCAGAGGGAGCAGAGGATGAGACATCTCTGGGAGGCCTTGCAGAAAGGTCTGTGCAACGCGTTCCCAGAGACTGGGAGGTTACAAACTCCTGGTTCTGGACAACGTGTTGCTGAGGCATCGGTCAGAAGGAGCGGTGGAGAAGGTGGTCGTCTGACCGATGCGTTCAGACAATTTTTTAGTCCGCAGCCCCAAGGTATGATCGGTTCCAGCAACCATCGCCAGCGTCTGATTTACATGGTGCAGGAATACCTAGGGGCAAGGTCAGACTTGGACATCTTTCCCACCAAAAATCCTCTGGGTTACTGGGCCTTGAGGATGGATCACTGGCCAGAGCTTGCACAGTATGCAATTGAGCTACTGGCCTGTCCTGCATCCAGCGTTCTTTCGGAACACACCTTCAGTGCCGCTGGAGGCTTTGTAACCGATCACAGGGTGCACCTGTCCACCGACTCGGTTGATCGACTGACCTTCATCAAGATGAATCAGTCTTGGATCACCACCAGCTACCAAGCACCTGAAGCTGATGTAACCGAATAATTTTTTTTGAAATATCACATTCCTTCAAGACTGCCTATGCTGATGTTGAGTGACTGTCCTGTTATGATGTTGATTGTCTATCCTCTTCCTCCTCCGCTGATATGTTGGAAGAACATTTTTGGTTCTGGGTGATGCCACCAGCCCAATTTTTCAGTCCCTGATTAATAGGGGCGTGTAATTAAAATTTTTGATGCAATGCTTTGCAGCAGGGCTGATTCCTGCACTACAACTAAAGTATATGGGAGAGGTTGCAGTGTATAGGCCCAATTTTTCAGCCCCTGTTTAACAGGGGCATGTAATACAATTTTTGATGCAATGCTTTGCAGCAGGGCTCATTCCTGCACTCCAACTAGAGTATCTGGGAGAGGTACAGTGTTGTGGCACCAGCAAGCAGTGCCTAAGGCCCAATTTTTCAGCCCCTGTTTAACAGGGGCATGTAATTACAATTCTTGATATAATATTTCACAGCAGAGCCCGTTCCTGCGCCCACCAAGAGTAACTGTGAGGACTTAGTGTTGTGGCACCAGCCCCACTACCACCACCACAACCACCAAAAGCTCTATTTTTCTACCACTGTTCAACAATGGCATGTAATTACAATTCTTGATATAATTGTTCACAGCAGGGCTCTCCAGCGCCTACCAAGAGTCACTTTGAGGGCTTACAGTGTTGTGGCAACACCAACACCTTAGGCGCAAATTTCTGCAGAGCATATAGGGCAGGCCCCTACTTTCAAACATCCAACTTGCAAACGTCTCCTACTTGCAAACGGAAGGAGACAACAGGAAGTGAGATGAAAAAAGACGGACGGCAAAACAAATTATACAGGGGTGATAACCCTTCCCTATGTTTTCTAAAAAGCTTAAAAATAGATTTTTTGACTGAAGCTACACTTTAAAAATGTACCAGTTCAAAATTACAAACAGGTTTTTACTGTATACTGCTGTTCTGAGTATATAAGGCCTGGGGGCCCCACGCCTTTCCTTTTTTTAATAGGGGTTCCCCTTAATTTCCGTAAAAGACCCAAAGGGGCTGGTAATGGGCAGGGGGGCTACCCATGCCATTTTTCTCAATGATTTTAAATGACTTTTTTCCGTTAAATGTCATTTTGTGCAGGGACTGTTCTAATCACGGGAAACACGTGGCACTTCACAGGCATACTATAGACACCCCCCAGGCACGATATTTAAAGGAATATTTCACTTTTTTTTTCACTTTAATCGTCATTAAAATCAGTGCTCCCGAAAAAACTTCTGTTTTTAAAAACATTTTAGGCATTGACCCATGTCCCCTGGGGCAGGAGCCAGGTCCCCAAACCCTTTTTAGGACAATATCTTGCATATTATCCATTAAAATTAGCACCTTTTATTTTGAACGTTTGAGTCCCATAGACTTCAATGGGGTTCTAAAGTTCGCACAAATTTTCGGTCCGTTCGAAAGTTCTGGTGCGAACCGAACCCGGGGAGGGGGGGGGGGGGGGTTTGTGTTCGGCTCATCCCTACTGCCGACATAAACCATCTGAGCTAGAAAATTGAGGGAGCTGGGTGGAAAATACTTGGTTGTACAGTGACTGCAGCCAGTCAGACGCGGCACTGCTGCAGGTACCATCTCTCAGAATGCAATAGCTGGTAGGGGAGATTCCTCCATCCACACTGGTGGATGAAGTAATTTCTCTCGATCAGCCTGCAGGAATCTTAACATGTATAGCTAGCTTAAAGTGCCAATAAACCCTTCAAAAAATTTAATATGTTGCAGCTTCCCAATCCTTAAGGCTTCATGCACACTGGAGCTCATAAACTGCAGTTTATTGGAGTATGGGCGTTTTTTTTAAAAAGCCCATACACTCCACTCTATGTTAGCCTATGTGTCCATGCACACATGGATGTTTTTTTAGCTTTAATGAGCAGTGGAATTTATGGGCTTTTTTTCTGAAAGCCAGAAATTCGCGTTCAAATTGCCGTCTTTCACCGCCAAAAAAAACGACAAACGCTGATAAACGCTGATAAATGCTCATAAACACACGTTAATTAGTGTTCTGCATTCTATTTTTTCAATGCATTGTGGGAGTTTGGAATGCGCTGTGGGATTTTTGGAGTGTCCTCTGTGTATTTTTATTGAAAACGGCCATAAACGCTAACGCTAATAAACGCTAGTACAAAACGCTGTTAAAAGCAGGTTTTTCAACCAGCGTTTTCTGCCAGCAATCTGGCGTCCAGAAAAAGCTTTTTTGAGCTTCAGTGTGCATGGAGCCTTAATGTTGTGGCTGCCTTAGGGTTTTTTATAGGCTTTTTCCTTTTATTTGGTGATTCCGCCAATGACACGTATCCTGTCTTAGGGTGTCTCCATCCTAACAGAAACTATGAGAGGGGCTTAAAGTGTTACTAAACCCACAACAGTAAAAT
Source organism: Lithobates pipiens (assembly GCF_037356315.1). NCBI lineage: Eukaryota > Metazoa > Chordata > Amphibia > Anura > Ranidae > Lithobates > Lithobates pipiens. The sequence goes on along the minus strand of NW_027507790.1, from coordinate 164,476,933 downwards.
TAGTCTGTACAGCGGTGTGAAAAAGTGTTTGCCCCCTTCCTCATTTCCTGTTCCTTTGCATGTTTGTCACACTTAAGTGTTTCGGAACATCAAATCAATTTAAACAATAGTCAAGGACAACACAAGTAAACACAAAATGCTTTATAACCCTTTCCAGACTGATAGATCTCCATTACTTTCTTTCTCAATTGTTCCTGAATTTCTTTGGGTCTCGGCATGATGTGTAGCTTTTAAGGATCTTCTGGTGGACCTTACTGTGTCAAGCAGCTCCTATTTAAGTGATGCCTTGATTGTGAACAGGTGTGGCAATAATCAGGCCTGGCTGTGGCTAGAGAAATTGAACTCAGGTGTGGACAACCACAGTTATAGTATGTTTTAATCACTTTTTCACACAGGGCCATGATGGTTTGGATTTTTTTTCACCTTTAATAATAAACACCTTCATTTACAAATTGCATTTTGTGTTTACTTGTGTTGTCCTTGACTATTGTTTAAATTGGTTTGATGTTCCGAAACACTTAAGTGTGACAAACATGCAAAGGAACAGGAAATGAGGAAGGGGGCAAACACTTTTTCACACCACTGTATATGTAGCAAGGCATGCTTGTTATACTCACTGTGGAATCTAAGGGGTTTATCTGCTGCATTGTGTAAAAAGACAGTTTGATCTTGTATGCACAGATTTCCCTCTTCGTGTATTGTCCCCATAACATGTCCGGATAGGACAGAGTTACTGAGTCAGGCTGCACATGCTCAGTTTGGTGTGTATTACTAGAGAGATTTTTTTTTCTTGGGACAGTGCATGTGATCAGCAAAGGGCCAATAAGCACTGTCCAAACAGAGGGTCAGGGGTCCTGCATCCTAATAGGACAGCCAGTGTAGTATGAAAACTCATCCTACACACTTTTAACCAGGCACGATAGAAGTCATAAGACTGCTATATACTGCTGATGAGAAAAGGAGCTGTTTATATTTACTAAAACGATTGCATTTGCATGTTCTGTGTACTGTGGGAGACCCGATATAATAAATGCAGGGTCCTGATTTTAGTAATACTTTAACTAAAAAAGTTTAAATCAAACTTCAGCTAACGTTTTTTAAGCAGTGCCAGCAACAGTTTTTTTTTCTCTTGATTTTACATAAATGAATAAAAGCTGATCATTGTAGGCACTCTGTCAGTATTACATGTTTTTTGTCAACCCTCAAACTGCCACTTTTACTGGTTAGCTTGGTCTATTAAATAAAGTTGAAAAATAACCAAATTAGTGGCTGGATCAACATACAAATAAATGTAAAAGGGGCTAAAAGAGTAAAGCTATTGTATCCTCCACATGTAAGAATTGGTGAGCTGCAATATAACAAAATGATGTTTTTGGGTTTAATACCGCATTAAGGCTTCATTCAGACATTATATCTGAACCATATAGGGGAAAACACCCGAGGTTTCAAAGTTCAGGTCCTTGTGATGATAAAACATCCAAATTATACCTAAATTGCTGCATGCAGTAGTTTTGGCACATACTGTCAAATGTAAAGCCACACCACTGCTGAGTGATGTACGAATAGGAGTTTATACATGTAGACAGAAACATCTGACTGATCCCTTTGGAGGAAATACTAAAGCATACATCGATATATTCTGTGAACTACACAATTGTGTAGAATATGAAAGCAAATAATCTCTAGAAAAGGAGTGAGGGTAGTCCTTATGCAGATTACATTGTTAAAGTAATATACTGTAGCTGTAATGGAATATTTGTTGTTTCCATTGTTGGTACTTCACTGCATTTCTGTACTCCTTTCTATGTCCTTAGAGTAGCTTATTTTGGAAATTGCAATGAACGTAAAGAATATGTTAACCCAACCTTTCATATTCCTGATATGTGCCTGCTCTACTGTGTACTGTGTAAGGGAAAGTATCCTGTTCTCTTTGTATTGCTTCCTTTGTGTGAAATCCCTGGTGTTCCTGCCAGTTCCTCTGCCTTCCTATTACAAACTAACCACACTAAGGCCCCTTTCACACATGCGGACTGGATCGTTCAGGTCCACCTGTCAGTTTTTAAGGCGGACCTGAATGGACACTCCATACATCTCTATGGAGTGATCGATGTCAGCGGTGACATGTCCGCTGGCATCCGCTCCGATACGCTAAATTCAGATGGATGCAAACCCTATTTTTCCATCCGCCTGGCAGATCGGATCAGATTAAAACTGACAGGCTATCTGTTTTTCATCATCTGATTCCCCCATAGAGGAGAGCGGAGATCTGACAGGTCCGTCCCTACACAGTGAGCATAAACGGACCTGTCATCCTCTGTCTCAGCCGGGATCAACAGAGCGATCCCTACTGAGCAAGCGGAGTCCATCGTAATGGACATGTCTGCGTGAAAGGGGCCTCACACCATGGTCTGTTCTCTATCTGCGCTGGGAACTCGGTGTGCTATCCTCCAATGATAAGACTTGTCCTGACCTCCCCCCCCCCCCCCCGCATAGCCGTTCACTGGGAACATCAATGTGCCGCTGTGCTCCTTATGCAGCTGAAAACAGAGGTTGTAATTACTTATTAAAAAGGGGAAACAAGGTATTTAGAATGTATTTTTTTTTAGAACTATACACAAAAGCCTTTCAATTCTGTTTTAAACTGAATGAGTTGTTTTACAAGGTGATCGTTTACATATACTTTAATCTGTTACTGTGTTAGAACTGGAGCTATTTCCCTAGCCACCAATCAGATTCAAATTTTTAGGGCAGATTTTAACTTGATCAGTATGAATACTTCTGGGTTGTGATGAAGTATTCACTAGATTTCATTTAACCACTTATGGACCACCCGTTGTTATTATACATTTTGAAGTGGAATATCGTTGTTATGGCAGCAGCTAGCTGCCATAACCTCGGTATCCACTTCTTTAGCGGGCAGTCCGCTTTCAGATAAAAGTGGTCTCAGCGGCGGATTTGCTGCGGGATCACTTTTATCGGTGGCAGGAGAGGGCCCCCCTCCTGCCACGCTCCGGTGCCCTTTGGCCATTACCAGGACCGCCGAGCTGAGTAAGGGGAAGATTGCCCCCACCCAGGTCCATACCATTGCAGGGCGGAAGCGACATCAAAACGTCGCTTCTGCGAATAGCTCTTAAAGGGACATTTTTTTTTATTATTGCATTTTAGTCTAAATATGAAATCTGAGGACTTTTTGACCCCCAATCTTTTATTTAAGAGGTCCTGTCATCCTTTTTTTCTATTACAAGGAATGTTTACATTCCTTGTAATAGGATTAAAATTGACACTTTTTTTTTTTTTTTTTTTAAGAACAGTGTAAAAATTAAAAATAAAGCGCAAAATAAGTAAGAAAAAAAATTTACATTTCTTTTTTAATGTGCCCCGTCCCGACGAGCTTGCGTGCAGAAGCAAACTCATACGTGACTAGCGCTCACATATGAAAACGGTGTTCAAACCACATGTGAAGTTTTGCCGCGATTGCTAGAGCGGGAACAAAAATTCTAGCCCTCCTCTGTAACTTGAAACATGCAACCTGTAGAATTTTTTAAACGATGCATATGGATATTTTTAAGGACAAAAGTTTGTCGCCATTCCACGAGCGGGTGCAGTTTTGAAGCGCAACATGTTGGGTATCAATTTACTCAGTGTAACATTATCTTTTACAATATAAAAAGAAATTGGGCGAACTTTACTGTTGTCTTATTTTTTAATTAAAAAAAGTGCATTTTTCCCCAAAAAGTGTGCATGTAAGACCGCTGCATAAATATGGTGTGACAGAAAGTATTGCAATGACCTCCATTTTATTCTCTAGGGTGTTAGAAAAAAAAATTATATATATATAGATATATATATATATATATATGTTTGGGGGTCCTAAGTAATTTTCTAGCAAAAATAAATGATTTTAACTTGTAAACAACAAGTTTGAAAAATAGGCTCGGTCAATTCACTGCCTGTGTCTCCTGGGATGAATACTATTTTCTCCCCTCCAGGATTAATAGTGATCACTACTCAACTACCTATTTATATGGGGGGTGTATGGCCATGCGTGGTGGTGATCTGTGTATGAAGACTACGGCGTCTTATTTTAATGGATTGTTGGTGGTATTTTCTAAGTACATGTAATTGTTGATTAACGTTTAAGTGAATTTGTACAATAAAAACTTTATATTTTTGTCTAATTAGTTGTTCCTCCATGGAGAATTGCTTTTTGGAACTATTCTTTCAGTTCCTATATGTTTTCCTATATGTTTAACAATTCAGAGGAACTCGCCACAGGATCATTTTGATCAACTACTGGTGGTGTGTGCATTTAGCTAACCAGTAGTAGATATTGACTTTTTCAGCTACTTTATTTATATAGGTTGAACCTTTGAGTCATTTTTTTTTATCCACCTTGTGTTCTTTATGGGTCTTGAAGTGGTTAAACTGGATGTGAACCCGAGGCACATATACAGTACCTCACAAAAATGAGTACACCCCTCACATTTTTGTAAATATTTTGTTATATCTTTTCATGTGACAACACTGAAGAAATTACACTTTGCTACAATGTAAAGTAGTGAGTGTACAGCTTGTATAACAGTGTAAATTTGCTGTCCTCTCAAAATAACTCAACACACAGCCATTAATGTCTAAACCGCTGGCAACAAAAGTGAGTACACCGTAAGTGAAAATGTCCAAACTGGGCCCAAAGTATCAATATTTTGTGTCGCCACCATTATTTTCCAGCACTGCCTTAAAGCGGGAGTGCACCTAAAAAAAAATATATTAAAAGCCAGCAGCTACAAATACTGCAGCTGCTGACTTTTAATAAATGTACACTTACCTTTCCTGGAGTCTAGCGATGTCGGCAGCCAAAAGCCGATCAATTGCCGCCGCCATTCTCGGTGAGGGAATCAGGAAGTGAAGTGTTACGGCTTCGCTTCCCGGTTCCCTACTGCGCATGAGCGAGCCGACCTGCGTGTATTAAATGGCCCCCGCTATCCCCTGGGGCCTGTGTGTTTCCCAGGAGACAGCGGGGGGTGATGTGAAGGGGCTTGACTCCTGCGGGAGTCTATTCCCAGAAGTGGGTGCAGCTACCTGTATTTTACAGGTATCTGCACCCCACTGAAAGGTGCCAATTGTGGCACCGGAGGGGGGGACAGTTCCGATGAGCGGAGGTTCCACTTTTGGGTGGAACTCCGCTTTAACCCTCTTGGCCATGGAGTTCACCAGAGCTTCACAGGTTGCTACTGGAGTCCTCTTCCACTCCTCCATGATGACATCAGGGAGCTGGTGGATGTTATAGACCTTGCGCTTCTCCACCTTCCGTTTCAGGATGCCCCACAGATGCTCAATAGGGTTTAGGCCTGGAGACATGCTTGCACAGTCCATCACCTTTACCCTCAGCTTCTTTAGCAAGGTAGTGATCATCTAAGTGGTGTGTTTGGGGCCGTTATCATGTTGGCATATTGCCCTGCTACCCAGTGCCGGAAGCCTCAGGCCATGACACTCCCACCACCATGTTTGACTGTAGGCAAAACACACTTGTCACCTGGTTGCCACCACACATGCTTGACATCATCTGAACTAAATAAGTTTATCTTGGTCTCATCAGACCACTGGACATGGTTCCAGTAATCCATGTCCTTAGTCTGCTTGTCTTCAACAAAAACTGCAGTCTTTTCATGAAAATTTTCATGAAAATCAAGCAATTTAGATTCACTTGAATTGGGAATCGATTTGCTCTTTACTATATAAGACTAAATGACATAGGCTCATCCTCAAAATTGTACATGTTATACACCTTTTCAAGAAATATGATAAAATAACATCTGATATTTACACAGTGAATTGTTTTTTTGTTTTGGAATTTTATGTGATAGACCAACACAAAGTGGCACATTGTGAAGTGGAAGGAAAATGATAAATAGTTTTCAAATAAATGTGTGAAAAGTGTGGCATGCATTTGTATTCGGCCCCCCTGAGTCAATACTTTTGTAGAACCACCTTTTGCTGCAATTACAGCTGTAAGTCTTGGCACATCTAGAGTGTGATATTTTTGCCCATTCTTCTTTGCAAAATAGCTCAAGCTCTGTCAGATTGGACGGAGAGCGTCTGAACAGCAATTTTCAAGTGTTGCCACAGATTCTCAATTTGATTTAGGTCTGGGCTTTGACTGGGCCATTCTAACACATGATGATGCTTTGATTTAAACCATTCCATTGTAGCTCTGGCTGTATGTTTAGGGTCATGGTCCTGCTGGAAGGTGAACCTCCGCCCCAGTCTCAAGTCTTTTTCAGACTCTAACAGGTTTTCTTCTAAAATTGCCCTGTATTTGGCTCCTACCATATTCCCATTAACTTTTACCAGCTTCCCTGTCCCTGCTGAAGAAAAGCATCCCCACAACGTGATGCTGCTACCACCATGTTTCACGGTGGGGATGCTGTGTTGAGGGCGATTTGCCGTGCTAGTTTTTCGCCACACATAGCCTTTTGCTTTTAGGCCAAGAAGTAAAATGTTCGTCTCATCTGACCAGAGCACCATCTTCCAAATGTTTGCTGTGTGCCCCACGTGGCTTCTCACAAACTGCAAACGGGACTTCTTATGTCTTTCTTCCAGCAATGGCTTTCTTCTTGCCGCTCTTCCATAAAGAGCTGTCGATTTCTTCAGCTCCTCCAGAGTTACAATGGGCCTCTTGGCTGCTTCTCCGATTAATGCTCTCCTTGCCCGCCATGGTCAGGTGGATGGCCATGTCTTTGTAGGTTTGCAGTTGTGCCATAGTCTTCATTTTCGGATGATGCTCCATGAGATATTCCGTGCACCATGAGATTCTCAAAGCTTGGGATATTAGTTTATAACATAACCCTGTTTTAAACTTCTCTATTATTATTATTATGCACGATTTATATTGCGCCAACAGTTTACGCAGCGCTTTACAATGTATGGGGGGGGGCAACACAATTACAGTACAATACAAAAGGTACAGGAGGGCCCTGTTCGTAGAGCTTACATTCTAAAGGGAGGGGGTGGTGGTACAAAAGGTAATAGCTGCAGAGAATGATTTGATGGGGGTGGCTCAGGGACAGTTAGGTGGGTTTGGGATAGGCTTACCTGAATAAATGAGTTTTCAGTGAACTCCTTAAGGTGGACAGGGTAGGGGCTGATGGGACAGACTGGGGCAGGGAGTTCCAGAGGATGGGAGAGGCTTTGGAGAAGTCTTGATGGTGAGCATGAGAGGAGGTCACAAGGGAGCTAGAAAGCAGAAGGTCCTGGGAGGAGCTGAGAGGACGATTTGGGAGATATCTGCAGATGACGTTGGTGATGTAGATGGGGGCGATGTTGTAGATGGCTTTGTATGTTATGGTTAGCATTTTGAATTTTACACGTAGGGTAGGGGAAGCTAGTGAAGGCATTGTCAGAGAGGGGTAGCAGTCACGGAATGATTAGTGAGGTGTATTAGTCTAGCAGCAGCATTCATAATAGACTGAAGGGAGGATAGCCTGCTTAAGGGTAGGCCATTAAGGAGAGAGTTGCAGTAGTCAAGGCGGTAAATAATCAAGGAGTGAACGAGTTGCTTTGTGGCGTCATTAGTCAGGAAGGGTTGAATTCTGGACATGTTGCGGAGGTGAAGGCGGCAGGATTTAGCCAGTGATTGTATATGGGGGCTGAAGAAGAGGTCAGAGTCAAGGATTACACCCAGGACCCTGGCATGTGTGGAGGGACCAATGGTTGTGTTGTTGATATTAATGGTGAAGTCACGGGGGGGATCGTGAAGAGGAAATATAACAAGCTCAGTTTTAGAAAGACTGAGTTTGAGGAAATGGTGTGACATCCATGCTGATATGTCATTCAGTAAGTTGGAGATCTGTGAGGAGATTGAGGGGGTGAGTTGAGGAGTGGAGAGATAGATCTGGGTGTCGTCTGTGTTCTCTACAACTTTATTCCTGACCTGTCTGATGTGTTCCTTGGCCTTCATGATGCTGTTTGTTCACTAACGTTATCTAACAAACCTCCGAGGGTTTCATAGAACAGCTGCATTTATACTGAGATTAATTTACACACAGGTGGACTCTATTTACTAATTAGGTGGCTTCTGAAGGCAATAGTTAGGAGTATCAGAGTAAAGGGAGCTCATTACAAATGCATGCCACACTTTTCAGATATTTATTTGTAAAACATGCAGAAAGCCATTTATCATTTTCTTTGCACTTCACAATTATGTGCCACTTTGTGTTGGTTTATCAAATAAAATCCCAATATATTTACTTTTTTATTGGAACATACAAGGGGTATGAATACTTTTTCAAAGCACTGTAAGGGAATACATGTGCATTTACCATTGTCCATAGCAACAATAATTTCCAAAATGATGGGTGTATCAATATTCTATTCCAATGTTCTCCTGTGTGATCCACCAAAACGTGCTTTTAAATAGGGCACACACATGGCTCACAGCCACCCAGTTTAAAATACCTCAGTAGGGTGGATTAACCTACTTATAAAAGGTCATTATGTGATTTTCCCTCTCTGCAGAGTGAATTATATTTCCCATAAACCGCTTTCTGCTCTTTCAGTATTCCATAAAAAACTATGAGTATTAAAGGAGAAGTTTGGGGTTTGCAAAAACATAAATATATATATATATTCACCTCTTGCACTACAGCATTAGTGTGACAATGCAGCTGTCCCACATCGGCTCTAAGAGAATTAAGCAATCACATGACTGCTGATCACATAGTTCTTGGTCTGCACAAAGCAAAGTGCAGTGACCATCAGTCACTGCTCTCCGCTCTGCTCCTGCAACATTCACTGGAGTGCCGGGGTTGGGGCAAGCACAGCTGACTCCAGCTATTAGCTGTGCCTTGAGAGGCAGAGGCAGCTGTCATTTAGGCAGCTGGGTGGATCCTGACAAAATTGTCAGGACTTTCCAGAGCCTGGCGTGTCTCCACCATGTTAGCTGATAGTGTGCATAGCGTGCTGTCAATTGATTCTGGGTCACAGAAGAGCAAAAGTAAGTGCACACTTGTGACTCACAAGAGAAGTGTGACCAAAAATAATACCTTACTGGAGAGAATATGCCAGTATTATATTATGTCTTTATTATTGAAAGCAAAAAACTAAATTCAGCTTTCACTCAATGGTACTACCCTGGCACTAGATACTGTGCCCAGTCCTTACAATCCCCCGGTCTTCTGGGTGTGGAGTGAATTCCAACTGAGCATGATGACATTGCTGACTTCGTCCTATGCATTTTGTTACTTTTAGATAACAGCAGGAGTAGTGTATTCCCCTTACTTTCACTTCCTCTTTTTTTCTCCAGTACAGGATGTTATATTAAACTGCCTTACTGGCAACACAGAAAGTGATAAAAACCTGGCAGCAGTTCAAACACTTCCCCGCTGTAACCAAAACTAGGCTGGGGTTCCACTCACACCCCTGTTAAAATGTCAGGTTTCAGTAATGTAAAAAAAAGAGACAAAAATAAATAATTTCAGAACTTTTTCCACCTTTTAATGTAAACTATAAACTGTATAACTCAGTTGAACAACAAACTACATTTAAAAAAAAAAAATTTTGGGGGGGGGGGGGGGGTAAAACTAAAGTAATGTGGTTGCATAAGTGTGCACTCCTGCTTATAAGTGGGGATGTAGCTGTGTTCAAAATTAAGAAATCACATTCAAACTCATGTTAAATAGGAGTCAGTACACACCTACCATCATTTAAAATGCCTCTGATTAACTCCAAATAAAGTTCAGCTGTTCTAGTAGGTCTTTCCTGGCATTTTCTTAGTCGCATCTTACAGAAAAAAGCCATGGTCTGCAGAGGGTCCAAAGCATCAGGGGGATCTCATTGTTAAAAGGTATCAGTCAGGAGAAGGGTACAAAAGAATCTCCAAGGCATTAGATATACCATAAACACAATGAAGACCGTCGTCATCATTAAGTGGAGAAAATATGGCACAACAGTGACATTAACAGGAACTGGATGTCCCTCCGAAATTGATGAAAAGATGAGAAGAAATAATAAATAAATATCCTGAAAAAAATATATAAAAAAACACATTTTTTCCTCATTTTAGATCGATATGTATTCTTCTACATATTTTTGGTAAAACAAAAACTGCAATAAACATATATTCACTGGTTTGCGCAAAAGTTATAGCATCTACAAAATAAGGGATAGATTTATGGCAAAAAAAAAAATGTTTTTTAATATATTTTTTGGGGATATTTATTATACCAAAAAGTTTTTCAAAATTGTTGCTCTTTTTTTGCTTATAGTGCAAAAAATAAAAACCGCAGAGGTGATGAAATACCACCAAAAGAAATTTCTATTTATGAGGAAAAAAAAGGATGCCAATTTTGTTTGGGAGTCATGTCGCAAGACCGCGCAATTGTCAGTTAAAGTGAAGCAGTGCCGAATTGCAAAAAGCGCTCTGGTCTTTAGGCAGCCAAATGGTCCGGGCTGAAGTGGTTAAAGAAGCTGCAGGGATATCTGACAAGTACTGGCTGTGTGGTACATGTGACAGCAATCTCCCGTATTCTTCATACGTCCGGGCTATGGGGTGGAGTGGCAAGACTTTTCTTTCCAAGAAAAACATCCAAGCCCAGGTAAATTTTGCAAAAACATGCCTGAAGTCTCCAAAAGCATGTGGGGAAATGTGTTATGATCTGATGATCATAATTCCAAAAGAAATGTTTGTCACAAAAACAACAATGCACATCACCAAATGAACTCCATACCCACCGTGAAGCATGGTGGTGGCCGCATCATGCTTTGGGGCTGTTTTTCTTCAGCTGGAACAGGGGCCATAGTCAAGGTAAAGGGAATTATGAACAGTTACAAATACCAGTCAATATTGGCACAAAACCTTCAGGCTTCTGCTAGAAAGATGAACATGAAAAGGAGCTTCATCTTTGAGCATGACAAAGACCCAAAGCATACATCCAAATCAACAAAACAATGGCTTCACCAGAAGAAGATTAACGTTTTGAAATGGCCCAGACAGAATCTGACAGATTTGGAGTGTTTTTGCAAAGAAGAGTGGGCAGATATTGCCAAGTCAAGATGTGCCATGCCAAGACTCATACCCAAAAAGACTGAGTGCTATAATAAAATCAAAAGGTGCTTCAACAAAGTTTTAGTTTAATGGTGGGCACACTAATGCAACCATATTATCTTATTTTTTTTTACTTTTACTTCCCTCCACCTAAAATATTTCAACAGGGGTGTGTAGACTTTTTATATCCTCTGTAGATAAAAATATCATCTAAGCATCTAGCATAGATATGGTCATAAATATACACATGATATCATCACTTAGACCCCTTTCACACTGGGTCGTTTTGCAAGCGATAGTTTGCCAAAAAAAAATAGCGCCTGCAAACTGACCTGAAAGAGCCGCTCCTGTGTCTCCAATGTGAAAGCCCCAAGGGCTTTCACACTGGAGCCGTGCGCTAGCAAGTCGGTAAAAAAAGTCCTGCTAGCAGCATCTTTGGAGCGGTGTATACACCGCTCCTGCCCATTGCAATCAATGGGGCACCGCGGCTATACCGCCGGCAAAGCGCTTTGCGGTGGTTTTTAACCCTTTCTTAGTCACTAGCGGAGGGTAAAACCACCCCACTAGCGGCCGAATAGCGCTGCAAATCCGACGGTAAAGTGGTGCTAAAAATAGTGGCGCTTTACCACCGTCGCACTTCCCGCCCCAGTGTGAGTGTGTGGGCTTTAGTGTATACATTTTTTTGGGGAATTTTGACTACTCAAGTGGATAAGCTAAATGTGTTATGATGTTTTCCTTCCATTGTGAATTTAGAGCTCTGGAGATCTGTAAACGAATCTAATGTTTATGTATTGGGATACAATCTCATTTTATATGGACTGGTAGCAAATTACTCCTCTTTTTACTTGGGCTTCAGTATAACATTTCTGTGTAACGATGATGCGAGAGGGGCTAGCTATAAACATAGATTTTCTCCTAAAAATCACAAGAACTTGTGTAATTCTTATCCTTTTTCAAAATCCAGTTTTGCTATTTGTCAGAATGTCTCCAAAGAGATTATACAAGGTTTTCAAGCTGTGAGCTTCTGTTACGTTTTAATCGAATAACATACATATTTCACAAGGCACGCTGGGAATACAGATGGTAACTCACTAAAACGCCTTTTAAGCAAGCAAGAAACTGGCAGTAGGAATGGCAGTGCCTTTTCCTCTAGGGTATATAGTAACAGACCAAACAGTCACATTCATATCTAATGCAATATGCAGCATTATGTCTTAAAGAGGCCAGCATGTTGTCATTTAGCCAATGGGTGGACACCTTGCTACCTGCCAATAGAAGGATTTGATTTTACCATTGCAAGTAAAATGAATGTTGTGTGCCAAGAGAGGGATTGGGGAATGCTGTATGTCAAATAAACTTTCTTGCTCTTAATTCAGCAAGTTTTTTATTTTGTTTATTTAATAAACCACAAATTTCATGTATTTATTGGCAATGTCTTAAAGCTGCAGTTTAATCTGTCTTTATTTTGCCATGCGTGGTTCCAGCTTTCAAATTTCATCAATATTGTAATGAAATGTTTACATAAAACCTTTTCTTTTTCATGACATACCTTATCGTAGACCCAGTGACATCATCACTGGCTCTCTTTATTTCTTTGTACAATGCAGGCTGATGGGAGGGACAGCCGGGTGCTATACATATAGCTTCCTTAAAGAATTACAACTCCCGACTCAGTACTCATCTCAAGAGTCCTCAGACCATAATACAAATAGTGGGCTGGCTTTTGCAATGAGTTATGCAAATATCACAATACCTTTTATGTGTGGATGTGAGTGTGGAGGGGTGGGCATTCCTAGGCAAGCTTCACTTGCATGCAGACTGCCCATCATTGAAGGAACTAAAATCCAGTGAATGAATGGGATAGACCAAAGACAGTGGGGAGAGATGGATTTTTTTTTTCTAAGCCCGTAGTGTGTGTGATACACACTCTAACTAACATACGGTGCAAAAAAAAAGTGCACACACAAAAGTGAGAACACAAAACAGTGCACAGGGTGTATACATGGACCTCGTCCGAAGAGGAAGGACCCTCTTCCTGATCCCCGGGTTGCAAGGCTCCTTACAGGAACTAAAGTACTCACTGGCCCACCTACCTAAAACCATGCAGACCCCATTCTCTGGGAGGTCTGCCGAAACAGACCAACCCCAAGTACTAGGTGGGGCTCTCCCGAAGGGAGGCCCCATGAGAGAGAGCCCTATCCACTCCCTCTCAAGACTTTCAGGGAAGCCCAAGGACCAACACCCTACTAATCAGGGTGAGTAAAGTGCACAAACACACAAATAAAAGTGGGAAAAGGGAAGTGGAGAAGTGCAGTAGTGTCATAGTGCAATATCATGGCAGGCCCTTTGGCCAGGAAACAAAAAAAGAGGCAGGTGTTAAAAAAGTGTGTATATGGTGCAGTGACCTTGGTGCCAAAAAAACTCAAGATGAGCGTCACTACCTGTGAAATTTACAGTACCCCTGGCCAGCCACCCCAGGGCACATACACCACTGGCTTCTTTCACAGCCTGACCCTCCACCAGACCAGTGCCTCTCCATCCTACCTGGAAGGTATCCGAACTTAGAGAGCTTAGGGAGAGCCTTGCCTACGGGGGGATGGGATAGATGATTCTGAATGTCCTATAGTGAGGAAATGAGGTGGCCTGTCTCTGACGTTCTACAACTTTTAACTCATACTTTGAAGAAGCTCATAGTGTGCAGTGAAATCAGACTAATAAATTTTAGTATAGGAGAGGAACCTGTACAACTGTCTAAAACTGAAGGTAAAGCTACAATTCAGCGGTTGTAAAGGTAATTTTTTTTTTATTTCATATTAAAATAATAAGCATGTTTCATTCGCCTGCTCATGCAGTATAACTACCTTGTGTCTTGTTGCTGTGCTCAGTCTTGCCATAGTGTGTATGGCCTGGGACATGAAACCTAACTTTCACAGCAGAGTTTGACTGTTCATCAATCAGTTTTAACCTTCCTACATCAACTGTTTCTGTTTCAATCGTTTTTATTAAGTTTGTAAACAAAGTACTCACCAAAAGCTCACCAAAATTGCACAATTGAAGATTGGAAAAACATTGCCTGGTCTAACAAGTCTCGATTTCAGCTGGAACATTCAGATGGTAGGATCAGAATTTAGCATAAACAACATGAAACCAGGATCCATCCTCCCTTGTATCTACAGTTCAGGCTGGTGGTGGTAGTATAATGGTATGGGGGATATTTTCTTGGCACACTTTGGGCCTACCTGAGTATTACTGTCCAGCCCTTTATGACTACATTGTACCCATCTTCTTATGGCTACTTCCAGCAGGATGATGCACCATGTCACAAAGCTCAAATCATCTCAAACTGGTTTATTGAACATGGCAATGAGTTCACTATACTCCAGTGGCCTCTACAGTCAATAGATCTCAATCCAATAGAGCACCTTTGGGATGTGGTGGAACAGAATATTTGCATTATGGATGTGCAGCCGACAAATCTGCAGCAACTGCGTGATGCCATCATGTCAGTGTGGACCAAAATCTCTGAGGAATGTTTCCAACACCTTGTTGAATCTATGCCATGAAGAATGAAGGCAGTAAATTATTTTCTCCTCTCTCCTCCACCCCACATTTAACATTTTGTTTTGGTGGTATGATTAAGAGATATAACAAATAAAGATTTAATAGGGGGGAGGGGGAGATAGCCTCTCTGGGTTGGATAATGCCTTTATGTGTTTTTTTTTCTGATGGAGGGGGACACATGAGAAGTATACAACAATAACATTTTTTATTTATTTATGTATTTATTTTCCCTGACATTAGTGGTGGTGGGACAGGGTAGAGGTGTATAAGACTGATTTATATTTATAATATGACATATTTATAGGTTATTTTTTCTTCGTGTGAAAATACAAATGACTGAGGGAAACACTACATAGGGATGGGTGTGTGTATATAATAAAGATAAGTACGGGGGGTATATGGGTAGACACTAAAGTGAGGATGAGTGTTGAACATTGCAAAGTAGTGTAATATTAGGATAATTATGTTTTATTTATTTATTCTTTTTCACAAAGGGGGGTCAATTTATAAATAGCGTACACTTTTTCACATTGTAAGGGGATGGGGATAATTAAAAGATGATGGTGGTTTGGATTTTAGATATGATGGTTTTTGGGTGAAGGGATTGCATATTATAAGGGGGGGGGGGCAAGGGGAAGGGAAGGGAGAGAAAAAAGGGGAAGGGTGGGATATCCCTCCTCATCATGAGTAGTAACACTCCTAGAGTGTTAAGGTTAAAATCTATTGTTAGGAGACTGGGAGTGAGATAAATGAACTGGCATTAATAGTGTGAGATCTAAACACCAGAAGACAAAATGGAACCCCCAGCCCCACCCCCCCCCCCCCCCCCATCCCCGCTTTGTGTTTTTTTTTTTTTCTCTCTCCTTTGAAAAACGCGAGTACCCTTTAAGTATGATATGATAGGGTGATGAGACATAAGTACAACGATTAAGGAGAAAGGATACTAAGAGTACTAAGATAGGTATGCTAAAAGGAACGGGAAGAGAAAAAAAAGAAAAAAAGGGGAAGAGAAGAAATCTGGGCGTTAAAATATGGATATTGTAAGGGGGTATTTAGGTAGATTATAGGGTGCATGTGGATAGATATCAGTTCAGATCGCTGAGCTGCTTACTTACTCTCCCCACTGCTAACACCTCTCCTCCAAGTGGGGGATAGTCGGAGGCGTATTTTTTTTAGAGTAGGCGGCCTGGCTTATTGCATTGGCACCAAATGGTTGCCGAGTATATACATTACTTGGGGTTTCTGGAAAGGTTGCCAAAGCCTTGTTTTTTTGTTTTTTTCCCCCTCCCCCTTCTTCCTCCCCCCCTCCTCGCCATAAGACATCAGTACTGGTGGTTTAAAGAATTAAACGTAATGATGACCAGGATAACTATGACCTCCTATAATGTGAAGGGGCTAAATAGCCCAGAGAAACGTAATAGACTGCTGGCACAATTGAGGAGACTTAAATCTCAAATTATTTTTTTACAAGAGACACATTTTAGAAAGGATAAAATTCCAAGACTAGGGAATCAGAAGCTTCCAACAATGTACTATAGTGCCTCTCAGACCTCAAAAGCAAGTGGAGTATCAATTATTCTCGCAAAATAGATACCGTGGAAAGAATCGAAGATAGTCACGGATGACGCAGGTCATCTCCTGATTATAAAAGGATGGTTGGGCGAACAAAAGGTTACATTAGTTAACCTATATTTACCGAATGAGGACCAAGTTACAGTTCTGGAGACATATTTAAATATAGTACTTCAAAATAAAGAAGGGATCTTGATATTGGGAGGAGACCTGGATATGGCGCTAGATCCTGGTCTGGATGTTTCAAGGGGGGCCTCACATCTTTCATATGCAAAATTGTGCAGAGCCAGGAGGCTACTTCAGGATTTACAATTAATGGACAGCTGGAGAACCCTCCATGTACACGACAGGGACTATACATTTTTTTTTCTCCAAAACACAAGACATACAGTAGAATTGATTCAATTTTTATACCTCAAGATGCCCTGTTATGTATATCCGAGGCCTCCATAGGTTAATTTACATTGTCGGATCATGCACCGACTAACTGTGTAACAGAATAGGCATATCCAGGTCCCCGAGAATGGAATTGGAAGATTAACGAAACATTATTGAGGGAATCGGAGTATGAGAAACGGATAGCCCAAGAATTGGAATTCTTCTTTGTAACTAATGAATCTGATGAAATAACCCCACTATGTGTATGGGAAGCTCATAAATGTTACATGAGAGAAGTTCTCATTTCTCTGGGAGCGTATAGGAAACGGACTCTGAGTGCTAAGTTAGATTCCTTGGTCAGTGAAATCCGGGTATTGGAATTGGCACATAAGAAATCCCTGGCACAGCAGACCAAGGAGAAGCTCGTATAGTTACGGGAAGAATTAAATATGCTATTAATGGATAAAGCAAAAGCTAAGCTAACCAGATGTAGACGCGTTTTCTATGAATATGGGAACAAACTGAGTAAGATGCTGCCTAACACACTCAGAGAGCACGGAACCACATTGAACGTATCAAAACTCAGGGGGATGTATTAGTTAACTCCTCACAGTCAATTGCAAAGGCATTTAGTGATTATTATTCTAGTTTATATCAAATAGAGGGCCAGGCAGCTATATTAAAGACATCTAATAAAGGAGAAAAAGCAAAAGAATACATAATAACATCAGGAATGCCTAGGCTGTCAGAAGAGAGAGCAGGGGATATAGATGGACCGATTACGTTAGAGGAACTCCAAGAGGCTCATAAATCGCTAAAACCATGGAAAGCTCCAGGCCCTGACTGGTACACGTTGCGGTATTATAAGACCTTCTTTGAAAAACTGGCACCAAAATTTCTAGCCGCATTTCATTCGATACGGGATGGGCAGCAGTTGCCAGCAGAGACATTAATGGCCCATATAACAGTAATTCCTAAGGAGGGGAAAGACCCATCACAGTGATCTAGTTAACGTCCAATTTCACTGTTAAATGAAGATCTGAAAATTTTAATGAAAATATTCGCTACTAGACTACTGACGCATATTCCCTCCCTAATACATTCGGACCAAGTGGGGTTTACTCCTGGTAGAGAAGGCAGAGAAAATACGCAGAGGGTTGTAAGCGCCATACACTTCTCCCAACATCATCAAAAACCATTAGTACTTTTATCTACAGATGCAGAAAAAGCATTTGATAGGGTGGATTGGACATTCCTGAAAACCACGTTACAACATATAGGACTGGGAAGGGGGATGCTGAACTGGATTACAAACTTATAATTGGCCCCAGGGCAAGGGTTAAGATAAATTATATAATGTTGGAACCCTTCTCTATATGTAACGGGACGCGGCAGGGGTGTCCACTCTCGCCTATCATTTTCGTTCTAACATTGGAACCTTTTTTAAGAACTATACGAGCCAACCCAGATATTAGGGGAATTGCAATAACTGGAAAAGAACACAAATTGGCTGCATACGCAGACGATTTGCTATTTTTTATAACTTCTCCACTTATATCTCTCCCTTCTTTAATATCTGAAATACGCATATATGGGGGAATGTCCAACTTTAAGGTAAATTATGATAAATCAGAAGCGATGGGAGTGGGAGTGAGTGCTGACTTTCAAAATCAGTTATCATCAGACTTTAGATGGACAGACTCCCACATATGCTATTTAAGGACTAAAATACCAAACAAATGAAGTAGAGTATTCAAATAAAATTTTGTACCATTGGCACAACAGATTAAATTAGACTTCCAGCGATGGGATAAGGAAATCTTTACTTGGTTTGGTAGAATTAATATTATAAAAATGAACATAATGCCAAGAATACTATATCTATTCCAGACCTTGCCGAGGGTTCCTGGAGGACCTGAGAACTAGGTTTATGCAATTTATTTGGGCAGGAAAATCAGTACGAGTTCGTAGAGATATCTTAACCCTGCCAAAAGAAAGAGGAGCGGTCCGACTCCCGGATCCAGTTGGTTACTATGAAGCCTCACATTTAGCACAAGTATTGGACTGGTGTAGGTCAAAAAGATAAGCCTTGGATACATATGGAACAAGCATTGTTTTGTCTACCCTTGGAGGGAATTGCATGGCTCAGGGACGAAGAAATACCTCAGACAGCGAAGAAACACCCGATAGTGGGAGCCACGCTGCAAATTATTAAAAAGATATTTAAGAAAACTGAGGTGTCAAAATATCCAAGTCCCATGATTCCAATATTGGGCAATCCGAGTTTTGAACCAGGTATGATAGATCAGGGCTTTAAAGACTTGAGGCGGTGGGGAATTAGCAGGGCTCTGCACTTCTCTGTAGACAACCATATGATGACTAATGAGGAGATTGAACAGGTGTTTGGAGAGGAACTAGACCCATTTAGACGAACACAGTTCGTGTAATAACATCACGAATGCCAGTAGTACATGCACCATCAAAGTTCGAGCAAATATGCTTGCAGAGGGAACCAGTGAGGCATTCATTATATTTCATATACTCCTTGTTAATTGAGCTGCACCCCCACAAGAACTGGCCTTTGTCCAAGCATGGGAAAGGGAGCTAGGTGTAATTTTCTAAAGCACAGAAAAATAAGATTCTCTTGTTTACGCATAAGGCCTCAATGGCTACTAGATACCAAGAAGGGGGGTATAAAATCTTGACCAGATGGTACAGAACCTCAACAGTATTGAACCGGATATTCCCAAAGGTATCGAATTCATGTTGGCGATGCCGGGGGGCAGAGGGAACTATGGTACACATATTTTGGCAGTGTCCGAGATCAAAAGAATTTTGGAAGATGGTCTCTGATACAATTAAGGAAATTACGGAAGTGTCTCTTGGAGAAAATCCAGTAGCTTTCTTACTAAATGATATTCCAGTATCTATTGAAAAATACAAAAACTCCCTCTTGAGGCATTTGCTGATGGCAGCAAAAGCATGCATTCCCGTTCTCTGGAAAAATACTGCATCTCCAACTAGATCACAATGGCTAGGTAGAATATCAGAAATCCAGCAAATGGAAAACCTTACTATGATGCTGAGAGAGCAGGAGGATAAATATTGGAAAGTCTGGACACCCTATATTAAATATAGGGAGCAAAATCCCTAAATAAAATCATCGGAATAATCTTGGGGTGTTCATTCTGGACGACTGAATATGGCGATTTGGGGGGGGGGTGGCTAGGGGACAGATTATACAGAATTTTTATTTATTTTTGTATTATTTTTTTTTCGGTATGTTTGTTATTTTTAGATAGTGGAGAGAGGAAAAGGGGACAAGGGTAGAAAGTAAGTAGTTGTAGAGAGAATTATATGGAAATGAGAATAACTGATGAAGCAGATTAAAGATAATACAATAATATAGTAATTAATTCCTTTGGGAGGAAGAATGTGATAAATAGAGGAGATGTTGTATAGTTGTATTCACATGCAATGTTGTATTATTATCCTTGTTAAAAAAATAAAGAATTTATAAAAAATAAAGAATGAAGGCAGACGGGGGTCCAACCTGGCACTAGCCAGGTGTACCTAATAAAGTGGCTGGTGAGTGTATGTGTGTGTGTGTGTGCGCATACAGTGAAGGGAAACTTTCACTAATGTGATGATTTTCACTAATCGTTAAGGCATGTTCTCATAGTGCCTGATTTTTCATTCTACCATTTCAATATACTGGTGAATATTGATAAGAGGTAGATCATGTTTGCCATTTATACATATTTATATATTATCAACAAATTTGATCTAAGTTAACCTAATCTTTTAAATAATTTACCTGTGTACAGACCCAAAGATTTGCATTATATTGGAATGTATATAACCTGAGAAATCTCAGAATCTAACACTGATGAAACAATGTGCAAATAAAATCTTGCTTTTATTTCATTTTTTTGGGAAGGGATAGGCAGTTATCATAATTTCACTGATATCTGATTTTTTTCACAAAATTTGTTTTACTGTTTTACTCAAATGTTTCTTAGTAAGTCAGAGGATTATTTTCAGTTGAATAAATTGTTTTTGATTTCCTCTAAAATGGTAAAGTTAGTTTAGTGTAGAATTTCTTTCTTCTTTCTGAAATATTTTAGAAAGTAACATAAAGTGAAAAGCAGACTAGAATAGTTCATTTAGCATGCCCTTTTAAAACGATTCTGGGTAACTTTATTTAACAGTAGTTGACTTTTCCAGGAATCCATCCCCCACCGTGTTTTCTTGGAATTCTATATGTGAGTTCTCTTTCCCATAGGGTTTATGTTCTGTTTCTTTAATTCAGCATGTTGCTTCTTGTTTAATGTCCTAAACAGTTTTAAATAATGTGGTTCTAACTATGTAAAACATAAAATGACTTTAAATATATGAATATGCTATTTTGGAGGTTTTAATAAGTGGGCTATCTGATAAAGGCTTTTGTCTTTATTTTAATGTCCTTCTCATCGGTATGGCAAGAAATTCTTCAAAACTGTCCCTTGTCTCCGTTTGTAGGAGCTGGCATTGACTCTGAAGCTGATTGTCTATAGTGATTAACCACTTGCTTACTGGCCACTTAAACACCCTTCCTGCCCAGACCAATTTTCAGCTTTCGGTGCTCTCACACTTTGAATGACAATTACTCAGTCATGCGACACTGTACCCAAATGAATTTTTTGTCCTTTTTTTCCCACAAATAGAGCTTTCTTTTGGTGGTATTTGATCACCTCTGGGGTTTTTATTTTTTGCGCTATAAATGAAAAAAGACCAACATTTTTGAAAAAAAAATGCATATTTCTTTGTTTCTGTGACAAAATTATGCAAACTATTAATTTTTCTTCATAAATTTTGGCCACAATTTATACTGCTACATATCTTAGGTAAAAAAACAAAAACAAATTAGTGGATATTATTTGGTCTTTGTGAAAGTTAGAGAGTCTACAAGCTGTGGTGCGAATCGCACAAAATTGATCACATCTGATGTACTGGTGGCCGATCTCACTTCTTGTGACCCGAACAAGCCAGGAAAGTACAAATAGCCCCCAAATGACCCCTTTTTGGAAAGTAGACATTCCAAGGTATTTAGTAAGAGGCATGGTGAGCTTTTTAATGTTGTCATTTTTTTCCCACAATTCTTTGCAAAATTAAGATTTTTCATTTTTTTTATTTTTTTCCACAAAATTGTCATTGTAATAGGTTATTTCTCTCACGTGGCATGTGTATACCACAAATGACACCCGCAAAAAATTCTGCTACTCCTGAGTATTACAATACCACATGTGTGGGACTTTTTCACAGCCTGGCCACATAGAGAGACCCAACATTCAGGAAGCGCCATCAAGTGTTCTAGGAGCATAAATTACACATCTAACTTGTTGACTACCTATTACACTTTTGAAGGCCCTGGAGCACCAGGACAATGACATGTGGCACTGATGACAGATGGCACTGATACGTGGCAATGATGACACTTATATGTGGCACTGATGACACGTGGCACTGATGACAGATGGCACTAATATGTGGCACTGGTGACAGATGGCACTTATACGTGGCACTGATAACACGTGGCACTGATGACAGATGGCACTAATACGTGGCACTGATGACAGATTGCACTAATACGTGGCACCGATGATAGATGGCACTAATACGTGGTACCGATGAAGCGTGACACTGATGACAGATGGCACTGATAAGTGGCATTGATGACACGTGACACTGACAACAGATGGCACGTGATACTGACAGGTGGCACTGATGACAAATGGCACTGATACGGGGCACTGATGACAGATGGCACTAATATGTGGCACTGATGACAGATGGCACTATGTGGTACTGATGACACGTGGCACTGATGACAGATGGCACTTATACGTGGCACTGATGACAAATGGCACTGACAACAGGTGGCACTGGGGACAGATAGCACTAACAGGTGGCACTGGGGACAGATAGCACTAACAGGTGGCACTGGGGTGGATGGCACTGGGGAAGGATGGCACTGGGGTGGGTGGCACTGGGGCAGGATGGCACTGGGGTGGAAGGCAGTTGGGCAGGATGGCACTGGGGGAGCATGGCACTGGGGGAGCATGGCACTGGGAGAGGATGGCACTGGGGGAGGATGGCACTATTTTTTTTTACACTTACGGCCACTGCAGCCGTTCATCTCTCCCTCCTCAGACGCTGTCTGTGTGAGGAGGGAGAGCGGCGCTGCGAGATGATCTCACATGTTTACATATGAGATCATCTCACATTGGACACGCCAATCGCACTGTAAACGGCCGCTGTGATTGGCCGTTTACAGCGATCTGTGTTTGCCTGTCTCCGGGAGACACGGCAAACACAGAACTTCCCCGATGCGCGCCCGCGGCGGCGCGCATTGCGGGAGTAAACATCAGGATGTCCAGGGACGGCCTCCCGGACGAAGGCGCCTGCACTACGGCCGTCATTCGACTATAGGGCGGGCGCGAGGAGGTTAAAGCAAACCTCAAGCAAATATAAGATTTGCCATCTGCCACATACTTGCAAAAATCAGGGACCTCAAGGTGTCTATATATATAATTTCACCTTCTTTCTAGTTTGTCCTGTGAGTTTTGCAGTTGCATATGTTATAGCAGTGGTCTTTCTGGGATGTATAGATAAAGGGTAATAAAGGATTCAAACATTTCATCAGGGATCAGTCATCAGATCCAATTCCAGAGAAAAAATAGTGCTTGAGACCCTTTTTTAAGGCTAGGATTGATACAGTAAGGCTCCATGCACACTGGCTTAAAAAAATTTAGTTGCTTCTACAGTCAGAACACAAAACTTCTGTAGAAGCAACAATGTTATCCTATGTGTCCATGCACATTAGGACTATTACAGGCATATTTTGAGCTCAATGTTTAGAGGCAGGAAAAAACTGGTTTGTGGACTTTATAGGAGCTTACTGGCAGAAAAAAACTCCATAATACTCTCCTAAACTTGTCTAAACTTTGTAAAAGACATTTTCTATATAAGTGTTTTTTTACTTTCAAGCCCAGTGTGCATGGAGCCTACACACGATTGGATTTTCCTACAACAAATGTTGGATGTGAGCTTGTTGGCTGAAAGTCCAACCGTGTGTATGCTCCATCGAACATTTATTGTCGGATTTTACACTAACAAATGTTGGCTAGCAGGTTCTCAAATTTCCGATCGTGTGTACACAATTTCGATGCACAAAAGTTCACGCATGCTCAGAATCAAGCAGAAGGCGCTATTGAACTTCCTTTTTCTTGGCTCATCATACGTCTTGTACATGACCACGTTCCCACGTTTGTAATTGTTGGCCAACATTTTTGTGACCGTGTGTATGCAAGACAAGTTGGAGCCAACATCATTCGAACAACAATCCAAGGTTTTGTTGTCGGAAAGTCTGATTGTGTGTACGGGGCATTAGTGGAGCTAGATGCTCAGGTGAAGTATTATGGCCAGTGGAATGACACAGAGATATACGAATCTGGTAAATTATTAAGTCTACTAGTATCCTTCAAAACTAAAATACCAGTTTTGTAGGCGTTAATTAATTTAAATTATATTGACTAGAAAACCTAATTGACCCTATAGATTGTACATTCAACATCAACAAGGCATCAGAAGACAGGTAAGTTGCCCATACACATCATGAGGCTGGGCTTACACTAGGGCGGATTGGATGCGGTTTCCGGATCCAATTTGCATGTCAGGAGACTGTGACCGGCTTTCAGTGGAGCCGGTTCACACAGCTCTGGGACGGCTGTGGAGCAGTTTGAAGAAGAGTCCTGGGCATCTTCTGGTCTGTTTCAGGTTCCAATCCAGCCAAAAATTTGGGCCAGATTCATCCCTGTAATGAAGAACGTGGGTGCATTGGACTCCTGATGTGAGCCACTCTACACAGCAGTGTGAACAAAACCTAAAGGGCTGAGTAAAAAAAAAGCAGGAAGGGGCCAGCAGGGTTTATTTTGTACAGTTTATCAAGAACCGACTGACATTCACACACGATATGGTCAGTTATAGCTCAGTGCAAAGCATATTTATTCTTGAAAGAGGTGCTTTCATTGGAGCACTTCTTTAAATAAGATCTCCATGTTTCTTTCAATTGAAATGGTTCCTTTGTACCAAACTGGTCCAAATGAACTATTTCCTTCTCTAAGTGCTACAGCAGCTTTATGAAATGTATGTACTGCGTGTACATAGGATATGTAAATGGCTGAAAAGCATTCAGCCCGACTCAATTTAGTTCCGGCAGCAGACGGCAAGTCTAAGTGGATGGATCCATTGGTAGAACTCAGCTTCTAACTTCAACTTGTTCAATTGAGCTTTGACAATAAAATCTGGAAGCTAAACAAAATATATTCTAAATATATAAACTCCTGCCTAAAGTGAGAATGTGAACAAGATATTAAATAGTGTATAAATTGCAGCTGCTGTACACAAGGTGCTAATCACTTGGCAAATTGAAAAATTGATAAAATTACAGCGCTCACAATAGTGAAAAATATTAATAAGCAAACACATAAATGAAAACAGTTAATCAATGAGTAAATGTCCATATAATAGTGAATGATGTGCTCCAATCGATAAAGTACAATAGTGCTCCAAAATTCAAGATGTGCCACACCCCATCCTGTGTCCCCACTCACCGGATGGAATGGACCCCTAGATTTTCATTCTAGGAGTCGTGCAGACTTCAAGTGTTGGCCAGGGATGGCGGATTCACTTCAGGATGCAAAGATCTCCCATATCATAACATTCATACGTGGATATTAGTGTCCAAAAAGAGATAAAAGAGTGGACTAATAGTGAAGTACTGTTTGGCAAATTGTTTATTGTGCAGCTTAAAAATGAGTACTTGAAAAAGATAGGTAAAATCAAGCATGTAATGGTAAAAGATTACAATAAGAAACGCTGCTGGTGGTGTGCGTTTCACCGACAACCGCAAAAGACACTGTTTGAACTCAGAACCGGAAATTGTGTCAACGCATTTTGCCCTCCCACAGAGCGTCATCAAGAACCACATTTCTGGTTAAAAGAGCCGCCTATATGTACAGAATTATGGTCACATCCCCCTTATTTGGCCAATAGAATAACGCATAGCACCCATTTTTTCAGGAGGCAAAAAGTGTCTCCTCCACAAATGCTAAATTCTATTAAGGGAGACTAGTGGCCATTAGGCCATTTGCACTATTGTGAGCGCTGTAATATATCAATTTTTTCAAAATCTGGAAGCTGATTGATTTCTATGCAGACCTGCACTAGATTTTGCATTCTCCAGTTTTAGTAAATAAACCCCATGGAGGTGCCTGTATAAGGAGCATTTTTGAGCTCAAATGTGCATGAGCCCTTAGTCATAGCTATTTCAACTGCCTGGCTCTGGATGTTTGTTTTAGCTAACCTATTCAAACTTATAAAAGTGAACTTTTTATACCGATAAGATGATGAAAGTAGGTATCTGGTTGAAACAGCAACACTTATGTTCTTAGTCATTTACAAAATGTCCATTGCCCATGAATAACCCAATTTAATAGGTAGGAGATAGGATACACTTGTGCAGTGCCTTTTACAAAAATATTTGACAATTACAAGTAATTTGTAGAGAATACTTACTGCTGCTTATAGCAGTGTTCCAACTGAAATTATGATTATTTTATTTTTTTTAAGTCAGCAGCTGCAAACACTTTTTTAATGAGGACACTTACCTGTCCAGGGAGCCAGCGATGTCAGGCCCCCGAGGCCATTCCAACTAAGAGAAAGCGGCAGTGGAGCCTTGCAGCTAAACTGTCGGTTTCCGACTGTGCATGCGTGAGTCCTGCGATGCGCTTTGTGAATGGCCAGTTTGTCTTCTGGGACACGCACATGTCCCAGAAGAAAACGGGGGGCTTGCCGCAGAAGAGGATGGGACTTCCTCAGCCGCGGCTCGGTTGGATTGGAAGTTCTCTTAGTACTTCCAAAAAAAGGTAAGTTAGTAAGTTTTTTTTTTTTTTAAATATCCAAAAACAAGGGGTAGAGAGGTGGTCTTTCGTTTAAGACCACCTCTCAAAATTGGGTGGACTTCCGCTTTAAGCCAGCTAGAGGGTAACGCAAGTGAGTCTATTGCTTTATTACTGAACTATCAGGCTTGAGAAATAGGATTTTTTTTAAAGTGAACCTTTAGGTGCATTTATGGCAAAGTAAATGGGTTACTTTCGATCAATGAGAGTGAGTAGTGTGTATTTGTTTTCATCTGCTCCTTTCACTGTTAAGCAAAGCAAAAAAAAAATGAAAGTGCAGAAATTGAGTGTATGTGCCTCCTTTTTATTTTTGTGATGATGCCACAATTGGTTGAGTGATAATCTGCCCAGCTGAGACACTTTTACCCGGACAAGGATGAGGGTCTCTAGCCCTATGTAATCTTCAAACCTAGTGCTGGGTTAGAATTTATGCAGCAACGTTGTGGGACCCCAGCTAGTTGGGTAATACACAGAAGGTAAGTGCTCCTACTCTTTTAGGTCAACCATTACTTTTCCCTAAATGCACTAAGGTAATGGGTTTTGCAACAGATGAGGTTTTTATCTTTTTTTATTTTTGGAATTTATCTTGATTCCTTACACAGTGCAGCAGTCATCTGACCTGCTAATGGGATTACTGTGGATCTGATCCCTGGGTCCTGCCATTCTGCATCCCCCCAATGATATGTCACCATTAGTCCATATAATCACCAAGAAACACTTCACTTCCCGCTTTCACTCATTCACAAATCTGACATGTCTGGACTTATTAGGTATTTAATCCTTCACTTAATTTGGGAGATTAGACACAAGCACTTATCTATTCTCATATATTTACACAGCTAATTTGACTTAACCCAGCGTGTGGCATGAATTTTTTATCCGTCTCCAGTGAGTGTGCCATGTGGGTGTTAAAAAGTGGTTCCTTCCTTCCAACAAGTGGTCATCCTTTTTGATAAGCCTGAACAGTGTTACGCTGATAAATTGCAGCAAATTGACAGGATGCCCTTAGTTTAAGAAGTACAGTATGTAGCTTACTTCAGCCCTTTAATGCATATAGCATATATGTACAATATATATATATATATATATATATATATATATATATATATATATATATACTGTATATGAATATAAAAGTTAATATATAGGCTTATTTTAAAATATTTTAACCCTAAAATTGATATTAGTGATTCTGAAGGTACTTTACTTTATATAACAAACATATTATGCTTACATGTTTTGTGCATTGGTATTGCACAGAGCAGCCACGATACACCTTTTCTGGGGACCACTGACAATTTTCTAGTCCCCCCCCCCTTCCAAGTGCCCCCAGAGTAAGCTGCTTGTTCTGGGGGCATTCATGCGAAAGGGGTGGGAGCTACACACAGAATTTTTTTTTTTTTTAACTTAATGCATAAAGTTAAAATAAGTCTCCCTTTAGAACCACTTTAATCATACAGTATGTATGTGTGTACTGACATATCTTCTTGTAAAGCCCAAATTATACTTTAATTCTCATTCATTCACAAAAATACCTGCTGGTCTTGACAGTTCACCTTGTTTCCTCTTGTTATTTGACTACATAAAGTACAGAAGCAGTGGTCAGTTTGTGTCCCTTAGTTTGTTGCTTGGAGGTACAGGATGTTGTGGTGACACAGGATGTGCCTATGCTCCCGTAGTCTACTTTGCCACCACTCCCCCACCCAGCGCTCTTATGTTGGTTGACAGCAGCTCCAAACAGGAGCCACACTGTCAAAGTGCTCCAACTGCTGCCAATTGAGATGCGTCCTTGGCAACTGGGTTAGTTAGATAGTCTGTAAGGTCACATGATCGTATAATAAAAGCTCAATAAAAGTTATGATTTTTTTTTAAAGGTGGGGCACGGGGACTCTTCTCGGCAGGCAGAACACAATGGTTACTGCTAGCAGCTATAGCCATCGGCAGTTGGCAAATGTAAAAAATTCCAACAGGCTGGTGGATTGACTTGAGTACAATCAGCCTGCCCATACATTATTATTATTATTATTATACAGGATTGCGGAGCGTTTTACAACATTAGGGCAGACAGTACAGTTACAATACAATTTAATATAGGAGTAACTGGGGCTTTGCTCGTTAGAGCTTACTGTCTAGGAGGGATCAAATTTCGATTGGTCCCTGCTGGACTGGCTGAATTTTGATCCAGGTATGACTTGCTGAATTTTATGGAGTGTCTTCCAGTCACTGATTCAGGAACAAGTATGCAAATTAGGTTCTCTGATTTCCTCTCTCTACCTTTGTATCTGCATGCTTGTTTCACATTGGTGACTCATTGCACGGAGAAACAAGCCAGGTAACTTGAATTTTCTAATGTGGTCCGCAATGGCAGGATCTGCATTTCTCAATACAAAAAGCCTCAAAGAATACTGGATATTATTGCAATCCTTAGTAAGGTTTGCTAAACGATTAAAGGATAATCTAAAAACTTGCAGTGATGAAGTAACTGATCTGATTTCTCTTCCATTTTGCTTTTCTGTTTGACAAGTATGATTTATAATTGCACTTATACTGGCTAGTCATCGGTCTTTAGTATTCTGAGTAAAAGATGATATGTGATCGACATACTGTGAACATACAAATAGTTACTTTGGTAATAAAAGACTAAGACAAGTCACAGACAGTACTGTTAATCATGTACATTGAGTTTTCCTAGTATGAAACTGAAAGTTCAGGTTGACATAACATTAATGAATACTTCAAGTGAAATATGAAGGACTATCAAAGAATGACATTTCCTGGCTATATTTTTGAAAAACTATGACACGGTTTCATAATCACGTTACACATGAAATGTTGAGGGATTAATGATGCAGCCTAGAAATATGTACTTGTAAATCAGAGATACAGTACATCAGTGCAATATATGGTTGGCTCACCTAACTGGTTTCAGCAACCATCTCTGTGATAGAATATCTGCTTTACATAGTTGTTCTATCCATGCTGTCTATAACATTTTCCCTTTCACCCCATTTTGTCTGTGCAAAGAATTATGGATTAAACATAAAAGGCTACATCAGGATAATTGCTATGAAGAACATTCCCAGCTTGTCAACTATATCTGTATATTTTATATATACAGTATCTCACAAAAGTGTATGTCATTACCCAAACCAAATAAATGCTATCTCCCCAATCATATACAGTATCTCACAAAAGTGAGTATACCCCTCACATTTTTGTAAATATTTTATTATATCTTTTCATATGACAACACTGAAGAAATTACACTTTTCTACAATGTAAAGTAGTAAGTGTACAGCTTGTATAACAGTGTACATTTTCTGTCCCCTTAAAATAACTCAACACAGCCATTAATGTCTAAACCGCTTACAACAAAAGTGAGTACACCCCTAAGTGAAAATGCCCAAATTGGGCCCAAAGTGGCAATATTTTGTGTGGCCACCATTATTTTCCAGCACTGCCTTAACCCTATTGGACATGGAGTTCACCAGAGCTTCATAGGTTGCCATTGGAGTCCTCTTCCACTCCTCCATGAAAACATCATGGAGCTGGTGGATGTTAGAGACCTTGCGCTCTTCCACCTTCCATTTGAGGATGACCCACAGATGCCTCAGCTTCTTTAGCAAGGCAATGGTCATCTTGGAGGTATGCTTGGGGTCATCATCATCTTGGAATACTGCCCTGTGGCACAGTCTCCAAAGGGAGTGGATCATGCTCTGCTTCAGTATGTCACAGTACATGTTGGCTTTCATGGTTCCCTCAATAAACTATAGCTCCCCAGTGTCAGCAACACTTATGGAGCCCCAGACCATGACACTCCCACCACCATGCTTGGCTGTAGGCAAGACGCACTTGTCTTTGTACTCCTCACCTGGTTCCCGCCACACACGCTTTACAGCATCTTAACCAAATAAGTTTATCTTGGTTTCATCAGACCACAGGACATGGTTCCAGTAATCCATGTCTTTAATGTGCTTGTCTTCAGCAAACTGCGGGCTTTCTTGTGCATCATCTTTGGAAGAGGCTTCCTTCTGGGATGAAAGCCATGCAGACCAATTTGATATAGGGTGTGGCATAGTGCCTGAGCACTGACAGGCTGATCCCCCCCACCCTTTCAACCTCTGCAGCAATGCTGGCAACACTCATACGTCTATTTCTCAAGACAACCTTCGGGATGTGCACTCAACTTCTTTGGTCAACCATGACGAGGCCTGTTCTGAATGGAACCTGCCCTGTTAAACAGCTGTATGGTCTTGGCCACCATGCTGCAACTCAGATTCAGTGTCTTGGCAATCATCTTATAGCCTAGACTATCTTTATGTAGAGCAACAATTCTTTTTTCTTTGCCATGAGGTGCCATGTTGAATGTCCAGTGACCAGTATGAGAGAGTGAGCGTGATAACACCAAATTTAACACACCTGCTCCCCATTCACACCTGAGACCTTGTAACACTAATGAGTCACATGACACTGGGGAGGGAAAATGGCTAATTGGGCCCAATTTGGACATTTTCTCTTAGGGGTGTACTCACTTTTGTTGCCAGCAGTTTAGACATTAATGGCTGTGTGTTGAGTTATTTTGCGGGGACAGCAAATTGTCATCGTTATACAACTGTACATACCCTACTTTAAATTGTAGCAAAGTGTATTTTTTTCAGTTTTTTTTTTTCTTTTTTTTTTTAGATATACACTATTTAAAAACATGTTAGGGGTGTACTCACTTTTTTGAGATACTGTATATATATATATATATATATATATATATATATATATATATATATATATATATTATATATATGTTACTAGTGCCAGTGCAGGCAGGCAAATTTAGGCTTATGGCTACGTTTTGTTAGAAATTAGGTCAGGGTTACTGCAGGTCAGGCTGGATGACTCACAGATGCAAGTCGCTGGTACATCCTTGATCTGGAAGTTTCTAGAAGTTAGTGAGCAGAGGCCAGGAGGGCTGATTTGCATACTTTAGGGAACTTGGCCAATCCTCAGGCAGAATGTCCTGCCAGGGTGGTTGAGTCAGCCCTTAAATATGGGGGAGCCATGCTAGCAAGACAGTCAGATGAAAAATGGAGTGCTGAGGAGGCTGTCGTGGGCCTAGTTGGGGTCCCCTAGGTCTAGGAGGGCCTCTGCCTCCAGGCTGGGCTTGGGTTGTCTTAGGAAGATTCTATCAGCAGAACGGTTTGAGGAAGAATCTTGCCTGAGAGCAGTGGGAGCAAGGTGGACAGATTGAATATGTCAGTACACCCAGTGATTCTAAAGGGGAGAGACTGTTACATGTAGCAAGCTTTCAAAAGGACAGCAGTGTGCTTCAGTCATTTTTTCATCTTTCCATCTATTAAATCTTCTGCCCTTGTTGTTTTAACTTTGGATAGTAAAACATTTTTTTTTTCTGCCAGTAAATACCTTATACAGCCCACTTCCTGTTTCTTGTCTGTTAAAAACCCTAGGCTTATGACATTATGCACAGCTTTCTCTCTCACTCTTGTGAAAGTTTGCCAGGAAGGGAGGGGGATGAGTCATAAGAGGGCCAATGAGAGCTGCAGAGCTTGATCTACGCCTCTGTGTGTCTGTGTAAATCCAAGAAGTGAACAGACAGCAGCTTCAGCTGCCCACAGTTAAAATGGATGCAGCCAGACTCAGTGGAGGGAGATTTATGCAGCATATTTGGCAAGTACAGAATTACAGTATATATAAAATAATATGCAAAGTGGTTGGAGGGACGCTTCAGAATGGCAAAGATGTTTTTATTACAAATTATGTGAGAAGACTGCAGTTCTTCTTTAAAGCGTTTGTTACCCCAATACTTTGTATTCCTGATTTATGCCTGCTGTACCATGTACTTGTATGGGAAATTATCCTGTACAAATAAGTTTCCCTTATTTGTATTGTTTCCTTTATGTGAAATCCCTGGTGTTCCTGCTAGTCCCCTTGCTTTCCTATTAAAAACGGACCACACTTAGCAGGAGAGCACAGCATAGTCATGTCTCTAGCTATGCTGGGAACTTGGTGTGCTCTCCTCCAATGATCAGACTTGTGCAGAGTGCTGCTGCTTCTTCTCCTCCCCCAGCTCTTATACAGCTGAGAACAGAAGGAATGTGATTACTTTAAAAAAAATATATATATCTATACAAAAATTTTTTGCCTTTAATTTCTATTTTACACTAAATGGGTTGTCTTACAAGGTATGGGTTTACAATCACTTTAACCCTTTTATCCCTTGCCCTGAGAGATTTTCAGGAGGTGGGTGGTGATAGTACCTACAAGCAGTGAAGCTGGGAGCAGTTCTACAAAGGAAATGAGATACTCCTGCTTGCAGTATTTCAACCTTTTGTGGTGTTTTCCAAAGCGGACGAATAGCTTCTAGTCTGTAAGGGAGTTTTTCTACTGATCCTTTATATATATATATATATATATATATATATATATATATATATATATATATATATATATGACGATACCCTAGAGAATAAGTTGGTGGGTTTTGCAATTTTTTTATGTTACGCTGTTGCACAGTGATTTTTTAAACTCAATTTAAAAAAAAATACAAGTTTTTGAATTTTAATGGTAAAAAACCCACAATACATAACCCAATTCTTTTGTAGATTATAAGATGTTATGTCGAGTAAATAGATACCAAACATGTTGCGCTTTAAAATTGTACACTCCCCCCATGCAACGGCGACAAATGACGTACATTTTGCTGTTTATAGGTGATACGTTAAAAGCCATTACAGGTTGCCACTTTTGATTTACAAAGGAAGTCTAGTGCTAGAATGATTGCCTATGATCTGACTTTTGCGGCGATAGCTCACATGTGTGAGATGGATCAGCAAGTTTGGGGTGGAGGAACTTGACTGGCCTGCACAGTCTTGACCTCAACCTGATAGAACACCTTTGGGATGCGTTAGAGTGGAGACTGGAAGCCAAGCCTCCTTGTCCACATCAGTGCCTTACCTCACAAATGCGGTTCTGGAAGAATGGTCAAACATTCCCATAGACACACTCCTAAACCTTGTAGACAGCCTTACTACAAGAATTGAAGCTGTTATAGCTGCAAAGTGTGGGCCAACTCAATATTGAACCCTGTGGACTAAGACTGGGATGCCATTAAAGTTCATGTGCGTGTAAAGGCAGATGCCCCAATACTTTTGACAATATAGTGTACTTTTCTGGGGGGCTTTGACTGGAAATAGGTTGAGAAACACTGATTTATAACCTTATTTACAGTCTATTCCATCACAAGAATAAGGAGGGTAATTTCTCAAAACTGGTGTAGATGGAATCTAGATTCACCAATCTGCTTCTTTCTTCAGTTTGCTCAGTTAGAGTGGAAGTAAACCCACTGATTTATCCAGTTCCCCAAATAGTTATGCCGCGTTCACACTACCGGACTTTCCGGCAGACTAGATCCGAAGGGATTAGTCCATTGGACAATCCGATCGTGTGTGGGCTAGTCCGATCGTTTTTTCTAAAAATAAATGCGACGGACCTAGAAATAGAACATGTTTCAAATCTATCTGACTTTTAATCTAACTTCAGCTTGTTCAATGAAACTTTGTCAAAAAAACCTAGACGATGATTGGTTTTTATGAAAGCTGGACCAGATTTTGCACATTTCTGTACTAGTAAATCAACCCCATTGTATACTGTTTTAGTATATAGTTGTTAAGTGTGCTGTAATTTTGCCATTTTAGCATAAATACTATCTTTTTACAAATACACTGGACAAAAAAATGTAGTGGCAGGAACATGCTGTTAACCACTAATTGTGTTTTTACTACCACTGTAAAAAATGGAAGTCCCTTTTCCTATTTTGTGTTTCCGCAGCAGGTTTGGAATATGCCATGTGCAATTGCACTTAATGCCATACTGTAATTCAGCAATATACACCGATCAGCTATAACTTTATGACCACCCACCTAATATTGAGTAGGTCCCTGTGTTTGCTTGCAAAATAGTCTTGACCCATCGAGACATGGACCCCACTAGACTTCTGAAAGTATGATTTGATATCTGCCACCAAGCCATCAGTAGCAGATCCTTTAAGTCCTGTAAGTTGCTAGGTGGGGCCTCTATGGATCAGACTTGTTTTTACAGCACAGCACACAGATGCTCAATTGAACTGAGATCTGGAGAATTTGGCAAAGTCAACACCTTAAACTTATTGTGTTTCTCCATTCTTTGCAGTGTGGCAGGTGCATTATCCTGCTGGCCACTGCCATCAGGGAATATAGTTTCCATGAAAGGGTGTACTTGGTCAGAAAAAATATTTAGATAGGTAGTTCATTCCAGGTAACATCCACATGAATGACAAGACCAAGGTTTCCCAGCAGAACATTGCCTGAAGCATCACACTGCCTCCGCCGTCTTTACTTCTTCCTATAGTGCATCTTGGTTCCATCTCTTCCTTAGGTAAATGACGAACATGCACCCGGCCATCCACATGATGTAAAAAAAAAAAAAAACATGTTTCATCAAACCAGGTCACCTTCTTCTATTGCTCTGATTCTTACATGTCCATTGTAGGCACTTTTGGCTGTGAACATGGGCCAGCATGGGGTACGCTGAGCGGTCTGCAGCTAAGCAGCCCCATACACAACAAACTGCGATGCCCATTTTATTCTGCTTTCGAAACAATAAACTTCCAGGGTAAAACATGTACTTGCTACCTAATATATCTCACTGACTTTCAGATGTCCTTATAATGAGATAATCAATGTTATTCACTTAACCTGTCAGTGGTCACAAAGTAAGGCTGAACAGAGTATTTGTGTGGGGTATTAAATTCTAAGCAAAATGTAATTTTAAATGTTCACTGATCTGCATTAATTGTTGTTGTTTTTTGTTGTTGCATTTTTCAGTTTAAACTTGGATCACTGCAACTCAAAATGATCAAAGAACCAGCAGAAATAATCAACGAATTAATTACACATTGCCTAAACACTGCAACAGAATTACATAGCAGAAATGAACATCTTCAGAAAGAAAATGAAAGGTTGCGTTGTGACTGGGTTGATATGCAAGAACAGTATGTTTTCATTTTTTTTCTTAATTTTTTTTCTATGTTGAGTCAAGTTTATAGTAATATCCTTTGCTGTTACTGTGTTGAGGAAAAATATTGGTTATGTAAATTATGACATCCCTACCAGGGATGAGCCAAACACCCCCCACACGGTTTGTTTCGCTGCAGAACATGCGAACAGGCAAATGATTAGTTCAAACACGTGAATACCGTTAAAGTCTATGGGACACGAACATGAAAAGTCAAAGGTGCTAATTTTAAAGGCTTATATGCAAGTTATTGCCATAAAAAGTGTTTGGGGACCCGAGTCAATGCAAAAAAAAAGTTTTAAAAACTGACATTTTTTCGGGAGCAGTGATTTTAAAAATGCTTAAAGTGAAACAATAAAAATAAAATATTCCTTTAAATATCATGCCTGGGAGGTGTCCTTAGTATGCCTGTAAAGTAGCGCATTTTTCCTGCGTTTAGAACAGTACCACAGCAAAATTACATTTCTAAAGTAAAAAATGTCATTTAAAACTACTCACAGCTTTAATGTATTGTCGGGTTCTGGCAATATAGATGAAATCATTGAAAAAAACTTCATGCGTTGCCAGGCCCTCTGGGTCTTGAAGGGGTATTAAGGGGAACCCTGCACTCAAATTTTAAAAAGTGGCGTGGGGGGGGACCCCAGGCACTATATACTCTGAACACCAGTATATATACTGTATGGCTTGCCCTATATACTCTGCAGAAAATTGGGCATTAGGTTTGGTGGTACCAGAACACTGTAAGCCCTTACAGTTACTCTTGGTGGGCGCAGGAACGGGCACTGATATGAAATACTAATATCAAAAATTGTAATTACACGCCCCTGTTAAACGGGAAGAAAAATTGGGCCTTTTGGTGGTGGTACCAGAACACTATAAGCCCTCACAGTTACTCTTGGTGGATGCAGGGATGGGCCCTTCTGTGGAAATAGTATATCAAGAATTGTAATTACATGCCCCTGTTAATCGGGGCAGACAAATTGGGCTTTGGGTGGTGGTGGTTGTGGGGCCACAACACTGTAACCCCTCACAAATACTCTTGTTGGGCCCAGGAACGGGCCCTGCTGTGAAATATTAGATCAAAAATTGTAATTACATGCCCCTGTTAAACAGGGGCAGAAATAATGGGCCTTGGGTGGTGGTGGTGGTGCCCTAGCATCATCAAGATTGAGGAGGAATAGGATAGTCAGCATAGGCAGTCTTCAAGGGATCCCACATCCATAGCAAATTTAATCAGTTACATCAGCATCAGGTGCTTGATAGCTGCTGATCCAAGACTGATTCATTTTTATGAATGTGAGCCTATCAACAGAGTCTGTGGACAGGCACACTCTTTGATCCCTTACCCTCCAGCAGCACTGAATGTGCGTTCAGAAAGCACGCTGGATGCAGGAGAGGCCAGTAGCTTAATTGCATATTGAGCAAGTACTGGCCCGTGGTCCATCCTCAAGACCCAGTAACCCAGTGGATGCTCTGTTGGAAAATACTCCAAGTCTGCCCTTGCCCCTAGATATTCCAGCACCATGTAATGCAGACGCTGGAGATGGATGCTTAAACCAATCAGATCTTGGTGCTGAGGACTGAAAATTTGTTTAAAGGCATCGGTCAGCCGGCCACCTTCTCCACCGCTCTTCCTCTGACTGAACGAAGCCTCAGCAACACATTATCCAGCACCAGGAAATTGCAACCTCCCAAGGTCTGGAAATGGCCTGCAAAAAACCTTTCTTCAAGGCCTCCTGAAGATATTTCATCCTCTGCTCCTTCTGCGAAGGCAGGGTGAGTTCTGCAACCTTACCCTTCTAACGTGAATCAAGAAGGGTTACCAGCCAGTAATGACCCCCCTCCTTGATACCACAAATCCCAGGGTCCTTTCGCAGGCTTTGCAGAATCAGGGAGGCCATGTAGTGTAAGTTTGCAGAGGCATTCAATTCTGAGTCCTCTGGATCACTAAGGATCACATGATCTGTATCTACCTCCTCCCAGCCATGTACAACTCATTGGGTTTCTGGGAACTGACATCCATGCTGACACAATCCTCCCCCTCTTCCTCTTCTTCCTGTGTGTTTGGTTGGCCCACAGGAATACTATCTGGGGGGGCCTTGAGAGGTAAGGAAGTCCTCCTGTTTCTCCCGCTGTTCTACCTCAGGTGCCTGTCCATGATTCCACAAAGCGTGTGCTCCAACAGGAAGACTAAAGGGACAGTGTAACTGATGCATGCATTGTTACTGCTCACCATCCTTGTGGCCTCCTCAAATGGTGATCAATAGCCACTGCCGTGGCAAAAAGAAGCCAAGCTCCCCTGACCCTGTCCTGGTGCCATACTCGCACAGGTACTCACTGATGGCCCTCTGCTGTGTGTTCAGCCACTGCAGTATTGCCAACATTGAGTTCCACTTGGTGGGCATGTCATAAAGGAGGCAGTTGATGGGCAGGTTGCATTCCCTTTGAATGTCATCCAGCCAAGCACTGGCATTTTATGACCGGCAGAAATTACCACAGACTTTTCTGGCCTGCCTCAGGAGATCCTGTAAGCCTGGGTACCTGCTCAAGAACTGCTGCACCACCAAATTCAGGACGTGTGCCAAACATGGAACATGGGCCAAATGTCCCTGTGGGAGGGCGGGGAGAAGGTTGGTGCCATTGTTGCATACAACCATTCCTGGCTGAAGCTGGCATGGCATCAACCACCTCTAAGCCTACCCCTGCAGAGCTGACAGAATCTCTGCCCCAGTGTGGCTCCTGTCCCCTAGGCAGATCAACTCAAGCACTGCATGGCATCTTTTAGCCTGACTGCTTGCATAGCCCCTTGAACATTTACAGAGCACTGCTGGTTCAGAGGACAAATCTGCAGAAGAGGCCATAGAGGAAGAAGAAGAGGTGGGGGTAGAAGAGAGAGCTGTGGAAGAATTGGCACTAGCATTTTGGAGGTGTGGTGGCGGAACAAGCTCCAACAACACTGAACCCTGTCATGCATCCTTCCCAGCTGCCAGCAGAGTTACCCCGTGCGCCATGAAGGAATGGCAATGTCCCTGCCCGTGCCTGCTGGACCATCAGTCAACGGTAATTTGCACCTTACTGCTGACTGCCCTGTCCAACAAGGCAAAAACATTGCCTTCCACATTCCTGCCTCTCCTTGGTGGCCTTCCGGACATGATATTTATTTTGTTTTGCAACACCACACTACACTGTATTAGAAACGGTATAACGGCTGCACTGCATTTTATACTGCGTCCACCACCAGAAGTGTAGTAGACCCTGTACACACTGTATTAGATACTGTGTACACCGACTGAAGTGTATTAGAAACAGTACACCACAGAATGCACCATAGATATAGGCTACACTGAATGCAGAGTGTGTGTATATATATATGTATATATCAAATACACTGCCACTAACTGAATAACTTGCCACCAAACAACACTACACACGGCCGTCGTGTTAGCAGTCTTATATAGTGTGGAGCGTGGACTTAGTCCCCCTGAGCCATGATTGGCCAAAGGCACCCTGCCTTTGGCCAATTATGGCTCTCTTATCGGTCTCTTAGCAGAGGGTCAGGTGCATGCTTTGGCCAATCATCATACAGAAATGCACTGCAATCTCACAGTGCATTATGAGGCTTTCCACGGAGCTTGAATTTGTCACGAACGCCCGCATAATGTTCGCTCTTCGGCGAACACCCGATGTACGATTCAAACTTTGTTCGACCCGAACATCAAGCTCATCCCTAATCCCATTTACTACCAACACTTTCAGTAGTGTTAAAGTTTACATATACTGTGCGCTATGCGCTAAGCACTGACACGCCACATGTGACCCCTGAACACAGGTGTTTGTTTTTTAAGCTTTGCCGGCTCTTATTATCTGTTTTTTATTTTGTGTTGTTACGGTTTTCAACGCTTGCCCTCTTTTAATTGAGAAAAGGCTCTGTTTCATACTGTATTTCACTTTTGGGGTCCTTTTTTATCCTCCTTTACATTCGTGGCTTTTGGTTCGAGTGTATAACCCTAGATTGGATTGTTTGTGTGCCTGGTTCCATCGAGCTCTGCTGAGTGGCTGTTGATCACAACAGGAGGATTCTGGAGGTGCCCGAGATCTACCAGTCCCCACAGAGGGCTTCATCTGTCTGCACTTACAACCTCGCTCTTGAGGGGGTCCAAAGGTTCGGATAAGGGTTCCCACACATAGAGTGGGATCCTCTCCCCAGACTGAGAAAATCTCTCCTTCTCCCCCTCTTCTTCTTTTGGTGAAGGTGGACAATATTGGAACTTACTACCTCAATGGACTTATTTTTTATTAAATTTTTTTGTTTCTTTTGTCACAGTCAATTTTTTCCTTCGCTTATTTTGTGCATATTGACTTTTGTGAATGTTCACTATTTATCAAATTTCATTGCATTATATGTCACGTATTGTGTGATTTTTCATATTAAGTGCAACTTATGTTTTCTATTATTTTGTTTACACCATAGAGATATTTGGTGGTTTTTGTTGCAGCTATTTTCTTATTTGTTTATACTCTAGTGTGGTATTAACCCATTGTTTCTATATATGCTGTACCTGCTATGGGCATCGATCTAGTGGCTAAATGGGACAAGCACAGCAGATTCACATTAGGGTGGTGCAGGGGAAACATGTTTCATCTATGACTTTGTCCTGCCAGTAGAACACAGAAGTAGTCACACAAAATCTTGAAAGACAAATTCTTCTAAAAACTGTTTTGTCAACAAGTGAATAC
The DNA here is from genome assembly GCF_037356315.1 of Lithobates pipiens. Lineage (NCBI taxonomy): Eukaryota > Metazoa > Chordata > Amphibia > Anura > Ranidae > Lithobates > Lithobates pipiens. Next base: position 164,436,580 of record NW_027507790.1, on the reverse strand, counting down.
ATAAAGTTTTTTTTATTTTTTTATTACATAAGCACTGACTCTAAATAGTCATATAGATGTACATACCCTTCCTTTTGTTCTACTAAAAAGAAGAATCCCTCCATTTTTCGATATGCAAGGGTTGTGAATTACAATGATGTCTGCTCCCATGTTAGAGAGAAGCATTGTAATACTTTTCACATGATGTATCATGTCTTTTTTTTTCTCTCTATAATCACACACACACATCCTATTTTTCTAAAGAGTTTTTCTATGTGAAATAGGACAAGATTTATTAGTTATAGTAACTCAAGTCATATTGTGATTGAATGTTATTAAAAATGAACTTTCCTTTCAATCTACAGCTCTGTCATTTTCTGTAAAATGCAATGCAATATGGCTACGTGGAGGTGTTCTGTACACAGAATGTGTACAGCGCGCCTCCAGAAATGTAATTTCCTGCTTGTGTGATTGGCTAATTAATTTTCCCAGAAGTCTGCACTAAGATACAAGTCTGATTTTTTGGCATCAACTGCAACAAAATTTTATTTTTTGTGATACCCCCATAGGCAATTACGTGTAAAGGGATGCAGACCCTGCAATTTGCCTTATTAGAGCCCTGCAGGTGCAGCAACTGATCAATAATTATGAAACCACTCCCATACAGGTTCACTTACTACATGGATACCGACAGACAAACAATGATTTTTTTCAGAATAAGAAAGGTAGGAATCTGCAACAGGGGAATATTTTTTTCTCAACAAAAGTGGAGTTACTCTTTAAAGCCTAACTCCAGTCAAAGTTGCCATTTTAGTTTTTTGTAGATAAAGAAAGAGTTAAGATTACTATCAGGTTTTGATTTCTCTCTGTTACCCCATTGAGGAGATTTTTCCATCACTTCCTGTCCCTGCGATTCCTATGCAAAAAATGGAGAGAACACTTGTCAGCAGGACAAAAGGGATAGCCAACAAAATAATGGTGTCAAAAGGTTATAACTTTTCCTGACTGCACTAATAATGCGCTTTTGTTTTTGTCTGTTGTACTGTTGGGAAGGACTTTTCATAACTTCTTTTATTGATAGGAAGTATGGGTAAATCTCCCTTCTAGGGACATAGATGATAATAAAAAACTGACCTAACGGAAATCATAGGTTTTTGTATTGAGTTAAGCATTGCATTAAAATAGTGAAATTGGAAAGTACTGGCTCTGTGTCTTTTAAAGTGGTTGTATACCCACTTTTGTAAAAAAAAAAAAAAAAAACACCTGCAAGACAAAGGCATAAGGAGCTAGTATGCATTGCATCCCGGGGGTTACTTCCAGGTATGGCGGCTCCGGCGCTTTGATTGGCCAGAGCTGCAATATCGTCACTCCCGCGCATGAGCACAGGAGCTGTCTGTAACAGCACAGTCTAGCTGAAGCAACGGCATGTACGTGCCGTTGCTTCAGTGCACATGTGCCGATGACATCGGCACATGCAAATACAGGGGATATCTCCTAAACCGTGCAGGTTTAGGAGATATCCTGGGTAGCTACAGGTAAGCCTTATTATAGGCTTACCTGTAGCAAAAAGCAGTCTGTAAGGATTTACAACCACTTTAAACTTTGTCAAGCTGATTATTTCTAGTGAATTATTTATAATAGCAAATACATTTGATGAATACAAAGCATTATTTTCCTTTTCAGGCTTGAGAAATGTGTGAGCAGTAAGGAAGAATTAGAGCAAGATCTCTATACTCGATTTACCTGTGTGCTCAATGAAAAAAAAGCTAAAATAAGGAGTCTCAATGAGAAGTTGTCACAGTCTCACAAGAGAGTGCCAGAAAAAAGGTAATTTTTGTACTTTTACTCTTTTTTCCCAGTCTGCGCAAACATAAAATTGGACAAAATGTAAAGCAATTATAAACATTTGCTACATGTTTGTCATTCCAAGTGTTATCATTTTTATTTTTTATAGATTACTACTGTTCTGCTTCTGCAGTCTAAGCACAGAAAGTGTGATCCTTATAACTGATCCAGTTGTGGTGAGACAGCTTAACCGCTTCAGCCCCCCAGAAGATTTTACCCCCCTTCCTGACCAGAGCACTTTGTGCAATTCGGCACTGTGTCATTTTAGCTGAAAATTGCGTGGTCGTGCGACGTTGCACCCAAACAAAATTGGCGTCCTTTTTTTCCCACAGATAGAGCTTTCTTTTGGTGGTATTTGATCACCTTGATCTCCTCTGTGGTTTTTATTTTTTTGCGCTATAAACAAAAAAAAGAGCGACAATTTTGTAAAAAACTCATTATTTTTTACTTTTTGCTATAATATATATCTTCTAAAAATATATATAAAAAAATAGTTTTCCTTCAGTTTAGGCCAATATGTATTCTACATATTTTTGGTAATAGTGCATCTTTACTATTATATCATGTGGAGGCCCATTAACAGGTTTCTTGGTCAGAGTCCCATGGATGTGAGCAATTTCTAAACGATCGATAGGTAGATCAGGCGCAAGTTTCTGGAACAGTGCTCCGAGTGTTGATTGTAAATCGCTTGTAGTCTCATTACGGCCCCTGATTCTCAGGTTTGATCTGCAGTCCCTGTTCTCCAAATCTTCAAGTTTGTCTTTTAGGAAGATTCTTTCTGATTTGAGAGTTATATTTCTTCTTGGTGATTTTTGATAATCTGTGGTCCAGTTTCTATAGTTCCTTAGACAGATAGTGAGTGATCTTCGGAAACAATTTGTCCAGGGCTTTTTGAAGCATAGTTTCAAACTTGTGCAAAATTACACTGTGAACTGAAGAATGTTGTGGTTTGAGTTTTCCTTAGTAGCAGTGTCCCCGAGACTGGTTGTCGGCCATCTTGGTTGCATGTGCTAGGGCCTTAATGGCTATGTTTACCTTTTGGCTTTAGTATTCAGAAGAACCATGTTGCTAGATGAGTAGAAGGGGTATTCCAAACCTATTAGAAGTAGGTCAAAGAGTCATAAGGCACAGAGAAGCTAATAAAGCCATCAAGTTTCCCCAGTTCATGTGGAGCTCCTTCAAGCTGCTGCAGTCACGATCGCTGTACAGATGTGCCCCCCTTCATTAGGACAGGTCACACCTTATCACAGTAAACTGTGCCTCAGATTCATGACAAGTAGCATTATGGATACATAAATTGGCATGTCCCTATAATTAAAGCAGTAATACAGTGATGTTTGAAGCCAAATATATGAATTGCATTGAAAAGTTTTAACAGTAAGAAAGACCAGTATGCTAAAATTGCAATTCGTGTCTGTGCGCAAAATAGTAATTTTATAATTTAGGTAAATTATATTTAGGTTTATCACTCAATGATGGACACGTAAATACTATTCATTCTGTACCTTTTATCAGCCATCCCATCTTCAAGAATGGATACAGAATTATAAAAATGTGTTTAAACATGGCATAACAATTACAATATATTTTTAACTTTCATCAGCTTACTGTCAACTATGATTGAAACCAGCAGGATCAACCTGCCAAATGTTCAGATGTAAATGAAGACAGATAATGCCAATGTTTATGAAATGGTGTGAATAGAAAAATACATGAACTGTGCTGCAGTTTCCTGTCAACACAAAGTATTGCTTACATTCTTATCAAAAACTGATGTGGAAAGTGTGCTCTTACCTTTACAATGGAATGAATTACAAAAAGACATAAGTACTGTTATATGCATGTTACTTTTAATTTTCCTTGGTCTATACTTTATTCTCAACAGCAACAGTTCTACTCCATTTGACACTGTTCCTGTCAGCGACATAAAGACTGATGACTATGACGCCTCAACTGATGAAGACAGTAAAAGTCCCAAAGTCACAATTGAAGCTGGTATGAATGAAAACCTCAATAACTTAAAAATCATTGTCTGTATTTTAAAGTCGAGCTCCAGGCAAAAATAAACTCTTTATCCCAACTGTAATCCTATCAGGGCCTGTTCAAGTACAATAATCCAATCAGTCTAACATAATTTGGACAGCCAGAGGCGGTGTTTAGGTAACATACAGGAGATGAAGTATGATAATACTTATATACTTCATAATCTATAAGGAGGCCAGTGGCAGAAGCAGCACCAGTAGTGAAGAGTACTGTTACCTGCTGGCCTTGCAATTTAGCAGACATATGTGAATCACAAAAGTGCTGACCAGATTTACAAATATATGCAGTGTAATGTTCGGGGGACCAGGTAGATCGTAGGACACAGGCTTTTCATACAACAAAGGGTTTATTAACTTAAATAGCTTTACAGCAGCCAAAAACAAAAGGAGAAAAGGTTTGTAGTCTCACCGACTTGCAAAGTCCAGAACAGCTGTCCTTATCAAAGCAGAGCTTGATCTTGATGGCAGGTAGCTTCCCCTGCCAGGAGCCTTCCAAACAGGACACTGCTGTCCACTTCAGTTGCTGCAGTCCAAAATAAACACCATCCACCATGTCTTCTCCACTCCTCCACACCCATCTACCACTTCCTGTCTTGTTTTTTAAAGACACTTCCTTAACAGGTGGGTTAATCAATTTTTATTCCCTTAAAGAGACCACAACCCAAACAGAGGGGAAATATAGCGTCCTTCCAGGACCCAGCCACGGCGTCCTGTACATATCCCCCCCCTGTGCCCCAACGCCAAGGAGGTGGAGGCAACAGTGGAGCTCAAACAATGGACTCGGGAGAGGGCATCTGCATTTTGATGCAGTCTCCCGGGCCTATGCTCCACTACAAATTTAAATTCCTGGAGTGCCAGGAACCACCGGGTAACCCTGGCATTAGTCCCTTTTCCCTGCCTCAGCCATGTTAAAGGGGCATGGTCAGAAATCAACCTAAACTTCCTCCCCAAAAGGTAATATCTGAGGGATTCCAGAGCCCACTTAATGGCCAGACACTCTCGTTCAATTATGGCATAGTTTTTCTCCGCTGGTGTTAACTTCCTGCTGAGGAAGACTATTGGGTGTTCCTCGCCATGAATAACCTGTGACAACACCGCTCCCAATCCTACATCGGAAGCATCAGTCTGGACAACAAACTCTTTTGAAAAATTGGGTGCTACCAGGACAGGGTGTTGGCACAGCGCCGACTTGAGCTCCAAAAAAGCCTTCTCAGCGTCTGCATTCCACTCCACCATGACCGATTTCCGACCCTTAGTCAGATCGGTCAACGGAGCCGCCAACGTGGCAAAGTTGGGTACAAACCTCCTGTAGAATCCCACCATGCCCAGGAATGCACGTACCTGCTTTTTTGTGAAGGGGCGGGGCCAATTCTGTATAGCCTCTATCTTGTTGACCTGAGGTTTCACTACCCCTCTACCCACGATATAACCCAGGTATTTCACCTCCTCCATTCCCAAAGCACATTTTTCAGGGTTTATTGTAAACCCCTCCTTCCAAAGAGAGTCCAGCACTGCCTGCACTTTGGGCAAATGTGATTCCCAGTCTTTGCTAAAAATGACTATATCGTCCAAGTACACTGAGACATACTTCCGGTGAGGTCGTAAAATCCTATCCATTGCTCTCTGGAACGTGGCTGGAGCAGTTTGCAATCCAAAAGGCATCCTTTTGTACTGAAAACTCCCCTCTGGGGTAGAAAAAGCAGTTTTCTCTCTAGCGGCCTTAGTCAACGGTATTTGCCAATACCCCTTGGTAAGGTCTAACGTAGTGATATACCTGGCTGGACCTAGTCTCTCGATAAGCTCATCTACCCGGGGCATGGGGTAGGCATCAAACCGGGAAACTTCATTAAGTTTCCGGAAATCATTGCAAAATCGCAGAGTCCCGTTGGGCTTCGGTACCAACACAATCGGGCTCGACCACTCACTCTGCGATTCCTCAATAATCCCTAGGTCTAACATCTTTTTAACTTCCTCTGAAACGGCCTTCCTTTGAGCCTCTGGGATGCGGTAGGGCCGGACAAAAACTTTGACTCCTGGTTCTGTGACAATATCATGCTCTATGACACTAGTGAGCCCTGGCAAGTCTGAAAATTGTTCTTTATTTCTCTGCAAGAACTCCTTTGCCTGCTGACTTTGGGTTTTAGACAGGGTATTTGCTACTTGGACACTCTCCACCCCAACCCGAGGCTCAAGTTTTGTACTAGCCAGGGAGGTCACTGGTTCCCTGTCTGTCCAGGGCTTTAACAAGTTTACATGATATATCTGGAAGGGTTTCCTCTTGCCTGGCTGGTGGACTCTATAATTTACCTCTCCCACTTTTTCTACAACCTCGAAAGGGCCTTGCCATCTGGCCAAGAACTTACTTTCCACAGTGGGAATCAACACTGCTACTCGATACCCCACTTGGAAGTTCCTAATTTTGGCTGCCCTATTATAGACCCGTCGTTGAGCCTCCTGGGCTTTTTGTAAATGTTCCTTAACTAGCGGCATCACTGTTCGGATCCTCTCCTGCACTTGAGAGACATATTCAAGAACACTTTTATGCTGAATTGGTTCACTTTCCCATTCTTCTTTAACAAAGTCCAGTAATCCACGAGGTCTCTGCCCATATACCAATTCAAAGGGCGAAAACCCAGTGGAGGCCTGGGGCACTTCTCGGATAGCAAATAGGAGAGTTGGTAACAGGCAGTCCCAGTCTTTCCCATCCCTTTGTACCACTCTCTTGAGCATAGACTTAAGGGTCTTATTAAAACGTTCTACCAATCCATCTGTTTGGGGATGGTAGACCGATGTGCGCAGCTGTTTTATCCGGAACAGTTTGCATACATCAGCCATAACCTTCGACATAAATGGGGTGCCCTGGTCTGTGAGAATTTCCTTGGGAAAACCTGTCCGTGTAAACAACTGGAATAACTCCCGTGCAATAGCCTTAGAGGAGGTATTCCGCAGGGGTAGCGCCTCAGGATATCGAGTGGCATAGTCGAGGATCACCAGTATGTAAGAATGACCTCGCGCCGACTTTACCAAGGGACCCACTATATCCATGGCTATCCTCTCGAATGGGACCTCAATTATGGGCAGAGGGACCAACGGGCTCCGGAAATGGGTCGCCGGAGCGGTCAACTGACAGGTGGGACAAGAGGTACAGTATCTCCTTACCTCTGCTTTCAAGCCTGGCCAGTAGAACCGGTCGGCGATCCGTGCCTCCGTCTTTTCAACTCCCAGGTGTCCCCCTAAAACATCATCATGGGCCAGGTCCAGGACCTTGCGTCTATACTGTTGGGGTACCAATAATTGTTCTACCACATTTTCTCTCACTTTAGTAACCCGATAAAGCAATTCATTACATATTGAAAAATGTGGCCACCGCTCATTAGCACCTGGCTCTTGGGGCTCCCCATTTATTACTACAACCTGTTCCCGTGCCCTGGCCAAAGTGGGGTCCTGCATCTGGGCAGTACCAAATGCCCCCTGGGGAACACCCAAATCTGGCAAGTCAGGGGTAGAGGCCATTTCCTCATCCTCTTCCCCCAGCATTACCTGAAGCGGGGAAGGTTCCCCCCCCCCTCAGTGTTCAGGTAGGTCTGAGAACCCCACAATTTGACATCCTTAACAGTATCAGCACTATTTTCATCATTATTAACCAAAGTCTTGGCGTTTTTATCAACTGGGTCCATATTACGAATATGTGGCATCTCAGGGTTATTACCCTCAACAACAGGAACAGAGGTACTAGTTTCTTCCCAGTCTATGGACCTTTCAGATAGTTCTCCTTGTCTCCAAAGTTTTGCAAATAATGGACAGTCACGTCCTATGATAACGTCATGTACCAAGTTCTTTACCACCCCCACCTCTAGAGTACCAGTGCCACATGCTGTGGATATGGACACCGAGATGAGAGGGTACTCTCTAGTGTCACCATGAATGCACACAACCCGCAAAATTTTGCTTACCGGACCGATCTTCCCAATTACTCTAGGGTGAACCAGGGTTACCATGCTTCCAGAGTCCAGCAAAGCCTGTGCAGGGTGGTGGTTCACTTGGACTTCACACTCAAACTTCCCCTCTCCAAGGTCAAGATGTGTTGTACGCGCTTTATGGGCATAAAAAGCCCCCCTCCGAAGAACCCTGCATTCCATGGGTTCTTCCTGCAATGGGCAGTGGGCCCGGGTATGGCCCCAGGCATGATATCGCCAACATTGTACATCCCCTCCTCTCTGATCAGGAACAGGTCCCTGAGGGGGTAACGGGTGTGACTCTTGGCCTTCCGGGGTGTTGGTTCCAGGGCTCCTGGGGACATCCTTTCGAAGGGCGGCAGTTGGTCGGAAAGGCCTTGGCAGACTGGGCCCTTGACGCTTGGCGGGGCCAAGCAGATCCTCCACCACTGTATATCGTTCCACCATCTCGACAAGGTGGTTTACGGTTTTGGGGTCTCCATGGCTGACCCACCGTTGAAGGTCGTCTGGCAGTGACCTTAAGTATCGGTCCAGCACGATCCGCTCCACAATTTGGGGGCCAAACAACACTTCGGGCTGCAGCCATTTTTTTACAAGTTGCACCAGGTCATGCATTTGAGATCGCGGTGGCCGGTTTGAACGATACTTCCATTGGTGCACTCGTTGGGCCCGGACAGCCGTAGTCACTCCCAACCGAGCCAGTATTTCTGCCTTTAGTTTTTGATAATCTTTAGCATGTTCTGGTGGTAGGTCAAAATAGGCTTTTTGAGGATCTCCGGTGAGGAAAGGAGCAATTAAGCCGGCCCACTGGTCCTGGGGCCACCCTTCTCTCTCTGCCGTCCTCTCAAATGTTGCCAGAAACGCCTCTACGTCATCACTCAGGGACAACTTCTGCAAGAAATGGCTTGCCCTTATGGTCACCTGGTTGCCAGGGGCAACGGCCACTTGTTCACGGCCCTGAGAAAGCTGCTGCACTGCTTCTTTTAAGGCAGTTATCTGAGCCTGCATCACCCCTTGTTGGGTCGCTTGCTGGGCTGCTAACTGGGCCACCAACAGGCGAGTATTTTCTTGCTGCAGAGCCAGCGCCTCATTGTGGTGCGTTTTTTGGACCTCCAGCTGGGTTGCTAAGCGCTGATTAGCTTCCTCATGGCGAGTCTGCGCTTGCATATTAGCCAAGGACAGCTGTTTAATTAGCTCCTCCATTGTTTCAGCTTTCAACAGTTGTGCAGCTTTAACCCAGAACATAAATTCACTGTACTGTCCCTTTAAAGAGGAAGTAAACCCTGATGAGTTTACTTCCTCTTTTTTTCCCTGCAAAGGTAAAGCATAATGGACTACTATGCATCGCATAGTAGCCCATTATGTGTCACTTACCTGACACAGGAGCCAGCGAAGTCGCGCTGTCCCCTGTAGTCCGCCGCATCCATCTTACTTGTGGCGTCTCGCAGCTCCGCCGCTGTCATTCGGTGAAGCCGCGATGATGTCACTCCCGCGCATGCGCACGGGAGTCGACAAATGCGGCAGCTCCATTTTTGGAACTGCCGCGTTCAGTGCGCCTGCGCGCCGCTGTCTACGGCGCATGCGCCGTAGACAGCGGTGCCTGTCTTCAGGCAAATATCTCCTAAACCGTATAGGTTTAGGAGATATTGCTTGGACCTACAGGTAAGCCTTAATCTAGGCTTACCTGTAGGTCAAAGTGGTTTGTAAGGGTTTACAACCACTTTAAATGTCAGTTCGAATCCAATGCAAAAAAAATAAAAATAGCAAGAAAAATGCCTGTTACTTTGTCCTGCCCGCATTCTCCACCACTTGTAATGTTCGGGGGACCAGGTAGATCGCAGGACACAGGCTTTTCATACAACAAAGGGTTTATTAACTTAAATAGCTTTACAGCAGCCAAAAACAAAAGGAAAAAAGGTTTGTAGTCTGACCGACTTGCAAAGTCCAGAACAGCTGTCCTTATCAAAACAGAGATTGATCTTGATGGCAGGTAGCTTCCCCTGCCAGGAGCCTTCCAAACAGGACACTGCTGTCCACTTCAGTTGCTGCAGTCCAAAATAAACACCATCCACCATGTCTTCTCCACTCCTCCACACCCATCTACCACTTCCTGTCTTGTTTTTTAAAGACACTTCCTTAACAGGTGGGTTAATCAATTTTTATTCCCTTAAAGAGACCACAACCCAAACAGAGGGGAAATATAGCGTCCTTCCAGGACCCAGCCACGGCGTCCTGTACAGCAGGTAAAACAGTATGTAAAACCCTAATTCCAAAAATGTTGGAACGTTGCGTAAAATCTACATAAAAACAGAATGCAGTGATTTGCAAGTCTCTTAAACTTATAATTTATTCACAATAGAAAACATATTAAATGTATAAACTGGAAAAATATACCATTTAAGCACGTCAGCCCTGGAGGATATGGCAGCTCAATGAACGGAGGACTTTTTACAATTTGACACTGCGCTGCTTTAACTGGTAATTGCGCGGTCATGCAATGTTGTACCCAAACAAAATTTGCATCCTTTTTTCCCCACAAATATAGTTTTTTTTATGGTATTTGATTGCCTCTGCAATTTTTTTTTTGCAATATAAACGTAAAAAGACCGATAATTTTAAAGAAAAATGATATTTTCTACTTTTTTATTTAAAAAAATGTAGTAAACTCAATTTTAGTCATACATTTAGGCCAAAATGTATTCAGCCACATGTCTTTAGTAAAAAAAAAAATTAAATAAGCGTATATTTATTGTTTTGCACAAAAAGTTATAGCGTCTACAAACTAGGGTACATTTTCTGGAATATACACAGCTTTTAGTTCATGACTGCCTATCTCATTTCTTGTGCTAAAATGGTAGGACAGTACAACCCCCCCCCCCCCCCCCCAAATGACCCTATTTTGAAAAGTAGACGTCCCAAGGAAATTGCAGAAAGGCATGTTGAGCCTATTAAATATTTTATTTTATTTTTTTTGTCACAAGTGATTGAAAAGTGACAAAAAATAAATAAAGAAACTAAAAACTACACAAATTTGTCACTAAATGATATATTGCTCACACATGGTATGGTTATATGTGGAATTACACCCCAAAATACATTTTGCTGCTTCTTTTGAGTATGGGGATCACTCATGTGTGAGACTTTTTTGGAGCCTAGCTGTGTACAGGACCCCAAAAACCAATCACCGCCTTCAGGATTTCTAAGGGTGTAAATTTTTAATTACACTCCTCACTACTGATCACAGTTTTGAAGGCCATAAAATGGAAAGATAGCACAAACCTGCCCCCCAAATGACCTCATTTTGGTAAGTAGAACCCCCAAGATATTTGATGAGAGGTATGTTGAGTCCATGGAATATTTTAGATTTTGCCACAAGTTTCTGGAAAATTATTATTATTTTTTTACACAACGTTGTCACTACATGATATATTGTTCAAACATGGCATGGTTATATGTGGAATTACACCTCAAAATACATTCTGAATGTTAAGTATTTTGCAGATCTCACTTTTTGTCACAAAGTTTTGAAAATTGAAAAAAGAAAAAAAAAGTTTTTTCTTTTCTTTCTTCATTTTCAAAAATAAATGGGATCCGCAAAATACTCACCATGCCTCTTAGCAAATACCTTGGGATGTCTACTTTCCAAAATGGGGTAATTTTGGGGGATTTTGTGCTATCTTGTCATTTCATGGCATCTGAAACTGTGTTAGGTAGTGAGGAAGTGAAATCACCATTTTACGCCCTTAGAAAGCCTGAAGGCAGTGATTGTTTTTTGGGGTTCTGTACACGGCTAGGCTCCCAGAAAGTCTCACACATGATGTATCCCTGTAGTCAGGAGAGGCAGCAGAATGTATTTTGTTGTGTAATTTCACATATGACCATGCCATATTTGAACAATATATCAGTGACATATTGACAACTTTGTGCAAAAAAAACTATAATTTTCCAGAAAATATAAAATATTCCATGGATTTAACATGCCTATAAGCAAATAGCTTGGGGTGTCTACTTTTCAAAAAGTGGTCATGGGGGAGGTTGTGCTATCTTGGCATTTTATAACCTTTAAAACTGTGATAGGTAGTAGTGAGGAGTAAAATAAAAAATGTACACCCTTTGAAATCCTGAAGGCGGTGATTGGGTTTTGAGGTATCCCCGTACTCAGAAGAAGCAGCAGAATGCATTTTGGGGTGTAATTCCACATATAACCATGCCATGTTTGAACAATATATAATTTAGTGACAACTTTGTGCAAAAAAAAAAAAAAGTGTAATTTTCCCAAAACTTTTGACAAAATATAAAATATTCCATGGACTCAACATGCCTATCATCAAATATATCAGGTTGTACTGTCTACTTTCCAAAAAGGAGTCATTTGGGTTGGTTTTGAACTGTCCTGGCATTTTATGCACAACATTTAGAAGCTTATGTCACACTTTACCCACTCTTCTAACCACATAAAGACAAAGACCTTTCTGACACTTTTTGTTTACATGAAAAAATATATATATTTTTTGCAAGAAAATTACTTTGAACCCCAAACATTATATATATTTTTAAAGCAAAGGCCCTACAGATTGAAATGTTGGGTATTGCATTTTTTTCTTTTTCACACAGTATTTGTGCAGCAATTTTTTTCAAATGCAATTATATTGGAAAAAACACACTTTTTTTTTTTTTTTTCATTTAATGCACTAAAACACACTATATTGGCCAAATGTTTGATGAAATAAAAAAGATGATCTTATGCTGAGTACATGGATACCAAACATTTTTAAATGCCTTTACAGGTTACCATTTTAGATCTACAGAGGAGGTCTACTGCTAAAAATTACTGCCCTCGATCTGACCTTCGCCGTGATGCCTCACATGCATGGTGCAATTGCTGTTCACATATGACACTAGACTGACACTTGCGTTTGCCTTTGCGTGTGAGCACAGGGGGACAGGGGTGCTTTTTATTATTATTTATTTTGCTTTTTTATTATATTTTTAAATTGTTCCTTTCATTTTTTTTATTTTTTTTTATCGCTATCTCAGTTAATGTAAATACCCCCTATGATAGCAATAGGTAGGGACAGGTACACTTTTTAAAAAAATCTATTAGACCCTAGATCTCTTCTCTGCCCTCAAAGCATCTGACCACACCAAGATTGGTGTGATAAAATGCTTTGCCAATTTCCCAGTGGTGCTGTTTATATCCGGCGAAACCCAAGTCATGAAATGCTGGTAGCTTCCGGTTTCTTAGGCCATAGAGATGATTGGAGCCGTTCTGGTCTCTGATCAGCTCTTTGGTCAGCTGGCTGAACCACCAGCTGCATTTTCGGGTTCCTTGTTGGGACAGGGGAGCCTGAGAAAACCATGGAAGACAGTGGGCGGGGGAGGAACGTTAAAACATTCCAATCTGTGCCTAAAAAAATATATGCTAAAGCATGGGGGCAATTCACCCCTAATGTTAGGAGCAAATTGCTCCTCCACCCCTGCTGCCCCAGTGCTTCGGCATATGTGCTCTTCTTTTAACTGTGGTGGTGAAATTATCTCCGACAGCGATGGAGTCACGGCTGTATGTATCGCAGGAGCAAACGCTGTTGCTGTCAAGATAAATAAACCCATGCTGCAGCTGAATGGTGTACCTGCTTAGCAAATGATGGTTAACAATAAAACAAACATTACAGTATAAAATAACATACCTGCAAAGCAAATATGATAAAACATAGTAAAAATAGAGAGAACGATACATATAGAACAATAGCGAGCAGACAATAGAGACTAAACCTAATAGAGAGAACAATAGAGAAATAGGAGAAAAATACAGCCACAAACTTTGGATTTTTTATTTTTTATTTTTTTGTATTTTTTTTCCGCACTTTTTTCACTTTTATAAAAACTGTAAACTGAACGTTACAGATTAGGGTCTCTCAAAATGTGATGGCCATCACATCTTTTGAGACCCTGTGTTAGTGTGCCTAGGACTGTGTGGTGCTGTACCCTACGCTAAAACTCCACAAGTTTGTGGTAGCGTTTGAAACATTCACCAATGCAGAGACCAGGTTGGTCAGGACAGGAGGGACAATAAAAGCGGATGATATACCTAAATCCACGTTTGCTGCAGACACAACATCTTTTTTGGGGGTTTCTTTGGGTAGGGGTACCAGGGAGAACAAAAGGAAAATGCCTCTCATGCAGCCGGCTCACTGCATTTGGATTGGGAAGTTGGGCAAGAGCACCGTCTGGAAACAGAAGGGCTCTGACGATCTCTTCCTGGAATTTAAAGAAGGATCCAGTCCCTCCTGAAGCTCTGTATAGCACATGAGAGTTCAGCAAAGCCAATTGAAATAAGTATACAGACGCTTTTTTGTACCAGCTTCTGACCTTATGGGAAATTAGGTACGGCGCCAACAACTGATTGTTGAGGTCCACGCCTCCCATGTTAAGGTTGTATTCATGGACACAGAGGGGTTTCTCCACAACACCAGTCGCCGTAGGAATTTGGACTGCGGTGTCTGCGTAAAGGGAGGACAGAAAGAAAACATTCAGTGAATCCCTCCACTTCACTGCTAACAAATTATTACACCTCAAGTAGCCGCTCTCTCCCCCTGTCGGAATTCTACAAGCTGTTGGGGGAAGCCCCGGGGGTTAGAACACACGGTTCCACAGGCGTCAATTCCATAATCAAAAAGATGACTAAAAAGTGGCATGCTCGTGTAATAATTGTCCACGTACAAGTGGTACCCCTTTCCGAATAAGGGTGACACCAAGTCCCACACTATCTTTGCAGCGTCCCTATGTAATCTGGGCAGTCCTCTGGCTCTACGTGACTATTTCTTCTCATAATCCAAAAAATGTCTATATGTATATAGATCGCCCTGTCACAGAGCTTATACATATTGACCCCGTATCTGGCACGCTTGCTGGGAAGATACTGTTTGATAGACAAGCGGCCAGAAAACGTAATCAGGGACTCATCAACACAGACAACTTGACGGGGAGTAAACAAGGCTGCAAAATGTTGGTTGAAGTGGTTTACGAGGGGCCGAATATTGTGGATCAAATCCAGGGTCACCCCGAGGACGACAGAGTTCATTGTCACTGAAGTGCATGAACTGCAAGATCTGCTCATATCGTGTCCTGGTCATGGAGGCAGAGAACACGGGCGTATGGTGAATTGGGTCAGTGGACCAATATGACCGCAACTCACTCTTTTTGGTTATGCCCATGAGGAGGGATAGGCCCAGAAAGGTCTTAAATTTGGAAACCTTAATTGGTCTCCAATCTCTGGCAAGGGTCAGCTGGGGATTAGCGGCGATGAATTGACCAGAAAAAACGACTCATGTTGTTTTGTTTTGTTTTTTTCATTTTTAGTGTGGAGTTTCCCCTAAAGATTCAGACACAGTGCCTGGTATTGTCGGGGATCAAAGTTGGATACCCGTTCATTGAAGTCGGACGGATGTCGGACTTTAAGTTGCAGGGCAAAGTCAGATCTACAGTCGTTCAACTGTTGTGTCGTACCAGTGTGAAGCTGGCCTAAGAGTTTCAATTTGTATGCAATCAGGCAGGCCTTTGTACTACATGGTTTTGGTAAATCTGAAGACAAAATCTGCAGAAAATCTAATAGTGTGTATGGGGCTTAAGAGAATCAAAGTGTCTTAGACTACATACACACTTTTAGATTTTCTGCAGATTTTTGTCTTCAAATTTACCAAAACCATGTAATATGAGGTCAAACCTTAAGAGTTTCAATTTGTATGCAATCAGGCAGGCCCTTGCACTATGTGGTTTTGGTAAATCTGAAGACCATAATCTGCAGAAAATCTAATAGTGTGTATGGGGTCTAAGAGGTAAAGATGGGCAAAGGTTCACCAATCTGTGAAAAGCTACATCTAACAGCTGCAGAATAATGTTCCACAACATAAAATTGCAAGAACTTTGAATAAAACATCATCTACAGTGCCTATCATTAAAGGTTCAGAGAAATCTGGAGGAATGTCTGTGCACAGTGGGAAAGACCAAAACACAATTTTAGATGCCCATGACCTTCAGGTCCTTAGATGGCATTGCATTAAAAAAAAGACATGGTTGTGTGATGGACATAGCTGCATTGGCTAAGGAATACTTACAAAAAACACTGTGAACGTAATTTGATGTGCCATCCAAAAATGCAAGGTAAAGCTCAATCATGCAAAGAAGAAGCTATATCTCAACATGATCCAGGTACACTTCCATCTTCTCTAGGACAAAGCTCATTTGAAATGGTCTGATGCAAAGTGGAAAACTGTTCTGTGGTCAGACAAATCAAAATGTGTCCTTCTTTTAGGCAACCATGGGAGTCGTGTCCTCTGGCCTAAAGATAAGAGGGACTTTCCAGCTTATCAGTGCTCAGTTCAAAAGCCTACATCTCTGATGGTATTTGAGTGAATTAGTGCGTATGGAATGGGCAGCTTGCACATCTGGAAAGGCACTATCAATGCTAAAAGATATTTCTAGGTTTTAGCGTTGCATATGCTCCCATCCAGACAATGTCTTTTACAGGGAAGGCCTTGCATATTCCAGCTGGTGAATGCTAAACAGCATCTATGATAACAGCACGTCTTCATAGTAGAAGAGTCTGGGTGTCTAACTGGCCTGCTTGCAGTCCAGACCAGACCAAATGAAAATATTTGTTGCATCTTGAAAAAGTACAGCAAAGAAGACTCAGGACTGTTGAGCAGTTAGAATCCTATTCAAGCAAGAATGGGACAACATTCCTCTCCAAAAACTCCAGCAACTGGTCTCCTCTATTCCCAGAATTTTACAGAGTGTTGTTAAAAGAAGACAGGATGCTACACTGTGGTAAATATGGCCTTACCACAACTTTTTGGAGATGTTTTTTCTGCTATCAATTTCATTTATTTATTTTTTTTTAATGGTACATTGTCTCGGATTAAATATTTGATGTGTTTTCTTTTTTCTATTGTAAATAAAATATGGGTTTATGAGATTTGCAGATCATTGCATTCTTTTTTTATGTAGAATTTTTTTGGAATTGGGGTTGTATATTTTAGCTGTGTGTTTGGACGGAGCTCTGCTTTAACCACCTCAATACAGTGCACTTACACCCCCTTCCTGTCCAGACCAATTTTCAGCTTTCAGCGCTCTCACAGTTTGAATGACAATTAGTCATGTAACACTGTACCCATATGAAACTTGCGTCCTTTTTTCCCACACAAATAGAGCTTTCTTTTAGTGGTATTTAATCACAAGGTTTTTTTTATGTTTTGTGCTATAAATAAAAAAAAGTAAATTTTGTGAAAAGAATACCTTTTTATTTGTTTCTGTCATAAAATGTTGCTAATTAGTAATTTTTCTTCATAACATTTGGCCAAAATTTTTACTGCTACATATCTTTGGTAAAAAATAACCCACATTAGTGTATATTATTTGGTCTTTGTGAAAGTTAGGCCGTGTACACACGCGGGGACTGTTCGCCCAACTTTGTCCGTCAAACAGTTTCGGCAAACAGTCCGCTCAAAATTAGCATGGACGGACATGGCCACACACGACGGACGAACAGTTTGCTGAAACCGTGCGCGATGACGTGAACGGCACGTACGACGGGACGAAAAATACGACGTCCTATACACTGCATTATAACTTTCGGCGTGAAAATCCTTTCTGAGCATGCGCGCAACTTTGTTTGACGAACAAGCCTACACACGAGCGGACTGTTCGCTGAAACAAGGTTTCAGCGGACAGTTTTTCGGAAATTCCGAAAAACCTTGTCCGTCAAACTGTCCGCTGAAACTGTCCGCTGAAAGCCCACACACGAGCGGACTGTCCGCCCAAACACTGTTCAGCGGACAAAGTTGGGCGAACAATCCGCCCGTGTGTACGCGGCCTTATAGAGTCTACAAACTATGGTGCCAATCACTGAAAATTGATCACATCTGATCAGGCCTTCAGTACATCAAGTTTATCTCATTTGGTGAGACACTAACAAGTCAGGAAAGTACAAATGCCCCCAAATGACCCCTTTTTAGAAAGTAGACATTCCAAGGTATTAAGTAAGTAGCATCGTCAGTTTTTTTTAAGTTGTCATTTTTTTCCCACAATTCTTTGCAAAATGAAGTGTTTTTTTTTTTAGTTATTTTTTTTTACAAAATTGTCATATTATCAGGTTATTTCTCACACACAGCATATGCATACAACAAATTACACTCCAAAATACATTCTGTTACTCTTCCCGAGTATGGCGATACCACATGTGTGAGACTTTTACACAGCCTGGCCACTTACAGATCACCAACATTGAAGTAGCACCTTCAGGCGTTCTACGAGCAAAAATTACACATCTCATTTTACAACCACCTATTACATTTTGAAGGCCCTGGAGCACCAGAACAATGGAATTGCCCACAAAATGACCCCATTTTGGAAAGAAAACACCCCAAAGTATAATCTATGAGGCAGAATGAGTCTTTTGAATGGTTCATTTTTTTCCAGAAGTTTTTGGAAGAATTAAAACGCATTTTTTTTTTACACAAAGTTGTCCATTTATAAGATATTTCTAACACATAGCATGTATGTAGCAAAAATTACACCCCAAAACACATTCTGCTACTCTTCCTGAGTATGGCGATACCACATGTGTGAGACATTTATACAGCCAGTCCACATACAGAGGCCCAACATTGAAGTAGTACTTTCAGGCGTTCTAGGAGCATAAATTACACATTTCATTTCATTCCTAACTATCACACGTTTGAAGGTCCAGGAGCACCAGGATAGTGGAATTACCCACAAAATTACCTTATTTTGGAAAGCAAACACCCCAACGTATATTCTATGAGACATGGGCTGCAAATAGGTACTCGGGTACTCTGATGGGCTGCAGATAGGTACTGGGGTACTCTGATGGGCTGGTGACAGGTACTCGGGTACTCTGATGGCCTGGTGACAGGTACTCGGTACTCTGATGGCCCGGTGACAGGTACTCAGGTACTCATATGGATTGTAACAGGTACTCAGATGCACTGACAGCTACTCAGATGAACTGTGACAGATATTCAGGTACTCAGATGGACTGAGACAGGTACTAGGGTACTCTGGTGGACTGTGACAGGTACTCGGGTACTCTAATGGACTGTGACAAGTACTCGGGTACTCTGATGGACTGTGACAAGTACTCGGGTACTCTGATGGACTGTGACAGGTACTCAGGTACTCGTATGAATTGTGACAGGTACTCAGGTACTCTGATGGACTGTGACAGGTACTCAGATGGACTGTGACAGGTACTCGCATACTCAGATGGACTGTGATAGGTACTCGGGTACTCATATGGACTGTGACAGGTACTTGGGTACTCGTGGACTGTGACGGGGACTCGGGTACTCTGATGGACTGTGACTGGTACTCGGGTACTCTGATGGACTGTGACAGGTACTCGGGTACTCTGATGGACTGTGACAGGTACTCAGATGGACTGACAGGTACTCGGGTACTCTGATGGACTGTGACAGGTACTCGGGTACTCTGATGGACTGTGACAGGTACTCGGGTACTCTGATGGACTGTGACAGGTACTCAGATAGACTGACAGGTACTCGGGTACCCTTATGGACTGTGACAGGTACTCTGATGGATTGTAACAGGTACTCTGATGGACTGTGAGTGACAGGTACTATGATGGGTGGTGACAGGTCCTCTTTATTGGGGGGGGGGCAGTCAGTGGGATTGGTGTGTACAGTAAGCGGTAACGAGATGTTACCGCAATCTCTTTCTCACACACGATCGGTGTGTGAGGAGGAGAACCCGGTAACATCTCGTTACCACGGTTTGTTTACATTTAGTGATCAGCTGTGAAAGGATCACCGCCGATCACATGGGTAAACAGCCGGCCAATGGCTGTTTACAGGGCAGGTGCAAGTATTTTGACACCCTAGGCGAAACCTCATTTTGCTGCCCCCTTGACTCCACCCCCTTTGCCCTGCCCATGTGACAGGAGGTAGCGATATACAGGAAGCATCGGCTTTGCTTCCTCTAGCACTTGCTCAAGTGCTGCACCTCCAGTTACGCTACTGGTCGCCGGTCGGACAGAGCAGCTGCCTGAGACTGAGTTAGTTACATGCTGCAGCTTGCAGAGCATGCAGACGTGGAGGGTAACCAGCGGCCAGGCACCCCTAGGCAGCAGTGCGCCCTAGGCGGCTGCCTAGTTTGCCTAGTGGTAGCACCGGCCCTGGCTGTTTACCAGCATCGGCGAGGAGCAGTGTTCCTGTGAACACACCACCAACGATGTGCACGCACTCGTGATCGCGCACATGTGCCGTGAACAATGGGGGTGGAACCATCTGTGATCGGCCATGACTTCATCACGGCCAATCATGCGCACACACAATCGCACGCTTTCTCTATTTAAATGGGAGGCCGTCATATGACACCCTCTCACCACAGCAGCCGCGCCACCTGGCCATCATTTGACAGCCAGCGCTCGGCAACCAGTTAAAGTAAGCCTGCTAAAGAGGATTACATACAGCAGGGGTGCCCAACCTTTTGAAGAGCGAGGGTCACTTAAGCGACTTGGTAACCGGTTGCGGGCCACAATGAGGTGAGAAGGAGGATGACAGGTCCCCCGACATACAGTATATTAAAAGTACAAATAGTATTTCCTTTGAAATTAATAAAATCCATAGAAATTGGAGGCAGGTCAACTATCACTTTAACAATATTACATTCAATTATTAGTCAGGGGAGGACTTACAATTCCAAAAAGTGGTCTTTGTGTAAATGTGTATAACGTAACCAAATAAAGAGGAATAAACTCCCACATACACTCATCAATTTATAAAGTGTTATAATCATCTTATCAAAATGGTTATTTTCAATGCTATTGAAGTTATCCTTCTCTGTTTGCCCCCTTTAAAAAAAAAAAAAAAATGTTAGAGACCTTGTCCTTGTCTCTATCCCATGTATATAAGTATCAATCTAACTGCCATTCAAATGTACATGCAGTAGAATAACTATGGAAACCATTATTTTCAAAATCCGGGCTGCTTGTGTGCTGCAAACAGTCCCTAACATTTTCCATCCCCTCTGACCCTACCTAAAAGTTCCAACCCATGTCTCTGTGCCCATCCCCAGCCTCAGTGTCACTCTGCTGGAAAAAATCTTACATTTTTTGTAAAGACTGTGAAACAGAGAAATGTAGTCATACAGTGTGTGGCTGGAGTGTCAGAATGATTTGATGATGGCATTCAAGCATCTTTGAAACCCAGCAAAAGAAGCTTGACCATCCAAAAGAAGCAGCATCCAAACACAGGTGAAATAGTCTATGTCAGACTTTTGGCAACAAGCGATGTGATTATTTAATTATAACAGGTTTGTTCCACAAATGTTCTCACCTCCCCTCTTGTTCTTAAATAATCAACATCTGCCTTGACACATTCCATAGTGATTAGATTAGCGGGACTGATTTACCTATATAACTAAATGCTGGGGTATGTTCAACACGCTCCTTAGAATTTAGATAAGCCATTTTTAACAGTCTGTTTGAATATGCTAAAGGTGTATTTTTCGTCTTGATATAATTAATGTGTTAGATTTTCAACCAACATGTTACATATATACATAGTTAATCTGGCTGAAAAAGACACAAGTTCATCCAGTTCTACCAACAGAAAAAAAAAAAAACACATACAAATTAAAACTTCCATATACAGCACCCTATATCCACAGCTGATCCAGAGTAAGAAAAAAAAAAAAAAAACAATAAAGCATGATCCAATTTGGTCCAGCGGGGAAAATAAATCCTTCCTGATTCCCCAAGAGACAATCAAAGATTCCCTGGATCAACTTTACCTATACATTTTAGTATCCAGTTATATTTTGTGCATTTATAAAAAAAATCCAGGCCTTTTTTAAAGCAATCTACTGAGCTGGCCAGAACCAGTCTATTCCACATTTCCCAGCTATTAATGTGAAGAGGCCTTTCCGAATTTGAAGAGTAAAGGAGTTGTAAAGTCTTAAGGTTTTTCACCTTAATACATTCTATGTGCTGCAGCAGCCCCCCAGAGCCCCCATTTTTCTTACCTGAACCCAATCGTTTCAGTGAAGAGGACAAGCCCAGCAGCTCCAGCCGCTGTCTCGGGTTCTCATTGGATAGATTGATAGCAGTAAAAGCCATTGGCTCCCTCTGCAATCAATCAAATCCAGTGGCACGGGGGCGGGGCTGAGTCCTGCTGTCTGTGTCAATGCATGCAGCAGCAGGACTCGTGAGCATGTCTGTACGAGTGCCCCCATGGAAAGCAGCTCTCCGTAGGGGTACTGGATGAGGAGAAGGAGCCAGGACCCCAGAAAAGGAGGATATACAGGTAAGTATAACAGGTTTGTTACCTTTAAAAACAAACAAAAAAAAGAACCTTTACGAACACTTTAACTCTCTTTTTCTCCAGACAAGAGTGCCCCCTTGTCCTCTGTGATGACCTTACAGCGAATAACTCAACACCAAGTCCTCTATATATACAGTATTTATACATGTTGATCATATCCCCCCCCCCTCCTCTAATCTTTCCTCATAGCTGGGCTCCTCCATGCATCTTGTCAGTTTGGTTGCTATTCTCTGCACTTTCTCCAGTTCCCCGATATCATTTTTATGAACTGGTGCCCAAAACTGAACTGCATATTCCAGATGAGGTCTTACTGGGGATTTGTACAGGAGCAAAATTATATCTCGCTTTGCAGTCCATACCTCTACAATAAATTATGTTTAGTGTTTTGTTCTATAGTAAATATTATTTAGTGCATTACGTTATAGTATTATTAGTTGCAGAAGCTATTTTGCATATTCACATTTGGAGTATTGAGATTGGATTGCAGGGAGGTTTTTTTTCCTACCAGTTGTCTACCACTGTGTATGTTCAAATCATTAAAACATTTTTTTTAAGTTTTAAACAAGGCATGGCAAACAATTTAGGTTCTGACAATGGCTGACATCATGAAATAGCTATTGCTTATTCATGTTTTCCTGGTAAGAATGTGCCGATATGTTGAATGATTTTAGAATGTGCTTGTGGCGTTACAATTGCTGATACAGCCAGAGAGAGGGGATGTGAAATATGTGTTGTGCAATGTCAGCCCTGTAATATAGCAGGAAAAGCAGGATGGCAAGTCATCCCCAAACTGTGAATTTTGTTGAGAGATGTAAATATAGCTTTACACCTGCTTCCTTTTCAGGCTATTACTACAATCTATCTATACTGGAAAGAATTTGTGTAACTTGTCCAGAAAACAGCAATGCTTTAAACATTTCCAAGGCAGGTCAGCAAGTAACCTGCTCCTAACTGGCAGTGATGTGCTGACCACTTGAATACATTTATTTCTGTTCTGCAGGCTTTCTAATACTTTGCAGTCATTTCATTCCAGCGTTCATTATCCATATAAGTTATGACTAAGCGGTAAGACCCTTGAAAAAACATTTTTTTTCATCTAACATGCAAATCTATTTGGCAGTGTGCATGTCTAGCATTCTTCTTGTGGACTTTAATGTTAGATGCCACCGTATATAGAGCTGAACCATATGGAGGATATGGAGAAGCAGAAAACATTTTCTTGCTTGATTTAGGTTATTTTGCTTTGTTAAAATGTAGAGCATATGTTCTAGTGGGCTCCATAAACTTTACATGGCTGCCCAAGGGGGCGTGGCTTGGTGATGTGCTAGAGCAGACGTGTGCTCTGTGTGCTCCGCGGCCGACACCGAGAAAAACACCTAAAATCATCCAAAAATCCATATTTGTGCTACCTGAGCGATGGGCCGGCGGACGGGCAAGTCTCTGCCCAAGAAAGGAGCCTCGACGGGGTCAATTAAACGATTCCTTGCCGTGGAACCGGACGAGGTGGAGGAGCAGGACGACCTAGGCCGCAAGCCGCGGGGTGGAGTGGATCCCGCCTCCCGCGATGGGCCGGACCGGAGGTCGCGCTCGCCCGAGTCCTCGGCGGGCTCGGGCGATGAGGGGGAGCAACATCCTTCCGCCGGAGCGGCGCCGATAGTGAGCGGTCTCCCTACCACCTCCGATCTCGCCTCCATGCTTCTGAACCTCGAGCGGGTCATTAAGAAGGAGGTCTCCGCAGTTCGTTCGGATCTCTCGCAAGTATTGGTTCGTGTCGAAGAGTCGGAGCAACGTCTAGATCGCCACGCGAACGCTATCCGATCCTTACAGGCGACTACACGACAACTTGCCATTTCGCATCATACGACCGTTTACAAGCTCGAAGATCAAGAGAATCGTAACAGACGTAATAACGTTCGGATTAGGGGACTTCCCGAAGCGACCGGAGACGACGACCTGTTACCGTCCGTCCGGGGTATTTTCAATAGTCTTCTGGGCCGAACGCCTGACGCCCCCTTGAGGATTGACCGGGTGCACACAGGCGCTCCGACCACGCAATCTTGCTACCGACGTCCCACGAGACATCATTTGCCGGATCCACCATTATCCTGAAAAGGAACTGATTATGCAGAAAGCTAGGGAAGCTAATCCGTTTGATTTTCATGGAGCGATGTTATCCTTTTTCCCGGACCTAGCTAAGGAAACCTTGGATCGTCGCAGGGCCCTACGACCCCTCACGGAACTGCTTCGGGCGGCGTCCATTAAATATAAGTGGGGCTTCCCTGCGGCCTTGATCGCTTCTAGGGATGGCAGAACCGCAATACTTCGATTTCCGGAGGAGCTGCCCAAATTCTGCACGGATATGTCCGTTCCTGTCCCGGAACTGCCTGGATGGCAGGACGGCATCCCGCCCCTGCCCGCTGGGGCCGACCAGGGCTGGCAGAGAGTGAGCCGTGCCCGCCGTACTTCCGCACATGATTACCGCCCTTGAAATGGCAACCTGCCCGTCAACTACTTGCATTTGTGGGACATACCGCCTGACCGCAATTGGGGGAGCTCCCTTACCAAGTTTGTGCGAGGAAGCTGACCGCCTCTGGCGACAACGAGTTTTTGCAAGGCCACGGCTGGGTCTCCCTTGGCCTTGTGGCCCATACCCCGGTCCCTCCTTGGGAGCCTCAGTCTGGATGTGAACGTTACTGTTCTTTTGCCCTACTTACTGGCGCGTTATTTTTCCATCTCCCTCTGGGTGCCTTTGGAACATGACTGACTTACAGTACCCCCCCCCCCAATGTGTATCTTATCGCCTTAGCTTCATACCCATATTGTTCTTTACCGGCGTTGTACCATTTTATGTTTTGGATGATGTTATTTCTAGATTTTTATGCCTCGGTGTCGGCACCGGACCGCGGGGCGCTACCTGTACCCTTATGGTGTGGTTTGCGCCCGGCTGCCTGAGTCCCGTCTCCCCCCTTTTGAGCGGGGGCTGCCCGGCGCGGGGCCCTGGCGTCCGTTCCCCTGCTGGGGTGGCGGGCGTGGGGGCCCTGGGGCGGCCACGCAGCCCGCTCTCGCACGGCATGGAAATGCGTGCACTACCGGCTGTTCTCCGACAGCACCTTTTTTGGTTCATTTGGTTTTTCCCACTAAGGTGGGGCCTTTCATGTTCTTGTTGCCCTTCCTTCTCCTTTCCTTTTCTCTTTCACCTTTCTTGTCTATTGCCTCCACCTCCTCTGATCCCCTCCCCCCTATTTGGCGGCAGACCGCCTCTCTATTGCATTGGTAATGTTGTGGTGACCGCGGTTCCTCCTTCTGAGACCCCATGGCTACTGTGAACCTTGTATCTTTTAATGTACGGGGCCTTCACGCCCCGGGGAAGAGACACAACTTATTTAGGGAGCTGGACCGTTTGCGGGGGGACGTGGTCTTCCTCCAGGAGACCCACCTCACGCAGACGACTCAAGTTAGATTGCACTCACCGAAGTACCCCACGTGGTACTACAGCCTCTCCGACATTTCTAAAGCAAAAGGTGTGGCCATTGGGATTCGTGGGGGAACCGCGTTCACGTTTGAGGAAATGTTGTGTGATTCTGCGGGACGTTTTCTGTTTGTGCGGGGCACCCTGGGCAGCATGCAGTGTACTTTGGCCACCTTATACTCCCCTAACAAAAACCAGGTGCGTTTTCTGGCGTCCACACTCAACTCCCTGCGGAATTTTGCATGTGGATGCATTCTTCTAGCGGGCGATTTTAATGTTCCCTTGGAACCTACTTTGGACACCTCTAGAGGGGGTTCCTCGCTTTCCGGCAGGGGAGTGAGATATATTCGTTCTCGACTCCATGACCTACAGTTGATGGATGTCTGGAGAATTAATCACCCGCGGGAAAGGGACTTTACCTACTTTTCTCCGGTGCACCAAACCTACTCTAGAATAGATTTATGCTTCATTGATCACCAGCACCTCCCGCTCATAGTGAAGTCAAGCATTGACTCATCCCCCATTTCGGACCATGCTCCGATTTCTTTAACCATTAACGTGGCGTCCATACCCCTGAAGTCCACTAACTGGAAGTTGAACGAGGACCTCATAGCCGAAGAGGCGGATAGAAAGGTGATGGGTGACAGTTTGGAGTTTTATTTTAAGACTAATGTCAGTCCTGAAGTCTCACCGGGAGTGTTATGGGAGGCCCACAAGGTGTATATTAGGGGAAAGTTCATGGAATTGGGTTCTAGGAAAAAGAGAGAGCGCTTAACTCAACAGTCTGACTTGTTGCGTGACATTACCGACTTGGAACGCCGGCATAAGCTGAACCAGACTCCGGCCCTTTTCCACGCCTTGACGGAAAAGCGAGAGACCCTGAAATCCCTCCTTCATTTAGATCACAAGCGACGCGCGCGGATAGTGGCTCACCGATTTTATGAGTGGGGAGATAAGCCCAGTAGGCTGTTGGCCAACTCGGTGCGACAGCGTAAGAACGCGGCGTTTATTGCCAAAGTTAAAACCCCCTCGGGAGACCTGGTGTTCGAGACCCCCCGTATAGCCAAGACATTTAGGGACTTTTATCAGCGCCTGTATCAGGTGCACCAGGGTGTCCATGATAGAGAGGCTCGGGGACGCCTTATTGGGGACTATCTGGCCCGTGCCGCCCTCCCGAAACTCTCCGAGGAGGTTTTGACTTCCTTGGAGGGGGAGTTTACGGCTGCGGAGCTTCTGGGCGCCATGAAAGCTATGGCGCGCGGTAAGGCACCGGGACCAGACGGCCTCACGGTATCTTATTATAGAGCGTACGCTGACATACTGTTGCCGTACTTGACCAGATATGCTAACGTGACCTCGGACGGCGGGGACCTTCGCCCGGAGACCACTCATGCTCATATTACGGTGTTACCCAAGGAGGGCAAGGACCCTAGTGACTGCGCGAGCTACCGCCCTATTTCGCTCTTGAATATTGATGCGAAGATTTATGCTAAAGCCATAGCGAATAGGCTGCTCCCCCTGGTGCCACGGTGGGTTTCACGGGATCAGACAGGATTCATCCCCGGGCGGGAAGCGCGGGATAATTCTCTCCGCACACTTTCCTTGATGGCTTATGTGCGGCGGACTTCCCAGCCCACCCTGTTACTTTCCACGGATGCTGAGAAGGCGTTTGACAGGGTGGACTGGGACTTCCTTATGGCTACGCTGACTCACTTGGGTATAGGACCCACTCTGCGCTCCAAAATAGCGGCGTTGTACCACTGCCCCACAGCTCAGATTCGGATTAACGGTACCCTTAGCGACCCCTTCACCCTCTACAACGGCACTCGCCAGGGTTGCCCGCTCTCGCCGATTTTATTCGCGATCTCCCTGGAACCATTTTTATCCCTTATTAGGCGAAACCCGAATATACGTGGCGTAACAATAGGTACGACGGAACACAAATACGCGGCGTACGCGGACGATATTTTGTTTTATGTGCAACAGCCTCTGATCACCCTTCCAAATCTTCTGTCCGAGTTTTCGGCCTAAGGCGCGGTGTCAAATTTTAAAATCAATATGTCCAAATCGGAAATGTTAAACATCTCTGTCCCCGCCAAACAGGTATCTCACCTGAAGAAGAACTACCCCTTTACCTGGCAGTTGAGCTCCATGAAATATTTGGGCATTCAACTTACGCCCTCACTATCGTCCCTTTTCCACGCTAACTTTCTGCCTCTGCTCAACACACTTAGGTCAGACATCCAAAAGTGGTCCCAGCTCCGACATTCTTGGCTAGGTAGAATTGGTCTGGTTAAGATGAACTTGCTGCCCAGGGTGCTCTTCATGCTTCAGATGGTCCCGTTTGGGATACCGGTGGGGTTTTTTACAACTTTGACATCTCTGGTATACCGGTACATATGGAATAGGAGAAAACCCAGGCTGAATAGATCTCTCCTCATCCGCCCTAAGTGTAGCGGGGGTTTAGCTGTACCGGACTTTAAGCTTTATTACAGGGCCGTTGTGCTGACTAGACTCTCTGACCTGAAGTATTGCAAGGGCTCAAAACTCTGGGTAAACTTAGAAACGGACCTTTGTGGCGCTGAACCTTCCACACTGATGTGGATCCCGAGGAAGTTCCGGACCCTTTTGCCTACCACGTCACCGCTTACACACTCCTCCTTGATGGTGTGGGACTCTATCTGTAAGATGAATGGCTGGTTGTATAACTCCCCCCTAATGCCCTTGGTGGGTCACAATTTTTTCCCACCGGGTAACATGGACCCTCAGATTCACCCGTGGCGGCTGGGCACTAACACATGTCTACATCAGTTCACCGGCCCATCCGGGGTGTTGCCTCTTTCTTCCATCTTGGGTGACTCCTCCATATCCTACATGGATCGATGGAAGCATCATCAACTACTGAACTTTGTTCGCATGCTCCCAAAGCCCCTGCGCACCTTGGCGGAGCTTACTCCGGTGGAAACCGCATTCGCTGACTCTGACCCGATTGAGAGGCCGGTCTCGTACTTTTATCAGGCATTGCTGTCCCTCACCTCTACGGGTACTCCCTCCTTCCTACGGTACTGGGAAAGGGAACTACATACGGCCCTGTCTCCGTCCCAGCAGTCACAAATCCTAACCCTGGCTCATACCTCCTCTGGATCCTCTAAGACGTCAGAAATGGTGTATAAACTTTTGACCAGATGGCACTACACACCGGTTGTTTTACATAGGTTTTCTCCTCAGTCCTCCCCACTTTGTTGGCGGGAGTGCGGGGAGGTAGCCACTCATGCTCATATTTGGTGGTACTGCCCGAGGATCCGACCATTCTGGCTAGCGATTTTCTACACGATCAAAGAAATCCAGGGGTGGGAGGTACCTAATGACCCGTGGTATGTTTTGTTCCATTGCACGGGGAAGCCGACGGGCCCCTATAAGAGGTCGATTACGCCACACCTCTTAAACGCTGCCAAAACCCTCATTCCTCAGTTTTGGAAGATTACTTAACGTGGATACCACATATTACATGGAGGACATGACTCTCTCCCTCCGGGGTAAATCTGAGTTGGCAACGAAGATCTGGGCCTGTTGGGTTGCCTTTAAATATTCCTCTAGTTATGCAGCCATAATGTCTCAACCAGTGTGATGTGATCATAATTTTTGTTTTTACTATATCTACTGTACTTTTGCAATTGATTGTCTGAGGGTGGTCTGCCCCCCCCCCCCATCCCCTCCTCCCCCCCCCCCCCCTTCTTTCTCTTTTTCTCTCTCTTCCTGTTTATTTTCCCTTTCCTTTGCTTCCCCTCTATTTCTGTCCACTATATTCCCTCTTTTATAATAGAAGAGGTGGGTGTATTTGTCTATGCCATGGTAACTGACGATATACTGTTGCTGCCCTTGATGTTGGTTTATGTATTGATCGTTATGCTTTGTACACGCCTCTCTTCTTTAATAAACATTAATAAAAATAAAAATAAAAAAAATGGCTGCCCAAACATGGTGTATTTTTGAAAAGCATTGTTTACGTCTGTCACGTGGAGGAAAAAATAATTTAAGCTGAGGTCCATACTTTTTATTGATAATATGGTGGGGGCAAAGGGGGTGAAAACCATACTTGAATTTATCCCATATATTTTTCTGTAATCTCCTAAAGCCATAGGTTAATATCAATATACACTCACTTGCCACTTTATTAGGTTCACCTTGCTAGTACCGGGTTGGATCTCCTTTTGCCTTCAGAACTGTGACATAGATTGAACAGGGTGTTAGAAACATTCCTCAGAGATTTTGGTAAATATTGACATGATTGCATCAAGCAGTTGCTGCAGATTTGTCAGCTGCACATCCTTGATGCGAATCTCCCTTTCCACCACATCACAAATGCTCTATTAGATTGAGATCTGGTGACTGTAGAGGCCATTGGAGTACAGTGAACTCATTGTCCTGTTCAAGAAACCAGTTTGAAATGATTTGAGCTTTGTGACATGGTGCATTATCCTGCTGGAAGTAGCCATCAGAAAATGGGTACACTGTAGTCATAAAGGGATGGACATGGTCAGCATCAATACTCAGGTAAGCCATGGCAAATACAGGATGCTCAATTGAAACTAAGTGGCTGAAAGTGTGCCAAGAAAATATCCCCACACCATTACACCACCACCACCACCAGCCTGAACCATTGATAAAAGCCAGGATGGATCCTTGCTTTCATTTTGTTCATGCCAAATTCTGACCCTTCCATCTGAATGTCACAGCTGAAATCAAGACTCATCAGACCAGGCAACATTTTTTTTTTCCAATCTTCTGTTGTCCAATTTTGGTGAGCCTATGTGAATTTTAGCCTTAGTTTCCTGTTCCTAGCTGACAGGAGTGGCACCTGGTGTGGCCTTCTGCTGCTGTAGCCAATCTGCTTCAAGGTTCGATGTGTTGTGAATTCAGAGATAGTATTCTTCATAACCTGGTTGTAACGAGTGGTTATTTGAGTTACTGTTGCCTTTCTATCATCTCAAACCTGTCTGCCCATTCTCCTCTGACCTCTGACATCAACAATGAATTTCCATTCACACAACTGCCACTCACTGGACCATTCTCTGTAAACCCTAGAGACGGTTGTGCATGAAAATCCCAGTAGATCAGCAGTTTTTAAAATACTCAGAACACCCTGTAGGGCACCAACAACCATGTCACATTCAAAGTCACTTAAATACCCCTTTTCCCCATTCTGATGCTTGGTTTGAACTTCAGCATGTTGTCTTCACCACATCTAGATGCCTAAATGCATTAAGTTGCTGCCATATGATTGGCTGATTATCAATTTGTGTTACCAAGCAATTGAACAGGTGTACCTAATAAAGTGGCTGGTGAGTGTATACTATCAATTTGTCACAAAATTCCATCAAACTTTTTTCTAAGATACAGCAAATCTTAATTTCCTGGACCTCCCCATGTCAGTGTATATATATACAGTGGTGTGAAAAAGTGTTTGCCCCCTTCCTCATTTCCTGTTCCTTTGCATGTTTGTCACACTTAAGTGTTTCGGAACATCAAACCAATTTAAACAATAGTCAAGGACAACACAAGTAAACACAAAATGCAATTTGTAAATGAAGGTGTTTATTATTAAAGGTGAAAAAAAATCCAAACCATCATGACCCTGTGTGAAAAAGTGATTGCCCCCTAAACCTAATAACTGGTTGGGCCACCCTTAGCAGCAACAACTGCAACCAAGCGTTTGCAATAACGTGCAATGAGGCTTTTACAGCGTCCTGGAGGAATTTTGGCCCACTCATCTTTGCAGAATTGTCCTAATTCAGTTACATTAGAGGGTTTTCGAGCATGAACGGCCTTTTTAAGGTCATACCACAACATCTCAATAGGATTCAGGTCAGGACTTTGGCTAGGCCACTCCAAAGTCTTCATTTTGTTTTTTTCAGCCATTCGGTGGTGGACTTGCTGGTGTGTTTAGGATCATTGTCCTGCTGTAGAACCCAAGTTCGTTTCAGCTTGAGTACACGAACAGATGGTCGGACATTCTCCTTCAGGATCTCTTGGTAGACAGCAGAATTCATAGTTCCTTTTATCACGGCAAGTCTTCCAGGTCCTGAAGCAGCAAAACAGCCCCAGACCATCACACTACCACCACCATATTTTACTGTTGGTATAATGTTCTTTTTATGAAATGCAGTGTTCCTTCTACGCCAGATATACTTGGACACACACCTTCCAAAGAGTTCCACTTTTGTCTCATCGGTCCACAGAATGTTGTCCCAAAAGTCTTGGGGATCATCAAGATGTGTTGTGGAGAAATTGAGACGAGCTTTGATGTTCTTTTTGCTCAGCAGTGGTTTTCTCCTTGGAACTCTGCCATGCAGGCCATTTTTGCCCAGTCTTTTCCTGATGGTGGAGGCATGAACGCTGACCTTAACTGAGGCAAGTGAGGCCTGCAGTTCCTTGGACATTGTTGTGGGGTCTTTTGTGACCTCTTGGATGAGTCGTCGCTGCGCTCTTGGGGTAATTTTGGGCGGCCGGCCACTCCTGGGAAGGTTCACCACTGTTCCATGTCTTCGCCATTTGTGGATAATGGCTCTCACTGTGGTTCGCTGGATTCCCAAAGCTTTGGAAATGGCTTTATAACCCTTTCCAGACTGATAGATCTCAATTACTTTCTTTCTCAATTGTTCCTGAATTTCTTTGGGTCTCGGCATGATGTGTAACTTTTAAGGATCTTCTGGTGGACCTTACTGTGTCAAGCAGCTCCTATTTAAGTGATGCCTTGATTGTGAACAGGTGTGGCAATAATCAGGCCTGGGTGTGGCTAGAGAAATTGAACTCAGGTGTGGACAACCACAGTTATAGTATGTTTTAACAAGGGGGGCAATCACTTTTTCACACAGGGCCATGATGGTTTGGATTTTTTTTCACCTTTAATAATAAACACCTTCATTTACAAATTGCATTTTGTGTTTACTTGTGTTGTCCTTGACTATTGTTTAAATTGGTTTGATGTTCCGAAACACTTAAGTGTGACAAACATGCAAAGGAACAGGAAATGAGGAAGGGGGCAAACACTTTTTCACACCACTGTATATATATATATATATATATATATATATATATATATATATATATATATATATATATATATATATATATATATATATACACACACACATAGAGTATACATATATGTGTGTGAATATATATATATATATTCATAAAGAAAATTTAATTATTTTGGATCAGCCTCTCCCAAATCAGATGACCCCCCCCCCCCCCCCCATATGAGCTGTAAATCTTCTGAGGAGGTGGGTTCCCTTGGTGCTGGGGTTTGTATTTATGCAGTATAAAATGCTATTCAGTACAAAATGTTATGTCATGGACAGAAGTTACACAGTATAAATGACTGTGTTTAGTACCTGTAATGGCGGTCTGGCAATCTTACCTTGTTTCAGGGGCTTCTGGCGCTTGTAGTCCCACACTGGCCTCCCCACGTGCAAGCTGGCGGGGAGGCCATCCTAGCTGAGCGGGTGACACCATGGAGGCGGTTGTCTCGGCGGGTTGCCAAGCAAGGTTTCTGTGGGGATTCTGCCTGCCTTTTAAGCACCAGAGACTCGAATGGAGGTTGTTATTATTTTTTTTATTTTTTTCGGATGGTGGATCAATTATCAAAAGAGTCAGATGAATCCAATTCAACACAGTCGGGGTTGTGTTTTTCTTCCCCAGAGGAAGATCAAAGAGGTCCAGAATCAGACAAAGGGAATGATGGCCAGGTCATTTCTGATAGCGAAGGAATGCATGCAGTATCTGGGAGTTCTATCAGCTACGACCCCAGTGGTTTCGTGGGCCAGGTAACGCAGGAGGAGGTTTCAGTGCAACTTTCTTCTTCAATGGGTTTGCCACTCCTTAACCCAGAAGATCTATCTACTGATTCCGATAATTCGTTCTCTGACTTTGTGGACGGAGTCTCACAATCTTTCTCGAGGAGTGCTGTTAAAATCCCCAGAACCAATAGTAGTGACGACCGATGCCAGTCCTACAGGTTGGTGGCCACACTGCTTGGGGCAGCAGGTTCAAGGTCGCAAAGCTCAAACTGCCTGAAGTTGGAGGCCATCCGGCATGCTCCCTTAGCGTTCCAACTGGTATTGCAAGGTCGAGCTGTCACAGTCCTCTCAGACAAAAAGACGATGGTGGCTTATGTGTCCCCTCAGGGGGGAACCAGGAGTCGGTCCCTTCTTCAAGTGGCATGTCAAATCTTCATGTGGGCGGAGAGGAATCTCGACTCACTTATGGCAGCCTATCTCCCAGGACCCGAACGTTCTAGCTGATCACTTGAGTCTAAGCTTTGTGGATCATAATGAATGGGGCCTCAACCCCAAATACCTTAGCAAGATTTTCAAAATCTGGGGGATGCCTTCAATAGATCTTATGGCATCAGAGAAGAACTTCCAACTTCCTTGCTTCTTTTCTCAGACCTGGCATCCACAGGCGTTCGTTCAGGATGCTCTGTCCAAGCCTTGGAGTTTCCACTTGGTGTGTGTTCCCTCTACTTCTGTTGGTTCTCAAGGTCCTGTTGAAGGGGTGAGAAAGGGTCACAGCAATAGCAATTCTGCCGTACTGGCCCAGAAGGCCTTGGTTCCCTCTGGCTTGGAGGATGAAGATATGCCAACCAAACACACTACCTCTTTGTCAAGATCTCCTTCTGCAGGGCGAAGTCTGTCACCCAAATCCCGGAAGTTAATGGCTTGAAGATTGAGCGGAGATCTTTCAGCGGATTGGATCTAACGGAGTGTTGGATACGTTATTTTGCAGGCTCGTAAGAAGTTCACGAATTCAACCTATTACCAGATTTTGAATGCCTTTTGTCACATGTCTATGAAAAGGGGTTAGGCCATGAATCTCCTTCAGTATCGAACATTTTGGAATTTCTGCAAAGTGGTCTTGATAAGGGCTTAGCCTATAATTCCTTGAAGGTCCAGGTCTCTGCCCTGTCAGCTGTGTCAAGTAGAAGCATTCTTTGGTAGTCCGTTTTTTGAAGGCAGCCATGTCAGAAACCATGAATCAGACTGAGACAGAAGTACAATTAAATCACACTTGTTTATTAATAAAAATAAAAAGGTAAATAGAAAAGCGTAGTCAATCATAGCCAGAGTCCAGTAACCAGATTGGGTAGTCAGCCAGGCCAGAAGTCAGGGATCCAAGTAGAGCAACAGCAAGCAGGATAAGGAGCCAGAGGGGATGTCAGCAAGCCAGTCTTTAAACAAACTGCAGGAGATGGTTTCTAGTGATGTGACCAAGGCGAAGGCAGAGGTGAAGTGCGCTGGAAGGCTTTAAGTATGCAGGTCAGACGAGCATCATCAGGAACAGCTGGTAACTGTGGAGAGAAAAGAGAGCTGGCAATTAGCTGACAGCTGAGCGGCCAGCCCAGAGAAGGAAGGGCTAAGCCAGCCCCGACAAACCATAAAGATTAGACCTCCACTGAGATTTTTTTTTCTGAAATGTGACTTAATGTTGGTCTTGACTTACTGACTTCTCCTTTTGACCCTGCCTCTATTACAGAGTTGGAGTAGTATTACCTGTTGGAATTTGACTTAATTTGTATTCCCACCCCCCCCCCCCCTTCATAGTACGTCCCATTGTAGGCTGACATGGGGAAGTCCAGGAATAAGGAAAATTGTTATCCATACTTACCGTAATTTTCCTATCCTGGATCCTGTCAGCCGGGATTTTCCACCCGATTTTCCGTCAGGAGGCTGTGTATTTTGAACACTGCTGTGGCCAGACAGCCGTCCTTTATGGGCTAAGAAAAAGGTGGTCCTGGAGGGGTCAGAGAGGGTGGAGCTGACCCATTGTAGGCTGACATGGGAAGGATCCAGGAAAGAAAAATTACGGTAAGTATGGATAACAATTTTTCTTAATCTATGCATTGATACCTTTATTTTAGAATTGAAAAATCTATTTAATAACAACATTGTTGAGAAAACTAGTTTACCATGGATTGAAATATGAAATTTTCCCTTTGACAGGTGTGCAAAGTTGTTATGTTTATTCATGGTTCAACTACACCACTTTACAAGTTGTATTTCTCTTAACATAACATTTTGTGCTCATTCACTATTCTTAGTAAAGTTTGGCAGCTGTGCTATTGGTCTAGTCTCACAGAGAGCTAACGGGCTGCTTGTTTTTCATCACGTTCAGGGAGATAGTTTGTTTGAACACAACATTGGTAATTTTGGTTATTATTTTTTTTTTTTTTAAATAATCTATCCTTTTAAATAATTTATTACTTTTCATGGTCATACATCCATCTATGATTTTACATTGCAGTTTTGTCATTTTATTTCATAATTTTATAATATAAAAAAATAAGTCTGTGTGGATTTCTTTAGACATGTTTTGCAAAGTGCATTTAGGTATTGCTTGAGAATTCACGCTCAAAATAATACAGCAGGTGCCAGAGTTTACATTATCTCTTAAGATTGCCATGTTATGTGTGCAAAAGAATAACTTATGTGAAGCTTTTCGTGCTTGGGTTACAACGTATGTGCTTTTTATGGCCGGCATGCTCAGGAAACTCCAGTGGCCTTGTAATAAATCTCTATCCCCCAAATTTCTTGCTTATCTCCTGTACAAAACAGCCCCTCTGTAAGTCATAGGCAGTGTTTGAAAAATCAAATATTGCTTTTAGCTGCTTTTTTGTGGCTTCCAACAGTCCCTAAAAACATGACAGTACTAAACTGAATGCTTGCGACTTCATAAGATATATACATATTCTGAATTCTCTTTCTCCTGATTAGTGTAGCTTTATTTTGCTTGTGATACTGGTCAGAGTGGTTCACAACCTCAGAAAAAGCTTGATACACTTTCACAGTGTTGCTTAAGGGGTAAGTGCTCTTTTAGGGTATTTATTCTTTTTTTTTGCCATACCCACTAAATTCCAAAAAAACTATAGCTATTAAGCAGTATCCTTTAGGTCATGTTTATAACAGGTGGTCCAAATGTGCCTCCATTGCTTGTGTACTCATCCCAGGGGCTAATAATTTCACTCTGCATGCCTATAGCTCTGAAAATAAAGACAGGGCTGGTCTGCATGTTGTGCTCATATTTTTAGTTGATGTACAGTAAATAAAATGCAGTTTTTTTTTATATCAAACACTAGTATTTTAGCTTTGCTAGTCAAAATTTCTTCATATGCTCTGCCTATATGGCATTGAAGAGTGAGGAACCTATATACACTATATCACCAAACGTATTGGGATGCCTGCCTTTACAGGGCATATGAACTTTGTTTTAAGAGTGTTGAGGACTCTGTGCAGGCCAGTCAGTTTCCTCCACCCCAAACATGCTCAGCCATATCTTTATGGACCTTGCTTTGTGCACTGCCTGCAAAGGGTCGCCCAACTCAATATTGAACCCTACGGACTGAGATGCCATTAAACTTCATGTTTGTGTAAAGGCAGGCATCCCAATACTGTATATAGTGTATATGGACTTTCCTTCATCAGAAAAGAAATACAACATGGCCAGGAATTACCATTACTGTCTGGCAGGTCTCATGTTTTACAACTAAGTAAATGTAATTTGCTGGCTTATGGGTCTAAATATATTGACAAACAACAGCTGCAAAACCCCTCCTCCCTCACCCTAAAAAAGGGCGCAGTGATCGTATATTTCCCCTTTCATCGTATTGGACCAGATGGTCAAATTTATTCTGTGTGGGTACTATGTACTGGTAATCATTATATGTTTGTGCAGTTACATATTGCGACCCCCTTCTTACTCCTTTAACTCCCTGTGTTCCCCTTTATTTATCTCCCCTACCTCTAGCATTCTGGAGGAGGTCTGTGCTGTACAGAATTTTTTGAGGTTGAATGATTTTCTGGGTTTGTGTTTCCAGATCTTATTCTGGTAAGAGGGGTCACAGGTGGGTCTATAATAATCTCACTTATAGTAGGGGCTCATGTTGTAGAGATTTTATTCTGCCATAGATATATAGTTTCATTTTTAAAGTCACCCACATCTCTGAAATTTCTTAACTTTTTTCTTTTGTGTGTCCTTATCAATTTTATCCAATTTTTTGCTTATACTATTATCAAAATCAGTCCACTGTTGGGTATCTTTTATAGGGTCTAATTTGTTAAATAATTTGTTGATTTTGTTGTCTATTTTAACCATTTTCCTTTGCTTCCTTCTTAATACTAGCTGCTGTAATTAAAAAAAAAATCAAGCCATTCAGTCATAGAATATACATCATCAAGTCTATCTTGGGTAGGGGGGGGGGGGGGGTCACCTCACATCTTACTTACTTCCTTACTATTATTTTGTCCTTGATGTATTGTTCCATGGTGCAAATGTCCCACCTGGTAACCAACTACAAGAGAAATTGTATCTCTGTTCTTGCCTTGTTCTTCACACCCAAGGTGTGGCTAGAACGTGCTGACTTGATCACGTTGGGATCCTGAGCGAACAGGCACTCGCTTTCAGCATACATGCTGTTTTTACCTTGTGTTTGTAAGCGTTTCTATTTACTATTTATTAAAGTGATATATCAGGTCTACACCATGGGAAGTCCCTTTGCTTTTCTTTCTAAGTGACTATTGCTCTACGATTTGGAGTCTCCCGGCCTAGCATTGGGCGTGTGTGTCCCTGACCTGCTGTCCTCTGAATTGCTAATGTGGGATCTGCTATTGGGACCCTGTGGTCTACACTTACTGGTGATGGAAGATTGCATGATTCATCATATTCACTTATCATTTGGTCTATTGGCCAGGTTCAATGTTGTGCCAGTGACAGAGGCGGGCTGGGGGTATTACAGTTCAGCATGGCTGTGTAGAAATGCAGGAGGCGAGTGAGGCACCTATACTGAGAAGGAGGTGGCTTTTCAGTTGGCGCTCTCCTCTTTTCCACCCACAGTAGTCTACTATTGAAGGGAGGAAAGAGCAGAATCCTCCCTCCAAAAGCTATCAAGGCTCTTGAGATGCCAGGGCTCCTACACCTGTCAGTGAGGCATCCAGAGAATGGAGAAGTTGCAAGCTCCCAGCGCACCACTCCATCCCTTCTACATAATAATATTATATATATAGGCACATGCTACTTTTCCCCCTCCTCCTCCCTCCCCCTGCTCCCCCAGCCTGGACAGATACCTCACCTATTTGAAGTTTCTCCTAACAACTACGTGACTGTTTAATTGGCTGCCAGATCATATGTATTGTAACATGCAGTACATGGCTGTTAGTTGATGACATTTCTTTAGAAAACTAATACTCAATTTATCTGGGTTATGTTCTGCATTAAGGATTTACATGTGCATTGTATTAGAAGGCTGATAACTTTGTATGTTGGTTTTTATAGAGCTGGTGTTACCCTTTGCAACTGAGAACCAAACTAGCTAACTTGCCCCTACTGCCTGTTGTTTGATAGCAGACATTAGGGGCTGTTTTTTGTTCCTAACTAATATTCAAAGGCCAATAGAGCTATATGCAAGAATTCAAACTGAACCTCTTTGTTTTCATGCTATGGGATCCACTGGCCCAAATTCATTTTGACCATGTACACTATTTTTAGAAATCTACTGGTCATACTCTGTTACACATGTGCATGGTGTATTGTCAAGTGATATTACTGTACTGTATAGTGTAATAAGGTGTTTGGAAAATGTGAATTTACATTCTGCTTATGTGATGTCATATATTATTCACACGCCCGGCATTGATGGGAAAGTGTGTAAGTGTTGACAAGTGATGTTTTTCTGCAGAGTTCATTAAAGTAACCCATCACACAGCTGCAAACTCTGTTTTGTCATATACTGTTCAGGGAAGTACATACTTTGATGACCCATATGGTTTTGTTTTTTTCACGTTACATGAATAAGATGTGTGTTTTGTAGTCATATTTTACAGTAAGTAATTACCTGTTTGATGTAAATGACTCCCTGGAGTTCCATTTCTATTGGTGAGAATCAAGCAAGTTATAGCATTTCTGGAGGATTTGCTGCTCCAAGAACCTAGTGCTAAAATTAATTGTTAAGGTTTCTACTCATCCAAATGTTAAATCCCTGAATCTGTGATTTTCATGCATTTCTCTGTATTAACATATAAAATGACACAGCTGAGAAATGTATAAAAACTGCATTCAATCTCATGTTCAATATGTGTTTGGGTTTTGAGTCTCTACAATATTCAATATTGCCCATGCTGTTTTTAGCAAAATCAACAGATTTGATTTTTGCATCTTTAAAGGTAATCTGGCTTCAGTGGTCATGTACTACTTTTTTCTTTTTGTATACAGATAACCATAAATAAATAGACAGGGTATTGTTATATACATATAACAATACAGTGTATTTCACCTGAAACTATTGAAATAAGGTAACTAAAAGTGAATTTGATAGAAAGTAATGTTAGATCTCTGTCACAACTCATAGCACTCAGACTGCATACCTAGGTACCTAGTATAAATAATTTTCTTTATACCTGACAATATTATAACTATATAGCCAGTTGACTCATGATTCTAGCAAAATACTATTTCTGGAGACGACAAAACATTTTATACCCATTTGTGACATTTTTAAACCGAGACCCTCCTACTTCCAGCATACCTTAGTTTTTTTCTAGTGTCCTTAGGATATGGACATCTTCTATCTACTGAGAACAGCATATTTCTTATGTTGAAATTACTTCTATCAAGTTCCAGGCTGCACCATAGCCACTGCGACTTTCTGGATTAGTTAATGTTGACTGGCATGTAAAGTGCCTTTGGGCACTGGATCCTGTATGGTTGCTCTCTTTGGCACAAGGTGCATGATTTCACCATAGCAGCAGGGTGGTATACACATCCAGGGCCATAGTCATACCATTATTACTCTTTGTTAATTTTATTGACTCAGTGCACTCATGTTTATTGTTAGAGGAGTCTCCTCACCCTATCGTCTCTAGTATGGGCTCCCTGAAGTTATGTATGCTTGCTCTTTAAGCCTGTGACTGGTCTCGCCTTGAAAAAACTTGTTTCCCCTAATACGTGTTTTGCTCAGCAATATCCTGTTGAGTGTTTCCAGCAGAAATTGACTGTCCCTGTGGTTGGCTCAGCCATATTATATTAGGTGCAGAGGACTTGATAGTTGGAGGAAGCTTGATTTCCAGTTCGGATCCTGGAAGACCAATTTGGTTGTCCCTTTAACACTGGACTTTTCAGCTTTAAGGTCACCCAACCAGATTCCAGTAGAACAATGCCACTGCAGTGGCCTACATCAACCATCAAAGAGGCACCAGAAGTTGCATGTTCTCAACCTGTCAACTATCCACATACCAGGGGTGGAAAATTAGCAGGCAAACTTTATTGGCCATCGGTGTCTGGATCTGAAGGTCTCTCTGCCCAAAGATGTTCCAAGCCCTTTGCTGTAAGTGGGGGATGCTGGACATTGATCTACTGGTGTTCATATTAAACAACAATCAGAAAAGATTTGTTGTCAGCTACAGAGGCCTTCATAGTGGGTGCTCTGATGACTCCATGGGATCAATTCCACCTGATCCACATCTGTCTTCCTTTACAGCTCCTTCCTCATTTGTTCGGCAGGATTGAGATGAAGGTTATTCTGGTAATTCTCATTGCACTGAACTGGCCTAGGAGGACGTGGTACTTAGACATACTCAGACACCTGGCAGACTCTCTGTGTGCCCTTCTGGGCTGTCTGCACCTTCTGTCCCAAGGACTGGTCCGCCACCCGGCTTCTCCGTTACTAGTGTTAATGGCATAGCTGTTGAAGCTAAAGTCCTAAAGAACAGGTTCCTGTTGGATTAAATCATCCTTACCCTCCTAAAGGCTAGAATTATGAATTATGAAGAAGTCTACCATTGCAATTGGAAAGCCTATTATGTGTGTTGTGGGGGTAGGAAGTTCCTACTTAGGAAGAAATGCATGGGGGGCATCCTTTCTCCAGTCAGTGCCTGGTCTTGAGTACCATCAAGGCACAAGTCTCACTCCTGGTCTTTCTGTTGCTTCAAAGGCCATTGGCCTCTCATTCCATGTTTAAGACATTTGTGCAGAGTGTCACACATCGTTTCCTTCTGTAAATTCCCTATGACTGTATGGAACCTTAACCTTGTTCTCTTTAAACCCTTGAACCTATTATGGTATTTGTGATGGACTCCGGACACCCTATTGGGTATTTCCGCCAAGAAGCTGCTTCCCAAGTCCTGGAACACGAGACCAATGGATCTATATAGAAACTCCATGGACCAGACAACACCAGTCTTGGCGTACACCAGAAAATTAACTGCTTTATTTTTAGAAACACACTGAATTTTATACAGCAAACCATCAGATAAGGGCTACTCCCATTATCTCAGACAAAGGTCACCTTACACAGTAGAGCTAGTCCTATTATCATAACAATGACCTCATGAGACAGTCCGGCTCCCAGGACTAACTTGCATAAGAAGCCGCAAGCAATTAGTGACCAGCTCTGGATAACTTAAAGAGGGATTCCACCAAAAAAAAAAAAATATTAAAAGCCAGCAGCTATAAATACTACAGCTGCTGACTTTTAATAAATGGACACTCATCTGTCCCGGGTTCCAGCGATGCCGGCAGCCGAGGCCGATCGATCGCTCGGCCCTCAGCTGCTGCCGCCACCATTCTAGGTGAGGGAATCAGGAAGTGAAGCGAATCGGCTTCACTTCCCGGTTCCCTACTGTGCATGCGCGAGTCGCGCAGCGCAATAGGAATTCTCTGCGCTGTCTCTGAGACCCATGTGTCTCAGCAGACAGCGCGGCAGGACAGGAAATGGCGTAGACTCCCACGGGAGTCTATACCCTGAAGTGGGTGTAAATACCTGTCTTTGACAGGTATCTCCACCCCCCTCCCCCCTGAAAGGTGCCAATTGTGACACCGGAGGGGGGGAGGGATCCGATCAGCGGAGGTTCCACTTTAGGGTGGAACCCCGCTTTAAGCACATTATAACACCGAGTTCCCCAGGCCATGGTTCTCCTGCAGCCCACAGTCCATGACAGTATTACCTTGTCTGACTTGATTTACAATGTTTTCTTTTTGTTTCTATGCCCCCTCTACCAAGGTTCTCTGAGTTAGTGAGCCTTTCCAATGTTACACAAGGACAAGGTTGTCCTGAGGCCACAAGTCCCCTTTCTCCTCAAGGTGGCTTCCTCCTTCCTGGATTCGGTCATTACTACCTTCCCGATGGGGGTGCACAGGGAGCGTGCAAAGGGGAAGACGTCTATTGACAGCCTCCCAGCAAAGCAGATCTGTGCTGTAGCTTTCATTTGGATGACGCACGGATCTGGAGGGGTTAATTCAGAATGCAGGTTCTGTGAAATGTGTGACACATCAGTGCATATTCACAGGGCATATTGAATATGTAACACAGAATTCAAGGAAATAAATGTGTGGAATTCCTCACAAATTAAGTTTACAAGTTTGAAGATTGTTTATATTAATAAGAGTAGACTAGAAATAATTGAAATTAATTGTGAAAAATAACATCATTTTTTGATTCAATTTCAGTTTGTAACATTACAAAATAGGGAAAGACCCCAGGACTGAGGGTTTAATTATACAAAGCACTGTAGGTGTGTCACATAGAGAATTCGATGAAAATTGTACAATATATCTTTCATATTACATTTCTTCAATTTAAAAAAAATACAACAGCAATGTAACATGCTTGTAATTATTTTCAGACTAGTTTTTTGCCAGTGATTACATTTTTAATTTAGCTGGATTAACCACTTTGCACCTGCACTAAAGCCGAAAGATGACTACAGCGCGGCGCTCAATTGCCGGGAGGGCATTCCTGGACATCCTCCTGTTTACTTCCCTAATGCGCACCGCCGCGGGTGCGCATTCGGGGAAGTTCTCTGTTGGCCGTGTCCCTTGGACACAGCCAATTGCAGATCATGCTAAACATCCAATCACAGTGGCCATTTAGCACTCAATCGGCGTGTCCAATGAGAGGTGA
Source organism: Lithobates pipiens (assembly GCF_037356315.1). Classification (NCBI taxonomy): domain Eukaryota; kingdom Metazoa; phylum Chordata; class Amphibia; order Anura; family Ranidae; genus Lithobates; species Lithobates pipiens. The sequence continues at coordinate 164,392,979 of NW_027507790.1, read as the reverse complement.
TCTCATATGAGATCATCTCTCATTTCCGGTTCTCCCTCCTCACACAGAGACTGTGTGAGAGGAGGGAGCGCGAACGGCTGCAGATCTGTGAGTGTACACAATTTTTTTGGGAAAATCTATCCCCAGTGCCATCTGTCCCCAGTGCCACATATCAGTGCCATCTGTCCCCAGTGCCACCTGTCCCCAGTGCCACGTGTCAGTGTCATGTATCAGTGTCATCTGTCAGTGTCACGTGCCATCAGTTATAAGTATCATGTGTCATCAGTGCCACATCAGTGTCACGTGTCATCAGTGCCACATATTAGTGCCATTTGTCTTTAGTGTCATCAGTGCCACATATCAGTGCCATCTGCCACCAGTGCCACATCAGTGTCACGTGTCATTGTCCTGGTGCTCCAGGGCCTTCAAAAGTGTAATAGGTAGTGAACAAGTTAGATGTGTAATTTATGCTCCTAGAACACTTGACGGTGCTCCCTGCATGTTGGACCTCTCTATGTGGATAGGCTGTGAAAAAGTCCCACACATGTGGTATCGTAATACTCAGGAGGAGTAGCAGAATGTGTTTTTGGATGTCATTTGTGGTATACACATGCCATGTGAGAAAAATAACCTATTACAATGACAATTTTGTGAAAAAAATTTTTAAATAAAAATCTTCATATTGCAAAGAATTGTCTGAAAAAAGGACAACATCAAAAACCTCCCGATGAATCTTACTAAATACCTTGGAATGTCTACTTTCAAAAAAGGGGTCATTTGGGGGGTATTTGTACTTTCCTGGCTTGTTAGGGTTGCAAGAAATGAGATAGGCTGTTAGTACCTCAGGTGTGATCAATTTTTTATGATTTGCACCACAGTTTGTAGACTCTATAACTTTCACAAAGACCGAATAATATCCATTAATTTGGGTTACTTTTACCAAAGATATGTAGCAGCATAAATTGTGGCCAAAATTTATGAAGAAAATTTTATAATTTGCAAAATTTTATCACAGAGACAAAGCAAAATGTGTTTTTTTTTCATTTATAACACAAAAAATAAAAAACCCAGAGTTGATAAAATACCACCAAAAGAAATCTCTATTTGTATGAAAAAAAAAGGACAACAAATTTGTTTAGGTACAGTATTACATGACATCATGAAGTAATTGTCATTCAAAGTGTGAGAGTACTGAAAGCTGAAAATTGGTCTGGGCAGGACGGGGGTTTAAGTGCCCAGTAGGCAAGTGGTTAAAGTAATTCTGCGGTTGGTCTCTTCCACACTAAAATAAAAACTGTCTCACCGTTCTTGTAAATATACCAGCTATGTATATTCTTACATCATTTACAGACCTTGGCTGCGTGATTTAAAACAAACAGCTTATGGTCTGTTCTCATGGACATATTTAGTAAGTCAATTAAATAGAAAGCCAGACATTTTTAATTCTATTTTTAAATATATAAATGTTCTCTTCACTAATAAGATGGTTATTCCTTTATCTTTAAAAAGTTATTCACCGTCATGTTGAGGTAATTGCAAATGCACTTAAAACACAAAATTTGTATTAAAGTCTCAGCTCAGCACAATCGTGAAACTTTGCGCTTCCAGCAGTGACTGTGACAGTGTCACAGATTAAGCCTGGCCCCAATGCTTTTCATTTGACATAGAACATCCTCAGGGAATTGGAGCAAGGTTCAATCCCCTGACAATGTTCTATGCCAACAAAACTCATCTTTTGAGGCTTAATCAGTGACGTCATTACTCCCCCTGACTGCGGGAAGCATGCCATTTTATGCTGGTCTCTATCTTTACTGTAGTACCTGTCTTTTACGGAATAAAGGTAGTTTACAAGGCGGTTTTACACTATGTGGGCTCCTGCTTTTTTGATGTTTTGGAAGACTGTTGGAATCTTCGCTTATTGTTTTGGTCGTCTTCCGCTTGTGCAATCTACTGCCTTGAAGTTTGTTGTGCTGTTTGAGTTGCCTTTCCAGTGATCTATTACTCAAGTGTTCTGTGATCTCTATTCACTTGGAGATCATGGGGATTTGGTAAGAGGCTTTGTAAATGGTGGTGGAGGACTACTGATCAGAATATTTACCTGCTGGCTTAATTTTCACACTTGATGATTTGCATGGACTTTTGAATCACAATTTGTGCAATAATTGTAACTAGTGATGGGCTGCACACCTCCTGGTTTGGTTCGCACCAGCACTTCCGAACATGGAAAAAGTTCAGAACTGAACCATGAACCCTATTAAAGGCTATGGGACCCGAACTTCAAAAATCAAAAGTCCCAATTTTGAAGGCTTATATGCAAGTTATTGACCAAAATTGACCATAAAAAGGGTATGGGGGCCCGGGTACTGCCCTGGGGGACATGTATCAATGCAATTTTTTTTAAAAAAGGCTAATTTTTAAAGGAGCAATGATTTTAATAATGCTTAAAGTGAAACAATAAAAATGAAACATTCCTTTAAATATAGTGCCTGGTGTCAAAATTAATTTGGGTACAGTGTTACATGACTAAGTAATTGTCATTCAAAGTGTGAGAGTACTGAAAGCTGAAAATTGGTCTGGGCAGGAGGGGGGTTTAAGTGCCCAGTAGGCAAGTGGTTAGACTCTCTGCTTGATCCCAACCTGCAACCACTTGTTACCAGCGGGTTAAACCAAAAAAGTGACAGATCGCCATACCAACACAAGCAATGTTGGTGTGGCAATCTTCCCTGCTGTTCTATTGAATTCTGACAGTGCGGAGGCTCTTCTGCCCCCAACACCAGAATTCCCAGATCAGGATGCTGGTTTTCCAGCATGTCTCCAGCAAAGCCAATCGCTAGGCTTCTGTTGGACAAACAGCTGTACACACTGACCGAAAGTCGACTGGTCCTGCTAGACTGGCCAATTTTCAGTCAGTGTGTACCTAGCTTTATTCTGCTGGTCGGTGTGAACCTCTCTTCTGCTATAGCTACTGGTCTCCGAGCCTAACCTGTGCCCGTGACTAGCACTTTTCTATTCAACACCCTAACTGCATGGCTTCTGTTTATGGAAAATTAGTGACTTTTTCTTTTCCTTTTTACCTCTATGATAAAATCATATATGTCCCTTTTAGCGAACAATCATTTGGGAACAGTGAGCTGAACAATTTAACAGGACGAGCATGTAGTTAGATAAAGCAACCTCAAAGTAGGGTAATCGGTTCTGCATGGCTTTGCCTTGTAAACCTGTGGTTTGTGTTATCCGGGAAATAGGTCGTGCTGTCCATGCCATAAACAAGCTTTATTACTTAAAACTGCTACGTCATTTACAGTGTGAATTACATAATAAAATGCAAGTTAACAAGCACCAGATCTGAATGATAATCCCTACACCCAATGGGTTCATCCCTTTAAGCTGAACATGAGACTTTGTTTATGTGTTTCTTATGCCTAAGTCTGTAGCACAGTATTTATAATAGGACTTGTGAACATATAGAATGTCATTTAAAACACATGTTTGGACTTTGTATAATAGGATTCACAAACATATTCTAAGATATAGAGATTTCATTCAGAAGTTCAGATCTTATTCCCAAATGTACAATATTAAGTTTTACATGTATAAGATCAAACAATTCACATCTGTTATGCTTTAACTTTCAGGTTAACACATTATCAAGAATCTTAAAGCAGATCTTCACCCCCCCACACACACACACACTTTTTTTTTTACTTGCTTACCTTGTGGGGGGTTCTCCACAGTACTCACCCACCCAGCAGATCCAGTGTTGTAATGTTGAGATCCTCTTCTCTGCAGCCGCTACTCAGTTCATGCACCACCATGCTTGTGTGCAGCATCAGGATGCCCACCAGCTCTTTCAGAGTTTAGCTGGCAGGTCTCACACTACTAGGCCTGCACCCCTCCTATATAGATGAAAGACAAGGCCTCCTAGGATATTTGATCTACATATCCCAGGAGGCCAAGCGCGCACAGTATACATCATTCGCCTAGCCGAATTACGTGTATAGGAGATGGCACCGAACCCTTTTTCAATTAGAAAAAAAACAACATATTGAGATAGTAGAGTGAAGGAGGGATAGACAAGAGGGGCTTTTAATTTGAGGGTGAAGATCTGCTTTAAGGCTACCTGTGTTACTATTAATGTTATTTGTAAAACATATTGGGAGCTTTTGAAAAGTTTGATGATCAAGAAGAAAGTATGTGTTATATTAGGTTTTTCTTGTGCTTTCCATCAGAAGGTATATTTTATTACTTATAGTGACTTATAATAACATTTCCATGTGAACTAAAATGGGATTTTTATATACAGCTTACCTGTAAAATCCTTTTCTTGAGAGTACATCACGGGACACAGGAGCTTCATTAAATAGCGGGTTATATAGGCACCTCTGGTGATTGGACACTGGTTAACCCCAATTAAGGAGAATTCCTCCCCTATATAACCCCTCCCATATGGGAGGCACCTCAGTTTTGTAGCAAAGCAATAAGAAACCACGTAAAACCCAAGAGGGGCGGGAGCCCTGTGTCCCGTGATGTACTCTCAAGAAAAGTATTTTACAGGTAAGCTGTATATAAAAATCTCATTTTCTTGATCATACATCACGGGACACAGGAGCTTCATTACATAGTGGGATGTCCCAAAGCAATGCTCAGATTGAGGGGAGGGAGACACAGATCATAATTATAGACCGCCAGGGACCGGAGGACCTAAACTGCAGCCTGCAGTACACTGCACTCAAAGGCGATATCCTCTTTCCCTCTGACATCCACCTAATAGAATCTGGTGAATGTGTGGACTGATGACCAAGTTGCAGCCTTACAGATCTGAGCCAGGGAGGCCTGGTGATGCACTGCCCAAGAAGCACTTACAGCCCTAGTAGAGTGCGCTTTCACTGGAAAAGGAGGGATTTTCCCTTTAACACTATAGGCCTGAAAAATAATCTGTCTAATCAACCTTGATAGAGTGGATTTTGACGCCGCCTGGCCCTTCCTAGGGCCTTCCGGCAAAATAAACAAGCAATCGGTTTTCCTTATCCGAGCAGTTGCTTGAAGATATATACTGATTGCCCTAACCACATCCAAAGTGTGCAAAGATTCTTCTTCTGCGGACTGTGGGTCTGGAAAAAAGGATGGTAGGATTACGTCTTGATTCAAATGGAATCCCGAAACCACCTTAGGTAGAAAGGACCTGTTGGGACGCATGATCACCCGGTCCTTATGAATAATTAGATACGGCTCCTTGCTGGAAAGAGCTGCTAGCTCTGATACTCTTCTAGCCGTGGATATGGCTACCAAGAAAACCAATTTTTTAGTCAGGAGAACTAATGAAGCCAGGTGCAAAGGTTCAAATGGTTGCCCCTGCAAAGCTGAGAGAACCAAATTCAGATCCCATGGGCATACCGGAGGTTTGACTGGCGGTCTTATCCGCATGGCCCCCTGGATGAAAGCCCGCACCAGGGAATGCGATGCAAGTGACTTCTGAAAAAACACTGACAGGGCCGAAATCTGCACCTTGATAGTGCTTATGGCCAAATTCATTTCTAGGCCTGACTGGAGAAAGGCCAAGATCCTCCTAATGACATACTTTCTAGGATGGCATTTCCTGAGTTCACACCAGGAAATATATGCCCTCCAGATTTTGTAATAAATAAGCCTGGAGGCCGGCTTTCTGGCATTGACCAGAGTAGAAAGGACTGGCCCCGAAAGGCCACAGTCTCTAAGAATGTGGGTCTCAGCAGCCAAACCGTCAAATTTAGACTGTGTAAAGCAGGATGGTAAATTGGACCCTGTGAGAGCAGATCTGGCCGGAGAGGGAGGATCCATGGCCTGCCTACTGCCAACTTCATTATCTCTGCGTACCACGGTCACCTGGGCCAAGCCGGGGCCACTAAAAGGACCGATTTTGTCTCCCTCTTGACTCTTCCCAGGAACCGAGACAGAAGCAGGCTCGGGGGGAAGGCATAGATCAGATTGTACTGATCCCAGGGAACTGTCAGAGCATCTGACCCCTGCGACATATGTTCCGAAACACGTCGGGGTGCAGAGCCCATTCTCCTGGGCACAACTGCTGGTGGCTCAGAAAATCCACCTGCCAATTTTCCACTCCTGGAATGAAGACTGCAGAAAGACACGGAACATGCTTTTCTGCCCAGACAAGTATGCGATTCACCTCTTTTTGCGCAACCAGACTCCTGATACCGCCCTGGTGATTGATATAGGCCACTGCTGTGGCATTGTCGGACTGAACCCGAACAGGGAAACCTCGTAGTCTGTAAGACCACTTTATGAGAGCCATATAAACTGCCTGGATCTCTAAGACATTTATGGGCAATAGCCTCTCAATCGCAAACCATTTCCCCTGTGAGCACGTCTCCTCCAACACTGCTCCCCAGCCTGTCAGGCTGGCATCTGTCGTGATAATCCTCCATGGAAGAGGAAGAAAAGTTTTGCCCGTCAGCAAATTCTCGGTTTGTAACCAGCAGACAAGACTCTTGCGTGTCCCTGGGGATAGACGCATAGGAAGATCCAAGGATTGGGGCTTCCTGTCCCAAGTCGCAAGGATGCATCTTTGCAGAGGCCTTGAGTGGAACTGGGCAAATGGGACGGCCTCGAAGGAGGCGACCATTTTCCCTAACAGTCTCATGCACAACCGAATGGGGGAAGATCTCCTGCCCAGAATTAGGCGCACCAGATCCCCAATGGCCAAGGCTTTTGGCCTTGGAAGAAACACCTTGCACTGAGCGGTGTCGATAATCATACCCAGGTATTCCAAACTGGTGGCAGGCTGTAGGGACGACTTTTCTAGGTTTATAATCCAACCTAGGCATTCCAGGTGTTCTAGAGTTCTGGTAACGCTGTGGTTCAGGAACGCTACTGTTTTCTCCATGAGAAGTAAATCATCTAGATAAGCCATGACGGCTATACCCTGAGCTCTTAGGTTTGCCAAGAGAGGGTCCAGAATCTTTGTGAAGACTCGAGGGGCCGTAGCAAGCCCGAACGGCAAGGCCACAAATTGAAAATGGCGCTGCTCTACCGCGAACCTTAGAAATTTTTGGTGTGCAGGAAAAATTGGCACATGGAGATATGCATCTTTGATGTCTATTGATGCCATAAACTCTCCCCCTTGCAGGGAGGAGACCACAGTGAGGATTGACTGCATTCGGAAGGACCGGATGCGTAAAAAACGGTTCAGGTCCTTCAGATCTAGGATAGGTCTGACACTTCCATATGGTTTCGGAACGGTGAAGAGATTCGAGTAAAACCCTGAACCCTGTTCTTTTGGGTCCACTTCTACTATCACCCCCTGGGATAGTAAGTGATCTAAGGCCAGAAATAACGGTTTTTGCTTTACTGGATCCCTGGGGATCCTTGACCTTAGGAAACGAGAAGGTGGAATCTCCTAAAACTCTAGCCTGTAGCCCAGAGATACCGAAGAGATCACCCACTTGTCCCGGATCTCTTCCCGCCAGGCTCCTGCAAACTGCAGGAGCCTTCCCCCCACTCGGCCGAGCGGGGGCGCCCCTTCACAAGGAAGCTTTTGGGCTCTGCTTGGCAGGCTTCTGCCCCCAAGTCTTTTTCTGCCCCTGGGCTCAGCCCTGAGCCTTTCCTGTAGAGGAGGGTTGAGAAGGCCGTTGCCACTGCTTAGAGCTTGATGCTCCGGGCGAGAGAGCACGCCTAAATGAAGGACGCTTGCTCCTTTTGACTGGAAGGAGAGTAGATTTACCTCCTGAAATTTTTTGGACGAATTTGTCGAATTCTTCCCCAAACAAACGTTCCCCTTTAAATGGGAACCCAATCAAATGCTTCTTGCATGACAGCTCAGCTGCCCAATTCTTTAGCCATAGGGCCCTTTGCATGTGTACCAACATGAGAGACAAACGTGATGCTTGTTTGACAGAATCCAAAAATCGCATCAATCATGAAACACAGAATATGAGGCAATTCTGCATAATTTTCTACTTCCTCACTGGGAAGGAGCCCAAGCATCTGCTTAACTTGTTCCTTGAGGAACTGACACAACCCCACGGCTGCGACTGTAGGTTGCGCTACAGCGCTAGTCATGGAAAAGGAGGCTTTTAAAAAGGTTTCCAGCTTCTTATCAGTTGGATCTTTAAATACCTGCGCATTATCCAAGGCACAAGTCAGGTTTTTATTCACGCAAGAAACAGCCGCATCCACAGATGGGACCCCCCACTTCTTGGTGAAACTTTCCTCCAGAGGATAATGCATAGAAAACCTTTTAGGAGGAGCAAACAGTTTATCGGGATGTCCCCAATCCTCATACAACAATTCATCCATTAAGGGATGAATTGGGAAGGAATAGGCAGTCTGTGGGGCTTTCCTGACTCCCAGGGAAGAAACAGAGGACGTAGCAACTTCAGCAGCAGGCATCCTGAATGTGGTATGCACCAATTCAGTATAATACTGCACCTGTTTTCTGAGCGCCTGGGAGGAGGGGACTCTCTCCTCTTCCTCTGATTCCTCCGACTGCTCATGATCCCTGTCCCAAGATAGGGATCTCTCCTCATTGTCAGAAGAATCATCTGAGAGAGGAATTTCAGCAGAGGGAGGAGATCTACCCCTTTTCCTGCTATCTTTCAGGGAAGCAGAAATAAAATTCATTATTCTCCCTTCAAAACCCTCCAATGTAGCCCTAAGGGAGTCCTCAGCGACATAAACCGGGGCTGGGACATTAGGAGAGGCTGCAAAACCTGACAGGGGCACTGACTCGTCTTGAGAGGCTGGCTCCAGTCTTGCAGGGGGGGATGGTAACTTACAGGCACTTTTAGAACCCCTGGACCTAGGCGGTGATTTACCAGTGCTCTTGTTACCTCCCCCTGAGACCCTCTTACGAGGAGACATAGTCCTAAGCTAAAAAGCAGAGGTACTAGTACAAAGTGCAATCACTGTTGTGCTTAAAGTCTCACAATAAATATATATGCTTAAACTGCACAACCTGATGCTGAGTAGGTGTCTAAGGTTTGCCTGGATCCAATCCCCTCGGAAGCTTACTGCCCACAGCTCCTGTGTCTTCACTTACAGCCCCCTGACGCTCTGGGCTTTTTAAAACTGCCGCCTGGTGCCTGCGCAGTACAGCGCTGTGCACACTGACATGCACGGCTCACAACCACACTCCCCCCTCGTCCATTAGGCTGGGAACGTGCCCGGCGCACATGCACGAGGACCGCAGAATCCAGGGGGGAAAGGAAAACTCCATCGGAGCTGCGTGGGACCCCCAGACTACGTGGGACCCCTGTATTACCTCTATTGTGGCAGGGACTGCAGTGGAGACGTGAGACAGCTGGAGAACCAGGCTTCACTGAGCGTGTGTACTGAAAGGCATGTAAGTATGCATCAGGCTGCTCTTACTCCCTCTAGTGGTGGAAACCAGGTTAGACATGCAACTACTCAAAAATGAAGAAATCCATCATATAATTATATATATAGGATTAACTTCCCTTACCTGTCCCTGTCGCAGGAATTGTTGAAACAGACAAATTCCAGCCTTCACCCATCACGGCGGGCAGTGTTAGCCAACCTTCAGGTTTATCTGGGGCTCTTTCTCGGAAGAGCCCCATACCTGGACCATGTAAAAGACTCTGCCAGAAACTTTTGTGCGCTCTGTGTAAACAGTACACCAAGTCTGGTTTTCCCAGAGCCCAGTCTTCCAATAGGAGAGGACTTACAGGCCAAACCTCGTTTCTTCGGCTGACGAGGCCCGGGTACCATACCATCTTGGGAGTCAAATATCGGCCTGAGATATGGATCCGGTTTGTTATAGCCCTTAGGCCCCCGCAGGGACCTGCACAGAGCTAAAGTTTTAAGTGACCAACCACCATAGACACTGGCGAAAAAACTGAGGTGCCTCCCATATGGGAGGGGTTATATAGGGGAGGAATTCTCCTTAATTGGGGTTAACCAGTGTCCAATCACCAGAGGTGCCTATATAACCCACTATGTAATGAAGCTCCTGTGTCCCGTGATGTATGATCAAGAAATGTATTTACCGCTGAGCCTACTGATCCTAACAGTGACTTTACTAAACATCTACATGTTACAGCCAGTAGATGTGCATTCAACAGCAAGACTGTAATTTAGTGTGAAAGGCAAACTCAGCAAAGCCTTCCCCCCATCCTTGTGTACTGCCAGTCCCTGTCTCTTCCCAGATTTTCTGTGCCTACACTCCACCACTATACCAACATATACCCAGATCCACTTATCCCACCATGTACTTCATCCAGAAGATGCCAAAGTTCTGTGCAGCTCTTCTTTCCTCCCTGCCGGAGGAGTACTGCAATTTTAGAGTTGTCTTTGACAAAGGTCAAGGCGGTAGTTTGTCTCCACACCGGTCATATGTTTGCACAAGTGACCTTCAACCTGGTGCCATAACCCCTTGTGGCCGGGTTTACCCTTTGTCAGTCTTGGTGGATAAGGCCATGGAGGAGTATGTTGCAGACGCACTTTCTCAAGGTTTTATCTGCAAATCCATGTCTCCTGCTAGTTCTGGTTTCTTCTTTGTGAAGAAGAAGAAGAAGAGTGGTGAGCTGAGAACTTGTATTGATTATAGGGGTCTCAATCATTTCACGATTAAGAATGCCTATCCGATTCTGTTGATTATGGAATTATTTGACTGCCTCAAGGAAGCAACGAACGTTTTTACAAAGCTTGATTTGAGAGGGGCATGTAATCTAGTGAGGATTAAGGAGGGCGATAAGTGGAAAACTGTGTTTAATACAAGAACAGGCCATTATGAGTACCTCGTAATGCCCTTTGGCCTTTGTAACGCCCTGGCAGTTTTCCAGGAATTTATCAACAATGTCCTCCGAGATTTGTAGCTATGTGTGGTGGTTTATCTTGATGATATCCTCATATTTTCCAAGTCCCTGGGGAGCCACCACACAGATGTCTGTCATGTGCTTCAGAAACTAAGAGAGAACAATCTCTATTTTAAACTGAAAAAGTGTGAGTTCCATCGTGAACAGGTTAAATTCCTGGGCTATGTCATTTCCACTGCTTGTTTTTTGATGAACCCAGAGAAACTTTCGGCAGTCCTACAGTGGCCCGACCCATGGTTTTATGTCCTCTGCAGCATTTCCTGGGCTTTGCCAACTATTATCAGACGTTTATTGGTAACTTCTCGTCTCTGGTCAAGCCCCTGACTGATATGACCAGAAAGGATGATAACCCACAGAGTTGGTCTCCAAAGTCCATTAAGGCCTTTGAGAGTCTCAAGGCTGCCTTTGTTTCTGCTCCTGTGTTGGCACATCCCGAGCCTACGTTACCTTTTATCCTTGAGGTGACAAGATTCTTGCTGCTCTGGTCCATGCTACGCCTGAGAAACCTTGGGACAGCTGCTTTGTCTGAGAGAGTCTCTGTACTGCCGTGCTCCAGACTTACCATTCTCCCAAGGCTACTGGCCACCCTGGGAAGAATAAACTCTTTTGGGCCATTTCCCAACAATTCTGGTGGCCTAGTCTACATGCTAATGGAACTGCCTTTGTAGCTGCCTGTTCCATGCGTGCTCAGAGTAAGACTCCACTACACCTTCCAGGGGGCCTCCTACAACCCATACCCAATGGAGAGAGGCAATGGACCCACCTGTCTATGGATTTCATTGTGGAGTTACCCAACTCCCAAGGCAACACAGTTATCCTTATGGTGGTTGACCGGTTCTCAAAGATGTGTCATTGTATTCCACTTAAGAAGTTGCCCACTTCTAAGGAACTGGCTTCCATTTTTGCTCGGGAGATCTTTTGCTTACATGGGCTACCCAAGGTGATTCTTGGACAGGGGTATCAGTTTGTGTCCTGGTTCTTGCGAGTCTTTTGTGCACAGTTCCGAATTCAGCTTGCTTTCTCCCCTGCGTATCACCCGCAGTCTAATGGGGCCGCAGAATGAGCCAATCAGTCCTTAGAGCAATTCCTATGTTGCTATATCTCTGACCAGCATAACAAGTGGTCAGACCTCTTACCGTGGGCAGAGTTTGCTCACAACAGTGCCTTGAATTCTGCTTCCCGATTGTCCCTGTTTATGGCGAATTATGGTTTCCAACCTTCCATGATGCCTGACTCGTTTGTTCCGCAGAGTATTCCTGTGTTAGAGGAGCATCTCCTTGGTCTTCGTTCCACTTGGGCACAAGTCCAGGAGGCTTTGTGTCATGCTAATGATAGGTACAGACTCCATGCTGACCGCAGATGCCTGCCTGCGCCTTCCTACCAGGTTGGGGACAGGGTCTGGCTGTCATCCCGTAACCTCTGACTTTGTGTTCCCTCACTGAAGTTCGCACCTCCGTTTATTGGGCCTTTCCATATAGTTCGCAGGATTAACCTAGTGGCTTACGGCTTCCTTCTGATATGCGTATTTAAAAAATATTTCATGTCTCCTTATTAAAACCTTTGGTCTGCAACCACTTTACCACCTCGGTGCCACATTTGCACCCTATACAGGTTGAGAACCATGAGGAGTTTGAAGTACAGTCCATTGTTGACTCCGTAGGTTCCGTGGGCGCATACAGTACCTGGTGCATTGTAAAGGGTACGGTCCAGAGGAACACTTCCCCTGCTCTCTGTGATTTCCATAGACGTTTTCCCATCAAGCCTGTGGTCCTCCGTCGTTGAGGAGGGCATACTGTCAGGGCTGGGCTCAGCCCTTCCTTCCTTCTCTGAGCTGGCCGCTCAGCTGTCGGCTAATTGCCAGCTCCCATCTCTCTTCACAGTTACTCGGCTGTTGATGATATCCTGTTCGTCAGTCCTGCCTACTTAAGCCGTCCAGTCCAGAGGAGCTCTGCCTTCACCTTTATCAACATCACAGAGAAGCTCTCCTGTGTTCCTGTTTAAAGACTTGCTTTGCTGACATCCCTTCTGGCTCCAGATCCTACTTGCTGTTTCTCTATGTTGATCCCTGACTTCTGGGATGGCTGACTATCCATTCCACTTACTGAACTCTGGCTATGTTTTGACTACGTTTGTTATTTTTACTTTTATTATTAAACAAGTGTGATTTAACTGTACTTCTGTCTCAGTCTCGTTTCATGGTTTCTGACACTGTAAAACAAAATTGTTCCCTAGTATAGTGTTGGACCGCCTTATCCACCCAAGAAGGGCTGAATTATCCTGGGTATTGACAAATATAAGTATTTGTTGGTAAATAATGGAATCTGATCCCACTCTTCATGCAGATATCTGGGTCACAATCCTGCGCAATGTCCTTTTGTCTCTTTCGGTCAGTTGACAATGTTGACCAAGCTTATGCTTAACAGACAATGTTTTCACCGAAACTGTATATGCCATCATAACCTTTGATACTGTACCTCGCTACACTGCAAATAAATTGGCAATTTCAGTCACAAAGATAAGGCGGCACCAACAATTTTCGTTCTTTGTAACTCAGTAAGCTTTGACTTGACTCTGTATTACTAACAGTGCATGCAGTGAATGACGAAAGTGAGGCTTCTCATCTGTTAGCTAGGTGTCCCATCACACAGCAGAAGCAAAGGAATGTTAAATCAAGTCCGCTTTCAACGGAAAACATATCATCACTTTCACATCTGAAAATCATGTAGTGTTTCCATATTTTTGTACAACCCCTGTAAATCCCAAAATTAAAATTTAATATGTTACAGAACATCAGTTCTTAGATGTGGTGGCTGTATTCATTTTCTTTCTTTCAAGATATTTTCTCCTTATTTTTTCACGTAGCAATTCTTCCAGTAACACACTTCCAGTCCAACACTTAAAGGCTAAGTTCACCTTTGGAATATGTCTCACCCACCTGTTTTTATGGTGGAACATGTAACATGTTCCAGCATCTGCAGCCTTCCCTCACACCCGCTGTCAGAAATTAAAAACTGCACAGCCGTGTGGGACTCTAGCATCACTTGTAATTCCTGATCTCTTTCTCCATGTCTAAATTCATGTTACTACAAGATGATCAAAGCTTGACACACAGAGTTCATTTATTCCTTTCTGTAGTATGGCTGTCAGAAGAGAACACAAGACAAAAGGGCAGAGTGATTGGAAGTATTCTCACATAGTATCTTGGTTCATCGAATGCTTCCACTGCTGCTTCTTTGTAAATGTACAGTCTTGATATGCTATGAGCAAAAATGTATTGTTGTAGCAGATCGTGTACTGAGCATGGTATTGAAAATGAAATAAATATCCCTTAGCTGTTCGGTAGGATTAATATAACTAGGCTGATAATCTGCTTATGAAGGTTGCATCCTGAAGACAGTAAAGATTCTGAAGTATCCTTAGTCTACTGGTGATCTGAGACACATTATATGATTGTTTCTAGTGTACTGGTTTCAGATATTTAAGACATACAAAAAAATTGTCTTTGCTTTTTCTTGTGTCAAAGATGTTATAAGAAACTATTTAAACTTGCATACTATTAGAGCATCATCTAGTAGAGTTAATGGCAAGCCCAAGACTGGGAGAAAATAGTACTATGGCTTACATTAAAATGGGCAAATAATTTGTATGTTCTCCCTACTTACATGCAGGTCCTGCTATGTGGAATAGTGTGATATGAGCATAAAGGAACGTGGACAGGGCTGCAGAAGACATTACCTGACTTACAGTGCAACAATGGCTGCATTATTCTGTTGTAAAATGCTCTCTGACATGGGTCAGAGATAGAGGCCCCAATTATACAGCCGGTGAAAGCTAAGAAGTTGTATTTCAGTTATCTGAAACCTATTATCCACTAAAGTGCTTTTCCATAGTTTATTATTTATAGTATCTTGACAGATTGAATGGTAATGTTGGCATTTCTGCATTCTTTCTTCTCTCCTAACTAGCCAGATACTGCACCTAATTGTTGAAGCAGTAACATTTAGTTTTACTGCTCCATATTGTATTTTCAGAATGGTTTCCCATGTCTAATTCACAAAGAATTTAAAACAATTGTTTAGTACTTTAATTGTTATGACTGTCCACTGGTAAGTGATATGGAGGAATTTTGCAACCAAAGTGTGATTTTAAAGGTAATTATTTTTCAGAGTAAATCATAAAAACGTATATAATTGTGTTATTAAATACTACTACTATGCAAAGTTCTTTTTGGATTAAACTGATCTCTTACCGATTACAGCATAACAATATAATTCAGTTGTTACAGCTACAGAATTGCTTTTGTCAGCCTTCTTAGACAGAGAAGAAGTTATAAAGACATTGAACAAATGCTTCTGGGGGCCTTTGGGGGTCACCCTCATATTCTGTAAATTGTATTCTGTGGCCTTTACTACCTGGATGAAAATTCCACTTATTACAACATAGTACTGCCCCATCTCCTCAGGGTTACTAGGCCTGTACATTAAACAAGAAGGCTGTAACTAGTCCATATTCATCCATGTATCAGGTACTTGCTTCTCAAGGAATGCACAGTAAATTGAACCCCCTCTGAAAGCAGAAGTCAGGCTCTGAGCTTTACTATTCCAATGATGACCCAAGAATTTGTGCAAACATCAAATGAAGAGACTAGGAAATTGGGTGCAACTTACCTGTTCTTGATGAAACCCCTTTAACCAAGTTAAATTACTGCTATAAGTGAACTACTGACCAAAAAAATAAAAATGACATAGCCTCTTCATCTACCGAATGTTCTTCTTTAAGTTATTTTTATGATTTTTATTATTTTACAGGGCTTATATAGTGCCAACAGTTTACGCAGCGCTTTACAATATAAAAGGGTGGCAGTACAGTTACAATAATACAATAAAATACAAGAGTGTTAGGAGGGCCCTGCCCATAAGAGCTTAAATTCTAATAGGGTGGGGCAAGTGGTACAAAAGCTTGTAACTGTGGGGAATGAGCTGATGGAAGTAATAAAATATTAGTTGGAGGCATGATAGACTTCCCTGAAGAGATCATTTTTTTCAGGGATCTCCTAAAGGCAGCCAGAGTGTCACGAATGTCACGTTTACCTCAATGCAGGTGGTCAGACACTATAGTTAGCTACTGTGTGCTTCACCTATAGCGTACTAATACTTGGTTGCCCCCAGGGACCTGTACACAATGCTATAGTGCCTGGCCACCACACTAGGACAGACGCGAACAGAGCTAACGGACTACTTGCAGTTTAGCAGACAGATAGCATGGTTCTACGGCGGTCCAGGTAATAAGGCAAGCTGAGTTCAGAGAATAGTCCAATATCCGATCCACTGACAGTCTAGGTAATAAAGCAGACTGAGTTCAGGGAATAGACCAATATCCGATCTGGGTCATAAACAGGGAAATCCAACAGCAAAGCAATGCAGACAAACAGGAGGCTTGATCACGAACAATGCAGGTAAGTGTCTGTATCACAAGCACGGGATAGGGTGTTCGGTTTGCTTATATCAGGTGACTGATCAGATCTTCTTGCAGATGAACACAGACAGGGGAAAAGCAACCGCCAACACATGGGTGCTGGAATGAGGAACAGGGGCACTAAGCCATCATGACACAGAGTAGGAGATAGCCGGACAGATTGAGGTAGAGAGTTTCAGATGATGAAAGAGGCTCTGGAGAAGCCTGGAGATGAGCATTGGAGGAGGTGACAATGGAGCTTGAGAGCAGGAGGTCTTGAAAGGAGCGGAGAGGACAATTTCAGTGATATTTGGAGACAATATTGGTGATGTAGCTGGGGGCAGAGCTTTGAATGGCTTTGTATGTTGCTAGTATTTTGATTGGTGGGCGATCGTAAGCCAGTGTAGGAATTGGTAGAGAGGGGTGGAAGACACTAAGCGGTTGGTAAGGCAGATGAGTCTGGCAGCAGCATTCATGATAGACTGAGGAGGGGAGAGCCTTTGGAAAGGTAGGCCTATGAGGAGGAAGTTGCAATTGTCAAGGCAAGAGATAACAAGGAAGTGAATGAGAAGCTTAGTGGTTTCGTTAGTTAAAAAGAGGAGAGTTTTAGAGATGTTACGAAGGTCTACAAGTCTACAAGCTTTTGACAACGATTGGATTTGGGGCTGAAAGGACAGGTCATGGTCTAGGATTACACATAGTACCCTAGCGTGAGGGGAGGAATTGATGCATTATTGACCTTGATGGAAAAGTCATAGAGGGGTAGCGATGGGCGGGGGGGGGGGGGGGGGCCGTGTGTTACTATCAACTCGGTTTTAGAGAGATTTTGTTTAAGGAAGTGGTGCAACATCCATGCTGATATGTCCAGTTAGTAATGCGAGAGGAGACTGAAGGTTTGAGGCGAAGAGTAGAGAGATAGATATGGGTGTCATCGGTGTAGAGATAGTATTGGAAGCCATGGGAGGTTATCAAGTGACCAAGGGAAGAGGTGTAGACAGAGAAGAGAAGGGATCCAAGAACAGAGCCTTGGGGGGACCCCTACAGAAAGAGAAAATGGAGAGGAAGAGACAGAGTTTTAGGTAACACTGAAGGAGCGATGTGATAGGTATGAGGAGAACCAGGATAGAGAAGAATCTTGGAGGCCAAGGGAGTGGGGTTTATTTAGAATGAGTGGATGGTCAACAGTATCAAATGCTGCAGAGAGGTCTAGTAGTAGGAGTATGGAGTAGTGGCCGTTGGTTTTAACAGTTAGTAAATCATTAGTGAGCTTACGTGGCAAAAACAATAAATATTTAGTAGTGCTAGTCAAACAATAAAATGTTATGTTATCTAATTAAACATAAGGAAAATATTATAAACTGCTACATTGAGATTTTCTAAGTCCAAGTGTACCTTGAAAAACCAGACCCCGTCAATAGCATCCCCACTTTCAGGGATGCTGCAGCACTCTACACAACTACAGCCTGACGTGCTGCAGGAGTGCCCACTGCCTCCATTGATACACCACTGTGTGACCACTACACCGCCACATTTCTTTGCCTGGTGCTTGCTAGATGCCAGGTGTCATTCCGAAAAGCATCTACTGGGACTCGATGCACTCTATAAAAAAAGTTTGGTTACTGACAGAGCCTGGTATTCTCAATAAAGCTCTGTTTGTGTGAGCCATTCATTGATAAAAAAAGTGGATCTTAGAAGAATTTTAATAGAGAATAATAGAGCTTGAAAATGCTTCAGAAGCATTGGAAAAGGTCCGGATGTTCATTCAACTCAAAGCATACCTTGACCCAGAAACAAAAATATATTGCAGTTTATCAATCCTTAGATGTCTATAGAAAGCATAAAGTGCATTAGACATTTAAAGTGCTTCAAATAAAAGTCATTGTGCCCTTCTGGAATATTCTTGATTCTTCAGTGTGAGAGATCATCAAACCATCACCACTATTAATATTCGCACCCAATGTGCTCTGGTGGAATATCACCAGATTGCCATGACCTCTTTAACTAAAAAGAAGGTCAATAATCGCTTAAATGCTGATTTTATTTTTGGCTCTTCACATATATAACACAATTGTCATGGATCTAATACTTAACTCCCCCACTCCGGCATGTCACCATAAATAAAAAAACGATATAGTGTAATACCGATTATTAAAAATTATTATTATTATTATTATTCAGGTTTATATAGCGCCAGAAATTTATGCAGCGCTTTACAACATAAAAAGGAGACCATACAGTTACAATACAATAAAATACAAGAGGATTAAGAGGGCCCTGCTCAGAAGAGCTTACAATCTAATAGGGTGGGGCAGGTGGTACAAAAGGTTATAACTGTCAGGAATGTGCTGATGCAAGTGGTAGGAGATTAGTTTGAGACGTGATAGGCTTCCCTGAATAGATGAGTTTCCAGGGATCGCCTGAAGGTAGCAAGAGTAGGGGATAGCCAGACCAGTGGAGGTAGCGAGTTCCAGAGGATTGGAGAGGCTCTGAAGAAATCCTGGAGACGAGCATGGGAGGAGGAGACAAGGGAGCTTGAGAGTAGGAGGACTTGAGAAGAATGGAAGGGGCGATTTGGGTGATATTTGGAGACACGATTGGTGATGTAGCTCGGGGCAGAGTTGTGAATGGCTTTGTATTTTGTGGTTAGTATTTTGAATTTAATTCGCTGGGTGATCGGGAGCCAGTGTAGGGATTGGAGAAGAGGGTTGGCAGACACTGAGCGGTTGGTAAGGTGGATAAGTCTGGCAGCAGCATTCATGATAGACTGCCTATGGAGAGGCAGGCCAATAAGAAGAGAGTTGCAATAGTCAAGGCGAGAGATAACAAGGGAGTGAAGAGGAGCTTGGTGGTTTCGTTTGTTAAAAAGGGGCAAATTTCAAAGATGTTACTGAGGTGAATTCTACAAACTTTTGACAACGATTGGACTTGGAGCTGAAATGACAAGTCAGAGTCTAGGATTACAGCTAGTACCCTGGCTTGAGGGGAGGGCCTGATGATTGCATTGTTGATTTTGATGGAAAAGTTATGGAGGGGGGCATGTGCAGGGGGGAATATTAATAGCTCAGTTTTAGAGAGGTTTAGTTTAAGGAAGTGGTGTGACATCCATGCTGATATGTCAGTTAGCAGGATAGTAATGCGAGAGGAGACGGAAGGAGTGAGGTGAGGAGTAGACAGATAGATTTGGGTATCATCGGCGTATAAGTGGTATTGGAAGCCGTGGGTGGTTATCAAGTGACCAAGGGAGGAGGGGTAAATAGAGAAGAGAAGGGGTCCAAGAACTGAGCCTTGGGGGACCCCCACAGAAAGAGGCAATGGAGAGGAGGAGACAGATTTGTACGTGACACTGAAGGAGAGCTGTGATAGATAGACAGAGAACCAGGAAAGAGCAGAAACTCGGAGGCCAAGGGAATGTAGTTTATTGAGGAGGAGCGGGTGGTCAACAGTATCAAAGGCAGCAGAGAGGTCAAGTAGTAGGAGTATGGAGTACCGGCTGTTGGTTTTAGCAGTTAGTAGATCGTTAGTGAGTTTTAGTAAGGCAGTTTCCGTGGAGTGCTGTGAGCGAAAGCCAGACTGTCATGGGTCAAGAAGGTTATTTTCACTGAGGTAGGAGCTAAGACAGTTGTAGACTAAGCGTTCTAGAAGTTTAGAGGTGAATGGGAGCAATGAGATAGGTCTTAAGTTGTTCAGGTTGGTGGGGTCCAGTGAGGGTTTTTTAAGTATGGGGGTGATCTGCGCGTGTTTTAGAGGGGAGGGGAAGGTGCCACTTGAGAGGGAGAGATTGAAGATGTGAGTGAGGGTACATAGGATAGAATTAGAGGGTGACCTTAATAGTTGTGAGGGAACAGGATCCAAGGGACAATTGGTTAGGTGAGCATCTGCGAGAAGTTTTGTAACCTCTTCAGTAGTAGCCAATTCAAAAGAGGAGAGTGTTGAATGTGCTATTAGGCCAGGTATGTTGGGTGGGGAAGATGTTTGCACAGTGGAGGTGTCCTCACGAATTGCATCAATCTTGACTTTGAAGTGATTGGCAATCTCTTGGGCAGTGAGTGAGTTAGTGGGTAGAAGGGGTGGGGGACGAAGCAGAGAGTTAAAGGTTGAGAAGAGCCGACGGGGACTGGATGACAAAGTATTAATAAGATAAACAAAGTAGGCTTGTTTGGCAGCATGGAGGCAGGAATTGTACTTTAGAAGGGAAGATTTATATATGGTGAAGTCTTGGAGGCATTTGGTTTTACGCCACAGCCGTTCAAGAGCACGGCAATGTCTCTTGAGATTTCTAGTGTTGTCAGTTTGCCAGGGTTGTAACGGCCGGGGCCTGATTCTGCATGTTGTTAGAGGCGCAAGTGCATCTAGTGATGATGAGAGTGAACTGTTGTAGACAGAGATGGAAAGGTCAGGTCATGACAGGGGAGAGATAATTTCATATAGGTGGTCAGTAGCAGAATAGAGAAGAGAAGGCTTAAGGTGGTGAAGGTTCCTACAAGTAATTGTTTGCTGCTTGGAGATATAGGTGGTTGGAGGCAAGGATACAGTGAAACTAATGAGGTTGTGATCAGAGAGAGGAAATTGGGTGTTTGTGAGGTTGCCAGGGTTGCAGAGATGGGAGAATACAAGGTCAAGGATATTACCATTGGAGTGATTACTCTGCTGATTTTATCATCCAATTATGTGCAAGCTAAAATTATGTTTTTTATTTTCCTCGCATGTCCCCCACGGATCTACAGCGACTTTACTTCCAAGTGCACTTGCAGTGCAAAGTGGATTTGCCTTTCATAAATAACCCCCTATGTGTTGTAGCATACACATTTAAGGGCATGTAAGTACATCTACTCAGGTTAGCCACTCATTTATCTGTAGCATCCATAGGTGCACCTAGTACGTTTTGTGGGATCCATGAGTGCACTTAGTATTTTTTGTGGCATTCATGGGTATGCCGTGTACATTTTGTGTGAACCATTACACCTTTTACATTTTGTGGCATTTATACTGCTTGAACACTTGTGCTATAAATCTCAAAAAAAATACACTTCTGCTTTTTTCATGGATAACTCAGTTGTCTCATTAAATCATTAAATATAGAGGGTTTAAAAAAACATTGTGGGCACAGAACAAGGGAGCGCATTACATGGCACTATAAGAAAAGCAAGACCTGAATTTACAAAAAATGCATGTCAAATGAAGGAAGTATAGGATAAATTGCTGTTTAAATATACATAAAACACTGTTCATTTTTGCTTTTTGATAGTCTTGGTTTATTTTGACAGTTTTATGACTCTACCCTTAGGACCAAGAGTGTTACATTTCTCCAAATATCTCAGGTTACATTAGATAGTTGGGCTTATTAAAAAGCTATCCCCAGCTGTGCTGGGTGACTGGAGCTTGACTTTTTTTTTCAGAGACCTATAAATGCGTACCCCATTTATCACGTCAGTAGCTCAAGAACAACTTCACTGAGTCTTTTATACTGTCACTTCATGTGCCATTTAATATATAGCAAAATTCTGGAAACCTACAAACTCAGGAGCAAGTTCTATATTAACCCTATTTTTGCTACTGTTAATTAGAAGTTTAATTTCCTGCATGCAGCTGTAAATATTTATTGTCAGAAAATTTGGACTGTTGGATCCGTCGCCCATTTAAAGGGGAACTAAACTTAACTATTAAAGATCTGTGAACAGGCAGCTCCTTATCGCATCAGCATGCATTCCCTCCAGACTCTAGCTGTGCTGGAATGACTGACACCCGCATGCATACGTGTACTGATGTCATCCCACCACCAGCCAATCAGTTCATCTTCAAAAAAAATTGTAACAAAAGATGACAACTTAAAAAACTTGCATTCTTCTTACTAAATACCTCGGTCTACTTTCTAAAAAGGAGTCATTGGAATATTTGTACTGTCCTGCCATTTAAGATAGGCTGTCAGTACATCAGAATTGATCACTTTTCAAATATCTATACCAAAGTTTGTACTTTCACACAGACTAAATAATATATTTGTTTGACTATTTGTTTGCTAAATTGTATAACAAAAACTAGGAAAAAAGTGTTTGTTTTTTCAAAATTTTTGGTAATTTTTCGTTTATATAGCAAGAACATAAAACACCCAGTGGTGATTAAAGTGATTGTAACGCTTTGTTTTTTTTAGCAGCCCTGATCCTCCTTTTCTGGGTTCCCCCCACGGCGCTCCTCCTCTTCTCAAGCGCCCCCCCCACGAGAACTGCTTTCCATGGGGGTGCTCCTACGGGTGAGCTCCCAAGTCCTGCTGCTGCGTCCATTGACACAGACAGTAGGACTCAGCCCCACCTCCCGGCTCTCGTGTCACTGTATTTGAATGACAGCAGCAAAAGCCAATGGCTCCTGCTGCTATCAATCTATCCAATGAAGACCTGAGACAGCAACTGGATATGCTGTGCTCGTCCCCGTCGCTGGAATGGATGGGCTCAGGCAAAAGGGGGGTCTGGGGGGCTTCTGCAGCACAAAAGGTTTTACACCTTAATGCATAGAATGCATTACGGTGAAAAACTTGAGGGTTTGCAACCCCTTTAAATACCACCAACAGAAAGCTCTATTTGTGAGAAAAAATTATACAAATTCAATTTGCGTACAGTGTTGCATGACCGAGCAATTGCTAGTTACCGTGCTGAATAGCAAAAAAATGCTCTGGTCATGAAGGGTGTAAAAACCTTCCAGAGGTCAAGTGGTTGAAATAGATATAAACCCTAACTAGATGACTTTTAGTTTGCCAAAGCAAAATGTTGTTATTTTATTCTTTTTAGCATGCCCATGCTGCTGATTTCCAACCTTTCAGCTATTGTGTCTACATGCATGTACTCCAGCAGCAGCTTCATATTAATGCTCATGGTGGTGAACGACTCTAATGGAGGTCACAGTTGATAAAACAAAAGAGCATTTGGAATACAGGGATGGACTCTGCCCATAACAAGAAGTGCCTGAACAAGGCCCTTCATGGCAGTATTAACAGACATTATTTTAATGAAAAAATTCCAAGAGCTAACTTGCTATTAAAACGTGTTGGCTTACAATAAGTTAAATCAAACACGATGTATGCCATCTTGTGGATTTCTCTCATATATTTACAATTTACTTTTTTCCTGAGTGCTGACAGTATAGCTATTGCTATACTCCCAGTGCTCTAGCAGGAAAAAATTAACTCTACTACACAGCCCTCCCCTCATCTTCCCTGTCCATTTACAAAGAGCTTTATATTTTGGCTTACATAACACAAATTTTTTTCTGATTGGGTAAGGCCCCTTTCACACTGGGGCATTTTTCAGGTGCTACAGCGCTAAAAATAGCACCTGAAAAAATCGGGCCCCCTTCACTCCACTGGAGCGATGGACTAGCAGGATGGTAAAAAGTCCTGCTAGCCGCATCTTCGGAGAGGTGAAGGAGCGGTTATTTTCTGCACCTAAACCGCTCCTACTCATTGAAATCAATGGGGCAGCGCAGCTATACCGCCGGCCAAGCGCCGCTGCAGCAGTGCTTTTCGGGCTGCTTTAACCCTTTTTCAGCCGCTAGCGGGGTTAAAACTGCCCCGCTAGCGGCCGAATACCACCGCTAAAACAATGGTAAATCAGCACTAAAAATAGCGCCGCTTTACCGCCAACGTCGCTCCCGCCCCAGTGTGAAAGGGGCCTAAGAGGATAGAAGGAGTGGGCAGTGTACTCTGCAGCTGCTGTGTAGGAGACCTGAAGGTGTCCTTGTTGGGACTTGGGAAGTATAGCTATTAACCACTTGCCGACCATCACATGTACATTTATATCGGCAGAATGGCATGGCTGGGCAAATGGGCAGGAACGCCCCTTTGAATTTGCCGCATGGTGGTCGCTCGAGCGATCCTGCCGTGAGCTCTGTGAGTAAGATCGTGGGTCCTGCGGACTCGATATCCGTGGGGATACCCATGATCATCTCATGGAGCTGAAGAAAGGGGAGATGCTAATGTAAACAAGCATCTCCCCGTTTTGCCTAGTGACACTGTCACTGATCGTAGCTCCTTGTGAACAGGAGCAATGATCAGTGATGTGTCACACGTAGCCACACCCCCTAACAGTTAGAATCACTCCCTAGGACACACTTTTTTTTACACTTAACCCCTTCCTAGCCAGCTAGTGGTTAACCCCTTCACTGCCAGTGTCATTTTTACAGTAATCAGTGCAATTTTATAGCACTGATCGCTGTAAAAATGACAATGGTCCCAAAAATGTGACAGAATTGTCCCATGTGTCCGCCATAATGTCGCAATCATAATAAAAATCGCAGATCACCGCCATTACTAGTAAAAAAAATATTAATAAAAATGCCATAAAACGAACCCATATTTTTTAGATGCTATAACTTTTTGCACAAATCAATAAATAAATGCTTATTGCGATTTTTTTTTTATACCAAAAATATGTAGAAGATTACGTATCAGCCTAAACTGAGGGGAAAAAAAGATTTTTTTTATATATATATTTTTTTGGGGATATTGGCAAAAAGTTAAAAATAATGTTTTTTTTTTTTCAAAATTGTCGCTCTATTTTTGTTTATAGCTCAAAAAATAAAAACCGCAGAGGTGATCAAATACCACCAAAAGAAAGCTCTATTTGTGGGAAAATTTTGTTTGGGAGCCACGTCACAGGACCACGCAATTGTCAGTTAAAGCAGTGCAGTGCCGAATCACAAAATGTGCTCTGATTTTTGGCCAGCCAAATGGTCCGAGGTTTAAGTGATTAAAGACGAGCACACATTTGGGCAAATTTGTTCTGAACTTTTGTGTATATGCAGTTGTGGGGTAGGGAGGCAGTCGTGGGTGGGAATGGCATCACCCTTCGAGGCTTGGTACAAACCCAAGTTTAGCCTGAACCCACGCTTATCCCTATTAACTAAACTGTCAGAACTCAGAAAAATGTAAATTGCCAAGCTGAAAATCCAATGGGTGAAATGTATACGCTCGTATTGATGCTAGTGCAATGTTTTTTCTGTTTCATTAGTTGTTTACGTTAGTTGGACTCAACTGTCCTCCTTCCGCTTTAACCAGTAATGCTGATTTTAGCTTCTTTCACAGGGGGAATGTGGATAGCCTTTCTCTTTCTTTAGTTCATACCCAAGGAATTTCCTACATGTTTTCTCTTTGGTAAAATCAACTGTAATGGATGTTCAAGCCTCGAGTAACTTCATTGCTTTGCATTGTGTAGAATGACTACACAGTATGTTGTTCTCAAGTCATTTTCCATTAGGTACAATGGAGCTTGACACCTGATTGTGTAGTTCTCTTTTATTGTCACTATGTGCTTGGATGGATACCTTGGGTGTATGTACTTATGTTATTTTGGTTGGGTTGGTTCTTTTTTTTTCTCGACTGTAGTATGGGAAGGTCCTTCTAGTTCCCATGTTTCTCCCTGGTGGTGTAGACCCTTACCAGGGTCGTAAGGACTTCCAGCAGGGGGATCTAGGGGAAGCAACAAGTCAGCCGACCATGACTTCAGCAGTGGATCAGCAGTCTATACTCCCTAAGGAGTCTGCAGAGGATCATGTAAAGTGCAGACCAGTAAGAAAATAAAGGGTTTATCTTTGTATTTGTTTTAAAAAGAAAAAGGACAGGTGGTGCGGGAGGGAATGAGGATATAATTTTATTATGGGGGTTGCTAGATTACCTTGCAAAGGGTTTATAATTGTATGCAGTCAGTTCACTCCCTAAAGCCCCGTGCACACGAGCGGACTTTTCAACATCCAAAGTCCGACGGAATGATTCCGTCAGACTATTCGATCGTGTGTGGGCTGCAACGGACTTTTGATTCGCAAAAGTCTGACAGACTTTAGAAAATGGAACATGCTTCAAATTTTTCAGGCGGAACTCCGCCGGACCCAGTTCCTACCGAAAAATTTGCTCGTGTGTATGCTATTCCGACGGACTAAAACCGACACTAGGGCAGCTATTGGCTACTGGCTATGAACTTCCTTATTCGAGTCCAGTCGTACGTCATCACGTTCGAATCCGTCGGAGTTTGGTGTGATTGTGTGTGGCCAAGTCCGCTCAGTCGAAAAGTCCGTCAGAACTCTGTCGGAACTCCGGCAGAACTAGTTCGGAAGTCTGTCGGACATAAGTCCTCTCGTGTGTACGGGGCTAAAGTCATACACTCCCAACTTGCTTATTGCATACCTCCCCAACTTTCTGAGAAGGGAGTGAGGGACACCTATTAGCAAAAGTATGTTGGCAAAGCACACACCTCATGGAACTACAATTCTACAACTGAGCAAATTTCAGTGTTTTTGATTTGATTACATTATTGAATAAATTGTATTATTATTATATTATTATGTGTTATAATTAGTTATAGGTATTTATATTATAATTTATGATTTCATGTTTCAAACTTTATCATACCAGGGATGTCTACTTGACTCTTGTTTGGACAGATTTAAGTGCGTTATTCCTAAGAATTACAGGCCTACAATATAAAACGCCAAATTTCTATGCAAAACAATGTACCGCTTTCAGCATCAAAAATCTGACATAATCATACCGCCAGGGAGGTTAACTCACCATCAACATTTATCAGACTTTTTCAACCAAGGGTGCCTTTGGGTGTCTGTAGGGGGGCCTTGGCAAAATGCCTAAAAAATGCCCAAAAATTGTATACAAGCTAGTGGGTGGATCAAGCCTGCCTTTTAGTTACACAAAGCCACAGGTTTTCATTGTGCACCATATAACCTTTTAGCCACTGGCATGCTAACAACCAATGATGCCAAGGAACGAGAAGATAAATGCAGGAATACTAATCAGTACCAGGGTGCAATTGTGCATTTGCTTTGGAAGAATAAATCACCTCTAATGTTTGGTGTCCTCCATGTGTGGATGCTTCTGTGTAACACTATGGGTTTCCTTTTTTACATTTTAGAATGGGGTGCCTTAAGATGTGCAGATTTTTACAGGGTGCCCCAACTGGAAAAACGTTGAGAAACACTGACATATATAGTAGTACCATAAAATACATCAAAAGATAAACTTTATAGATATTCTCTTTTGTGTTCTGGTTAGGCACTTCATTGTTTGGCTAATTTTAGATAACAGCAACATCCAAAGGTTTTTACATAATTTAAAAGTCATCTGTCCTCCATAGAGGAGATTTTTGTTTCTTGGCCTGTTGTGTCTGACACCTATCAAATGAACAGGCAGTAAAAATTTCCCTCATAGGGAAATAGACTGCATTTAACCGATTCGCACCCGCCCTATAGCCGAAAGACAGCTACAGAGCGGACGCTAACTGCTGGGAGGCCGTCCCTGGATGTCCTCCTGTTTACTTCCCCTCTGCGCGCCACCGAGGGCGCACATCGGGGAAGTTCTGTGCTGGCCGTGTCCCTCGGACACAGCCAGTCACAGATCGCTGTAAACGGCCAATCACAGCGGCCGTTTACAGCGCGATCGGCATGTCCAATTAGAGATGATCTCATATGTAAACATATGAGATCATCTCTCAGCGTCGCTCTCCCTCCTCACACAGACAGCGTGTGAGAAGGGATAGATCAATGGCTTTAGCGGCCGTAAAAAGAAAAAAGAAAAGTGCCATTCTCCCTCAGTGCCATCCTCCCTCAGTGCCATCCTCCCTCAGTGCCATCCTCCCTCAGTGCCATCCTCCCCAGTGCCATCTGTTAGTGCTATCTGTCCCCAGTGCCACCTGTTAGTGCTATCTGTCCCCAGTGCCACCCGTTAGTGCTATCTGTCCCCAGTGCCACCTGTTGTCAGTGCCATTTGTCCCCAGTGCCATCTGTCATCAGTGCCACATAGTGCCATATGTCATCAGTGCCACATATTAGTGCCATTTGTCATCAGTGCCACCTGTCAGTGTCATGTGCCATCTGTTGTCAGTGTCACGTGTCATCAATGCCACTTATCAGTACCATCTGTCATCAGTGTCACGCATCATCGGTGCCACGTATTAGTGCCATCTGTCATCAGTGCCACGTATTAGTGCCATCTGTCATCAGTGCCACGTATTAGTGCCACGTGTCATCAGTGCCACGTATAAGTGCCATCAGTCATCAATGCCACATATTAGTGCCATCTTTCATCAGTGCCACATGTTATCAGTGCCACATATAAGTGTCATCAGTGCCATCTGTCATCAGTGTCACGTGTCATTGTCCTGGTGCTCCAGGGCCTTCAAAAGTGTAATAGGTAGTCAACAAGTTAGATGTGTAATTTATGCTCCTAGAACATGTGACGGCGCTCCCTGCATGTTGGGCCTCTCTATGTGGCCAGGCTGTGAAAAAGTCCCACACGTGGTATTGTAATACTCAGGAGGAGTAGCAGAATTTTTTGGGGGTGTCACTTGTGGTATACACATGCCATGTGAGAGAAATAACCTATTACAATAACAATTTTGTGGAAAAAAAAAAAATCTTAATTTTGCAAAGAATTGTGGGAAAAAATGACAACATCAAAAAGCTCACCATGCCTCTTACTAAATACCTTAGAATGTCTACTTTCCAAAAAGGGTCATTTGGGGGGTATTTGTACTTTCCTGGCTTGTTTGAAGTAAGAAGTAAGATAGGCCACCAGTACATCAGATGTGATCAATTTTGTATGATTCGCACCACAGCTTGTAGACTCTCTAACTTTCACAAAGACCAAATAATATCCACTAATTTGGGTTATTTTTTACCAAAGATATGTAGCAGTATAAATTGTGGCCAAAATTTATGAAGAAAAATTTATAATTTACATAACTTTGTCACAGAAACAAAGAAAAATGCGTTTTTCTCATATCGTCTTCCAGGACAGCCTTTGAGATATAGGGCTCCTCCCTCCGGGACAGGAAACACGTCAAGCCAATTAAATAAAAGGTGTGGTCCTCCAGGCCCTCCTCAGTTTTTGTGTTTCCTGCCGGACGGGAAGGAGCACGTTTGGAACTGGTAAGGGGAGCTCCTTCTCAGGGGTTTTGCCTGGGGAGAGCACCTTGATGGACCTGACCCTTAGCACCCCTCGGTCCGTACGAAGGGAGGAGAGGGTAGCTTTCAGTCCCCGCTGCCATTTAAAACGTTCGGAGAGAACGGGACCCCGATGCGCGGCAATCTCCCCCTTGGAGCACTAACCGCTAGTACCTGTCGGTCGGATGGCGGCGGGAGACGTTCGTTCCACCGACCGGCGTCCGGGTACTGTGAGCGGTGCGTTCGTAAGGAACGCACGGCGTCGGGGCGGAGACTTTGCGTTCTGGCGTACGGAAGTGGGAGAGATGCACTTCCGCCGGATTCGCGTCATCAGGGGGCGCCGCAGGACCTGTTCCAGTCCTTTGGGCGCGGCGGTGTGACTACAGGGTTGCCTGGAGCGGTGTGAAGGCTCAGAGAGACTGAGTGAGACACAGGAACCATGGAGAGTGCAGTTGTGCAGGTGGACTCCGGTTCAACAGGCTCCAGTACCTCTCAGGTAAGCCTGGTGAGGGCAGACCAGGACTTACACTGGGGGGTGGGGGGTCACTCTGACCTATAGTACCTTCCCGGGGTGGAGAACCTGCTGGTGAAGGGGGGCACTTCCTAGGCGGACCCTAGAAGCACAGTGGTGTGGTCAGGGGTGGTATTTTAATGGGACCCTGTTTTTCTTTGTTGGTAGGTTAAACAGGACAGAGCCCAGATACCTTTGCCCAGAAGGAAATGTGCCGTGTGTGGGCTAAGTTAGGCACCGGTTGGGGGAAGCCGCTTGCCCGGATTGTGTCAGTAGCCTGGTGAAAGAGGACTCGGTGGCAGCTTGTCACAATGTTTTAACATCCGTAAAGGATGAAATTGCATCCACTTTCCAGTCATTTAAAAGCATGATGGATAGGGTGCAGGGTCCCTCTGTCTCTTTACCCAGGGCTGTGAGTTTGCCTTCCTTATCCGAACCAAGTCAGGTGGATAGGGAGAGGTTACCCAGGTCATTAGCCTCCTCTAGGACAGAGTCTACTTCTGAATCTGAGGGGGAGGAAGAGGCCATTAGATCAACAGGTCCAGCTTTCAAAACACGACATGATGTATCAAGGGTCGATTGTAATGAAAGACAGGGTATTCCCCGTCCATAGGTCGCTAGTGGAGGCGATTCTGCTGGAGTGGGAACAACCGGAAAAAAGGCAATTTTTTTCAAGTAGCCTTAAAAGGAGGTTCCCTTTTGAGTCGGATGCGGTGCATCCCTGGAACAAGGTTCCCAAATTAGATGCTCCCTTGGCTAAGGTCTCTAAGAAGACAGATTTGGCCTTTGATGATATGGGTTCACTCAGGGATCCTACGGATAAGAGGGGAGATGTGCTGCTTAAGAGAGCCTGAGGATGCCTCTTCCAGCGGGCTTAAACCGGCCCTAGCAGCTACCTGTGTGGCCAGAAACTTGGAGTGTTGGCTTACACAGTTACAATCGCATATTTCTGCGGGTACTTCTAGGCAGCAGCTGTTGAAGTCCTTTCCGCTACTGTTCAAGGCTGTGGGCTTTTTAGCTGATGCCTCTGCAGAATCAGTCAAACTGGCTGCTAGATCTGCAGCACTAGTGAACGTTGCCAGAAGGGCCGTTTGGCTTAAAACCTGGTCAGGAGACACCGCTTCAAAATTGAGGTTATGTGGATTACCCTTTTCAGGGGACCATTTGTTCGGGCCCGGCCTGCAAGAGGCGTTAGAGCGCACGCAGGATAGGAAGAAAGCTTTCCCAGAAAGGAAAAAGAGACCAGAAGGGAAGCGCCTTTTTCGAAGCCCCAGGCAGCAGAACCTACAGGAACGGGAGGTTCGCCCCAAAAAGCATTGGCAAGGGAAGGGGCAAAGGAGGAATCTTATTCAGTCCTCCTCAACCCTCCCCTAAAACACAGTGACTCCTGTGTCCCGGTGGGAGGAAGACTGGGGAAGTTCCTCCCACACTGGGAAGCTTCAACCGAAAGTCCGTTCATTCGAGATATAATAAGGAACGGCTACAGGTTGGAGTTTGGTTCAGTTCCCCTCCCAAATTTTCAAGTAACAAGGTTACCAAGGGACCAAGAGAAAGCAGAGGCTTTGGCTCTTCTTCTGGGGGATCTGGTGGACCAAGAAGGAATGGCGCAGGTGCCTCAGGAGGAGCGAGGCTTGGGGGTTTACTCCCACGTATTTGTGGTAAAGTAACCTTCGGGAAAGTTCAGGTTAATACTGAATCTCCGCCCCCTAAACAGATTCATAAAATACAAGCGGTTCCGGATGGGGTCAATCTTCTCGGTAACCAAGTTCCTGTTTCAGGGCTGTCACATGGCCACAGTGGATCTCAGGGATGCATATTGGCATATCCCGATTCATCTGGAATCTCAGAGATTTCTCAGGTTGGCGGTGAGGTTGAACACGGGTGTGTTACACCTCCAGTCTCGGGCTCTCCCCTTCGGGCTTTCAGCCTCACCAAGAATCTTTACAAAGGTTCTGGCAGAGGCACTGGCCCCATTAAGGCTCAAGGCTATAACAGTGATCCCATATCTGGACGATCTACTGTTCATAGCCCAGTCGGCCCAACAGCTGCAGAGGGACATACAGGAGGCCTTGGTTTTTCTGCGCTCACTGGGGTGGCTGATAAACCAGGAAAAATCCCAGCTGACCCCCTCACAGGAGGTCCTGTATTTAGGATACAGGATTTCTTCGATGGAAATGAGGGTATTCCTTCCGGAGGAGAAGATCTGCAAGCTAGAGCAGGCGGTAGCCCAGCTTCAATCTGGTCGGGAAGCCCAGATCAGGGAGGTTATGAGAGTCCTGGGGTTGATGACATCATGCTTTCCAGCGGTGGTCTGGGCAAGGCATCATCAGCGCCCTTTACAGAGACTCATGCTCCGTTATTGGGATGGCAGGCAGGAGAGCCTGGATCAGGTTATGCCCCTATCCTCGGCAGTCAGGAGGTCTCTTTGGTGGTGGCGGGCCCAGGTCAACCTAGACAGGGGTCTCCCCTGGTCCCCACAAGCTACGGTGGTGGTCACGACCGATGCCAGTACGCTGGGTTGGGGTGCCCACCTAGAGGGAAGCTTAGCCCAGGGTTCCTGGTCGAACCTAGAGACAGGTCGTTCCTCAAACCAGAAGGAACTTCTGGCAGTTTGGAAGGCTATAGAAACCTTCCAGTCCCAGTTACATGGCAGGGATCTGCAAGTTCGCTCAGACAATGTGGCAGCAGTAGCCTACCTGGACAAGCAAGGGGGAACCAAAAGCCCTGCACTCCAGGTAATTGCGGACAGAAGCTTCTGCTGGGCAGAGAAGAACTTGTCCGCAATATCAGCCATTCACCTAAAGGGAACTCAGAATTTACTGGCCGACTTTCTCAGTCGCCAGAAGATAGGTCAGGACGAGTGGTCCCTCAACAAGGAAGTGTTCGAGGAGATTGTGTCATGCTGGGGAAGGCCAGAAATAGACCTATTTGCAACAGAAGGCAACAGGAAGGTGACGCACTTTTTTTCGGTTCACCCACAGGATCGGGCCAGGGGGATAGACGCCCTTGCCAATCCATGGCTGTTCGGCCTGTGTTATGCCTTTCCTCCCGTAAGGATGGTGGCGGAGGTCCTGCAGAAGTTCCGTTCGGAGACTACGGACCTCATTTTAGTAGCTCCTTTTTGGCCAAAGAGACCCTGGTTTGCCAGCATAAAGAGATTGGCCGTCCATCCTCCGCTGTTTCTACCAGTCAGGGAGGATTTACTTTCCCAGGGGCCGATCCGGTGTCCTCAGATAGAGAGGCTCAAGCTTGCGGCCTGGTATCTGAGGAACAAATCTTAAGGTCACAGGGTTTCTCAGAAAGAGTGATTATGACCTTGTTAGAATGCCGTAAACCAGTTGCTAGGGCAATTTACGCCAAGGTAGGAAAGAGGTTTAATTCCTGGTTGCGAGAACAGGGAATTGCAAGCCCCGGGGTCCCGGCAGTCCTGGACTTTCTACAAGCAGGGGTAGAGCTGGGCCTATCTATCAGCACTCTAAAGGTACAGGTGGCGGCCTTAAGCGTTTTCCTTCAGTCCTCCCTTCAGCAGAATCCATTTGTCAGGAACTTCTTCAAGGCTCTGTCTAGATCCAGGCCTGTCAGAATGAAGACCTGTCCTACCTGGGATTTGGCCTTGGTTCTTAGGGCTTTGACCCAAGACCCATTTGAACCATTAGAGGGAGCATCACTTAAGTGGATGGTACTAAAGACTGTGTTTTTGATAGTGATCACGTCAGCTAGAAGGGTCAGTGATCGGCAGGCACTCTCGGTCAGAGAGCCATTTTTGTTAATCTTAGAGGACAGGGTAGTACTTAAGACTGACCCTAGTTTTCTTCCTAAAGTGGTGTCCACTCTTCATAGGACACAGGATATTATTTTGCCAACTTTTTTCTCAACCTCAGACGAGGACGAGGCGAGATCTTTAAGTTTGTCGGACGTCAGGAGAAGTCTATTAATTTTTCTAGAAGCCACTAGGGTCTTCAGGAAGTCAGACTCACTTTTTGTTAATTTTTCGGGCGCCCGCAAGGGCTGCAAGGCGTCCAAAGCGTCTATCGCCAGGTGGATACGGATGGCGATAGTTAAAGCCTATGAGTTAGAGGGGAAGCAGGCACCCTTAGTTAAGGCACACTCTACAATTGCGGTTTCCACATCGTGGGCAGAGAGGGCTGGAGCCTTTCCGGAGGAGATCTGCAAAGCAGCAACGTGGTCCAGCTACTCAACGTTTGCAAGACATTACCGTCTGGATTTATGGTCTGATAAAGAACAGACTTTTGGACGTAAGGTCCTCCAGGCAGTGGTCCCGCCCTGACAAGGTGAGCTCCTTGCTTATCATCTCAAAGGCTGTCCTGGAAGACGATATGAGAAAACCGGAGTTAGACTTACCGGTAACTCTTTTTCTAGGAGTCTTCCAGGACAGCCTGGCTTCCCACCCAAAGTTGTTTAAATTGGACTAAGTGGTGAGGATGTGTATTAACGTGATTGTTAGTGTGTTATGTCTTTCAGAGCCTCCCGGCGGTTCTTGGAGTAAAACTGAGGAGGGCCTGGAGGACCACACCTTTTATTTAATTGGCTTGACGTGTTTCCTGTCCCGGAGGGAGGAGCCCTATATCTCAAAGGCTGTCCTGGAAGACTCCTAGAAAAAGAGTTACCGGTAAGTCTAACTCCGTTTTTTTTCAAAATTTTCAGTCTTTTTTAATTTATAGCGCAAAAAATATAAACCCCAGAGGTGATCAAATAACACCAAAAGAAAGCTCTATTTGTGGGAAAAAAAGGACAAAAAATTCATTTGGGTACAGTGTTGCATGACTGAGTAATTGTCATTCAAATTGTGAGAGCACCGAAAGCTGAAAATTGGTCTGGGCAGGAAGGGTGTTTAAGTGCCCAGTAGGCAAGTGGTTAATTGCTGCCCAGCATAACAGTATAACCTGAGGCCCAACATGCCTCAAGTTCTAACCTTCCTTACTTTATAAAAAAAAAATTTAATTCCTGCTTTTTGGTCAGCAAACAACTATTTCGGCTCTTTCCCTTCACATTTGTTTAACACTTGTTAATCGACAGGAAATGTGGACATTTTCTTATACTTGCTGCTCTTTCTGGCATCCATCCAATAGACAGGAAGTGTGGAAAATCTGTTGAATGTACTCAAAAAAGTTAGTAGAGGTTTTAAACCTACTCACATTGTTCAAAAAAGTTATAACTATTTTCTTTAATCTTATTTTCTTCTATTTCTAATACATTTTGTTACATGTAACTTTCCTTGCAATTTTGGAGACAGCAATTGAGGCCAGTTGGTTCAGGTGGTTTCTGACCCTGGAAACTCAAGCTGTTGGGCCCCTTTCACACTGGGGTGGTTTTCAGGCACTACAGCGCTAAAAATAGCGCCTGTGTAGCGCCTGAAAAAACTGGCCCCTTTCACTCCAGTGTGAAAGCCCGAGGGGCTTTCACACTGGAGCAGTGCGCTAGCAGGACGGTGAAAAAAGTCCTGCTAGCCGCAACTTTGGAGCGGTGAAAGGAGCGGTTTATTCACTGCTCCTAAACCACTCCTACCCATTGAAATCAATGGGACCGCGTGGCTATACCGCCGGCAAAGCTGCGCTACAGCGGCGCTTTTCGGGTGGTTTTAACCCTTTTTCGGCAGACCGCCGCTAAAACGACGGTAAAGCGGCGCTAAAAATAGCGGCGCTTTACCGCTGACGGCCGCACCACCCCGTGTGAAAGGGGCCTTAGTAAAGCTAAGCAAGAGCAAAGATCTAACTTTTTTCATAAATAACATTGTATAGCTGTAATAATGTAAAACCTAATACTCAGATTTTTTCCTAAACTAAGTTAGGCCCCTTTCACACGGAGCGGATCAGTAATGATCCGCCCCGTGATGATCCGCTCGCTCAGCGGGAATCGCTCCGTTGTCCCCGCTGAGCCGGCGGCGGACAGGGCAGTCTCTGCACACTGTGCAGGGACCGCCCTGTCAGCTCTCTGCTCTCCTCTTTGGGGATCGGATGAGCATGGTATAGTATTTTCCTCCGTCTGCAGAATAGGACAATCGCGGAGGCGGACAATAGCGGGTGTCTGCGGATGTTCTGCAGTGTCTTCATCCAGCCGATTTTTCAATCGGCTCACGGGTGCTGCCGTTGCCATTTGTTGTAAGTGAAACCGACGGATGCATGAAGCATAGTGCGCTTTGTGAATTGCCCAGCTGTGGGGGAAGGAGGAGGGGGGCCGAACTTCTGAGTGATTTTGCAATGGCAAAATTAAAACCATGTACCCGCTCCCCTCTTCCCCCGAATGGTGCCAAATGTGGCAGCGGAGGAGGAGGCGGCAAACAAGCAGGTGGAGGGCCGCTTTAAAGTCTGGGGAAAAAATAGACAGATTGCGACAAAGAAGCTGGTGACAAACCAGGCTCTTATATTTCGAATTTGCAAAGAACATTTTTTTTGTTTACTTTAGAACCAGGTTTTTAGTAGTTGACTTAATAAACCACTATATGGGTCAAACATTTTGATCATGTTTAAGCCCAATATGTGTTTTTTCAAATACATCAACATGATTTACACAATAACTGCTTTGCTTATAGTCTGAGTAGCCTATTGTCTGCTAGCTCAGCAAAACTTAAAACCATAACATATTACAAAATATCAACAGCATGTAAGTCAACAGTGTGTGGTTCTAATCACGATTTGTTTACTTGCGTCTAGTGTTCAAACATATGTGGCAGCGATCCCACTGCTATTCTACAATCAATGTACAGTAAACTGCTTGCATGCTTTACCTCATGATCTGTGTTTTTGTTTGCTTGCTGGAAAAAATTAGACGGCATAAGAATTTTTCCTTAGGGTTAATGTTATTTTCTGACACATATGTGTTACTCTGGTCTGAATGAACAAATTTAAATGAGGTGCACCTTCTTTATGGTATCTTTGTTTGTATGATTACAATTGTTGGTAGCCACAAAGTTCCCAAGTTTGTCTATCATTTTTAAATGGAGAAAAATCTGTAACATAGAGAAATATACTTTTATATACTGACACAAGAATGATTTGTGTTGAAGCCCAGGCCCAGCATGTCAGGTCACCTGTGACCAGGTGACAGATGCACTCCATAGGAGATGGAAGTGCACCGCTAGGTAGTGGACCTTAGGACTGACTGCTGCGGATTGTACCCAGGGAGATTCAGGACACAGGTCTACAGGATCACTAACACAGATCCCAATGGGAGCTGGAGCATAGATTCCCCAGGGCGCTGAGTCTAAGAGCCAGCAGGTGTTCACCAGAGCCTCCAATGGTGAGGATGGACTTCGCTGCAGTCTGGCTCCAGGTCGTGGCCCCTAGGGTCTCACAGCTCACACTCACAGTAGACTGCAGGAAAAGGAAGCAGCAGGCTGGAACAACAAGGATAGTAAGGTATAACCAGGAAGTAATGGAGAAGTTGTTTTATACAGCCAGCAGGACACTGAGGTTTGCTCACTGAAGAACCTTCATATATGATAACCTATCAGAGAGCTTTGCATAACTCCGGAAATTAACTGTGATTGGACGGCCACCCTGCCTATCTGCTTCGTGTCGACTGAGAGGAAAGCAGGACGATCGGCTGGTTATGGAATCCTTCGGCCTGTGTCGGTAATCTTTGGAAGATCCGAACGTACTCACGCCCTCAGCGGTGTGTGAGAACGGAGTACGCATCTGTGATCCCTGCAGAGAGTTTTGTCTGCCAGCGCAAACGACCCCGTTGGTCCGAAGTCCATCCATTGTGGTAAGAGTCCAACTTTTTTCCGATCTGGAAGTGATACTGGCAAAACCAGGAGTCTTTCATCAAACCTTAGGGAAGGACTGATTTCCCTGTTCTCTGTTACTTGGGGACTTTAGTTATATCCAGGATTTTTTTTCATATAAGGACTTTTTTTGATTGAATCTTCTTACATGGTGTATTTTTTTGATTCATGTTTTATATATAATCTATATTGGATTTCATTACATTTACACTATAGATTTCACGTATACTCAGCGCAACTTTATATATAATTTTTTCTGCTTTAATCCATAATTGATATTTGATGGTTTTTAGTTGCAGCTTTTAGGTTTTGCCCCAAGCGTGATATATTTTTTTTTTTTTGTATATAATAAGGGGATAAGGCAGAGGTCAGGGCAACTAGCAGACAGGAACAACAGAGTACACGCCAAAGGTTAAGGGTCACAGGCAGACAGGGATGGTCAGGGACATGCCAAAAGGTCAAGGTCACAAGCAGACAGGAATCGTTGAGAACACGCCAAGGTTGGTAACAGAGACAAACATAGAGCACATGGCAAGCAGGAAACAGGAAGCCAAACACACAATGGATACACAATGGTTGATCAGCACCGCTGGCTTGCAGTGCACAGGTTAATATAGGGTTCCCTGATAGGGCCTGGGGTGGAGCCATGCTTAGAGAAGAGGTTATAAAAACCACCAGGTGGAAGTGGCTGGCCTCTTAGTCTGAACACATGAGGAGAGGTAAGGAAACAGAGGAAGATTACTGCATAACCATGACACAGCAAAAGCTGTTAATTTTGTTTTAGGTAGAGCAGGAGAGGGTTAGAGCCTCTGTGAAGTATTTTTCTCAATTGTTCATTAACCACTTGACCTTCAGAAAGGTTTTACCCCTTCATGACCAGACCATTTTTTGCTATTAATCACTTCGCTACTTTAACTGGTAATTGTGTGGTCATGCAACAAACTAAATTTATAGGGCCGAAACAACTAATCGATTATGAAAATAGTTGTCAACTAGTTTCATAATTGATTAATCGGTCAGCCAGTTAGTTGGACTGCATACAGAATTATTTGTTTACATATCCGGAAATACAGTGCATAACACATACAGCTGCAGCTTTGCGGGCGCTTTTAACTCTTTTTTGCCCGCTAGCAGGGGTTAAAAGCACCCCGCTGGCGGCCGAAAAGCAACTCAGTGTGAAAGTGCCCTAAATGTAATTGTTATGTCTTATATTACCTCCAACCTGTCAGCCTCTACCTTCTCTGGGTTCAGATGCTGATCTTCCCTGCACAGTCTTTAAAGTATTTTATTTTTAAACAACAAACATGTTATACTTACCTGCTCTGTGTAATGGTTTTGCACAGAGCAGCCCTGATTCTCCTGTTCTGGGCTCCCCATCCGACTCTTCTGGCTCCTCCTGCCTTCAGAGTACCCCAATAGCAAGCTGCAAAGTATAGGGGCACTCTATATTACAGAGTGCCCCTATAAGGTAAAAGAAAAAACTGCCTTTATTACCCGAGTGCTTTCACACTGGAGCGGGGGGCACTTTGCCGGCACTGCCCATTGATTTTAGTGAGCAGGGGCGCTTTAGGGGCAGTGTATACACCGCTCCTAAAGAGCCTCAAAGATGCTGCTTGCAGGACTTTTTTTAGCGTCCAGCCAGCTCCCCACTCCAGTGTGAAAGCACTCGGGTGACAGGAGAGGAGCTTTGCAGGTGCTATTTTTAGCGCTATATCCACTGTAAAGCGCCTCAGTGTGAAAGTAGCCTTAAAGTAAACTCTTACCAGTATTGTGCATTATATTTAAAATGATCATATCCATGAAAAAAAAAGTCTCAGCTTTTAATCCTACTTTTAATATAAAAGATTTATATCTCCCTCCCACCCTCATAAAGCTTCATGTCTGACTCCCAGTTAAAATGCCCATACATCCTACATCTGGGTTGTGTGTGTGTGTGTGTGTGTGTATATATATATATATATATATATATATATATATATTATTACTTACACTGTTTCACAGTATAAATGGACCCTTTATAGTAGCGGTTATCTACTATTTTTGTACTATAAAAGGCTAATTTGAGTTTTTTTTAACCCCATGATGACAGATGATACAAAAATAAAGCATGCTGCTGCTACTAAATGTCTTGGGCCTATGCGGTTTTTGGTGCTTTTTTCAGAAATACACCATTATTCTCAGAGTGGATTCAAGATTTTGCTCCCTAACCATATAATTTTTTTTTAAAACTTTACATATTAATTATATTATACACCACACTTTTTTAAGGTTATTATCCGATTAATCAAAACAATAATCGGCCAACTAATCGATTATGAAAATAATCATTAGTTGCAGCCCTTTAAATTTATATAATTTTTTTTCACACAAATAGAGCTTTTTTGGTGGTATGTAATCACCACTGGATCCTTTTTTTTGTACGATATAAACAAAATATATATATATATATATATATATATATATATATATATATATATATATATATATATATATATATATATATATATATATATAATATATATATTTTTTTTTTTATTCTCTGCTACAAAACATATCCAATAAAAACATTTAAAAAATGAAATGCCTTCACAGGTTGTGGCCAAAATGTATTCTGTTATATTGACATTTTTGATCAAAAAAAAAAAATCACAATAAGTGTATATTGATTGGTTTGCGTGGAAGTTATAGAGTCTACAAACTAAGGGATATACAGTTGTGCTCATAAGTTTACACACCCTGGCAGAATTTATGATTTCCTGGCCATTTTTCAGAGAATATGAATAACACAAAAACATTTATTTCACTCATGGTTAGTGTTTGGCTGAAGCCATTTATTATCAATCCACTGTGTTTACTCTTGTAAAATCATAATGGCAACAGAAACTACCCAAATGACCATGATCAAAAGTTTACTTACCCTGGTGATTTTGGCCTGATAACATGCACACAAGTTGACACAAAGGGGTTTGAATGGCCATTAAAGTTAACCATCCTCACCTGTTTGCTTGTAATTAGTGTGTGTATAAAAGGTCAATGCGTTTCTGGACTCCTGACAGACCCTTGCATCTCTCATCTAGTGCTACACTGAGGTTTCTAGAGTCTGAGTCATGGGGAAAGCAAAAGAATTGTCAAAGGATCTGTGAGAAAAGGTATCTGACCTGTATAAAACAGGAAAGGAATATAAAAAGATATCCAAGGAATTGAGACTGCCAATCAGTAGTGTTCAAACTCTAATCAAGAAGTGGAAAATGAGGGGTTCTGTTGAAACCAAACCACATTCAGGTAGACCAACTAAAATTTCAGCCACAACTGCCAGGAAAATTGTTCGGGATGCAGAGAAAATCCCACAAATAACTTTAGGTAAAATACAGGACTCTCTGAAAATGTTGTGTGGCTGTTTCAAGATGCACAATAAGGAGGCACTTGAAGAAAGATGGGCTGCATGGTCGAGTCGCCAGTAAAAAGGCATTACTATGCAAATGCCACAAAGTATCCCACATACAATACGCCAAACAGCACAGAGACAGGCCTCAAACCTTTTGCCACAAAGTCATTTGGAGTGATGAGACCAAAATGTAGCTTTTTGACCACAACCATAAACTCTACATTTGAAGAGGAGTCAACAAGGCCTATGATGAAAGGTACGGAGGTGGATCGC
The DNA here is from genome assembly GCF_037356315.1 of Lithobates pipiens. Taxonomy (NCBI): domain Eukaryota; kingdom Metazoa; phylum Chordata; class Amphibia; order Anura; family Ranidae; genus Lithobates; species Lithobates pipiens. The sequence goes on along the minus strand of NW_027507790.1, from coordinate 164,351,871 downwards.
TGATGTTTTTGGGATGTGTGAGCTACAAAGGCACAGGAAATTTGGTCAAAATTGTTGGCAAGATGAATGCAGTATGTTATCAAAAAATACTGAAGGAACATTTCCATTCATCAGCCAGGAAGCTGCGCCTGGGACGTACTTGGACATTACAACATGACAATAATCCAAAAAACAGGGCCAAGTTGACCTGTCATTGGCTACAGCAGAGTAAAAGGAAGGTTTATGGAGTGGCCATCCCAATCTCCTGACCTCAATATCATTGAGCCTCTCTGGGGAGATCTCAAACATGCAGCTCATGCAAGAAAGCTCAAGAATTTACCGGAACTGGAGGCTTTTCATCAAGAGGAATGGGAAGTTTTACCATCTGAGAAGATAAAGTGCCTCATCAACAAATACCACAAAATACTTCAAGCTGTCATTGATGTTAAAGGGAGCAATACACGGTATTAAGAACTGGGGTATGTAAACTTTTGATCAGGGTCAGAGTAAACACAGTTGTTTGATAATAAATGTCTTCAACCAAACACTAACCATGAGTGAAAGAAAAGTTTTTGTGTTACTCATATTCTATAAAACATGGCCAAGAAATCATAAATTCTGCCAGCGTATGTAAACTTATGAGCACAATTGTATACTAGATTTTGAATTTTTTTTTTTTTACTACTAATGGCGGTGACAGAAATTTATAATGGCACTGCAATAGTGTGGCGGCCAATCTGACACTAACTGCTGGGAGAACTTGACTATCTGCCGCTGATATCACCAGAGAAATTAATACAGTGATCAGTGCTAATAATATACACTGTCACTGTATTAATGACATTAATTATGGCTGGGACTTACTGACAGACTCCCACTGTATACAATCACAGCGGAAGTGGGTGGGTGCACGTACATGCCCTAAACCCAGAAACAGGCAGCGACCTCCAGGTACATCGCTTTGCCTGTGCGGGCAACCCATCTGAAATACATTACATGCAAGTGGTTCACAAGTGGTTAAGGGACACAGGGTTAGAAGGAATTTTGAGGTGTATGGATTATACAACTGTTTACAGGAGAATTGGACAAAACAAAAAAGTTGTTGGTCAGCCAGGTATAACCCTTCCCACTCTCATCATGCTTCCATTTTCTGCTAGGATCCTGGGGTAATGAACGGACATCTTTTCTCCTCAAAGAAAAGCAAACCCATTTTGCTTGACATTTTTCTCCAGGTATTTTGTCTTCAAGCAAGAGTGTGGCCTTTGCGCACTGAGCTCAGCTTGTGGCGCTCTTCAGATACCTGAAGTTCTGTTAGCTGCAGAGTAATTGACAGGTCTGGTTTGTAAGTACACCAGTTCCCAGTTCACAGCTCCCCTGGTTAAGTGTGCATACACAGAGTGGGGCCCACATGTCAAATCTCTAGTAAATTACACATCCAGCATGCACTAGGATGTTCATTTCTATTTGGATATTTCATTTTGTGGGCAGTTTTATGGAGGGTCTGATGTCCAGTGGCAGGAGATAGGCAGGCATGTAGAAAGACAAGCAGGAGGTTGCAAAGGAATGTTGAGAGTACCACTCACTGTTCCCTGAAATGCTGACATGATGACGTCGGTGTATTTCCAGAGAAAACTATACAGAGTCCATGAGGGGAACAGCCGCCCTGCTAAGGAGAGAATAAACATTACAGCCTGGTCCTCTAGACAGGAACTTACAATCCTACAGACTGTAAAAGACAGATTTGACAGAAGTTTCATGTAAAATGCTGCTTATTGGAGATAAATGCAGCTAATGTTTGTACTAGATATCAATGTTCCTAACTGACCATTAACCGCTTCAACCCCGGAAGATTTTACCCCCTTCCGGACCAGAGCACTTTTTGTGATTCGGCACTGCGTTGCTTTAACTGACAATTGTGCGGTCCTGCGACTTTGCACCCAAACAATATTGATGTCCTTTTTTTTCCCCACAAATAGAGCTTTCTTTTGGTGGTATTTGATCACCTCTGCATTTTTTGTTTTTTTGCGCTATAAACAAAAAAAGAGCGACGATTTTGAAAATAACTCAATATTTTTTACTTTTTGCTATAATAAAAATCCCCCAAAAATATATATAAAAAAAATTTCCTCAATTTAGGTGATATGTATTCTTCTATACATTTTTGATAAAAAAAAAAAAAATCGCAATAAGAGCATATTGATTGGTTTGCGCAAAAGTTATAGTGTCAACAAAATAGGGGATAGTTTTATGGCATTTTATTATTATTTTTTTACTGGTAATGGGGGCGCTGCGATTTTTATCAGGACTGCGACATTATGGCGGACACCTTGGACAATTTTGACACATTTTTGGGACCATTGCCATTTATACAGCGATCAGTGCTATAAAAATCCATTGATTACTGTAAAAATGTCACTGGCAATGAAGGAGTTAACACTAGGGGTGATCAAGAGGTTAATTGTGTTCCTTACTGTGGTCTTTTGACTAAAATGCCATTTTAGTTTTAGTTGTATTTTAGTCATCTAAACTGTTTTAGTTTTAGTTGTATTTTAGTATATAAATAGTAAATAGTATTAATTTAGTCGACTAAAATATTTTAGTCTACGAAATTAATACTGGCCACTACACTGATTCTCTGCTTGTAAGCTCTAACGAGTAGGGCCCTCTGATTCCCTTTGTCTTAAATTGTATTGTAATGTCTACCCCAACGCTGTAAAGCGCTGCGTAAACTGTCTGCGCTATATAAATCCTGTATTATAATAATAATAATAATATACATGGATTCAGGCAGGTGTGGAATATGGCCAGGCTGGACCAATGTAGCTATGCAAAAAAAAAACATAACTGCACAAACGCTTGCTGACCAGCCCATAGAAAGAATATGTCATTACCTTGATGTTTAATACCAGTGATATGGCAGCAGCTAGCTAGCTAACTGCCATAACCCTCTATAATTGTTTGCTGTGGGCAAATTCACCTGGATAAAAGTGGTCCCTCGGGCACATTCGCCAAGGAAGACCTCCTCCATAGCTCTAAACAGATAACCTGTAAAAAATGTTTAAAGCGTCACATATGGCGATTTTTTGATATAGTAGTTTGTCGCTATTCTGTGAGCATGCACAATTTTAAAGCTAATGATACGTTAGATAACTATTTACTTGGCCTAACGTAATCTTGCACATTATACAAAAAAATGGGGTAACTATTCATTTATTATTATTTTTAATTCATTAAAGTGTATTTTTTTTAAAAATTGTGTTTGAAAGACCGCTGCGCAAACACATTGTGATATAAAATATTGCAACGAGTTTATTCTCGAGGGTTTCTGCTAAAAAAAATATATATATATTGTGGGGTTCTGAGTAATTTTTTTGTAAAATGAGACTTTACAATCACTTTAACTGCTGATTTGCAGCAGCTAAAGGAATTAATAGAAATTGTGAATGGAATTGATTGTATGACCATTCCTCAACATACTTCTCATAATTAAAAAAAATAAATAAGAAAAAATAAAAAGAAATCTATTAATAAACTTAGATCCATTCAAACAAGCCATTATGCTTTCTTCACTACATCATGTTCACTTTTTCTTTGCTTCTCTCAAGAGCTTTCTGCACTTCTTCAAACCAAAATCCTGAGAGAAAAAAAGAGACAGAATACACTACAGGAAATGAAAAGGCAGATAAGTGAGCAAGGAGGTGGCCACTATTCTGTAGCATATGCACTGAATCAAATCCTTTCATCTTACTGTACACTTTAGTCACTAATGTGGATGATTTTTAATCATTTTGAGATATAGTCCAGACATTTACATAAGAAGGGTATATGTGAGGTCTGTTTTAGACGTGGTTATTTGAAAGCAGAAGTTTCTTTTTGCAGATCTGACATGTATGTCAAAAGACTTCAGCAACTTTTTTTTGCTCTGGTTCTTGGTTCATTTGAGCACTTATCAAGGCACCCAAGAAATCAATGTGTCTGCTCTAAGAATGCCCTTATCTAAAAGGAAGGGAGATTAAACAGGACAAGTTGACAGTTAATGAGTGGGGGAGATGCTTGTGAACTTGAAAGATTGTCTATTTTCAAAGTTAACTCCTTCTGCGGAAGGCATAGTTAAATCATGTGCAACATGGGCTTCCCTTCTGAGTGGTCTATCCATTTTCCAGAAGCCCACCCTTTCACTTTCACACAAGTTCTTTCTCATAAATGCGCACAAATGTCTCTACAAAGGCCTTCTCTTAGAAATTTACCAGGCATTCCAAGAGTATAATATATATGGTGTTGTATGTAAAAATTACACTTTTTCAGCTATTTTTTATTAAAACATGTATACAAGTGTACCATTAACATGCCATTATAATCATTGAACATAAAATAGAAGAATTTGCGTGTGTGTAGACGTTGTAGACGATAGGTGCATATACCTTTACAGTCAGTCTGCAGTAAAGAAATTGGTAAAGAATCTCAAGTTAATTAATCACATATAGCATAGAATTGTCCATGAAATATATTTTTTGACATTACATTTTAACAGATTTTTATCATATTCAGATGTCTGGTACAGAGATGCATTACAAATAATGTTATGAAGTAACAAAAGTTGTACTTCCTTACAACAAAACTGATAAGAATGAAGCAAAACAAGACTCCACCCCTTCAACAGTGCGGAAAATAATAATTTGATCCCCTGCAGATGTTATACGTTTGCTCACTTACCATAGGTGTATTATAAAAGATAGAGACAGAATACCAACCAAAAATCCAGAAGAAACACATGATACAATAGTTATAAATTGAGTTGCAGTTCAGTGAGTAAAATACGTTTTTGATCCCCAAGCAAAACATGACTTAGTGCTTGGTGGAGAAACCCCTGTTCTCAAGCACAGATGTTTCTTGTAGTTGGTTACCAGTTTTGCACACATCTCAGGAGGGATTTTTGGTCCACTCTTTTTTACAGATCTACAGCCTCAAAGCATAATGTTTCTACCTCTGTGCTTGACTGTAGGGATGGTGTTCCTAGGGTCACAGTCAGCATTGTTCTTCCTCCAAACAAGGTGATTCAAGTTAATGGCAAAGAGCTCAATTTTGGTCTCATCTGACCACAGCACTTTCTCCCAATCCTTCTCTGAATCATTTAGATGTTCATTGGCAAACTTCAGACGGGCCTGTACATGTGGCCTTCTTGAGGAGGGGGACCTTGCAGGTGCTGCAGAATTTCAATCCATTGCGGCATATTCTGTTACCAATGGTTTGTTTTGGGGACTGTGGTCCCAACTGCCTTGAGATCATTCACAAGCTCCTCCTGTGTAGTTCTGGGCTGATCCTTCACTTTTCTCATGATCATCCTTCCTCTATGAGGCATAATCTTGCATGGAGCGCCAGACCGAGGGCGATTGATGTTTATTTTTTATTTCTTCCATTTGCGAATAATCGCTCCAATATTTGTCTCCTTCTCGCCAAGCTTCTTGCTGATGCACTTGTAGCCAATTTCAGCCTTGTGCAGGTCTACAATCTTGTCCCTGACATCCTTTGATAGCTCTTTGGTCTTGCCAATGATGGTGACGTTTGACTGGAAGAAAGATTCTGTGGAACGGTGTCTTTTATACATATGACAAGTTGTCGGGGGAGCACTTTCCTAAATTGACAGGATTAAAATTAAAAATTAAATTGACATTTTTCAGTGTACTGCTTAAGCACAATAACATGTCTAAATTATCCCAATAATGTAGAAAATGACTAAGTTTCCATCATCATTAATTTAACAACTAGCTAAGCCCGCATAGCTCATTTTCAGCACTGCTTTTGTTATGTTACAGTTGCAGTGCAGGACATTAAAAGGGTTTTATCACTTTTAGTGCAAGTGATTGAGGAGAAGTTTCTACCTCCTGCATCACCAAACTATTTAAGGGTACATTGGACCCCTTTACCTGCTCACCCTGATGCTAGTTGCTACCAATAGTTTACACAAAATGAAAAACACAATATCACCCCCAATTCACTGTTTTATTGATGTATTTATTACCATTTACAAAAAAAAAATAGCTCTGTATAATCGTCTTCCTTCAATGCTCTGCATCTAGGATTTCATTTAGATGGAGTAAAACTCCTTCATGTATTTATTTAGGGCTTTACAGCCTCAGTGTGAATGTATGTCACGGGGGTTCATTACAGTAGTATATATGTTTTTGGAAGATTTCCACAATGCAGGTTTCACACTGTTAATCTTAAAGTCATCCATGTCAGTCCCCTTGCTATCCTATTTAGCAAAAATGTGCATAGAGCCTGTTGTATGTATTTTAGGCTCTAAATTGAGCCCCTCTTATGTCACAAATTTCTAGCAATGCCTATATAGCAGCTGTGAAAAATCAGTTTTGAATATTCGTACACAGTCTAAATACAATAACATCATCTTTTCTTTCCCAATTGTCTGATGTCTTTCTTTTTTTTTTTTTTTTCATAAAATGTTTATTTATTTTCAAAGAAAAAGGTATAACAAGCATGACTTGATGTACTAAGTAAGAAAAGTACAAGTCGGTATCACAGACAATAACAATGGCATAAATAAAACAGGTGAACAGTCAAACAGGGCATGGTTTCATAGTGGGGAGCGAAGGTGAGTCCTTCCCAGCATCTCCTATTCAAACTTAACATAGTGTCATATCCCTTACGTCTCTACTCCTTTCCTTTTCCTCTCCACGATTGCAAGCATAATAAGTGTTAAGGGGCATCAGGTCAGTAACATTATTGCTCGACCCGGGGATGTTCAGTCTCCCATGTCATTCGGTCCGTTACCCCCAGTCATAATGGAGGGAAGTGGTGAGAAGGTGGTAAAACTTCAGCCAGAAGAGAGGCGAAGGGGGCCGGGGAGGGGTTCACTTAGTCAGTGGGAAGTCGTCGACCGTTCTCAGGGATGGGTGTCTGCGTCAAAGGTCTAATCCCCGTACAGGGCGGTAGCAAAGTCCAAAGAAAGAAGGAAAGAACAGGTATGAAAGGGAGAACAACAGAGGAGGGGATGGGGGGGGTGGGTAGTGGGAGCCCCGGTTGGGGAGGGGGTATTCTCTCCGGGCTCCCCCCTTTGTCCATGTGCAGAATGAGGGGCGAGAACGATAAAGCGATCTAGCCTATACATCCTGGGACCGCACGATCGGTGTGAGTCGAGGCAGGTGGGGTTACCCAGTTCAGACATGCGATCACCCATCAAGTGAAGGACTAGTCGGGTTAGCTCCGGAGTTCAAGGGGTGACAGCTTTGAAAAGTTATCCATTTATCCCAGATCTGGGCGAATTTGTGCGGTGAGTCTTTGGCAATGTAAATGAGTTCCTCCATCTCAGCTATCTTAGCTACCCTTTTTAACCAGTCAGAGGTGGAGGGGACAGTGGGAGATCCCCAATGGATAGGGATGCAAAGCTTGGCAGCGTTAAGTAAATGCAAGCCTAGTGAGTGCATATAGGAGCGGTTTGGGATTGAAGTGTGGTGCAGGAGCATGCGGGCTGCTGTAAAATCAATAGGGCTGTCAGTGATGGAGCTGGCTATGCTATTCACCTGGGTCCAGAAATTCTGGATACGGGGACACGACCACCATATGTGTAGTAGGGAGCCATCATTACCGAAGCACCTCCAGCATTTGTTAGGGATCTCTGGGTTAAACTTGTTGATTAAAGCCGGTGTTCGATACCATCTAGAAATAAGTTTAAAATTGTTCTCTTGGGTATGTACGTTCAGGGAACCTTTGTGCGTGATGATATAGATTTTTTCCCATTCTTCTTCCGAGATCTCCATATGCAGATCTTTTTCCCATGCTAAGCATGCTTTCCAATGTTTTGAAGATTTGGGCTGAGAGAGGAGTGAGTGGACCTCTGAAATTAGGTGGCGCTTAGGCGAGGCTTGAGAACAGAGAGTCTCAAAAGGTGTCAGCTGCCTAGAGAGTTCAGCCTCTCTTTAAACCTTTTTAAGAAAATGGCGTATTTGAAAGTAAGACCATTTGGGTACGGGGGGAATATCCCTATCTGTCGGAAGTGTAGAGTAATCCAGGATCTCCCCATTTTTATAAAACTGGTGCGCAAACATTTCTGCATGTGGCCAGTTATTTTTAAGGAAGGTTACAGACATGCCCGGGGGAAACGCGGGGTTAAGCCTAATAGGCGTGAGGGGCCCCGGATTGGATGAGACATTACATTTTTTGCATGCTTCTTTAAAGTTAATCAGGGTAGCGTGCACAAGGGGATGGTCTTTTAGGGCCCTAGGTACAGAGGAAGGGGGGATCCAGGGCGTGTGCTTGACGGGAATGTTCGAGAAAGCGTTTTCTATGGAGACCCAGTCCTTATCTGACCCATGGGCTGACCAGTCAAAGATTCTGACCATTTGGCAGGAGAGGGAATACAATTTGAGATCCGTAAGACCTATACCTCCTGCGGTTTTAGGGCTCGTAAGTTGATTATAGCTGATTCTTGGGCGTTTATGCTTCCATAAAAATTGTGTGAACGCGCGTTTGAAGAGCATGAAAAAGGAGGCAGGGAGTTGAATGGGAATCGTCTGTAGAAGATATAGGACTCTGGGGAGCACGTTCATCTTGAGAATGGCTGCTCTGCCAAACCAAGAGAAGTGGGGTTTGTCCCACCGTCGTAGGTCTTCAGTAATGGAGCGTGACATCGGGAGGAGGTTTTTGGAGTATAAGTTGGACAAATACTTGGGGAGTTGAATTCCTAAATATGTGATAGCGTCCTGTTTCCAGGAGAAGGGGAACGTTGTTTGGCATTGGGATACTAGTTCGTTAGGTAAAGTGATGTTTAAAGCGTTGGACTTTGAAAAATTGATTTTCAAGTTGGATAGTTTGCCAAAGGTTTCAAAGTCCTTGAGCAGATTAGGGATAGACGTTAGCGGCTCGCTGAGGAACAGAAGGATGTCATCCGCGAATGCCGCTAACTTATGGGTGTGTCCTGCTACCTGAATTCCCCTAATGTCTTCATTAGATTGTAAGCGTCGAAGGAGAGGTTCAAGCGTCAAGATAAATAGAATAGGGGACAGAGGGCATCCCTGTCTCGTTCCATTTCGGATAGTGAAGGCATTTGACAGGTGGCCATTAACCCTTATGCATGCAGTGGGGGTGGCATAAAGGGACAGGATCAAAGTCATCAGTCTGTTGGGTAGACCTAAGTGTCGGCGTACCGAAGCTAGGTAGTCCCAGGCCAGCCTGTCAAATGCCTTCTCCGCATCCAGTGACAGGAAAAAACCTTTTTCATTGCGGGACGTAAGCCAGTGGTGTAGATTAATGGCCTTGGTAGTGTTGTCCCTGGCTTCCCTGCCAGGGACAAAGCCCACCTGATATTTGCCAATAAGAGAGGGGAGGAGCGGGAGTAGGCGGTTGGCTAGTATTTTGGCAAGGAGCTTGACGTCTGAATTGAGTAGAGAAATGGGTCTATAACTGGTGACTGAGGAAGTGTCCTTCCCTGGTTTGGGGATGACCGTGATGTGTGCTTCTAGAAGCCGATGGAACTGGATTTCTGAGTTACTAAGGGAGTTAAAGGCCCGCAGAAAGGGTGTAGTGAGGATCTCAGTAAAAGCTTTGTAATAGGGGGCAGACAGGCCATCCGGCCCCGGGCTTTTGCCAGGTTTTAATTGCTTGATGGCCTGCCTGAGCTCCAAATCTGAGATGGGATTATTCAACCTAGAGGCCAGTTCACTGGAAATTTTTCCAGGGCCGAAGGTGTAATCGTTGGGTTGTGTAGGTTGTAAAGGCTCTTGTAATAAGTTTCGAATTGAGACGCTATATCCTCCGATGATGTGTGTGCAATGCCCCCTGGATCCTTTATGGTGTGAACAGTAGTGGATATGCGCTTAGTGCGAATGGCTTGGGCCAGGACTCTGCCATTTTTATTGCCCTGTTCATAGAACAGTTTCTGGTTAAGAATAAACTTACGGTGAGTGTTACGGTTCAACGCTTCCTGTAAGAGCTTTCTCGTGTCAGTCAAGTCTTGAAGTGTGGCCTGAGCTAACGAGTGTTTGTGGGCTCGTTCGAGCTGTTGGATTTTGTGGACTAATTCAGAGATACAGGCTTGGTTTGCTTTTTTCCACAATGCGGCAAGTTCTATAAACTTCCCTCTTACGGTGCACTTATGGGCTTCCCAGATCGTTATAGCGGAGATCCCGGGGGTTATATTTTCTTGGAAATAGTGAGTTAGGCTGGAGGTGATAGCATTTAGATCTGTCTCAGAGGAAAGGAGAGAGGCGTCCAAGCGCCAGATTTTCGTGGCTCTATTTTGAATCGGGAATGTAAGGAGCATGGAGATCGGGTGGTGGTCTGCAAAAAGGAGTGGTTCAATCCCTGCCGATTGGAGCAGAGGGAGGTCTCTTTGGGAAATGAATAGGTAATCTAACCTGGAGTACCGATTGTGTGGCGTGGAAAAAAAGGTGTAATCTTTTGTGGTGGGGTGTAGAGTGCGCCAGGCATCGTGTAATGTGAGAGCTTATAATAAGGTCCTGATCTGCCGTAGAGAACTGTATGGGAGGGAGGACGTACCCGACGAGGAATCTAGGAGGGGTTGGAGTACAACATTAAAGTCACCGCCCAGAATTGTCAATCCCACGTGGAAGTTCGTGAGAAGATCCACAACCGTTCGGAAAAAACTCACCTGCGCCGTATTAGGGCTGTATATGCTCGCTAATGTAACTGGTCTGTTAAATAGGGTTCCCTTCAAGAAGACGTATCTGCCATCTGGGTCTATGATTGAATCTTCCAACTGCCATGGGATATTCTTAGCGATGAGGATTGAGACACCCTTAGTTTTTGCAGAGGGGTTTGTAGAGTGGTAAGCTGTGGGAAATTTTCGGCTGAGAAAATTAGGGACTTGTCCAGTACGGAAGTGTGTTTCCTGTAGGAATGCTACATCTACTTTCTGTTTGGATAAAAGGTTTAGGACCTGGCTACGTTTTTCGGGGATGTTGAGGCCCTTCACATTTTGAGACCAAATTTTTAGAGTGGAGGGGCCCGGGGTAGGAGTCGGGTTAGACATGGTTGCGTAAAGTAAAGTGGGCGAAATCGTGTGTAAAGGTGTGGCTGAGCCCTGTGATCAGCGGTTCGAGCTCCCCAAAATCAAGCGGGGTGATGTGCGAATAGTTAGGTGTAAGCCCCGCGCTAGCAAGGAGATCCTCCCCTTGAGGGGTGGCGTGCGATTTGGGGGAGGCCGGAGAGAAATACGTGGGGGGGAAAGAGCAAAGGGTGTACAAGAAAGAGAGCGGGAAGGGGGGTAAAGGGAAAGATAAAGGTAGGAAAAGTAGGAGAGAAAGAAGGAGAAAAAGGGAACAACGAAGAAAGAGAGCCGGAGGGTTGTGTAGCACAGCTACCTTACCCTGACCTAGTGTGGTAAGTCCGGAATGGGTCAACAGTCGGGGAGTCCGTCCGTTGTGCGAGTGCGTGGAAGGTCGTCCGGGTCGTATTCCTGTCAGGTTCAGTCCAGCGGGAGTCCTTGGGAGGCGTCTGTGGGTTTAGCAGGAGCCTGCTATACTAAGCAAGAAGGGGGTAGATGATAGGTTATAACACCATGACTACGTAGCCTGTGATAAACATAACAGTGAAACAGCAACAAAAGGAAAATAAAATAAAACAGCACAAGGGGGGTCCAATAACAGTATGGCTCCTTGGAACAGTGCCTCATATAGAGAAATAGAGCCGTGAGGGATATGCGAAATGCAATAGCTAACCTGCATCGATCAATCCCCCTCATTCCTGATATCTCTGTGGGCTATCTTATACGTAACCTGACACATAACTTTCCATCCCCCCATCCCCCCCCCCCGCCACCCCCCCCCACCCTCCACATAGTCATTATGGCAGTTTATAGCAGGTATTGGGGACCCCACTGCCTATCCCATGCAAGAAATAATGTTACGTGATATCAAATCGCAGGCGGACTCGCAAGAGATGTCCTCTTCAAGTTGGCGGGAGGTAGCGGCATGGTCTTGCGAATGGTCCCGCTGTGGGAGCGGGAGAGAGAGGGAGCATAAAAATTAAAAATAAAATAATGGGGGGATGTGGGGGAAGAGGGGGAGCGTAGCAAAAACGGGGGATTCCTCGCCCCCCCCCCCCCTAGGATAATAAAGACAGTACATGTAAGTAAAGAGAAAAATCCCTTAGTGAAATAAATCCAGCCTTAACTTATGCGGACGTGAGCGTTCAGCATACTCAGCAACCGGAGTAATTTGCTCATCAACTGTTAACTGATCATGGCAACAGATCCGGCTAAGTAAGAACGGGCAAGTAGCTGAAGTCCTGTGGAATACATGGGTTCAAGGGGGGGGGGAGGGACACCCCACTGAGCAAGGCAAAAATAGAAACAAAAACAAAAATGGGGGCATACGATTGAATAAACCAGTGTCAGTATATCCCCAGCCCTCCAGTTCGGGAGGGGGGGAGGGAAGATCCACTAATAAGCGTCGGGACCGAGTGAGAAACTCAAGCAGGGTAAACAAAGGTGCATGAACCTGTAAACTGGAAGTATGAAACGTGGCGATGAGTTAAGGGCCATCTGGTCGCGCTCGCCTGTGAGCCGGTGATGAAGTAGGGCTATTGTAGGCCCTGTCTCCATGTTCCCTCTGCTGAAGCGGGTTCGGTGATGACGATCTGCGCCTTCTGATATGGAAATCATCTCTCTCAGGGATGGTGTCCATCGAGTCAGATCTGCGGAGGTGGGTGGAACGAAAAGCTTTGTACCGATCTGGCAAGTCCACTGGGGGCAACTGAAGCATATCGCAGAACCTGCCCAATTCTTTTGGTACTCTCAAAATGGCAGTGCGACCTGAAACAGTAGCTGAAAGTCCAAAAGGGAATCTCCATTTGTAGGGAATGCCTTTGCGGCGCAGAACCTCCAAAAGGGGGCGCAGATCTCTCCTGTTTTGTAGAGTCACGGGAGACAGATCTTGGAAAATCTTCACTTCTGTTCCCTGGAACAGCAGCTGCCGTCTCTCTCTGGCCCTCCTCAGAATTTCCGCTTTGGTTTTAAAGTTAACTAAGCAGCAGACAACATCTCTGGGGGGGTCTGTATCTCTGCCCCTGGATTTCAAGGCTCTGTGTAGTCGTTCAAATTCCAGGGAGGTTTCCGGGGGTCTGCCTAGGACATCATTAAAGATCTGTGTAGTGGCCTGGGTCAGATGTGCGGGTTCCAAATTCTCGGGGATGCCTCTTACCCTCAGGTTGTGACGGCGTCCCCTGTTGTCGAGGTCCTCCATGTATCTGTTGACATCTCTCAATTGCGCGTTGTAGGAAGAGGAGGTGTGCTGCAGCTGTCTAATGGCGGAGTCATGGCGGGCTGTTGCTTCCTCCACACCAGACATTCTAGTGTGCATGGCCTGGATATCCCTGCGGAGCTCCCTTATAGCTGCTGCGAGGGAATTTTTAATATCTGTGGTCACATCTCGGAGGTCCGCCACAGTAAGGGTCTGCCTGCTGTGTGGGCTTGGCGATCCTTCCGTTCGCGGGGAAAACTCCGCCGGCGTTGAACTCCTGGAGGGAGATGCGGCCTCCGGGTAGGCCCGAGATGAAGCCTCGGCCTCGCGTGAGCAGGGACGGAACAGCTCCGGTATTCCGCGCCCCGTCTGAGCTTCGGAACTCCTCGGGCAGCGCGAGCGGGACTGCGAGCGTTGTCCCCGTGACTTCCCCATTGATATGCGGCGGTGGCTCCTGTACTAAGGGCTAAAGAAAGGACTCCCGCGGATGGAGCTTCTCTAGCAAGCGGCCATTGCGTCCCGGCTCCAAGCCACGCCCCCCTGCATTTAAAAAGCCTGATGTCTTTCAATAGAAAAAAAAAATATCATTCCAGGCAACGGGCAAAGGAACGGTGAAGGAAATAACTAATGTAGCGTTTCACAGCTGCTGTTTTAGGATTGCTAAATATCTGTGACATAAAAGAGGGGATAATGAAAGAAACGTCAGCAGCCTCTATGCACAGATACGTTTGAATTGGATAGCAAGACAGATAGCCTGGTTTACGTTAAATACTTTTTATATATTTATTAGGTGCTGACTTACTGAACATGATTTCCATCTGTTTTCCATACCACTTTCATGAGACATCCAGTTTGTTGGGCCCACTGTTAAAACACCCACCTGAAAATGGTGATACTAACAGATCAGAAAGCATGTTTGTTTCAGAAAGAATGTTTGCTGGCCAGTTACTATGGGATTGGCAGCCCATCATCTTGCAATCCTGAAAACACACTACATACCTGTGCATTTTTCATGCCACAAATACCTACCTAAAGTATACTGTTGCCGCATATAAAATATGTATGCATAAATACAGAAAAATAAATCTAAAATATTAATCTAATACAAAAATTGAGTTTATAGATTTATGTTATTTTTATTTTGTATTTTATAGTTCCACCTCCTTTATCAAGACGACGATCTCTAGTGCACAGCCCTGATGATTCTCCAGATATTGCTCCAAGCAGAAAGCGTAGACAACGTGGGCAAAAAATATTGTATACAGAAGTAAAGGAAAATGTTAATCAGCCTGAAGATGTAAATCAAAGGTACAGTAATTTTACCATGATAGGTGTGTAATAGGCCAATGTTTTGATCAAAATTAACTGTATTCATGTCCTCAAAATGATGAGGTTTTTTTTGTTTTTTAAGGGTGCCATACAGTAGGTTTATATGGCTCCTGAGAATTACTGTAGCACATTTCAAGTAGACAGAACCTGTTCTTGTGCCAAAATGTCACTTCCCCACCTGTCTGCTCCCTTCTCTCCCTTTTCTGTTTTTTTTTTTTCTTCCCTTTTTCTTATATGCCCGAGTAAATAGTATATTTCTAACACCATATTTTACCTTCCATATACCTTAGTGATACCCCCCTTAAACTCTTATATTAACAAAAATTGGTTGTTGGATTCATAGACATACTGTACCTTCCAAGGGTGCTAACGTGTAGTAGGGGGGTGCTCTTTATAGCTCTGTAATTTCAAAGCCATTGTATCTAATTTTTCAGGACTTATTAATAATGGGAATAGTACCACTGGATTGGTGTAGGGCTAATGTGGTGCCTATATTTAAAAAGGGGACATAGTCTTTACCAAGCACCTATAGACCCGTTAGTTTAACTTCTATAGTCATGACGATACTGGAGAGTTTAATAAAAGACCACATAGACGAGTTCTTGCTGGAAAAAAATATTTTAAGCAACAGACAGCATGGATTCATGAAAGACAGAAGTTGTCAAACCGAATTTCTTTTTATGAGGAGGTAAGTAAAACCTTGGACAGAGGGGTGGCGGTGGACATGGTATACTTGGATTTTCCAAAAGCTTTTGACACAGTTCCCCTCACACAGCTAATGTGTAAGGTAAAGTCTACAGACTTGGAAATATCAGTTTGTAAACGGATAGAAAACTGGCTAAAAGACAGAATTCAGAGGTTAATGATTCCTACTTTGAATGGTGTAAGGTTATCAGTGGTGTACCACAAGGTTCAGTGTTGGGACCCTTACTTTTTAATATCTTTATAAATGATATTGGGTCTGGGATTAAAAGTAAAATTTCTGTCTTTGCAGATGACACTAAGCTATGCAGTGGAATAACGTCCTTACAGGATGTCTCCAATTTACAAGGCGACCTCAATGTACTGTCTAATTGGGTTACGATGTGGCAGATGAGGTTTAATGTTGATAAATGTAAAGTTATGCACTCGGGGGCTAAGAATATGCATGCATTGTACATACTAGGGGGGGTACAACTGGGGGAATCAATGGTGGAGAAGGATCTGGGGGTTTTGGTAGATCATAAGCTCAATAATAGCATGTAATGCCAAGCTGCGGTTTCCAAAGTCCTTTCTTGCATTAAGAGAGGTATGGACTCCAGAGAGATATAACTTTGCCCCTGTTCAAATCATTAGTAAGACCTCATCTGGAATATGCAGTTCCGTTTTGGGCACCAGTTCTCAAAAAGGATATTGGGGAACTGGAGAAAGTGCAGAGAAGGGCAACCAAACTGATAAAAGGCATGGAGGAGTATGAGGAAAGATTAGAGGAACTGACTGTATTCACTCTTGAGAAGAGGAGATTAAGGGGGGATATGATCACCATGTATAAATATATAAGGGGTCCATATAGTGAACTTGGTGTTGAGTTATTCTCTTTACGGTCAACACTGAGGACAAGGAGGCACTCTTTACGTCTAGAGGAAAAGAGATTTCATCTCCAAATACGGAAAGGTTTCTTCACAGTAAGAGCTGTGAAAATGTGGAATAGACTACCTCCAGAGGTGGTTTGGGCCAGCTCAGTAGATTGCTTTATGAAATGGATTCTTTCCTAAATGTACATAATATAACTGGGTACTAACATTTATAGGTAAAGTTGAAAATCTGATTGTCTCTCTAGGATCAGGTGGGAATTTTTTCCCCTGCTGTAGCAAATTAGATCCTGCTTTTCTGGGGGGGGGGGGGGGGGGGGGGTTCGCCTTCCTCTGGATCAACTGTGGGTATAGGATTGGATATATGGGATTGTATGATATTTTTTATTTTATTTTTATTTATTTTTTGATGGTTGAATTAGATGGATTTTGTCTTTTTTCAACCTGACTGACTATGTAACTATGTTATACTTTGCACCAATACAAGTATGTTAACGTTTTCAGAATGCTCGACATTAGGTGCTCTGTAACTTCAGTTGATGTGTTCTTGTGAAAACCTCTAAATACAGATTAAAAAAAGTCACCCTCATTAGCCCAATTATTTTACATAAAGAAAAACACATAATAGAAAAAAAGAGCACAAAAACAATAATTAAATACACTGACCTACCCTAAATGTACTCTCCAATAAACACACTCCTTTAGTAAATTAAAAACAGTATTTACCTAAGCAAGTTATTAATCTTAAAAATGTGATTTTACAATTAAGTGAAATTTCACCAACATCGCTCTACTCATCAATAGTTGTGAGAGTGCTAAAGGGACGTGTGGTGAGGTCAGTGGCTGATGAGGCACTGGTTAGTATCAGAGCCAGATACACACAGGTTACATATGCCACGAACGTTAGAGCAAGAGCAACAATTCTAGCACTAGACTTCCTCAGTAACTCTAAACATGTAACCTGTAAAAAAATTGAAAGCGTTGCCTATGGAGACTTTTAAGTACCGAAGTTTGGCGCCATTCCACGAGTGTGCACAATTTTAAAACGGGACATTTTGGGTATCTATTTACTTGGCACAACACCATCTTTCACATTATGCAAAAAAATGGGCCTAACATTCGTGTTTTTTTTTTTTTTTTGTTATATATTCATGAAAGTTTTTTTCCCCAAAAAAGTAAGTAATATACAAATAATTATTATATATTGTTTTTAAGGTAATTTTACTATATTTTCAAAAACTGTACTCAAGCAGGTGGCTTAACAGACAAATTACTGAAGTTTGAAGTTATCACTTCCCCCAAATACCCCCAACATGCCCCCCACTTTTCTGAAAGCAAATATTCCAAGGTATTTTCTAAGAGGCACAATTAGTTTTTGAAAAATGTGGAAAATGTATTTTTTAAAACAAAGTTGTCAGTTATTTCTAACACATAGTATAGGAATACTTATATCCTAAAACACATTCTACTACTCCTCCCCAGTATGGGGATACCACGTGTGAGACTTTTTCACAGCCTAACCACATAGAGGGACCCAAAATCCAAGGGACAACATCAGGCTTTCTAGAGGCATAAATTACGCATATCATTTCCTGACTATCACATTTTTTGAAGGCCCTGGAGCACCAGAACAGGACAAACTGACACATTTTGGAAAGCAACCACCCCAAAGTATTTTTAAGAGGCATGTATGAGTCCTTTAAAGACTTCATTCAAAAAAAGACGAAAAATTTAGCAAAAGGGTAATTTTTCTCCTTCATTGATATTCGCTGATGAGGCTGCACTGATGAGCACAGATAAGGCGACACTGATAGGCACACATAAGACGACACTGATGGGCACTGATAAGATGGCATTAATAGGCACAGATAAGATGACACTGATGAGCACTGATAAGAAGGCACTGCGTGGCACTGGTGGGTGGCACTGATGGGTACTGCTAGGTGGCACTGGTAGATGATATTGATAGGCAGCACTGGTAATGACACACTGTGGGCACTGATGGGTGGCACAGTGGGTACTGATGGGTGCAACTGGTAGGTGGTGCTGGTGGGCACTGGTAGGTGAGGCTAGTGGGCACAGAAGCCTCTCCACGATCGGGACCGATGTCCCTCTCGCAGCCGTCGCCGATCGACTTTTTTTTTTTGCGGAGAAGAAAAAATAGCCGATTACCGGCTCTGTTTAGGTCATGTGATCACCTGTCATTGGCTGACAGCTGATCACATGGTAAGGGTCGGCATCGACCACTTAGTCAGATCTGAGTTCAGGTGAGTCTCATAGGCTCGCTGATCACAGAGCGCGCTGTGAGCACCCTGCAGGGGGCAAGCAGGCCGCTCAAGCACCTGGACGTCCTCCCGGCAAATTAAGTCCTCGCTGTAGCCATCTTTTGACTATAGCACGTACGGCAAGTGGTTAATAGAGTGAAGAGAAGTTAAAAAAATCTGTCCAGTTTTTATTTCCTGTGGGGAGATTTCCTCTGACAACAATACAAACCTGACCAATGCTAATCTTTCCCCACTACATCCACTTAAAAACAAATGTTTTAGTTAGGGTTAGGACTTTTCTCTACATGAAAAAAGTTAAATCATTTTCAAATCTGTGTTTTTAATTTGTTTCACAACTCTCCTACGCGAATCGACGTCATTGTACGTCGGGGCGCTTACACAGCAATCTATGGGCGTGCCCATTCGCTAGTGGGGAGCCAATCAGTGGGTCCGGCAGACTTGATGTCCCTTGACCACCCGCGATTGCTCCTCAGAGAGACAGAATGGGGATCTGCCAATGTAAACAAACAGATCCCTGTTCTATCAGGGTAATAGAGTGAGAGTGTCTGTTTCTAGTGATCTCTATCTACTCCCTGTCAGTCCCCTCCCCCCCACAGTTAGAAAGCACCTTCCTAGGGAGCATTTAACCCTTTGATCACCCCTGGTGTTAACCCCTTCCCTACCAGTGTCATTTATACAGTAATCAGTGCATTTTTATAGCACTGATCGCTGTATAAAGGTCACTGGTCCCAAAAAGGTGTCCGATCTGTCCGCCACAATGTTGCAGTCCTGCTAAAAATCACAGATCACCGCCATTACTAGTAATAAATAAATAAAAATGCTATAAATCTATCCCCTATTTTGTAAACGCAATAACTTTTGTGCAAACCAATCAATATACACTAATTGGTATTTTTTTTTACCAAAAATATGTAGAACAATACATATTGGCCTAAACTGAGTAAGAAATTAATTTTTTCTACATTTTTTTGGGATATTTATTATAGCAAAAAAATAAAAAAATATATATTATTTTCAAAATTGTCACATATTTTTGTTTATAGCGCAAAAAATAAAAACTTCAGAGGTGATTAAATACCACCAAAAGAAATCTCTATTTGTGGGAAAAAAGGATATCAATTTCGCTTGGGTACGTCGCACAACCACGCAATTGTCCGTTAAAGCGTCACATAGCCTGGTCTGGTCAGGGAGTGGGTAAATCCTTACGGGGCTGAAGTGGTTAAATAATAATAATCATACCTGGTGATCCTGCCATGAAAGTCCTTGTTCAAGAACTTCTTTTCATTTTGCAAAAGCTTACTGAAAGTTTCATAAAAGCTTGCTGTTCATACCGCTCTTATACAAGCCGAAGCCCGTGTGAAACATGCCTTTGAGACCAAAGAGAATTCTTGTTTATTAATATATTAAAATGAAAGCCGGAGTCTAACTGGTTAATACTGATAACAATTCGACTATTGTGCTCATTTCTTTTTTTTTTTTCAGTTCTAATGACCCGCTAAGTGAGTGTTCTCAGAACATGAAAAGCAGTATCGTGCTTGACCACATTCTGGTGTGTGGTTTACTTGTGATGTACAGTATGATTTCATGGGATACCATGAAACTTCAGCAGTTTAAGTGGCAGGAAGCCTGTAGCACTTGACATTACAGGACATACTCGAGTAATAGCTTTGTACCTCTTCCTGTTAGGACATCTTCTACATAAATCAAATAAAGACATCCAGGTGGAAGAGAAATGTTAATGTGTTGTTGTCATTTAACAATCTAGCAAGTGCCATTGTAAGTAAAATAGCTGAGGCTCAGTGTTTGATGTTATAAGTGGAAATATAAACCATGTTCAAGTCCGCTAAAGATATTCCTCATCTGTTTCAAGGTGTGACAGTTGTGTCAATTTCCGCTGTTATTCTTTTTTGGATAACTTTGTGAATTTCAAACATCAAAATTAAATCCTTCCCAGCAATCTCTTTTTAAACAAAGTGATTGTTTGGTAGTTTAGCCAATGTCTCCTGTTCTGGGCCATTCAGGGGTCATCTAAGGTAGATTCTAGAAACTGTCAAAGTTCAGTTTGTATGGACTGTCAATCAGACGACTTGTCATCGCCCCATTTGAAACCGGTCTGGCAGACTGGTGTATGTTACGGTCACCCAGATGTTTCAGTGCAAAATTTAAACATTCATCAGCATCCAAAGTGAGGAAGAATAAAGTGGTTATGGCTGTAATTTTAGGCTAAGGGTACATGGAAAGATGGAAGATTAAACAAGACAGCTCTCAATTTTTCAGAGTTGTATTAGCCCATTTCCTAACCGCATAGATGTTTGAGTAAATATTTCTGTAGCCAGATCTCAGCTCTGCAGACTTCATCCTGTAATACCTTTCACAGAACATAATCTTTCTGTGATTTTTCAGAGTTTGGCTACTATTGAAACTTTCATTTTTTTTTTCTTTTTTGCTGACGCTGGCACTTTTGCAGATTTAGACTTACGCAATCTTCAGTGTACAGACTGTGTGAGCAGTTACTGATTTTTAAGCTGAATGAGAACGTGGCACAAAAGTGTAAACTGGTTATGGATATTTTAGTTTTAATTAAAGTATAACTAAAGGCAGAGCTTTTTTTAGTATGGCTTAGAGTGGCGAGGGAATGCAAAAGCGGACGAAAGCATTGGGGCCCGCTTTCCTGGGAATGTGGCCACTTAGACCCTCATTCCGGTAATTTAGGGGTTAAGCAGGTTCAGGTCGGGGTGGGCGGTTCTGGTGGGTGATTAGGCAGGTGTGGGGCAGCCAATGGGTAAGCTAAGGATAGTTTCCCCACCTAGCTAGTCTATATAAGGGCTGCAGAGGGTCTTGTGCGTCCTCTGCAGCGGACCTGGGTGAGGTAAAGAAGCTCCCTCCCTTTCTGTCGCAGCATTTTTATGTGGCAGGGTCCCCCAGAATCCGGGGGCACATATTCATTGTTGGTTTAGTGAAGTTGCCCGAGTTCCAATAACTGAGCAAGGTTAAGTGATTTATGGTGTATTAGTGTTTGATTTATATGGTAAAAATGTTAAACCAATAAAGTGTCGCGGCCATTTTCTGACAACTTATATGGTGTTTTTCTTGTGGTGGTATGATTGGTATGATTGTATCTGGCTATTTAGGTGGGGGCAGGTGTGGCCTACAGTCCCATAGAAAACCTGTCAATTTTTATTGGTTTCTATGCCCTTGAGGAGATTCACTCCTCACTATTTTTGTCTTGTTTACCATTTTCATTGAAAGTGACAGTAAAGGAAAATCCCAAATTTTGGGTTGTTACCAGAACAGCAATAGAGGGGGAATCTTCCAATGAGGACAATGAGTCCTCGGAACCCTGGTGACAATCAGAGATTACTTCACTTTGGTTGGATTTCCTCTCAACTCCTATTTTGGCTATGGGACAATAAGTGAAGGGGAATCTTCCCAATAGGGCACAGATTGCAAACAATAAGTACTGTATTTTTACGGGCGTATAAATCACGCACCCCAAGTTTAGGAGGGAATTTTAAGGGAAAAAAAAGTTTTAAGGAAATAAAAAAACTTACATTTAAATGTCCTTCACTACATCCTTGTCCAGTGTTTTTTGCAGCCTTGTCCAGTGTTATTTGCAGCCTTGTCCAGTGTTATTTGCAGCCTTGTCCAGTGTCATTTGCAGCCTTGTCCAGTGTCATTTGCAGCCTTGTCAGTGGCATTGCAGCCTTGTTCAATGACATTGATGCCTTGTCAGTGTCACTTAATGTTTAAATGTGGTGCCTCCAAGATACATCGAGCCGGTCCTGCATTTCTCAGCTCCTCTCGCAGTCCCGATGGACATAACACAGGTCCAATGGCAGGACTGGGCGTGGCTGAGAGGAGCTGAGCACCGCCGATATACACATAGCCAAGTGTACTTGGCTAGGCTGGGCTCCTCTTGGCTCCACTCACAGTCACGCCCAGTCCCTGTGTTATGTCCATCATAGGGCGGGACTGGGTGTGACTGTGAGAGGAGCCGAGCCTAGCCAAGTACACTCGGCTATGTGTTTATATTGGTGGTGCTTGCTCCTACGCTCACAATCAGCGGGGGGATCGGCGTATAACACGCACCCACAATTTCCCCCTGATTTTAAGGGGGGAAAAGTGCATGTTATATGCCGATAGATACGGTAATTAAATACAAACTGACAGGGAGTATAACCCTGCCATACTCTTTGCAAAATGGAAACAAAAAGTTTTGCCTTTAGTTCTACTTGAAAGTATAACTGTATTTAATTTTACTTCCACTCCCCCCCAACTAGCGGTCAGTGTCTCAGTTGGCTGTCTCTGACCTAAGAGTAGATATATTACTCCAGCATGCCTATCTTTACAATAACAAGTAATCATTAAAAGATAATGGATAGATAATCAGCCATGAATATTTACCAGCTTTAGGTCTAGTACCCAAAATTGGACAAAAAATACAGCTTTCAAAGCAATCTTACAATAATATGATCATACACCACTTTTGAGAACTGATCACAAACGTTTATCTGAAATTATCCAAAGGGACAAACACGAAAAATATTTTTGTACAATACCGCATCATACTATTTTCATTTAATCAGTACAGTATTCATCCCAAAAAATTGGAATAGCAAGTCCACATATCCACGGAAATGAAATAATACATTACAATACATTACATCACTTCCGAAATTGTATTCTGACGTACGAGAATTTTCGTAAGTCGAGTAACCCCTTAATTTTAGATATGAGACTAGTATGCAAAAAAACAGACGATTGGTCTACCAATATTCTCATGGTGTGTGCGAGGTTTGTTTCCTCTGTTTTGTTTCTTGTATCTGTGACTTTGATTTGTATGGGTCAGAGACATTGGTGAAATAGTTATGTCTAGAGACCATGCACTGTAATAATGTTTTCTTATGTGAGACATTGACCCTCTCACCTTTTCCTTTTCTGAGATGACTCATGTTTGTCAAAGGAAAACTATCTCAAAGTAAATTTTTTCCTTACCTTGGTTGGGCTGTAATGTGCTATAATTCTTTTTTCATCAACACTCAAGGGGGAATATAAAATGGACAAACAATGCAGCTCTGTATATATCAATATGTTATTAAAATTATTGTTTTAAATGTAGGCTGTATTAAGGTGGGGATCTAAGGGGGGGTCCTAGTGTTTTGGAATTGAAGAATTTCGCCATGGGGGGGGGGGGGGGGTTAAGATTTCCCCAAAGACCTTATAGTAAGGTACTGAGAGACCATCTGGCCCTGGGGCTGAACCTGTCTTCAGACTTTTGATAACCTCCTTTATCTCTTCCACCGAAAAGGCTTCTTCCATTAAATCTTTGTGTTCCTGAGATAGGGTGGGCATCTGAAGGTTCTGGAGGAAACTAGTGGTTAAACCCCTTTCTGTAGGGGTAGTGCTGTAAAGCTTGATGTAGAAATCGTGGAAGGCATTCAGAATTTTATTTGGGTTGGCTGTTGGAGGTTGTCCTGCTATTCTTAGTTTAGGGAGAGTGTGTGTGCGATATTTGGGGTAAGTTTGGAGGCTAGCATTGTGCCTATTTTGTCTTTTTGTGAATAAAACTTTGCTCCGCTTCAGCGGATGTGTTTCTTCAATTTACCTGTTAGAGCTAAGTTGAGTTCCAGTCTGGTGGTATCTAATTGGACTGCTAATGCCTTAGAGGGTCGTTTTTTGTGTTCGGATTTTAAACCCGCAAATGTGTTTTCCAATTTGTGGATGTCAATCAGGCGCTCCTTTTTGACCTGAGTCGCTATCCAGATTAACAAGTCTCTAATGGTGACCTTGTGGGCTGCCCAGAGGATTTCGGGGGAGATATTATCTACATCGTTGAGACAAAAATAATCCTTAAGGGTGTCTGCTATCTCCTTAGCTTTTATAGGGTCGCTAAGAAGCGATTCATTGAGTTTCCAATGTGTTTCCTGCTCCCTGGTGAGGATGTTCAGCAAGGAGAGTAGAACTATTGAGTGGTCCGACTGTGCCGTGTCTACAATAGTTGCCTTATTAGTTGTTGGTATGAGATTGGGGGGTACTAGAATGTGGTCAATCCTGGCGTAGGACTAGTGGGGGGAGGAGTAGTGTGTGAAGTCTCTTCTCTTGGGGTTTAGTTCCCTCCAGATGTCAACTTGGCTGAGGGGTGAAAAGTTATCGTATTCACAGTCACTTACCCTTAGTCGTCTTCTACCTTTCAGGGGAGAGTTTAGAGTGTTGTGAGTGACGTTGGTGGCTTGGAGTCTGAGAAGAATCTTCATTTGTTGATAGGCTTGAGGAGAAAAGAAAGTTAGAAGGGGGAACAGAGTAGAGGGAGCAAAACATAAACACATGTTTTCTTCATGCAACAACATGTAAATAAAACATAAACTATGCACAGTTAAAAAAGATTTGTTTTCAGTGCTATCTATTAACCATAACAGTAACTTTGTTACTCTGAAAAATTTGTATACATAATAAGCCCCGGGATCCCCTTCAGTCTTCCTGAACTCCCCACAGGTGGGGCGTGGGAGAGGAAGGAGACCTTTAGTTAAGGAGCAAAACTAGTTCAAGGTCCAGGATCAGTAAAGGAGCAGAGAGGGCTCTCGAACTGAGACTCGCCAAGCATCCCCCTGTGTTTTCGATCCTTTGTTTCACAGATTCTTGGAGACTAGTCCGAGCAGGTGGAAAGGTCCCCGCAACTTGGGGCTCAAGTCCAGCCCAACTTCGAGTCCCTGTGGGAAGAAACAAAACAAACCGTTTGATCCCAACTTGTTCTGTGGGATGGGTAGGCGGGTTGCTATGGAAGTCTATCCGCCATGGCCCTGGGTTAGCTTGTGGGAATGGGACCTTGAAGAACTTGGCGGGTCAGGTAACTGAGGGCTAACAGAACTGCAACTTAGGTTTGGAGCGCCTAGCTCCATCAAAGGAAGGGACTCCCATCCCAGTGGAAAGTGCCCAAATGAGGGCTGTGTGGTGAGGGATTCAGGATGTCATCTTATGGAGGTCTTCCATATTTGTATTTCTTGGTCCTTCCCTTGTTCCACAGAGGAGAGACTGGGCTAGCCGGGGGGGGAGGGGTTATTTGGAGGATCCAGCTGAGGCCGTGGAAAAATCCATGGGCGCTTCCTTCGAGATTAACTTGAGGTGCAAGAAGAGTTTCTTGCCATCCAGTAGATTGGACAAGGAGTGTGCTTTGCCTTGGATTGTGAACTTCACTGCGAATGGGAAGGCCCAGCGATACTCAATGTCCTGTTGAGTGAGGACTGTAAGCAGTGGTTTGAGAGTTCACCTTTTTTGGATGGTGGAGAGAGAAAGATCAGCGAAAATTTGCATCTGGTGTCCCTGGTACTGTAGGTTTCGTACGTGATTGGCGCATGACCTCCTCCTTAACAGCATAAAAGTGAGGTTTAATGATGATATCTCTCGGTGAGCCATCTTTTCTGGGGGGTCCCAGGGTTCTGTGTGCCCTGCCTAGCTCCAGGCGATGTGGTGGCGTATTAGGAATGAGCTTTGTGATAATGTCCATGATAAACCACTGTACGTGAGGGGGATATCGGTGATTGTTTCTGGGAGGCCACATATTCAGAAGTTACACCTCCTGGACCTGTTCTCAAGGTCATCAATCCTAGAAAGGGCTGTATCTAGTTGATCCTGCAGGGTCTAAATATACGCTGCATTCTGGTTGGTTCTGGACACTGTAATGTCCAATTTGTTTTCTATGACCTCCATTCTAGACCCAAGATTAGCAAAGTCAGATTTGATGTTGCTTGTCATTTGAGCTGCTGTGTTGGCCAGTCCTCTCTCTAAAAGATCAGAGAGTTTAAAGAATAGGTCAGCTTGTAAAGTGGTGTTGTCCTGGTCTGATAAGCCTGGGGAGAGGGTAGCATGTAGGCGGGGTAGCGCAGGCCCAGCCGGGGACATAGCATATTCCTCCATGTTGAGGCACAGTAAAGACTCTGTAGAAGCCGGGGAGGGAGCCTGGGGTGGGTGGGGGCTATTTTGTGCCGCTTGGGAGTGGTGGGGACTGTTTTGGGCCACTTGGGAGTAGGTCAGGGTCGATGAGGCAAGGACTTGCCTGATGTCTTGTGTCCTGTCCGGGTAGGCCGCATGTGGCTTTATTGTGACGGCTATCTTGGTACACCCGCCTTCCCTGGCGGTGTTAAACTGCAGCCCGAGATCCCATCGTACGGGTGGACAGGACATTTAGGGGTGGTCCCTGTGTTCTCCCGAGTTCGGGAGGATTGGTGGTGAGTGTCCCGGGGGAATAGCTCTGTCTGTGCGGCTCGATGGTCTGGGGTGGAGCGGAGCTCTCGGCTCAGGCAGCCATGTCGGAGCTCTCGCGCATACGCCCTCTACAGTTTATTTCTTTATCCAACTGTATATGACAAAACTAGACAAAAATTATCTCATGGCTATGAGCTCTTGAGACAGGCTCTCTATGCCTGTGTAATTAATGGATTTCCTTATATACACACACAAGCGAGGTGGATGGACGAATAGAATATGTATGTTAGAATACACTGATCAGCCAATTGGCTGTAGCACTGATCGGACAGAAGTGTTCCAACTAGCCTGTTCATGAGAAGTCGATCGTTAGACATACTTCCCATGAACGGGAACATCAATAAATGGATCGAAATTCGTCCAGCCCCTGCTGAACAAGCTGAATTTTGATCCATCTATGGCCAGCTTACCAGTGTAATATGCGATTAACATATTTTTGCTCTAAAAATGGTAGTAATCAATTTCTGACTTATCAAACCAGAGTTTGACAAATTTGCTTAGAATCTAGGAGCCAGCTGAAAAAGTTAGGAGCCAGTTTTTTAAATCCTTTGCCCAGGGTCCAGAACTGCATGTCTGGGGCATCAGGCAATAAGAATTGCTCATGCCTGATGCCAAGCGAAAAAGAATATTTAAAAAAAAAAATCAAAAATCAACTTTTGTTTTGTTTGTTATAGGATTTTGCAAATAAGTTTTCTGGAAGGTGTCACTGGCATTTGGCAATGGTTGGCGATGGCACTGGCAGATGGGACTAATTGGCATTGGCAGGTGGCACTGGTTGGCACTGGCAGATGGCACTAATTGGCATTGGCAGATGGCACTGGTTGACATTGGCACATGGCACTGGCAGGTGGCACTGGGTGGCAATGACAGGTTTTACAGCCAATAGTGTAACTGTGTGAAACTGAATGCTCTCTGCAGTGCCGCGGTGTGTGAAACTGTATAGAGAGAGAGGAGCTGACAAATTCAGCATGATGGCGGGGCTCAGACAGGGGGTGGGCGGGACCCAGCAGCTATCCAGCCAATGATTGGGTGTTTAAGAAAGGGTGGGGCATTACAGTGCCTTGAAAACTTATTCATACCCCTTGAAATTTTCCACATTTTGGCATGTTACAACCAGAAACATAAATGTATTTTATTGGGATTTGATGTGATAGACCAACCAAGTGGCACTTAATTGTGAAGTGGAAGGTAATGATAAATGGTTTTCAAATTTTTTTTACAAATAAATATGTGAAAAGTGTGGTGTGCATTTGTATTCAGCCCTCCGGATTCAATACTTTGTAGAACTACTTTTCCCTGCAATTATAGCTGCAGGTCTTTTTGGGGATGTCTCTACCAGCTTTGCACATCTAGAGAGTGACAGTTTTGCACAGTCTTCTTTGCAAAATAGCTCAAGCTCTGTCATATTTGATGGAGAGTGTCTGAACAGCAATATTCAAGTCTTGCCACAGATTTTAAATTTAATTTAGGTCTGAAATTTGACTGGGCCATTCTAACACATGAATATGCTTTGATCTAAACCAAGGGTCTCCAAACTTTCTAAACAAAGGGCCAGTTTACGGTACTTCAGACTTTGGGAGTAGAATTTGTCCCGGCATCAGTGGGAGTAAACAATGCCCCCTTCTCGGTGTCATTGGGAGAAATTGTGCCCCATCATTGGTGTCATTAGGCCTAATTGATGTCATTGGGAGGAACTGTGCCCCATCAATGATGTCATTGGGAGGAATTGTGCCCCATCATTGGTGTCATTGGGCCCGTTGTTGGTGTCATTGGGGGGAATTGTGCCCCTTCGTTGTTATCAGTGGATGAAATTGGTGTCATTGGGCCTCATTCTTGTTATTGGGAGGAATTGTGCCCTATAGTTGGTGTCAGTGCATGAAATAGTGCCCCAAGGGCCAGATAAAAGCAAGCAAAGGGCCACATCTGTTCCCCCGGGCCGCAGTTTGGAGACCACTGATCTAAACTATTCGATTGTAGCTCTGGCTGTATGTTTAGGGTTGTTGTCCTGCTGGAATGTGAACCACCGCCCCAGTCTCAGGTCTTTTGCAGGCTCTAACAGGTTTTCTTCTAAGATTGCCCTGTATTTGGCTACATCATCTTCCCATCAACTCTGACCAGCTTCCCTGTCCCTGCTGAATTAAAGCATCCCTACAACATGATGCTGCCATCACCATGATGTATGGTGGTGATGGTGTGTTCAGGGTGATGTGCAGTGTTAGTTTTCCACCACTCACAGAAAAAGTGTAATTTTGGTCTCATTTGACCAGAGCACCATCTTCCGCATGTTTGCTGTGTCCCCCACATGGCTTCTCGCAAACTGCAAACCAAACTTCTTATGGCTTTCTTTCAACAATGGCTTTCTTCTTGCCACAGATTTGTGGAGTGCACGACTAATAGTTGTCCTGTGGACAGATTCTTCCACCTGAACTGTGGATCTCTGCAGCTCCTCCAGAGTTACCATGGGCCTCTTGGCTGCTTCTCTGAATAATGCTCTCCTTGCCCGGCTTGTCAGTTTAGGTGGACAGACATGTCATTGTAGGTTTGCAGTTGGGCCATACTCTTTCCATTTTCGGATGATGGATTGAACAGTGCTCCATGAGATGTTCAAAGCTTGGGATATTTTTTAAAACCTAACCCTGCTTTAAACTTCTCCACAACTTTATCCCTGATCTGCCTGGTGTGTACCTTGACCTTTATGATGCTGTTTGTTCACTAAGGTTCTCTAACAAACCTCAGAGGGCTTCACAGATCAGCTGTATTTATACTGAGTTTAAATTGCACACAGGTGAACTCTATTTACTAATTAGGTAACTTCTGAAGGCAATTGGTTCCACTAGATTTTAGTCAGGGGTTTTAGATATTTAGATACTTTTTAGATATTTATTTGTAAACAATTTTGAAAGCCATTCGTAATTTTCCTTCCACTTCACAATTATGTGCCACTTTGTGTTAGTCTATAACATAAAATCCCAATAAAATACATTTCCATTTTTGGCTGTAACATGACAAAATGTGGACAATTTCAAGGAGTATAAATACATTTTCAAGGCACTGTAAGTAGGAGATAGTGTGAACAATGACTGAGGCCTGGCTTCATTAGCCACTTTCAGACCGGACCAATTTGCTGGTCAAAGACCAGACCACTTTTTGTGATTCGGCACTGCGCCGCTTTAACTGACAATTGCGCGGTCGTGCAACGTGGCTCCCAAACAAAATTGACGTCCTTTTTTTCCCACAAATAGAGCTTTCTTTTGGTGGTATTTGATCACCCCTGCGGTTTTTATTTTTTGCGCTATAAACAAAAATAGAGCGACAATTTTGAAAAAAACACATTATTTTTTACTTTTTGTTATAATAAATATCCCCCAAAAATATATAAAAAAACATTTTTTCCCTCAGTTTAGGCCGATACGTATTCTTCTACATATTTTTGGTGAAAAAAATCGCAATAAGCGATTATTGATTGGTTTGCGCAAAAGTTATAGCGTTTACAAAATAGGGATCGTTTTATAGCATTTTTATTACTATTTATTTTTTTACTAGTAATGGCGGCGATCAGCAATTTCTATTGTGACTGCGACATTGTGGGGGACCCATCGGACCATTGTCATTTATACAGTAATCACTGCTATACAAAACCAGTGATTCCTGTGTAAATGACACTGGCAGTGAAGGGGTTAACCAGTGGGTGGCAGTGTAGGGGTTAAGTGTTCCTAGGGGTGTGTTACTAACTGTGGGGGGGTTGGGCTTTCATTTAGTGAACACTGATCTCTGCTCCAATCACATGGAGCAGAGATCAGCGTCACTAGTTGCTAGGCAGAATGAAGAAATGCTGTTTACAACGGCATTTCTTCATTTGGCCGCTCCGTGAGACGATCGCGGGGATGCCCGCGGCGATCGAGTCCGCGGGTCCCGCGACCGGACTCACGGGGGTCCCGACCAGCGCAGAGTGTGCCGCCGGCGGCGCGGGAGTGTGCCGGCGGCGCGCTCCCGATGGCAGGGCGGCAAATTTAAAGGGACGTACATGTACGCCCATTTGCCTGCCCGTGCCATTCTGTCGACGTACATCGTCGTGCGCTGGTCGGCAAGTGGTTAAACAGTGTAGCTGCATTCGTTTTCTTTTTCCCCCTTTTTTCACCTGATGATCCAGCCAGTAAGTCTGTTATTTTTTTAGCTTCCTTTAACCACTTAAGCCCCAGACCATTTGGCTGGCCAAAGACCAGAGCATTTTTTGTTATTCGACACTCCGTCTCTTTAACTGACAATTGCGCGGTCGTGCAACGTGGCTCCCAAACAAAATTGACGTCCTTTTTTCCCCACAAATAGAGCTTTCTTTTGGTGGTATTTGATCACCTCTGCAGTTTGTTTTTTTTGCACTATAAAAAAAAAAATAGTGACAATTCTGAAAAAAGCACATTATTTTTTACTTTTTGCTATAATAAATATCTCCAAAAAATATATAAAAAAACATTTTTTTTCCTCAGTTTAGGCCGATATGTATTCATCGACATATTTTTGGGAAAAAAATCGCAGTAAGCGTTTATTGATCGGTTTGTGCAAAAGTTAGCGTCTACAAAATAGGGAATAGTTTGCTGGCATTTTTATTATTTTTTTTACTAATAATGGCGGCGATCACCGGTTTTTATCGGGACTGCGACATTATATTATAGCGGACACATTGGACATCGGAATGCAATTAAAAATGCATTGATTACCTTGTAAATGTGACTGGCAGTGAAGGAGTTAACCACTAGCTGGCGCTGTAGGGGTTAAGTGTGTCCTAGGGAGTGATTCTAACTGTGGGGGAGAGGGGCTGTTTGTGACACGACACTGTTCACCACTCCTGATCACAGGGAGCTGTGATCAATGTCATTAGGCAGAATGGGTAAATGGTTGTTTACAGTAGCATTTTCCAGTTCTTCCTCTCTGTGAGACAATCGTGGGTATATCCACAGACATCGAGTCCACGGGACCCTCGATCACGCTCACGGAGCTCCCGGTGGGTGCGCATGCGCACGCAAACTGCCTCTTAACAGGCAACGTACAGCTACATTAATCTGCCTGTACATGACCTTCTGCCGCAGTATATCTGCGTGAGGTGGTCGGGAAGCAGTTACAGACCAAGCTGTTCAGCAAAAGTGTCAATTACAGGGTTAAAATAAACCATTTACCACTGACAGGATCAGCTTTTATTCATTTATGTGAATCCTTTATTCCAAAAGAAAAAAAAAATGGTTTGCTGTCGCTGCTTATAAAGTGGTAGCTGGAGATCTGCTTCAAGTTGCTAGTCAAGTCCATCTAAATCTAATAGCCTAATTCTGCGTACACACGACCGGAATTTCCAGCAGAAAATGTCCGACGGTCTTCACAACAAACTTTCGACTGAGTTACGACAGACTTCCGAACGAACGCACCAAAGTCCGTTCAAAAGTCCGTTCATTTTGAACACGATGATGTATGATGGGACTAAAAAAGAAAGTTCAATAGCCAGTAGCAAATAGCTGCCCTTGCGTCGTTTTTGGTCTATTGGGCCAGCATACAGACAAACAGTTTTCCCGAGAGGAATAGAGTCCATCAGACAGATTTGAAACATGTTCTATTTCTAGGTCCGTCTGAATTTTTTAAATAATAACGATCGGATTATCCCACACACAATCCAACTATCCGACGGAATGATTCCATCTGACCTATTCTGCCGGAAAGTCCGGTCGTGTGTACGTGGCAAAACACAACCCTCCCTCCAGAATGACAATGCTGCTGTCCAAGGAGGTTTCTGTGGAGACACTGTTAAGACAGGAAGGATGGTACTTTCTGTATCACCAGTTAAAAATAAAGGCAAAAAGCCTAAAAAAAAAAGAAAACGAATGCAGCCACCACATTTAAAGAATATCAATCTGCAATATATTTTATATTTATATAATTTTTTTTTGGGGGGGGGGGGGGGGGGTTTAATACCACTTTAAATTTTAGTACAACAGTATGAATTGTATATGTATGCTGTAGGGTGAATGGAATGATTGCAGGTGGCAGTTGAACATGGCAGAGGTTGTGATGGCCTTATATTACCACTTCAGGTTAAGGAAACTGTGGTCTACAATTAAGCATCTGGGATAACAGGAATGATCTATTATAATCCTATTGATTAAAATTACATCTAGCTACCAATTTCTTGTAAGTTCTGCTATTTTTTTAACCACTTGCTTACTGGGCACTTAAACCCCACTTCTGCTCAGAGCAATTTTCAGCTTTCAGCGCTGATGCACTTTGAAAGACAATTGCGCGGGCCTACAACACTGTACCCAAATGAAATTTTTATCATTTTTTTCCCACAAATAGAGATTTCTTTTGGTGGTATTTAATTACAGCTGGGAGTTTTATTTTTTGCTAAACAAACAAAAAAAGATGCAAAATAAAAAAAATAAAAAAATCATGTTTAATAGTTTGTTATAAAATTTTGCAGACAGGTCATTTTCTCCTTCATTGAAGTGCGCTGATGAGGCGGCACTGATAGGCTGCACTGGTGGGCACTGATAGGCATAGTTAAGGTGGCACCAATAGGCATAGCTAAGGTGGCACCGATAGGCACAGATAAGGTAGTACTGATGGGCACAGATAAGGCGGCACTGATGGGCACAGATAAGATGGCACGGATGGGTGGCACGAATGTGTGGCACAGATGGGTGGCACTAAGGGGCACTAATAGATATCACTGATAGATGGGACTGATGGGCACTGATAGGTGGCTCTGATAGGTGGCACTGCTGGGCACTGATGGGCACTGGTAGATGACACTGATGGGCACGGATATGTGGCACTGGGGTGCAGCACCGTTGTTGAGGCAGATTGCGGGCACTGCTGGGTGGCACTGTGGGCACTGCTGGGTGGCACTGTGGGCACTGCTGGGTGGCACTGTGGGCACTGCTGGGTGGCACTGATGGGGGGCACTTATTTATTGATGGGTGGCACTGGCAGGGCTGCCCGTGATCGGGACTGATGTCCCGATCACGGCCGCCGGTGATCGGGACTGATGTCCCGATCACGGCCGCCGGTGATCGGCTCTTTTTTTTTCTCCTCGCGCTGACAGCGCGAGGAGGAATAATAGCCGATTACCGGCTCCGTTGTATCACATGATTGGCTGACAGCTGATCACGGGGTAAGGGGTCGGGATCGACCCCTTTCTCGGATCGGTGATCAGGCGAGTCTCATAGAGCCTCATTAGACGTTGTCCCGGCAAAGGAGGTCCGCGCTGTAGCCGTCATTTGGCTATAGCGCGGATCTCAACTGGTTAAGCAATCTTTCATAAAATGTTGCAGTTGAAAGAACTGATGAAACTGCAAAACTGCCTCTCACTTCTTGGGTTGATATTTTTGTCTATTTTTGCTGAAGCTTTTTGCCATTTAGGAAAATGTATCCTGAAAAAAAAAAAATGATAAATGAGCCTAAATTTTTTTCTGATTAAAGAAGTGAAAGCTGCATTAGTTGTCAGCCGATGAACTCCAATGATTAACAGGGTCCATTTACAGCCAGGACAACAAAATCAATAAACGTATCTGTTTTGTTTATGGACACAATAATCCTGGTCGTGTGTACACTTTCATTCTGCATTACATATTGAACTTAAAACAAGATATGAAGAAGACAGTCTCTCCCTGTAAGAATAGTTCATAATTAATACTGAAAGGTAAATTGTATATTTTGTCAGAAATCGACCTAAGCAGCAGTTAACAATGCCGGGGGATACATGTAGCCTTTCTTTACA
Source organism: Lithobates pipiens (assembly GCF_037356315.1). Classification (NCBI taxonomy): domain Eukaryota; kingdom Metazoa; phylum Chordata; class Amphibia; order Anura; family Ranidae; genus Lithobates; species Lithobates pipiens. The sequence continues at coordinate 164,317,475 of NW_027507790.1, read as the reverse complement.
AGTCATTTACACGAGCAAAGACATGTGCATTGACAAATAAATATTCACTGGTACCAGTTAAAAATACACTTACCATCACAACTCAATATTGGCATGGCACATACCTACAGCTTCTATGTTAGTGATTTTGAAAATAATAAAGCATTTGAATCCGCAAGACAGTCAGGCAATGCATATTTTAGGTAACTCTACTTTTGTTGAGAAAAAAAAAAAACTCTCCCCTTAGGGTGATCTATGTACATTGGAAAGATGTTAACAAACGTTGCAGTTTCCTACCTTTTGTTATTTCGAAGTAAAAGCTGTTTGTTTGTGTCCATGAATGTGAATGGGAGTGGTTTTAAAATAATCAATCAGCTGTCTCTAATGAGGAAAGAGGCAGGGTCTACATCCCTTTAGACGTGATTTTCCATTGGGGGTATCTCACCCAAATCAACATTTTTGTTGCAAGGGATGCCAAAAATTTGATATGTATCATAGTGCAGACTTCTGGGAAAATCAGTAAGCCAATCACACTAGCAGGAAATTCAAATTTTCATAGGCCATTCTGTACATCTGTGTACAGAATGCCTCCAGGTAGCCATATTTCATTGAATTTTACAGAAAATTGCAGTGCTGCAAGTTGAAAAGGAAAGATAATTTTTAATAACATTTGATTAAAATATGACTTGAGTCAAAATTGTATACGCTATATTAATTCTTTTTATTTGCTCATTTTGTTTCCTAGTGAAAGTGGAGTTAGGCCGGATCGTTGAATTGTGTGTGGGCAGGCTGTGAATGTACCAAGTTGATCAATCGATCAACTTGGGTACAACCAGTCTGCTGGATTCACTTGTGATTATCATTAATGGGGAAATCATGCAAATTTCTTTCCTGGTGGCATTTATATGTGAGAACTAAGCGACAATTAAAGGATAAGTCCAGTTGAACACTAAAATTGCTACATCTACAGACATCCACAATCTAACACTAACCTATCTAGCCCTGTAAAGAAGAAATCAGTATACAGTGCCTTGCGAAAGTATTCAGCCCCTTTGAACTTTTCAACCTTTTGCCACATTTCAGGCTTCAAACATAAAGATATAACATTTTTATTTTTTGTGAAGAATCACCAACAAGTGGGACACAATTGTGAAGTGGAACGAAATCTATTGGATTTTTGAAACTTTTTTTTTTTTAAAAAATGAAAAGTGGGGCGTGCAAAATTATTCGGCCCCCTTGCGTTAATACTTTGTAGAGCCACCTTTTGCTGCGATTACAGCTGCAAGTCGCTTGGGGTATGTCTCTATCAGTTTTGCACATCGAGAGACTGAAATTCTTGCCCATTCTGCCTTGCAAAACAGCTGGAGCTCAGTGAGGTTGGATGGAGAGCGTTTGTGAACAGCAGTTTTCAGCTCTTTCCACAGATTCTTGATTGGATTCAGGTCTGGACTTTGACTTGGCCATTCTAACACCTGGATACGTTTATTTGTGAACCATTCCTTTGTAGATTTTGCTGTATGTTTGGGATCATTGTCTTGTTGGAAGATAAATCTCTGTCCCAGTTTCAGGTCTTTTGCAGACTCCAACAGGTTTTCATCCAGAATGGTCCTGTATTTGGCTGCATCCATCTTCCCCTCAATTTTAACCATCTTCCCTGTCCCTGCTGAAGAAAAGCAGGCCCAAACCATGATGCTGCCACCACCATGTTTGACAGTGGGGATGGTGTGTTGAGGGGGATGAGATGTGTTGCTTTTACGCCAAACATATCGTTTTGCATTGTGGGCAAAAAGTTTGATTTTGGTTTCATCTGACCAGAGCACCTTCTTCCACATGTTTGGTGTGTCTCCCAGGTGGCTTGTGGCAAACTTTAGACAAGGCTTTTTATGGATATCTTTGAGAAATGTCTTTCTTCTTGCCACTCTTCCATAAAGGCCAGATTTGTGCAGTGTACGACTGATTGTTGTCCTATGGACAGACTCTCCCACCTCAGCTGTAGTTCTATGCAGTTCATCCAGAGTGATCATGGGCCTCTTGGTTGCATCTCTGATCAGTCTTCTCCTTGCCTGAGCTGAAAGTTTAGAGGGACGGCCAGGTCTTGGTAGATTTGCAGTGGTCTGATACTCCTTCCATTTCAAAATGATCGCTTGCACAGTGCTCCTTGGGATGTTTAAAGCTTGGGAAATCTTTTTGTATCCAAATCCGGCTTTAAACTTCTCCACAACAGTATTATGGACCTGCCTGGTGTGTTCCTTGGTCTTCATGATGCTCTCTGCGCTTTCAACAGAACCCTGAGACTATCACAGAGCAGGTGCATTTATACAGAGGCTTGATTACACACAGGTGGATTCTATTTATCACCATCAGTCATTTATGACAACATTGGATCATTCAGAGATCCTCGCTGAACTTCTGGAGTGAGTTTGCTGCATTGAAAGTAAAGGGGCTGAATAATTTTGCACGCACCACTTTTCAGTTTTTTATCTGCTAGAAAAGTTTAAATTATCCAATAGATTTCATTCCACTTCACAATTGTGTCCCACTTGTTGGTGATTCTTCACAAAAAAATAAAATTTTATATCTTTATGTTTGAAGCCTGAAATATGGCAAAAGGTTGAAAAGTTCAAGGGGGCCGAATACTTTCGCAAGGCACTGTACATGCCTTTTTTAAAGCTGATCTGACCCGATCCGGACTGCGGCTTTGCTGTGGAGGTGGGTGCAGAGGACACAGCCATCAACGGAAGCCCCATAGCAAGTCTATGGGTGACATCCCTTCCCATTCATTTCACAGGTGTGGTGGGCTATGTCCTCTGCAGATCTTCTGTCTCCGGAGACCGGACCGGAGCGGCTTCAAAATAGGTATGTATACTGATTTAGTCTTTACAGGGCTAGATAGGTTAGTGTTAGATCGTGGATGTCTATAGATGTAGTGATTTTAGTGTTAAGGTGGACTTCCACTTTAACTGTGAGCGATCGGCCCTGGATGTAGTGATCGACCCTGGATGTAGTGATCGACCCTGGGGTTCTCACTGTACACACCATTGGGGCAATAAGCAAGTGTGAATATAGCCTTACGCTTTCTTTTAGAAAAAATAATAGCAGCTAATGGTAACACAAAACACAGACATTGTTCATGACATTGTATTTGATTGTCCAGCTTTTTTGAGTTTAAGTCAATAATTAAGTCATCAGACAATTAGGGTTACCATAACTCTTCTTTAAAACGAAAAACACATATGTTTTAAACAGGTTCTGTGGCTGATAAAAGTGGCAGTCAGAATTAGTCAGTTCTTTTTCTGTGATTAGTAGCCATGGAGCATGTATAATGCCTTGGGTCTAAAGGAATGCTGTACTGAGCGAAATATTGCAAGCTGCCATATTACATGTTGCCATTGCTGATGTCCTACAAATTAAACATTTTCGGCTGTCTGTGGCTTCACTACTTTTTGAGTCACTGATCCAGAACAAACCTGCAGAAAGAAGCTTCAAGTGACGTTAGAACTTCAGATCAGCATACTTTCTTATGAAGTTATTGATTTACCATGACAGTCTTGCATATGTATATTATCACATGTGCTCCACATGTTTGCGGGCCACATATAATACCATGCACACACAGGTGTGAATAGGTCCTTATCATTTCCATAAAATAACGTATATAGATGTAAACCAGGCACATAAGGAATTTCTACTAGTGGATGGTTATGTAGTAAAATCCACGTATCTCAATACAGGAATAATAAAAAGTATAGAACCTAAAGGGATTGATAAAACATATTTCATCAGCAATTATAAGCTTACCTCCAGCTGTAGGAAGCTAGATTGTGAAAAGTAATAGTATAGTGTATGTTACCCCAATGTTTTTCTTTTATCTATGTACGTGTTTGCTAGTCATTTGATTCAATTCTTAACCACTTGCTTACTGGGTACTTAAACCCCCCTCAGTCCCAGACCAATTTTCAGCTTTCAGCGCTGATGCACTTTGAATGACAATTGCGCGGGCATACAACACTGTACCCAAATGAAATTTTTATTATTTTTTTCCCACAAATAGAGCTTTCTTTTGGGGGTATTTAATCACAGCTGGGAGTTTTATTTTTTGCTAAACAAACAAAAAAAGATGCAAAAAAAAAAAATCATGTTTAATAGTTTGTTATAAAATTTTGCAAACAGGTAATTTTTCTCCTTCATTGAAGTGCGCTGATGAGACGGCACTGATAGGCTGCACTGGTGGGCACTGATAGGCTGCACTGGTGGACACTGATAGGCTGCATTGGTGGGCACTGATAGGCTGCACTGGTGGGCACTGATAGGCATAGATAAGGCGGCACTAATAGGCACAGATAAGGTGGCACCGATGGGCACAGATAAGGCAGCACTGATGGGCAAAGACGGGCACAGATAAGATGGCACGGATGGGTGGCACAGATGGGTGGCATGGATGGGTGGCACTAAGGGGCACTGATAGGTACCACTGATAGATGGGACTGATGGGCACTGATAGGTGGCTCTGATAGGTGGCACTGATGGGCGGCACTGCTGGGCACGGATATGTGGCACTGGGGTGCAGCACCTTTGTTGAGGCAGACTGTGGGCACTGCTGGGTGGCACTGTGGGCACTGCTGGGTGGCACTGTGGGCACTGCTGGGTGGCACTATGGGCACTGCTGGGTGGCACTGACAGGGGGGACACATTTTTTATTCAGGCAGGCAAAGCAGGGGGCAGGTGGGCACTGGCAGGGGGCAGGTGGGCACTGGCAGGGCTGGCCGTGATCGGGACTGATGTCCCGATCACGGCCGCCGGTGATCGGCTTTTTTTTTTTCTCCTCGCGCTGTCAGTGCGAGGAGGAATAATAGCCGATTACCGGCTCCGTTATATCACATGATCAGCTGTTATTGGCTGACAGCTGATCACGTGATAAGGGGTCGGGATCGACCCCTTGCACGGATCGGTGATCAGGCGAGTCTCGTAGACTCGCCGATCACAGAGCGTGCCGCGCGCGCCCCTCAGGGGGCACGCAGGCCGCTCGTGCACGGGACTACGTCAATAAACGTAGTCCCGGAAAAGGAGATCCGCGCTGTAGCCGTCATTCGGCTATAGCGCAGGTCTCAAGTGGTTAAAGGATAAATACCTGGTTGATCCTGCCAATCCTGCTTTTCCCTTTTTGTAAGCTAACAATGCAAAACACGAAAAAAGATCAATTCTTGCGCGATTAGTATGCATCTCAGGGCTCATTAAGAAGTAAAGGATGCTGTGCCAACACACAACATGCTGGTATCTCTGTTTACCCGCTCTGCCCATGCCCAGTCCTGCCTGGTTGATTCACCACTATATGATCACTGTCATACTGCTGCTGCTCTATGCCAGTAGTTCCATGACCCACGATCCTGCTCACGGCAGGGTCGCGTGCCGCCGGCGGCATGCACGTGCCCACGCGGTGGCAAATTCAAAGGGACGACCCTGTACGCCCATTTGCCCAGCCGTGCCATTCTTCCAACGTAAATATACATGCGGCGATCGGCAAGTGGTTAATGGCCCAAGTAGTAGTACACACAAACACAGTAGGGTCACCACGGCTAGTCGCACAGACCACAGCTGACGCGTTTAAGGAAACTCCTCATTTCAGCACGTCCATCTCCCACTTGCCTGGCTACATCTATGCTGTGCGCTCAATCTCCTGGGGGGGGGGGGCTAATCTGCCCTGTTCCATCGCCTTTCTGATCAGGTAACATTTGTTTTTGTTTTTTTAGGAGTTTACTGCCCCCTTATTTTTCATTTACTGCTACCTGCAAGCTCCATAGACATATCTTTTATCTCACTATCCTTTAATCTACCTTTCGACTTTTAATACCAAGCGTTTCATCTGCCCTGGACATTAATTCCAGCAGCACTTCCCTTTTGCTTTTAGCAGCATCCATATGGACGGTATATATTATACACTATGGTCCCTGTCTATGCATATATATATATATATATATATATATATATATATATACACACACACACTTACTCGCTGTGTATATATATATATATATATATATATATATATATATATATATATGTAAAAATAAAATATACAAATACTCTTTGCTATACTCCTCTATACACTCATCCTTTCTTATGTTTAAATAGAGTTCCTTCTCCACATCTTTTAGGGATGTAGGCCCAGCCCATCGGTCAACCATATCATCCTTCTCCTCTTTGCCCCCTGCTGGATGGAAGAGGACAGGATATAATGCTGTGTGGCCATGTGACTGCAAAATGTAATTAGCAAAATAAGGATAAAAAAAATATCTTTTAAAAAAAGTGATTGCAAGCAAGGTCAGAAGAGATTATGAATTGTATTAATGGTTACCTATGCAAATGTGTGTCACATACAGTGGGCATAGAAAAGAATCACCCCCTTTAAAATAATGACATTTTGTTGCTTTGCAGCCTGAAATTAAGATGGACAACGTTTGTTTCATCCAGCTATATTTACTGCAACTTATAACATCCAAATGAAAGATATAACACCAACATGTCATAAAAAATAAAAAATAAATAAAAAAATTGAATCACTGAGTTGAAAAAAGGATCACCCTCTTTTGTCAGTGCTTTGTTGAACCACTTTTGCTTTAATTGCAGCCTTTAGTCTGTTGGGATATGTGTATACTAACTTTGCACATCTAGACTTTGCAATATTTGCCCATTCTTCTTTGCAGAACTGATCAAGTTAAGTTAAAATTGATAGTGACCATTTGTGGACTGCAGTGTTCAAGTCATTCCACAGATGTTCAATGGGGTTTAAGTCTGGGCTCTGACTAGGCCAAGCAAGGGCATTCACCTTTTTCTCCTTCAAGCACTGTGTGGTCATTTTTGCTGTGTGCTTTGGGTCTTTATCTTAAACCTTCAACAACAACAGACTTATTGGCCACAGCCAGGCATGCGCATCAGCTCCGGCGTCGAGATGCGGGCACGCATGCACACCCTAGTGGTTAAAAGGCGAACTGATGTACAGTTACGTCAGTTCGCCCAGGAGAGCCAACCTATCGGTGGCTGGTCGGGAAGGGGTTAATGACAACATGTTAAAGCTCGATGTTCAGAACTAATGGTACCAACTTGAAACAAAAACATAAAACTACTGACACCAGTGCTATACATGCAGATTCTGTAGGTTAAATTAGGGAATGTGGTTTTGGTTCTTTGATGGCTGACTCCTGTCTGAGTGTGTCATGCTTTGCAGATTTCCTGGTTCTAGTGCAGGACTTTTTCAAGATATGGTGATTCAGGTAACGTGTTTATCTTAAAATCCAACTTGGCATACACATGCAAGTTTTACTGTCTGAAGCATGAAATAATTATTTCCAGTAAGAGTTCACTTGGGTGAAACTTGACCCTGTCTTCTGTGATATAATCACTTTTCTTCACCCACAGAGAGTATAACGTTTACGCCATGCTCACTGCTTCTGCTTACTTTTCTTACCTTTTATTTGTAAGCACATGAATCTCAATATGTCCCTTGCTGGCTATCAAACACATGTATGGCGCATCTATTCTTCAGCTTCCAGATGTCACCCAGATGATATATCACTAGACATATGGTGAACCAGAGCGTTAGTTCAACATCTTATAGACAACCATTTAAGCATGAACAAGCTTGGAGGAATATATTGGCAGCAACATTTCATTCCTTTGGGCTGGCAATTTTTGATCATATAAATTAAGTTTCTGTTTTAATTCAGAAAAGAATGTGCTTCCATAGCTAGTCATGCTGAACAGTAAAGGCCCGGAGTGTTGCTCTACATTTCTCTGAGCTGAATTTAGTTTTATTTATTTTTTATTCTGTTCTCTGTATTCAAATTAAATGAGAACTCTAGGCAGATATAAATTAATCTACTTAACGCAGCTATGTAATTATTAGTACATTTAATGAAATTAATTTTTTTAAATGAAAGCAGTGTAAGTACCTGAATTTGACCTAATATCAGCCTCTAGCAGTCCCTGTAAAGCAGGGCTGGAGCGTGAGAGAAAGAAGCAGCACAAGCAGCCAATCACTTTATGGGCTGACAAGCTTTGCTTCTTCTCCTTTCATAGTCCAGTCACATGTTGGGATAAGTTCAAATGGCCTTGAACGCAGGGAAAGTGCTTGGTTGGTCATCAGATTAAGGACATATAGTGGCAAAAATAGTTCTCTCAAGATTAAAGCTAGATATTGCGGCTGAAGCTAGTTATGTTTTTTTTTTTAGCTTTAACCACTTGCCAACCGGCCACCGTATATATACGGTGGCAGGTTGGCTCTATTGTGCGAAGCGCCGTACGGCGGTCCGTGCATGTGACACTGTACGTGGGTCCCTCGGACTTGATGTCCACCGGCGTCCCATGATCACGGTAAACAGAGGCAGAACTGGAATCTTAATAAGGAATGTCCTGTGCTGATGGCAATTAACCTAATACTCTGATGCTAGTAGCTGCTGCCTTCACTGTTACACCTTCTAAGTAGGGTCTGAGAATGAAAAATAGTATTTGTAAATGTGGTGCTAGTGGCGCTGCTAGGTATTGGTATAGATTATTAAAGTGACACATGCTCCTAACCTGTGAGTTGATGTAAACCAATACAAAAAATATCAAATGACACGCCTCAATAGTGCAAACAACCTTAAAGGGGTAGTAAACCCTCTTTTCTTTTTTGAAATAATAAACATATCATACTTACCTCCACTGTGCCTTTTGTTTTGCACAGTGTGACCCTGATCATTGTCTTCTGGGGTCCCCCAACGGCGATCACGGCTCCTCCTCGCATTGGTAAACCCCCTAGGAGAAGCGCTGTCCCTGGGGGTTTCCTTGCGGGCACCCTCCAAAGTCCAGCACTTCCATAGATGCAGAATGCCGGACTCGGCCCGGTGCCCGTCATTCGATTTGATTGAAAGCAGCGGGAGCCAATGGCTGTGCTACTATTAATCTATCCAATCAAGAGCCAAGAACCCTGGGCAGAGAGGTAGAGCGCAAGTCTCTGCCAAGGGAACTAATGGGCTGTGGATGTTTCTGGGCCTTTATGTTGGTAGCGAAAGGTGTAAATGTGTCATACCTCCTCCTGTGTCATTACTGTCTTGCAGTATTCCAAAGAATAAGGAAGGGCTATGGGAGTATATTATGAAGGTGTGTCTTTCATAAGTAAATGAATCACTTCACGGATAGTAGGGATCTGAGGGGCAGGACTCTCTGTTCACACTGGTCAGCATGTTTAACTGGGCAGAATTGATTTCTAATTGTGATCCATTCAATCCTGCCCAGCAAAAAGCACGGCTAGCTTTCAGAACAGACTGTGTATGAAGGGGGTTCCTTTCTGAATAATGCTGTGATCTGTGAGGCGGCACTTGGGAGGTTTGGACTCTTCCTGTAGGTGTGACTGGGTGGGATTGAATGCTAATTAGGATGTATTCAATCCCACCCACCATCAGAGCCGTGAAGGAAGTTACAGACTTTGGGCTCTGCAGGAAGTGGCTGTGGAAGGGACAGAGTCTATCAGCAGCATATACATTGTGTCGCATAATACAAAACCACAATTAAACCCAGAAATCAGGGGATTAGCAGACAACAGAGCAACATGGTTCAGAGGTATACCATATGCTGGTGTTAATCATTCCATTCAATTTTAGTGAAAAAAAAGGTGGAATTCGGCTTTAACATGAAACTAAATGTAGCACTAACACCTGAAGGAGTTGCTGGTTATTTTTGGGCTTACCGTTACCCTCCGTTTTCCTTGTTGCACGTCTAGGGGATGTCCCTTGGTAGATGGCCCAGTAACTTGAGATTGATAATAGATCCACTTGAATGGATTTTGTTTGCAAAACTCAGACAATTGAACAGTCTCAACTTGGGATCAGAGGGTTGGAAAAGGAAGTTCAGGTACTCTTAGTCCAAAAAACGTTAAAGAACTTGCTTACTTTGACTGCATCCAGAGAATAGCCATTCGCAGCTGGATGTTCACTCAAATTGGACAATCCCTCTCTCACAAGGCCTAGCAGCCAACTTGGTGCTTACTCAGGAACAAAGTCTTTGCCACAGACGTTGTTGCAGAACATGTAGGGAAACGAAACTTTAGAACACTTGTAGGATACTTGGATCTTTCAGCCTGATTGGCGATATCCACAAGTCCGGATTCTCTCGGTTACTTCAGCCCTTCCAGGCTCTTGCTAAGAAAATCAACCCGTATGTGGTGTTCTTCTGAAGAGTCCTCCCCTGGAATGCTCGAAGTACTCCTTCTTTAATTTCCTTGCCTTGGGCTAGCCAGCTCCAAGGCATTAAAGTCGGATGGATCCACACCCCAGGCCATATCCTTCCTGGGGGCTGGTCAGGAGGACCAGGACCATGTACTCAACACATCATACTGGACCGGAACCACGTGATGTCCGCATCTTATGTACCCTCTCCCAGAAGCACAACGAGAGCGCCACTCCCACTGTGCGGGCTCCGAGAGAACTTAAACACCTGAGCAGACCACAGTTCCATGCCTGCCAGAAGAGACAGTGCCCCCTGTGGCCAGGTTGAACATCTCACAGTCCAGTCAGACTGATGCTGAGGCCCAATTTAGATAATTACACCCAAACCAAACTGCAGTTTAGGCAACTTTAATTTTATAAAAACCGCATAGCGCGTGCTCTTCAGGAGCCGCCGCTACACAAACAATGGGGGTTATTTATATATGGCAAATCCACTTTGCACTGCAAGTGCAGTCGCTTTAAATCTGAGGGGTAGATCTGAAATGAGGGGAAGCTCTGCTGATTTTATTATCCAATCGTGTGCAAACTAAAATGCTGTTTTTTTATTTTCCTTGCATGTCCCCTTTGGATCTACAGCGACTGCACTTCCAAGTGCACTTTAAGTGCAATTTCCAGTGAACTTTGCACTTGTGGTGCAAATGGAATTTTCCTTTCGTAAATTACCCCCAATGTCTCATGAACTCAACCATACACATGACCTTCTAAATGATGCTGTATCTATTTCTCATAAAATCATTGCTTATTTTATTTTTCTGCCTTTTTGTAATACCTTCTGCCCACTGTATGTGTCTCCCCCTCACTTCCATTTGTTTGAAATGAACAGTGCATGTATTTTCATGTCATGTTCACTGCTCTATGCACAGTGCAAATATCATAGTTCATAGCGCCATCCTATGTTGAGAGCATGTGCCGATTTGAGATGACATGAGATATGTGGTAGGTGATTAGACTGACAGAAGACCTAAGGTGTGGATACGTGCTGGCACTAAGTGCATCTGCACATACGGTACCTCACAAAAGTGAGTACACCCCTCACATTTTTGTAAATATTTTATTATATCTTTTCATGTGATAACACTGAGGAACCTACAGTTTTCTACAATATAAAGTAGTGAGTGTACAGCTTGTATAACAGTGTAAATTTGCTGTCCCCTCAAAATAACTCAACACACAGCCATTAATGTCTAAACTGCTGGCAACAAAAGTGAGTACACCCCTAAGTGAAAATGTCCAAACTGGGCCCAAAGTATCAATATTTTGTGTGGCTACCATTATTTCCCAGCACTGCCTTGGGCATGGAGTTGACCATAGCTTCACAGGTTGCCACTGGAGTCCTCTTTCACTCCTCCATGAGGACATCAAGGAGCTGGTGGATGTTAGAGACCTTGCGCTCCTCTACCTTCCATTTGAGGATGCGCAATAGGGTTTAGGTCTGGAGACATGCTTGGCCAGTCCATCACCTTTACCCTCAGCTTCTTTAGCAAGGCAGTGGTCATCTTTGAGGTGTGTTTGGGGTTGTTATCATGTTGGAATACTGCCCTGCGGCCCAGTCTCCAAAGTGAAGGGATCATGCTCTGCTTCAGTATGTCACAGTAAATGTTGGTGTTCATGGTTCCCTCAAGGAACTGTAGCTCCCCAATGCCGGCAGCACTCATGCAGCCCCAGACCATGACACTCCCACCACTATTCTTGACTTGTAGGCAAGACAGACTTGTCTTTGTATTCCAAGCCTGGTTGCTGTCACACATGCTTGACATAATCTGAACCAAATAAGCTTATCTTGGTCTCACGAGACCACAGGACATGGTTCCAGTAATCCATGTCCTTAGTCTGCTTGTCTTCAGCAATCTGTTTGCGGGCTTTCTTGTGCATCATCTTTAGAAGAGGCTTCCTTGTGGAAAAACAGCCATGCAGACCAATTTGATGCACTATGTGGCGTATGGTCTGAGCACAGGCTGACCCCCCATCCCTTCAACCTCTGCAGCATTGCTGGCAGCACTCACATGTCTAGGGCGAACGAGAGACTTGTGACACTAGAAGGAGCACGGGAGTGGTTTCTATCCTGGTGATAAAGAGAAATTGGGATATATGATCTTCTTTGATTCAATCCTACATGCGTTTGATTTGCAGACTGATGGTAAGAGTCAGTAATTTCGGGTGCTGGTGGTGGTTCCCTTTGTTCTTCATATGAATTTGAACACGATCATTTTGACCAGATTACCTCACTGGAATCCGTACATTAATAATTTGAACTTTATATTTGTTTTTTAAACCGCTATATCATAATTTAGATCTGTTTTTATATTGTTTCCAGCAATATTTGTGTTAGCTGCTATATTTTCTTTGTTTATTGCTTTTTTATGCTTTTAGCGCAACAAAATTTATTTTTATAGCACTCACATGTCTATTTCCTAAAAAAAACTCTGAATTTGACGCTGAGGGCGTGCACTCATCTTCTTTGGTCGACCATGGCGAGGCCTGTTCTGTGTGTGGAACCTGTCCTGTTAAACCACTGTTTGGTCAGCTCAGTTTCAGGGTCTTGGCAATCTTCTAATAGCCTATGCCATCTTTATGTAGAGCAACAATTCTTTTTTTTCAGATCCTCACAGAGTTCTTTTTCCATTAGGTGCCATGTCGAACTTTCAGTGACTAATTTGAGAGAGTGAGAGCGATAACACCAAATTTAACACACCTGCTCCCCATTCAAATCTGAGACCTCGAGGAGGGAAAATAGGTAATTGGGCCCAATTTGGACATTTTCACTTAGGGGTGTACTCACTTTTGTTGCCAGCAGTTTAGACATTAATGGCTGTGTGTTGAATTATTTTGAGGGGACAGCAAATTTACACTGTTATACAAGCTGTACACTCACTACTTTACATTGTAGCAAAGTGTCATTTCTTCAGTGTTGTCACATGAAAAGATACAATAAAATATTTACAAAAATATGAGGGGTGTACTCTCTTGTGAGATACTGTACGTTTGTAGTCCATCTTGGGAGTGAGCAAGAGACTGTGGCTATGTTCCCACATACAGTGAGGCCATGGTGGACAAATGTAGCTACCCTCTAACACAAAGTTTGAAGTTGGATCACAGCAGCAGGAGAGAAGAAATTTAAAGATTTGGAGGTGGCTAGGGGCATTAAAAGGTGCATGTACACTATATTGTCATAGTATTGGGACTCCTGCCTTTACACAGTGTACAACTGAGGGAATCCAAAGTGGAGAAGGATCTGGAGGTTTTGGTAGATCATACGCTTAACAATAGCACATAATGCCAAGCTGCGGTTTCCAAAGTGAGCAAAGTCCTTTCTTGTATTATGAGAGGTATGGACTCCAGAGAGAGAGATATAGAGCGCATTTGTGAGGTCAGGCACTGATGTTGATGAGAAGGCCTGGATCGCAGTCTCCACTCTAATCCAAAAGGTGTTCTATCGGGTTGAGGTCAGGACTTTGTGCAGACCAGTCAAGTTCTTCCACCCCAAACTCGCTCATCCATGTCTTTATAGACTTTACTTTGTGCAAAGGTCCAAATCATTTGGTGGAGGGGGGTTATGGTGCGGGGTTGTATTTCAGAGGTTGGGCTTGGCCCTTAGTTCCAGTGAGGTCAGGACTCTGTGCAGGCCAGTGAAGTTCCTCCACCCCAAACTCACTCATCCACACTATATTGCCAAAAGTATTGAGCCACCCCTCCAAATCATTTGGTAGAGGGGAGAATCTAGGATGGAAAAGGACCTGTGGGTCCTAGTAGATGATAGGCAATGCCAAGCTGCTGCTGACAAAGCAAACAGAATATTGGCATGCATTAAAAAGGGGATCAACTCCAGAAATATAAAATGATAATTTTCCCGCTCTACAAGACTCTGGTCTGGCCACACCTAGAGTATGCTGTCCAGTTCTGGGCACCAGCCCTCCCGAAGAATGTACTGGAGTGAGTACAAAGAAGGCCAACAAAGCTAATAAAGGGTCTGGAGGATATTAGTTATAAGGAAAGGTTGCGAGCGCTGAACTTATTCTCTCTGGAGAAGAGATGCTTGAGAGGGGATAGGATTTCAATGTACAAATACTGTACTGGTGACCCCACAATAGGGATACAACTTTTTTTGCAGAAGGGAGTTTAACAAGACAGGTGGCCACTCATTAAAATTAGAAGAAAAGAGGTTCAACTTTAAACTACGTAGAGGGTTCTTTACTGCAAGAGCGGAAGGATGTGGAATTCCCTCCCATAGGCGGTGGTCTCAGTGGGGGGCATTGATAGTTTCAAGAGACTATAATGCCCCATACACACGATCGGACATTCCGACCACAAAATCCGTCAGATTTTTTCTGACGGATTTTGGCCGAAACTTGTCTTGCATACACGCAGTCGCACAAAGTTGTCAGAAAATCCGATCGTTCGGAACGAGGTGACGTACAAAACATACGACGGGACTATGTAGAGGCCAGTAGCCAATATCTTTCGTCTCCAACATTTTTCTGAGCATGCGTGGCACTTTGTGCGTCGGAATTCTCTACATACGATCGGAAAAAGTCTGATCGGATTTTGTTGTCGGAAAATTTTAGATCCAGATCTCAAAATGTTTCCGTTGGAAATTCCGACAGAAAAAGTCTGATAGAGCCCACACACGATCAGATTTTCCGATAACATAATCTGATCGGACTTTTTCCAGCTGAAATTTCAACCGTGTATATGGGGCATTAGATAAGCACCTGAACGACCACAACATACAGGGATATACAATGTAATATATATAATCACACACATAGGTTAGACTTGATGGACTTGATGTCTTTTTCAATCTCACCTACTAATTAACCACTTTCAGACCGGACCATTTTGCTGGCTTAAGACCAGACCACTTTTTGCGATTCGGCACTGCGTCGCTTTAACTGACAATTGTGCGGTCGTGCGACATGGCTCCCAAACAAAATTGATGTCCTTTTTTTTCCCACAAATAGAGCTTTCTTTTGGTGGTATTTGATTACCCCTGCGGTTTTTATTTTTTGCGCTATAAACAAAAAATAGCGACAATTTTAAAAAATGCATTATTTTTTACTTTTTGCTATAATAAATATCCCCCGAAAACATTTTTTTCCCTCAGTTTAGGCCGATGCGTATTCTTCTACTTATTTTTGGTAAAAAAAAATCTCAATAAGCGATAATTGATTGGTTTGTGGAAAATTTATAGCGTTTACAAAATAGGGGATAGTTTATGGCATTTTTATTAATCTTTTTTTTTACTAGCAATGGCGGCGATCAGCTATTTTTATTGTGACTGCGACATTATGGCGGACACATCGGACATTTTTGACACATTTTTGGGACCATTGGCATTTATACAGCGATCAGTGATATAAAAATGCACTGATTACTGTAAAAATGTCACTGGCAGGGAAGGGGTTAACACTAGGGGGCGATCAAGGGGTTAATTGTGTTCCCTCTCTGTGTTCTAACTGAAGGGGGGATGGGACTGTCTAGGGGAGACAAGCTTTTATATAAAGCCCTTAAGGTGAAGGTACATCTGGTGGAGGGTGTGTGCACACTGCATGAAGGTATTATCACCATCATCACGTTTTATGTTTTCATAATGGATTTTTGAAATATTATCATTAATGATTTTTTGTGCAATACACGTGCACTTTATATATTTTTTTGGACACTTTACCTTTGTATCACAGAATAGTACATTATTAAGGATCTTTATGCAATACATGGAGCACAAGCACTTTATTATATTATTAATATTTTTTTTATTAATTACCTTTACATCACAGGATACATTTTCTGGTTATTTGTCATTGTCATTTATACAGCAATCAGTGCTATACAAATGCACTGATTCCTGTGTAAATTACACTGGCAGTGAAGGGGTTAACAAGGGGGTGGCAGTGTAGGGGTTAAGTGTGTCCTAGGGGCGTGTTACTAACTGTGGGGGCGTGGCTGTGTGTTAGTGAACACTGATCTCTGCTCCAATCACACAGAGCACAATTCAGTGTCACTTGTTGCTAGGCAGAATGGGGAGATGCTGTTTACATCGGCATCTCCCCGTTCAGCCTCCCCGTGAGCGGGTATCCCCACGGCGATCGAGTCCACGGGACCCGCGACTGGACACATGGGGGTCCCAACCGCCACGCGCACCGCCGGCGCCAATTTGCCGGCGCCAGTCGGGAAGTGGTTAACCTACTATGTAACTATGTAGATTATGGTGTGGGGGTGTTTTTCAGGGGTTGGGCTTGGCCCCTTAGTTCCGGTGAAGGGAACACTTAATGTGTCAGCATACCAAGACATTTTGGACAATTTCATGCTCCCAACTTTGTGGGAACAGTTTGGGGAGGCCCCTTCCTGTTCCAACATGACTGCGCACCAATATACACTTTTTTTTTAACCCTTTTTTAGTGTCACTTTAAATGGGTCTTTAATTTTTATCTTGTTGTTTTTGGCTGGAGTTCTACTTTAAACATATCATGGATCTGATTATCTGCATTGTAATCCCAAAAATAACTTTTTTTGTTGTTGTTTTTTTTTTGTTTTTGTTTTAAATCTTTGGTTCATAGTACACAGAGCATCAGTACTTTATCATCCAGCTAAGTTTTCTCTTTGTCTCTAGGACAACATTACAAAAATCTGGAGGTTGTATTACTTCATAGCTTCAGTCTCAACTTGGGTGGCTATTACACCCACCAGAAGGTCAATATTACAAAAGAGAAGGTTTCTTTTTATAAGGAGGTTATAAAATGAACAATCAGGCACCTTTGTGTTGCACTTTACAAGCATCCCGATAGGCACCTTTTGTATTCATACTCTGTACAGTACGGTTGTTTTACTCAGGGCATGTTTGTCAAATTGTGAACGTGCTTTTATGTTGTGTTTCTCAACACTAAACAATCCACCCTAACCTGACAAAAGCTGCATTTGGACTCTTCTAGCTTAGATAGCTCATCGTAGACTTGTCATGCATATAATTCTTTTCTACACTAGAACTATCAGGTCACTGTTTATGGTCTATAGAAAATGCTATAAGCATGTAAAATAATATTCCCTTTTAAGCCTTCTTCCACATTTCCAAAATAAATTTGGCAAACAGGACACAAAGGAAAATCTGCTGCTACACTTTGACAGTGTTAGTTGGAAGCTTTTGTGCATGCAATTCCATCTCTGGAAACTGAAACAGTATAAGCCTCAAGCTTTTATCTCAAGCTGGTTTGTTGAATTGGCTGCTACGTAGCTTGTGGTTTCCTGAAGACTTCTGCAACTCTAATGGAATTACATCATTTTTTGGGTTACAGTTTTCTCTCGCCGCCTTCATCATGTACAGCATGACGGCATTAATTGAATTGAGTTGTTGGTACCCAGTGTGGCTGCATAGGGTGTCATTCTATAAGGATCTTTTGGGGTCAGATTTCTTGTTGGTCTGCTGCTTTGCCCACTATCTCTGTCCTCAGAACTAAAGTATTATTTTTATTTATTTGCACTTTGGAAAAATTACTATTACTAATACTGATAATAGAGTACCAGGTGGAGCACTGTACTAATAATTTTGAGCAGGATGCCTGGCAGCTTAAAGTGATTCTAAAGGAAAACATTTTTTTTGTTTTAATTAAAAAAACAAACATGTTATACTTACCTTCTCTGTGCAATGGTTTTACACAGAGCAGCTCCAACCTTTTTCTTCTCAGGTCCCCTGCTGGCACACGCCACTCTTTCCCCCTGCCAAATGCCCCTATTGCAAGCTACTTACTCTGGGGGCACTTGTGCATGCTCGCTCCTGAGCCGAATCTGTGTGTCTTTTGACACATAGCTTGACTCAACCCTGCCCCCCCTCTCCTCACTGGCTGTGATTGACAGCAGCAGGAGCCAATGGCTCCTGCTGCTGTGTCTCTGTCCAGTGAGGAAAGAAATAGAGATGCTGCTCTTGTGAACATTGCTGGATCGACATAGGGCTAAGGTAAGTATTTAGGAAGGCCTGGGGGGAGCTGTATGTAGATTTTTTTTTACCTTATTGCATAGAATATAGTAAGGTAAACACCTCCTACCTTTACAACCACATTAAGGCAAACCCTGAATTGTAAGTGTTTCTAATTAGCTTTAAGTAGAGCCTAGAAAAAAATTCCCATAGTCTCAAGCAGCAGTTGATCAGAAGGAGCCTTCTTTTCTCTAATCCAATAAAACTAGTCCTGTGTCTTTCAAACAAAGAACATAGTATTGACAGATATCTTTATTACACCCCCCTAGAATGCTTCCCTCCAGGCTTCAGCAGCAGTCACCCTTTGTAAAGAGCTCTATTTAACCTGCGACCAGTCACAGATACAGTACCTGCCATGGGGTGATAATGAGGAACTGCCATAAAGAATAGTAGCGGTTGCAAGTTTGACAGACTGCCATTAGTCCCCATGGCAGTCCCCTCTCCCCCCTCGTCACCTCTGGGCATGTAGGTAGGCAGTATGTGGGCGGAGAGAGTGTAAATAAAGGGAACTCTTGCTAGTGACCCAAAAAGTGGGCTGAAGCTGCCATACGATGCAAGGCTGGCCTTTAAGGCAGTACTCCATTGTAAAAGAGATGTTTCTACACAAGTATACATCATTAACTCGGTTATCACTAGGGAGGGAGCCTAAGCACAAAAGCTCCTTCACCATCAGGGCCTTTATCACCTTTGCCAAGTCACCGCTTCCCAACTAGCTGATTGCTTATGCATTTGACACTAGTATGGTAGTCATTAGTAACGGCATTAAAGCCTCCTCCAAATGTTAGTCATTTGTACTGTATCATCTGTAACTCGTCTTGTTGCTTAATTAAGCCCTGTTCTTTGTGATACGCTATACATGAAATGCACCGCTTTAAATGTGTCCTCAAGTAACTTCAACGGGCCAAGTTGAATAACCAAACATTTTTTTACTAAAGTTGTTCAAAAATTAATACATATACCACTTACATCATATCTTCAATCTACATTCCCATACATTTCTGTTAAGTGCTCATAGCTGTTCTCCTTGTGCCCCTGAATGTCCATGAGGTAGTCATACCTCATAAAGGTGAGAAAATCCTTAAGTCACAAAGTCTATTTAGCACTGGCATATCCCTGGAGTCCATAACCCTGGAACCCCGACTGGGTTCCCACAAGGCGTGGTTAAGTGCAAAGCAGTGAATCACATCCTTAGCAGCATGTCCTTGGCTGGGGAGACCTGGAACCATACCTATTGCTGTACTACATACTGTGATGACCCTGAGAGGTGGTTTTCCCCAGCAGAGGGCAAACCAAAAAAAGCCCATGAAAACATGACCAGCAGAGTCAACCCTTGCCTCCCAGGGATTACCACCTCAGCAGGGCAAGCACAATTAAACAGTGCAATTAACTCACATTAGGATATATCATTTTACAAAGACATGCAGATAAAGTAATCCAACCCACAACTGTCAAAACATATTAAAAAAAAAAAATACACTATGCAGCAAACTCCTTGGAAACACCTGCTTTCAAGCATGCTTATAATTCAGATGAAATTGAGTGCAACCTGTGGCCAGGCAGGTTGCACAAAAAAGGCATAATTTT
Organism: Lithobates pipiens; assembly: GCF_037356315.1. Classification (NCBI taxonomy): domain Eukaryota; kingdom Metazoa; phylum Chordata; class Amphibia; order Anura; family Ranidae; genus Lithobates; species Lithobates pipiens. The sequence goes on along the minus strand of NW_027507790.1, from coordinate 164,297,690 downwards.
TGCTTTGCATACCAGAATGAAAAAAATCAGTTTGTTAGTTTAATTTAAGATACAATTTTGGCAACAGTGCCTCGAAATTGGGAACATTTGGCAGCTATGCAATGTCCTGTATAGCCTAGTTCTTTATAATTAAAGTTGTGAAGACCTGTATCTTTAAAGCCATTTCCAAAAATATGTAACAGTGACTTTACTTACATACATGTGACTCCCTGAATAGATAATGGTGAAACTCACTTAAAGAGTAACTCCACTTTCGTTAAGAAAAACATTATCCTCTGGGTGACCTGTGTACATTGCAGGGATTTTAACAAACTTTGTTGCAGATTTCTACCTTTTGTTATGCTGAAGAAATACCTGTTTGCCTGTTTCCATATGCAAACTGAATGTGAATGGGAGTGACTTTATATTATCAATTAGGGATGCACCGAATGGGTTTTTTGGTGCCGAAACCGAAAAAAAAATTTCCTTGATCCCAAAAACCGAAACAGACACCAAAACAGCACTGATACCGAAAATGACTGTTTTTAAAAAATATTTTTATACAGGAGATGGTCATAGACTGGGGACATGCTTCAGGAGATGGTCAGAGACAGCAGGCATGGTACAGGAGATGGTTAGAGACTGCAGGCATGGTACAGGAGATGGTCAGAGACTGCAGGCATGGTACAGGAGATGGTCAGAGACTGCAGGCATGGTAAAGGAGGTGGTCAGAGACTGCAGGCATGGTACAGGAGATGGTCAGAGACTGCAGGCATGGTACAGGAGATGGTCAGAGACTGCAGGCATGGTACAGGAGATGGTCAGAGACTGCAGGCATGGTACAGGAGATGGTCAGAGACTGCAGGCATGGTACAGGAGATGGTCAGAGACTGCAGGCATGGTACAGGAGATGGTCAGAGACTGCAGGCATGGCACAGGAGATGGTCAGACTGCAGGCATGGTACAGGAGATGGTCAGAGACTGCAGTCATGGTACAGGAGATGGTAAGAGACTGCAGGCATGGTACAGGAGATGGTCAGAGACTGCAGGCATGGTACAGGAGATGGTCAGAGACTGCAGGCATGGTACAGGAGATGGTCAGAGACTGCAGGCATGGTACAGGAGATGGTCAGAGACTGCAGGCATGGTAAAGGAGGTGGTCAGAGACTGCAGGCATGGTACAGGAGATGGTCAGAGACTGCAGGCATGGTACAGGAGATGGTCAGAGACTGCAGGCATGGTACAGGAGATGGTCAGAGACTGCAGGCATGGTACAGGAGATGGTCAGAGACTGCAGGCATGGTACAGGAGATGGTCAGAGACTGCAGGCATGGTACAGGAGATGGTCAGAGACTGCAGGCATGGCACAGGAGATGGTCAGACTGCAGGCATGGTACAGGAGATGGTCAGAGACTTCAGTCATGGTACAGGAGATGGTAAGAGACTGCAGGCATGGTACAGGAGATGGTCAGAGACTGCAGGCATGGTACAGGAGATGGTCAGAGACTGCAGGCATGGTACAGGAGATGGTCAGAGACTGTGGACATGCTACAGATGATCACCAGTGCCCATCATATGCAGCCTCACTGTGCCCAGCAGCCTACCAGTGTCCATCATGTAGCCTGCCTGTGCCTCACCAGTGCATATAAACATACACATATAAAAACATACACACATACACACACATACACACACACACACACACACACATACACACACACACACACACACACACACACACACACACACACACACACACACACACACACACACACACACACACACATATATATATATATAAACATACACACATATAATACACACATATAACACACACATAACACACACACACAAATATACACACATATAACACACACATATAAACATGCACACATATAACACACATGCATACACAGAGGCATACAAACATATATATAGACAGTCTTTTTAAAAGTTGGCAGCTGCAGCTCCTGTACCTTAATCTCCATGCTGGGTACTGCACTCTAGGTGGAGTCAGAGAGCACAGCACACACTGCTAGACGCCTCTCCCTTGCTTTCACTTTCATAGTAAATGGCGTGGCCAAGCTCCTGCACAGCCAATTTACACATCGGTTGAGGAGCCATATGCAGCCACCACTGAGGAGAGGGGGACTTTACACTGAGACCCCACGGGCTGCCTGCAGCATGGGTGAAGAGGGAGGGGAGGAGGAGAGAGTAAAGATGAAATGACACCCCCATGATGGGCGGCACCAGGGGGCGGGGCCAAGCCCAGCAGGTCCCGCCCCATTATTGGCACCAGTATTGGTGAAAAATCTCTTTCGGCTTTTTGCCAAAAGGGACATTTTCGGCCGATATGTGCCGAAATTTCAGTGCATCCCTATTATCAATCAATAACTGCACCTGCAGGTTTCTAATGAGGAAAGTTTCAGGGTCTGAATACCCTTAGACATGATGAACCCTTTGGGAATATCTCACTAAAACTAAAATTCCCTGCTACATCTTAGAAAATATGGCATCATTATTATTATCATTATTATTTTCCTTTCATACTGCATACAGGGTGTAAATAGGTTTTCAGTTTTGATGATTATGGGTGTATTTTGTGTTTTGCCTTTAATTGAATTGGGGTTTTTTTTTCCTTAAAACAAATCTTTAGGCCTGGTTCACACTTTTAGTGCTTTTTGCATTTTGCAGATTTGCACTACAGTCCATTTAACATGGTTTCCTATGGAACACATTCTATAGTGCAAATCTGCAAAATGCAAAAAGCACTAAAAATGCATTGGTGTGAATAAGGCCGTACTGTGAGAAATATGTAGGTTTCCACAGCTGACCTCTCCCACAGTTGGTCTCTATAAACATATTGTCTATGTGCTTGTTCTGGGTCAATAACTAAGACAATATTGAAGTCAGGCAACTAGAAATTTCAGGAGGTCAACAATGACAGCCGCCACATTATCTCCTAGGAAAAGTTTACTTTAGGTGAGCCTAATCATTATCTCTGAGGGTAGACACCTGTGTATGAGTCATTATCACACATTGTGGGGAAAAAGTTTAAGAAATAAAGGTCCTCTGCATTCTTCTCCACATGGTCATCACTGTATGTTTATTTCTTTGTGTAACAGTTCCATATTATTCTGTATGTGTAGACACTTCATTCATCCTTCAGGCATATTCCTGGATGAATCTCCTATTACTTCCTCCACAAGGGAGACATTAGTAATTGTCTACCTGGAGTATATCAGAGACTTGTGAAATGTGTGCAGTGTTGTACATAACATTATCTGGCTGTCTGTGCAGACACAGTGGTGAGAGTCTATCAGTAGGTTCCAGCAATTGGAAGAGATAGACAGTAAAAAAAAAAAAAAAAAAAAAAATACTGGCACCAAAAAACTGACAGTTTGACAAAAATAAAATGGAAGTTTACCAAAAATTATTTTATATGTAAAATATAATTATAGGTCCCTTTTAACTAAACCTGTCTTGAGAAGCATTACTAATCTCCCTTTGAAAATGCTTATTAGCTGCCTCACTTACTAAGTCAGTTGAGGTTGATTTACTAAAGAAAGGATGTTAACTTTGCAAAGCAAATTTCTTTATCGTACATCACGTTACGCAGAGCACCATAATAATGACTATCTGGGTTATACGCTACCTTCAGGTGATTGGGCACTGGAACCAATAGTAAGAAAGTTCCTCCCATATAACCCCTCGCACACGGGAAGTACCTCCGTTTTTTCAGCAGTGTCTTGAAGGCGATGGTCATGGCTGTTGAAGCTCTTCAAATTCTTCAATAATGTCCCAGTGAGGATGTTATAATCAGATCTGTTTGGATGCTACAAAAGCTAATATGGATGGTACCCGAGCCTCTGTAAAAGTGTGAGGTATTGCCTGTAATGTGTCTTATTTGGCACTGGACCCTTGTAATGATTTCCTGGTCTATTACTTACCCAAGGTAAACAGAAGGGTGCTTTACAGATCCAAGGGTGTGGACACCAAGTAAAGGAGGACCTAGTCCTTGAAGGTCCACAGAGGCACAACCCACTGTCATGGGGGAAAATTGGACCTGTGAAAACAGGTCCTGCAGTGTGGATCAGTGAGTACTCCCTCTGGAATAACTAAACTATTCCCTCTCTGAATTGCTGCACTGTGGGGCCTCTAGGATCTGGGTGCACTTTGTGTCTTGGTGTGTGGCCGAGGTTACAGACTGATGGCAGCGGCGTGCACTTGTTGGCGGTGTACGTGCAGCGATTGTGCACCGCATGTGTCTGCGTGTTTGGCATGCATGCCGCGGGTCGCGGCACACGTGACATGGGCGTGCACATTTGGCGTGCATTTGCGGTCGGCTGTTAGTGCCAATTCAAGCTCCAGGACAAACTTGATAAGAAGCCTGAACTTGTGGCGCACACTAAGAGGACACAGAGCAGTACTCGGGTACGTGAGCCTGAAGGTTTTTGGACACAGTTGCAGCAAGTTTGGCGGGGGGGTTTGTATAGAGGTCTGTGATAGCTGCTTTATGCTGGATTATAGCCTGGGCTTGGAGGGAGTATATTTTCCTTGTCACTTGTAAGCAATGTCTTCCAGAAAACGAGGTACGGGGAGCAAGGCATGTCAAGGGGCAATTGTTCTTCCTTTAAAATCAGGAGACCATCCCCATGTTGCTGCAGCCTCAGCCTCCCCTGAAAGACCTGCGCCTGCTGGCCTGGCTGAACCATTGCACTTGACAGGCATTGTGGCCACTACCAACGTCCCTGCCTCGGCTTACGTTACTAAGAATGACTTGGCATCAGGCCTAGCGGGCCTTGAGGGCAGAATAGCGGGTATGATTGCCACAGTAATGCAGGGAGGGAAAAAACTTATTAGATCTCCCTCTCCTGAGGCTGGCACCAATGTGGACCCACCTGAGCACCAGGACTCTCTTAGCCAGATGAGTCCATGTGAATTGGAACCTGATTGGGCAGAGGATTTGGAGGAAGTGGCCGAAAAAGACCGGGAAAAAGGAGATGCTGAGGAATCTTGTTCCGAGGAACCACTTTCGGCCCTCCATTCCCAAAGAGTGTATATCCAGTCTCTGGCTGAAATGGTAAGGGCTGGGTTTAAGTTACCCCCCGGTTCAGGAGCCTGAAATCTCCTGTTCACCTTTAGGATCCTTGCAACTTCAGCAAGGTTCCCAGGCATTCCCTTTGCATCCCTTATTGGAGCAGGTGATTTATGCTGACTGGGATCACCCTGACAGTATATTCCTACCTCCAAAAAGGTTCTCTTTATTGTATCCTATGGAGGAGAAATTCAGGAAGAAGTGGGAAACATCTCTGGTTGATGCTGCCATTTCTTCAGTGAATAAGAGTTTAACCTTTCCAGTGGACAATGCCCAAGTGTTTAAGGATCCAGCAGATAAAAATGTTGAATCCTTGCTGAAAGCATCCTTTGCGGTGGCTAATTCATTTGTACAGCCGGCAATTGTAGCTATCGGTATTTGCCAGTCTTTGAAGGACCGTTTTAAGAGTTTGGTTAAGAACATACCTTCTCAGGAGGAATCTACTGAGGAGTTGTTGGAGGTTCCTTGCACTTTATGCTTTACAGTAGATGCAATGAAAGACTCAGTCCAGCAGATGTCTCGTTTCACGCTACTGTCAATACATGTGCGCAGGGTCTTATGGTTAAAGAACTGGTCAGCCGAATTGCCATGCAAAAGGCTGCTCTCGGCTTTCTCTTTTCATGGAGAACGCCTATTTGGAGAGGATCTGGATAAGTATATCCAAAAGCTCTCAGGAGGAAAAAGCGCATTGCTTCCTGTTAAAAGAAAGAATAAGCAGCCTTCCTTTAAGATTCCTAATGCTCCAGGGCCGAGTGTTTCTTCTCCCAAGCGATTTTGAAGGCCACAGCCATCTGGGTTCAAAAGCTAACTCGAAGTCTGCCTTAAGAATGAGCACCCCTGCTCTTACGGGTGGGGGGGAGACTATGGCTATTTTTGGAAACTTGGGAAAGACTGATGCAGGACAGGTGGGTGATTTCCAATGTAACCCAGGTTACAAAATAGAGTTTTAGAAATGTCCTCCATCTCGGTTCCTGAGCTCCAGAGTTCCAACAGATCCAGAAAAGAAAAAAATGTCTGTTCCTGGCCTTGGAGCATCTGGAAAAGCAGGGAGTAATTATAAAGGTTCCACACGAAGAAAGATTCAAGGGTCTTTACTCTAACCTTTTCACAGTGCCCAAACCAAACGGAGAGGTAAGGCCTATTCTGGACCTCAATGCTCTCAATCAGTTTCTAAACATCCGATCCTTTCATATGGAGTCGGCTCATTCAGTGATAGCGTCTCTGAGGAAAGCGGATTATTTAGCATCCATAGACATTAAGGACACATACCTACATATACCAATCTTCGGTCCACATCAGATGTTTCTACGCTTTGCAGTAGAAGGGCGTCCTTTCCAATTTGTGGTGTTGCCATTTTGTCTAGCCACAGCCCCCAGAGTATTCACAAAGATTATGGCCCCGGTGTTGGCGTCCCTAAGGTCTCAGGGAATCTCTGTGGTAGGATATTTGGATGATCTTCTGCTAAAGGATCGATCTCATCCTGTCTTAGTCCAAAACGTAGCCAGGATCATTCAATTTTTGGAACTCCTAGGCTGGGTCCTAAACGTGGATAAATCAGCCCATTGCCCAGTTCAGGTCCTGGTATACCTGGGCCTGATCTTGGACACTATTGAAGGGAAAGTGTTTTTACCTCCCTTAAGGGTCATAAGGCTCCATAGTGTAGCTTGTCTGGATTGTAAAAGCAAAAAGGAGGCCTTCTATTATTCGGCTGTGCATGAGATGGTGAAAGATGGTGGCATCTTTCAACACAGTCCCTTATGCACAGTTCCACTCCAGGTTGTTCCAAAACAATATCCTGGAAGCCTGGAACAAGGCCGCTCACTATCCCCGCATGTAAGACAAGCTCTCTCTTGTTGGTTGAGAACCAGCAATTTGAGAAGCGGGAAATATTTTCCACCTATAACCTGGAAAGTGGTAACCACAGAAGCCAGTCGTTGTGGCTGGGGAGCAGTCCTGGAGGAAGCATCAATCCAGGGAGTATGGTCCCAATTAGAAAAGACCTTGTCCATCAACCTCTTAGAGATTCGGGCAGCCTGTTTAGCTCTGCTCTTCTGGACAACCAGGTTAAGGGTCTTCCTATCTGGGTCCAGTCCAACAACTCTCCACGGTGCATATATTAACCACCAAGGGGGCACCAGGAGCCAGGCAGCCCAGAAGGAGGTAAACCATATTTTGGTTTGGGCAGAGAAGCATGTGCCGTTTCTCTTAGCAGTGTTTATACTGGGTGTGGACAATCGGCAGGCGGATTTTCTGAGTCGCCAACAATTGTTGCCCGGGGAGTGGTCCCTTCAACCTGAAATGTTTCTTCAGATCTGCCAGTGCTGGAGAACCCCAGATGTAGATCTGTTGGTGTCCAGATTCAATGCCAAGCTTGACAGGTTTGTGTCCAGGACCAAGGATCCACTTGCTGTCGGGCAGACATGTTAGTGGTTCCGTGATTCTGTCACGCCTGCTGTGCAGGATACAGGAGGAACCGAAACTGGTAATGCTGCTGGCCCCAGCTTGGCCCAGGAGACGTTGGTACACAGAGATTGGGAAATTGGCAGTGGAGGGCACATGGCTTCGTCCATGCCATCCGGACCTGCTGTCTCAAGGACCCATATTCCATCCTTCTTTACAGTCACTAAATTTGACGGCTTGGCTATTGAAACCAGAATCCCGAAAGACCAAGGTATTGGGGGTTCAGTCTTGTCTACCCTGATAAATCCTAGAAAACCAGTCTCTAGAAATATATACTATAGAGTCTGGAAGTCATACATTTCCTGGTGCGAGGGGAAAAAAATGGCACCCTCGCAGGTATACGATTGGGAGGGTTCTTGCCTTTCTACAAACAGGGGTGGATTTGAAGTTGGCCTTGGGGACAATTACAGGGCAAATATAATCCTTAGCGGTTTTCTTCCAGAGACCGATTGCATCTCATTCCTTAGTGCGAACATTTGTTAAAGGGGTAACACACTTGGGACCACCGATTATGCCCCTGGGATTTGAATTTGGTTCTATCAGTCCTGCAGAGGCATCCCTTTGAGCCTATTGGGCATATTCCTTTGATCCTATTTACTAGGAAATTGGTCTTTTTGGTGGCTGTAACTTCTGCAAGAAGAGTGTCAGAATTGGCCGCCCTTTCTTGCAAAGAACCATTTTCTATTTTTCATCAGGACAGGGTGATCATACGTCCCCGTCCTGAATTTTTGCATAAGGTGGTTTCCAATTTTCATTTGAATCAGGATTTTGCCCTTTTTTCCAAACCCTAGATCTGTGGAGGAAAATTTGCTGCACTCACTTGATGTGGTGAGGGCAATCAGAATCTACTTAAGGATGTCAGCCCCATTTTGAAAGACTGACTCCTTTTTTATCCTGCCAGAAGGCCCTAAGAAAGGACAGGCAGCAACAGGTTCAACTATTTCTAGGTGGATTTGCCAGATCATCATCCAGGCTTACATATTAAAACACAAGGTTCTGCCTTGGGTTTTAAAAGCACACTCCACTAGAGGGGTTAGTGGATCTTGGGCAGTGCGCCAGCAGGTGTTTATGGCTCAGGTTTGCAAAGCAGCCACTTGGTCTTCGGTTCATACATTTACTAGGTTCTACCAGGTGGATGTTAGATTTTAAAAATAGGTCATAGCATGCTGCAAGCAGCAATATAGATCCTTGACCCAGATGGGGCTTATGATTACTGTGTTCCCTCCCCTCAGATGCATTGCTTTAGGACATCCCAGATAGTCATTATTATGGTGATTTGTGTCCCGTGATGTACAATAAAGAAAAATGGATTTTTAATACAGCTTACCTGTAAAATCCTTTTCTTGGAGTACACCACAGGACACAGAGGTCCCTCCCCTCTTTACTGGGATCTTCATTGCTTGTTACAAAACTGAGGTACTTCCTGTGTTGGAGGGGTTATTTAGGAGGAACTTCCTTACTATTGGTTGCCAGTGTCCAATCACCTGAAGGTAGCGTATAACTCAGATCACCTTTTTATGGTGCCCTGTGTCCCATGATGTACTCCAAGAAAGGGATTTTACAGGTACACTGTATTAAAAATTAATTTTTTCACCTTGACAAATGAATATTGGTGAATAAGATGAAATTGCACTGACTTTATATACCCAATTATGGGCAAAAATTCTTACGTTGTTTGAAGTTCCCTTCACTGGTGCTTGATTAGATATTCAAAAAGAATACAATTACACCTTTTCCATGAACATTTGCTTTGAAAAGTGAACAGCCTCTAACTTCTTTAGTAAATTAGCCCCAGTGAGTCACTTGATCACAAGCAGCACGCAGTTGAGGTTTTATTTTTCTTTGACTTGCCTGATCTGGATGCTTGTTTCAGCTCGGTGATTGCAAGAATTGAAGCAAAGGGTTCACCATGACAGTTAGGCAATTAGCATTTTCCAAAAGATAGATTAATAATGGCAGCCTCTAAATTTCTTACATAGCAATTTTGCTTTAGGCAAGTAGCATTTTCCAAAAGATAGATTAATAATGGCAGCCTCTAAATTTCTTACATAGCAACTTTGCTTTAAGGGATGCCCAGATAAAAAGAGGACCCAGGCCTTTACCTAATAGAATCAGTTGAGATCTGTCGTTGTTTAAACAAAAAGGGTATAACAAAAAGTATATTGATAAGAACATATATATATATATATATATATATATATATATATATATATATATATATATATATATATATATATATTGTATTTCTTGGCATATAACACTCACTTTTTTCATCATGAAAATCGAGTGCAAATAGCATGTGCGTGTTATACGCCAATATCTGCCTTATTTAAAATGTACGTTTTTTTCCTGAAACTTCCCTCTTAAAATGACTGTGCGTGTTATACGCCTGTGCGTGTTATATGCCGATAAATACGGTATATATATATATATATATATATATATATATCAACATATCATATTGCACCCTTCACTTTAAAAACAAGACAACGATGTCCACTGTCAGATCTCTGTCAAAGAAAAGTAATTGGATTCATTAGATTTATTTGTTACTAAAGAAGTTTGTCTTGTTTGATATTACAGCATCGGAAGCAAACATTTAACTTTTTTAATTTACATTTCTGCTCTTTCTGAATTGTTATTAGCCATTATTGATACAAAAACTGGTAGTATTAATATGTCAAGATCACACTTGTGGGATTTCCTGCATTTGCCCACAATCAGGGGCAAAAGAAAATAAAGGAGAAAGGAAGTAACTATTATTCTAATCCTTTATTATGATTTTCTGATTCACATTGGAGACATCTGTCACAAATCTCTATCTTTCCATATATACATTTTCCATTTGTGAAATCCATGCATATGCAGTAAAGAAGCATGTTTTGTGTTATATGTACATTCCAAGAAGACAAGTCTCATCATGTTACCGTAGAAATAGCGGAGTGATGGGACATAGGACACAAAGACATCTATAGACATCACTGGGGGCTTGTAGATCAGTTAATAAGAAGCAATCATTCATCCTACTGAGTGCACCAGCAGAGCAGACTACCAAATATCATCTAAATCATCAGATTTGCCTATTGTAGTGCAATACAAAGCAGCCCCTGACTTATTTTGCCCTGTCTGGATACCCACTGCAAATTCTAAGGTAATATGGTAGCTGCAGACCTTGGGGGTAAATGCTTTGTAGCAGCTGTATGTGATTGGCCTATTGAATCACTTGGGGTCCAAATAACTTTGTAATTTACGTAGGTATTAAGCTGTTGTCATTATTATGCTGTGTGTCATATTTCAAAGGCAGCCAAGACTTTCTAGGTCTCCAATAGGGATTGTTCTACATAAGTAGTGGTGAACTTGGTAAATATAAGGGGCTTCAAGTGTGACCCCTGACATGTCCAGACTGCTACAATATGTGAATTGTTAGTATGATATTGTGCTCAATGAAGTGAGCTTTTGGTGCTGGCTAGAGGGATGTATGATATTTTTTATGTATTTATTTATTATATTTTAATAACTATATAAGAAAATCCCTGCTCTAATACCAATAACTTAAATCCGTACTATCTCTTTAAGGGAAAATACTGGTCTCAGAGCAGCTGCCACTAAATGGTGCAAACACCACACTAAATAACTAAATACAAAAAAACTCAGTGAAGTGCTCTAATTCCTTCCATGTGCATAAAAAATATACATGTGTATATATGACATATAAGTGCTTAAAATGTGAGAAACATTCATAAATCCTCTGTACCCAATATATAAATAAATATAGTGCTGTAAATAATGTAACAACATATTCATAAATCCTCTTTATAAGAAATACAAATATACAGTATCTCACGATAGTGAGTACACCCCTCACATTTTTGTAATTTTGTATTTTATTATATCTTTTCATGTGACCACACTGAATAAATGACACTTTGCTACAATGTAAAGTAGTGTGTATACAGCTTGTATAAGCCTCTTGGGCATGGAGATCACCAGAGCTTTACAGGTTGCCACTGGAGTCATTTTCCACTCCTCCACGACGACATCACGGAGCTGGTGGATGTTATAGGCCTTGCACTCCTCCACCTTCCATTTGAGGATGCCCCACAGATGCTCAATAGGATTTAGGTCTGGAGACATGCTTGGCCAGTCCATCACATTTACCCTCAGCTTCTTTATCAAGGCAGTGATAATCTTGGAGGTGTGTTTGGGGTCTCTGAATTGGAGGGGATCATGCTCTGCTTCAGTATGTCACATTACATATTGGCATTCATCGTTCCTTCAATGAACTGTAGCTCCCCAGTGCAGGAAGCACTCAGGCAGCCCCAGCCCATGACACTCCCATCACCATTCTTGACTGTAGATACACTTGTCTTTGTACACCTTACAGGGTTGCCGCCACACACGCTTGACACCATCTGAACCAATTACCTTTATCTTGGTCTCATCAGACCACAGGATATGGTTCCTGTAATCCATATCCTTAGTCTGCTTGTCTTCAGCAAACTTTGTGCATGCTTTCTTGTGTATCATCTTTCAAAGAGGCTTCCTTTTGGGACAACGTCCATGCAGACCAATTTGATGCAGTGTGCAGCGTATGGTCTGAGCACTGACAGGCTGACCCCCCCACCCCTTCAACCTCTGCAGCAATGCTGGCAGCACTCATACGTCTATTTTCCAAAGACAACCTCTGGATATGACGCTGAGCACAATGCTCAACTTATTTGGTCAACCATGGCGTGGCCTGCTCTGAGTGGAACTTGTCCTGTTAAACCACTGTATGGTCTTGGCCACCATGCTGCAGCTCAGTTTCAGGGTCTTGGCAATCATCTTATAACCTAGGCCACCTTTATGTAGAGCAACAATTCTTTTTTTTTCAGATCCTCAGAGAGTTCTTTGCCATGAGGTGTCATGTTGAACTTCCAGTGTCCAGTATGAGAGCGTTAATACCAAATTTAACACACCTGAGACCTTGTAACACCAATGGTTCACATGACAGCAGGGACGGAAAATTGCTAATTGGGCCCAATTTGGAGATTTTCACTTAGGGGTGTACTCACTTTTGTTGCGAGCAGTTTAGACATTAATGGCTGCATGTTGGGTTATTTTGAGGGGACAACACATTTACACTGTTATACAAACTGTACACTCACTACTTTACATTGTAGCAAAGTGTAATTTCTTGTTGTTACATTAAAAGATATAATAAAATGTTTACAAAAATGTGAGGGGTGTATTCACTTTTGTGAGATACTGTATATATTAATATATCCCAAATTACATGACTGTTATTATAGTATTCACCTCCTGTTAATATACTGAGAAGCCTCACTTCACACTTTTATACATTCTACTTAACTATAAATCTATTGTATGACTCTTTTTATTGCATTATATTCAATAAAATATTTGAAAAGAGATACTGTATATATAAACAAAATATGTACAGTGCTCAGCATAAATTAGTTTATCCCTTTTGAAGAGTAAGATTTTCATCAATATCTCAATAAGCACAAAAATTCTTTCCAAAATTTTGACAAAACTGAGTTTTATAGAACATTTGTTTAGCTCATTACATTAAAGTAAGGTTAATATAACTTACATTACAAAATGTTCAGTTTTACTCAAATTAGTTGATGCAAAAATGAATATACCCCACAACAAAAACTACTACATATAGTATTTTTATGACCTAAATGATTTGTAAGGACAGCATCAAGTCTTGTAGACATGGAATAAACAAGTTGGCGACATATTGCAACATCTATCTTTTTCCATTCTTCAAGAATGACCTCTTTTAGAGTCTGGACGCTGGATGAAGAGTGATGCTTGTCTCTTCAGAATTCCCCATAGGTGTTCCATTGGGTTCAGATCAGAAGACATACTTGGTCACTGAATCACTTTCACCCTGTTTTTCTTCAGAAATGCAACAGTGGCCTTAAGATGTGTGTTTTGGATTATTGTCATGTTGGAAAAGTGCACGGCAACCAAGGGCACAGAGTGATGGTAGCATCTTCTCTTTCAATACAGAGCAGTACATCTGTGAAGTCTTTCATGAAATGCAGCTCCCCGACACCAGTAGCACTCATGCAGCCCCACAGAAGGACACTGCCACCGCCATGTTTCTCTGTAGGCACCATGCATTTTTCTTTGTACTCCTCACCTTTGCGATGCCATAAATTTGTAAACAGTTCCAAAAACATTTATCTTGAGCTCGAGAGTACAGAGTCCCAGTAGTCTACTTCTTTTTCAGCATGAGCCCTGGCAAATTATAGGTGTTTTTTTTTGTGCATGGGCTTTAGGAGAGGCTCCCTTCGTGGACGACACCCATGCCATTCCTTTGCGGTGTACGCCATATTGTGCCATGGGAAACAATCACCTCAGTTTGGCTTTCTAGTTGTTTAGCTAACTGCAGTGAACGTGCTTCTGTCGAGGTGTTAACTTCCATGGACAGCATGGGCAACTCTATGAGATGGTTGTAGTTCCATCTTTGTTAAATATTTGTATGTTTTACTACAGTATTCTGACTGATAAGTAAAGCTTTGCTGATCTTCTTGTAGCCTTTACCTTTCTTGTGTAAATAAAGGATTTTCTTTCTCAGGCCTTGTGACATTTCTCTTCCATGTGGTGCCATTGCTGACAGTATGAAATGGGAAGGGGTTTTATTTGTTAAGTAATGCCCTTTTATAATCAACTGTCTGCTGGACACCTGTTTAATAAATAATTATACTCAGCTGTAGTTGAATTCGTGTTAATTAGGATTTAGTTGTCTAAAATGTAGCTTTGCACCTAAGACTTTCATTGGGGTGTATTCATTTTTGCAACATGGTTTTGAATGGATTTGCTAGGAAAATAACTTTTTTGTGTGTGCAAATACATATTGGTTGCAATCAATAACCTGCATTTGTGGGGGTATTTTGTAGTATAGTGTCCCATTGAAAATGTTGATTCTGGAAGGAAAGGAAAGGTTTTCTGACAAATCTGTTGGGGTTTACTCATTTATGCTGAGCACTGTATATTTGCAAACATCTTGTTCAGTATTTCATAAAAATATTAAATATGTGCTAAAAAATATATTGATTTATAAATGTGCATATACAATACTGTAAATGTCTCATGAAATGCAAAAGCCCATGAAATTTCCAATTTCACCGCATATAGGTGAACCGATCTTCATAAATCTTCACACACCAAACATCAACGTGCCTGTCACCAAAGCCCCTTTCGGGTTTGTGCTCACCTCATCCAGTGGACCTTTCAAACAAATTGGAGGTCATAAACGCTTGTGGGGCCGCGTACACACGGGCGGACTGTTCGCCCAACTTTGTCCTCTGAACAGTGTTTGGGCGGACAGTCCGCTCGTGTGTGGGCTTTCAGCGGACAGTTTCAGCGGACAGTTTGACGAACAAGGTTTTACGGAATTTCCGAAAAACTGTCCGCTGAAACCTTGTTTCAGCGAACAGTCCGCTCGTGTGTAGGCTTGTTCGTCAAACTAAGTTCCGCGCATGCTCAGAAAGGATTTACACGCCGAAAGTTATAATGCAGTGTATAGGACGTCGTATTTTTCGTCCCGTCGTACGTGCCGTTCACGTCATCGCGCACGGTTTCAGCAAACTGTTCGTTCGTCGTGTGTGGCCATGTCCGTCCATGCTAATTTTGAGCGGACTGTTTGCCGAAACTGTTTGACGGACAAAGTTGGGCGAACAGTCCCCGCGTGTGTACGCGGCCTGAGACTTATAGGTCTCTTAAATCCACAGTAAATCCACTGTGATTCCAAACAGATTCATACAGGATATTCATGCAGGATAAAAAGGAGAAGCTAATAGTGCAATATGTCTGCTAAAAAAACTTTTTATTCTAATAAAAACATACAGATGTAAACTCACATAGATTGATCTATATAGGTGCATATAATACCAGCAGTTCTTCCAACAAAATGGCGTTCGGCCCCCGCCTAGCGTGATGACGTCAATGTCTGCCTGACGCATTATGCCCAATCAGCTTTCTCAAGGCTGAGCAATCAGCACAGTTTTTACTGTTGGTTTACTGTTTTTAGGGCTGCTCACACTGTACAGCAGTGGGGGAGGGGGGCACATTCCTTGTGCGTTTCCCATGTTTCATGTCAAACGCACTAGTCTTATGAGACATTTATGGGTGCCAATTAATTGTTAATGGCACTCCAAACACATGTTGCAAACTTAGCATGTTTGTGGCCACCAAACTGCATGGTAATGCAGCACCATGCAGTTGGTGTGGTGCGATTTTCAAAATATAGAGCTTGCACTACTTTTTGCATGTTCCAGTGCATTTTGCAGCCCAGTCAAATTAATGGGTTGTCAAACCTGGAATGCGAGGGACCACACAGGAACACGTCTGTTCCAGTGTGATCTGGTCCTTACTCAGTTTCACAGATTTTACTCTAGGTTTACTGAACCCACTGTAGCTGCCTGACCTCTGCATTATTAGCCTCAGTGCACAGTTAGGGAAGATCGCTTTAATTTCCTTTCCCGGTGACCATTGTCAGTGGGGCAGGAAGTAGGAGTAATTTACAAGTAGGGACACAGACAAAAATCCTGACAGAGGACAAGGACAGAGCAATATAAATGGAAGATAAGCCTTAGAAATAACTTTTCGATACAACGCTGTCCTGCAGAAATGATTTTGAGTAAAAGTCTACATATTACCCTTTTCCTACCTTTTTTCCATTTTGTTCATATACTGTATGTGTATGCATTGTACATGTATTTTCCAAAACCTGATTCCTACTGTTAACTGGATTATTATTTTTTCTCTTCTTTTCTGGAAAATGTTATGCTGCATGTTATATAATACATAAACCCCACTGTTAACGAAAATACTGGTAATTTGGAGCTTAAATTTGAGCTGAACCCTAAGGAACACAGGCTAAATCCATTCAGCAGTAGTACTGAATTTACAGAATAGAAGAAATGTTGAAACTGATATTTCTGTGAACTATAGAACACCGTCTGTACCTATTTCAGCATGACAATCACCTTGTAAAATAACCCATTCAGTTTAAATTAGAAATTAAATGCAAAACATTTTTGTATAGATATAAAAAAAGATATATATAAATACCTTTTTCCCTTTTCTTTTTCTTTTTTATTATAAAGGATCACATTCCCTCTGTTCTCAGCTGCGTCAGAGCTGGGGGGAGGAGGAGAAGCAGCAGCACACTGAGCTTCCCAATGAATGGCTGACCACAGTGTGCTCTCCTGCTTAGTGTGGTCCGTTTATTATTAGGAAAGCAGGGGAACTAGCAGGATCACCAGGGATTTCACATAAAGTAAGCAATACAAAAGAAAACGGGAAAATTGCTTAATACAAGTACATGATACAGCAGGTACATATCAAGAATATGAAGTGTTGGGGTAACAAACGCTTTAAGTACTATTAGATGCAATGAATGCTTCCTTAATTTGTATAGAAATAATGGAACAAGATAGGTAATAATACAATTTGCTCCAGTATGCCTTATGACTTTTTTGCCATGCAGTGCCAAATCCTAAAGTCATACTGTAAAGATAATATGTTACTATCTGTGACATTTTAAGAGCTCTATTCCAACTAAAATGCAGAATATAGTTTTAATACAAGTTGCTGCTCCCTGCTTAATGCTACTGCACATTGCAGTAACAGCATTTTGAGTTTAAATTTGAGTTTGAAGTTTAAACAGGCCATGAAAGTTTGCATTATTTTTTTTTTTTTCAAAGATGGGCTTATTTTTTAGCTTTAGTTCTTAGCTGAAGAAGGCTAGTGGTTCACACAAATGCAAGCTTCTCCACATTTTATGCCCTAATAAAGACACAAGGAGACCATGAAAAAAGAAGAGGTGCAGTTTATCTCTATAAAGTGCAGTTCAGATATCAGTTCAGTTACTTAATCATTTTTATTCTCAGCTCAGATTTTGCCTCTAACTGCCAGTAGCTTTCTCTATATCCATTCTAGCTGGCACCCAAGTGAAATTGCCACAATAATTTACCCTTATCTCAAAGCCATTACATAAACAGAAGTAAGAGTTGTGACACAGAAACCCTTTTCACTTTGATGAGAATTTATAATCGTTAGTAGCTGTATGTACAATCATACTTTATTGTGTGAAGCAACTTAAGGTATGAAACCTCTTGCATATTAAAGTTTGCATGACTGACAAAATTGTTTTGTCACTTCAGGGAATGAGCATTGAAATGACCCTGGATATACCTCCAGTAAATGCAGCTGCTTGTCTTTGACTTTGCTTGCCTGAAATTTCTGTCCACATCTGAAACATATTTTGGTCTCAGCACCTCCATGAACCTTCTGCTGTAAATTTTCATGGTGAGTTCGCTTTTCCCAGGAAAAGGCTGTTGCTTTGATTCATGACTGTCTAATCGAATGCACTGTATCATGTGCCTTACTCTTAAGTATTTGAAGGAGCTCTGCCTCTGAAGTTTGACTTTGAGAACTAGCTACTTTAGTCAGTTGTAATATTAAAATAATGTTAGAAGACATTATCATTATTTTTATTACTTTATTGAGGTAGTCATTTAGTTAAAAATACAGCCGTATTAGTAGATTTGTGTAAGCAAAAAAAAATGTCCTGGAACAATTGACTCTAAACCCAAAAAATCAAAATTCACTATATTGCAGCTTATTTGTTTTTAGATGTGGTGGCTGTATTTTTTTCTTTTTTTTTGCTTTTATTTCTTAATTTTCACCCGGTGATCATTCATTGTCATACATAATAGTTTCTTGGTCTTAGATAATGGATTTGGTTGCTACCTTCAAGTGACTAAACATTGCCAAAAAAAGCTGCAAGGACAGTCTTCTCTCTGCACCTCAGGGGACTGCACCTAGACTTCGTTAAGAATAACATGCAGGGCCATTCTGCAATGTTGCTTAATGCAATGGTTCTTGCATCTGATGCTCACCTTGGCATTAGAGCAACATAAATTAACCTCAGAATGCTATACAAGTCAAGGGTCCCATCAGGATTAGCCAACTTGTGTTGCTTTTGTTAAGGGTCTGTTGGCTCAAGTGTTGGTTTGCAAGAAGTAGCTCATGAATATGCCCTCAGAAGGGAAATGTCAGTTTGGTGACTCCTTGGACATCTACATAAAGGAAGTCACAGGTGGTAAGAGTACTCTCCTACAGCAGAAGAAGAAGGCAAAAGTGCCCGCATGCAAGTCTTCAGTTCCGAGGCATGGGATGTTTCAGATGTCTGGGTCCAAAATGTTGTATTCAGGGGCTACAGACCAGTGTTTTGGTCTTTGCTTTGACCCTGTTTCATACTTGCCATCCTCCCCACCAAATCAATTCCAAACAAACTGTACTCAAATAGGGTCATTGCTCTGGTCCCAGAACAGAAAAAGTTTTTTTTTTTTTTTCTCAAATCTGTCTATTTATCCCCAAAGCAAAAGGAGGCATTCAACCCATTCTGAATTTGAAGATTATAAACAGGTTCCTCTGGGTTCAAAAATTCTGTATTGAATCAATGAGGTGTTTCATCACTTCTCTTTGGACAGGAGATCTTCTGGTCTCTGTAGACATCAAGAATGCCTACTTGCACATCTCCATCTTTCCTCTGCATCAACACTACCTGCGCTTACGTGTGGGCTTGCAACATTAACAGTTTGTTGCTTTTATTTTGGCCTGTCCACAGCACCTTGGGTTTTTACCAAAGTGTTAGCTCCTATCCTAGCTCTGCTATGTTCTCAGGCTATCCCCTTGGTTGGATACTTATGTAGATCACCTAAAGGAAACAGTCTCAGATTTTCATTGTCCATTGAATGGTGCAGAGCCAGCAATCCAGTAATCTTGAAAATTCTAAATAGAAAATCAAATAACAAAGAACTGCACAGTCCACGAGAAAGCATCAAGTCTTTGCTGAAAAACTCCAACCACCGTGTTCCTGGTGTTAAAGTGCCTTAAGTGCTCCTTAGATTAGTGCTCCACCACAATATATACAAAATACATACTTACGACCACATCTATAACATAAGCCTTTGGTGTCTTAGGGTACCACCCTTTTTCCAGTTGTATTCATGATGTCCCACCTTTGTAATAATTAATAGGAATCTGCCAATCTTTACTTTGAAATGGTCATCCTCAAACATCAATAACCGAGACCCAGGAAAAATAATAATATTGATTATTTTGAAACAGATAAAATACGAATTTTACACTTACATTTGCAGGTGCTTTAGTCAGCACCAACACAAACAGCCTGGTATTAGTTGTCCTGAAAACTGCTCCATCCGTGCCAGTGTGTGTTCCAAATGGCTGAATATCCTAACCAGATCCAACAGGAAGTGACGTCACATATGGCGGACACCCAGCCTCAATGCATTTGGCTTATCAGCATCATTAGGAAACTCGAGCTCGAGCTGTGCTATTTTTTTTATTTTTTGTTATTTTTTTTTTCTATTTAGAATTTTTAAGATTACTGGATTGCTATTCACGTATTACTGAGGTAGATTTCCCTGTTCCTGCAACTCTGGACCTCTCAATTTCATATTAAATGCAGCTAAAGAGGTTGAGTTGCTTGCAGTTAATCCACTGCTTGTTAAGAACAGCACAACAGAAAGTATGTTAAAGAATAACTACTCTTTTGTTGAGAAAAAAACATTCCCCTTTGAGTAATCTATGTACATTGCAAGGATTATAACAACCTTTGTTGCAGATTCCTACCTTTTTGTTATTATGAAGTAATCCATGTGCGTTTGTCTGTACCTCTGTACTGAGTGGGTCTAATGGGAGTGGTTTTATAATTAACTTTCAGGTGTGTAGCAGCAGGTCACTAATAAGGAAATCTGCAGGGTCCGCATCCCATGAAAGTGATGTGCTCCTATTGAAAGTATCTCTCCAAAAATGACATTTTTGTTGCAAGGGAAGCCTGAAATCTGACTTGTATATTCAGCAGACTTCTAGGAAAATTGATGAGTCATTCACACAAGCAGGAAATGTTATTTCTGGGGAGTGGTCAGTACACACTCTGTGTACATAACAACTCCAGGTAGCCATATTGCAATGTATTCTCAGAAAATTACAGTGGCTGCAGATTGAAAAGGAAAGGTATTTTTTAATAACATTCAATTACGATATGATTTGTCTCGCAATTATATGCGCTATATTATTTTTTCTTAATTTACATTTTTTTTTTCCCCACGGAAGTGGAGTTACACTTTAAGCTGTGATACTGTACCAGCTTTTATCATTTAGTGTTATTAAAATTCTTATTTAAAGTGTTACTAAACCCTCTTTTATTTGCATTAAAATAACACACGTTATACTTACCTGCTCTCTGTAATGGTTGTGCACAGAGCAGTCTGGATCCTCCTCTTCTCAGGGTCCCTTTGCTGGTGCTCCTGGCTCCTGATGGGTACACCCACAGCAAGCAGCTTGCTCTGGGGCACCCAAGTAGGCATGCTCCCAAGCCACAGCTCTTTGTATCCATTCACACATGGAGCTACGGCTCAGCTCCACCAATGGCTCCTGCTGCTGCCAAAGCCAATCAAGAGGGTGAGTCCCCAGAGAGCAAAGGTTCTTGTGGACATCGCTGGATCAAGAGGGGCCCTCCGGTAAGTATTTTTTTTTTGGGAGGGGGGGCTGCTGCACAAAGAAGTTTTTTTTCTTAATGCATAGATTGCCTTTACAACCACTTTAAGAAAAGAGTGTTGTCAGGTTGCTTGATATGAGGCATGGACACTTTTCTGAGTGTAAGTCATTATCTGTGCCCTGCATGCATTGTTTCCTAATACAGTACATCTATCAGACTGGTTGATATTTCCCCAGCATACCACACATAAATTAGATAATATTGCTGTATGTGGATTTAACCACAAATTCCTTTGGATGCAATCTTTAAACAACATTTGTGGAATATATACACATTCCTCTGGGCACATCATTAGGAATACAGATTTATTGTTATCATAAAATCCATAACCTTTGAAGTACTCTTCCCTTTGCAGACCACAACCCTTACTGTATCTAAATCAAATCTGGATCAGTTGCCTCTGTAACAGCTGTGGCTAGGAGGCACGTCACAGCAGCCAGTTATTGTTCCCACACTGTTTCCTGTACTGGCTGAAGATATATGGGGCCTGTGTTGCTACAAATATTGGCTCCCACTGGGAGAAATAGTGGGCTTCTAAACTTTAGTGGTGTCCATAATGGAGCTTCTAGTGATGTCTGCTATGAGCAAAGATAAAAATAAAAAAACCCTGTAACTTGTGCATGCATGATATGAGAGCGGTGACGTAATTACAAAAAAAGTTGCAATTATTTTGCAGTTCCTGTTACCAATTGTTTGCTCTTTAAAAGCATATCCATGGAGTTTTTAAATATAATATCCATCCAAGGGTAGTAGACTGCTGGCTACACTGGCAAATGAACACAGGTAAATGGTTCAATAGGGAATAAAAATGTAACTTCTACTCCTTAGTAAAGATACATATACTGTAAAATTGATTCATAATCCTTCACTTTGTATTTTCTATTTGCAGCCAGCAATTCTGAAAGCTGTATCTGATCAGCTATTTGAAGTACATTTTTAGTAAATAAGATCTCAGTGTAAACAGGACATTCAGAGTATTCTTTTTGAAAGAACTTGTATTGAGTGCATCTTAATCACTTAAGGACCGCCTCACGCCAATGTACGTCGGCAGAATGGCACGGCTGGGCACAAGCACGTACCTGTACGTTGCTTTTCAAGTGCCCAGCCGTGGGTCGGGAGCGCGCCGCTGGCAGCGAGCTCCCGACCCAGTCCTGAGCTCCGTGGCCACGGGACCAGCGGCCCCGATCGCCACTGGTGTCCCGCGATCGGGTCACAGAGCTGAAGAATGAGGAGAGGTCTGTGTAAACAAACCTCTCCCCGTGCTTCCTACTGTGGCTGTCACGATCATCTGTTCCCTTTTATAGGGAAAGAAGATCAGTGATGTCACATGCCAAGTCACGCCCCCTACAATAAAAAACACATAACGTCATACATAACACCTACACTGCCCCCTAGTGGTTAACTCCTTCAGTGCCAATGCATTTAAATAGCACTGATTGCTGTATAAATGACAATGATCCAAAAATGTCCGATGTGTCCGCCATAATGTCGCAGACACAATAAAAATCGCTGATCGCCACCATTACTAGTAAAAAAAAATTAATCAAAATTCTACTTTTGCGCAAACCAATTGCTAATTGCGATTTTTTTTTTTTACCAAAAACATGTAGAAGAATATGTATCGGCCTAAACTGAGGGAAAAAAAATGTTTTTATATATTTTTGGGGGATATTTATTATAGCAAAAAGTAAAAAATATTGAATTTTTTTCAAAATTGTCGCTCTATTTTTGTTTATAGCGCAAAAAATAAAAACCGCAGAGGTGATTAAATACCACAAAAAGAAAGCTCTATTTGTGGGGAAAAAAAGATGCACATTTTGTTTAGTAGCCACGTTGCACGTCCGCGCAGTTGTCAGTTAAAGCGACGCAGTGCCGAATCGCAAAAAGGGGCCTAGTTCTTTGGCTGTAAATTGGTACGGGCTTAAGTGGTTAAACAAGCTCCTCGTTGACAGTGCTTATCTGTGCACCATATACAGAAAACCATCTACAGATATTTTCCAAGCATTGTGCTTTTTCATTGCATTCTGTCTTTCTAACATTTTTAACAGATGATCAAAGCTCACCACAGCGCCTAGAGGCGATTCAGTTCGCATTGTGCGCTATACAAGTATTTCATTCATTCATTCATTCATAACATTTACTAGAATCATTTTGCACTGTTGTGCACCTAATCCTTATGATGCATTGCACATCAATATTATGCCTACCAATTGTTCCCATTTGGTCCCTAGAAAATGGCATATAAAATGTGTTTTGTTTTGGATTGGGTCTGTAGAAGGGTTGACATTGTTAGCTTTTCCTTATGTTAACATGTATGTTAAGCTTATTACTATGAAATTAATAAAACAATCTTTTGACAAGGAAATTGTTAGCTTTTCCTTGAATAGATAATTCTACAGATTTTCTTCAGTTCTGTTTGTATACCCAGAAGACTTTGCTCACCTGACATTTGCTGAAGAGGAGGGTTGGTCCATGCCAAGGCTTTTGTGTATGTGAGCAGTACTGGTATCGACCTGGAAAAGTATATTTATCAGGAAAAGTAAGTATTTCAGCTCCCTATTCTTTAGGTAATAATCTCAGCAAGGTTAGATCTACTTTAAACTGTTGCTACACGTAGATTGTCATATGTTGGGAGTTATACATTTTCTCTTCGTATGGGTATCTAGGCATAACTAGGCCTGGTTGTAAATTATATAAATATCTAGTAACAGTTTTAGCTAATACAGTTATTTGTCCCGAGAACACTAAAACGTTTAGGCAGTGTTTCAAGTGCTTAACATTGCAAGCCTGTTTTGATATTATTATATCCAGGCCTTAAGATGTGAGGTAATGTGAATACAAGCATATTAAAGGGCAGTGACCATGTGACCTGAGCTGGAGCTATTTAACAGATGATTCTTGTTACACCAAATTTCAGCTAATGTGCACTGAAATTGTATCCCTGATATAATTTTTCAAAGAGGTCGTTTCCAGATACCCCAGAAAGATAAAGATGTCAATTGTTTTCATCGGCCTAATTTAGCAGTCATATTTATATATAATAACCCTTTAAACAGTGCATATGTCTTCAAAGATTCTAAGCATTTGCATCTGTTTCATTCATCCTTCCACACATGGCTACTAATACAGATATGCTCTGTTTTAAACAGTTTACGCTTTTTTTTATTTATGTCAATAAATATAAATACATTAAAATATCATATACTGTTTGTACTGTGCTGACTTATAAAAGCTTTGTTCTATGATTTGTTTCCTTCTTTGGGTCACACTTTTTACAGTTTTTAACTTTTGCAAGTGCTCACATGGCAACCCTAGAGGACCACCGTCATCTCTCCTAATCCATTTTTGCAGTTCTTAGTACTAGGGCTCAGAATTGTAGATGACAGCATAGGCATATGGCATTCCAGGGAAGAGATATCTCTTGTGAGTGTCTTAAAGTGGCTCTAAAGCATTAAGGTTTTTCACCTTAAAGGGGTTGTAAGCCCTATTTTTTTAAAATAAAAAGAACAAACATGCCTATACTTACCAGCTCTGTGCAATCATTTTGCACGGAGCAGCCTCAGTCCTCTTCTTCTGGGGTGCCCTGCCAACACTTCAGGCACCTTCTCTTCATCGGGTGCCCCCACGCAAAGCCGCTTTTCATAGGGGAACCCATGCGGACTCGGCCCGCTCACTGGATTTGATTGACAGAAGTGGGAGCCAATGGCTCCCGCTGCTATCAATCTGTCTAATGAGGAGCGAGACAGCGGCTGGACCCGCTGCACTCGTGCACTTCACTGGATCAGATGGACTCAGATAAGAAAAGGGGAATCTGGGGGGAGCTGCAGCACAAAAGGTTTTTAACCTCGATGCATAGAATGCATTACGGTGAAAGTCCTTGAGGCTTTACAACCAATTTAATGTATTTGGTGCAGTAAGGTGAAAAACCTTCTGTGCTGCAGTTGCCCCCCCTGTCAGACAAATCCAATGACAAGTTAATGAGGGGCAGGGCCGAGGCCAAGTCCCACTGTCTGTGCTGGAGCACATTCTGTTGAGTTGGTTTTACCATGCCTGGTGGAAAAGTGAGTTCCTGGATGTCTTTGTGAAAATTGTTTTATGACTCAGTTACTTATAAGGGGTCACAATTATCCGGTAAACCTTTTTACCTATCCTGAAATTATTGAGTACAGAGGTGGAAACACTTGGATTGTCTAGTTAAGGAATAAAGACTTTATACCTTATTATATGGACAATTTTATCCATGATATTTACACTGAATTCACTATATTGTTGGGTGTATGTTCTGCACTAATATACTCTTGTCACTATAGTCTGAATGTATATTTTGCATTATATGGTTTAGTGGTTTGTTTAGAATTTTTGTCACAAGCACTGTTTTTTTCATTTTTATATATTAAAACCACACAAGGTTTAAGTGTGCCACCAGCAGCTGGGCGTGTATGTTTTTTTTTTTTTCTTCTTTTTGCTAAGCTCAGGGTTTAAGATACAGTATACAGTATTTGTACACCTATGGAAAGTAGAAGACCCAACAAGGCTGTGTTGTCTGTATGCATTTCAAAGCATAATTTTCAATTTTGACTGAGGTATGCTATAATTTTTGTCTGTATTGATAAGCAAAAGAAGAAAACGTGTAGCTATTAAGTTAAGTGGAAGGCCATGTCTGAGACCCCTAAAATGTAGCTGATTTGCATCCAGAGCTAATCACACTATAGTCACTTTTGTATAGGTCAACATTTTATATATGTTTGTAGAGATGCTATGTCTGTTATACAGTACATTATATTTTGACAGGATTAGAGAGCAAACCTGCCATGTATGGGAATTTTGCACTGTATCCTTGGATCACCACTTTCTGTCACAGTAATAAAAAAAAGGTGCCTTTCAGTACCTGAATCATTTAGCATAAATGTGTACAATAAAGCTAGGTACACCCTGAAAACTGAGGAGCTCGCTGTACTAACTATCCGATGTTAATACAGCGAGCTCCCTACTATTTTGTTCTGATAGGGGGAATTCCCCCCTGCCAGAACACACCGGTCAGCGTTCGCAGCCATTGGTTGAGAGCATTGATCAGATATTTTTTGATAATGCCACTTGGACAGAAACTGGACTTACAGTTGACTTATGTCAGACAGACTGCTGTGCACACAGGCCGAATATTGTGCGTACGGGGCTTAAGTTAGTGAAAATGTTAAATTATGTTTGGCATGGTGTTGCTGCTATTAAAAGCAAATAAAAAGGGAAGACAAGTACTCCCCACATGTCCTATCCCCTAACCATAACCTAATCCTTCATAACCTCCTGTTCTTTAGAGTTATAAAACTCACCTAACCCACCCTATAAAATGGTTTCTTAACATTTTTATGAGTTGGCTCATGCTCGGGTGTAGGCGTCACTTCTGGTATCTGACGCGTTATGTCACTTCCCGACACAGTTGAAGTCACGGGAAGTGACGTAATGGGTCGGATACCGGAAGTGACGCCTACACCCGAGCGACACGCTCGTTGGTCTGTTTGCTGTGCGCTCTGTCCTCCCCTATTTTTGTGAGTAGTTTAATATTACTTTAATAAACTCTGTTAATATTTTAAACCTACTACACTATGGTGGACTCTATCTATTCCTTGAGTGTATATGCTGATAGTATCCACGGAGGAATTTGATGGATGACGGTGACGCTAGAGAAGTGTGAAGTTCCCTTGTCCATCTTCTGAATCTAAAGGCTATTTCGCTGTATACCTTACAGCAGTAAGGCAATTACCTGGTGTGGCCAGCACTAACACGTGGAAATCACCTAACGGAGAGAGTTGGATTGGCACTGTGAACACACAACTACACTATGTTTACTTGGTTGTGATATTTCACCATATTTTTCACGATTGGACTATCTATGGGTCACCTTGATTAAACCCAATTGCTTTTGAAGTTTTCTGTTATATGCACTTCATCACTTTATATTACACATCTTACCACAGCACTATTGCCGTAAATATTTAAATACTTGTATATCACCTTCAAGTTTTAATATTTTGATATGCTATGCACATATGCACTTTGTTTTACTTTTTTCCTGAAATCATTATTTTAGATATATTAAGCACGTCTGCACTGTGTTTTTTAGTTATTATTATTACCGTTTTAAGATACAGATTGAGTATTTAGTAGCTGCTGAGTTCTATTTAGGAGCGCAACACCATTGTTTACTTATCTATATTTAAATGAGAGCCAACTCATAAAGTGTTTGCTGCACCTACTAGGATAGAACCTCATTTTCCAATTTCTATATACAGCGCAGGAGCCCCCACATAAATATTTATCCTGGCCATTGGTTGTCGGGGGGTCTACTGGCGGGGGGCTTATCGGAATCCGGGTCTGATATGGACCTGGGGGGGGACTCCCACGCCGTTTTTTCAGCGTAGGGCTTCCCCTTTAAGTCCATACCAGGTGACGGGGCCAGCGGCGCTTCCTTCGCTAGTCCCGGCTACCTGGAGCCACGCTCAAAATGGACGGACGTTCCTCCGTGTGTGTGGGCAAGTCCGTTCATTTCAAAAGTACGGCGGATAGTCCGGTGGTAAAGTACCGTATGTGGGCAGGTCTGCTCGTTCGGACAGTCCAGCCGTACTTTACGGTGGTTTGTCCGCCAGATAGTCTGATCATGTGTACGTGGCATAACAGTTCCATCCACCCTTGCCCTTGAATTAAGAAACAATAGGTGCCCTCCCTTGTGGTTTAACATCTGCCATATGAGCTAATTTAACATTTTTATCCTCTGCATGCATGAAGAGTGCAGTTTCCCTTTTGACAGGCCCTTAAACCCCTGTATGATACAACTCAGAATTTTCTCCAGGTCAGACCAAGACCTTCCTTCCTGACTGGCACTTGATCCAAATCTGGGAGCCTGAACATTCTTCATCAAAGGTAAGCTCTGTGAAGGGCACATATTGAATTTCATGAACAAAGACAGCCCTGTGCCAACCTGTCCTACTGCCATGTACCTGGGTATCTTTGAACCAGGATGTTCCTGGTTCCACAGCTGCAGTCTTACCTGTTGTGCCACGGAGGAGCTCTGCAGTTATTGCAATGTTCTCCGAGCTTGATGTATTGCCTTGGACTCGCTAGCCCCACCTGCTGCCAGCTGCGGACAATGTACAATCAAGCAGCCCATAAATAGCAGCACTTCCTGTTACTCAGTGCCCGTTTGTTTGGACTAGCTCTCTGGGTATATTGATAACTCTGTGATTTGGAATACCATGTATTGAATTTGTGACATTCTCCAGCCTGCTGATTTGGTACTTCATCACCAGCCCATATATGACCTCCACCTGTCTGACCATTCTTTTGATTTTGTACCGCTTTGCCTAATCTGTTTTGCGACTTACCTGCCTGACTATGTTTTCATCTGAATCCTCAGCATACAAGCTCCACTTTGGACACTACCTACCACAAGTACTGATTTGATTTGTCCTGTATAACAGTTCACGTTAAAACCAGGGGCTTAGTAGGCACACATTTACAAATATATGCGTAAGCCGCAGAGCCACTTCATGGCACCCCAGTGTACTACAGTCCTAAGTCTATACATTTTGAGAGTCATTGGAGCACATATATAATAATGGATATATTAAGGGCAGGTATGCCTGGAGAGAACCCACCCCTCCTTAAAGGTACAGGAACACACGAGATACCCAGCATCCTATTGGTAAGGGGACACAATGCCTACCATCGCTGCCATTGTACCTTTAAGGAGGGGTGGGCTCCCTCCAGGCATACCTGCCCTAATCTATCCATGTACTCCAACTTTGAACAGGAGGTCTGTCAGAGAGAGCTTTTAGAATTAATAATATACCATTGATATGAGTTGAGACAATAGTGTGGAGGTGATGCAAACTGTTGTTTTTTGACATGCATCACCCTTCCATGTAATCCCAGCTGCAAAAGCTAGTTAGGGGTTGGGATGGTGCTATTTGTTTGTACTGTTGAAAAAATCTGGAAATTAACTATAAGCTTGGATCCAGATGGTACCAGACCCTGGTAGTTTCGCACCACATTTTGTCTGCTTTACCTGACATATGCTGGCAATGCAATAACCAAACTTCTACATATATGGTAGAATTTCCTTGATTCAGTTGATTTGAAAGCTACGGGAGCCTGGCATTGATTTTCACAATCTCTCTCCCTTCTGTATACCTATATTTACTGAAACATGTAAACAGATTTTTAATGTAATATCTTATTTGTCAATAAAAGATAAATATTGACTACAGATTGGAAAAACAAATTAAAAAAAGCATTAATTTCCTTCTGAAGTTCTTTGAATAAACTGATTTTTTTTTACTCAAGGTAAGATACGTTAAATTACATTTAAATATAGTATTCCTTATAACTATTAATTTACCCAATTAGGAACAGTTAAACGGCACTGGGAATTGGGAAACAACTACAGATTCTCAAAATACTAGGGGGGTGGTAATTTGCATTACATTTAATAATCTTAAATCCTTGTAGAATTGTGTAGCCTAACAGTTCAACTGGCACGATTATCAGGGAACCAGGTTGTTTGTATTTGGTAGAAGGCCCAGACAATCATCTGTTCCATGGAGTCATCTCTTCTTACTGTTTTAACCAGATATAAACAAGTAATCGTGGTTACACAAGTGAAGATGTAATTCACAGTCTTTCCAACACATCTAGATTGTTGCTGTTAGTAACCTTGCTTTTTTTGTCCTTCATACAGAGGTGCTGTCATGTGAAACTCTCTGATCCAGCTGAATAACTGTATACAATTTTAGCTTGCCTTGGAAATGAGAATAGCATTTAAGTTGTTTTTTTAAAATGTAATGAACTAGCAAGGACAATTTAACAATAATCAGACCTTCTCCATTGTGACTGAACTAGGCAAGGTGAATGAATTTTAGATGTATATGTGCAGAGCTTTCCTTTAATGTTACATTTCTTACTAGTATATGTGTTTGAAACTATAGACAGCTTTTGCTGTGTAAAACCACATACATTTAATGGGAATACATCTCCAACTACCCATCCCTATATAGGATATTTTCTTAACATATTACCTTTCAGATGCAAATATAATTTTGGAAATCAGCACAATAGTGTTTGGGAATTATCATCATCTTTGTGTTTCTGAACTCTCATGTCGTCAGTACATTTACAGATTCATATTTACAAGAAGTGGAACCAATCTAAACTGCGATGTCCAGCCAAAACAACTATAAAGGACTTGCAGCTGTGTGTGCTTCTGAAGTTCTAAAGTTTATGTACAGCCATTTTTTTAAAATGATTTTGAATAGAGTAGGGAAGGGTTACAACACTTTTTCACTTCCTGTCCAGAGACACAACAGGAACTTAGAGGAAATATCCTAAAGTGAATGAAACTTCCCTTCTTAAATAGTTGTCCCTGAAAAAAAGTATCCCCATCAGATGATTTTTCCTTACCTATTGTTCTGGGGGACAAATGAAAGATTTCTTCCCACTTCGTGTTTTGGTGACAGCGTTCACCAGTACAAATGCAGGGGTGACTCTTACCAATGGGGACATAGACAGCTATATAAACTTGCCAAGTGTTCTAGTTTTTACCCACACTAATGCTAAAACAAAGAACTTAGAGATAGTATGAAGTATGAAACATTGATGCAAGTGTGAATCATGAAACATAAGTGACAAATGTATAATTCAAAAGTTGCTTCAACCGCATTTAATTTCCCCCTTAAGGTACACTATAACCAGGCTAAGTAGAGTGCTGTTAGTGATGTGCAACTGTTGGCCTTTTGTTAATAGTCAAGAGCTGAAACTGCATCCCCAATTCTAACCACTCCCCTTGCTGTCATATGAAAAGAGCAAGGAATGTTCTAGGGAGTTGGGGTGTCTTTGAGTTTAGAGTTGTGATGAATCAGTCTGGCTTCACCTTCTTTAGGTTATTTCTTTAATCGTACATCACGGGATACAGAGCCATAGTAATTACTATGTGGGTTATAGTCCACCTGCAGATGCTGGACACTGGCACTCCCTAAACAGGAAGTTGCCTCCCTATATAACCCCTCCCATACCGGGAGTATCTCGGATCTAACCACTCCCCTTGCTGTCATATGAAAAGAGCAGTGACTGTTCTAGGGAGTTGGGGTGTCTTTGAGTTTAGAGTTGTGATGAATCAGTCTGGCTTCACCTTCTTTAGGTTATTTCTTTAATCGTACATCACGGGACACAGAGCCATAGTAATTACTATGTGGGTTATAGTCCACCTTCAGATGCTGGACACTGGCACACCCTAAACAGGAAGTTGCCTCCCTATATAACCCCTTTCATACTGGGAGTATCTCTGTTTTTTTGCCAGTGTCTAAGGTGTTGACATGAGTGAAGATGTGCTGTGCTGTGCTGGGCTGTGCTGAGCTCCATCGGAGCAATCCTTGCTGGGGCTAGCTATGCAGCCGGAGCCATTCAAAGTGTCTTTTTCTGGGCCAAATTGAATGGTACCTGGGCCTTGTGTGCCCGAAGAAATTAGGTATTTGCTTGTAAACGCTTCTCTTTTTAGAGAACTGGACCCCGGGATCCAGTACTTTGGTATTTTAAGCCATAAAGTTTTACTGGTGGTGGTGCTATTATAGGTCCAGGATTGTGGATTCCCTGAGGGTCCCCGGTTCCTGAAGGTTTGTTAATGGAACCCACCTTGAAGGGTGAAGATTGGGTCTGTTGGTTTTACCACAGAAAACCTTGCAGCGGGAAAGGTAAGTGGAGTTTTTCTAAGGAATTTTTAAATTTTCTTATGAAATGTCTCCTTTAAAAAAGTAAATGTTGTCATGCCTAAGTGTCACCACTGGGGGTTGTATGGAGCAGGCACCTTCTCATGCTTTCCTCAGAGATCACGGTGTGTCACAGAAGCAGCAGGTTCTTTTCCTCCGGCTAGCAGGCAGACCTCCGGTAAGTTTGGGGGGTTTGCTTCCAATAGATACCCCCACCTGGGCTGAACTCTTCCCCTCTTCACGAGGCTGAGCATTGAGGGAGAACTAGAAAAGCAATCGGCGGTGCCATTTTCTATCACCGCCCCTACACGGCGGCTGCTTTCAGGTCTCCTCCTCATCATCCCTCCCTCATACACAAGCCGATCCCGTCGGATCGGAAGCACGCGCTCGCGTGGGAAAACTAATTTTTCAAAGAGAAAGGGGGGTGCGATGCAACGGAGGAGCAGGGCTTAACACTGCGTTGGCTTCCTCCAACACTGTAGTTTGTTTGAAAAATAAAAAAAATTATTTGTGCTGACTGCAAAAATTGTCGGAGAAAAGCGCAAATAGGGGCAGGAAAGAGATTGGTGACACAGGCATTTGCTATTTGACACATTTACTATTTGCATCAGGCTGAGCGTTAATAGCAGCGGCAGTGGCTGACTATTTCTCAAGCAGTGGGTGCGTTTCCTTCTGGTAGTACCTCTGCTTTGTGCATCAGGCTAAGGTCAGAAGGGGGGTTGAAACACCCCCAAAAAAGAGCTAAAAGGGCCTCAAGCTCTGGAAAGCCTACTCATCTCTACAAATGGCATCCTCCCCTGAGAGGGGGTGGCTGGTCAGAGTGAGCATCGGGGCCATGAAATCTTTGCAATTGTTTTTAACACTGCAGCCCCTGTTTGTTATTAAAAAGATCTTTTTTCCTTAGCCAGGATAGGATTGAAAAAAAAAGGTTAGCGGCTTTAATCGCATCCGAGTGTAGGACTAAATGCGACAGATTCTCTTCCATTACCCAGGACTCTCAAACTAAGGAACTAGGGGCATGAGAAGATGAGTTCCCTCAGGGGATTTTGGTGAGGCTGATGACTCCTCTTCTGAGGTGTAAAATGCGGGAGGATCAGCATTCACAATCTGCAAGATTGATGGTGCAATTTCTTGCTGAATAGTCCGCTCCACATTTATGTAACTTTAACTGAGTGTTTGGGTTCGCTAAAGCCTCCTCAAGCTGTGCATGCCTTCTCCTGTCCATTCATTGCTGGAAATTTTTTTTTATATCTGAGTGGATCACCCAGATAAGCATTTTATTCCCTCCTAAAAAGTTTTCACACTTTATCTTATGGTGGAAAAAATTCACTAAGTAGGGCATACCAGTAAATAACCCTGCTATATCCTCTGTGAGTAAGAGTTTGACTTCTCCGGCAGACAATGCTCAAATGCTTAGGGATCCAACGGATAAAAAGTTGGAATTCCTATAAAAGAAAAAGAAAAAACTTTTTTTCTCTGGCAGATTGAGTGTCTCAGCCTGCGCTGACATTAACTGGTTAATTGTTGAGAGACCAGTTTAAACAGGTGTTCAAGGTTATCCTGCTCAGCAGGCCCAGGATCTGGGAGCTTTATGTTTGCAATAGTTGCTATGAGAGATTCTATCCTTCAGGCCTTGCACCCTTTGCTAAGCGCCATACAAGAAGCTCCTGGCTAGTCTTCCTTTTTGCAGGGAAACAGCTACTTGGGGATGTTTTGGATAATACAGACAAAGAAATTCTAGTGGGCTGTCAGGTTCAGTGATTTCTACCTTGGTTAATGCAAGGGAGCTGGCCTCCATAATTATATAGTATGGAGTCTGAGAAGCATATGTCTCCTGGTGTGAAACCAGGGGTTGCACCGCAGGAAATAGGTCACAGGTAGAATCCTTGAATTTCTGCAGATGTGGCGAGAAACAAAGCTGGCCTTGAGTCCTTTCTAAGGACAGGTCTCGGCCTTATCGGTATCATTTCAAAGACCACTTGCTTTGCATTCTTTGGCTCGTAACTTTATTCAGGGGATAACACAGTTTAATCTCCGGTTAGGTCACCCCTGAATCCTTGGGACCTGAATTTAGTTTTGTCGGCATTACACAACAGCCTTTTTTTTTTGAGCGATACAACATATTCCCTTGGTCTTTTTTGAGAAGGAAACTATTTATTCTGGTAACCATATCTGCTTCAAAAAGAGTATCAGAATTGGCTGTTCTTTCTTGAAAAGAGCCATATTATTATTGTTTTCAAGGATAAGGTAGTATTGCGTCCTCATCGTAACTTTTTATCAAAGGTAGTATCATGTTTTTATCTAAACCAGGATATTGTTCTACCTTCATTTTTTTCCAGAACCCTGTTCTATGGAAGAAAAATCCCTACATTCTCTTGATATGGTGAGAGTAGTCAAAGTCTACTTAAAGGCGACTCCTCATATTTGGAAAACTGGTGTTTTGTTCATGTTGCCTTCGACAAGTAATCATTCAAACTTATGGTTTAAAGAGGTAGTTTCCACCCTCTCAAATTAAAGCACACTCCTCTAGGGCTGTTAGTGCTTCGTGGGCAGTGCATCACCAAGCCTCCATGGCTCAAATCTGCAAGACCGCAACTTGGTCTTCAATACATACATTTACCAGATTCTATCAGATGGATGTAAAAAGAAATGAGGACGTTGCCTTTGGGCGCAGTGTACTGCAGGCAGGAGCATAAGTCCTTTGATCTCATGGTTCCCTACTTTTGTTGTGTCTCCCTCCCCTTAGTTGGTATTGCTCTGGGACATCCCACATAGTAATTACTATGGCTTTGTGTCCCGTGATGTATGAAGAAAATAGGATTTTTATAACAGCTTACCTGTAAAAATCCTTTTCTACATCACGGGACACAGAGGTCCCGCCCCTCTTTCTAGTATACACATGTATTGCTTTGCTACAAAACTGAGATACTTCTGGTATGGGAGGGTTTATATAGGGAGG
Organism: Lithobates pipiens; assembly: GCF_037356315.1. NCBI lineage: Eukaryota > Metazoa > Chordata > Amphibia > Anura > Ranidae > Lithobates > Lithobates pipiens. The sequence continues at coordinate 164,262,831 of NW_027507790.1, read as the reverse complement.
GAACTTCCTGTTTAGGGTGTGCCGGTGTCCAGCACCTGAAGGTGGACTATAACCCACAGAGTAATTACTATGGCTCTGTGTCCCATGATGTACTTCAAAAGAAAATAATTTTGCAGGTAAGCTGTTATAAAAATCCTATTTTTAGAGGCAATGCGCTGGCACCCAGTGATGGAAAACAGGTGTCAGGGGAAAGACTGAGGCTTACATTTTTGTTTGATAATTATGCATCGGGAAGCTGTTTTTCAACTGAATATTTCATTGTTTGCAGTGGTTTCTAGAAACAATGGCAAAGAAAATAGTGGGTGTAGTTATGTTTTTTCAATATATTAGAAAACCTAATGCTATAAAACCAGATTTCTCTGCTTCCTCTCCCCTATAAAGGCTGGACATAGATTATACAGTGCTGCAAGAGTCAAAATTATAGAAATACACATAGCCTTCTTAGTTAAGACACTTAGTGGTTTATTTATTAAAGGCAAATCCACTGTGCACTACATGTGCAAGAAAAATAAAAATAAAACTTTTTGCTTGCACTTGATCAGATCACAGAAATCAGCAGAGCTTCCCCTCATTTTAGAGCTTCCCCTAAGATCTACAGCAACTGTACTTCCAAGTGCACTTGTAGTGCACAGTGTATTTGCCCTTAGGAAATCAATCTCATATGCTGCAGTTGTGGAGCTGCAGCCTAAACTAGTTGTAAACATATGTTACTGGAATTGGGGTGGTAGTGGTAAAGGCTGGGGAATAGGAGTTTTATTGAGCAGTGTAGGGGGCACAGCGCTATAGTTACACACTTCTGTTGAAACATACATTTATGCACAGGAACTTTGATATGTGTTGTTCCTAGCACACCTTTTTACACGTGATCTATAAAAATATCTAATATTGTCTCTGCACAGCTTTCCTTAGATAAATAACTGCACTACTGACATTAAGCTAAATGGAACTCACTAATTCTTTCCAACGGCCCTGCAGGAATATTGACATTTTTAAGAAATCTGTTTCTTGACATATTGAGGTATGTGCAAGGTAAGATACTGAAGACACAGCATTAGAAGAGGGAAATATTGCATTCTGTTTCTACATTTTATCTAGCAGTCTTGTCCCCAGTCAGCAGAAGATTGGTAGTTTCTCATCTGAAGGTGTCGCTGATGTTGAGATATGTCTTCTCTTCCAAAGCAGTCTTGTGTGGAGGCATTCAACCAGGATGAATAGTTTCTCCCTGATGACTGGGTGATTTCATACAGCTAATATGGAATTACTGAGCCATGCTGGGTCTCATATAACTGAATAGGGTCTAATAATATGTTATAAAAAGCATACTTATCTGTAGGTCTCATTGAGGTAGTTTATTATTAAGGCTGACAAAACGGACACATCTACCATCATTTTTAAAGACAGATGGTCCATTTTACAATGGTCTGGCCACTGAAAACATTAGGACATTTTGACTTGATTCTAGAGACTTTACTTTTCAACCAAAGGTAAATAAAATGTGCAATTTCTTTTTACTACGGAGTAAAGAGAGCATGACTTAAAAGGAATCCATCAGTAGAGAAATATGGAAGTTGCCATTGTGATGCATTGTGAATTCTGATGCAGGGCCGGTATTCATATCCGAGTCCGAACCAAGGATAAGGATGGCAGTTCCAGAGCTTGCGCATTAAAAAAACAAATTCACAATGGCAGCTTTCATATTTTTGTCCTGGCTATTCTCACTTTAATGCAAAGAATTCTTTCACATGCTGGAAGGCATATTTAGTAAATATTCATAACGAGCCAGTTTTCTACATGTACATGTCACCACTCAGTCATTAACCCTTTCATTGCATGATTGCTGTTCGTGATCCTCAAATTGGCCTCATTGACTTACAGATTATGGTTATTTGTTGTGTTGCTTTTTTGTCAAAATTTGTGTAAAATGGAGCAACATTACTGAATACTTGAATTCTGTGGATAAATGTCTACAGAAAAGTAGAGTTTAGAAGCTGAACTATCCAGGTCTTAAAAACACAGCCTCTATGGTTGTTGCAAATCCAGGAAACTTCTGAATTTCCTGTCAAATTTTACAGCTATATACTTGTTTATGGCCTTTTATGAACGTGCACGTGTAAAAGTTCTGTGTATCTTGTAAAACATAAATTTGGGAAATCTGTTTGTTCTTTTATTTTTTTGTTCTTTTAGTCAAAAATGTTGGAGATTTTCTGCAGAATATTTTAAGTCGGCTATGGATCACAGTCAGTTTTATGTAGCTATGGAATGTTCCTGATCCGTAGCCTGCTTTTTGAGTATTACTTTTTGGTGTAGCTGCTGAATGATGTTAGTGATGAATAGGAAAGTTAATTTGTCCTCTCTACCTCAGTCATTCTGTACTGCAGAGTCTGAAGATTTTAATAGAAGGACGATCTGTTTTTTCCTTTAAAGCTGAAGTTGAGCTAAAAAAAAACATTTTTTTTTTCTCTCTATGGCTTTATTTACATTAGTTACCTGTAATGAGGCATGTTTGATGATGTGCAGACATCTGGATTCTGTAAAAATCTTCACTGCAGGGTTGCCCTGTCTTCTTCCTGCTGCTGAAGCTTCCAGCGCTGTGGGCATTATCATCTTCCCTGGGCTCAGCTGCACAACAGATGATCCGACAAGGACATGTCCTCTCCTCTGCCCTCCCCTCCATTTAGAAAAGTTCTGCCTGTAACACAATCTGTAAATGGGAGAAAGAATCCTGTGTCTGATCAGACCCTTTCCCCATTCACAGTTTGTCTTGAGGGTAGTATAATTGGTGAAGGGACTTTTCTCAGTGGAGAAGGATGAGGGGACATGTCATCATTCCATCATCTTTAGTGCAGCTGGGTCTGGAGACCTATGGCAGAAAAGGAGTGCTGTGTAATGATCTGATCCTCAGTGTGCAGAGACTGGGGCAAGCTGCAGGACACTGACTAGAAATGGAAATTTGAACTTTTTGATGTGCATGCTATTACTTATAGTGCTAATGTGCACTAATAGTATGAGAGTGCATGTTTATTTTTTTAATAAACATTTTTAAGCTTTTCTGCTTTCTCGATTTATGGTGGTTATGTGATATTGGAGGAACCAATAAAAGCAACCTATCTTATGTGATTGTATGCTGCTGGAATTTAACCTATCAAACTAGGAAATGCCTAGGTTTGAAAAGCACTATTGCCTATGACCAATATACTGACCAGCTGTCAGCAGAACCTAAACTGTTTCAGCCAAAACATTGCTGTTTGTACCACAAGTATGTTTGTTTCAGTTTAAAGCGGTAGTAAACCCGCTAATGTTTTTTTTTGTTTTTTTTTACCACCTGCAAAGCAAAAGGCATAATGAGCTAGTATGCACCGCATACTAGCTCATTATGAAATACTTACCTTAGAACGAGGCCCCGACATCTGGCCCGATCCACGCCGAGGGAGCTGACATGCTCCCTCTGCGTTTCTTCCGGGTATCGCGGCTCCGGCGCTGTGAGTGGCTGGAGCCGCGATATCATCACTCCCACGCATGCACGCGGGAGATTTTATCCCGGCCGGTCGGCCACTGCCGGATTTTCAGCCGAGAATCCCCTTGTGCGCATGCGCCGCTGCAGTCAGCGGCGCATACCGAGGGGAATATCTCCTAAACCGTACAGGTTTAGGAGATATTTTTTTTACCTACAGGTAAGCCTTATTATAGGCTTTCCTGTAGGTAAAAGTAAAAAAAAAAGAGTATACAACCACTTTAAAGTGTAAGTGTGCTTTCAAAAGAGTGGCCAGCAAAGGCCTCCCTGGGTAGGAAATTAAATAGAGGTGTAGACTTTAGATTACATCTTTGATGTAATATATCATACGTCTATGATAAATACAGCTCCTTTCAAATTGTTAATAGGAATTTTTAACATTATTCAGGGCAGGATTGAGAACGTGTCAGACAAGAGAGTTTGACTGATCGATACTCAGACATGAGTAAGGCCCAATGTGCCTGCCAGTTACAAAGCTTTAGATCAGCAAAGCGGTCACTTCTCATTGGACCCATCTGCCTCTTTTGCTATAAGAGAGCATTACTGTTGTGTCAAAATTTTCCTATAGCTGTAAAAGCCATCAAAATGCAAAAATTGCAAGTGTGAGAAAAATAAGAATGAACAAATGTGGTCTACTAAAATATCCGTGCAGTTGGTGGTCTGAGTAGTAAATGTATGTGTTCAAAACCACAGACTAGTTCCATTCTGTTGATGTTGTCTTAGTAAATAACTCCTCCTATGTACCATTTACTTGACTTTTATGTTTAGCAGGGGAAGAGCAGGTCAATTTTGATTGCACAGTAATTTTCTGGAACGCAAGATCAGCCTTCTGTGCTGATCAGCTGGACTTTCACCCCGCATGGCAGCATCAATACGTTGTACACACTACATGAAAGCAGCCTGCAGTTTATTAATCAGGGCATTTTCTGAAAGCCGTGTAATCCTTTTATTCATGGCTCAGCCTAAAGTACAAAGGTGAAATCTGCAATTGATGTAGGAGCTAACAGGATGAAATGGTTAAGGAAATGGTAATGGCTCATATGTTTACCTTCTCTCAAACATGGAGGCCCTGTCAAGGTATAATGGAGTATATACATGACTTGAAGCATAGGATATGTCAGATGGAGGTGCTCCTTCTTTCCTTCATTTTGTATACCACATATGTGAAATAAAACTGTGTTTTGTTATAAAGCTACAGAGTTGTTAGCTGGAATCCTCTTCAAACAAATGCAAAGGCTTTGTGAACATGCATAAAAAAAAAAAGATAAACAGCAGTTCTCCTTTAATGGGTCAGACAGTGAGAGTATAAAGGATACACAGTAATGCTTTATTTGTCTTAGCTTAAGTGCAATTGAAGTTCTTAAACAAGAGACAATTTCCTCTTTGTATCCGGCATTCACATAGTGGCTTTATCATTTTGGTAAGTTCTAGCAGTCATGTAGAATGGGTTGAATCACTTGATAATTTATCATTAGTAGCCTTAGGTTTTGCAGCCACATTATTTTGTGGCTTATTTTTTTTTCAGCTGCCTGTTTTACTGCTGGAACATTATATCCATAAACAACTGAATAAAGAGCCTGTGAAATAAAAATACCTTGTAAAGATATATCTTCAAAGTAAGCAGAAGCATATAAAAAAACAAAAGGGCATTGGCCAAAGCCAAATTAAGGTCATTCTTTCTGATTATTGAAACATTTGAATGAATTGTCTGAATAATTGCATTTTAACCTTCTGTATTGTGTTTTCCTTACATAGTGATACACATAGCCTTCAGTTGTATTCACAAAAGTTACTCCAGATAATATCTAAATATGTATTTAAAATGCATTTATTTGCTTCACCAAAAGAAGTGTAACATGTGATTCACACAAGTGGGTAAAACCTCATGAGCTGCCAAACTCCTCCCTTAACCACTTGGGTACCGCGCTATTGCAAAATGACGGCAACAGCGCGGACCCACATTTCCGGGACGACGTCTATTGACGTCGTCCCGGATACGAGCGGCCTGCGCGCCCCCTGAGGGGCGCGCGCGGCGCGCTCTGTGATCGGCGAGTCCGTGAGACTCGCCTGATCACCGATCCGTGTAAGGGGTCGATCCCGACCCCTTATCACGTGATCAGCTGTCAGCCAATGACAGCTGATCATGTGATAAAACGGAGCCGGTAATCGGCTAGTATTCCTCCTCGCGCTGACAGCGCGAGGAGAAAAAAAAAAAGCCGATCGCCGGCGGCCGTGTTCGGGACATCAGTCCCGATCATGGCCAGCAATTTAAGCGGACACCTGCCCCCTGCCAGTGCCCACCTGCCACCCGCAGTGCCATCCTGAAATAAAGTAAGTGCCCCCCTGTCAGTGACACCCAGCAGTGCCCATAGTGCCCACAGTGCCACCCAGCAGTGCCCACAGTGCCACCCAGCAGTGCCCACAGTGCCACCCACAGTGCCACCCAAAATCTGCCTCAAAGGTGCTGCACCCCAGTGCCGCCCATCAGTGCCCAGCAGTGCCGCCCATCAGTGCCCAGCAGTGCCGCCCATCAGTGCCCAGCAGTGCCACCTATCAGAGCCACCTATCAGTGCCACCTATCAGTGCCCATCAGTCCCATCTATCTGTGGTACCTATCAGTGCCCATCCGTGCCACCCATCCGTGCCACTTATCCGTGCCACCCATCCGTGCCATCTTATCTGTGCCCATCTTTGCCCATCAGTGCCGCCTTATCTGTGCCCATCGGTGCCGCCTTATCTGTGCCTATTAGTGCCGCCTTAACTATGCCTATCAGTGCCCACCAGTGCAGCCTATCAGTGCCCACCAATGCAGCCCATCAGTGCCCACCAATGCAGCCCATCAGTGCCCACCAATGCAGCCTATCAGTGCCGCCTAATCAGCGCACTTCAATGAAGGAGAAAAATGACCCGTTTGCAAAATTTTATAACAAACTATTAAAACATGATTTTTTTTTTTTGCATCTTTTTTTGTTTGTTTAGCAAAAAATAAAACTCCGAGCTGTAACTAAATACCACCAAAAGAAAGCTCTATTTGTGGGAAAAAAATGATAAAAATTTCATTTGGGTACAGTGTTGTATGACCGCGTAATTGTCACTCAAAGTGCATCAGCGCTGAAAGCTGAAAATTGGTCTGGGACTGAGGGGGGTTTAAGTGCCCAGTAAGCAAGTGGTTAAAGTGAAAATCTAAAATAAAATAAATATAAAAATAAACTAAAAAACAGCTGCCAGCACTACCCACATATCGCCAAATGTGACAATGCAAACTGATATATCAAATGTGCAGTGCTTAAATAGCTATACAACTAATATACTTATGTAACGCAAATACAACAGATAACCAGAAAATGTATCCTGTGATGCAAAGGTAATGAATAAATGTCCAAAAAAAATATTAATAAAATAATAAAGTGCTTGTGCCCCGTGTATTGCATAAAGATCCTTAATAATGTACTATTCTGTGATACAAAGCTAAAGTGTCCAAAAAAATATATAAAGTGCACGTGCTCCGTGTATTGCACAAAAAATCCTTAATGATAATAATTAAAAAATTCATTATGAAAACATGATGGTCATAATATCTTCATGCAGTGTGCACACACCCTCCACCAGATGTACCTTCACCTTAAGGGCTTTATATAAAAGCTTGTCTCACCTAGACAGTCCCATCCCCCCTTTAGTTAGAACACAGAGAGGGAACACAATTAAGCCCTTGATCGCCCCCTAGTGTTAACCCCTTCCCTGCCAGTGATATTTTTACAGTAATACGTGCATTTTTATATCACTGATCGCTGTATAAATGCCAATGGTCCCAAAAATGTGTCCGATGTGTCCACCATAATGTCGCAGTCCCGAAAAACAAATTGCAGATTGCCACCATTACTAGTAAAAAAAAAAAAAATACAAATGACATAAATGATCCCCTATTTAGTAGACGCTATATCTTTTGCGCAAAACAATCAATATATGCTTATTGTTATTCTTATTACCAAAAAATATGTAGAAGAATACATATCGGCCTGAACTGAGAAAAAAAACTATTTTTTAAAAAAAAAATTGGATATTTATTATAGCAAAAAGTACAAAACATTACGTTTTTTTCAAAATTTTCGCACTTTGTATATAGCGCAAAAAATAAAAACTGCAGAGATAATCACATACCACAAAAAGAAAGCTCTATTTGTGGGGAAAAAGGGACATCAATTTTGTTTGGATGCAGCGCCACACGACAGTCAGTTAAAGTGTCGCAGTGCCGAATCGCAAAAAATGGCCTGGTCATTCAGCAGCCAAATCTTCTGAGGCTAAAGCAGTTAAAGGCAGAAACTGATCACCAGGAGAACTATTATTGATGAATTCACTGACTCACCTTAATACAGGTTTGGATTGTCGTACGCAAATAGACATAATATAAAATAATAAATCCAGGGTTAAAGCCCTCTATTTATATGTAATTGCTCTCCTTTTATAGCTTTAGTTAATTCATTGCTCAGCATTAAAAGGATATGACCTTGTGTTACATTTTCATATGGCATTTTATGCTTATGATCATTGTGCTGCTAGAAATGAGAGTGGAATTAAGCTATGTTTAGAGCAGTCACAGCCTCCTTTATCTCCAATAACTTATGCCACAATATAGCTAATTGATTGGGAGGTACCGACATGAAGTTTACATTCCTTGTAATAGGAATAAAAGTGACACTTGTCCTCTGTTAACCATGGAGGTGCTTCCTGTGACGTGTCATGAGGATAAACATTGCAGTTTTCGTTACTGAAGCCCCCCCGATTCCCTCGTGAAGACTGAGGAGAAGAATAAATTCAATACCTTCACCATCTCCCCATCCTTTGTAACCAGACGTCCTTCCTCATTCTTTATGGGGCCAATATGGTCTGTCCTCCTTTTTTTACTGTTTACATACTTAAAGAATTTCTTGTGATTTTTTTTGCTCTCCTCCGCTGTGTGTCTTTCATGTTCTATCTTAGCCGTCCTTATTGCGCCCTTACATACCTTGTTGCATTCTTTATAAAGTCTGAATGCTGATCCCGATTCCTCAACCTTGTATTTTTTGAAGGCCTTCTCCTTATGCATTTTTACATTGGAGTTAAGCCATCCAGGACTTTTATTCGCTCTTTTAAATGTATTACCCAATGGGATGCATTGACTAATGCCCTTATTTAAACTGCTCTTAAAGCAAACCTATCTCTCCTCCATGTTCTTTGTTTCTAAGATGTTATGCCAATTTATACCTTCTAGCAAGGCTTGTAGTTTAGGGAAGTTGGCTCTTTTAAAATGCAATGTTTTGTATTCCACGTATGTTTCCTATTTGTGTGATTTATACTGAAGCCAATGGACCTGTAATCGCTGTTACCTAAATTGCCCTGTATTTCCACGTCCGTGATCAGGTCTGTATTGTTTATAATCAGTAGGTCCAGTAACACTTCGTTTCTAGTTGGTGCGTCTACCATCTGACCCATAAAATTGTCCTGCAAGACATTTAGGAACTGGCGATCCTTATATAAATGCGTGGTTCCCTCTGCCCAGTCTATGTCTGGATAGTTTAAATCCCCCATTATGATAACACTTCCCATCCTTGCTGCTAATCCAAATTGTGATAGGAGATCTGTCTCCCCTTCCTCCCTCAGGTTAGGGGGCCTATAGCATACTCCCAGTATTATTTTCCCCTTAGCTTCATCCCTTTGGAGCTTCTCCCATAAGGATTCCACCTCCTCCCTAGCTCCCTTAGTGATGTCATCTCTCACATTCACTTGTAAATTATTCTTGATATATAGGCATACCCCTCCCCCATTTGTACCCTCTCTATCCTTGCGATAAAGGGTATACCATTGAATGTTTGCCAGCCAATCATGAGAGCTGTTGAACCAGGTCTCTGAAATTCCCACAAAATCCAAATCCTCCTCGTACAACAGTATCTCTAGTTCACCCATCTTGTCAGCCAGGCTCCTGGCATTGGTGAACATGCCACGTAGTTTAGATTGCAACTAGGACTTGCTACTATACTTACCTTGGGTATCAATTTACTTGGCGTAACATTATCTTTCACAATATAAAAACAAATTGGGCTAACTTTACTGTTGTCTTATTTTTAATTTAAAAAAGTGTATTTTTTTCAATAAAAGTGCGCTTGTACGACCGTTGCGCAAATACGGTGTGACAGAAAGTATTGCAACAACCGCCATTTTATTCTCTAGGGTGTTAGAAGAAAAAAATTATAATATTTGGGAGTTCTAAGTAATTTTCTAGCAAAAAAACAGTTTTTAACTTGTAAACAAATCTCAGAAAGAGGCTCGGTCCTTAAGTGGTTAAAGATAAAGCTCTTTTGTAACTAAATTACACTGCTTTGACTCTCTGTATCAGTACTGTATTTCAGAAACTCTCAGTTTGTGTTGCAAATGATTGCAGCTCGAGAAGAGCGTATTCATTTACAAAAACACAAGCTGACAATAGCAAAAGCTAGATACAACACTAGGCTGTTTGGAAATTGTGTGTTGTCAGCTTGTGTTTTTGTGAATGAAAGAGCCTTTCTCAAGATAAAATCATTCACAACACAAGGTCACCTTTTCCACTCTCTCTATGTCCTGGATAGCAAGCTGCAGCTTAGGACTCTTTGTAAACTAAAGAGGAGAGATAAGGGGAAAGGAATTGCATGGAGAGGGGGTGGGGCTCAGTGCTGGTTGTATTTAACCCCCCTTCCCAAGAGGGAACGCCAGTATTTTTAGCATATAGGAGGCGTGGTGCTACAGTTGGTAATGACAGAAAAGAAACGTGTGTGTGAGCTACTCAGGCTGTATGGGAATGAAGTCCTGTGCACACCACTGTGAGTGCTGGCCAGGAAGGGAGCTTGTCAATGCTCCAGGCAATGGTAGAAAGTGATAGGTGCCCCGGAGCCACACAGGTGCCCATCGAAGCCTGTTGTGTAATAGTGAATGGCAGTCTCAGCCTGGACCCCCTGCCAGGCTATGCCCCAACACATTTCACTCCTCCCAAGAGAGCTTACTCATGAGTAAACTCTGGTGGGCAGAGTGAAATGCATTGAGGATGTAGCCTGGTGGGGGGTCCACCTATCACTCTCTAGAAAAGAAAGCTGCTTGGATTTTATTGGTGACAGATCTTTAATGCATTCTAGCACACTGCAGCTGTGCTAAATGCTTATGTTCACTAAATTTACTCTAATAGGAATGTATAGTGTTTTTTGAGCTATAAATAAGCAACAGGAAAGGTGTGAAAGGATTAGTTGTGCTGTATCTGTTACCTCCATCTTGCTATATGAATTGTCATTTTACATATATGGATCCAGACTTTCTTTCACTATATACTCTATAGTGGTTTTGTACAAATGTTATTCCATAATGGTCAGGGCTAAAAAAATAAACCTTACAACAATATTTTATTTCATTTTTTTTCTTTCATCGGATACATTTTTCCCTTACCACCAATTATAAAAAAAAAAAAAAAAAACACTTGCATATCCAAGTAATCCACTGCACCCACAGCACAAACAGACGACATCACAAGATAAATGTGAGTGCACTTCTGGAAGCCTGTGCTGCGTAAGTTCCTCTCTCTTGGTGCTTCCTGAATCACCAATCACATTCAAACTTCCACCTTCAAAACGCTAAGGCTGGTTTTGAAAACCAGCTTAAAGCAAAACTATACTCCTTTCCTCTCTAGTGCTGTGGCATCCTAGAGCTCCCTCACCAGCCACTGACATCTTGGGCCATCGTCTTCTGTGTTCTGATCTTCTCCTGTTTTGATTCGCCAAGCCAGTGCATGGGTGTTCCTTTATCTCGCCAGATGCTGAATTGAAATAATGCAGAAGAGACACGCAGCTCAGTGTACAATTTCACCATCTGGCGGGATAAAGGAAGATAAAGAAACATGCATGTTCACAATTATTCTTTTTAAATGAAAGTTCTACTTTAACTATTGACATTTTCTTACACGAGGCCTTCTGGTTGTGAAAAGCAGCATGAAGGTGGTCTCTGCATCACAAACACCATTTTACCAAAGAGGAATGAATGCAGTGATGCTCAACAGCAATGCCAGCATTTGTTGCAAGGATGCCTAAATGTGTTGCTTGTTTTTCAAACACTTCTTAAAATAAAATTACAGTATGTACTACTTTGTTTAACTTGGGGCGATGAATTGTCATGATATAGTAAGGAGGTTTTCTCATAAAATAAAAGCTTTAGTACATGAAGCACTCCATGGTGACCTTTCTGTGAACATGAATTAACCAAACACAAAAATTGATGCATAAGCAAGCACATCGAGAGGCATGTCCAGCATCAAATTGTACTTTTGCTTTTCTGGTTATTTTACTTAACAAAAACAATAGAAATCATTAGTGAAACAAGCAGAATCATGAAGGAAGAAAATACTAAGCAGACTGTAGACTGGTAGCATAAACTAGGTATCTGTTTATACTGAAAGCTACTTTAGAGTGATAAGTTAAGAACTGTACTTCTCGTTAAAGGATTATACGTGCAGTGCACATGATCATAAACCGTCCAAAGTAACAGTTATATCAATGAAAGAAGCAAATATTTCAGTAGCTATTTGTATTTTTAACATAAATAAATGAGTCCTGAAGTTTCAACTCAGTTTGTGTTCATGCTTTTTTCCTTGTGTAATTTATTTTTTATTTTTGAAAGAAAATTATTTGGTTTAATTAATTTCAATGCCTCCTCTAAATTCTTATGGCAGTTATAGTTTTCTTTGAAACAACATATGTTTCATTTACCAGTAGAAACAAAAATGTTTTTGCGTTAATTTTGTAAAAAATGTAAAGGCCTTTCAGTTGAATTTCAAGTACTACAATTCAGATACTGTATAATCAGTAAATAGCTCATTGAAGAATTTTCCCATGGACCAGGTCAATCATGAACATCATTCACAGAAAATTAACTTAATGACATGTTTTCATTACTAACAAACACCGGATGAAAGTAAGACTTTTTTTTTCTTTAGTGTGACATGTAGTAACATATGTTTAGGGAATGATCCAATTGGCTCAGAGAAAACAGAATGACACAGACAGTATTTGGTGTGGAATTCTCTCACTTAGGAAATAATTACAATGTTTCAGGCATTCTTCCCTGTTAAAATGATGTTGTGTTTAAGGTGTCAACCAAAGGAATGATAATAAGAAGGCAAAGTTGTGCTTTTGTAGAAAGTTACAGCATAGACATGCTTACACTAATTTGCAAATTAGTATTGGATTAAAATACTGTACATGACATAATTGAGAACAGTCACTAATTGAAATGATTGTGAAGACAATTTGATCTTATCCATGTGTGTTTGTACACCCTAACTTCAACTAGGAGAAAAAAAGTTGCTTTATTGTGTTCTCATGGTTGCAATGTTATACCATTATTTAAAGAGGAAGTAAACCCCAGCTGATTTTCTTTCGCTCACAGTAATTTCCCGACATGCAGCAAATACACAAACGGCACAATTTACATGCCGTTAATGAAAGAGCATATTACACGATCGTGCACAATGTCATTGACGATAAAAAGACGATTTACATTGAAACTACACAAGTAAGCGCACTTTCACAGGCAGCGATTAGCTACCTGTGTTATCTAGTATTTGCTAAGATTAACTTGACTCTGAGGGGTTACAACCACTTTAAATCAATCGTTATCCCGCTCAATTTAAAAAATGTATATTTGCTTGATAAAACGGTGCTGACATTTGATCCTGTGTTTAGTAGAAATTAATCAAGGCGGTTATTGAGCAAAAGGCAAATGACTTTGCCTAGACGAAAATTGTGTCATTAGTCAGCTACAGCCAGGTCTCCTCATCCTTAGCTAATACGACTTTACCATTATAAGTTTGAAGAAAGGTGAGAGGCTGTAACAGGCGCTCATTTGTTGCAGAGGCATCACAACTTGCATGACATGTAATTGATGAACTTGCATTTAAGGCTGGGTTCACACTGCAGCACGGAGCAGCTCACAGCAGATGTCCAGTGGGTCCTTGTTCATCGGTTCAGATCCGATTTCAGTCCAAATTTTTAGCTGAATTTGGACCTGGAACAGACCAGAAAATGCACAGGACTCCTCTGCAATTTGCAGCAGAGCCACTCCGGAGATGCATGAACTTGCTCCATAGAGAGCCGGTCACAATCTTCTGACATGCGAATTGGTTGCAAGAAACCCACATCCAATTCACACTAGTGTGAACCCAGGCTCAATCCAGAGAGCACACAGTTACACTAGATGATATCTAGATGATCTCTGAACAAATAATACTTCACCTTCTGAACAGAAAAGCAGATGAAGGCATGGTCAGGGGAAGTAGTGTTCTCCAAAGCCATTTTAGAAGGGCAAGAAGCGGGGAAGGGCAAGCAACCCTGCGAATCTTTAATTTCTGAACTGAAATAAAGAGTCTTCCAATGGTGATAAATGTGGTAGTGCCAACTGTCCAAGAGACAATTCCCCTCTCTTTGGAAAGCTCGCCTTTGACTTCTTAGTGTGTCTATGGTACAAGACGTGAAAGGAACAAATGAAAACCCAACTTTTTTAAACTTTTCTTTACTACACTTAAACTTAAACAAAAATTGCCAAAGATCAGCTGTTTCCCTGCATACATGCACTTAACATCAAAAATATTCTGTCCAGCCACTTTTGTAAATCATTCATTCAGCATGTAATTATTTTCACAGCAAATCCAGGAAGGTGACACCACATTCTTTTTAGAGTAAATAAATGCAGCCATGACACTTGCATGCACTGTTTAATTGGGCGGCTATGAAGCAAATGAGGTTTAATGTTGATAAATGTAGTTATGCACTTGTGAGATAAACATATGAATGCTTCATACATACATGGGGGAGAAGAAATGGGGGAATCAATGGTGGAGAAGGTTCTGGGTGTTCTGGTAGATCATAAGCTTTTGTTTGTTGTTGTTTTTTTGGTTTGTTGTTGAACTGGATGGAGCACAAAGCACAGATGCACCATCGAACTCTTCCAGCCATTTGGAGGCTGCAGAGACGGCCAATGCATCTGCACATGCATGGCAAAATTCCATATGTGTGGATAGCACTTTAGTACCCCATGGCATTTGAGTGCATGTGTGGACTTCCAGGGCCCAGCCTAGGCAGGAAACTTGAAGTGAAGGAAAATTCACCAGGAAAAAAAAAAACGGTAGAAACTACAAAAAACATTTTCAGCACTTGTGGAAGAGGAGGGGGGGGGGAGAGACCACAAAGGGCATTGATGTTTAGGTGAATTTGGTTATGTTTTAACTCTGCTTACTCTGTGCTCTCCTTTTGTCAGCATGTTTCCTTTTAGCACATGTGCATGCAGCAGAGCCTGATTAGCTACCAGTTCTTCCCCTTTCTCTCCCAGTCTGAGTGCTAGTTTACCAGAGATGATAGGAAGCCTGTTGTTAAGACAGATGGCTGAATGTTTAGTTCTTTTTTTATAGGAATACACAACTACGTTAAATTGTGATTTTATTTAATGCCTGCCTGTAGCACATCTTTAAATGAAATATAAATTTAGGAAACAAACCAGTCAGTGAACTGCTAATATTCAACAGGACAAGTGGTTAAAAACGTAATATCAGCCAAAACATTTTAGAGAGGGGGGTAACAGCCCTTTTAGGTGTTTATTGATGTCTGTGACCCTATTGTAAAGCCCCACTTCCTGCAGGAAGGTAGACAAATTCACAATTGAAAAAAAAAAAGTATACCTTAATTGTATCAGATAATTACAGTATTATACAGATACCCGCTTCCACCTTCAGGCTGCAGTAGCATCAGAATTAAGACTTCAACCAGCATGTGATCACTATTTTACAGCTGAAATTGTAATCGCGTGATTGGAAAACAGTTGATTGGTTTCCTAGTGAGACTGGAGCAATTAGTGACAGCCGTGTCTGACATGTGGCACCATGCAAGATGTCAGACGCTGCCTGTCAATGGGAATATAATTGTACCTTCAACACGAGGAACGTTTTTTTTTTATTCTTAGATAAAAGAAACAAACCTTGTTATTTTAATAACCGTCCCATGATGTATGAAAATGTGTTCCACTAATGAAATTATTCTCTAATGCAGTTGAGGCTCAAATCCTTCAGGAGTATTTAAACAGTATATCTTATGCACTCTAGTAAATGTAACAAAATAGCATCAGCAAATTCTTTTCTACTTTTGTAAAAGCATGTACTCTAATAATAAATTATAACGTAGCTTTCAAGGTATCATTTCTATGATTTAACATTCGATTTTTAGAGATTGTTCCAAAGAAACCATTGAATTGATTTTTTGCTGTTGCTAGCACTTCTCAGGCAAACAGTTGCTACTCATATGGATGTCATAAACGTATATTTAAGAGAGTACAAATGCCATCATAAATGACATGAGTTTTAACCTTGAGGATGTATTAAAAGTCATAAGGAATGGTGGCAAGTCCCAGAAGGCCTAATTTTCACAACGGGTATTGAATGGGAACAGATGGCATCTTTCATCGGTTGAAGACATGATTTTATTGCTAACATGATGTTTCAGATTATATCTAACCACTGCCGTGTTTAATTTATTCTCCTTAGAAGTGAGCTAACACCTAGAAATGTAAAGTCTCATTCAACCTGGAATAGTTTGTCCTTGAAATGATCTGATAGTAAATGTAGACTTTCCATAATCTTCAGATTGTCAACACAATATTGGTTGCATTGTCACAGAATGTTGAGCCATCATTTATTGCCTTTGCCTTTTTAATGCATAGAGCATATATTGTGTAATTTGCTCATGCTTTAGCTTGCATTAGGAAAAATGAGAGTTGACAAACATACAGAAGGTTTCTATGGACATTTTGTTTTTCTCTGCTGTTTTTCATACTTGTTTTTAGTTTACCTACTTTTCTTGCTGCTACTTCACTTTCCTTGGTGATTTCTAGGGGTGCAACTGATCAAAAAACTCATGGATCGGATCGTTCCTCGGATCAGAGTCACGGGTCGGATCATTTTTCGGGTCAGCAAATAATAATTGAATTTGCAAAAACCTGTGAAAATTCCACCACCATATAGTCCCCACTGTAATATCCACAATCTCCCCTACTGTAATATCCCTGTCATCTCCCCAAATGTAATATTGGCTGAGCATGGATGAGTATGGCTGGGTATTACAGAGTATTGGCAGAGTATTGGCAGGGTATTGCAGAGTAAGTATTGGCAGGGTATTGCAGAGTATTGGCAGGTAGAGTATTGGCAGGGTATGGCAGAGTATTGGCAGGGTATGGCAGAGTATTGGCAGGGTATTGCAGAGTATTGGCAGGGTATTGCAGAATATTGGCAGGTAAAGTATTGGCAGAGTATTGGCAGGGTATTGCAGGGTATGGAGGAATGGCTGTGACTGTACTTGTCACAGAGCAGCGCTGTGGGCTCTACAGATGCAGCCCACAGCGCTGCTGCCATCCGATTTCTCCCCTCCACTGTACAGATCAGTACAGAGAGGGGAGAGAGGAACCAGCGTCATCATTTACAGGTGATCGCTCCGAAATGACGGAGCGATCACATTGTAAACACCGAGGGGTGCAGAAAGATGGCTGCCGCTCTGGATCTAGGCCGAAGCTGCGGCCTTTCCTAAGGCTGAAACCGCGGAGCGCTCCGCGGATCGTGGTATGTGCCGATCCAAGCGGGGTGACCCGTTCGGATCACGGATCGGTGCCGATCCGTTGCACCCCTAGTGATTTCACTGCAGGATTGTAGCTGATAATTTGAAGGGAAACTTTGTGGTTTAAGGCTGGATTCACACTGGAACTGGCTGTGGATCGCACAGGAGCACTGTGCGTCCCTGTTCCCCATTTTAGGGATGAATCAGGGCTGAATCTTTGCCTGAATTCGGCCCTGAAACTGAGCCAAAGACGTTTCTGTGCAGTGCGCTCTGGAGCTGTCCAGGATATATGTGAATCGGCTCCATAGAGAGCCGGTCACATTCTTGGATTGTGGATGCGGGGAATTGAATTGGATGCGGGGAACAGCCTTACTGTTTTTTTTGCCATAATTAGTGGAACTTGTGCAGTGCTACTGTACAGACGTTCAAGTTGCTAAGGTTAAAGCGTCACCTCTGCCTTTATCTTCCTAAAATATACAACAATCACCTAAAATGCAACTTATAATTTATATTTTATGTTGCTTAAAGGTTCTGAATATTTCTCTTCATTATTTTTTACAGATTTTTGTTTAGAAATGCCCTTAAATACATTGCTTTCTCTGCTTCCTGCCTTCACACAGCAGTACTTTATGCAGGCATAGCTGAGTAATGTAAAACCCTAAAAATCCAATGTCCTTACACAAAATTCTATGGCAATGCAGTGCCGCGTAAATGTGTTACTGAGTGCCGATTACTGAGGGCACAGAGTTTAACAGTGATCCCTATTGGGCTGCATAGTCAAATTAAGACATTCTGTGCAACTGCTAAGGAAGCCAATGCGGGGCTCCTGTGCACACAAGCAAGCTGATTGGTTACTATGCACAGTTAATCCAGATTCTGTCTACTTCAATTTTAGGCTCCATTCACACAGGCGGAATAGCCACGATTCCAAATCACTGTGTTTACAATGCCAATACTTCTTAATGACACCTCAATCACGGTACGATTTTGCCACCATAAATCCCGTCGCAATTGCGGCAGAATCACAAAACACAAGAAGCTTTTCGCTCAAAAAGGAGCAGGAGCTTCTTTTGGGCGACAGCATCATGCGTTGCGATTTTTTTGCGATTGCAGCACAATTTATTGCACGACAATCGTAGCAAAATCGCACTGCGATTTTTGTGACATTAAGAAGTAATGGCATCACAAATGTTGCTGGGATTTTGAATTGCGGGCAGATTTGCGGCAATTCCGCCTAGGTGTGAATGGAGCTTTAGGGAATTTCCCCACTATGTGAATGAATGAATGAATGAATGAAATACTTGTATAGCGCACAATGCGAACTGAATCGCCTCTAAGCGCTGTGGCGAGCTTTGATCATCTGCTAAAAGAGGAAGGTCTTGAGTTTTTTCCTAAAAGCCAGGTGATTTTATTCCAGGCGGATGTTGATTGGTAGAGCATTCCATAGCCGAGGCCCTTGGACAGAGAATCTCCGATCCCCCTTGGATTTATACTGGGCTTTGGGCACGAGGAGGAGGTTTTTGTTGGCTGATCGAAGACTGCGGTTTGGTGTGTAATGATTTATTTTCTCCATTAGGTATTGCGGAGCTTCTCTATGCACGATTTTTTACGGTTAGCCAATGTAAACTCCTCAGCGAAGGAGAAATGGATTCCCAGGTTTTTTTTCCTGTTATCAGCCTTGCTGCCGTGTTTTGGATCAGTTGTAATCGCGCAAGTTGATATTGTGGTAATCCTATGTAAAGCGAATTTGCGTAGTCCAGTCGTGAAGTAATAATTGTTCCAACTACCACTGCTTTGTCATTCTTTGGGATAAAAGGGATGAGTCTGCGAAGCATGCGCAGCAGATGGTGCATAAGCAGAAGTGAGAATCCTCAGCTTTTCTTCTGTTAAGGTGACTTCAATGCCTGTACATTTTAGGACTATTGATATACCTGAGAATTATTTATACTATGTTTCCAGATTACTCTTCAATCTTTTCTGTTGAGGTAAAATGAAATTTTTACCTTTTAATATTTTTCTGTAAAAATAGAATTTCTGCATCTTTACCTGTATTTGTAATTAGCCAAATTAGTATTACTAAATACTAATCCTAGATAAAAAAAAAAATTCTTGTCTGTCACTAATCTTCCAGCCCTAAAGACTGATTGTAATTCACCCAGCTCCTAATCGCATATGTTTTTGGCTGTGCAACTGTATTAGATGCATTTTTGTTTACATTAGATATCATTTTACATTCTACAATTGTAGTAGTCTTCTATTTTCCATTTTTGTGGTTTATTCTTTCAATTCCTCCTTTAACAAGGGCCTGGATCATTTTGTGTAATTTCACCCCCTGCTCCTATGAGTTCTTTCTAATTATTATGTTTTTTTCATAGTACTGTATTTTCTTTTTTTTTTCTGAATGCCCCTTTAAAGGTAGAAGGCAGTCTAAATCTAAAATGAAATCTTGTGATGCATACAGCAAGTAGTGCCTACCTGGTCAGTACATTAGTTTTTCATACAGTCCTTTATGCCATGCACCTCTTACTTATTTGTATTAATGGGCTTGGTCGTGTTCAGATCAAAGCCATCACTGCACACCACCAATCACAACTCAGATCTAGCACAGACTATTTGCCTTTAGTAAATAAACCCCAATGTCTAGGTTTTTAAGTAGTTGTAAAGGAAACTTGTGTTGATCAGTCTAATGCTGCGTACACATGGTCGGATTTTCCGATGGAAAATGTTTGATGGGAGCTTTTTTTCGGAAATTCTGTCCACGTGTAGGCTCCATCGGACATTTTCCAAAATTGTCGGAAATTCAGATCGTGTGTACACAATTCCAACGCACAAAGTTCTACGCATGCTTGAAATCGAGCAGAAAAGCCGCACTGACTATTGAACTTTAGTTTTCTCGGCTCGTCGTACATCACTGCGTTCTTGACGTTCGGTATTTCTGACAACATTGTGTGACCGTGTGAATGCAAGACCATTCTTTGGCATGCCAAAGACCATACCATAACGTATGTCTTTTTGCAGATTACATCTTACTCTTCATGTTATCTCCCCATATCACAGCACCTAATCTCTCTGTCCAAAACCATTTTGCACACATTTCGGGCTTAACAGTTACCTATCAACAATTAACTGCACTCAACATTTTCTTGCCTCCTTCAGACCTTCAGCTAAAGATTCACTTCCCTTTTCTTGGACACCTCATAGACTTCCTTACCTAGGATTATAACTCACTCCTAAAATAACTGACTTATACTCAGCTAACTTCCCTCCATTACTAAAACAGGTTACTGAATTATTATCACAATGGTCCTCTATCCCTCTACCCTGGTAAAATTAAGATGGCTATATTGCCCATCTTTTTAGAGTCTTGCCCATCCCAGTTCCATCTAATTTTTTACAGCTTATACAGCGCAGAATTATCTCCTTTATCTGGGTTAAAATGAAACCTTGAACCTGTAAATCCACTCTCTGTCTCCCACAATGCTGCGGAGGTTTAGATCTCCCAAATATTTCTTCTTAGTATCATGCTGCACACCTTGCACATTTACCAAAATACCATGCAATCAAAGAAATTCCTTTATGGGTAACAATTGAGTCTATTGACGGTGACCCTATTTCAGTATCTAACATGCTATGGTTAAGACCAACTGATCTTACTTTTATTTGCAATCCTATCACAAAGCATTCTTTATCCAATAGGCGCCGCACGTCAGGCATGGGAATGCGTGACGCTTATGCTCTGTAGCGCCCACACTCCCCCAGGCATGGCAAAGGCGGGGGCGGCAGGGGGCCCACCAGCCACATCACAGCTCCCGAATATGAAAACCAGAACCAGCGGCAAGCAGCCCGTCTACCATCTCACACCACCACTGCAGGAGAACCGAGGCATATTTAAAGGTCTACTGTAAACAATATAAGGGTATATAAAAAAGAATATAAGCAAGCAAAGTTACTAGTAATAAAACAATATGTCAAATGGATCCAAGGAGGCTAACCTGAGGTCAGAAATATTGCAAAAGAGGTAGCAAAACTATAATGATAGAGCATAACCACATGCTTCCATCCCTGATACTAGTATTAATAAAGGAGCTGGTTTTAGGGACTTTACATTAAGGCATGACCTGGTAAGGTCAGTTCTTCCATCCCTTGGGACTTTAAATGAAATTACGGCCCGGTAAGGTCACACGTTTTCATCCCTATAATGAACAAAAAGGGGAGAGAGCAAGGGGGTGGGACTTCTCCTATTATGTTCACCAATTATTCTATTGCAACCACGTGCTTCATTTAAAGTCCCACCCTCTTTCTCTCTCCCCTTTTTGTTAAACCTAAAACCTGATGGATCACACAATCAATTTCACCTTCTTTTACAGCTCATAACAGCTGCAACTTTGATGACACACTATTATTGCCTTGGTAATTTTACTCTATTTGCCTTGACTATACTTTCTATTCACTTGGGATCGCATCACCACTTGTAATTTCCTTTCCCCTTCATTTTCTTCCCCCCTCATTCCCTTCCCCGCTTTTTTCTACCATCTTCTCTCTATCTACCCCTATTTTTTTGTTTTCTAACTTTCTTTTATATTGTACTTATAAACAGACTCTTTTAATATAAATCTATTAGATTTATATTCTTATTGCTGCTCTTGCAAAATGAACCAATAGTCACTAGCTTACTTTTTTCCTTCTGATTGAATTTTAGAATGCTTTCGTTGTAATACTTTATTGGTTTATTCGTTGCTCTACTCATTACATTTTTACATTGTTATGTACTAATCCTGTTTATAAATCGTTATGTTTAGCTTTATTGCTATTTTAATATCGTACCACCATCCTTATATGTACTCAATTTGTCAATATTTTCTTATATTTAAAAAATAATAAACAAATTTGACAGGAAAATATTTGGCACATCATAAAATATAACAAATCCAATCCAGGGCTGTTGAGCAGTTAGGCCTCATGTGCACTGCTGCTGGTTAACGGACGTTCAGAGGCAGTTGGCTGCTTTTTTCAGCTGCCCCTGAACTCACCCAATGTTATCTTATCAGTACATATACACAGGTTTGTTTAATGTCGTTTTTAGGCAGTTGAGTTTAGAGGCCTTTTTTGAAAGCAAAAAAATGAGTTCAGGCGCTGAGTCCCTGTTCTGCCTCTCATGCCCGCGATCGCTCATGGGCATTGGCCATTGCTACCGCCGGTCACGAGCATCATCACCCCCGCTGTGCAGCGGGCACGCGCCTGCTGTCCTGCTTAAAGGGGCCGATGTATAGCTACGCCGGTTCGCGGGATCGACTTGCTGCAATATAATGATGGAGGCTGGTCGGCAAGTGGTTAATGTTGTATACAAGCTGTTACCCAAGTGTTGGGATTGACACACAGATAATGTAAGTGCAATAGTTTGTGGATTTTTAATAAATAGAAGATTGGCTTAACCATTTCCTCCACGGAGTTGCTAGATTAAAAAGGTGGTGCTTACGCAAGGATAAAAATTTGACATTTCGGACAGATGAAGATATGTACACACTTTATTGGAGCAAAAAACACTTTAGTTGATATACGTTTTTTGACGTACTGAGAGTACGGGACACTTTTGGGTATTTATGAACTTTGAGATTAAATGAATTTTGAGAAGGATGTATTGCAATAAATAAATTGGCATATATTGATTTGGGCATGTCACAATATTGTGACATGCCCAAAATATATTAAACATATATTTTTATTTATTTGATGACTTATCATATTCTGTAGCAATATAAACATTGTCAGAAGTCCTAACCTTTCCTCACTGCTATAAATATGTTTTTGTCTGTGTCCCTCTCTGAGCGATTTTCCCCATAGGAATCTTCTCAACAGAGAATCTGGCCAAAAGGACACAGCAATTAACTAGACAAAGGCTATAACCACTCCATCAAACAAAACAAATGATTTTGGCTGGGGTTGGGTTTTAAATTGATTGCTTTAGACATTTTTACTTATTTATTAACATTATACGAGGGATCTTCAAAACGTTTCCTTAAAAATGTTAAAAAAAAGTGTGGAAACTTTTTGAAGAACCCTCATATTATTTTACATTTTAGTTTTACTTGGTTACTATTTTTTTCCTTATTATAAACGTAGATAAAACTTGCAGGGTGTAAATAGATGGTGGGTAATTTCTCACAAGAAATACTAGGCATGCGCTCCAAGTTTTACTCCAGGTTTGAAGGATAGTTTTCAAGGATTATTACTGTCATTTTTTTTTTAACTTTATTTTATGAAGCCCAGCTATAATTTAGCACCTGTCTTTAGAACAAGCATCCACTGCATTAGCTGCTGCAGAAATTGATTCAGTCATTAAAATGAAGTATTCGTAATGTTCCCTTAAAATCATTCAGAACTTAATGACATACACTTACTGCGTGCAAGGTTCTTGGAAGTTCATTGCTTTTAATGCACGCATGGTACCTTGCATGCACTTCATAGGATAATGTAATGGCTCCCATTACAGTTTCTAGAGTGTGCCATGTGTGAAATTCTTGGTAAATGTATCTTAAGGGATTTGTTAACTGTTTATTGAGTTTATGAATTACTGATGTGAATGTTATGTTTTGAAATACTTAATTTTATGTAAGAAAGCATATTTGTTTGCAATAAAATGCTGTAAAATTTACCCATAGCTATAGTGTAAATTACAAAATGCTGTTTCATCATATTCTTTAATAACCTAGATTAAATGAAAATCTGATTTTCTATTCATGGCTGCTGATGAATTGGAAAAATATCTGAATTGTGGATAAGTAAAGAGAGGATTTCTCGAGGTTCAAGTACCTAAACATTATTATGCATAAGGAGAAGCTGTGACAGAGAGCAGTCAGTGACAGCTCAGTCAGTGTGCTGGGAGCATGCAGTGAATCCACTTTCAGCACACAACCTCAGGCCGCCATGGACACACATGTACCGTGGCTAGGTGTTAAAGTCTCCACACCCCTCTCATGTCATACTACCCACCTCTTTACTCTCCGCACCCCTCTCATGTCATACTACCCACCTCCATACACTCCACACCCTTCTCATGTCATACTACCCACCTCCTTACACTCCACACCCCTCTCATGTCATACTACCCACCTCCTTACACCTCTTATACTACCCACCTCTATACACTCCACATCCCTCTCATGTCATACTACCCACCACCATACACTCCACAGCCCTCTCATGTCATACTACCCACCTCCATACACTTCACACCCCTCTCATGTCATACTATTCACCGTCATACACTCCACACTCCTCTCATGTCATACTACCCACCACTATACCCTCCACACCCCTCTCATGTCATACTACCCACCACCATACACTCCACACCAATCTCATGTACATGTTATCCACTGCCATGCACGCCACACCCCTCCCATGTACATACTCCCAGCCTCCATACAATCCGCACTCCGCTCATGTACATACTACCTACCACCATACACTCTGCACCCCTCTCATGTGCATACTACCCACTGCTATACACTCCGCATCCCTCTCATGTATGTAGCACGCTCTAGTGTGCTAAAAGAGTAATGTAGTTTTTTGAGAGAAGGTACATTTCCAGGCTTGGCTTGGCTGGCCTTTGAGAGAGCTCCCCAGTCTGGGGGGAGGCGGTGACCTTGGGCCTGGGCTCAGATGCGGACGGGACCCTCTGGGAACACATGGAGGTGTCCTAGACTGGAGGTACGGGAGCAAGGAGAGGACAGTGGGATAGATTACTGCCAGGCAAGTCTCCAGGGAGGAACTACAGATCACAGCCGGGAGGGCTGGTAAGTGATGCACAGACAGGAGAACTGGGGAGGCTCGCCTGAGAGGACTGGGAGTGAGCAGTCTGAGATGGGTGCAGAACCAGAAGAGTGGACTGTGGAAGTATGGGCAGGAGAACGAGGCAGCTACAGCCATGAGAATTGGCAGGGCCCGAAGAGGTGGTGCTGGGAGCAGTAGCCATGTGTAGGACAACTAGCACCAAGGACTATCATATATTTGCTACACCACAGGGATCCTAGGTCCCTACCCGCAAAGGGAACTTGCAAGGCCTGGCTGAGTCAGTGTCAGGCCTAAACCTATGCTAGTTGGTCCTGAATGTCCAAGCAAGTGATGCGCTGGAGTGAATACTGTAGTGTATATACAGGGAGTATATATAGTTGGCCCCATGTAAATATCCTGCAAATTTAGTGGTCATCCCATATTTCCTTACCCAATCCAAGTTATTTTCCCTTAATAAAAAAACAAAACAAAGTGCATGGACTGTTTTCTGTCTAAGCCCTTGTACACACGGTCGGACATTCCGACGGAAAATCCAACCGTGTGTGGGCTCCATTGGACGGCTTCCGTCGGAATATCCAACCGACAAAGTTTTAGAGCTGGGCTATAAAATTTTCCGACAACATGATCTGATCGGACTTTGATCGTTTGTACAGAATTCCGATCGGACTAAGTGCCACGCATGCTCAGATCAAATTCCTAAACCAACGCTATTAGCTACTAGCCTGAACGTAGTCCCGTTGTAACAAAATAACACCATCACGTTCTGAATGAATCAGTTTCGGACAAAATCTTTTGGTTGTCGGAATGTCGACCCTGTGTACAAGGGCTAAGTGTGACTGAAAATCGTGTGCCTGGTTGGGCAGGGTGACAGGAGGACTACTATACTCAGCAACACTCACAAAGGTAGCACTACATGCGCATACTACCCATTGCTATACACTCTGCATCCCTCTCATGTACATACTACCCACCTCCATACACTCTGCACCCCTCTCATGTCATACTACCCACCACCATACACTCCATACCCCTCTAATGTACATACTATCCACTGCCATACACTCCGCACCCCTCTCACGTACATACTCCCAGCCTCCATACACTCTGCACCCCCTCAACACTACAATGCACCCCTCTCATGCCAATACTACCCACCGCCATAAACTCCGCACCCCTCTCGTGTACATACTACTGGCCTCCATACATCCCTCTCATGTACATACTACCAGCCTCAATACACTTTGCACCCCTCTCATGTCATAGTACCCATTGCCATACACTCCACACACCTCTCATATACATACTACCCACTGCCATTTACTCCACACCCCTCTAATGTACATACCACCCGCTACCATACACTCCACACCCCTTTCAAGTACATACTACCCACTTCCATAGGCTACACACCCCTCTCATGCACATACTATGCTTCAGTTATGAATGAACACAGTGAATGATCAGTACCAATACTAAGAATATTTACCAGCCTCTTTTCCCACCCTCCATCCTGAAGTTCCCCCACAGCAGTCAGTGGGAGAGAAGAGGAGGGAAGGTGGCAGCACTGTGGGGGGGGGGGGGGCACACTGTTATTTTTTACTGCTTGAATTATTTTTCCCATTATGGGTGTGAGTGGGGCCTCGTGTCCAAGTTTTGCCTAAGGCCTCACAAAACCTAGCGCCGCCTCTGGTGAAAATGAAATCTAATGAAGTGTTGCATTTTTACAAAAATAATAAGTGGTAACAATTTAAAACTTAAAGTAAAAAAATAGAAATGCTGTGACTATACCTTACTAGCTTTAGGAGACCCAGCTCAGGAGAACACTGTAAGAACCGGCTGTAAAAATCTGGTGAAGGCTTGATATTTTTCACACAATACAACCATTGCACAGAATGGGTATGCAGGGAAGCTATACATGTGAACAGATTGCTGAATCCAGTGCTTGTAGAAGATTGTGGATAGTGTTGGTTCTAAACCAGGGATCAGTAACGTGTTGTCCGCAATCTACCAGTTGACCTCATGCAAGTGATAATAGACCACAAACATGTCCTTGCTTTACCAGACCTTCTCCTCAGCAACCACCGCTCTCATTCTTACAGCAGAGTGCAAAGCGGAAGACAGCACACTACTGGATGGAGAGCGGGAACGGGAGCCTGCCAGAGTTAGCCTTTTAAGTTAATCAGCCCGGCATCCTAGCAACCAATCATCAGTTTGTTAATATAAATAGTTACCCCCAGTAGCTCCCGTTCCCACCCCTCACCCAGTACTGTGCTGTTTCCCGCTCTCCACTTTGCTGTACACCCATTCTGAGGTAGGAGAGTGCTACTTACACATTGCTGTGTGTTTGTGTTGGGGGAGGATGTAAAGGGGGCAGAGGACACTGCTGGGGGGGACAGAGAACACTTCTGTTGGGGGTAGATAGAGGACACAGCTTTGGGGGTGGCATATGACACTACTGTGAGGGGGGCAGACAGTGCTGCTATGGGGGGACAGATGGGCAGAGGACATTAAAGTGGGGGGGTGGGTGATGAGAATGAGCAGAGGACACGGCTATGGGGGGCAGCAGAGGAGTAGAAGACACCACAGTGGGGAGGTGATGTGAAGGGGGCAAAGGACATTACTGTGTGGGGGGCAAAGGACACTACTGTGTGTGTGTGTGGAGACCGGGTGTAAAGGGGTAGAGGACACTGCTGTGGGTAGGCAGAGGACATTGCTTTGGGTGAGCAAAGGACACAGGATACTGTGGGGGATGATATAAATGAGGACTACTACTGTGGGGTGGGTGGGGAATGATGTGAAGGGGGCAGAGGACATTACTGTGACACACTATGTTCTTCAAGTCGTGTTTTTATTTGTAAAAAAAAATGGCACCACCTCCCTGGGGATCTTTGATTTCTTCCATGTTGTCCGGGTAGAACTCAACCTCTGAAAGGTTGCCTATCCCTGATCTAAATCAATGCAAACCTTTTTTCCAGGGGGTCTACAGACCTGGCATTCTCCCAATCTAGCAGTTTATAGTTGGGTCAGAGAACTTTTGTCTGTAATCCCTAACTCCTAACCAAGCCTTAACATTCACTGTCAGGGGGTGGATTTTCCTGGCCAATTGCTATTGATTACCCCTTGATGTGTCAGCGTTATGCTCCCTCTTTCTGCTTCTAATGCTAAAACTGGAGAATTTGTATGTTTGTACAATAATACTTAATTAGGAAGATTGGTTGAGGGCTTAATCAGGCTTGCTTGGCTGACCACCATCTGTTTGTAGGCAATTTAACATACAATGGCTAGAAGGAAAGGTTAACATACAAGATTTGTGTCTACAGAGCATTTACATTAAATTATTATATTTGAAGGCTTTTATAGGATTGTTATTGAAATACTGTAATTAGTATTTTCTATTGCTAGAGAAATTGCCTTCGAGATAGGGATTATAGAGCTGGGGGAAGCTTAATCGATTTACTATGGAGCACCATCACACATGGCATGCCCCTGGTAGCAACACTCAGTGCATCTCATTTGAAACCAGGCAATATTGGATAAAAATGCAAGTTGCAAGCACCAAAGTTGCCCTTCCTGATCAGCACAGCCTCATATTTCCGGTAATATAACGTTCGACTGAGTGTACGTGACACAGATCAACTCTTAGTCCATCAAATGTGGTTCTCTCACAACACAGTCCAAGGAATAATTCTGAAATCTAGCTAGTCAACTAAAATGCATCACACTAATAGAGACATGTTTGTTAATGTTCCATATCATTTTTACATATGAAACACAAACCAGGCCACAAATAAATATGAAAAATATAGCTTTCCTTTCACCAATAGGTACTTTGTAAGTCTACAGGAGAATATAATAGATTCTCCTGAGGTCAGCAAAGACACAAAATAACCATCCGATGAAATGACATGAAACATTTTGATCTTTTTTTTGTTAATGATGCCCTAATTTTAAAGTGAGGTGGAGTCAAAGATGTGATACTTTATATCTCCTGAACTATATTTCCTACACTGAGAATTGGGGTGGTGTCTTCATTGTATTGTGTTTCAGCAGGCTCCCCTTATTTCTGTAGATAGCATGCTGTTAGTCATTTGCTGACTCAGCTGGTCTTACTGTATGTAATTCTTAAGTGAAAATATCTAGTCAGGTATATTCATACAGGCAGAGAGACCTGGCTTAATAAATACTTTAAATATTAAAATAATGGCAGGTCTCCGTTTGCTTTTGTTTGTTGAGTTGTAATTAGAGCTGTTTTTTTTTTTTTTTTAGCCTTGCAAGGCTTTTAGAAAAATCAGATTGCATAACATTAGACAAAATGTCCAAATTGGGCCCAAATTAGCCATTTTCCCTCCCCGGTATCATGTGACTCATTAGTGTTACAAGGTCTCAGTTGTGAATGGGGAGCAGGTGTGTTAAATTTGGTGTTATTGCTCTCACTCTCTCTTACTGGTCACTGGAAGCTCAACATGGCACCTCATGGCAAAGAACTCTCTGAGGATCTGAAAAAAATAAATAATTGTTGCTCTACATAAAAATGGCCTAGTCTATAAGAAGATTGCCAAGACCCTGAAACTGAGCTGCAGCACAGTGTCCAAAATCATACAGTGGTTTAACAGGACAGGTTCCACTCCAGGCAGGCCTCAACATGATCGATCAAATAAGTTGAGTGCACATGCTCAGCATCATATCCAGAGGTTGTCTTTGGGAAATAGACGTATGAGTGCTGTAAGCATTGCTGCAGAGGTTGAAAGGGTGGGGGGTCAGCCTGTCAGTGTTCAGACCATACGCCGCACACTGTATCAAATTGGTCTGCATGGCTGTTATCCCAGAAGGAAGCCTCTTCTAAAGATGATGCACAAGAAAGCCCACAAACGGATTGCTGAAGCCAAGCAGACTAAGGACATGACTAAAGACATGAATGTGGTCTGATGAAACCAAGATAAACGTATTTGGTTCAGATTGTGTCAAGCATGTGTGGCGGCAACCAGGTGAGGAGTGCAAAGACAAGTGTGTCTTGCCTAAAGTCAAGCATGCTGGTGGGAGTGTCATGGTCTGGGGCTGCATGAGTGCTGCCGGCACTGGGAAAATACAGTTCATTGAGGGAACCATGAATGCCAACATGTACTGTGACATACTGAAGCAGAGCGTGACCCCTCCCTTCAGAGACTGGCCCCCATTGCAGTATTGCAACATGATTACGACCCAAAACACACCTCCAAGACGACCACTGCCTTGCTAAATAAACTGAGGGTAAAGGTGATGGAGTGGCCAAGCATGTCTCCAGACATCTACCAGCTCCGTAATGTTGTCACGGAGGAGTGGAAGAGGACTCCAGTGGCAACCTGTGAAGTTCTGGTGAACTCCATACCTAAGAGGGTTAAGGCAGTGCTGGAAAATAATGGTGGCCACACAAATATTGACACTTTGGGCCCAATTTGTACATTTTACCCTGGGGGTGGTACTCACTTTTGTTGCCAGCAGTTCAGACAATAATGGCTGTGTGTTGAGTTATTTTGAGGGGGACAGCAAATTTACACTGTTATACAAAGCTGTGCACTCACTACTTTACATTGTAGCAAAGTGTCATTTATTTAGTGTTGTCACATGAAAAGATATAAAATATTTACAAAAATGTGAGGGACATACTCACTTTTGTGAGATACTGTATAACAATCTGCTGATATCATACAATGCAGGAAGAGAGGAGAACTACTGCGTACAGTAAGGTATCAGAAGATCCACTTCATTTCTGGACTCATTTCAGGAAAAGGGTTCTCTTTGGTGACACAGGCAGCAAAAGAATTAAGCATGTATTCTCCTCGTTTCTAGGGACAGCATTTTGCAGAATTTTTTGTTGACAGGGTAGATTAAAAAATAATTACAATTATTAAAGTGATACTGAAGTCTCGTTTTTTGTTTCAAAATAACAAACATGTTATACTTACCTGCTCTGTGCAGTGGTCGCGCACAAAAGCAGTCCAGATCCTACTCTTCTTGGGTCCCTCTTCAACGATCCTGGCCACTCCCTCCTATTGAGTGCCCTCACAGCAAGCAGCTTGCAATGGGGCCCCTGACTGGAGCCCCAGCTCCTTGTGTCCATTTAGACATGGAGTGGCCACCTGGCCCCGCCCCCCCTCCTCATAGGCTCACTGACCTTAAATGACAGCAGCGGGAGTCAATGGCACTTCGCTGCTGTCTCAGCCAATGAGGGGGGAGAATCACGGACAGCTGCAACATCGCTGGATCAAGAAGGGGCTAAGATAAGTATTGGGGGGGCTGGTGCACACAGGAGGTTTGTTATCTTAATGCATAAAATGCATTAAGGTAAAAAAAAACGTCTGCCTTTACAACCACTTTAAAGCTATTATTCAGCCACTGAAAAATCTAAGGGTATACATGCATAATCAACTACATAATTGAATATTTGTAGTCCCCACTTCTGAAAAAAGGTCTGCTATGTTGTAGGAAAATGTAAAAAAAAATTATTTGTGCCAAAGCTGTACCCTAAAAAATTTATATTTTCTCTGAAATTCCTCCTGAAAACTAGCAGCGCGCTTCCTCATATGTGAGGGTACCCTGAGATTCCTTTGCCTGCATAGATATAGATGTATATCTGCAATGTAAGATTAAGGAACTACTGCATCTGACTGCTAGTTTCATGATTTTAAAAAAGCTGAATACATCTAAATGTATATGACTTAGCACATAACCTGCATGGTCCAATGACCACCAAATTAATTAAATAAATTACTGAAAATAATAATAGAGGCTAATAAAGTGCTAGAACAATAAAGTGCATTAACAACAGTGCATATAATAATCAAATCCAATATCTGTTTGTATAAAGTCCTAGTGATGACACTGTGATGCATTCAATATGCATTCAGCATAGTCCAGTGATATACAGTGTTCTTAAAGTGGTGTTGCCACCAAAAAAAAAAAAAAATATCTTAAAATGTATAAAAAATAAAAATAAAAAAAAATGTTTCACTCACCTCTAAATGCCTGTTGCTAGGGGGTCCCTCATAGTCTGCCTCCTTCATTGCCCGGGCTGGTGACATCACTTCCCGCACAGTCATCTGGGACCTGTCACGTGTCCCAAATGACTACGGTGTGTGGCGCCGCTCGCGCATGCGCAGTGGGTGCCCGGCTGTGAAGCCACAGCCGGGTGCCCACAGTAAGAATTCCAGGGCCCCGAGCGCAGTGCGGAACGAGGGGGGCTTCGTTCTCCCGCATCGCTGGACCCTCTGACAGGTAAGTGTCCAATAATTAAAAGTCAGCAGCTGCAGTATTTGTAGCTGCTGACTTTTAAATATATTTTTTTTAGGGGGCACCCCACTTTAAAGTGGTTAAAGTTCCCTTTTATATTATTTTATAGTTTCATGATTTGCTAAGGTCACTACTGTGCTGCTCACTGTTCTTCTTCTACCTTCTTCCTGGAGGCTCTGAAATGAGTAGCATAAGCCATGCCAATTCCAACATGGCCAGTTCCTCACAGGGACAGTGTAGAGCAAGGCAAAGTAAGTAATTTGAAAACATATTCTAGATTTCACCTCCTTTCTAAATACAAGTTAACATGCTAATGTTTGTAACCTCCAGAAGTTCATGCACCAAGCATATGATATAGCACTAGTCCATGGAGAAATAATGAGCAACCAAAGGTCTGTGACCTTTACATGTGACTTCTCAACTCTGAAACAAATATAGTGTAAGTATTTTATAGCACAATCATTGTGGAGCCATTCTTTCTTCACAGGTCAATATTTTCTAAAGCGTCCTTCTGAGTATATATAAGTAAATACAAGCACTTCATGCAAAGAAAATCCTTAAAATTATACCAAATTCTGTTTTTTAAGAAGAAAATCTATTTTAATATGTATTCTTAACTAGAAAAGTATCTTCTTGCTTTTAAGCTCCTTCAAATCTCCAAATTCCTTTTGTCTTGCTGTTATGATTGAAACATAGGAACCTAGCCTCCCTTGCTTGTTTCTGAGATTGACTAGGGACTACGTACTGTATGTCATTTCTACTGTGCATATAGCAGTGCTGAGCAGTGACTACAACTAACATGCACTGTTCCTTCCAAATAAACAAAAGAATAGTGTACAGGGCCAATAGTGGATGTGTATGGATTATTTATGGAGAATAAGGAAATCATTTAGTGTCACTTTAACTGTCTAAATACCAGCCAATTTTAAGAGCATTACCACATACTTCCATCTTGAATCCCCCCCCCCCACCCCCTATGTTTTTTACATAATTTATTATATCTGACATTTAAACTTCAAAATAGATGATAATGCAGATAAACATTGCTGTCTGCAAGTGGCTGTGTTTATCTGCAGGCTATAGCCTTTTTTTCGTCAATGGAGCCTTCAGCCTGCATACAATTACTATGTCAGAGCTGACATAATGATCACATGATCTGTATGATTCTGTTTGCCAGTGGACACCCTGGCTGTCATTGACAGCCGGAATTGAAAGCAAGCAGCAATGTGAAGTGTCAGCTACTGTTAGTTCTCAAAGACTGGGAAAATGTAATCATGTATCCTTGTTCTTGGAACAGGACATTATTCAGAGGCACATTAATATACAGACTGCACACTGAAAAGGGTTTAATACTTACTTGTTCAGCCATCTGCACCAATTAACCTTGCTTCCTCACACTTTCTTCAGTGTCCTACCAACGACCAATGTCCTACCAACATTTTACAATAGGCTTTTGTCTGTGACCATATATGGCTGAATTTTGGTAGCTAATGCCATTTTGCTCATAAACTAAGTGCACTTTCCTTTACATGCAATATGTGTAAAATATTTGAGTTCATTTTAAGTGGAACTCCTTCTACTCCTGTACCGTAACATGGTGCTCAGTTACTACCACTGTAGTTGGCTGCCTTAAAAATAAATTATTGCCACAGTATGAAGTACAATAAAAATAAATCATAAAGATGCTACAGGGAAAATAAAAAATATGAGGCCTGAGATAGTAAATAGATTGATTCAGGCTCATGTGCTTCCTATTTGCTGTCCTACATCTTTATGAGGATGTTACAACAGGATCACCATAAAATGTGGCAATATGCTTTAATGAAAGCATGGTTGCAAAAGGGAGAAAAGTATTACCAGCTGGTTAAGCCAAGCGGTACTCTCATACGAGTGCATATGTACTGTATTTGTTCTGCTTTAAAGACTGGACATAATTTTTATTGGTGAATGACAGCAGCAATAACATCACAAACCTTGAATCTGTTTCATGTTATTTCCTTTAATATTTGGTCCTCTTTAATTATAAAATAATTTTAAAATAATGATTTCAAAGGTTTAATACTGATCATCTTTGTCTATTGTAAAATAAAATAAATTTGAATTCAGGGATCAGAGATACTGTCCTGTGCAGTTCGGCCTTATCTTAGGTGAGGACTGAGATCCAGCATGGTCCTTTACCAAATCTCTGAGAAGTACACATGTGATGGCTTGCTCCTTCTATATAGTAGAGGTAAGTATGCACCTGTTGGAAAAACATCCTGCGCAGTAACAGATAGTTGTAGCATAGTGAACAGAATAAGCCTGTTAATCAAAGTGCTTTTATCAAAGGCAGCTGTAACATTTGGCAAAAAAAGTTGAATCAAAGGTAATGTGTTTTTAGATCGGGCATCTCTATCATATTGCCATGGACATTTTTAGCGTACTGCAGTTTGAGTCATCACATTAGATTGTCCCAGAAGTCAGAAAGAATTGTACTGAAACAGAATCCATTGGAATAAAACTATGCGAGTTGCCATTTTTGGTTTATACAGGTTCTAGGGCATGCAAGCAGAAAGGATACCTCGTATACACATCCTTTTTTTGGGTCAGTCATTTACAAATGAATCTTGTGAAGCCACAGCCCAAACATCTTTTGGGAATTTAGAGCATAACGTGTGACTTATCTTTGCTTAGGAAGGAGACAAGACTAGGATGTTGTCCAAAGATTTCTAACCACTCAGTCAAGCTAAACTATTGTCTCTTTATTGTCATCTTTATTATATTTCATACATTGTTTCTTTTTTTTTCACGTCTATGATCTATACCAATGAAATTTCACCTTTCACCACTCATACTAGGTATTTATATGTACCGTATTTATATTATCCACATTTTCATTGTTAACATCACCTTTATTAATGATATTTAATTGTTACTGCTGATAATGATGGTATTATAATTACTAATAATATTTCACCATTACCACTCAATCTTAATGTTAAAATAGTAGAACTATAGGCAAGATTTTTTATTTTTTTTTCTCATTTTGGATAGAGTAGTGGAGGGTTATAACCCCGTCAGATTTTTTTTTTTGCTATCTGTGCCCCATTGTGGAGATTTCTCTTCATTTTCTTTCCCATAACCAAACAGGAAGTCAGAGGAAATACGTGCAAATTACCTATTGCTTTTATGGGGACAATGCAAAAATTTGGGATTTTCATTTACTTTCATTTTCAATGATAATGATAAAGAGTACAAAAAGAGAGGGCGAATCTCCTTAACGGGAGCACAGACAGCGCTAAAACCTGACGTGGTCTAATCGTTCTCCACTTTATTCCAAAACTAAAAATTGTTGCTTTTAGTTATATTTTAACATCGAGTACAACTCATAATTTTACCACCACCAATACATATTCTTACTAGTTTCAAATTACCCTGGTTTTTTATTCTGATGCCTATTATGATTTTATTTTTGTATCTGTTACATTTCTGTATATATTTAAGAATAAAATTATATCTGGAATTTAATATTATGGTGAGGCACTTCAATTCTAGACTTATTGATCTTCAGCATAACCCAAGGTGACCATGGAAACCCCTTCCCAGTGTAGAAGCAGATAGACACATTTTAAGATCACCTATAGTCACAACAATATTGTATTAATGTATAATAACTAAATACATATAACAAGACTCCAAAATTCCAGTCCCTTTAATTCTGTCTTTCAAGAAGCTTCAAGTGACTGCCAGCCATCCTTTAGCATCACTTAAAGCCATCACATGCTCAATAATGTGTTGCAACAAAAAAAGTACAATTATTAAAGGGCCTAGTTATCTAAATGATATAACACTTATGTCATGTACACACGACCGACGGACTGCGGTAGTCTTCCCGAAGTTTTTTCTGCGGAGTTCCGGCGGACTTTCTGAATGAACGGACTTGGACACACACAATCACACCAAAGTCCGGCGGATTTGAACGTAATGACGTACGACCGAGCTAGATTAAGGAAGTTCATAGCCAGTAGCCAATAGCTGCCCTAGCGTTGGTTTTTGTCCATTGGACTAGCCTACACACAAACAGATTTCTTGGTCCGGCGGGAAAATTTAGAACATGTTCTATTTCTAAAGTCAGCCGGATTTTTGGCAAGCAAAGGTCTGATGGAGTCCACACACGATCGAATTGTCCGACTGACTCGTTCCGTCTGACCTTTGCTGTCAAAAAGTCCAGTCATGTGTATGCGGCATAAAAAAGTAGATTCTGCCAAATATGTTTAAATACTTTATATCTGAATTCAAATTTGATTTAATTTTAACATTTCATTTAATATTAAGTGGTGTATTGGGAAATTAGTTATTTACAGAATGCAGATGACATTTTTTCTCCTTTGCCCATGGAAAATCTAAAAGCTAATTATGGTTTTGGCACACTCTTTTTATCTAGGGTAGCTACCATAGGACTATAAATTTAGCAAAAAAGTTGAAAAACATTTTGTTCAGTGTTTTTGGAGGTAAGGCCAGATTTTTAATTATGCCACATAGGCCCTGGTCTACAGCAGCAGGCATGTCGGGGGAAGCATATTGCTAGTGTGCACTTGTCACTGCTGGCAACAATTTATGTATTCCTTTGTGCCCTTCATTTCAGTACACGTTTTAGAGAGCTTTGGTGAGTCACTGAGTCACACAGACTGCGTATTGGTGTCTTTTGATGTCATCTTGATGATTCAATAAACGGCAATTGGACTTTCATAAATGTACAGCTCCTTCTTCTTTACTTCATTTACCCACGGAGGCATACCAGGCTAGCACTTGATTGAAGTTCTTATCAGGCACAGTCCATTCACCTGGAGTGGTGGTTTCTTTGTTTCTACTAAACTGCTGTATGGTCTTGGCCACCATGCTGCAGCTCAGTTTCAGGGTCTTGGAAATCTTCTTATAGCCTAGGCCAGTGATAATGAACCTTGGCACCCCAGATGTTTTGGAACTACATTTCCCATGATACTAATGCCTTCTGCAGTGTAGTTGAGCATCATGGGAAATGTAGTTCCAAAACATCTGGGGTACCAAGGATCACCATCACTGGTCTAGGCCATCTTTATGTAGAGAAACCATTCTTTTTTTCAGATCTTCAGAGAGTTCTTTGCCATGAGGTGCCATGTTGAACTTTCAGTGACCAATATGAGAGAGTGAGAGCGATGACACCAAATTTAACACACCTGCTCCCCATTTACACCTGATACTTTATAACACTAATGAGTCGCATGACACCGGAGAGGGAAAATGGTTAATTGGGCCTAATTTGGACATTTTCACTTAGGGGTATCTCACTTTTGTTGCCAGTGGTTTAAACATTTAGGCTGTGTGTTGAGTTATTTTGAAGGGACAGCAAGTTGACACTGTTATACAAGCTGTACACTCACTACTTTACATTGTAGCAAAGTGTCATTTCTTCCATTTTGTCACATAAAAATATATAATAAAATATTTACAAAAATGTGAGGGGTATACTCACTTTTGTGAGATACTGTGTATGTGTAAATATACACTCTATAACCAAAAGTATTGTGACGCCTGCCTTTACATGCACATGAACTTTAATGGCATCCCAGTTTTAGTCTGTAGGGTTCAATATTGAGTTGGCCAACCCTTTTCATCTATAACAACTTCAACCCTTCTGGGAAGGCTGTTCATAAGGTTTAGGAGTGTGTCTATGGGAATATTTGAACATTCTTCCAGAAGAACATTTGTGATGTCAGGCACTGATGTGGACAAGAAGGCCTGGCTCACAGTCTTTGCTCTAATTGCAAAGGTATTCTATTGGGTTGAGGTCAAAACTCTGTGCAGGCCAGTCAGGTTCCTCCTGTTCAAATGCACTCATCCATGTCTTTATAGACCTTGCTTTGTGCACTGGACTGGGCGCCACAGTGGTGTTGGGCGGCACAGTGGTGTAGTGGTTAGCACTCTCACCTAGCAGTAAGAAGGGTCGCTGGTTTGAATCCCAACCATGACACTACATGCCTGGAGTTTGCATGTTCTCCCTGTGCCTGCGTGGGTTTCCTCCAGATACTCTGGTTTCCTCCAACACTCCAAAAACATGCTGGTAGGTTAATTGGCTTCTGTCCAAAATTGACCCTAGTATATGAATGGGGACCTTGGATTGTGTGCTCCTTGAGGGTAGGGACCTATGTGAGTGTGCAATGTACAGGGATAGGAACAATTGTAGACACTCATTCAGGTTGGACTGGTGTCTTTATTCAACTTTGCTAACTATGTAACTATGCAACTATGTAAATCATTTGGTGGAGGGGGATTATGGTGTGGTGTTGTTATTCAGGGGTTGGGCTTGGCCCCTTAGTTCCAATGAAGGGAACTCTTAAGGTGTCAGAATACCACGACATTTTGGACAATTTCATACTCCCAACTTTGTGGGAACAGTTTGGGTATGGCCCCTTTCTGTTCCAATATGACTGTGCACAAAGAAAGGTCCATAAAGACGTGGATGAGCGAGTTTGGGGTGGATGAACTTGACTGGCCACATCCGTGCCTAACCTCACAAATGTGCTTCTGGACAAATGGTCAAACATTCCCACAGACACACGCCTAAATCTTGTGGACAGCCTTCCCAGAGGAGTTAAAGCTGTTATAGCTGCAAAGGGTGGGCCAACTCAATATTGAATCCTACGGACTAAGACTGGGATGCCTTTAAAGTTCATGTGAGTGTAAAGGCAGGAGTCCCAATACTTTTAGCAATATAGTGAATACACAGTGCCTTGTAACAGTATTCATACCCCTTGGAAAATGTTACAACCAAAAATGTAAATGTATTTTATTGGGATTTTATGTGATAAACCAACACAAGGTGGCACATAATTATGAAGTGGAGGGAAATTGATAAATGGTTTTCAATTTTTTTTACAAATAAATATCTGCAGTGTTGTGTGTTTTTGTATTCAGCCCCTTTTTTACTCTGATACTCCTAACTAAAATCTAGTGGAACCAATTGCCTTCAGAAGTCACCTAATTGCTAAAAAGAGTCCACTTTTGTGTAATTTAATCTCAGTATAAATACAGCGGTTCTGTGAAGCCCTCAGAGGTTTGTTATAGAACCTCAGTAAGGTGGCCTTCATTAAGCTGTTTGCTTAATGAAGGCCACCTAAACTGACATGCCAGGCAAGGAGAGCATTAATCAGAGCAGCAGCCAAGAGGCCCATGGTAACTCTGGAGGGGCAGCAGAAATCCACATCTAAGGTGGTTGAATCTGTCCACAGGACAACTATTAGTCATCTGCTCCACAAATCTGGCCTTTATGGAAGAGTAGCAAGAAGAAAGCCATTGGTGAAAGAAAGCCATAAGAAGTGTTGTTTTCAGTTTGTGAGAAGCCATGTGGGGACACGGCAAACATATGGAAGAAGGTGCTCTGGTCAGATGAGACCAAAATAGAACTTTTTGGCCTAAACGCAAAATGCTATGTGTGGCAGAAAATGAACACTGCACATCACTCTGAACACACCATCTCCACTGTGAAATGTAGTTGCAGCATCATGTTGTGGGGATGCTTTTCTTCAGCAGGGACAGGGAAGCTGGTCAGACTTGATAGGAAGATAGATGGAGCCAAATACAGGGCAATCTAAGAAGAAACCCTGTTAGAGTCTGCAAAAGACTTAAGACTTTAGTAATGAAAACTGTATCAGCAGTAATCCACATGGATTCGTTCTTGCCAAACAAATCTATTAACCTTCTATGAGGAGGTGAGCTGCCATCTAGATGAAGGAAGGCCCGTAATCTTATTGTATCTGGATTTTGCAAAGGCATTTTATACAGTTCCCCACAAACGTTTACTATACAAGCTAAGGTCTGTTGGCATGGACCAAAGGGTGAGTACCTGGATTTAAAACTGGCTACAAGGGTGAGTTCAGAGGGTAGTGATAAATGAAGAGTACTCGGAAAGGGTCCAATGTGGAAAGTGGGGTGCCTCTGGGTTATGTCCTGGGACCAATCTTTTTTAATTTATTCGTAAACGACCTGGTCGATGGGATAATAAGCTCAGTCTCAGTATTTGCTGACAATACTAAGCTAAGCAGGGCAATAGCTTATCCGTGGAATGTGGTAACCTTGCAAGAAGATCTCAACAAATTAATGGAGTGCGTAACTACATGGCAAATGAAGTTTAATGTAGAAAAAGATAAAATGTATGCATTTAGGTGGCAAAAAATATGAATGCAATCTACTCACTAGGGGGAGAACCTCTGGGGAATCTAGGACAGAAAATGACCTGGGGGTCCTAGTAGATGGTAGGCTCAGCAACGGCATGCAATGTCAAGCTGCTGCTAACAAAGACAATAGAATATTGGCATGCATTAAAAAGGGAATTAACTCCAGAGATAAAACGATAATTCTCCCACTATACAAGACTCTGGTCCGGCCGCACCTAGAGTATTCTGTCCATTTCTAAGCTCCAGTCCTCAGGAAGGATGTGCTGTAAATGAAGAGAGTACAGAGAAGGGCAACAAAGCTAATAAAGAGACTGGAGGTTCTTAGTTATTAGGAAAGGTTAGGAGCACTGAACGTATTCTCTCTGGAGAACAAACGATTGAGAGGGGATATGATTTCAATGTACAACTACCATACTGGTGACCCTACAAGAGGAATAAAACTTTTATGTGAAAGGGCATTTAAAAAGACTTGCAGCCATTCACTAAAATTACAGGAAAAATTATTTAACCAGAAACTGCATAGAGGGTTCTTTACAGTAGCTAAGCCCTAAACTACCGCAACATACAGGGATATACAATGTAATATTGACATAAAAGTGCACACACACAGGTTGGACTTGTGTCTTTTTTTAACCTTACCAACTATGCAACTGGGACGGAGGTTCACCTTCTAGCAGGACAACAACCCTAAACATACAGCCAGAGCCACAATAGAATGACTTAGATCAAAGCATATTCATGTGTTAGAATGGCCCAGTCAATGTCCGGACCTAAATCCAATTGAGAATCTGTGGCAAGACTTGAACATTGCTGTTCACAGACGCTCTCCATCCAGTCTGACAGCTTGAGCTATTTTGCAAAGAAGAATGGGCAAAAATGTTAGGCCGCGTACACACGCGGGGACTGTTCGCCCAACTTTGTCCGTCAAACAGTTTCAGCAAACAGTCCGCTCAAAATTAGCATGGACGGACATGGCCACACACGACGAACGAACAGTTTGCTGAAACCGTGCGCGATGACGTGAACGGCACGTACGACGGGACGAAAAATACGACGTCCTATACACTGCATTATAACTTTTGGCGTGTAAATCCTTTCTGAGCATGCGCGGAACTTAGTTTGACGAACAAGCCTACACACGAGGGGACTGTTCGCTGAAACAAAGTTTCAGCGGACAGTTTTTCGGAAATTCCGAAAAACCTTGTTCAGCGGACTGTTCGCTGAAACTGTCCGCTGAAAGCCCACACACGAGCGGACTGTCCGCCGAAACACTGTTCAGCGGACAAAGTTGGGCGAACAGTCCCCGCGTGTGTACGCGGCCTTACTCTCTAGATGTGTAAAGCTGATAGAGAGCCATTTTTTAATGAGAGCACTAGGGAAAATAGTGTACCGTATATACTCGAGTATAGGCCGACCCGAATATAAGCCGAGGCCCCCAATTTACCCCCAAAAAAACTGGCAAACTTATTGACTCGTGTATAAGCCGAGGGTGAGACATGCCTGTCCATCCCTGTGTGTGTGTCCGTCCATCCCTGTGTGTCCGTCCATCCCTGTGTGTCCGTCCATCCCTGTGTGTCCGTCCATCCATCCCTGTGTGTGTGTGTGTCCATCCATCCATCCATCCCTGTGTGTGTGTGTCTCCATCCATCCATCCATCCATCCCTGTGTGTGTGTGTCTCCATCCATCCATCCATCCCTGTGTGTGTGTGTCTCCATCCATCCATCCATCCATCCCTGTGTGTGTGTGTGTCTCCATCCATCCATCCATCCGTGTGTGTGTGTCTCCATCCGTGTGTGTGTGTGTGTGTGTGTGTGTGTGTGTGTGTGTGTGTGTGTGTGTGTGTGTGTGTGTGTGTGTGTGTGTGTGTCCAGCCTACCTGTGTCCCGAGCCTTTGTCCCGAGCCTCCGTCCCGTGTCGTGCCTTGCCTTCGTCCCGTCCCGTCCCGTCCCGTGCCGTGCCTTGCCTTGCCTCCGTCCCGTGCCCTCTTCGTCGGCGGCCATTGTAAAATTCAAAAGCCGCGCCTCCTCCTTCGCCTGTGATAGGCGGAACACTGAATTTCCCAGCAGCCTGTGTTCCGCCTATCACGGACGTCGTATCATCCTCGTCCGTAGTACGAGGATGAGCGGATGCCCGTGATAGGCGGAACACAGGCTGCTGGGAAATTCAGTGTTCCGCCTATCACAGGCGAAGGCGGAGCCGGAGGCGCGGCTTTTGAATCAGAATGGCCGCTGTCTGTCTGCTCGACACGCTGATCGAGCGGGCAGACAGCGATGACTCGAGTATAAGCCGAGGGGGGCACTTTCAGCCTCAAAAAAGAGGCTGAAAATCTCGGCTTATACTCGAGTATATACGGTATATACTATATTGCTGATGGGATATATTAGTGTGGAGAGGGTAATGTGTATATATAGGGCATAGAAAGGGAGGATAGCATACATATGGTTGGGGTATGAGGGTAAGGTATGTATGGATACTGGAGAGTTGGGTTTGTATAAGTGGCTGCTGAGGGGGTGGCACTCAACTTTACTTTTAGATCAACTGTAGGGCCTCTATGATTAAGCCCCAAAAAAAGGGCAGAATGTGTCTGAGGAGTTCTCTACAGGTGGAGAACAGGAGCTGAAGATATCTTTTACTTTTTTTATTTACATTCATGCAACAGGGAGTCGGTGTCTGTGTGCAGACTACTGCCATTTAGTTTAAATGAAAGCCAGACCCATGCCTGTAGATAATGTAGATTGTTTTAATATGTTATCTATTTATAAAAATACACAAAAGGCTAAAACCCATCACATTTCTTTGTTATGCCTATCTTTTTTTAAATGTGTGTTTTCTTCCTAAAGTACTATCTGTAAAGTATGATTGCATAGATTTCTTTATTGTGTGAGATGAATAATGAACAAACAAGCACATTTTTTATAAAGTGCAAAAATAATACAGTCTCAAATATATAGCCCAGTTCTGAAGAATTGCCTTTTTTACCTCGAGAGTGCTTTCACTATCTCATGACTGAATTTTGGCTTTTCCGCTTCCCACACAACTACATATATTTGTCTTACAGAAAAAAAATGGACATTTGATCTGATTATATTAACACTGTTTTTATTCAAACTCACAAAGGCAGCTCTGAATACTAAAGAATCAATTACTGAATCAATTGTGGTTGAAATTTCTCGGCTTAGAGGCAAAACAGAACACTTCATTGCTCAAGTGATGTCAGAATACATTTAGCCTAGCCAAGCAAGGGCTCTGATCAAGGAGAACCAAGCTGAGAAAAGTTGTCCACATGCCGAGCATTTAATACCATTTTAATGTCGCCTCAGTGGACGATTACATTGGCACATGTGTTTGAAGGCCTGGAATTATGTATTGACTAAAATCAACTTCTATATTTATTAACAGCATTACTATAGAATAATGATAATGTTACAGTACATATGCAGAGGGTAAGTTTGCAAGAATACACACTGTAGGCCAAGAAAAATTAGGAGCGGAGTGGTAAACTTGGTTATGCCACACTTTGTGGGAGCAGCTATGGGCACTGCTGAGGGTGCAACAAATAAATGCAGAGGGCAAGTTAGTTATTGCATAGTATGAATAGGCCAGATTACCACCAATTGCAGTACAAGATTAGAATGCAAATGCCATGAATGGTTTACACTTTTATTAAAGGACGCCTTTATCCAACATAGGTTGCTGTAGCTGCATGCAATGGTTGTGCTTCAGTTTGTCCCACCCTGCATTACAG
Source organism: Lithobates pipiens (assembly GCF_037356315.1). NCBI lineage: Eukaryota > Metazoa > Chordata > Amphibia > Anura > Ranidae > Lithobates > Lithobates pipiens. The sequence continues at coordinate 164,218,682 of NW_027507790.1, read as the reverse complement.
TCTCTTTTGCTGGACTTTATTTAAAAAAATAAAATAAAAGCTTGCCTGCAAGAAAAAAATTAATACTTACCTTTAACACTTTAACAGCTAGGCTTGCTGAAGAATCGTCAGCATCTGAATGTAAGACCATTTCATTCAATCCATGATTTGCTTACAGGTTTGTTGCAGCTGTGAAGTGTATGTAAACCTACAAAATAAAGTTCTGGGAATGGCAGCTTTCCCCATAGCTGCTTGCTTTTTCTTCTAATGGTACCTGGTGGCCCTGTCAGTAAGTAATTGTATATCAACATCCTCCTATTAGGGTGGCAGATTTCATCGAATGACTGTCAGTGTAGGAGCACCCGTGTCAAACTCAGCCTCATTTCAATCTAGATTTGTGTTGTCAATTTCACCCTCTATGCACACAGTAACTAGATAACGTTTGTGGAAATGCTATGTCTGTGGGATAGCCTGTATATTAAGGACATGATATAAATTGCTGAACTTTGTTATTAGTAGCTCAGCTTACACTTCTCCATTGCAGTTATAGCAGACTTCCCTTTACGCAAGGGGTGACCTCATAACATGCTATTGAGTCTGTAATCACAAGATAATATAAGTTACTCCATCTCTCTGAGTCATCAGAACCATAACCCACACTGGACGGTTTGTGTATCTGAGTAAACCAAAAATTGCATGTAGAACATACTTCTGAGTAGGTAGCCTTGCTGTTACTGAGATTTTAAAGTCAACCCAGAGGCTAATAACAGAAGAACTTCAAGTAACTTCTCCTGTTTTACTAAGAGTGAAGTCTGAAGTGTAATTGCGTTTTCAGTGATTCATCTGTATAACACCCTGGGTTATTTTACATTAGCAGCATCTGGTTTCAATGTGTACAGGGGTTCCTGAATCGTGATTGACATCTGCACTCACCTAATAAAGCTGGTAGTGCAGATGTATGGTCAGGTCCTCTCTCTTTCCATGAGCCTGTTCAGGCATATTTTGTTTTTAACCCTAGGTCAGTACAAGCATTAAAACAGCTCATACTTTCCACTAAATAAATAAGTTGTTACTTACAAACAATCCGCCCACTGAAGGTTTTCCTTCTGCTTTCGGACCACTTCCATTTTCAGAAACATTGAACGGAAGGGTGCAGGTTTGACACTCTCGTTCTGTTCTACTAGTTTTGTATTGGAATGAGTGCTATGCTTTGATATTCCATCATTTTATGTCCTTTAAACCAGGTGGCACAGCAATTCACTGTCATGTATTCGTGCTCATGAAAGTAAGTTTAAGGAGAAAATTATGTCACTCACTATTTTGCAGCAGTTTGGCAGATTTCCATTAAGCTGTTCTATTTTTTCCCCTCTTTATTTTATTTTTTCAACAAGAAAATGTTTCTGAGACTAAACATTTCATACGTTCTGCCTCATTTGTCAAATTCACATATGCCATTTAGGCCTCTGACATATATCTATGATCGCATACCATTTCAATCCACCAAGCTAATTCTGACTTAGGGAGTTCTCAGAAGCCAGACAAAAGGGTTATTTAGAACCCATAAGTGTGTATTTGGTTCATATTTAATGCTTTTGCTGCTGTGCATATTTCTATTTATGTACGTGTAATGTGTTGTGTGCATTGATTGGAAATCAAATTTGTTTACAGTAATGCGTTAAGCTAGCAGAAGGGTGACATTTGTATTGGTTATGGTTCAGTTTGGCTTAATAAGGGAGTGATCATGGTGGTTATGTAACTGAATTGTCCCCTAAGTTTTGTATAACAAGGAATTTTGAGATGGTTGTAGCTATTTCTCATCATTGTCACACTGAAGTACATTTCACATTTGTGCCGCTTTTATTTTACAAAATGGCATATGTAGAAATTCTATACTTCAAAATGGACTTTTCCTTTAAAAACAAAAAGTGTTTCTTGGGAGATTTATGTGTAATGGACTGAACAGCATTTAGATTATTTGTTTTACATTTGTTAAAGTATAACTTTTTTACATTTTGGATAGAGCGGAGATGGATTAGAACGCCTCTCAGTTTTTATTGCTGTCTGTACCCCCATAAGGGAGATTCATCCTCTCTATTTGTGTTGTTTACCATTATCAGTGAAAGTATAGAACAGGGGTGCCCACCCAGGGACCCAGGGGTCACATGGTGCCCACCGAGCCCTCTAATGTGGCCCGCGACATCCTGCTCTGGGATGGTATGGAATAGAATACTGTTAGTTAAGGTAAGTTTATTACTAAAATCACAGTGTATATATAGGCATATCTGTTCTGCAGTGATTACTGAGCTGCTTTCAAACTGATCCGCAGGTGCAGAGCAGTGCACCTGCAGGTTACCTGCACTGATCCATAGACTTCTGTTATAACCTGCGAGTTTGGTGCACTTTCTGAAAGTGTACCACACCTGCAGAATATGATAGAAGTCTATGACAAAGTGCAGCTAACTGGCAGGAAAGCCAAAGGTGCACTGTGCTGCAACCATGGTGTGGATAAACCACAGAGCATCAGTGTGAAAACAGCCTTAGGCCCCTTTCACAGGTTCAGTCAAACCCAATCGGACCCTCCATTCACCTAATGAGTGGCAGATGTAAACGGACTTGTGTCAGTTTACAACCACCTACCTTCAATCCGATCCGCAAAAAAAAAAAAAAGAGTAGAGTGGGCTGTGTCCATGTCCGCTTTGCATATGCAGAGCACGGACCTGCCACCCGCATATTGTGCCTCCCAACCTGTTACCAATTTGCTTAAGCTGCTCTTGCTCTTCAAAAGGTTGAGCACCCTGGTATAGGACATCCCAAATTTTGGGTTGTCCCCACAAAAGTGATAGAAGGGAAATATTCCATCGGGGACACTAGTTTTGGGTCCCCAAGGGATTCCCTTAATTTGCAGGGATTTCCTCTAATTTCCTGTTTGTTTAACTATGGGACAGAAAGTGAAGGGAAATCTCCAAAATGAGACACCGATGAGGAAAACAAATCTGACAGGGGTTATAACCCTCCCTTGCTCAATCCAAAATAAAAAAAAGGTTTTGTTTTTAGTTTTACCTTAATGTTAACCCCTTCCAGCCACCACTTCTTGGCCCTTTAGGAACTTCTAGATGCCGGAAGGCAGGCATTATGGGTCATGTGGCCAATTTGATTGGCTGTCACAGTGGTCACATGATGGGAAAGCTCCAGATCGCAAGTATGCTTCTGGATCTTTCCAGTCCCCGCTGCAGAGCGAGCACAGTTTTGTGTTTACGTAGGGCCGCATATATGCGTGTGCCCATGGGAAGAGGTCAACATTATGCCTTTTTCCACAAATCAACCTAAAACAGTGCATAATACAAAACTGGAAGTGTATTTAGTCATGGCTACAATGTTTTACATAAATGCAAATTATAAGTAAAGCTGTACTTCAACAAATCGTTAAAAACATATGCATGAATTGTTTTACGTATCAAAGGAAATGTATTTGGGCTCATCTTATCCTGTGATCCAAGAACCCCTGGCAGAGACAGTCTTGCCATGTTAGTGACTTTCTTTTCTCTGCTATGGCTAAGAAATACTGCTTGGTCAACAAGCTACCCCCAGGCCACAGACATTAATGTGTGGTCAGTGCGAGAGAAGCAACACACTATTGAAGTCAATTCTGGGCCCCCCTTTTTTGTAGGCATTCTCACACTGCTGACTGACCATGATAATCAACAGAGCTCTGATTGGCTCAGGTTGCTGACTGTCCCTTTTCCCAGCATGAGCGTAGCTAAGCCTGACATTATAAGAGGTTGTATTAAGAGCATATTCAGGCATTATGCTAGTACTGTTTAAAAATAGATTTATTTTTAATGGTATTTTTATCGCAGATTAGAGTTTACTTTTAATTACATGTTTATGGAAGCATGTGAACTCCAGACTTTGCACCTGTGTTCACTGTGTTTAATGTCTTCAATTTAGGAACTGCAAATAATAATTGGCATCACATCACAATTTTTCCCAGCTGTACCAGTTCAGGGGATAACCTGTCATTTAAATCATCCAGTAAACATAAGCCAGGTCTTGTAATTTACATTTTGAATAATCAGGTTCCCAGCTTTAGTAAATGAAGAAAGGAAAATGCTGACCTTAATTTGTAGTGTAACTGGTTTCTTATGCATGTTTCCATGGACTGTAATATATTGGTTTAACTATTTTATGATCTGTTCATTAGTCATTCAGGTAACCATATCCATTACCACTCACTAGATTTTTGGTAGGGCCAATGCTTAGTGTGGAAAACTGTAAGGCCGCGTACACACGGGCGGACTGTCTGACGGACTTGGTCTGCTGAAACGTGCTTCAGCGGACAATCTGCTCGTGTGTGGGCTTCAGCTGACTTTTTCGGCGGACAGTCTGGCGGACTAAGTCTTTCGGAATTTCCGTAATATTGTCCGTCCAAACTTGGTTTCAGCAGACAGTCCGCTCGTGAGTAGGCTAGTTCGACGGACTAAGTATGGCGCATGCTCAGAAAGGATTTACACGGCGAAAGGTTGCATTGCAGTGTATTTGAGCGTATTTCTAGTCCCGTCGTACGTGCTGTACACGTCATCATGCAAGCTTTCGGTGGACTGTCTGTTCATCGTGTGTGGTCAAGTCCGTTCATTCGAAAGTAGGACGGACTGTCTGTCGGATTGTCTGACGGACTTAGTTGGATGGATAGTCCGCCCGTGTGTACGCGGCCTAAGAGTAATGTCCCATACACCCGGTCAGACTTTCCAACAACAAAACTGGATTTTTGTTCGAAGGGCGTTGGCTCCAAATTTTCTTGCATACACACACGGTTACACAGATGTTGGCCAACAATTACGAACGTAGTGACATACAAGACGTATGTGATATCTCCGTTACAAATGCTAGTTTTACAAGACCAAGCGCTTTACGACTCGTACTTGATTCTGAGCATGCGTGAACTTTATTGCGACGGACTTGTGTACACAGGATCATAAAGTCCGACAACAACGTTTTGTTTGCGGAAAATTTGAGAACCTGCTAGCCAACATTTGTTGGTGGAAAGTCCGACAACAAATGTCCGATGGAGCATACACGCGGTCGATCAGGTTTCAGCCAACAAGCTCACATCCAACATCTCTGTGGTTGTTGCTCAAACAATTTCCAATTACATCTCCTACACACTAAATCCCTGGATTTAGGGATTCCACTTCAGCAGTTAGTATGTCATTCACAACAGTGTCTGTGGAGTGTAATGCAAATAGTTTTTTAGTCTGAATGACCCTCGCTGTGCATACTGAATCCAGAAACCGAAGCTGATAATGTATGTTGCTATTGATGCTAAAATGAGTACAAATGACTTGCACATGATTGGAGGATAGAAGTCAGCAGAGCGTCACCTCATTTACTAAGCTAAGGGAAAATTTCCTTGCAAAATGAATAGCCTATTTTCCTTTAGTAAATCAAATGACTCTGAAGAAAATTCTGTTTATTTCATTGTGTACTTTAGATAATTAAAGCAGAGTTCCGCCTGCAAAAAAATAAATAAAAGTCAGCAGCTACAAATACTGCAGCTGCTGACTTTTAAAATAAGGACACTTACCTGTCCAGGGCACCCACAATGTCCTCACCTGAAGCCGACCCGTCCCTCAGCTCTGGGTGGAGCATCTTCAGTAAGGGAATCAGGAAGTGAAGCCTTGCGTCCCTTCTGTCTTCTGGGACCTGTGTGTCTCCCAGAAGACAGCGGGGAGCTGGAGGAAGAGCCAGTCATGGCATAGTTCACTGCAGATTCTGCTGCGTGTTTTCCCAGGGAGTGAGAGCAAATACCTGGGTTAAACGGGTATCTCATCCCCCCTCCCCTGAAAGGTTCCAAACGTGACACTGGAGGGGGGATGGAACCGGATCAGCTGAAATTCCATTTCTGGATGGTCTTGTTTATTATAATCAGCTGGTGCATTCTTTGTGCTCTAATATGAAAAGCTGCAGTGTCTGCATTCTAGTAGAAGTAGTTAACCTTTGTAAAATATCTCACCAAAACTAAGGCCACCTGCTCCCTAGCTCCCTCATCACCTCTTCCCATGTTTTCCTCCAGAACTCTCTAGAGCCTCTCTAATCTTCTGGGTCTCCTTACCCCAATCCAAGTATCTCTTACTCTATCCACTTTTAGACGATTGCTGAAAATCCATCTCTTTAGGATAGCCTATCCTGCCTCCACCTTACAGCTAAACTTTAATTTTCTCCATAAGTTCACCCCCGAGAGTTATTACCTTTTTGTATCACTTGACCCTCCCCTTTAGGGTGAAAGCTCTAAGAAGTAGGGCCCTCCTATTCCTCATGTATTTAATTGTGTGTAACTGAACTGTCTGCCTTCATTTTGTAAAGCACAGAGCAAACGGTTAGCGCTATATAAATCCTGTATAATAATAACTAAAACATATATAGCAAGAGGCATCAAAATGTTGCCTTGTATCTTGGTGCAGACTTCTGGGAAAATCAGTGAGCCAATTGCACAAGCAGGAAAAGATATGTCGTGGGACATTCTGTACACTGTACACAATGCCTCCAGGTTGCCATACTCAAATGTTATAGAAAATTACAGTGGCTGCAGATTGAAAAGGAAAGGTAATTTTTACTAATAAATTGCAATGTGGCATGTGTAGCAATTGTATATACTATATTATTTATTTATTTATTATATTTTATTCAAGAAAATTGATTTACCCCTTAAGAATTATCATTTGGCTTGTTAATTTTTTATGTTTAAAAAGCATAGTTTAAAAGGACAGCCAGTTGAAACATTAATCAACAAACTGTGGATCCTCAGTTTAGTTTGTTTGCTATGCTGCAGCTACCTTAAAAGAGAACTACAGCCAAAGCTTGTTTGTTTGGATCACAGGAGTGCAGTTCGTTTTGCACTCCTGTGACTCATTTTTAGCAGAGAGTGGGCTGAAGTCCTCTCTCTGCTGACATCACAAAAGTCAGTTCAGGCTCCACGTCATCACAACCATGGAGTCGGGATCCACCTGACCCCTGGGCCGACACCCGGCTCAGGCTCTCAGCGAGCCAGTGATAGCCGGAGCTGCCTGCCCCTTCCACAGCTCAATGCTCCAGTGAGCATGGGGTAGAAGAGCAGAGAGCTGCTGACTGACAGCAGCTCTGTGATCACTGAGCTGTGAGAACCGAGCGATCAGCAGTGTTCGATCGCTCAGTTCTCAGAGGCACCGGGGGACAAATGCAGCTTTGGATCAATGCTACATCCACCTAGGTAAGTTTGATTCCGAAAAAAAAATGTAAAAAGATTATCGGTTACCATCAACTAATCAGACTGTGATTAGATCCTTCTAATTCTTAACAGCCGGAGCCCTGATCCTACAGATGTTTTCGCTGTACATGTTTTGCAAACCAATATGCACATTTGGCTCCTACTACAACTGTTTGTATGATACAGGCAAAGTAGATGTGGTTAGGGCATAGGATTTTATGTATACATACTACATTTTGAAACACTACAAGTTTATATAGTAAAAATGGCTAAATTAATATATTTAATTAAATAGTACATTTAAAAAATGTGAATGGCTGTAACATACACATTACTGAAACAGGTTTTATTAATGATGCAACTTTTCATAGATTCACAAGCTATGAATAACTTTAGGCACAGAAAGGGCCAAACAAGCCATATTTTTCTTAAATTTTGGTAAAAGTCTTTGCTTTTCATTAAAGGGTCAGACCACCAAAAAAACTGATATTTCAGTTTTTGGTAGATTCTGGAAAGTCAAAAACCAGACAGTGCTTTATATCTATTGGGAGCTCTTATTGGTCACATAATTAAACTTGAGTTCCTGGGTCTGTACACCCAGGCCATTATGTGGCCATTATGAGGGGTTTCCACTATCCCTGTTGAATTTGTTTACTTAGTTTTACAATATGGAGATGCTAGAACACACAAAGGTGGGCAGTAACACCTAAAACTCCCCTGTAGACAGGATCCAAGTCAGAAATTATGTCAGGTAAATCTCACTCTTACAGAAAACGAACAAAACTCTGGACAGCCGCACTCCGGATTAGATAAAAAATGAAAATGCCTTTATTTTTTCAAGTAAAAAAACTCCATATCACACGAAACATCACAGCAAAGTGCAATCAGCCTGCACCTGGAACCCCCATCTATCTGGAGAGTTGGTAGTCTGCCGGTGGATTGACCTGGAGCGGTGAATTTTTGTTTTCTAAATCTCACTCTTGGTGTATACAAACCATATAAGAAAGATCATATATCTATCTATCTATATCTATCTATCTATAAATATATATATATAAAGCCTAATTAAACTGGTAAGTGTATCTCAAAAATCTTCCCGGCAGCTATCAAAAAAGGTGTACCCCTATAACACACCCCAAGATCAGATTATATATCATAAGAAAACATTAAATGAAACTGTAATATCAAAATCACATTTCTGTATTAATTTGTGTTCTAGAAACAACTGTGCATATAATTTCAATATATATAGCAATCAATGTGCCTAGAAACCTTAAAGCGGGGTTCCACCCTAAAGTGGAACCTCCGCTGATCGGAACCCTCCCCCCCTCCGGTGTCACAATTGGCACCTTTCAGGGGGGAGGGGGGTGGAGATACCTGTCAAAGACAGGTATTTACACCCACTTCCGGGCATAGACTCTCGTGGGAGTCTACACCATTTCCTGTCCTGCCGCGCTGTCTGCTGGGACACACACGGGTCTCAGAGACAGCGCGGACAATTCCTATTGCGCTGCGCGACTCGCGCATGCGCAGTAGGGAACCGGGAAGTGAAGCCGATTTGCTTCACTTCCTGATTCCCTCACCTAGAATGGTGGCGGCAGCAGCTGAGGGCCGAGCGATCGATCGGCCTCGGCTGCCGGCATCGCTGGAACCCGGGACAGGTGAGTGTCCATTTATTAAAAGTCAGCAGCTGTAGTATTTATAGCTGCTGGCTTTTAATATTTTTTTTTGTAGGTGGAATCCCTCTTTAATATTGTGCCAAAAATAAAAATGCTCTTAGAAAATACAGTATCTCACAAAAGTGAGTACACCCCTCACATTTTTGTAAATATTTTATTCTATCTTTTCATGTGACAACACTGAAGAAATTACACTTTACTACAATGTAAAGTAGTGAGTGTACAGCTTGTATAACAGTGTACATTTTCTGTCCCCTCAAAATAACTCAACACACAGCCATTAATGTCTAAATCGCTGGCAACAAAAGTGAGTACACCCCTGAGTGAAAATGTCCAAATTGGGCCTGAAGTATCAATATTTTGTGTGGCCACCATTATTTTCCAGCACTGCCTTAACCCTCTTGGGCATGGAGTTCACCAGAGCTTCACAGGTTGCCACTGGAGTCCTCTTCCACTCCTCCATGATGACATCGCATAGCTGGTGGATGTTAGAGACCTTGTGCTCCTCCACCTTCCATTTGGGGATGCCCTACAGATGCTCAATAGGGTTTAGGTCTGGAGATATGCTTGGCCAGTCCATCACCTTTACCCTCAGCTTCTTTAGCAAGGCAGTGGTCATCTTGGAGGTGTGTTTGGGGTCGGTATCATGTTGGATATGATCCTGATTTCACCCTTCTCCTCCAATGATGTGTATATATACATACAGTGGACAGGAAGTGGTTTTAACTGTGTCTCAGTGGAAACTAGTCTGGTTAATTTGTTAGAATAACTTTACTTCGGGTGTTTATAGTGGAAGCTGGTCAGGTATTATTGTAAACCACAGAACAGTTTTATACCATTGATTCTTCATCAGCAACGGACTCCTCTCTGGCCATCTGCACACTTTTCTTACTATCAGGTAATTTATATTTGAAACAACTTTTAAGTGCCTCTATAGTCAACATGCTAGGTCCATTTAGGTGAAAAGCAACTAACCCTTCTTTCAGTTGTGGTAAGCAGTCAGATCATGTGGAAGATGGCCACAAAAATATATGGAGAACATATGAACTACATCCAGATATTGTTCTTGGTGGGAATTTGACCCAGGAGCCCAGCATCATGCTGTTTTAGGTGTAGTGCAGGTGCAGTGAGTTAGAAAAGTTCTAAGGCCGCGTACACACGGGCGGACTGTTCGCCCAACTTTGTCCGCTGAACAGTGTTTGGGCGGACAGTCCGCTCGTGTGTGGGCTTTCAGCGGACAGTTTCAGCGGACAGTTGGACGGACAAGGTTTTTCGGAATTTCCGAAAAACTGTCCGCTGAAACCTTGTTTGAGCGAACAGTCCGCCCGTGTGTAGGCTTGTTCGTCAAACAAAGTTGCGCGCATGCTCAGAAAGGATTTTCACGCCGAAAGCTATAATGCAGTGTATAGGACGTCGTATTTTTCGTCCCGTCGTACGTGCCGTTCACGTCATCGCGCACGGTTTCAGCAAACTGTTCGTCCGTCGTGTGTGGCCATGTCCGTCCATGCTAAGTTTGAGCGGACTGTTTGCCGAAACTGTTGGACGGACAAAGTTGGGCGAACAGTCCACGCGTGTGTACGCGGCCTAACTGCCACATGTTACAATCACATAAGAATTCAATGGTAACACACTTAAAATGTGCAACAAACAACACCTTAGAGTCCATTCACAGCTGGGTGATTTGAATCACGTGCGAAATTGCCGCAATTGTGCCCGTGATTTAGAATCGTGCCAAAACACAGGACGCATTTGCAATGCCATTTTTTCTTAATGCCACCCTAAATGCGATGCGATTCCACCCACGCTTCAATTCACCCAGGTGTGAATGGAGCCTTAAACATTCAGATGTGATTGTGCTTAAGCCCTTATTTTGTTGTTGCCTTTTTATTGCAGGTTATTGGGTTGGCGAAACAAGCAGTTCTGTGTGACTTGTTTTCATTACCTCCTGTTTATCATCAAAAGTACCTCAATAACCATAATGCTATATTTTACAAACCTCTATAGGGCATTGCTGCTGGTCAGTGTATGTATTTATAGGTTTACAGAGGCTCATGCTGATGGCAGATAATGCCATGCATGCAGGCAACTATGACTAAGGGAACCCTGGTTTAATCATTTAATATTTTACTGTTTCTTTAGATGTTTTTGAAAGCAACATGGAATGAACTGACTTTGCTGTTTAATAATTCAGTACAAAAACTCTTGAAACATAAAAAAGCTCTACCACACATTAGTGAAACATCCCCAACTCATGTTTAATAACTGGATATGTTATTATACTGGAATACCTAGACATTATTTTCATATTTTATTGGTGTTGTAGGCTTACTTGTATGAAAAGGCCTGTATTTAGGGAGAGATGTCTAAACATATACTTACAGCAGCCAGATTTTCTGCTTGTTTTGGTAAGCTGCTTGTCTCCATGAGATAGATTTCAGCCTGCTTCCAGAAACATGTTCCAAATTGGCCAAGGAGAAGATTAAAAGCAGATTAGAAGTATGCAAGTGCCAAAACCTATTTGAGCTTTTAAGTGCTCTGTGATTTATCATTTTCATTTTATCTTTTAGTATCTGCATAGGGTGCCGCTAGCTAATTCTGTCTGCTTTGTTCAAGCCGGTCCATTTACCCTTTATTTTGTTTTCATGCTAAACTCTCTATTGGATACAAAAGGCGAAAAAAAAGCACAAGTATATTAATTCTTTTGGGTATAGCTTCCTTGTGTTTTGGATGTCTTACTGTGAAAATAAAAGCTGTGCATGATGTAGGAATATGTGTGCATTTTCTTTATCCAGCAGATTGTATATTAATGTGTTCCATTATATATACTGTACGGTGTGGCTCTAAGTTTTTGTATGGAGTGTCAATATCTCACATAAATACATATCAATGACTGGATCCTGGGGTTGAGGCTTCAATGTTTGATATATGATGGGATATTAACAAAATATCAGAAAAAATACATCCTATGTATCTATTGGTCTGCCTGTTGAGCTTTGTGTTATAGGCAGCTGCTACAAACCTCAGATGAGGGTTCTGTACACCAAAAGTATCTTTGACCCTACTGTTTGCCCAGAATTTACTGCACATGGTAAATACATGTAAATATTTCTAATTCAATAAGTGCAAATATTCTTAAGAAATGGAAGGGGTATATTTATAAAGCCGTTAATGTGACTTTCCCCAGCAATTCAATGATAATGAATTAATCACTGTCATTTAAAATAATTGCACCTGTTTCTTGTTAAAAAAATAATAACTGCACCTGAAACATTCACATCAGTGAATGTCTGAATAATTTCAGATTCACTACTTTATAAATATGCCCTAAAGTGTCAAATACTGTTAAGAGTTTAAGTTGACAAAGGTTCCAAAGAAAGGCTTATGAGACAGAGTTTGGGGAAATAGGGGATACGTTTAATAAAACACATATGCGTCAATTATGCACTTATAAGCTGTATAAAAAAAGTGTGTATCTAAATAACGAGCCGGCCGTTACGCTATGGGATCTTTTCTGTTTTTTATCTGCTCAAATGATCATATGCTAATATGGCTGGGGGGAGAGATTAAAGCAGGAGGTATTTGGATCCAAGTGGCTCATCGTATGCAATCCAGCACAAAGACCCAGGCTGGGGGATAAGCCATAGGCACGTTGGATCTCCCTAAAAAGAGATCTAGCTAGCTGGTAAGCTGCAGTAGATTTATTGGTGGAGGATCTTCCCCTTGGCGTATTCTGTCACTTCTTGTGGGTGTTGTGTGCAGTGTCACTATAGGAGATTGAAGTTCTACCTTTACATTTCTTTACTCCAATTGTGGACTTTTCATTAAACTGTGGACTATGTGCACTTGTTATTCACTTTTATTTTTGATTTACACGGTTTATTTCACATTGGTTATTGAAAAATTACACAAATGTGATTTTGATTGATTAATATTTTTGCACGGTAGCAGTGTTTATTCATACTGCAATTTGTAGCACTTATTGTTATATAAGTGTATAGTTTATCACGTACATTTACGATTTTCAGCGCAGCTTTTCTTTTGAACTAAACTATCTAACCCTGTAAAGAAGAAATCAGAATACATGGGGGGCGGGGGGGGGGCATGGCCAGGAATAGCATGGTAGCAGCCGCTTATCACAGAGCTCCCACCAGTCACCCTGTGTTTGATCCTGTTCTCGGCTCCACAGGACTGATTCTTTGATGCCCGAGGATTCCAGATCTCTCGGGGACTTACAAGCTTTGCTTGGCAGCCGCCTGAGATGATGGTTACCCAAAAGAACAAGGAGGGAACCGAGTGGCCCGAAATCCAACATGGCGCTGCAGTGGCCCTCCAGCAGCGTGGCTCGCACAGCACAGAGAAGGACACTGTTAGTAAGCCACCCCAAACCCCTAAAACTGCTGCTGGTGACCAACCCAGGGACATGAGATACTATGCCAAAAAGCTCTCTGGGCTGGCAGACTTGGCTGATGCAGCAGAGCCGGAGGCTTTGGCTGAGGGGGAGGACACAGTGCTAGAGGAAGTGGAGAGGGACTTGGCACAGGAGGCCATTTCAGCACAGTCTGAGGCACACAACCTTCTGAGGAGGAGGAGATAGAGGGAGAAGAGGAGACTGAACAGCCGACCCTGGCTGCTATATTATGGGCAGTTAAATGTACTGCTTCAGTCAACATTTTACAAGATCATTTTAGTGGCCTGAAAGAGGAAGTGGCCCTGATCAGACAAGACCTGCAAAAAATCAGGGAAAGAACAACTGCAGCTGAAAGCAGGATCAGTGACTTATAAGACAAGCTCCCTGGTCTAGTCAGGGAAACACAAGCTAACACCAGGCTGATTAAAACAGTTGATAAGCGGGCTGATGACTTCGAAAATAGAATGCGTTGTAACAATGTGCTAATCATGGGTCTCCCTAAGAAAGTGGAGGGTGGAGACCCCACAGACTTTGTGGAGCAGTGGCTAATTTTTATATATGGGAAGAAGGCCTTTACCGTGTTGTATGCAATTGAAAGGGCCCATAGAGTTCCCCTGAAGCCCCTCCACCTAGCCATCCAGCAAGAGCAATGTTGGCTCAGCTCCTACACTACAGAGAGAGAGATTTTGTGACTGGCCCGGGAAAAGCAAAACATCCAGTTTAATGGAGTGCGGATCTCCTTCTACTCTGACCTTTCTTTGGATGTGCAGAAGCGTAGGGTCCACTTTACCAAAATCAAAAGGCATCTACAAAAATTGCAGGCCCCATACGCTATGCTTTACCCTGCCAGGCTCTGTATCACAGCACGAGGACAAGCACATCACATCAGATGCATTGGCATGGTTGGATGGCAACGAGAATGCTTTCCATCAGGCCAGCGGCAGAGGACTATTGAGCCTATTCTATGCTCCTTGGAGTTCCACATGAGGGCTTTCAGGGCCTCATCAAACTTTGCTACTTCTGTGCCTGCGCAGAGATGGGAACATACGTACCTTTTGTTCACAAAGAGCGTTTTCTACAAAGTGATTTTTTCACTCTTTATTATGGTAGGAATTCAATCCCTGTTGGATCTTACTCAGCATATGAGGATGAGGACCGGTTGTCCTACCAAAGTTTGGGATGTGCTCGAAACTGTAACAGGTGATCACTGGGCCCTCCAGACCAGGCTGGGGGCAAGTGAATGGCAGCCTCTGATTCTTGGTCTGCCTTTTGGGCACAATCCATGGGGTGAACTACCTGAGTTTTTAGTGGCGTGCCACTCTTATGTTCATTTTATCTAATTTCTTTAGAGCTTTACTTCTTTTTACAAGACAATTTTCCAGAGTTAAAATTTGCATCTGTGCATCTACATGACAATTTGCTTGTGCTTACTAATTACCTTGCTATGTTTACACACATGTATCTAAGATGGCCATGGTTACAGTGATTTAATGGGATGCTAGAGGGATACATGACTCCCTGAAGCAATGGTATTTACCTCCCTACGTAAGTATCTACCTGCTATTTGCTTATTGCAATAGACCCACCTGACTCCTGATTTAATTTCTTGCTTGAAACTTTCGTGGGTGGGGTGGTCTAATCATTATGGGAGATTTTACCTGTTATTTGGACCCTGCACTATATAAACATCCCCCAGTGAGCTCGGTATGTGGCTCTTACTGTATGCCCTTGAAAAAATGTATTGAGGAAGTGGGCTGGACTGATCTCTGGCATGACAAAACACAATTCCCCTGCTTTTATAAATCATACATGTCCCTATCCAGAATAGGTCTTAGTATTTGCTCAGCTAAAGCCTCCCGGTATGTATCAGAGATTAAATACGCTGTCCATGGCATCTCTGATTACTCGCCTGTAATTATTAGCCTGGAGGTGAGACCAATCTCGACCATGTCCAGGGCCCCTTGGAAACTGAACGCCTTCTGGCGTAATGTTTTTCCATCCCATAGGCAGATAGTAACCAAAATTGGGAAATTCTGGCAAGTACATGGCGGTCATTCTAAGATGGAGAGCGTGTGGGAGACCTTTAAAGCCTTCCTTCGAGAAACATTTATCAGGGAGATCCACATGATTAAGCAGGCCACATGTGCCCAAAGGGGGGGTTTGGAGCGACTGGTAAGTGAGCTGAAGACAAAAATTATCTCTGATCCTACAGAGGAATGCAAAGACTCATGGCTATCTGCTAGTGAGGCACTTAGTCTTCGTGCTACTTTGGCAGCAGAGCGGAAATGCTTCTTTAATAAACTAGCATACTATGATGAGGGGGAACAGACCAGTCGCCTGCTAGCTAAAATTGCTCATTTGCAGCAGAAGTCACCCTCCCATGGTGCAATAAGGAATCAGGTTGGAGCAGTGTCCAATGCACCTAACCTCATTATGTCCGAGTTGGTCGCCTACTACTCCACTCTATATCAGTCTAAACAGGCTTACTCAGCAGACTCCCTGCAGACTTGCCTTGAGACAGTGGACCTCCCTACTTTATCTGTTACTGCTAAGAATCAATTGGATGCTCCTCTGATTTTGGAGGAGCTTCAGAAGGCGACTGGGATGTTTCCTAACTCTAAAGCACTAGGGGAGGATGGTTTTCCAATTGAGGTGTACAAGCAATATATGAAGTATGTTTCCAAAGCTATTGGCTGTGTTCAAAGAAGCTAAGGAGAGCAAAAGTCTTCACTTGTCCATGACCAAAGCTATTATAGTACTGTTATTAAAACCAGGTAAGGATCCACTGGATCCAGGTTCATATAGGCCTATATCCCTCTTACAGAATGATGTGAAGATTCTGGCAAATGTCTTGGCTGTGTGACTGAATGGGGTGATATCCTCTATCATGCATTCTGATCAGGCAGGGTTTATGCTTCAGAAGTCTACGGCGATAAACCTGCATAGACTTTTTCTCAATATAGTCAAAGGCCGACAACAAGGGGAATAGAGCGCTCTTATCTTTAGACGCCCACAAGGCGTTTCACAGCATTGAGTGGACATACTTGTGCTCCATAATGAGAAAATTTGAGTTTTAAGAAGAATTTATTTCTTATCCAGTGGCTATTCAATGCCCCCAAGGCTGCCATTAGAGAGGCTGGTAGATTGTCCTCCAACTTCAGTTTGTACAGGGGCACCAGGTAGGGATGTCCTTTGTCCCCACTCCTGTTCGCTCTGGCCATTGAGCCTTTAGCAGCTCTCATCCGTTCCAACCCTGATATCCAAGGCTTTCAGTATGGGGAATTACAGGAAAAGTTAATGTTATATGCAGACGATACCATGTTGCTTTTAGGGGATACCACAACGTCAATAAATGAAGCTATGAGGGTGGTACAAACCTTTGTTCATTATTCTGGGCTGGTTGTAAACTGGACTAAATCCTCACTTATGTTTGTGGATAAGTGCCCAGAACAGCAACTAACAACAATCCTTGATATTCCAGTATCTAGGAACATTACATTTTTAGGTATACAGGTCACTCCAGACTCTTTAGACTTCTTAGGGTAAACCTCACCCCTTGATCTGATTCGCAATCGGATTAAGGTATGGTCCAGATTGAAAATGTCACCAGTAGGCAGGATCAACCATATAAAAATGGCCCCAAATTTTATATGTGCTACATAATTCACCGCTAGTTATCCCACTGAAACAGTTCAGAATTATTAACTCTGTTTCGATCTCTAATATGGCACTCTTCTACCACCAGAGTGAGATTGGAACGGCTTCAGTGGCCTAAGGAATCAGGTCTGTTGGCACTGCTAAATCCATGTCTGTACTACCTGGCCTCCCAATTGCAACATATAGCCAGAGCAATTAACCCAGCCCCTGCCCTGGAAATGAACTTAGCAGACACAACTACTAAACTCCTTGAATGTACAATTGGGACAGGGGTTGCTGAGGGTTTGGAAGCCTTGCAGTTCGGTAAATCAAACAAATTATACCCCACGTATTACCTATTGCAAAAAATCTGGAATAAAGTCAGAACACTACAACAGGTCACTGGGTTTACAAAGTTTAGTCCTATATGGCAACAACCAGTACACTGGGAGGGAAATTGCAATATAGTAAAAAATGGCAGCAATATGGGGTTAATTACGTATATCAAATATTCCGTAATGGAGAGCCGCGTGCCTTTGCTTCTTTTCAGTCAGAATTTCAGCTCCCCATGCCCATGCAGTTCTATTTCTTCTAACTCCAGCATACGATAAAGGGCCAAAATGACGTGGACACATGGATACAAAACACTACTCCTATTTTCAATTACATGCTAGAGGTATCGTCTTATAAGGCTTTCATATCCTGCAGTTTCGCTATGCTACTCAATCTGTCCTTACTGGATTCTAACCAAAAAGTGATATCCCAACGGGAGCAGGATGTTTGGCCATTTAAAGAGGAACAATGGTAGGAGGCGCTATTGGTGGTTTCTTTGAATGTTACCCAGCACTTGTCCCAATTGTATACACTCCTGTGGGTGCATTATACTCCTGCTAAGTTGGTTAGAATGGGAGTGCACGATGATCCATCATGTACTTGCTGTATGCGTGTATTACATGTTTACTGGACGGAGGTTATAGGGGTTATTAACCGGGTTTTCCAGGTTCTGATTAAAAAGGATCCCAAACAATGTCTGTTGGTATAAACAACATGGCATGTAATTATCATCTGTTCCTTTATCTGTTGTCTGTACAACTTTGCGTAGATTCATATTAGATCTCTGCACATATGTCACATGATGCTGTTTATTATTTCTAAGGTGTAGATGTTTATACTGCACATGTTCATTTGAAACTTTCAGTACCAATGTGGAATTAAGGATTGTGAATGTATAACACATTGTATTGCTCTGAAGCCAGTAATGGACGTATTATGTATGTTTAATAAAATAATTTTGTGTTCAGTATAGATACCCTTTTTGAAGCTGATCCCACGCTCAGCTGTCAGCTGTGGCTTCGCTGTGGAGGCAGGTGCAGAGGAGGCAGCCGACAATAAAACACCCATAGTAAGTCTATGGGTGACGTCACTTCCCATTTATTTCACAGCCGTTGTCGGCTGTGTCCTCTGGAGAGTTTCCACCGCTGCAGACTGGGCTGGATTGGCTTTAAAAAAGTTAAGTATACTGATTTTGTGGATGCCTGTAGATGTAGAGATTTTAGTGTTAGGGTGGACCTCTTCTTTAAGATAAAAAAAAATTATTATTTAGAACCACTCAAATAAAGCAGAAGATGGAAGGTGCATGTGAAAGCTTTCTCTTCAGCATATAGAACATTGAGCAGCACAGTAGTAACACCACCAAATCTTGCCCCAAATCCCTTTAAATTAGTACTTTCAGGCATTGCCTTGGATGTTTTTACACTGAAAATATATAGCTTGAAGGCTGTATGCACATAAATGCTTGGGCACAGGAAACACACTGCTAATTTTAAGGAATTCACTTTCTGAGTTCAGGTCCACTTTAATACATCAGGTTCTGACACTTGGGTACCATGGTATACCATCAGTATATCCAGACAGAACATTCGTTTCCAACACTTATTAAGTCACAACACACCATAATAAAGCTTAAAAAAATTCATGGCACAGCATCATACAGCATAATGTTATCCCTTGTGTACTACATCAGAGCAGATGATATCCCTGAAAAACTGAAGGGATATTGTTCTTCTTTTTCTGTGTTTGGGGACCACCTTCCAACCATTTCTGTAAAAAACCTAAAAAAAATCTACCTTTTTTTACTTCTGTTTCCAGAAGCTCAGGAATAGCAAAATTATGTCTTTTTTTAAAGTATAGTGCTAACAGTCATATTAGGTTTCCTTGTGCCAACGAAGTTTTTTTGACAAGAATCCTAAACCACAGAACACTTCAATATAACTATTACAAGCTGACAAGATTGATACAGCATCAGCAAAATCAGAATGTTAATGCACAAGTAGGGGCATTTGTAAAAAAATGACTTGCATGCCTAAGCCCACTATCCACAAGAAAACAATAAATGACTAGATTTTTGATTTAAAATGGAAGTAATAACATGCCCAGTAAATACCTTATGTTTTAATAAAATCACATCTGTATACGGGCTTTCCTTGCTGTTTCATAATATTCTCTTGTGCCTTATTCAGCAATAATTAAATTATCTTTAACCACTTCAGCCACGGACCATTTTGCTGGTCAAAGACCAGACCACTTTTTGCGATTCGGCACTGCATCGCTTTAACTGACAATTGCGCGGTCATGCGACGTGGCTCCCAAACAAAACTGACGTCCTTTTTTTCCCACAAATAGAGCTTTCTTTTGGTGGTATTTGATCACCCCTGCGGTTTTAATTTTTTTGCTCTATAAACAAAAATAGAGCGACAATTTTGAAAAAAACGCATTATTTTTTCCCTCAGTTTAGGCCGATACGTATTCTTCTACATATTTTGGGTAAAAAAATCGCAGTAAGTGATTATTGATTGGTTTGCGCAAAAGTTATAGCGTTTACAAAATACGGGATAGTTTTATGGCATTTTTATTAATAATTTTTTTTTACTAGTAATGGCGGCGATCAGCGATTTTTATTGTGACTGCGACATTATGGCGGACATTTTCGACAAATTTTTGGGACCATTGTCATTTATACAGCAATCACTGCTATATAAATGCAGTGATTCCTGTGTAAATGACACTGGCAGTGAAGGGGTTAACCAGTATGTGGCAGTGTAGGGGTTAAGTGTTCCTAGGGGTGTTTTACTAACTGTTGGGGGCTGGGCTTTAATTTAGTGAACACTGATCTCTGCTCCAATCACATGGAGCAGAGATCAGCGTCACTAGTTGCTAGGCAGAATGGGAAGATGCAAGCCAAAAAAAGGCACCCTTAAAGGGTAATTTCACCTTTATACCTGGAAAAATAAATATCATTTTCTAACACCTTCGTCTCTATTTATCTGCATGTGCCGAGAATCATTCGCTGCCCACATCTGCCATTGTACTGATCCATACAATTGTAAACGCCACACACAGCCCCAGTGGCTGTTTAGCAGCATAATGTGGGCAATGGCAGGCGGACATTGGTCAGCATGTTCATGTGACAACCCAGACCAATGAGAGTCTTTTCTTTTGTCCCTGAAGTAAGAAAGGCAGATGATTCTCAGCACATGCAGATACGTCCAGTAGGGACAAGAGGTGCGGGGAAGGTGTTAGGAATTCATCTTTAGTTTTTTGGTATAATGATGGAGCTACCCTTTAAGGGTTGTTGCCTGGCCTTTAATACTCTGAATCATTAACCCAGAAGAATTACACAAATAAGGACAGCTATTTTTTTCGTACTTGCCCACTATGCATATTTTTTTTTAGAGTAAAATGTTTTGAAGCCCATCGTTTAACACTTTCAGGTGAAGGCAGCAACTAGCATAATCAGGAGAAGGTCAGCAATGGTAGCCTCTGTATTTAAGTACAGATTTCACTTACACTGAAAAAAGATTAAATATTACAATAAAACTCAATCCAAAGCATGCATCATTATCAACTATGTAACCATGAACTTCTTCTCTCGCAAAATATGTTTTTTTTAGTGGCCTTCATATTCCTCAGGCTTAAAAATTATTGAAAACCTTTGGACACATATCAGTCATGATGCACATACAAAACATAATACAGGGGCGTGGCTTGGACGCCGAAGGGAATGGACGCTGCGTGCTGAGCTGAGCTCCGCTCCGTCGGACCGTGATACCAGCTTCCCCTCCAGCCATACCGAATTGTGCGATGGACGCCATACCGAATTGTGCGATGGACGCCGCTTGCTGAGCTTTCCCTCCAGCTATATCGAATTGTGCGATGGACACCGCTTGCTGAACCCCCCCTCCAGCTATATCGAATTGTGCGATGGACGCCGCTTGATGAGATCCCCCTCCAGCTATATCGAATTGTGCGATGGACACCGTTTGCTGAGCTCCCCCTTCAGTCATATCAAATTGTGCGATGGACACCGCTTGCTGAGCTGAGCTGAGCTCCGTCGGATTGTGATACCAGCTTCCTCACCAGCTATATCGAATAGTGCGATGGGCAGACGAGATAGACTGCCTGAGAGTCCTGAACCACAGAGCTCCTATCCCACCTCTGGAGTACGCCGTATAGCGGACATTTTCGACCCTCAAGCACAGAGGATACAGAGGATTAGGGGCCGCCCTGCTAGTAAGATGGCGCTGAGAAGCCACGAGGCAGAACACAGCGAGGACTCCAGGTCGGCTTCAGAGGATAGGGTAAGGGAGCAGGATTGCTCAGATCACCCTCTTAAGCTTTCAGAAATGACAAAAATAGCGGCTGACATTAAAGGCACTTTGTTTTCTGCTATTAATGACCTAAAGGCTGACTTTATAGCTCTGTCGGATCGACTGTCCCAGAATGAAAGAGCAGAGGCAAAAAGGGATAGAGCGGTGGAGAGGCTGTGCTCCACTGTCTCATCCCACACCATTCATCTTATTCAGATGAACAAGCACCTCGAGGAACTTGACAATCGGGGGCGCAGACAGAACATTAGAGTGAGGGGGATCCCCGAGAAGATTGAGCCTGCGCAGATAAAACAAGCTTTGCAGTCAGTGTTTAACGGAGTGTTGGAGAGACCTAAGGATACTGATATTGAGTTTGTAAGAGTGCATAGAACGTTAGCATCAAAGCCAAGTGACACAGCCCCCCCAAGGGATATTATATGCTGCCTGCAAAGCTACCTATTGAAGGAAGAGATACTGGGGAAAGCAAGGAGGAATGATCAGATCTTTTTTAATGATCATGCTGTGGCACTATACCAGGATCTTTCTTACATCACACTACAGAATAGGCGAGCTTTGCGCCCATTGACTAACGTTCTAAGGGAGAGGGGTATCCCTTATCGATGGCGCTTTCCTTTTGCGTTGAACGCCACGTTTTCGGGAAAACAATATTATCTGCGCATGCCTGAGGATATTTCAAGCTTCTGTGCACAGCTACAAATTCCATTGACTGAAGTGCCGGAATGGTATAGGGAGTTTCATTGCCCCCTGCTGGAGACCTCTCCACCGCATACCCCACAGCCATCTCCGTCGAAGCTAGCAGCCAAAAAACCTCGCCCGGATAAACCTCAGAGCTTGAATAGGGGCAGACCTTCACAACTTGGGACAGAGCATTGGCTACAGCCACATGGATGAGCTTAGAGTGGGAGCTTGTCTTCCTTCCTTTTTTTTCCTTTTTTTGGCTTTTCTCCATACGGACATTTTTGTAGTCGAACTGAATATGTTTATAAGGGGAATGGTCTGAGTGTTATAAGGATATGACTATTTCTTTTTTCAGATATAGTAAGCTAGGGAAGGAATCACACACCGCTATAGGGGGAATGTGGGGGTGTTAAGAGTGGCAGTTGGGGGTATAGTGAGCACTAAGATCAGTCAGAGTATTATGGGTGGTTTGGTAGTTGGTGACTATGGCAGTTCTCATTATAGTTTTTATTATAGTTGTTGTTTATTAAAGGCGCCTATAGCGCAATATTAGAATAAATCTCATGTACTTAATTTTGTTCATGATCTCATCCTTCTGGCTGGAAGGGTATATATGTGGCCTTAATATGTGCTTAATTTTTGAATCACGGAAGGACTGGAGTGGTTTTTCTTTATATTTAAACAGATAATTAATAGTTTTTGTATTTTGGGTTTTATTTTATTACCATTTTCTGAAGGAAAGTCCTCCCATTGCTTCCACATGTGCATCGCTGTCTGGTTTATCCAGACGGGGATTCACAACGTTTTTTCTTTCTTCTCCTCTCCTACAGTTGATAGGAGGAGACATTTTACCTAGCCACTCCATTTGGGTGTCTATCCACCTAGGTGTTTTTTTTTTTTTTTTTTTTCTTCTCTCCTTTTTGTATTTATTTAGTTATTGTATTTAATATGGCGTACTCTATGCTAGATGAACATGCTTTTGTGATCTCCCATAACGTTAGGGGTCTAAATACACCGGAGAAGCGATTGGCGGTGCTTAGGGAACTCCACAAGCAGAAACCGGTAGTGGTGTTTCTTCAGGAGACCCACTTCCGGTCCGGCAAGACTCCTAGATTGCATGATAGACATTATCCATATGTTTTCCATGCAACAAATCCCGAGGCCAAATCTAAGGGGGTGACAATTCTGCTACATAAAAATGCTGATTTCATTGTACACCAGCAGATGGCGGACATTGCCGGAAGGTATTTATTTTTGAAGGGGATCTGGGCGGGAACTCCGGTTACCTTGGCCAACGTTTACTTCCCCAACACTGCACAGGTTACTTTTTGTCAACATGTGGTAGATGAATTGAAGGGCTTTGCATCTGGATGTGTGGTGCTGGGGGGAGATTTCAATTTAGCGCTAAATCCCCTTCAGGATACATCAGATGGCAGGTCCAGCATTCCGTATAAAAAGTTGCGTAAAATCAAGACACTTTTAGCTTCCCTTACTTTAGTAGATACTTGGCGCTTGGCAAACCCCTCAGGTAGGGACTACACATATTTCTCACCCTTGCATAATAAATTTACACGCATAGACTACATTTTTGTTACTCAAAGGGATATACCCCGTATAAAATCTGCTAAAATAGGTGCGCAGACCCTCTCTGACCACGCCCCTATATCGTTGCAATTTCACAAAATAAACATACATCGCGGCCCCCACTCGTGGAGATTAAACCCCTCCCTGCTCACGGATAAGGACAACACTGACAAAATAGCAGATATAATTAAATTATATTTTACAGAAAATGTCTCTGAAGAATTGTCGCCGTTTACAATTTGGGCGGCCCATAAATGCGTGGTTCGGGGGGAGCTCATACGGCTGGGGGCCACGAGAAAAAGGGTTGCAGAGAGGGAGATTAATGATTTGATACAGACCATTAGAGACCTAGAGGGGAAGCATAAACAATCCTTAGCAACTGATACAGCAGTAACTTTATTAGATTTGAGGAAAAAATTACAAGCCCATTTGAACCTTAAAGCACAAAAGATCCTTTTCTTTAAGAAGGGGTTCTTCTATGAACACAATGATAAAACAGGCAAACTTTTAGCAAAGGCCCTTAAAGAAACATTATTATCGACGAATATTGCTGCAATTAAAACCAGTGCTGGTCAGACAACACAGGATGCTGCGAAAATCGCGCAAAGATTTCAGGAATATTACTCCAATTTGTATAATTTACCGCAGTTACATAAACCTAGCGACCTAAGGAGGACGACAGCAGAGATTACTAATAAATTCCTGGCTGACAGCGGACTCCCCAAACTTACTGAGGAGGAAGCGCTGTCGCTGGAAGAACCGATAACTGAAGGTGAACTCACCGCAGCTATTAAGGAATTAAAAAAGGGGAAAAGCCCTGGACCGGACGGTTTAACAGCCCACTATTATAAAATCTTTATGGAATTATTGATTCCATACATGATTAATACATTTAACCATTTTCGAGACCCACAAACGTTACCAGAAGATTTCCTGAGAGCGCACGTTACAGTATTGCCTAAACCTAATAAAGACCCTCTAGATTGTGCCAGCTATAGGCCGATTTCTTTATTGAATGTGGACCTAAAAATTTATACGAAAATACTAGCGAACAGACTGCGCCCATTGTTGCACAAACTTATAGGTCCCGAGCAGGTAGGTTTTATGCCTGGTAGGGAGGCGAAAGATAACGTGATTAAAGCCCTTAATCTTATACACAGGGCCCAAACAGAACAATTTGAAGGCATGCTCTTATCTACAGATGCAGAGAAGGCCTTCGACCGTGTGTCGTGGGACTTCCTGTATGCGACTTGCTCTCATATAGGTCTGAGAGCACATATGCTATCCTGGATTAAAACTATTTATTATAATCCTACGGCACAAATTAAGGTGAATGGGACACTGTCAGACAAGGTGCAGATACGGAATGGGACTAGGCAAGGGTGTCCTCTTTCGCCCTTGCTGTTTATACTCACCTTGGAACCGTTAATCCGCACAGTTAATTTATCATCCTCTATACATGGCTTCCACGTAGGCGATAAGGAATACAAGTGTGCTGCGTATGCGGATGATCTATTGTTTTTTATAACTCAGCCGCATGTTACTATGCCCAATTTGTGCACTATATTTAAGCATTACAGCTATATGGCGAATTTCAAAATTAATTATAAAAAATCTGAGGCCCTCAATCTTACGCTACAAGAGACCACACGGGAGGCTGTTTTACGTAACTGTAAATTTAAGTGGGAATCCCGCTCCCTTAAATATTTAGGAGTTCATTTGACTCCCAGTCTAACTGAGATATATATAGCCATATATATGCGTGCAAGGGGGGGCGTGACCGGATGTGCAAGATGGAGTGAGTGAGAGATGTGAGACGCCGTGTGTGACTCTCTCCCAGACCCCCTCGATGAGAGCGTGGAGCGCTTAGTGCCACGGTCGGACGTAGCGTGCGGTGGGCTGGAGCTGTACATTGAAGCTGGACGGGAGGAGGAGTGACAGCGCATTACTGTACGATCGTGCCGAGCCCTCGGAGATCCACGCTTACTTCCGGGTCTTGAACCCCAGCGAGCACAGCCAAAGAAGCACGAGTACCCCCGACCAAGCCGAACGCTTTTGAACCCTGCCGAAGAGACGCCGCACACTGTGGACACCAAGAGGCCCTCCCGCTCTCCAGTAAGCCGCGATAGGAGGAAGGAGGTAAGCGGCAGGATTGCGGGGGGGGGGAAGAAGTCGGAGGTGTGAGGGGCATAGCAGGTGGAGGTCTGGCAGAGCAAGTTATGGACATAGCGATGCCTGAGAACTGGTAACAAGTAAACAAGAGGGCGCCGGCCGGGGGTGAGAAGGACCTATAGCTCTTGTTCCCTGGAACTCATTGCTTCGTTTTGTGCTCTAAGACGAACGAATGATAACCCAGGCAGTATAAGCAAAGAAGTACCTGCTGTAAAAACGAACGTCTGTAAGCAGCGAACCAGGAAGTCTGTGATATGTGAATGGAGTGCTTGTGGACTGACTGACTATAAGATAAGATCAGTATCGCATTAATTGATTAACTGAGGGATGGTGGCTGCTCTAAAAATCAATTGGTTGAACGGTATCTGAACTAAGTGCGTGCAAATAAATGCCTGCTTTGAAGCATTAAAACAGGAAGTTTTGGTGATACATGAAGTGAATACTGGAGAACTGGTTATAAGATACGGCTAATATTGCACTAAGCGATCAACTGAGCGAGGGGCGGCTGGGTTAAAAAGTTAAAAATATATTAAAATACGATATATCCAGGACTGTTCTGTGGAAGGGGGCGAGAAAAGGAAATTAAGATGCAGCACTTGCGCTCTGCAAAGGAAAGAGGGGAAAAAAGCTCGCAACAGCCTACCACAGCAGCTAAATTAGAACAATATGCTCATAACCCTGCACAGTCATCGCAGACCCCTCCAAAAAAAAGGGCAGACAAAGGGGCAGCATGGAGAAATATCTGAAAGGAAAAGCATGGGTCAATCGAATATTAACATTAATACGCAGGCCGGAGCAGTGGCCAAATGCTCAGTTAATAAAAAAGCGGGTGCAGGGGAACAGAATATGGAGATCACAACGGGTGACTCTCCTCCGTTAGAAAAAGAGCCAACAATTAAGGACGTGTTATTGGCCGTAAACGCATGTAACATCTCACTGAAAGAACTCTGTAATCAAATGAAGGGAGTGAAGGAAGATCTAATGCTGGTAAGGCAAGACCTACAGAAAGTGGTGGAAAGGACGACAGAACTTGAGTTAAGGACTAGCAGATTGGAAGACGATACAACATTCCTAATTAAAGAAATAGAAAGCCTGAAGGAGCAGTTCGGCGGATATAGAACAAGAATGGACGAAATGGAAAATAGGCTCAGGAGGGACAATGTGCGAGTAGTGGGACTTCCCGAAAAAAGTGAGGGTGTAAACCCTGCTGAATTTATGGAGCATCTTCTGGTTGAACTGTTTGGGAGGGATGTTTTTTCAACAGCGTTCTCAATAGAGAGGGCGCATAGGGTACCCTTTAGAGCACCATTGGAGGGGGGCCGTCCTAGGCCATTATTAATGAAATTACTGAACTATAAAGATAAAGTGGTATTATTACGGAAGGCAAGGGAAATGGGGAATGTATTGTATAAGGGTGTTAGAATTTCATTATATTCTGATTTTTCCCCAGAACTTCAGAGAAAAAGGGTAGAGTTCCTCCAGGTGAAACGCAGGTTACAGAAGCTCAGGGTGCCGTATGCTCTGCTTTATCCTGCAAAGTTACGGATTAATGCACTAGGGCATACTCAGGTTTTTTGTTCCCCGATAGAAGTGGAAAAATGGATAGAAGAAAATAAAGAAAAGTTGTAGTTGCTGGGGTTTCTAGTACTGAGTGGGATGGGAAGATGGAAGGAGAGGGGGGGATGAAGTATGTGTGTCTTTGGGGTTTCTTTTTTTTTTTTTTTTTTTTTTTTTTTTGCTGGGTGTGTGCTGTCTGTGTCTGTATGGGAGGGGGGTGGGAGGGAGGTAATACACGGCGAGCGCACTAGGTGAGGGTGGTAAATAGGTTGTGAAGAGAGTGGTATAAGGTCACTAATAGCCCCTAGGGTAACACCTAGGAAGGTGGGGGAGGGGCGGGAGGGAGGTAGAAAGGGGGGAGAGGGGGTGGGTGTAGTAGGGAAAATAGGGGGGAGGTCGAAGGGGGAAAAAAAATATAAGTATGCACTAATAAATGGAGTACAGGAAATAATTCAAAGCAAAAAAGGACACAAACTGTGGGGTGGTAAAACTTGGGGTGGTAAAAAACAAGGAAAATTTATTGGTCACAAGGGGGAAAATGGTAATAAACAATCATATAGTATAATGTATATTCAAAGACACATAACATACGAGTTAATGGTGACGCCTAATAAATTTGTTATCATACAAGGGAGTAATATATGGGGAGTGTGGTATAAGGTAATAAAAGAAGTTAGAGGGGAGTTGGTGGGTACTGGGAGACAAATGGTTCTTAATAGTGTCATCAGTAGACTGGTTATTTCGCTCTCTTTCTTTACTACCTTAGGTTTTTCTTTTTTTTTCTTTTTCTCCTCTTTATTTGTTTATGGCTATGCAGGATGGTAAAATTAAGATAGGCTCCTGGAATGTGAGGGGTCTGGGGACGCGGCTGAAACAAAAAGCTGTGCTATCCTTGTTGGAGGGATGTGGAGTAGAGTTGCTCTGCATACAGGAGGCCCATTTAAATAGAGATACAATATATCGGCTGCAGAGCAGAAAATATCAATTTCAATATCACTCTGTTTATTCGACATATAGCAGAGGGGTGAGTGTCTTGGTAAAAACGGGGGTGAATTTTGTATGCAAACGGGTTAGCCTGGATGAAAAAGGCAGATACATTTTCTTACAGTGCCTAATTGAAAATAGAGAATGTATGCTGGCAAACATCTACATCCCTCCACCATTTAAAATGGAAGTGCTTTTTAAATTACAGGAATTTTTAGTGGGGATAGATGGTGTCCCTATAATAATAGTAGGGGATTTCAACACGGTATTGGATATTAAAATTGATAGATTCCCAGAAAAAACACTGGCGGAACCAGCTTGGCAGGGGAGGTTGGGACAGTACCTGGAAGAAGTAGGATTACGGGATTTATGGAGAACTGGGAACCCGGGAGTTCGGCAGTATAGTTGCTACTCGTCCACACATACTACGTTATCCAGGATTGATATGATACTGGGGAATGACCTGGCCTTACAAATGGTGGAAAAGGTTGAATATCAGCCCAGGGGGATTTCAGATCATTCCCCAGTGACAGCAGTATTAAAAATGAGAGAACGTAAGGTACAGAGGTTGTGGAAAGTGAACCCGCTCTGGTTAGAACTGATAAAAAAAGAGACAGAAGAACGCCCTGAGAGAATACAGTGGGAATTAAAAGAATTTCTAAAAAATAACCGGGGTACAGTAACATCGGGGATCCTGTGGGATACTCTGAAAGCTTTCCTAAGGGGCCTTATGATCCAATCAATAGCAAAAATAAACAGAAAATCTAGGGAACAGGAGGTACAAATAGGGA
This sequence comes from Lithobates pipiens, assembly GCF_037356315.1. Lineage (NCBI taxonomy): Eukaryota > Metazoa > Chordata > Amphibia > Anura > Ranidae > Lithobates > Lithobates pipiens. Next base: position 164,189,307 of record NW_027507790.1, on the reverse strand, counting down.
GAGAAGTGTTAGAGGCTGAAAGAGATTTTATTAGTGACCCCACGCAGGGCAAAGAAAAAATCTGGTTAGATAAACAAGAAGAACTTAGGTTATTAACCCTAAAGAAAGCAGAGATTCAGCATATGTTCCAACGCCAAGCCTCCTTCGCGGAAGGGGAAAGCGTGGGAAAAATGTTGGCACAACTGGTGAAGAATAACTCGGGTCCTTCCTCAATCTCGGCGATTAGGATATCTGAGGGAAAGGTTATAACAGAAACGGGGAGTATTTGCCAAGCATTTGAAGGATATTATAAAAACCTATATACTGCACAAAAAGTGGGGATGGATGAGCAAATGGAAGCATTTTTAGGTCAATTAGAGGTACCATGTTTGAAACAAGAAGAAAGAGAGGAACTGGAAGCCCCAATAACTTTGAAAGAACTTCAGGAAGCAGTTGCGAGTATGCCAAATCAGAAATCGCCTGGGCCGGATGGACTACCGATTGAAGTCTATAAAAACTTTGGCGAGATACTGATTCCTGAACTCCTGGAGATGTTAAGAGGAGCATATGGGGAGGGTAAATTGCCTCCATCAATGATGGAGGCGGTTATAGCCCTGTTGTACAAAGAAGGGAAGGACGCCTTAGATGTTACAGCGTATAGGCCAATCTCTCTCCTGTGTACCGATACAAAGATACTGGCCAAGGTATTAGCGACTAGGCTTAATCGAGTCATAGCAAGATTGGTCCATATGGACCAAACAGGGTTTATAGCCAACAGGTCAACGAGTATAAATATTAGAAGAGCCTTTTTGAATTTGCAGGTCCCAATGGATAACGATACTCCGGGTGCAGTGGTGGCATTGGATGTAAGGAAAGCATTTGATAGCGTAGAATGGGGATATATATGGAAAGTTTTGGAGAAATTTGGCCTGGGTCCTTCCTTTATAGGATGGATTAGGATGCTATATGACAAACCTAGTGCGAGACTAAAAATTAATAATGAGTTATCCGGGAAAATAGAGTTGGGGAGAGGGACGAGGCAGGGGTGCCCATTATCACCCCTGCTCTTTGCATTGGCCATAGAGCCCCTGGCATGTGCAATTAGAGCAAACCGGGATATTGTCGGTTTTGTAAGAAAAACTGGAGAGGAAAAAATCTCACTTTATGCACGATATCCTATTGTTCTTAGGGGATATGAGATACTCACTACCAAGGGCAATGGGACTGGTGCAAGGGTTTGGAGGCTTCACTGGGCTGGAGATAAATTGGGAAAAATCGGAATGTCTCCCTTTGGACCCAATTGGTCAGCAAACGGCCCTGGGAACCCCCCAAATGCCAATAGTGGATAAGTTGAAATATCTGGGAGTAACCTTGTCAAGGGATCCTAAGCAATATATAAGTCATAACTTAGTCCCATTATTGGCTAAGTTTAAACAAAAATTTGCTATATGGAAACGAATGCCTCTCTCGGTCGCTGGCAGATGCAATCTGATAAAAATGATATGGATGCCCCAACTTTTATACATATTACACAATGCCCCAATATGGATTAACAAAAGCTGGTTTGATAAAATCGAGATGCTGTTTAGGGAGCTAATATGGAGGGGAGGACAGGCTAGATTGAGATTGCGGATGCTTCAGCTACCGGGAGAGGAAGGAGGATTCGCGGTCCCTTACCCGGAGTGCTATTTTTGGGCGTCCCAATTACAACAGCTAGGGGGGGATCGATGAGAAGAACGGAGGAACCCCAAATGGGAGATTAGTATTAACAGGCTCCCCACATAGTACCCTGATTGAGACCCTGGAAGCGGACTCATTCCAGTGTAGATGCCCTACAGTAAAAATGATGTTAAAGCTATGGGGTACAGTTAAAAAAAAAATGGGATACAGTGAAATAACAAAGTATACGCCTCTATGGAACAATAAGAAGCTACAGGAAATATGGCGGGTTGGAAAAATTGCAGATTGGGAAAAATGTGGCATTGTAAGGCTAAGCCATTTATATGGCGGCAGGGGTATTAAATCCTTCGACCAGCTGCAAAGAGAATTTAAGATATCACAAAATTCATTCTATGCCTATATACAAGTGAGGCATGCTTTAAGGACCCAGTTTGGAAACCTGTTATTAACATGGGAGGAAATGCCCTTGCTATACCCAGTAGCACAAGCAGGACCCACTAAAGGATTAATATCTAAATTCTATGCCCAGCTGGGTGAACAGATTAATAGTGAGAGGAAAGGGAGGGTTGAGAAAGGGAAATGGGAGCAAGACCTAGGTAATATAACACGAGTACAGTGGAAAAATATCCTAGCGGCATGCCCAAAGGTCTCGGTCTCTCCTCCTCAGAGGATTTCCCATTTAATGGTAATTAATAGAGCATACTATACTCCCCAGAAATTATTTAAATTTGGTAAGAGAACAGATGACTTTTGCCCCAGGTGTGGGGGGTCAGGGAATTTAATGCACATGCTTTGGAAATGTCCCAAATTATTTAGATACTGGGAAGGAGTGGTAAAGATAATAAGTAGGGTCTTTGGGACGGTAATAGAGTTAAATCCCATAGTGTGCATTTTAGGTTACAGAGAGGAGGAAGTAGAAAGGAAGGGAACAACAACGGCAATCCTAAGATGTTTATTTCAAGCTAGAAGGATGATAGCTAGGAGATGGCAATCAAAGCTACCCCCTACAGTAGAGGATTGGACAAGGGCGGTAAATGACTATCTATGTAAGGAGAGGGCAGTATATGCAAAACGAAATAACTTAAAGGAGTTTAATAGGAACTGGCGAGAGTGGATAGAAGTGATGCATACCCCAGTTTAAACCATGATAGGAAAGGGAAGAGGGGAGGGGGAGGGGGGATGGGTAATGGGAAGGAGTAGGGTAGGGTACATTAAAGGTTCGGGAATCATTATAACACAATTATGCTATACTGTAGGATAAAAGCACCAATATATATATAAGAGGGGAGGGGAGGGGGGGCGGGGTTGATAGAAAGGATGGGAGGGAGGGGTGGGGTTATAACAATAGGAAAAACGTAGGAATTGCAAAAATAGTGATGGTAGGAGAAGGGGGGATATGGTACTGTTTAGATAATGTGCTTTTTTTTTTTTGCTAATTATATGTGATGTATGGATGTATCTTCATGTCCCCCTTCCCTTCCTAGAACTCTAAAACTCAGATCTCGGAAGGGAAGAAAGAGGTATTTGAACCCTGGTAATGTTATTTTAAAATGTGGTCTGTATAAATGTGAAAATTTAATAAAGATTAATAATTAAAAAAAGAGATATATAGCCAAAATTTTTTGCCATTGTTACAAAACGTGAAAAAAGACCTGGAGAGATGGACACTCAAACATTTCTCCTGGTTTGGTAGGGCAGCGATCGTCAAAATGACAATCCTGCCCAGATTTTTGTATTTTTTCCAGACTTTGCCAATATGGCTACCTGCAAAATTTTTTCAGTCATTGAATGCTATTCTTAGACACTTCTTATGGGCATCTAAAAAGCCACGCATAAGCCTTGCAATACTCACTAGAGATAAAGGCAGTGGGGGAATGGGATTCCCCAATTTCAAAAACTATTATAAGGCCACTCATCTTACCAGAATGATTGACTGGACCTGCCATGCGGATAATAAAGATTGGGTGAAACTTGAAAACGATGTAGGTCCTATTCCAGTGACATATTCCCCTTGGATTCCGTGGGACTTGTGCCCTAAACAGCTTAAGCAACATCCCCTTATAGGGACCACTTTAAGACTATTACAAACAGTGGCTCAAACAACGGGTTTGACTACTTCACCTGGCCCATTAACACCGCTAGTAGATAATCCTGACTTTATACCAGGCATGCATAAACCTATCCGGCACTTTATATGTGGGAATCTGCCCTTATTAGCCACTCATTGTCTTGAGGGTAATAAGATTAAATCAATGTTGGACTTGCAACATACTTTGGGTTTAACCGTTTTGGGGCAATGGACGTATAGACAAATACATGATTATATTTTGAGCCCGCGGAGGATCAAACATTTTATACGACCATTAACGCCATTTGAGGCGGTTTGCCTTCGTGCCAAGGCTTCTACGAAAAATATCTCTCTCACGTATGCGTGGTTACAATCCGCAGCACGTCTGGAACCTAATAAACATAAGCTTTTCTGGGAAGCAGCATTAAATGCATCATTTACAAACGACCAATGGCTACAGGCATGTGTATTTGCTCATAAATGTGCAATTAGCACTAGATTACAGGAAACTTCTTTTAAACTTTTGACGAATTGGTATAACACGCCAGTTAAATTGCATAAGTGGTTCCCCGATGTTCCAGACCTATGTTGGCGTTGTAATCAAGCTAAGGGCACTTTACAACATATATGGTGGGAGTGTGACCTAATCAGACCATTTTGGGGCCAAGTGATTAGTATTATACAACAAATAACTGATACACAGATCCCCCTTGACGCTAAATGTTGTCTACTACATATTACTGACCTTTCTATGAGTAAATATAAAAAATCGCTGATTAGATTTCTTCTAACTGCCGCCAAGACAGTGATACCGAGATATTGGAGGAACACTACGACTCCCTCAATTATGGAATGGCTGGGGGAGATAGGATATTTGCATAAAATGGAAGAAATTAGGGCTATAGCCCATGAAAGCACGGGCAAGTATATAGTTATATGGCGACCTTGGGTAGTGTTTAGCTATTCCTCTGTAAACGCCTTTCTGATACAAACATGAGGTGGAGGGGGCGTTGTGTGTTCGGGCTAGCAATGCCCGCTTGATTATTTAGGGACAATTGTATTATCTTTTTTTTTCTTTTTTTTTTTTTTTTCTTTTTATTTTTATATCTATTAGTCACATTTGGCCTTTGTATGATAGGCAATAGGGTGTATTTAGAGTGGTATAAAGTTATAAGGCAGATACGCCGGGACAGGCTTTTACAACCCATTGATATATATGTTTAGATCCTATTGACGCTTTGGGAATGGTAGGGTACCTATCCTTTTACTAATGGGCCTTTCCATTTTTTTTTTTTTTTTGGAGGGGCTTATTAGTCTAATAGGGATCTTCTGTCAATCTGTTTATATGCAAACAAGAGGACTAAAAGTATGAGTTTGAGTCTGTAACGCTATTGCTACCCTATGGTACACACAGGCAATTGTATTTGCGCTTGTTATGTATTGCTATATTTGTATTGTAACTGGCTAATTCTTTAATAAAATCTAATTGTTAAAAAAAAAAAAAAAAAAAAAAAACATAAGACAATTTCTGAACTAGAACTGTTCAGCAATGAAGAGTGTTAGAAATTCCTGACGCAAAAGTAAAATGACTTTTAGCAACCAGAAAAATGTAATATTATTGTGCCTTAACATTTGCAGAGAAATGCCATATTTAATTGTATTACTTGTAGATTTAATGATGCCAACATTTTGCATAAAAGCATACATGTATGTATGTATGCATGTATATATATATATATATATATATATATATATATAACACACAAACTGATATATGTTGCATATTTATGTACTTAATATACTGTGTATATTTCTTAATGTATTAACTGATGCTCAAAAATATGCTGAGGAGAAAAATAACTAACAGTTTTCACATTCATTGTTCTTACAGATGTGCAGCGGCCCCTTCAAAGACAACTGGCAAGAATCCTTCACCAGAAAATCTGTCCTTACCAACATCAAAAAACACTCCAGATACAGATGACCTTTTCACTGACATTTAGCTAAACCCCTAATCCACTTCTGCTTAAATAAACAGACCTGGAGCAATTATTTTGTGATAAATATATAATGTTTCTACAAATGGACCACTTGTGACATATACAGGCTCCATTTTTGTGATGTTAGAGTGATCTCCAGGATATTTTTGTAGGAACTTTAAATGTTAACATTTTTTTTTTAAACATATGGTTTTATTTCAATATAGAATAAAAATTTGGTAAACATCTAAATGTAAAATATACGTATAAGATTCGTTTTTTTCCCTATTTTTTTTCTCCGTTTCAAAGTAAAAAACATAAAAAAGGTTTAGTTGGTGTTGTGTAAATGGCACTTTTTTGGCTAAAAAATAATGTGAATGTACCACTTCAAATGGTATTTCAATGATCCTGGTCATGGAAACTTTGCAGAATTAAACACTTAAATGTTAACTAATGTGAAGCTCAAATGATGCCAAGGTGAATGCGTTTGCATTCATGACAACATACAGTATATACAACACACTGACTGCTAGTAAGACATTTTCAATGTATTACTCAGGTTTCTACATATTGGACAGGAAGTGAAAGTTATTCTTATCTCTTCTTGCCAAGAACCGTCAGAGAGAAAATGTGATAGTTTATTAGCTTAATAACTTATATGTACAATTCTTTCTTAGAACTATTTGAAAAAGACTCATTGACGGAATCACATACTCTATTAGAAGGTCATCGTGGAAAATTGTGCTTAAAGATAAAATGTTTTTCAGTGTACTTCATTCCCTTAATCTTAGAGCAATGTTTCCCAATGCATAGGACATATTTCAAGGATGATACACACCTTCAGAACTAAATATGTGGATTGTAGGAGAATAGCCTATTTTGTATATCATTACTTTATTGATTATAGCAGTGTCTCTCAACCTTTTTTCACTCAAGGCATCCTTTAAAAATTATGGACACTCTTGAGGCACCCTTTCAAAATTATGGACAGTCTCGAGGCACCCTTTAAAAATTAAGGACAGCCTCGAGGCACCCCATTCTAATGCAGCAACATCCACGTCCAAGTAGGACACCCAACATTAGCGGTGATTCATTTTTCCAAAGCAAACTGGTACTGACTAGTGGAGCGGTGCGCTTGCATGACGTTGCAACAAATCCTTCAAGCAGCATCTTTGGTTCAGGTTGGGAGAACTGTATTTAGCACTTCCCACAAATTGGAATGAATGGGCAGTGCTTTCAAATCGCATTAAAAGCGATTTGAAAGCACTGCAAAACTGTATTTTTTTACCCTTTTTCTTTGATAAAAAGCACCCTGCTAGGGTCCAAAAAACGGTGCTTAAACAGCTCAAAAGCGCAGCCAAAAAGAGGGGTGCTTTAGTGCTAATAGCCAGTGCTTACGTTGTGAAAGCAGCCTTAGTGTTCTTAATTGAGACAAGTACATGCTATAGAGGGATATGCTTTGTTCATATTTCATGTCCGAGGTTTACAATTACTTTGGCTTGTCCTTTTGAAAGTTTATGACGAAAACAAACTCTTCATGGTCTCTCAACATTTGATGTAATGCTCCTATTTCATCCTGTATCTTTCCAATTAATTTTATGACACCTTAATAAAAACAAAATGTCAATCCTTTCACATTTTCCGTTGTTCAAAACCTCTCAGCAGATAAAACATATCTGTTTAAAAAAAATTCTAAGCGTAAAAACAAGTGAAATTGAAACAAGCCCCTTTAATACTCCAAATGTATAAATATTCAAAGCACCAGACTCTTGATGTGGTTTATGGCATGCATAGATTGAAGACTCTGACATATAATGAACAACTCTGTAAGTCATTAACTAGATTGTATTTTAGGTATAAAAGACCATCCTTTGGGTAGATTTAGATGTGTGCCTAAATCTCCCTTGTTTCTGAGGCTAGATCCGGATCACACTTCAGAGGCTACTGACAGGCAGTGAGGATGCGATGCCTCCACACTGTCTGTTTTAACCCCATTTTTGATAATCTCGCCGCAATTGCGTGCATTGCACACAGTTGTGGGGCATTTACGACTCTTCCCCATTATTTTACACGTGTAGCATTCAGTAGGCTTGCCACCCACTGATTGCTACATGACAGATCAACTTAGCCACAGTTGCAAAGCGAAGCATCGCAGCCACAGCATGTAAACATCCCCCTTTGTTGCCTATTGCAGCTTAAGGGGTGGCAGTTGACCCAACCGCAAGTCTAAATGAGGCCTTTAAAATTTATGAGTTTATTCTTATCTTTATTATTTAGGGGTTAGTGTTAAGAAGCAATTAATGAATGTATTCTTTTTCTTTAACACAGTAAAGGACAGAAGGTTATGGCAGCATACACAATGTAGAGGCAGTGTGTTTAAGACATAGAAGGAATGGAATGGAAAGTGCTAGGGGATAGGTGGCTCAGGATTGGATACATATTTTTCTTATTCATTAAGAATGCAGGAAGTTATTCCGTTTATACTGCCATCTATAGAAAGTTAGCCAGTCAGGCATATTACATATTATAGTGCCCTAAGAGAATAGCCATCTTTCCTCTTAGATTAAAAGTTTACCCATTGTTACTAGACATTTTTTTCTTTTGATATCAAAATGTGTTGTTTTTTTATCAGGATCCCATCACTATACTGCTAAGGTTCTTTTTCTATGCAGTTATCTGATCTGATCTGATAATCCCTAGCACCACCATGAAGGCCATACTCCGACCCTGCTGTACTCGACTTAAGATTGTGGGGTCTGCCTTTAATGTGACTCTTGGGCACTGGGATCTGCTTGTGGCACTCCACAGACACGTAGTGGTGTGTTTACTGCAGAGCACTTAACAGATCCAAGGCCGTGGCACAGTCTCTGTTGTGCCCCAAACTCTGAGGACTTTGCCCTATTTATCCTGTTTTTTTTTCACTGTTCAGCATTACCATTGCTTTCTCCGTATTCGATTAACTTTCATGGAAAGGATTAACACATTAGGGAAATGAGTGCTGCTTCACTACCTGCAGTGTTGTATGCACACTCTACACTATCTTTTCCAACATTCAGAATAGAGGTTCAGAAGTAGCTCTTCCCACCATTGCTCCAATTGCAAGGTATACATGGTTATTGCATTGGTTGTCTGTGTGGTCCTCTAAATTGACTACATCACCTCCATCCATTATTTACATGTTGTCAAGTGCCTGGTTATTTAGCCTGACGTGAAGAGGAAGCCCTTTTTTACAGCACCGGCTCAGGAGCCACTTAGAGTGGAACAGTGGCTGCAAGAGCACGGTGAGGTATGAGTGCCTGTAATGAGTCCAGTAGTCTGTGCTGGTAGTAGCCAATGCTTCACTGGGAAGGAGACAAAGACAGCTGACAGCAGACAGATGCAGCAGGCAGTGGGCTGGCTGGTAGCAGACTGGCAGGTGCTCTGATGACTGGCAACAGGCTGCAGTTGCTTGGCAGGCAAGGTACCAGATGAGAGCTTACTGAACGGAAGTTGCTGTAACAGGCTACATGAGAAGGTTGCAGTGTCAGGGAAACCGGGTCTGTGACTGACAATGAGATCAGGAAAAAGGGCAGGCAGAAGAGTGGTCATATCACAGGCCAAGGTCTGCAACAGTGAAGCAGATCAGGCAAAACAGGAGGCAGTAGCAGATTCCAGAGACAAGCCAAGGTCAGGGCAGGTAGCATACAAGTGTGGCCAGAGGAGAGCAAGGTCATTATCAGAGGTTAGGCATAGGAACGGGCAAAGAAGAACACAGAATGATGTAGACCAAACAGCAATGAGCCAGTGCTTCCGCCCTGTTTAAATAGCCCATTTGCTGTCAGTATTGGTGACAGGCGCGCTCATATGGGCACATCTGTGCACAGCTGCCTGGCCAGTTGACGGCCTGTGCACACATAGGCTCCTGGAAACATTGACTGAGCTATGGGCAAGCCTTCCTTGACACATGTCCTGCTCTCAGCAACTGGTCATGAGTAACCACAGTTACCACTTGGTGTGTGTGCATAAGTTGCTTCAGTTGAAACGCAACATGCCAGATCCACAATGCCAAGGTAATGGTCCCTCCATCTCTCAATCCATTAACAGCTTTGAGGTGGCTTGCAGCGCCCCTCCTCAGGGTCCTGACACTAGAAATCTGGATTGTTGTCATGTGGTATGGATTGTCCAGAAAATACAAACATTTGGTTAAATCCCAAACGCTCATAAATCTGCATTAAAAAGTGGAGTATCTGGGTCTCATTCTGGATACAGTTCAGTCCAGAGATTTTCTACCACAAGACACACTGCAGACCCTCTGCTCCAAGATTGCGACTTCACAGCCCAGGAGACATCCAGTTCTCCTCTTTTGCATAAGAGTTCTGATCTTGATGGTAGCCCCATTTTAGTCCAATCTCCCTTATTCTTCTCCAGACCATTCCAACTAAATATTCTGGCTGCATGGGACTCCAGAAGAAGCTAATCTTCTGATCAACCTACTGGATCTCCAAGGGATATGGTTGTCCTTTCAACACTCAATATCTCAAGCCCACTGATCAGGACTCAATTGGTCATGCTACAGCAATGGCATACATTAACTAACAGGGTCAAACCAAAGTCCTGTTGCAGAAAGAGAGACAGAAAAAAAAAATGTGTCTTAGGCAGAACTTCATGTTACAGCTTTGTCCACTGTTCACATTCCAGGCGTGGACAATTGGCAAGCCGACTGTCTTAGCTGGCAACGCCTGGACCCTGAAGAATGGTCTCTTTACCAAACACTACATGGAAGTGTTTCAAGACTTCTGTCATGGGTAGAGGATAACAGATGTGGCTCTTCTGGCCTCCCGATTCAACAAGTTAAGTGTGTTTTTCTCCATATGTAGACTACCTCTGGAGGTAGCAGTGGAAGCTCTGTTTGCTCCATGGGATCAGTACAATCTGATCATTGTCTTAAATTCAATGAAACACCTTCCTCATCTGTTCCTCAGGGCCGTTTAAGACCAGACTTTCTCTCCCAAGGACCAGTTTACCACCCTGCTTCATGATCAATAGCTTTGTGGCAGTGTTAAACTCCAGGTCCTAAGATTTGGGAGACTTTCTGAATTGGTGGTTCTTATGTTCCTAAAAGCTAGGAATTCTATCTCTCATAAGGTATATTAATACACCAGGAGGACATACTTCGCTTGGTACAAGACATGTTCATTCCAGGAAATGCTTCATGGTTAAAACTGTCTTTTGTTCATTCTGTCCTGGATCAGCATTTGGCCTTCAGTTCCAGAAAGGGTCAAATATCAGCCCTTGCTATCTTGTTCCAAAGACTGCTTGAGTCTCATCCTTTGGACAAGAAAGAACAGGGTTTCTCATATACTATATAGTCTTACTTACTCTAAAAAAAACAGCATTTTAAACCCATCGGGGCTACTTCCCTTTCCTCTATTAGGCAAGAGTTTATCTTTCTTGTTGCCATCACCTCAACAAGGCATGTGTCTGAGCTAGCGGCATTGTCTTCCAAAAAACTTTTCTGAACTCACACAAGGAAAACATTGTCGTGAGGCCCAATGCTTCCTTTCTAAGGTAAACTAGAGAATAGTATTTGTGGGAATGAGTTTGTATCAGTTAGTCATAGCGCCATAGAAGTGTCATCCCGATAAATTGATATGAGAAGGGAAAGAATATAGTTCAAAGTCCCAACTATAACCTTTCTCTTCCCATATCCGTTCTTTTTTTTCAATCAGATACTTTTTTATTAATTTTTTTTTTACATTTTGCAACAAAACAAATACATACAAAACATACCTGACCATTTAAAACTACAATTAACACACCAAAAAAAAAAAAAAATCCAAGTAGACTATGCAACTTCCTGATTATACAATCACTGTTACTTGAGATGTTTCAACATAACAATGAGTTAATAATTATACTCTTCATTTATAAAATTGACTGCATTTTAGGTCAAGCCTTTATATTCAGTTTAATAATTACATCTATCCCTCTCCTAACTTTCAATAAACTCATCGGTAGGCTTAGCATATTAACACGAATAGATTGGAATCTAACCATCAAGACCACATTTTCTGGAATTTTTGGGGACATTTTCTACCACCCTGTGTACTAGCGTTAATTGTTGTCTGTAGAGAGGAATATATATCACTAATAAGAAACTCTGATTAGACACTGCTAAAGTTAAACTTGTAGAAAGATTATATTTTAATGAAAAAGTCAGTGCCTGACTCTGCAGAGCATGCCACACCTGCAAGTACTGAAAAAAATGTTTGTTAAATAGATGCTATTTCTCTGCCAGTTTATTAAATGGTTGTAGAGCCTCTTTATCAAAAAGCTGATGAAGGACAATACCAGCCCTTTTCCATGAGTCAAAGTTTTTAAGTTTCGCTACTGCTGGTAGTCGTGGATTATTCCATATGGGCATAAATTGAGTATATTCCTCATGAGAAGTTGTTGGACTGTAGTCCAAACATTATGAATGAAATAAAATGTAGGAAAGCAATGTTTACTATAAAAATAATGAGCTACTATTAACTGCAGCGGAGGCTCCACTGGAAGTTCAGAAAATATAATTTGTTATTAAGGGTCCTCAAAGTCTACAACATTCCAACCATGTAAATGTTGAAGTAGTGATGCCAAGTAGTACAGCTATTTGAGACACGGGGCTTGGCATTTTATCCACCAGAGAGTCTATGGGTAAAAGAACCGCCTTGTCCCAATTTATTGTAAACCCCGAAAAGGAAACATATGTAGTAATTAGGGACATCCCTGCTACTAGGAAGTGTATCTAGTGTACTAGGAGGTATCTCCCAGAAATAAAATATAAGGCGATCTTATCCTCTCTTAAAAATCTGCAGAACCCGATAATATTTGGCGACTGATGAATAGCAGCCGCCACAGGTTCAAGAGCCAGATCAAAAAGGAGAGGTGATAATGGACATCCCTGTCTTGTTCCTCATAATGAGAAGGGGGCTGATATATGTCCAATCACCTGAACCCATGCCACCTGTGAAGCATAAAGAAGCTGTACCCAGCATATAAACTGGGGTTGAAATCTAAATTTCTGTAAACAGTGCCATGAAAAATTCCACTCTATGCTTTTGAAAGCTTTTGCCACATCAAGCGACAATATAGCTGTTACCTAAATGATCGATGGAACCTCCAGATTGAAAAATAAACATCTAATATTTGTTGCAGTAGATCTGTCTGGAATAAAACCAAACTGATCTAAATAAACAATCTTAGAAATTACATTCGCCAGTCTAGTGGCTAACACTTTTGCCAATAGCTTTACATCTGATGTAAGTAATGATATTGGGCGATATGATTCTAGATTGTTAGGGGTCTTGCCAGGTTTTAATAGGACTATAATAATTGTCTCATTAAATACCTCTAATAGTTCAGGCAATAAATTGGCTCCATACTTTTTGTAAACCTCCCCTAGTAGCCCATCATCACCTGGGGCTTTATTGTTAGGTACGCTGGCAGCAGCGGCCCAAAGTTCCTCTAGAGTCAGAGGTTTATCCAAAGCCTCCCTATCAGCTGCTGACAGTTCTAGTAATATAATGGAGTCAAGAAAAGATTGCAGTTCAGCCTCTTCATAAGACACTTTGCTGCTATATAAATCTTTAAAGAAATCACAAAACACAGATGAAATCTCCAAAGTAGTACCTGCCATTTTAATTGAAGATTCTTGCAATTCCACTACAAGGGCCAAGAGTTTTTGGGCTTTTACGATTGTAGCTAAGAGGTGACCCGTGTTTTCCTCCTCCTCAAAATAAGATTGCTGAAGGAAAGCTTTTTTTGCGAGAAATTTCTGCATAAGACTGTTGATTTCGTATCCACTTCTGCTGAGTTTCTACAGTTGGATTCGCTATATATTGGGGTTCGGCCTGCTGGACAGCTTTGGTTACAGAGTATTCCCAACCCCTAGATTTATTTTTAATCTTTGCAATTTGAGATATAAATATGCCTCTTCTATAGGCTTTTAGAGAGTCACAATAAATCTGCAAAGATACAGAGCACTTATTACAGACACTATAAGCAGATACGTTGAGCAAATTATCTTCCGTTGAAGGAAAAAGATCTAGCCAATAAGAATTTAATTTCCATAAAGTGCAAGTCTGGACAGAATGCATGGTTAACTTGAGAACTAATGGAGAGTGATCAGATAGCCTTCTAGATGCATAAGTCACTTCAGTTATCACTGGTAGCATTGTCGATGTGGCTAATGCCAAATTTATTCTGGATAGAGTCCTGTGGGTACTGGAGAAACAAGAAAAAGCTTTATCACAAGGATGTAACATTCTCCAGACATCCAACAGGCCAATCTCCCTTACAAGACCAGCAAATGAATTACATGTAGAACTCACCTGTTTCATAGCTGTACCATATTTATCTAAGGAGGGATCAAGGTAGTTATTAAAGTCTCCTACCAACAACCAAGGGACATCAGATTTATCAGAAGTGAAATGCAGGAAATCTTTAAATACCTCTGGTGAATATGGGGGAGATATATATAAGTTAGCTAGCAAATATGGTTTTCTATATATTGTACAGTATAGAAAAATATAACGGCCTCTGTTGTCTATTCTTTCTAAGACAGATTCTGCTTTTCACCTTAACTGGGACATTTTGCTTCCATCCCTCTGTCCAGCCCCAATACATCCAAATGAGATTTCCCTTCACTGACTGAATATGTTTGTTGTGTTTGGTTATCTTGCAGCCTCTACTTCCTTTAGCAAGACTGACTCTCTTTTTGTCATTCTTGATGGTCTCTAAAAAGGGTACCAGCTTCTCAACCATCTCTTGGTGCCTCATAGATCATCATTGAAGCCTACTGGTACCACCTTTCCTTTCACTCTGCTATGTCTGTAAGTGCTTTTTGGACTTTTCAGCAGCGGGCTTCTGTTCCCCAGATATGCAAGGCAGACACCTGGTATTCTGTTTATACATTTTTACCAGGTGGATGTTCAGGCCTCAGATGATACAAGCTTTGGGTGTAAGGTCCTCCAAGCAGTTATTTGAGCTTTCAGGCTTCCAGTTTTTACCGTTGCTATGTTGGATTTGAATGGTTTGTATTGGTTTCCACACCTGTCAGTCACTGAGCTCACATCCTGTTAGCTTTGCAATCACCAATGATGTAGATAACTACTAGTATTATTATTACAAATTTTTAAAAATACAAAATAAACTTTAACATCTCTAAGCTTGTTTAAAATAGAACTCCTAGAATAGAAATCATGATCTATAAACGATCTGACTCTAAATGTTAACACTAACGTTGTTAATGTTAGAAGCATCTTCCACAGTTTAACACCCTTTCCACTTCAAATAATGGTATTGAACTATACGAAAGAATGCCTACTGAAGTTCTTCTTACATAGTCAATCCTCCTTCCATAGCATAGAGACTAGACAGCAAAATAGCAGAAGCATATTGAGGTCATCCCTGTGCATTTTCCTCATGTTGCACTGCTAGCATTGTGCAAAGCTATAGAACCCAGACACTGCCAGCCCCTCTTGTACCATACAAATACAAACAGGAAAAAGATGCAGGTAGCTGCATTAGTTTTTTTTTTTTAAATACACACGACTTACATGATTTGTAAATTAATACATTAACTATATAGGAACTCCTACCAGAGTATTAGCTTTGAGAACCTCAGCTCTGCCCTTCCTCTTTTTATACTGTCTTTTATGACCGAATTAAGGTTAAACATGGTAATATTTGGAAGAGACAGTTTGCCCACTCTAGGTCAGAAATCCTAGTGATGGCTACATAGAGGACCCAGCCTGATGGCACTGGCAGGCAGAGCAGAAGTCTGGAACCATGTAATATACATGGCAGAATGTTGATAAATGTCAGCAAAATGATGTGGCAGTATGTCCTGCTCCTGATCAACCTTGGTCAGGAGTCCCAAACCCCTGGGCCACAGATCAGTGCCAGTTCATGGCCTGTTGATGACTGGGAAGTGCTGCAGATCAAAATGGAGAACCACACTGGTAACCACACGCTTATTAACATCAAAGGTTGGGAAGCTCCTGCCCTCTTTCCAGATTTGCAGCTCCTCCCACCCCCTGCCCTGATGATAGGATGATATCATTGGTCCGATGGGCAGTGCAATTGGGAGAGGACACATGGACTGATAACAGCCTTTGCCCTGCCAAAGGTGTGAGAGTCCTTTGTACAGGAGTCAGAGATTGGAATGGGCAGTGATGTTAGAGAGAAAAGGAGGGGGCAGAATATAGGGGTGCTGTGATTACTAGGGGCATTGTAATATAAATGGGAACTGCACTGTAAACGGGCACTGTAATTATTACAGTGCAGTCCCGTTTACATCACAGTTACCCCTTACAGTGCATTCACTTTTATATCACAGTGCCCCCTTTACAGTGCAGTCTCCTTTACATCTCAGTCCTACTTTACATTACAGTGCCCCCTTTACAGAGCAGTCCCCATTACATTAATGTAACATGAACTGTACTGTAAAGGGGACTGCACTGTAATTTAAAGGGGTGCTGGGATTTGAAGGGGAACTGAGGGCACTGTGGGACTACTTTAAAGGAGGAACTGTGATGTAAAGGGGGGGTGTGGCCACTCAGATAAAGGGGGCATTATGCTGTAAAGGGGGTTGTGGGGTGAAGGGAGCTGAGGACAGACTTCATGAATATCCAATCCCCCGACCTAACCAAACCACCCCCCCCCCCCCAGTCCCTGGTAAAATTGGCTGCCCTGAAACCGGACCCCACTGCAAAAAAGGTTAGGGACTGCTGCCTTAGTGCATGGCCCATGTTGGTTATGCATAAACCTGGCAGTTGGGAGTCTGCTGCTGAATTCTGCATTAACTGCATTTTAAAATGTGGCACACATTTATATAGTCACTTAGGAACAACATCTGACTATTGTGACAGGCAGATAAATGGACGTCAAGAAAGAAATTTCCCAAAGAGGTAACTATCTACTTAATATGAAAGGTTATGACTTCCTGGAGCATTCTCCAAACAACACCATTCATTAAACAGATTCTATGAGGTTGCTATCTCCAGTAGATTTCTTTTTCGCATATGACACTTATGCATAGCATGCACTTTGGCATTATACATAGTGAACTAAAATTAATAAAGGAACACAAAGGGGGTTATTTACGAAAGGCAAATCCACTTTGCACTGCAAGTGCACTTGGAAGTGCAGTCACTGTAAATCCGAGGGGGGCATGCAAGAAAAATAAAAAATAAAACAGCATTTTAGCTTGCACATGATTGGATGATAAAATCAGCAAAGCTTCCCCTCATTTCAGATAATACCCCTCAGATTTACAGCGACTGCACTTCCAAGTACACTCGCAGTGCACTTGTAGTGCAAAGTGGATTTGCCTTTCCTAAATAACCCCCAAAGTGTAAAACTGATCAAACCCTCAAATGGTAATAAGACCATTTTGTTACCATTAGTAAACCGATAGTAACTGAGCATAGAACTAAGTGTTCCAAGAGGTTTGTAACTGATTTAATCGTATACAGCCCTCTGTGTGATGCCAGCTTGGGGGTGGAAAACTTTACAAGGCATCCTCCTGGAAGTCTAGTTCTTCCTTAGGGTCAGATAAGAGTTTAGTGAGTCCAGATTCCAAGTCACGGATCTGTAAATTGTTGTACAGCAATTCAGCCATATCTGCCATCTGCAGGAAAAGTTGAAAAGTCAAATCAGATGTGCTTTTTACTAGATATTTTAACTTTACTGAATGGTAAAGCCATATATCATTCTTCAAAGGCTGCCAGGCAACCACTAGCTGTTAGGAAGCTAGTTCCTATGATCATTTTACTGACAAGGAAATATTTTTCTTAGACTGTTGAATTTAAATAAAAAGACCAACACAAATTAATAATGTATCAAACAGACTTTTATAAAGTAAAAATATTTACTTTTAAAGCTAATAGGCAAGGAATAAATATAAAACATTTTAAGAAAATGAACAAATAAAAGTGAAAAACAAAAAGGTCTAAATATAATTTAAAGTGGACTGTAAAATGGGGGAAGCCTGAGATCACCATCCAATCCGACTTGTTAAAAGCAAACAGTTGTCACGTTTACCCCAAAGGCAGGTGGCCAGACACTATAGTTAACTTCTGCTTTCTTTGCCTATAGCAGCCCCCTTTCCCATAAGGCAAGCAAGCCTACCGATACTCAGTTGCCCCCAGGACTTATACACAATGCTACAGTGCCGGGCCACAACGCTGGTGCAGCCGCAAAACTGAGAAAAGCAAACATGTACTTGCGGTTGGCAGACAGGCAGAGTGGTTCTATAGCAGTCCAGGTAAAAGGCGTGCTGAGTTCAGGGAATAGTTCAATATCCTGTCCAAGGTCATACACAGGGAAATCCAAACTAGCAGGGCAGGGCAGATAGACAGAGAGGCTTGATCAGGACTTACATCCGTATCTCTCTCTATCACAAGCACAGGACTAAAGGCTTGGTTCGCTTATAACAGGTTTGGTTTCCACCCAGAGACTGACTAGATGCTCCTGACAATAGTAATTTCATTTTGAAAACAGGCAAGGAAAAACAGGAAAAAAACAAAATAGTGCTCCCACTTCTGGTACGCCAAAAGTAAATTACAGCTCACCTTCAGTAACATTTGTGCTTTAACAGCGTTTTTTTTTGTAAAGTCCATGCCCGAAAAGTTAGCAAGAGCCTAGCAGATTCTCAGCCGATCATCAACTTACAGTTCTTTCACAGCTGTTGCTGTCCCGTACTCCACCTCACAGACACCTGCTGGCTGGTTCCCTTTCCTTTTATGGACTGAAGAAAGGTTAACGCTTCCAGGACAAAAGTCCCTGTAGTCAGAGTTGGAGGCTCTTTCCCACGCAAAGTGTCTCCAAACCACTGAATTCTGGGTCCCCAATGAGGACTTACCAATCCTGAGAGGACTGTAAATGAGTTTTCCCCCCTTAAAGGGACCACAAGCCAAATTGCAGGGAAACATATCTGCCTTCCAGGACCCAACCTTGGTGTCCTGTCCGGGATGATTATTAAAATTTTAATTATTAGGGAATGTCAGCATGTACAAATTACATTTTATTTTATTTTTTTGGAAGTAAAACACTTTCTTTCTTCTGACACAGATACACATCACAGGGTTTCTATCTGCCACATTTTTTTGTGTTTCATGCCATTTGTGACTACCAAGAGTATATTGCTTTCAATGAAAAGATCCTGTCTGAATGACTTGTGATGCGGTTAGAGAATCAGTAGTGTAAGCAGGAGTCATAGCCTGCAAATGTAATGTACAAATATGGCTACCATATAAACAGGCTAATTGTAAATCCAGGTACCAAGTTGCATATTTATAAAGCAGTGAGTAATGATTTTCCAGTTATTTTTTTTTTTCAGTCCCTCGGACTTGTTCAACCTTTCAGGCACATTTTCTACTTAAATTTGTCATATGTTAGTCCAAGAGACTTTCCCCAACGTTATCTAACATTTTCTTTATCCATTCAAGCATTTGTTTGGTGTTTGAAAGATTTAATTTACTTTTAACATTTGATTTTGGAATGAATCGGCTTTACTGAGCGAAAACCCAATACACTGTTAGAATATTAAGATACATTTTCCATCTTGCTCCTTAGAATTTTCTCATCATTGCAGTTGAAAATTAATGTCCATTTGACCAACTAATGATTAGAAAAGTGAACTAAAATTCTTTGAACCATCTTTTCCCAAGAATTTACATTTGAAATTCTACACGTATATGTCCAGGTTTACTGACAACTATGAAGTACAAGGGACTACTTGTTTGGGTTAATTTGAATTTCCTGCTCACACCTGCCCCTCCATTCACATCCACTCGCCGCGGCAGGCCCTGCAACCCACACCGACCTGACCCCTCCCCATCCGCAAAGACCCCTCATCAAGACCGGGAGGACGAGTCTGGGACAGCCCGGGGCTTCAGCCTAGCCTGGAGCCCATATTAGTCCACCCAGCTACTGCAGTCCGAGCCAGAGTCTAGGCTCCGGCCTAGCCCGTCAGCCATCTTGGTACACCCAGCACCTCCAGTCACTGCCTCAGCTCCACCAGGACCTGGAGGCAGCCCCCAGACCCCCTCTCAGCAGGCTCCATTGGTGACCTGGTCCCCTTCCTACCAGCCATCAGGGGGAGCATCAACCACAGCCACCATTGGTCGTCTCCAATGCTCTAGCTTGCTAGACAAGGAAGACCGTGGCTGTGGCTGAACCCCAGCACACTTGAGCGCCCTGCCCAGCTCACCACGTGAGCCCACCTCCCAGTTTACCCTACCTCTCTCCTCTCCGTAGGCTTGCGGGCTTTTCCCGAATCAGTACACCGCTGCTTGTCACTACCGGACCGCTCCGAAGAGACACCAGGAGACAGCAAGACAGGACCACCACAACAGGACCGTCGCACAGCAAGCCAGAACCATCACCTTCAGGTAAGCTCGTGTGATCCCCCTCCCCCAGCGGTTGATCCAGGGTCTCACGGTCCGACTGCCTCCGGGGTTCAGGAAGGAATTTTTTCCCCCTATTGGTGCAATTGGCTGGCACAGCTAAGGGTTTTTTCAAATACTCAGCAGAAGTTTTCCACAGACTAAGGAATACCACCTCAACATTGCCACCCTCTTTACAAATAAATCCTACGAAAAGAACGACTACTAAATACCAGCCTACAATCACCCGTCAAACACAGTAAGACAGCTACTCATCCACAACAATTAGTATGCGCCTTGATCAACACTAGGGATGAGCTTCAAGTTTAAGTCAAACTCATGTTCGACTCGAATAATTACCTGTTCGCCTGTTCAGCGAACAGTGAACAATTTGGGCTGTTCGCGGCAAATTCGAAAAGCCAGAACACCCTGTAGAAGTCTGTGGGAGATTGGCCATCGCTGGACCCTGGAGAGATGATCATCCATCGCTGGATAGCAAGAATGGATTAGCACTGCTGGAATCTTTTTTTTATTTTTAATAAAGGACTTTTTCAAAAGTGTGTTTGTCTTATTTAACCATTTTTTACACTTTCTTTGTGAAATGGTAGGGGTACTTTTGTACCCCCTTACCATTTCAAACGGGGGGCCGGGATCTGGGGTCCCCTTGTTAAAGGGGGCTTCCAGATTCTGATAGGCCCCCCGCCTGCAGACCCCCACAACCACCGTCCAGGGTTGTGGGGATGAGGCCCTTGTCCCCATCAACATGGGGACATGGTGCTTTGAGTTGTCACAGACCCCCAAAGCATCCTCCCAATGTTGAGGGCATGTGGCCTGGTACGGTTCAGCAGGTGGGGTGCTCTCTCGCCCCCCCTTTTTTCCTGCGGCCTGCCAGGTTGTGTGCTCGGATAAAGGGTCTGGT
Source organism: Lithobates pipiens (assembly GCF_037356315.1). Classification (NCBI taxonomy): domain Eukaryota; kingdom Metazoa; phylum Chordata; class Amphibia; order Anura; family Ranidae; genus Lithobates; species Lithobates pipiens. Next base: position 164,168,271 of record NW_027507790.1, on the reverse strand, counting down.
ATGGATTTTTAGGGGGACCCCCACGTTCCCCTTAATATCCATACCAGACCCGAAGGGCCTGGTAATTGAATTTAGGGGAACCCTACGCTTTTTTTTATCAATGAATGAATTGTCCGCTCTGTAATACAGAGAACACTCATTGAGTGTTCTCTGTATTACGGGAGCCGATAATTGAAAGTGATTTTAAAAGACTTTTTTTCCTTGCGAAATGACACTTTGTGCAGGGACAGTTCTAAGCACGGGAAACATGTGCCCCTTCACAGGCATACTATAGACACCCCCCAGGTACGAAATTTAAAGGAATATTACACTTTTATTGTTTCACTTTAATCATTATTAAAATCACTGCTCCTGAAAAAACCCAGGTCCCCAAACACTTTTTAGGACAGTAACTTGCATATTAGCCTTTAAAATTAGCACTTTAGATTGTGAATGTTCGAGTCCCATAGACTTTAATAGGGTTCTAAAGTTCACACGAAGTTTGGGTCTGTTCGCAGGTTCTGGTGCGAACCGAACAGGGGGGTGTTCGGCTCATCCTTAATCAACACCAGGTTGGCAGTCAAACACAGACTGGAAGTACACAACTTCATCATTGATAACAACATAGATTGTCTCTTCATAACTGAAAGCTGGCTTACTCCCGACTGCAACACCATCCTCACCGAATTGGTGCCAAAGAACTATAGGATCCTAATGGAGCATCGGAAAGGGAAAAAAGAAGGAGGCCTAGCAGTAATCTTTAAATCGCACCTGGCGCTCACCAAACTAATGGCACAGAACCCAGTGGCTTTTATGGAAACACTGACGCTACATCTTCAATCAACACCCCATGACACCACTCACATTCTTCTATGCTACAGACCGCCTGGGCCACAGACTAATCTTCTTACACCCCTCACAGAATTCATGGCAATACACACCCTGAAATCCAAAAACTTCATGGCACTCTGGGATTTTAACCTTTGGGAAAATGACTCAAAAGATCACATTGCGACCACCTGCATGAACCAACTAGAAGAACTGGGTCTCCAGCAACTGATAAAGACTTCCACACACGGGTCAGGACACACCCTGAACCTCATCTTCAAACAAAATATGGACATTGACCTACTCGACAACATAACACTACCATGGACGGACCACCATGCCATCAAATTCCAAATCTCCTCCAATACCGTACACCAGAAACGGAAACCTGCAACAACAACGCATTGGACCAGATCGCAGAAGAAACGACAGTCCGAAACATTCAAAACCATTTTATCCAACAAAATAGCAACGCTGGGTTTAAGTCACTCATCTGAGCAAATACTCAGCTCCCTTAGCAAGGTATTACTACAATCAGCAGATGCAGTAGCTCCAAAACGCAGGACACGCTTCAGGAGGAAAAACTTGGGATGGTTTAATGACCACCTCTCTCTACTAAAGCAAGAACGTAGAAGAGCTGAAAGAACATGGAGAAGAAATCCCACCGAGGAAAACCACTCAAACTACAAAGGACTCATGGTGAATTATCGCAAAGCAATCTTCAAAGCTAAAAAGGATAATTTCTCAAAAGCAATCTCAACGGCCTTAAAACGCCCTCGGGAACTTTTTAAAATAGTCGTTCAATCGATGAACCCGGTATGCTTAGAGCCCCCAGCAAACGAAACCCAAGATTTCTGCAATGAATTATCAGATTTTTTCATAAACAAAATCGAAACCATCAGGAAAACGATTCATCAGAAAAAAACAGCCAACCACAGTCAACAAAAGCAAAAAGAAGATCTCTACACCAACATCCCACAACCGCCAAAGTTTTAGCTGACCCCAATTACCACTGACCTCACTAAAAACATTGTCAAAAACCTTCAAGACAGTACATCACCAATTTACATCATCCCCACAAAACTCCTGAAAGAATGCTCCGACATCGTGGCTCCCACCATAACCCACCTCATAAATCAGTAGTTTAAAGAAGGGATTGTTCAGGGCGCCCTCAAACAAGGGATCATCAAACCCCTGCTAAAGAAACCTAACCTCGACCCTCAGGACCCAAACAATTGCAGGCCGATTACAAACCTCAACACCATCTCCAAGATCATGGAGAAAGCGGTAGTTCAACAGATACAACACCACCTGGATACACACAAGCTCCTAGATCTGCTGCAATCAGACTTCCGTCCGGGCCATGGAACAGAAACAGCACTCCTTAAGATATGGGATGACGCCATTGAAGCAGCGGATGACAGAGAATCATGTCTCCTGGTACTGTTGGACCTCAGTGCAGCATTTGATACAGTGGACCACAATACTCTACTCATCCGCCTCACAGAAGTAGCAGGAGTCGCAGGCTCAGATCTTCAATGGTTCGTATCCTTCCTAGGAAATCGGTCACAGACAGTGAAACTAGGAGAATTCACCTCTGAAACTTCGGCAGTCTCCTGTGGAGTCCCCCAAGGATCGCCCTTGTCACCAGTGCTCTTCAACATATACATCCGCCCACTCCTCAATATCATCAGATCATCAGACCTCTGCTTCCACTCATACGCTGACACCACACAACTTTACTTTTGTATCACTGAACAAAAAGACCATCATCAGCAATTAGAAAATTGCCTCGCTTTGATAGAAGACTGGATGACCACTAACTCCCTCAAACTCAACGAATCAAAAACAGAGCTTCTCATCCTACACGCAAACCATAAGTCCCGAAGCAAGATCCCGTGGACACCACCCACCATTTTTGGGCAGACCATCATCCCAAAGATCAAGGCAAAGAGTCTTGGGGTCACCTTTGACTCGCAAATGTCAATGGCTGCCCAAATAGGAGCAGTAGTCAATGGCTCTCACCATCTGCTCCGCCTGCTACGTAGACTAATCCCGTTCATCCCACAGAAGGACAAAGCAGTGGTAGTTGGAACAGTCATTAATTCGCGACTTGATTACGCAAACTACCTTTACTTAGTATTACCCCAATATCAACTTGCGCGCTTACAACTTAGCCAAAACACGGCAGCAAGGCTGATAACGGAAAAAACCCTGGGAATCAATCTCCCCTACCCTGAGGAGCCTACACTGGCTAACTGTAAAGAATCAAATCACATTCAAGACCCTCTGCCTCACCCACAAATGCATGCATGGAGACGTTCCTCAATACCTATTCAAGAAAATAAAACACTATACGCCCAACCACAGTCTTCGATCCTCTAACCAAAACCTCCTCCTTGTTCCCAAATCTCGGTACAAATCAAAGGGGGTATGGAGATTCGCTGTCCAAGGACCACGGCTATGGAAAACTCTACCAACCAACATCCGCTTGGAAGAAAACCTCCAGGTCTTCAGGAAAAAACTCAAGACCTTCCTCTTCTAGAAGCTGGACAACAAAGCTCCGCACAGCGCCTTGATGTGATTCAGTTCGCTTTGTAAGCTATACAAATTATTCATTCATTCATTAAATGTATGTTGATATGCTGTTTGCCTATGCTTGTTCTGTAAAGGTATGATAACTAGACATGCGTACATTCTTACTGATGGGATATAACTTTATCCACAAGTTTTACACCCTACTATGATAGCTTCCACACACTATTCTTACTTTATAGCAGATATACAGTATGTAATTCCTCATTGCTAAACTGTAATATGAAAATATCTATATCACAGTGATCAAGTTCTCATCCTATCTTATGCAGACACACATGCAAAATGCTAGTAATAAAAAAGGCTCTATTGGACTAGTACAAAAATTAATCATCCAGCAACTTTGCCCAGCTTTGGAATTGAAATTTCCAGGATCTTTTGAACTTTAAAATACTGATAAAGTGTTTTGATTTGGAAAACAATATTTCAGATCTCGGAAAAGAAAACAATATTTCAGAGATTGGCTGATTACTATGGAATGATTATAGAAGAACGATTAGCCTGACAAGAAGGTGTACTCACAAAATATGTATTTACCATCAAATCGTTATTTTTGGGTAGAATACAAGGTGGTATCAAAAAGTTTTGAGACTAGCTTTGCAACACAACAACAGATGTCAGCACAATGCTGCACGCACAGTCACAGGGAGGACCGACCTTCATAAGTCAGTGTGCCCAAAGACATCGTCCTGTGTACAACTGTGCAACTGGTGCTATTCTGACCATGTGCAATGCATCGCCTGCTATTTCATCATAGACAGCAGGTTAGAACAAAGAGTAAGCTTGAAATTATGCATGAAACTGGGCAAATCTGCCACAGAGATAGTTGACATGATTCGGCAAGTTTACAGAGATGCTGCAATGAGTCATTCGAGGTGTTTTGAGTGGCATGCACACTTCAAGATCGGATAAACATCACTGAAAGACAACGAGGGATCAGGAAGACCTTCAACTAGCTCAACCCCCGAAAATGTGTAAACCGTTCGATAACTTGTGCTTGATGATCGTTGGAGAACAATCCACAACACCATTGTTGGTGTGTCATGCGGAACAGTCCAGGCAATCCTGAACATGCGCCATGCTGCTGCCAAGTTCGTCCCCATGATGCGCTGATGGAGTACTTGTCAGGCTTCATTGCTGTGTTCCGTCTGCTCCTGGGTTAGCAGCCTGGGGACACCTTGAACTCAAAACACCTTGAATGACTCATTGCAGCATTGCCGTAAACTTGCCCAATCATGTCAAACATCTCTGTGACAGATTTGCCAAGTTCCACGCAGAATTTCATGTTTGCTCTTTGTTATAGCTTACTATTTGTTATAGCTTGCTGTCCATGATGAAAGAAGACATGGTAACAGAATAGCACCAGTTGCATGGCTCCCTATGTACACAGGACAATGTCTTTTGGCACACTAAATTATGAAGGTCGGTACTCTCTGGGACTGTGTGCAGCCTTGTACTGCCATCTGTTTGCGTACTACAAAACTAGTTTTGAAACATTTTGATACCACCTCATATGAATAGTCTAACAAATCCATAAACAGTACTAACCAATCTCCTGCTGTAATGGCCCTAAGATATAGCCTATAGCCACAAAGTTGACTACAAAAGCTTCAGAAACATCCTCAAGCTAGTGAAGACTGATGGCTTGGCCTGTTCTGCTTGTTTTTGGCACTGGCTGAGGACCCTTGTGTGCAGTTAAAGGAGCAGTACATATGCACTGTGAGGGCAGATCCTTACACAATGCAGTGAATATAGAGTTAACAAAAGCTCCAACATCAATTATAAATAACCAATATTTTTGCCCATGACAGTGTCTCTACTCCTATGCCTATATCAGTAACATGTACCTGCAATGTTTGCAAATGCCCTGCCCGATTTGTGAATAAATGTTGGCATTTGCAGTCAGTGCTACAGGTAAGATGGAATGTCCTGAAAAACGTAATCTTAAAACTCTTCTTGCTTTAGCCAAATCCAAGACTGTTATGTGATGCAAGTGTTGGGCTGCTCACATGCGCAACATGTCAAGGCACAAAGGAGTAATGGAAAGCAAACAAAGACAGCAAATAGTGTACCCTCTACTCCAATCCAGATGGGTAAAGCCTTGTTTCATCATGGTTTGCATTTGTCTAGTAGTGCCATGAAGTCCTTTCACCAACTTAATTTTTCAAGGCATCCATACTGCATGAACATCCTTAAAGTGTTGTACACACAAGTACAGTTTACAGGCTCTACAGAAAAGCCTTTATGTTCTGATTCTGACATAACATGGGCTAGCACAAAGGAGTTATTAAAACAATAAGACACCAGCAACAATTCTTTCTTTCAACAATTTATTGATTTTGGTAATTCAATTTTTTTGGGCCCTGGTGTTGTTCAAGTGGTAACCTGCTAATGTATTATGAAAATTCAACTAAATATGTAGCCATCTTGGCTAGAATACAACAACCCAAAATTGTATACGTTGTCCATCCAGACAATTCTGGATGACTATTCCCCCACTAAACAACACCAGGACTATTACATGAAATAGGGAGGGCTGGTCCTGTGCCACACGGTCTGAAGGTAATGGCCGGACTGACCCTTTTATCTCCTCTCGATTCACGGGCTTTTCCACCCGCCAAATTCTTCCAATCCGTTGCTGTTGCTACCTTGGGGAGCTGCTGCTGTAACCAATAGCAATCCTGTAAAACATATAAGGAACATGAGCATTCACCTTTGGGCTCTCCCATGTGGGTCCTGCATATTGCATGGACCTGTCATGGGCTAGCACACAGGAGTCATTAAAACAATAAGAGACCAACAACAATCCTTTCTTTCAACCATTTATTGATTTTGGCAATTACATTTTTTTGGGCCCTGGTGTTGTTCAAGGGGTAACCTGCTAATGTATTATGAAAATTCAACTAAATATTAAGCTATAATCTTGGTTATAATACAAAAATCCAAAATTTTATACGTTGTCCATCCAGACAATGCTGGGTGACTATTCCCTACCAACCGAGTCCAGGAAGGAAGCTGCTGGCTGAGGTCCCCCCCCCAACACCATGGCACTCTCAACTAAGCTTTGAAGACCCATACTAAATATATCTGTGGCAATGTCTGACAGGTGAACTAAATCTTCCCTAAATAAACCAGGTATAAAACCCTCCAGCTCTAAGTGGCGAAATGACAAACCACCCAAGGATACTAGAAAATTATGTATGGTCCTATTTAGACGTCTCCTAATTCTATCCACATAGAACAAGTTCCCCCAAGGAAACCAAAGGAATCGAGGGACCATTTCAGAAAAGGCCAAAGTAGTACCTGGAAACAAAAGCTTGATGGCATAAATATCCTTCTTCATTTTGCAAAGCAGTTCCCAAGTTCTAACTTTACCAAATTTTATTTGCTCCGAAGTGAATAACTAGAACCTTAGGTGAGGGCCAAATGGAAGATAAATGAATCAAGTGGCCTCTAAGATTACGCCATCTTAGGCCCCGAAAAACAGACCATAAAACTTTAAAGTCATTAAGATCCAGATCTAAATTGCTTGAATAAATCCCGGATGCAGCCTGCTTACCAGCCCAGAAAACTGATTGTCTGTATACTATGTGCAGTCTCTGATCATCTACCTACTATCCAGATTGTACATTTAGATGGATCTGAAATTAGAAAATCATACAATAAATCATAAATCTTGTATCTACTACTAGCCCACCTACCAACCCTGTTTTGACCTTCCCAAGGGAATCCCAACAGATTGGCAGTTGTGGCAGTCCCAATCCTAAAGGAATGAGATGAGAATTTAAGACCAGAGAGTTTAAGACAGGAAGCTAGCACAGCGGAAAACTGATATTTAGGTCATTATCAAAACCAGATATGTGATGTGCTTTCAACCAAATATTGAAATGCATGCAGTGCAATACTAAGAAACATAAAAGCTTACTGACTGGCTCCGATCTGGATGATAGCATATTGATAACAAAGAGTACACCTTTGTTATCAGTCATGGTTTCTGTGGTAGCATGAGGTTCACCCATAAACCCACATCCTTGCATCCCCATTGTAAGGCTGGATGAACCGCTAATTTTTGTCTAAAATTTTCATCATAGGGGAACCATGCTGTACCACCAAAATTACGAAACTCTTCAGCAATCATATCCACATGCTGAAATAAACCTGAGCATTTTTCAGGAAATCATTCTCCCAGCACAGCTGCATAAATGCAGAAAGCTTGCAGCCAATTCTGAAAAGTTCTGGGGACGGCCCTCCGCATATTCTCCCCAGAGTGGTCCTCTGCCTTCTTATCAGATTTAGCTAGGAAATCTTTGGAAGCAGCCAATAATGACTGTAACTCAATAAATTCACCCCTCCAAATTTTTTTCTTTAACAGAGTTGGCTAAGTGGAAGCCCAAAGGTGAAATGTCACATGGCATAGGAACCTTAAATGAGGACAACTATATATCCGCAACTATAGGATGAGTGGGTCGCGGAGAGGGAATGACAGACTTGTGCACCTGAACAGGTTTTTGTGACGGTAAAATTGGACTACCATCTGTAACATTTGTAACAAGGGGCACCTCTGATAAATTTTGCCAGATTGGACTGACATCATCCGTATTATGTTGTAACATGAAGTCATTAGACTGAAGAATAGCACCAGGTAACTGTGCCCTCTTAAAAACAGTATTATGATTAGTATCATTCAATGCACCAGAATACTGTGCAACTTCAGTTTCTTTAACCCTTTCATGACTAATGCCGCGTACACACGGGCGGACTGTATGGCGTACTTAGTCCGCCGAAACACATTTCAGCGGACAGTCCGCTCGTGTGTGGGCTTCAGCTGACTTTTTCAGCGTGCAGTCCGGCGTACTAAGAATTTCGGATTTTTCGAAATTCTGTCCGTCGTACTCGCATTTCGGCGGACAATCCGGCCGTGTGTATGCCAGTCCGCCGTACTTTTGAAATGAGCGGACTTTTCCCGCCCGGAGAAAAGTCCGCTCATTTCGAGCGGGTATCCAGGTAGGCGGGGCCCGCGAAGGAGACGTCGCTGGCCCCGCCGCCTGGTATGGACTTAAAGGGGAACCCCAACGCCGAAAAAAATCGGCGTGGGGGAACCCCCCAAGTCCACAGCAGACCCTTGTCCGAGCACGCTACCCGGCCGGCCAGGAAAGGGGGGCGAGCGAGCGCCCCCCCTCCTGATCCGTACCAGGCCGCGTGCCCTCAACATGGGGGAAGAGGCCAGCGGCGCGGAAGAAAGCCGGACTCCTCCGCTAGCAAAAGAGCTACAAGAAGATAGCGGAGGAGTCCGGCGAGAAGACCCCCGAAGACGGAAGACCCCCGGAGCTGTGCAATAAACTATTTTATCTCGTGTGTTGTGTTTTTTTTGTACTTTTATTTTACAGGTGAATGGGTAGGGGTATATTGTACCCCATACTCATTCACATAGGGTGGGGGGCCGGTATCCGGGGGCCCCCTTATTAAAGGGGGCTCCCGGATTCCGATAAGCCCCCCGCCCGCAGACCCCGACAACCAACGGCCAGGATTGTCGGGAAGAGGCCCTTGTCCTCATCAACATGGGGACAAGGTGCTTTGGGGTGGGGGGGCCGCGTGGCCCCCCTTCCCCAAGGCACCTCCCCATGTTGAGGGCACGCGGCCTGGTACGGCTCAGGAGGGGGGGCGCTCGCTCGCCCCCCTTTCCTGGCCGGCCGGGTAGCGTGCTCGAACAAGGGTCTGCTGTGGACTTGGGGGGTACCCCCACGCCGATTTTTTTCGGCGTTGGGGTTCCCCTTTAAGTCCATACCAGGCGGCGGGGCCAGCGACGTCTCCTTCGCGGGCCCCGCCTACCTGGAGACGCGCTCGAAATGAGCGGACTTTCCTCCGCGTGTGTGGGCGAGTCCGTTCATTTCAAAAGTAGGGCGGATAGTACGGCGGACTTAGTACGCCGTATTAGTCCGCTGAAAAAGTGCCGTGTGTGGGCAAGTAGCCCGTTCGGAAAGTCAGACGGACAGTCTGGCGGAAAGTACGCCAGACTAAGTACGTCATACAGTTCGACCGTGTGTACGTGGCATAAGCCTATTTTTGGAATTTGGTGTTTACAACTTAAAATGCATATTTTTTGCTAGAAAATTACTTGGAACCCCCAAACATTATATATATATATATATTTTTTAGCAGAGACTCTAGAGAATAAAACGGCGATTGTTGCAATATTTTATGTCACACGGTATTTGCGCAGCGGTGTTTTAAACGCAATTTTTGGGGAAAAGGGACACTTTCATGAATTAAAAAAAAACGAAACACTAAAATTAGTCCAATTTTTTTGCATAATGTGAAAGATAATGTTATGCCGAGTAAATAGATACCAAACATGTCACACTTTATAATTGCACGCACTCGTGGATTGACGACAAAGTACGGTACCTAAAAATCTCAATAGGCGAAGCTTTAATTTTTTCTTTTACGGTTACCAGGTTAGCGTTGCAGAGGAGGTCTAGTGCTATAAATATTGCTCTCGCTCTGACGATCGCGGCGATACCTCACATGTGTGATTTGAACACCGTTTACATATGCGGGCGTGACTTCCGTATGCGTTTTCTTTGCTTTGCGAGCTCGCGGGGACGGCGGGTGCTTTAAAAAAAAATTTTTTTTTTATTTTTTTTTTTCTTTATTTGAAAATTTATAAATTGTTTTTAAAAAAAAATAAAAAATGTGATCACTTTTATTGCTGTCACAAGGAATGTAAACATCCCTTGTGACAGTAATAGGTGGTGACAGGTACTTTTTATGGAGGAATCGATGGTCTAAAAGACCCCCCACCCCTCCTTTACACTTCAATGTATTCAGATCGCCGAAAACGGCGATTCTGAATACCGTATATATTTTTAAAACCGGCGCCATTGGCAGCCGAGTAAACGGGAAGTGACGTCATGACGTCGCTTCCGTGTTTACGATTAGGATACTGGAACGAAGCCGATTACGGCTTCGTTCCAGTTCCTCCCCGGCAGCCGTAGCACCGGTAACAGCGGCGGGAGGGGGGGACGTCCCCTCCCGCTCCTCCGGCATAACTGCCGAGCGGCTTTTAGCCGCTTCGGTTGTTATGGCTGGATAGCCAATCGCCAGCTGAACAAAACGGTACCGGGATGATCCCTGCAGGTGCGGGCATCATCCCGGTATACCCCCAGAAGCCGAGTACGCACATCTGCGTACGCTCGGCGAGAAGGGGTCAATACCAACACCATATAAACTAGACTGCTGTAGCATAGCACCAGATAGCTGTGCCCCTTTAAATTCAGTATAAGTATCAGGTAACGCAGTGGTCATCAACCCTGTCCTCAGGACCCACTAACAGGCCAGGTTTGCAAGATAACTGAAATACATCACAGGTGGTATAATTTGCTGCTCAGTGATTGCAGTATTCTAGTCTGCATCTCCCCAAGGTCTTACATAAAACCTGGCCTGTTAGTGGGCCCTGAGGACAGGGTTGATGACCACTGATGTAACGCACCAGAGTAAGCGCTCCTTCAGTTTTGCCAACACAAGCACCAACTGTGCGTATCCTTTTAAGGTCATTCACAATACAGAATATTTAAATCAGTGTCATTAATAGTAGAACATGTCTCACCAATAGGCGAACTCCTATAATGCTCACTGTTGGCTGCGCCTGGCTGAGTAGCACTATCTTGGTAGGGGGTTGCATTCCTAGGATTGTGCCACACAATCTGAAGGTAACGGACGGACTGACCCATTTATTACCTCTCGATTTGCGGGCTTTTCCACCCGCCAAATTCTTCCAATCCGCTGCTGTTGCTACCTTGGGGGAGCTGCTGCTGTAACCAATAGCAATCCTGTAAAACATATAAGGAACACAAGCATTCCCCTTTGGGCTCTCCCATGGGGGTCCTGCATATTGCATGGACCTGAGATCCAACAGCAAAACATATACAAACTCCAAAATATGAAATTGGGTATTACACTGCATAAGAGGCAATGCAACATACCTGTGTACGGAGAATGCTATCCCTGGCACATCTTTATGACAAGATATTTGCACATCTAAAGGGATGCCAGTACGCAGAGCACTGTTTCCTATTACAGCACTTTAGCTGATTGTATGAAAGACAGAACCTTACATCAGAGCTTGTAATCAATGATTTTAAAGTTTAACTAAAGGCAAATCTTATTTTTAGTGTTGGATAGAGTTCAGAGGGATTAGAATCCTTGTCAGTTTTTATTGCTGTCTGTGCCTTTGTTAATGACATTTTCCCTTTCTGTTTCTCCTGTTTATCATTGAAAGTAAGAATAAAAGAAAATCCCAAATTTTGAGTTGCCCCCGGAAAAGTAATACAGAGCAAATCTTCCATTGGGGACACTATTTCTGGTGACCTGAAGGTCCCCAACAAAATTCCCTTATTTTGCAGTGATTTCCTCTAACCTCCTGTTTGGCTATTCAACAGGAAGTGAAGGGAGATCTCCACAATGGGACACAGATGTAGAAAAACAATTCTGACAGGGGTTATAACCCTCTGTACTCTATCCAAAATGTAAAAAAAATGTTTTGCCTATAGTTCCACTTTAACAAGTGCACCTTAGTACCGTATGGTGCAGTATATTAGTAAAACACATGCAGGGAAGGATCTGCAATTGAATTTCCTAATATTCTAATATTATAGTTTTCCTGCAGCTATTACTTTCCAATCAACAAAACTGGAGTTTTGAGTTATACCTGTTTTTTTGCCATAGAGCAAACTGGAAAATTGTATACTTACCTTTCCTTAATTTTCCTTTCCTGTCGCGTCTTCATGGCAGCATACACTCTGGGTTGTGACTCCGCCTCCACAACCTGATAGGACCACATAACTATAAGAGGACGATACGGCCCTTGCCCCAGCATTCTCCATATATATAAATCACCTCAAATGGGACATTGTATGCTGCCATGAAGATGCGACAGGAAAGGAAAATTACGGAAAGGTAAGTATACAATTTTCCAGGCCCTTCCAAAATCTACTGTTGAAAGCCATGCAGAATCCACCCTATGATGTGATATAAAGGTGTTTCTAGAAGACCAGGTGGCTGCTTTGCAGATAGTCTCCGCCGAGACCCTACAATAGGCTGCCCAAGAAGTTGCCACTGCCCTGGTGGAATGCGCCTTTAAGCCCCCCGGAACCTGTAAATTACTCAGTAAATAAGCCTTCTTGATTGCTTTAACCAGCCATGAAGCGATGGCACGAGCTGATGCCGCTTGACTTTTCCTAGGGCCATATGGAAGAATCAAGAGGTTCTCCGATCTCCTGAATGACTCGGTTACTGAGAGATACTTCAGAATGTTGCCCCTGACATCCAGAGGATGAGGATCACCCTGATCTATGATAAGGGCTGGAAGGTTAAATCTCCTGATTAAAATGAAATGATGAGGATACCTTCGGTACAAAACGATCTGATGGTTTTAGCACTATCCTGTCTGGGTAGACGACCAGGTAAGGCTCCTTGGCCATCAAGGCTTGCATCTCTGAGGCCGCGTACACACGCGCGGACTGTTTGCCCAACCTTGTTCGTCAAACAGTTTCGGCAAACAGTCCGCTCAAAATTTGCATGAGCGGACTTGCCCACACACGAGCGGACTGTTTCAACGAACTGTTTGCCAAACAGTCCGCTCAACTTTTGAAATGAACGGACTCGCCCACGTAAGGCGGAGGCAAATCCGCCCATTTCGAGCGCGTGTACAGGTAGGCGGGGCCCGCGAAGGAGACGTCGCGGGCTCCGCCGCCTGGAATGGGCTTAAAGGGGAACCCCAACGCCGAAAAAAATTGGCGTGGGGGTTCCCCCAAAGTCCACACCAGACCCTTGTCCGAGCACGCTACCCGGCCGGCCAGGAAAGGGGGGCGAGCGAGCGCGCCCCCCCTCTTGAGCCGTACCAGGCCGCGTGCCCTCAACATGGGGGGGTGCCTTGGGGAAGGGGGGGCCGCGCGGCCCCCCCACCCCAAAGCACCTTGTCCCCATGTTGATGAGGACAAGGGCCTCTTCCCGACAACCCTGGCCGTTGGTTGTCGGGGTCTGCGGGCGGGGGGCTTATCGGAATCCGGGAGCCCCCTTTAAGAAGGGGGCCCCCGGATACCGGCCCCCCACCCTATGTGAATGAGTATGGGGTACAATGTACCCCTACCCATTCACCTGTGAAATAAAGTACAAAAAAAAACACAACACAGGGGAAAAAATATTTTATTGCACAGCTCCGGGGGTCTTCCGTCTTCGGGGGTCTTCTCGCCGGACTCCTCCGCTATGTGTGTGTAGCTCTTTTACTAGCGGAGGAGTCCGGCTTTCTTCCTCCCCGCCGCCGGCCTCTTCTCCCGACTTCGGGGGTCTTGTCCCCCTCTTCGGTTCTTCTGCCGGGCCACCGCGCCTTCTTGTAGCTCTTTTACAGGCGGTGGCCCGGTCTTCTGTCGCCGCTGCCTTCCGTTCTTCTGTCGCCGCCTTCGGTTCTTCTGCCGGGCCACCGCGCCTTCTTGTAGCTCTTTTACAGGCGGTGGCCCGGTCTTCTGTCGCCGCTGTCGCTGTCGCTGTCGCCGCCTTCCGTTCTTGTTCTTCTTCTTGTTCTTCTTCTTCTTCTCCAGGAGATGTTGACACGTCGCTCCCTCCGGCCGGAATGCCAGAGCCGCGCTGTGCGGTCACTTATATAGTGACAATGGGGCGGGGTCACATGGTATATGTCACATGGGTTGGTCACATGGGTTGATGTCACATGGGGACTATGACATCGTAAGGGGGCGGGGTCACCATGTGACCAACCCATGTGACATATACCATGTGACACCGCCCCATTGTCACTATATAAGTGACCGCACAGCGCGGCTCTGGTATTCCGGCCGGAGGGAGCGACGTGTCAACATCGCCTGGAGAAGAAGAAGAAGAACAAGAGGAAGAACAAGAACGGAAGGCGGCGACAGCGACAGCGGCGACAGAAGACCGGGCCACCGCCTGTAAAAGAGCTACAAGAAGGCGCGGTGGCCCGGCAGAAGAACCGAAGGCGGCGACAGAAGAACGGAAGGCAGCGGCGACAGAAGACCGGGCCACCGCCTGTAAAAGAGCTACAAGAAGGCGCGGTGGCCCGGCAGAAGAACCGAAGGCGGCGACAGAAGAACGGAAGGCAGCGGCGACAGAAGACCGGGCCACCGCCTGTAAAAGAGCTACAAGAAGGCGCGGTGGCCCGGCAGAAGAACCGAAGAGGGGGACAAGACCCCCGAAGTCGGGAGAAGAGGCCGGCGGCGGGGAGGAAGAAAGCCGGACTCCTCCGCTAGTAAAAGAGCTACACACACATAGCGGAGGAGTCCGGCGAGAAGACCCCCGAAGACGGAAGACCCCCGGAGCTGTGCAATAAAATATTTTTTCCCCTGTGTTGTGTTTTTTTTTGTACTTTATTTCACAGGTGAATGGGTAGGGGTACATTGTACCCCATACTCATTCACATAGGGTGGGGGGCCGGTATCCGGGGGCCCCCTTCTTAAAGGGGGCTCCCGGATTCCGATAAGCCCCCGCCCGCAGACCCCGACAACCAACGGCCAGGGTTGTCGGGAAGAGGCCCTTGTCCTCATCAACATGGGGACAAGGTGCTTTGGGGTGGGGGGGCCGCGCGGCCCCCCCTTCCCCAAGGCACCCCCCATGTTGAGGGCACGCGGCCTGGTACGGCTCAGGAGGGGGGGCGCGCTCGCTCGCCCCCCTTTCCTGGCCGGCCGGGTAGCGTGCTCGGACAAGGGTCTGGTGTGGACTTTGGGGGAACCCCCACGCCGATTTTTTTCGGCGTTGGGGTTCCCCTTTAAGCCCATTCCAGGCGGCGGAGCCCGCGACGTCTCCTTCGCGGGCCCCGCCTACCTGTACACGCGCTCGAAATGGGCGGACTTTCCGAGCGGGAACAGTTCGCTCATTTCGAAAGTACAGCGGACAGGCCCACACACGGGCGGACTGTTCGCTCAAACACAGTTTCAGCGGACAGTTTTTCGGAATTTCCGAAAGACTTTGTCCGTCCAACTGTCCGCTGAAACTGTCCGCTGAAAGCCCACACACGAGCGGACTGTCCGCCCAAACACTGTTCAGCGGACAAGGTTGGGCGAACAGTCCGCCCGTGTGTACGCGGCCTGAGACTCTTTTTGCTGAAGTAATAGCGATCAGAAAATAAACTTTTAACATCAGGTTTTAAAGGGAGATGTTGTTGAGCGGGAAAAATGGTTCTTTAGACAGAATTTCCAGGACAACTGAAATATCCCATGTTGGGAATGAAGGTTTTCTAGGTGGCCTTAGCTTAAGGCAAGCTTTCTAAAACTGGATGACCAGGGGGTCGTGTGCCCATTTTACCCCAGTCATAGTGGATATGGCTGATACCTGAACTTTCAGGGTACTGGATCAAAGCCCTTTTCTCTAGGCCTGACTGCAGGAAATCCAGGATTTTTGGGGCTGTCAGAGAAGATATGTCCCAACCTTGTTGTTGGGAAAAGGTGGTAAACCTCTCCCAGATCCTTCGGGATGTGTTGTTGGTAGTCGGCTTCCTAGTCTGAAGTAATGTCTCCACTACCTTCTGAGAACAGCCCTGTTCTAGGTACCTAGTCCTCTCACCCTCCAGGCTATCAGATGTAACCTCTCCGGGTACGGATGTAGAAGCTGGCCCTGGGAGAGCAGGTCTGCTGACAGTGTGAGAGGGAGCCATCCCATTGACGCAGAAAGGATGTCTGAAGTGGTCTCGTGTTCCATTAGGCCCAATAGACCATAGGAATGGTCGCAGACAGAGTGCCTAGAAGACTAAGACACGCTCTGGCCGGCAGGGATGTTGCTGAGATTGCTCTTCTCACCTTCTGAATCAGTAGGGAAATCTTGTTCCACCATGTTTGCCTGAGTATCCAACTCTGCGCCCAGGAAGATAATCCTCTGGGTAGGATGAGCATTGCTATTTTTCCTGTTTATCAACCAGCCCAGGCCTTGTAAAGTGGCCACTAGAACCTCCCGATGTTGGATAAGGGACTCCTGGCTGCTTGAGAGGAGAAGAATGTCGTCCAGGTAGTGATGGACTCTCAATCCTTTCTCCCTTAAGGACGCTATCACTGGAAGCAGTACCTTCGTGAAGGTTCTGGGGGCGGTAGAGATCCCGAACGGGAGACATTGAAACTGGAAGTGGCCCTGATTCACCGAGAACCGAAGGAACTTCAGGAAGACGGCATGGATCGGAACATGAAGATAGGCGTCCTGAAGATCTATGGAGAGCATTCAATCCCCCAGATTTATGGCTTGGAGGATCGATTGTAAACTCTCCATCTTGAATGTCTCCACTCGGATGGAACAATTGAGTTTTTTTAGATCTAGAACTGGGCGAAGGTCCCCTGATTTTTTCTTGACCAGAAATAATGGGGAGTAGAATCCTCGTCCCCTATGTGAAGTGGGTACTTCTCTTATTGCTTTCTTTTGAAGAAGCTCCTGAACGTAACTGGGCAGCAGAAACCGTTTTTCCCCTGACGGAGGAAGCCTGGTTGGACAAAAATGATCCCCTGGGGGACGTCCTCTGAAAGACCACCTGTGCCCGAAACGGACAGTGGCCACTATCCATGGGTCCTTTTTTTGCTTTCGCCCAAGCCAGCTTGAATTTTGAAAGCCTTGCCCCCACTACTGCTGGCTGAATGGGCGTTCCTTCAAAAAGACTTTTGGTCACCGGGAGCGGGAGTCTTGGGCTTCCGGAACTTCATAAAAGAAGTTTGAGGGTTCTTTCAGCTCTTCCTGTATTCTTTTCCTGGCCTATAAGCTTTCGCATCCCTGTATCTGTCCGGCAGATTATGCCTAAAGGGAGGAGGTCTCTGCTGCTTCGGTTTCCTGTCTGATGGTATCAGTCCCGATTTTCCACCAGTCACCTTCGAAATTGCGGAATCCAGCTTTGCACCAAAGCGATTCTCGCCGTCATATGGAATGCGGCACCAATTGGATTTTGAGACAGGATCCGCCGACCGGGGTTTTAGCCACAATGCCCGCCGGACCATTACAGATGCCAGCATGGCCCTTTATGCTGATTTAATCACATCCACCGATGCTTCTGCAACAAAGTCCCCTGCAAGACTTAGCTCCTGTAGCTCCTTCACAATGCAGTGTTACGTGCCTGGCCAGTCGCATGAGAGATGCATCTACTATGGGAGGAGAAACGAGAGACTCACTTTAGGCCCCTTTAAGGGATATAATTTGGTAAGCCTATTATTTAGGCTCGATTTTTTCTCAGGACCTTGCCACTCTTTCTTGATCAAATCGTCCAATTCCTCAATGAATGGAATAGCCTCTGAGTCCCTTTTGAGATTCGGGAAGTATTTTTTCCGTTTCGGTTGCACTTCTGGCGGTTCTTCCCAGCCAATTGCCTCTTTCACCGATTTAACAAATGGTTCTATTAAGGAGAAATCAAAACCAGCAGATGCATGCAACCCCTCATTGTCAGACAGGGAATCCTGCTCTCTTGCCGAGCTGGGAGGAGCAGGTGAGGCACTTCGAGTTGACAACTCTATCTCTGGAGTAGGGATCAGTGAAGCAGCAGGCTCCTTAGAGTGTAGTTCTCTCTCCTTAGTAGCCTCCTCAAAGCATCTACGGCAAGCCAGTTTGTTGGGGAGAGCTGAAGCCCCACATATCCAACATGCGTTTCCAGAGGGTCGCACAGGGGATCGCTGTCTATGAACAGGTGGAGATTTTCCATGGTAGGAACGGCTGTATCTAGAATAAGATCTGGAGCAACTTCTTCTGCGACTCCCTCTGTGGCTTTAGGGATTTCTCCTGTGACTTGAGTGGCTCCGTCTGTGGCCGGAATGGCTTCACCTGCGTGAAGTCTCTCTGTACCTTGGTTCGGGTGAATTTGCAGACCTGGTAGGGCTAACCATATAGGCCGCGTTAGGATTGCTCTCTTTTTTAAATCTTCACTACTTACCAAAGTCCTCCCCCCTTACCTATTAGGCTGATGGTGATCTGCTAGGGCAGTGGTCTCCATGGAAAGGAGAAAAAGGCAAGCCTAAGAAAATACACAGTACAAACAATTGGCATGTAGAGGAACAGGAAAAGAGGAAACACAGATGTAAAGGCAAAAAAATACATTGATAAAGTAATAATCAGCCACTTACCTCAGTATGGTGAATGAGGATCTTGAAAAATGAAAGGCAGGAAAAGTAACTACCGCAATCTAGGCTCTGGACACCAAGTGCAATGCAGCTTTAGTCAATCGGCTTTTTAAATTGGCCGCTGAGATCACGTCCTGCTCGGACATGTGCAGTAGCGTCGTGTGGCGGCCGGCGCCATCTTAGATACTGGCAAAACTAACAAACTGCTCAGAGCAATCATACTGTGCATGTGTGGAAGCGCTGGGACTCTCAGCACACATCCCGGCGACCCTGGGAGGACTACAGCGCCCAGCAGAAAGCCCAACACAGATGGGAAAAGAAGGAAACAAAAACAGGTACATAGGGAACAGATAGAATGGAGACCACTGCATTATGACCAAGCCTGTTTAAGGCTTATATGTCGGAGTGCTCAATAGCATGTTGCAAAGCCTGTTTAAGGCTTATCATGAATAGGAGTCGACACCCGAGTCTATTTAAGACTCAACTGAAGATAGCTGAGGACAACTTGAAGCAGTTTTAAGCCTGTTTAAGGCTTTTCCCAAGATCACAGAGAGAGTTTTGAAACATACCCCTGAGATCACCAGAGTGGGGTTCCTTCCATTTAGCTTTGTTTAGAAGCTGTATCGGTCCTGTAAGGACTTCCAACCAGGAGAGGCTAGAACCTGGCTGGTGTGAAGCGGTAAGGGGATGCTGATCCGTGCAGTCCCAACAGGTGAGGAAAAATAAGAGAGTGTATGCTGCCATGATGCGACAGGAAAGACACTTCTTCTAGAAAACACTAATAAATAAAGTTTGGTGCAAGCATGCTTTTTATATTCAAAGCTCAACATCAGGCAAACAATTATATTCTGTATGTGGCCAAGCATAACTACTAGGCCTTACACAGACCCTAATCCTTAGGCCGCGTACACACGGGCGGACTGTTCGCCCAACTTTGTCCGCTGAACAGTGTTTGGGCGGACAGTCCGCTCGTGTGTGGGCTTTCAGCGGACAGTTTCAGCGGACAGTTGGACGGACAAGGTTTTTCGGAAATTCCGTAAAACTGTCCGCTGAAACCTTGTTTCAGCGAACAGTCCGCTCGTGTGTAGGCTTGTTCGTCAAACAAAGTTGCGCGCATGCTCAGAAAGGATTTTCACGCCGAAAGCTATAATGCAGTGTATAGGACGTCGTATTTTTCGTCCCGTCGTACGTGCCGTTCACGTCATCGCGCACGGTTTCAGCAAACTGTTCGTCCGTCGTGTGTGGCCATGTCCGTCCATGCTAAGTTTGAGCGGACTGTTTGCCGAAACTGTTGGACGGACAAAGTTGGGCGAACAGTCTGCGCGTGTGTACGCGGCCTAACACTTAACCTAACTCTAGAAATGTTTCCTTAACCTAAAACCTGAAAACCCCTAACCATAACTTCAACTCCAGCCCTTAACCCCAAACCCTTGACCCTAACTCTTAAAAGTAAATTTTCTTGTGTTAAAATTCTGCACTTTTATTGCTGTATTTATTTCTGCTGGTTAGGTTTCATTTCACAATTTGCCTTTGAGATCATTGTCTTCAGTACACTAAAAGTGGTGAGAAATCTAAAATGTAAGAACTGTCACAGGAACAGGTGAAGGGAAATCCCACGTCACGTGACATGTGAAATCCTATTATAGTCAATGAGAGCTGTCTTAATTAGCACTACTGAAGTCGCTCCGACTTTAGAAAAGGTTCCTGTACTACTTCAATTCGACTTCTATCTGACTTGTCCCCATAGACTTTAATGGAATTTGCCTCCAAGTCATCTTAACGTTACAGCAAGATTACACAGGCATTCCCTGAAGTTTCTTCAAAGTCGTGCTGAAGTCACCCGCCTGTATTTAGTGCAACTTTCAGGCCTCGGCAGTGTGAACTGAGCCTAAGCCCATTTCACATCGGGGCGATTTGACATGTCAAATCTGTGACTGTTTTGCCAGGAGTGGCACTGTCTGTTCTTATACTACTTTTGGCCACTTCGGGTGGGCGATTTCTTACCCGCAGTCAGTGTGAACCTACGCTTAGAGAAGCTTTCCCCTCAGAGACCATCTCTTTCTCCCTGCGCAGGGAGAATGAAAACTGTTGAATGGAGCACAGTGCAGAAAGGGGAGATCAGACTGCTGGAAACCCAAATCGCCGCATTCTCTATTAGGCTGGGTTCACACCGCTGCGGGGGGAGAACCGGATGTGATTCGCACAGCAAATCACATCCGATCTCCGTAGCACTGCGAGTTCAGCCATACAGATAGTATGGCTGAACTCGCAGCTGTCCCGCAGCAAACTCGCACAGGACCCTTTTTTGGGTCCGCAACGGAATCGGATCGCATGGGGGTTCACACCATGCGATCCGATTCCTGTGCGAGTCGGCAGATCGCACTGCGATATGCCGACGGATCTGGGGGTGTCATTAACATAACATTGACACCCCCAGCCGTCCGCATAGGGCAGTGTGAACTGCCGGCGGGAGGTATGCGATGCGGGAAAACGCCGCGGATTCGCGGCGTTCCCGCATCGCAATAGTGTGAACCTAGCCTTAAGCAGCAGCCTGGCTTTCTAACATGCTGCTGGCACATTTTACCCTAGCTGCAGTAAATATACACTGCTCAAAAAAATTAAGGGAACACTTTTTAATAAGAACATAACATCAAGTCAATTAAGCTCCTGGGATACTGATCTGGTCAGTTACAGTAAGTAGCAGAGGGGGTTGTTAACCACTTCAATACAGGACCCTTTTTGACCAGACCAATTTTCAGCTTTCAGTGCTCTCACACATTGAATGACAATTACTCAGGCATGCTACACTGTACCCAAACAAAAGTTTATATATTTTTTTCTCACGAATGGAGCTTTCTTTTGGTGGTATTTAATCACCACTGGGTGTTTTATTTTTTGCGATATAAGTGAAAAAAGAGCGAACGTTTTGTTTCTATTGTAAATTTTGGAAATATAAGTAATTTTTCTTCATACATTTGGGCCAAAATTTATACTGCTACATATCTTTGGTAAAAATAACCCAAATTAGTGGATAAAATTTGGTCCGCGTGAAAGTTATAGAGTCTACAAGCTATGGCACCAATCATTGAAAATTGATCACACCTGATGTACTAATTTCTTGAGACACTAACAAATCAGGACAGTACAAATACCCCTCAAATGACCCCTTTTTGGAAAGCAGATGTAGCGCTGGCTCCTGACGAGCAGGTGCTATGGTTTTTTGAAAAGTTAATTTGCCTGAAACCACAGTTGGGTTTTGGGACTATTTCTCAAAATTTCTGGTTTCAGTACAAGTCCAGCTGGGTTGAACTGGGTTCTCCTTGAACGCAGGCGTCGCTGTCACCGCCGGCAAGAGTAGAAACGCAGTCTATCTGGGTGAATTGAATGCCACTATTCTCTCGGAACCAGCCCAGTGGGAGTGTTTTCCTGCTGTGCATTCTGGGGGGGGGGGGGGGAGTCACTGGGTGGCCCCATCCTCCTTTATATAAGAACTGTCAGAAGAAGAGAAGCGTCACACAGCGGGAGCCTCCCATTGCGCGGAGCGGCCCTAGAACGAAGAAGAGACGCCATGGAGGAAGATGCCAGACGAGAACACCAGAGCAAGAAGAAGCGGATCAGAGGAAGAAGAGGATCAGAGGAAGAAGAAGATGGAGGAAGAAACCGAAGGATGAAGAAAAGAAGAAGGAAGAAGACCAGAAGAAAGAAGATGAAAGAAGACTTTAATAAAGGACTTATCAAAGACCGTCTAATGTCATTTTTAACACTTTTGTCACTTTTTTGGTGACCCCCTTACCATTTCACACAGCCGGGGAGGCCGGGATCTGGGGGTTCTCTTGTTAAAGGGGGCTTCCAGATTCCAATAAGCCCCCACCTGCAGACCCCCACAACCACCGGCCAGGGTTGTGGGGATGAGGCTCTTGTCCTCATCAACATGGGGACAAAGTGCTTTGGGGGACCCCAAAGCATCCTCCCAATGTTGAGGGCATGTGGCCTGGTACAGTTCAGGAGGGGGGCTGCTCTCTCGCCCCCCTCTTTTCCTGTGGCCTGCCAGGTTGCGTGCTTGGTCTGGTATGGATTTTGAGGGGGACCCCCACGCCATTTTTTTTGCTGCGGGGTTCCCCTTAAAATCCATGACAGACCTGAAGGGCCTGGTATGGATTTTGAGGAGGACCCCCACGCCATTTATTTTTTTTGGCAAGGGGTTCCCCTTAAAATCCTCCATGCCAGACCTGAAGGGCCTGGTATGCTCTTGAAGGGGAACCCATGCCCCTGTGTGAATGGACTGTTATGATAGAAGTTCAATAGACAAAGATTGTTATTGTCAGAGTCACGTTGAATCTCCTATCTGTATCGAACTGTGTCAAAATAAAGCATTTATTTATGTCGCATCTTTTGTTTTTCGTGCTTTTCGTTATCGTTTGTCAAAACGATAACGAAAATACCTGAAATTCAGACGAAAATGCATTTGGACGAAAACGAATGCACATGTCTACTGTTCACATGTTCTGGTGCAAACCAAACTGGAGCCCATCCCTACAGGTCAGGGATAAAGTTATGGAGAAGTTTAAAGCAGGGTTAGGTTATAAAAAATTATCCCAAGCTTTGAACATCTTACAGAGCACTGTTCAAACCATCATCTGAGAATGGAAAGGGGATGACACAACTGCAAATCTACCAAGAGATGGCCATCCACCTAAACTGACAGGCCAGGCAAGGAGAGCATTAAACAGAGAAGCATCCAAGAGGCCCATGGTAACTCTTGGGGAGCTGCAGAGATCCGCAGCTCAGTTGGGAGAATCTGTCCACAGGCCAACTATTAGTCGGGCACTCCACAAATATGGCTTTTATGGAAGAGTGGCAAGAAGAAAGCAATTGTTGAAAGAAAGCCATAAGAAGTTCCATTTGCAGTTTGCGAGAAGCCATGTGGGGCACACAGCAAACATGTAGAAGAAGGGGCTCTGGTCAGATGAGACCAAAGTTGAGCTTTTTGTCCTAAAAGCAAAAAGCTATGTGTGGTGGAAAACTAACACTGCACATCACCCTGAATACACCATCCCCACCATGAAACATGGTGGTGGCAGCATTATGTTGTGGGAATGTTTTTCTTCAGCAGGGACAGGGAAGCTGTTCAGAGTTGATGGGAAGATGAATGGAGCTAAATATAGGGCAATCTTAGAAGAAAACCTGTTAGAGCTTGCAAAATACTTGAGATGGAGGTTCACCTTCCATCAGGACAATGACCCTAAACATACAGTCAGAGCTACAATGGAATGGTTTAGATCAAAGCATATTTATGTGTTAGAATGGCCCAGTCAAAGTACAGACCTAAATCCAATTGAGAATCTGTGGCAAGACTTGAAAATTGCTGTTCACAGACACTCCCCATCCAATCTGAGAGAGGTTGAGCTATTTTACACAGAAGAATGGGTAAAAATGTCACTTTCTAGATGTGCAAAGCTGGTAGAGACATCCCCAAAAAAGACTTGCAGCTGTAATTGCAGCGAAAGGGGGTTCTACAAAGTATTAACTCAGGGGGCTGAATACAAATGCACGCCACACTTTTCACATTTACTTGTAAAACATCTTAAAAAACATTTATCCTTTTCCTTCCACTTCACAAATATGTGCCACTTTGTGTTGGTCTATCATATAAAATCCCATAAAATACATTTACATTTTTGGTTGTTACATGACAAAGTATGGAAAATTTCAAGGGGTATGAATACTTTTTCAAGGCACTGTATAATTTTCTAACTACCTATTACACTTTTGAAAGCCCTGGAGCAGTAGGGCAATGCAAATGCCCACAAAATGACCCCATTTTGGAGCGCAAACACCCCAACATGTATTTTATGAGGCATTATGAGTCTTTTGAATCGGTCATTTTTTTCCCACAAGTTTTCAGAAACCGTGGAAAGAAAATGAAAATGTATTTTTTTTACACAAAGTTGTCAATTTAGAAGATATTTCTTTCACATAGCTTGTACACAGCAAAAATGACACCCCAAAATACATTCTGCTACTCCTGAATATGGCGATACCACATGTGTGAGACTTTTACACAACCTAGCCACATAGAGAGCCTCAACATCCAACTAGCACATCCAGGTGTTCTAGGGACATAAATTACACACATACATTCCTGCCAACCTATCACATTGTTGAAGGCCTTCATATTTCTAACACATAGAATGTACTGTACATAACAAATACACACCAAAATACATTTTGCTGAGCAAAGGGTAAACAAACACCTACCTGTGGTTTTAGTAGTGCAGTGGTACACAAAGGAGAGCATCGGTCCAGGGAGCAGGCAGGAATGTGGACAGTGATAGCAAAACAGGCAGCAGGCAGGAATACTGTCCATAGTCAGTACAGGTAGAGATATTGTCAGCACAGTCAAAGCATTGGTCCAGGTAGCAGGCAGGGATGTGGTCAGCAGCATTGAAAAGGATCATCCATGCAGCAAGCAGGAATACTGTCCATAGTTAGTACAGGCAGCAGTCAAAGATAAGGTTAGTACAGCCAAAGTATTGGAACAGGCACATGGTACATAAAATTTCCTGGATCAGTGCAGGCAGAGATAATGTCAGCACAGCCATAATATTGATCCAGGCAGGGCAGGACCATCATGGCATTGTCTTCCGGTTTCTGATGGTGGAATATTGTCAGGAAAATAGTGCTCATTCAGTCTGCTGACAAAATCAGAGTGAATGCTTTCTGGGGGGATAATTGCTGATAGATCAGGGCAGTGACAATATCTTTGATAAATTTGAGGAAGGTGTTGGGTATTTCCGTTGATTTTTGATAGGTGACGTATACATTATAAATGGCCAAATGGAAAAAGTAAATTGCGACTTCTTTTTACCAAAAGAGGGACTTTTGTGTTGATAGATAGGGCTGCAGCATTTGATCATTTAAATCCAACCCATCCCCCCATAAACATATTGTACTCGTGGTTACAGCAAGGCTTTTGAACGGGTGAAACTGATGAAGTAATTGTCCATTTAAATGTGATACCCCTTTTGGAAGAGTGTAAATACCAACTTTCAGAAAAGTTTCTTGTTTATTCCCATGTACGTTGGACACTCAGGGGGCTGGAGGGAGCTGGGAGTCTTTGCCTTCATACATGTGGAAGGCGTGCACAAATCCAGTGGTGCTTTCACAGAGCTTGTTGAGCTTCAATCCATATAGGGATGAGCTTCGTGTTCGAGTCGAACATACGTTCGACTCGAACATCGGCTGTTCGCCCGTTCGGCGAATTCCGAACGTTATGGGCCGTTCATGCCAAATTCTTGTGGTGCTCACGGCCCACAATGCACTGCGTCATCGCAGTGCATTGCTGGCTCATGATTGGCCAAGCATGCACTGTGACCCCGCATGCTTGGCCAATCACAGCGCCAGCAGCGAGGAGAGCCATGATTGGCCACAGGCAAGATGCCTGTGGCCAATCATAGCTCAGGCTGTGTAGTGCACGCCCCACACTATATAAGGCCGCCAGCGCGGCGGCCTTGTGTAGTGTGTTGGCGTCTGAAGCAGTTAGTGGGTGTTCTGTGTACCTTCAACACAGTATACACCGATCGTTATCTGCCGATTTTCGATCTTGCTCTTCTGTAGTGGTTGTTGTCTGTGTGCTCTGACCTCAGTATACACCGCTATATTCACCTCACCTATATAGCTAGTGATCTATCTTTTATAATAGAGCTTGCAGTCAGTAGTGTTAGGAGCTTGTGCGTGCTGTCTGCATGCTCTGTACCCTGTACACACCGCTATATCCACCTACATAGCTCTTCTCCATTTGAGCCCACTTGCCATCTGCAGGAGTTATTGGAAGTTGTGTGTGCCTCCAGCACAGCACAGTATGCATCTGTATATACCCCTTTATCTCTGGTGTTCTATAAAAAAGGCATCTGCAGGAGTTAGTGGGTGTTTTGTGCCTCCAGCACAATATACACCTGTATCTACCCTTTATTGCTGTTCTCTAATAGAGCCATCTACAGGGCTTAGTGGGTGTTGTGTGACTCCATTACAGTATACCCCTTTATCTCTGGTGTTCTATAATAAAGACATCTGCAGGGCTTAGTGGCTGTTGTGTGACTCCATTACAGTATACCCCTTTATCTCTGGTGTTCTATAATAAAGGCATCTGCAGGAGTTAGTGGGTGTTGTTGTGTCTCCAGCACAATATACACTACCCAACTGCTGTTTTAACCAACTCCCTTCAGGCCATTACCATGTCTGGAAGGCCAGCAAGGAGAGGCAGACAGACGCGAGCCGATAAAAGAGGGCAAGCAGGCTCTGTGTCTAGAGACAACAGTGCTGGTCGTGGACGCGGTGCATTGTCATCAGCACGTGGCCATGGGACACTCTTGTCCTTCTTTTCGGCAGCTGGACATGTTGAACCGCAACATGCCAATGACTTGGTAGAGTGGATGACCAAGCCCTCTTCCTCCTCCTCATCCTCTCTCACCCAGTCTCAGGGTACTAGCAAAGCAGCTGCCAACGCATCGTCTTCCCTCGTCTCAATGTCATCATCAGTGACTCCTTCCCTAGACCCACCACGTCCTCCTGAGGAGTCTCCTGAACTCTTTGAGCACAGTGTTGGGTACATGCTCCAGGAGGATGCCCAGTGTTTTGTAGCCTCTGATGATGACACTCAGCTAGAGGAAGGCAGTAGCGTGAATGCAGAGAGAGGGGATGCTCAAGAAGGACAGCAATCTGGCAGTCATGCTCCACAAGCTGCAGCATATTGCCAGGTTTGCTACAGCGATGAAGAGGGAGGGGATGATGAGGGCACTGACTCCACGTGGGTGCCTGGTAGGAGAGAGGAGGAGGAGGAGGAGGAGGCACATGTCCAACGAGGCAGGATGCCCTCCGGGGGCCAGCTTAGGGGCAGCACACCGACTGAATCACACCGCAGAGCTCCGCCTGTGCAGGGCGCTGCCTCTGCACGTTATTCTAAAAGTTCTTTGGTGTGGGCCTTTTTTGAGGCGAGTGCATCAGATCGCACCGCTGCTTTTTGCAACATATGTCTCAAGCGTATCTCGCGTGGCCAAAATATCAGCCGCTTGGGCACCACATGCTTGACCAGACATATGTTGACTTGCCATGCAGCTCGTTGGCAAGCGTACCTCAAAGACCCACACCAAAGAACAAAGCGGACCTCTCCTTGCTCCTCATCAGCTGGCATCTCCAACCCCACTAGACCTTCAGTCCTCTCTGAAACCTGCTCTGAGAGGAATGAAGGTGTAGAATTAGGTGTGTCACAGCCAAGTGCTTCCGGGCACTCTGCTAGCAGTACACCCACGTCCGATTATAGCAGGGAAATGTCCCTGCCCCAGCTGCTGGACCGGCGAAAGAAGTTCACTCCCAGCCATCCACATGCCCAGCGGTTGAATGCTAGCTTGGCTAAATTGCTAGCACTTCAACTGCTGCCTTTTCAGTTGGTAGACTCGGCCCCCTTCCGTGAGTTTGTACAATGTGCGGTTCCTCAGTGGCAGGTCCCCAAACGCCACTTTTTCTCACGGAAGGCGATTCTGGCTCTCTACCGGCATGTGGAAGGCAATGTCCTTGCCTCGCTGGACAGGGCGGTCAGCGGTAAGGTGCATATTACCGCTGACTCATGGTCCAGCAGGCATGGACAGGGACGTTACCTGTCTTTCACGGCCCATTGGGTCACTCTTCTGGCAGCTGGGAAGGATGCAGGACAAGGTGCAGTAGTGTTGGAGGTTGTTCTGCCACCACGCCTCCAAAATGCTACTATTGGTTGTGACACACCTCTCTCCTCCACCCCCTCCTCTTCTTCTTCCTCCATGGCCTCTTCCAGTGCTCTGTCCTCAGAACCAGCGGTGCTCCGTAGGCGTTCCAGGGGCTACGCAAGTACGCAGGCAAAACGATGCCATGCCGTGCTTGCGCTGGTTTGTTTGGGGGACAGGAGCCACACTGGGGCGGATGTTTTGTCAGCTCTGCAGGGGCAGGCCGAGAGGTGGTTGACGCCATGCCAGCTTAAGCCAGGAATGGTGGTTTGCAACAATGGCACCAACCTCCTCTCCGCCCTCCGACAGGGACAACTGACCCATGTACCCTGTGTAGCTCACGTCCTTAACCTGGTGGTGCAGCGGTTCTTGGGCAGGTACCCCGGCTTACAGGATGTCCTGAAGCAGGCCAGGAAAGTCTGTGTGCATTTCCGCCGATCATTTAATGCCTGTGCTCGGCTTGCTGAGCTCCAAAAGGAGTTGAACCTGCCCAAGAACCGCCTTATATGTGACATGCCCACCAGGTGGAACTCAACGTTGGCCATGCTGCAGCGGCTGCACACGCAGCAGAGGGCCATCAATGAGTACCTGTGTGACTACAGCACCAGGACAGGGTCAGGGGAGCTCGTTTTTTTCTCACCACGCCAGTGGGGCATGATCAGGGATGCATGCACTGTCCTGTCACCATTTGAGGAGGCCACAAGGATGGTGAGCAGTGACAATGCATGCATCAGTGACACTGTACCTCTTGTCCACCTCTTGGAGCATACGCTGCGTGGAATAATGGACAGGGCACTTGAGGCAGAACAGAGGCAGGAAGAGGAGGACTTCCTTGCCTCTCAAGGCCCCCTTTATCCAGACAGTGTTCCTGCTGTGCCACCCATCACACAGGAAGAGGATGAGGAGGAGGAAGAGGAGGAGGAGGATGATTGTGTCAGCATGGAGGTGGAGGCTGGCACTCAGCATCAGCAGCAGCAGCAGCAGCAGCAGCAGCAGTCTTGTAGGGATGATTTACAGTCCCAAGAAACACGTGGACTTGTACGTGGCTGGGAGGAGGTAGCTGCGGATCATGTTGTCCTTAGTGACCCAGAGGACTCCGGACCGAATGCCTCAGCTAACCTACGATGCATGGCCTCCCTGATCCTGCAAAGCCTGCGGAAGGATCCTCGTATTCTTCGGATCAAAGAGAGGGACCATTACTGGCTGGCCACTCTCCTTGATCCACGGTACAAGGGTAAGGTTGCCGACCTTATCTTGCCATCGCAGAGGGAGCAGAGGATGAGACATCTCCGGGAGGCCTTGCAGAAAGGTCTGTGCAACGCGTTCCCAGAGACTGGGAGGTTACAAACTCCTGGTCCTGGACAACGTGTTGCTGAGGCATCGGTCAGAAGGAGCGGTGGAGAAGGTTGGCCGTCTGACTGATGCTTTCAGACAATTTTTTAGTCCGCAGCCCCAAGGTATGATCAGTTCCAGCAACCATCACCAGCGTCTGATTTACATGGTGCAGGAATACCTAGGGGCAAGGTCAGACTTGGACACCTTTTCCACTGAAAATCCTCTGGCTTACTGGGTCTCGAGGATGGATTACTGGCCAGAGCTTGCACAATATGCAATTGAGCTACTGGCCTGTCCTGCATCCAGCGTTCTTTCGGAACGCACCTTCAGTGCTGCTGGTGGCTTTGTTACCGATCACAGGGTGCGCCTGTCCACCGAATCAGTTGATCGTCTGACCTTCATCAAGATGAATCAGTCTTGGATCACCCACAGCTACCAAGCACCTGAAGCTGATGTAACCGAATAATTTTTTTTGAAATATCACATCCCTTCAAGACTGCCTATGCTGATGCTGAGTGACTGTCCTGTTATGTTGATTGTCTATCCTCTTCCTCCTCCGCTGATAAGTTGGAAGAACATTTCTGGCTCTGGGTGATGCCATCAGCCCAATTTTTCTGCCCCTGTTTAACAGGGGCGTTTAATTACAATTTTTGATGCAATGCTTTGCAGCAGGGCTCATTCCTGCAATAAAACTAGAGTATATGGGAGAGGTTGCAGTGTGGTGGCACCAGCACCAGTGCCTAAGGCCCAATTTTTCTGCCCCTGTTTAACAGGGGCGTTTAATTACAATTTTTGATGCAATGCTTTGCAGCAGGGCTAATTCCTGCAATAAAACTAGAGTATATGGGAGAGGTTGCAGTGTGGTGGCACCAGCACCAGTGCCTAAGGCCCAATTTTTCTGCTCCTGTTTAACAGGGGCGTTTAATTACAATTTTTGATGCATTGCTTTGCAGCAGGGCTAATTCCTGCAATAAAACTAGAGTATATGGGAGAGGTTGCAGTGTGGTGGCACCAGCACCAGTGCCTAAGGCCCAATTTTTCTGCCCCTGTTCAACAGGGGCGTTTAATTACAATTTTTGATGCAATGCTTTGCAGCAGGGCTAATTCCTGCAATAAAACAAGAGTATATGGGAGAGGTTGCAGTGTGGGGGCACCAGCACCAGTGCCTAAGGCCCAATTTTTCTGCTCCTGTTTAACAGGGGCGTTTAATTACAATTTTTGATGCATTGCTTTGCAGCAGGGCTAATTCCTGCAATAAAACTAGAGTATATGGGAGAGGTTGCAGTGTGGTGGCACCAGCACCAGTGCCTAAGGCCCAATTTTTCTGCCCCTGTTCAACAGGGGCGTTTAATTACAATTTTTGATGCAATGCTTTGCAGCAGGGCTAATTCCTGCAATAAAACAAGAGTATATGGGAGAGGTTGCAGTGTGGGGGCACCAGCACCAGTGCCTAAGGCCCAATTTTTCTGCCCCTGTTTAACAGGGACATGTAATTACAATTCTTGATATAATATTTCACAGGAGGGCCCGTTCCTGTGCCCACCCAGAGTAACTGTGAGGACTTATAGTGTTGTGGCACCAGCACCACAACCACCAAAGGTCAATTTTTCTACCACTGTTCAACAATGGCATGTAATTACAATTCTTGATATAATCGTTCACAGCAGGGCGCTCCAGCGCCCACCAAGAGTCACTTTGAGGGCTTACAATGTTGTGGCAAAACCAACACCTTGTTCCGCCTTTTCTGCAGAGCATATAGGGCAGGCCCCTACTTTCAAACATCCAACTTACAAACATCCCCTACTTGCAAACGGAAGGAGACAACAGCAAGTGAGATGAAAAAAGATGGACGACAAAACAAATTATACAGGGGTGATAACCCTTCCCTATGTTTTCCAAAAAGCTTAAAAATAGTTTTTTTGACTGGAGCTACACTTTAAAAATGTACCAGTTGAAAATTACAAACAGATTCAACTTAACACAACAAACCTACACAGTCCCTGTCTTGTTTGCACCGCCTGTATACTGCTGTTCTGAGTATATAGGGCCTGGGGGCCACACGCATTTCCTTTTTTTAATATGGGTACTGGGTTCCCCTTAATATGCGTACAAGACCCAAAGGGGCTGGTAATGGGCAGGGAGGGCTACCCATGCCATTTTTCTCAATGATTTTCAACCATATTGCAGGAACCAGATATAACATTAAAACCGCAAGCAGTTTTAAATGGTGTTATTTCCGTTTAATGTCATTTTGTGCAGGGACTGTTCTAAACATGGGAAACACGTGGCATTTCACAGGCATACTACAGACACCCCCCAGGCACCATATTTAAAGGAATATTTCACTTTTTTTGTTTCACTTTAATCGTCATTAAAATCAGTGCTCCCGCCAAAACGGCCATTTTTAAAAACATTTTAGGCATTGACCCATGTCCCCTGGGGCAGGAGCCAGGCCTCCAAACCCTTTTTAGGACAGTATCTTGCATATTAGCCGTTAAAATTAGCACTTTTAATTTTGAACGTTCGAGTCCCATAGACTTCAATGGGGTTCTAAAGTTCGTACGAATTTGGGGTCCGTTCGAAAGTTCTGGTGCGAACCGAACCGGGGGGTGTTCGGCTCATCCCTAAATCCATACCTAGCCCTCTTACTGGGAATATACTGCTTGAATCCCAGCCTGCCTGTAAAATGGACCAGGGATTCGTCCCCGCGTATTTTATAGAGTTTATCAAAATTGGGATGATCTCGGGGAGGGTACTGTGAGTTATCACTGAAATGCAGAAAGTGCATTATCATGTCATAGTGGGACCTGGACATGACAGCTGAAAAAAATGGTTGGTAGACCAATATGCATGTACTTCATTTTTTTGTAAGCCTCATGTTGATTGTAAGGCCCAAAAATAATCTAAGTTCCTCCACTGTTAGGCTTCTCCATTCGCAAGGATGAGCATACCGTAGCTTGGGTTGGGGTTCTCTATATATTGATGGGCAAAAAGATTTGTATGGTTCACGACAGAGGCAGCTCTCTAATTAGGCAAATTAGGCAGTCGCCTTAGGCCTTGCCCCCCGCAGGGGCCTCACACCTAATTTGCCAATACCGCAAGCTCCATGATTCGCCGGGACTGCCTTGCATTCTTGACCCAAAGTCCAGGCGAATCAGATTCCCGTGGCTTGTGCGGGGTGTCTCCGTTCCCGCACTCCGCAAGCTCCACTCCACTCCACTGTGCATTGCAGCCGGGATCTCTCTCCAGCTGCCTGACACACAGTGTCAGTGTGCTCCCTCCATCCCCCTGATCCCATCTCGGCTCCCTCCATCCCCCCAATCCCATCCTGGCTCCCTCTATCCCTCCAATCCCCTCCCAGCTCCATCTACCACCCCGATCCCATCCTAGCTCTATCCATCCCCCATTCCCATTCTGGCTCCATCCATTCCCTCGATCCCATTCCAGCTCTATCCCCCCCCCCAATCCCATCCCTGCTCCATCCATTGTGACAGGTTAAGGAGGGGAGCCACACCAGCACACAAGCCTGCTAAGTGCAGGGGGTGACACCATGTTTTACTACACCAGATGACACCAACCCTAGTGGTGCCACTGTGTGCTGGGGGGGCTTTAGGACTTGTGCTACAAGGGGGCTTGGATATGAAATCTTCCCCCAGCACATATCTTCTTTCCTCCCAAAGCCCCCCTAGCACATATCCTCCCCCCAATCAAACAGATGCTGTCTGCCACAAAGGGATTGGCATGTATTTGATGGGCACAGTGGCTGCATTTGATGGGCACAGAGGCTGCATTTGATGGCACAGTGGCTGCATTTTATGGGCACAGTGGCTGCATTTGATGGGCACAGTGGCTGCTTTTGATGGTCAAAGTGGCTGCACTTGATGGTCACAGTGGCTGCACTTGATGGGCACAGTGGCTGCACTTGATGGGCACAGTGGCTGCATTTGATGGGCACAGTGGCTGCACTTGATGGGCACAGTGGCTGCACTTGAGGGCACAGTGGCTGCATTTAAGGACACAGTGGCTGTATTTGATGGCACAGTGGCTATATTTGATGTTTCTTTTTTTTTTTCAGCTTGTTTGCAACCCCCCCCCCCCCCAAGAATTGTAAGCACCAGCTGCCACTGATCTCTTGTATCATGTCTGAAGCCTCTGAACATCTCATGTATCACGTCTGCAGTCGCTGATCATCTCCTGTAGCAATTCTGTTGTCTCTGATCATCTCCTGTACTATGTCAGCACAGTCTCTGACCATCTCCTGTGTCATGTCTGAAGTCTCTGGCCGTCTCTTGTGTCATGTCTACAGTCTCTGACCATCTCCTTTATCACGTCTGCAGTCTCTGGTCATCTCTTGTATCATGTCTGCAGTCTCTGATCATCTCCTGTATCATGTCTGTAGTCTCTGATCGTCTCTTGCATCATGTCTGCGACTCTCTCACTCTGCGGAAGGAACTCCAGAGCCCCCTCCACATTAGAGTTTGCAATTTAAATGCAAGTTGGAACTCTGTGATGTAAAGGGGAATGCAGTGGACTCTGATATAAAGGTAATCTTTGGTCTCCAGAGCTCCCCCCTCCCTTACATTAGAGTATCCCTTTACACCAAAGTCTGCAGCATTCCCCTTTTATATCAGAGTCCCCTTGCACTGCAAGGGGGAATCCTGCAGACTCTGATATATGGGGAAACTCTGTGCTGGCTGGGTTATATTAACCTGACCTTCATGTCAAAGGAAAAATATGCGTGATATATATGTAATATATATATATATATTTGATTAAAGAAGAATTGGTTAGAGAAAATTCTATAAACAGTGAATTCATAGTTCATAGAATTTAAAACTCTTATTATATGCAATTTATACAGTTAAGTTTTATCGCTTGAATTCTTTTTCCCATTATAGATGTGAATGGGGCCTCATGTCTCAGATTTGCCTAAAGCCTCGCAAAGCCTAGAGCCGCCTCTGATACTTTGAAATAACTCATCAGGAAAAAATAAAGTAAAAAAATCTATTTCAGAAACATTTTTGGTATTGGCCTGCACACCTGGCTGTGCTGTGAAAAGGGGTATTGTGGCTGACCCTGTGCTAGAAGGTAGCCACAATGGATTTGCTAAGGCATCCGTAAGATGGGTTTAGGTCCTAATTCTTTGGATCTGGCATGAAATTCCAGTGCTTGTACTAGGCCTCTTCTCCTGGGGTCTAGCACTGTTTGCATTTGCTCAGGGCCGTCTTTAATATTGATTGGACCCGGGGCAAACATTTTCTTAGGCCCCCCCCCCCCCCCCCCCCCATGCAATTTCACTCTCCACCTTCTCTGAGACATACAATAAATAGCAGCTAGACTTAAAATCAGTTTACTGTATCAGATCAGGCAGCGATTGCGATTGGTTGCCAGAGGTTACAGCATATCATTACTGCTTACTGACTGGTTGCTAGAGGTTACAGCACTCCTTAAGGCTCACTGATTAGTTGCTAGAGGTTACAGCACATTTCTGCTTCTTGATTGGCTGCTAGAGATTACTGTACAGTAATACTGCTCACTGGTTGCGATAGGTTACAGCACATCTTCTCCTCACTGCAGGGGGGCATGATATACCTATGAATGCTGCCTTTATTTACATATCAATGCAGTTTGCCTCAGCTATTTACATATGCATGTGACTGCTATTTACATATGAATGCCAGTATTTGCATGTAAACACAGGTCTGCAGGTGAGTCATCTGTACACAACAATAGGGCAGAGCTGGGCAGCATTAGTAGCAGCACAGGACTAAAACTTCAAGGGACAAGGGAATGTAAACTGGGATAGTTGGCAAGTATGAGGCAACTGCTTTGGGCCCCACAACAATGACAGGGCCCTGGGCAGCTACCCCTTTTGCCCTGCCTTAAAGACAGCCCTGCATTTGCTCATTGGCCATTGGGGTGCCTGGTGATGCTGGTAGCTTCATATTCTTCAGACCGTCTTCTTTTAGGACGGACTGCTACCTCCTCCTTCAGATGCAGATGTACTGCCTTCGATTGGCTTTTATTCTGAACTGGAATCGGAAATTTTTAAGTGGTTGTAAACCCTTACAAACCACTTTGACCTACAGGTAAGCCTAGATTAAGGCTTACCTGTAGGTCCAAGCAATATCTCCTAAACCTATATGGTTTAGGAGATATTTGCCCGAAAACAGGGACCGCTGTCTACGGCGCATGCGCCGTAGACAGTGGCGCGCAGGCGCACTGAGCGCAGCACTCTCAGCGACGGAGCTGCCGCGCGTGTCGGCTCCCGTGCGTATGCACAGGAGTGACGTCATCGCAGCTTCGCCGAATGACAGCGGCGGAGCTGCGAGACCCTACCAACAAGATGGATGCGGCGGACTACAGGGGACAGCGGCGACTTCGCTGGCTCCTGTGTCAGGGAAGTGACACATAATGGGCTACTATGCGATGCATAGTAGTCCATTATGCTTTGCCTTTGCAGGGAATGATAGAGGAAGTAAACTCATCAGGGTTTACTTCCTCTTTAATGTGGCAGTAAGAGCTCGCTGCTGTTCTCTTTGGTCAGGCTTAGTATTTGATATGCCTCTTCTGGAGTGTAAACTTTTTTGGACACGGTGGCTCTATGACAGGTGACACTGATGGGCTGCAGGACAGGTAGTGATAGGCTGCACAACAGGTAGTGATGAGCTGCATGCTAGGTAATAATGGGCTGCACATCAGGTAGCAATTAGATGCATGGCAGGTAGTAATTGGCTGCACGTCAGGTACTGCTGGGCTGCACAAGAGGTACTGCTGGGTTGCAGGCACTACTGGGCTCACAGACAGGTACTCTGATGGGCTCACAGCACAGGTACTCCTGATGGGATGATGAACAGGTACTCCTGATGGGATCATGGACAGGTACTCTAAAGGGATGACAGGTACTCTGATGGGATGACATGTACTCTGATGGGATGATAGGTACTCATATGGGATGAAAGGTGCTCTGATGAGCTCACAGACAGGTACTCTGATGACCTCACAATCAGGCACTCGGATGATCTGGTGACAGGTCCTCTTTATTCAGGGGAGGCAATCTGGGCACAGTTGTACACACAGTAATCTGTAACTCACTGTTATGCGATCTCCTTCTCACACTGGATCGGTGTGTGAGGAGAAGGAGCCGGGAACAGGCAGTTATTCGCGGTTTGTTTACATTTGTGACCGGCAGTGATTGGACACAGCCGGTCACGTGGTATTTCATTGGCTCTTTACCCTGATCATGGCTGGGCTTTGTCCAAGGGACAAACTTTGTCCCAAATCACCGCCATGTGGGCCCCCGGGGGGGGGGCGCAAGAACAGGTGGACATTGTATGACATCCACCCCGAGGTAGAGAGTGTTCCTGCCGGGGTCATTTGACTGTGGCCCAGTATGGAACTGGTTAATCAGTTTCAACGCGTACGAGTTGCATGCACACAGAGCTCCAAAGTGACTGGCTGTGATTGGACACCGGTCATGTGGTAAAGAGCCAATTTCATTGGCTCTTTACCCTGATCGGGGATAGGCTGTTTTCCGAGGGACACGCCTGATCCCCTATCACCACGCTGCAGGCCCCCGGGGGCGCCCAGGAGCGGCGAGAACAAGCGGACGTTGTATGACATCCACCTGGAGGGAGAGAGTGTTCCTACCGGTGTCATTTGACTATGTCCCAGTATGGAACTGGTTAATCAGTTTCAGCTGCTTTGGTGTTAATGAAATTACCAACATGTGCACTAGATGGGCAACAATGAGATGACCTCCAAAATAGGAATGGTTTTACAGGTGGAGGCCACTGACATTTATTTTTCTTCGTACTCCTCTTTTCTGACAGTTTTTCACTAGTTTTGCATTTTGACTAGGTTTATTGTCACTACTACTAGCATGAGGCGATACCTGGACCCTATAGAGGTTGCACAGGCAATCCAACTCTTCCAGGATGTCACATAAATACATGCCATTGCCAGAAGGTTTCTCACTCCCA
Organism: Lithobates pipiens; assembly: GCF_037356315.1. Classification (NCBI taxonomy): domain Eukaryota; kingdom Metazoa; phylum Chordata; class Amphibia; order Anura; family Ranidae; genus Lithobates; species Lithobates pipiens. Next base: position 164,130,693 of record NW_027507790.1, on the reverse strand, counting down.
GCACAGTCTCAAAAGCAAGGAGGAAATTCCAGGACACAGGCAGTTGCTCACAGAGAGCTGGACAAGGCCGTAGAAGGTCCTTTACCCATCAACAGAACCGATATCTGTTCCTTTGTGCAAGGAGAAATAGGATGAGCACTGCCAGAGCCCTACAAAATTACCTCTAACAGGCCACTGGTGTGAATGTCTTCATGAGTGCCCACCTTCCTCTAGTGGGCCCTGTACTCACTGCCTGGTACCATGGAGTTCGAGTGACATTTGCCATTGAACCCCAGAATTGGCAGGTCCCCCATTGGTGCACTGTGCTTTTCACAGATGAGAGCAGGTTCACCCTGAGCACATGTGATAGGGTCTGGAGAAGTCATGGAGAATGTTATGCTGCCTATGCCTGTAACATCATTTAACATGACCCTTTTGGTGGTGGATCAGTGATGGTCTGGGGAGGCATATCCATGGAGGGACGCACAGACCTCTACAGGCTAGACAATAGCACACTGACTGTCATTAGGTATGGGAATGAAATTCTTGGAACCATTGTCAGACCCCACGCTGTGGGTCCTGGGCTCCTCCTGGTGCACAACAATGCCCGGCCCCATGTGGCAAGATGAAGGAATTGATAGCATTGAATGGCTCCCATGTTGGCCTGACCTAAATCCAATAGAGCACCTCTGGGACATTATGTTTTGGACCATCCGACGCTGCCAGGTTGCACCTCAATCTGTTCAGAAGCTCAGTAATGCCCTGGTCCAGATCTGAGTTGCTGCAGTGAACATTCAGTGAAATGGACTTGCCTGCTGCATAATTTTTTCACTTTGATTTTTGGGATGTCTTTGAATTCAGCCATTTGTAGGTTGATCATTTTTATTTCCATCAAACAATGTGGCATCCTTTCGTTCCTAACACATTACCCAGTACATATCAGTATATATATCCAGCATGATATTTTTCCCCATTGAGGCCTGATGTGTTTTCAAAGTGTTCCTTTAGGCTGGGTTCACACTAGAGATCGCAGCGACTCACAACAGGAGTCTGGTGCGTCCCCATTCATCGTTACAGGTCCAATTTCAGCCCGAATTTTGGTCTGAATTCGGTCCTGATACGGACCAAAAGACTCACAAGACTCCTGTACAATTCGCACTGGAGCCGATGTGGAGATGTGTGAACCGGCTCCATAGACAGCCGGTCGCAATCTCCTGCTATATAAATTGGATGCGGGGAAAACTGCATCTAATTCTCAATAGTGTGAACCCAGCCTTAATTTTTTTTGAGCAGTGTAGTTAAAGAAAAAGACGCCCACGGTAACGAATGTTTATGCATGCGGCCTGCATTACTCTAATAATACACAAAGCTTCAGTTGGGTTTTTAGCGACAAGAGTGACAGAGTCCTGATGAAATATATTCTACAGTGTGAATTTTCTCTAAATTTATCTTTTCACAACATAAAGAAAGGGAAAGATGAATTGTAATTGTATTGTTATATGTTATGTCTATGAATAAATTAATTCAAGAAGAACCGAAAACACTGTGCTATTCAAATGTGTAAACGATATACAAACAGCAGCTAACACAACATCTAGGTGTATAAATGTGACATAATAAATGTGGTAAAAACAAATAAGCGCTACACTATTTTCCACAAAATTTATTATGTCTATGAATAAAGCAAATTGTGAAGAAAAATTTTAGATAATTAATGTAAATGTTCAATTTTTCAGGCTGGGACTAATTTAAGGAGCACTTTGAAGTTGGGTGAGCCAGAGCTTCCAAACATGTGGCTGCAATGCCTTGAGAGTGCACGCAGGTAAACACTATAGCAAAAAAAAAAGATATTAAAAAAATTATTGAGAATAAAAAGAGATTAATGTTGATCTAAAAGATTTCTATTTTTCCCTGCACTATTAAAATGACAGGATAAAAGTATCATTACAGAATAAACCAAGGCTCTAACATTTTTATCTCTAGGGGGCATTTAAACATGATACCCCTGGCTGTCTTCTGCTTTCTTCTTTTTTTTTTTTAAGCTCTTCACAGAAAGCTGGTAGCAACACAGCAGGGTCTTATGGATTAGCATTTCAGTGAATGCTCTAAAAATTTATTGTGGCTGTCAACAAACTGTAACATTTCCTATTAATCCAGAGACTACCTATGGCAAAGCAACAGCTTTTAAGAAGAAAAATTCCAAAGTCTGTTTTGTGTTTCACAACATTTTAACAGCACTTAATACCCCAACCTCTGTAATTTACAGAGTCTATAACTAGTAAAATAAATCTACGGAGATCTTCAATTGAATCATAGTCCAATGAGAGAAGCAAAGTGTTCTTAAATGCAAAGAGATTGTTTCTTTTATAGCCATGCGAGTTTTTATAGGGAAGGAGATTAGGTGACCTTACAAGAGCATCGGCATTTAACAATTAAGCTAAACTCTCGGCAGATGTATAAAAAAAAAAAAAAAAAACACAAAATCACGCAGTTATGTTATTCATTTAAAAAAAACATTAAATAAAATGGACAACAATCTAAAAATGCTATTTAATCCATGTTTTATTATTCACAGCAAACTAACTCATCCATCCATCTCGCCATACTTTATTTTGATGAGAAATCACTATGAAAAACACTCCCTTAGCATTTCTAGCTGTGGCCATCTTGAGTAAGGGCAGATGATTCATATAGCAATTACTTCCCGGAATCCGTCTGCCTCTAGCTCAGGTGTGCTTAGCTGGGAACCCCCCCCCCCCTCCTTCAGAAGAAAGAAAAAATGCTCATGAGGACAATTTTGGCCTAGGCCAGAAACCAAGAAGTAGCTAAGAAAATGTAAAAAAAAAAATCCTACCTTCCTATTAACCAAAGCTAGCAGCACAAAAATAAAATTAGCTAATGCTGATTTGAGAGAGTTAAGTTCACAGTTAACTGCAGTAGAAAAAGCTAGGTCACCAGGCTGGCTATGCCACCTGACAGGGCAGTGTAAATCTCAGAACTGGATGGACAGAAATGCAAACCATTTGGTAGGTAAATCAGCTACCTTACAGTATATGGATTTTTAACAGTGTACAGTATATATATATATATATATATATATATATATATATATATATATATATATATATATATATATATATATATATATATATATATATATATATATATATATATATATATATATATATATATATATAGCAATACCCCTGAAGGAGCTGTTTTTGTTTGTTCAGTCCATTAATCTGCCTCTCAACCCCAAAGAACTGCCCCAGCCCCTCTGGCGTACCTAGCAATGTGATTAATGGAATAACACGGTAATAACACACAGACACAGTTCTTCTGCGCTCTCAAGTTTTCTTGGACCAGAGAAAGGTTTAAAATGATATTAGTCAGCCAAGTCCTGTATAAGTAGCCAGGACTTGGTTGAAACAATTTCTGTTAGCCACTTCAGTCCTGGAAGAATTTAACCCCTACCTGACCAGAGCACTTTTTGCGATTCTGCACTGTGTCACTTTAACTGACAATTGCGCGGTCGTGCGTTGTGGCTCCAAACAAAATTGACATCCTTTTTTTCCCATAAATAGAGCTTTCTTTTGGTGGTATTTGATCACCTCTGCAGTATTTATTTTTTCCGCTATAAACAAAAAAATAGCGCCAATTTTGAAAAAAATTCATTATTTTTAACTTTTTGCTATAATAAATATCCCCCCCCCCCCCCCCAAAAAAAACATTTTTTTCCTCAGTTTAGGCCGATACGTATTCTTCTACATATTTTTGGTAAAAAAAAAACGCAATAAGCGTTCCTTGATTGGTTTGTGCAAAGGTTATAGCGTCTACAAAATAGGGGGTAGTTTTATGTCATCTTTATTGATCTTTTTTTTGTTTTTTACTAGTAATGGTGGCGATCAGAGATTATTATTATGACTGCAACATTAAAGCGGACACATCGGACAATTTTGACACATTTTTGGGACCATTGGCATTAATACAGTGATCAATGCTAAAAAATTGCATTGATGACTGTAAAAATGTCACTGGCAGTGAAGGGAATAAGCACTAGGTGGCGCTGTAGGGGTTAAGTGGGTCTTAGGGAGTGATTCTAACTGTGGGGTGGAGGGGCTGTGTGTGACACATCACAGATCAGCACTCCCGATTACAGGGAGAGCTGATCAGACATTAGCATCTCCCCATTCTTCCTCACTGTGAGAAGATCGCGGGCATGCCTGCGGACATTGAGTCTGCGGGACCCGCAATCATTGTCACGGAGCTCGCGGCAGACAAGTCACCTCGTAAAGGGCAGCGTATAGGTACGTTAGTCTGCCTGTACGTGCCCTTCTGCCGCAGTATATCTGCGTGAGGTGGTCGTGAAGCAGTTAATGTAATAAATGGCAATTAGCAACAACAAAAGTAACACCAGTTAGTACAGTGTTAACCACTTCAATACCAGGCACTTAAACACCTTCCTGCCCAGACCAATTTTGAGCTTTCAGCGCTGTCGCACTTTGAATGACAATTGCGCGGTCATGCTACATGGCACCCAAATTAAATTTTTATCATTTTTTTCCCACAAATAGAGCTTTATTTTGGTGGTATTTGATCACCTCTACGGTTTTTATTTTTTGTGCTACAAATAAAAAAATACCAAATTTAAAAAAAAAAAATATGTTTTTTTTTGTTTCAGTTTCAAAACTTTGTAAATAAGTACGTTTTATCCTTCACTGATGGGCACTGATGGGGCTACACTGATGGGCACTGATAAGGTGGCACTGATGGGCACCAATGAAGTGGCACTGATGAGGTGGCATTGATGGACACTGATAGGTGGCACTGATAGGGGGCACTGATGGGCGACACGGATGGGCGACACGGATGGGCACTGATCGGTGGCACAAATTGGCACTGATAGCTGGCACGGATTGGCATGGATGGGCGGCACAGATGGGCATGGATAGGCGGCACAGATGGGCATGTGTGGGCACTGATAGGCGGCACGGATGGGCACTGATAGGCGGCACAGGTGGGCACTGATATGCGGCACAGGTGGGCACTCATAGGCGGCACAGGTGGGCACTCATAGACGGCATTGTATTGTTATACTGTACTAATGGATGCCTATCAGTGCCAAACAATAATGCATGCCAATCAGTGATGCCCATTGTGGGCACTGATTGGCATCCATTATGGGCACTGATTGGCATCCATTGTGGCACTGACTGGCATCCCTGGTGGTCTAGGGAGGATTACCTTTTGTTGGACATCCCTGGTGGTCTGGTGGCATCCCTGGTGGTCCAGTGTGGGCATCCTCGGGGGGGCTGTGCTGATAATCGATCAGCACAGACCCCCCCTGTCAGAGGAGCAGCCGATCGGCTCTCCTCTACTCGCGTCTGACAGACGCGAGTGAGGAAAAGCCGATCACCCGCTCTTCCTATTTACACTGTGATCGGCCGTGATTGGACATGGCTGATCACGTGGTAAAGAGTCTCCGTCGGAGACTCTTTACCGAGATCGTAGTTGCCGGGTGTCATACTGACACCCCGCAACAACGATCGCCGCGATGCGCGCCCCCGGGGGCGTGCAGCGGCTCATAATCCTGATCACGTCATATGACGTCCGATCAGGATTATGCAACCACTTTGCCACCGTCAATTCCCTATAGGGCGGGCGGCAAGCGGTTAAACAGTAATAAGCAAATCTTTAAGCAAGCTAAGAATATTTGCAGACATTAATATCACTAAATGGGTACCCCGGGCCAACCTATAATATCTCAAAATCTATTGGGAATAATAGACTATAGGTATCAGTGACATGTCCCCTTTAAGAGCATTAAATAACAGTGTCCTAAGAGTGAGGCCTCACACTATCTTCAGCGGCACATTGGAGCTCTAAGAACAAGGGTCCTTTGATGCAACATAGTGATAAGGAACTGGGTAAGATAGCTGTCTTGTGATATAACACTCTTTTACATGATAGGGTAACAGATGTCTGTGCACAAATGTGTAATTTATAAAATGTGTAATTTATAAAATGTGTAATTTATAAAATGTGTAATTTATAAAATGTGTAATTTATAAAAGGCAATGAGATTACCGGGCAAGAGCCCCCTCACCAATCCTATACACTTTCAGCAATCCTCTGAAGAGTGATCAAATGATTCTCCTAATCGCAGGTGTGTTGCAATGGCATTCAGTCTGCTGACCTGGTGAATTGGCTGATTCCGTGGCATACCGCATCGCTGCAGAGTGTCCTTCTGAAAGCAGATGGCGTCCTGAACCTCTGGATTGGGGCTGTAGGCTGTGTGCCCGCAATCCCTTCACACAGCAACAGGATGGTGTTCTCACAATGGGATCCAGGAAGCAACCACACTAGGGCCTTGTCTGCAGACCTTTTTATAGTCTTTCCCATCATCCTCTACTTTTATTGCAGTTCAGGCAGGGTTTTGTAGTTCTGTGCCTTTAAAAATCAGTGAACAGCTTTGTACTGCAACTTCATATTCCAGACTACTTTTCAGCTGCTGCTTGTTAAAACCCCAGGCATTGGTTCCTGTAACTGCTCCTACCATCGGCTTCCTTCTTCCTGCCAATAGGAACACAAGGGAGGAACAGACTAGCCTGTGTGTGTGTGTGAGGAGAGGAAGGGGAGTGAAAAGCCCATGCAGCTGCTAGCAGGCAGCTCTCTCCTTCATGGATTCAAGTAGCTTTGAGAGGTACCCCGCTACATATTTATATATATAGAATTTTTTATGTTTTTATACACGTGAAATATAACAACTTAAATTGATTGTAAAGGATCGTTTTTTTATTTTGAAAAAATAACAAACATATCATACTTACCTCCACTGTGCAGCTCGTTTTGCACTGAGTGACCCCGAATATCCTCTTCTGGGGTCCCCTGGTGGCTCTCACGGCTCCTCCCCGCATCAGATAACCCTCTAGGAGAAGCGCTCTCCCTGGGGGGTTACCTTGCGGGTGCGCTTCCAAGTCCAGCATTTGCATCCACAGACACAAATATCAGACTCGCCCTCCTCCCCCCCGGCGCCGGTGTCATTGGACTTGATTGACACCAGCGAGAGGCAATGGCTGTGCTGCTATCAATCTATCCAATAAAGAGGCAGGACCTCGTGGAGAGTGGGACAGAGGAGATGAAGGGGTTCAGGTAAGTAAAACGGGGGGCTAGGGGGCCGGTGATTGATATGTGTTTTTTCACCTTAATGCATGGGATGCATTAAGGTGAAAAAACACGAGGGTTTACAACCCCTTCAACCACTTGACCACTGTCAAATGACAGAGGTGCTGCTCTCATCTTGGGAGGATGTCATATGACGATGCCCCATCACGGGGAAGATTTCCCCTCTATCTATGCTCTGGTGACAACTAAACTTTTGAGATTTTCCATCACTTGTGGTAATGTTAACCAGGACAAAAAGAAAGGGGCACACTTCCCAGCAGTTAGCTGGCAATCTCCCAATCAACTTGAACAACTTAGACACTTTTGTTGTGAAATTTGAGAATGCATTGCTCTACAGTGCCTACACTTACAGATTAAAGTGAGGGCTAGTTTTACAGCACTTCTGCCAAACAGCATAGCGAAGTTGGTGTCCTCACTCTTTTGCTAACTAGAATCAAGTAATAAAGGTTGGTTCTAGGTCAGCCCTCAGTTTGCTGTATGGACTATGAAAGAGCATAGCTAACCTTTACAACAGGAAACTGTAAATGAATCATTCTGCTCTTTTATTATTTTCTTACAAGCAGGGTCCCATTTTTTTTCTTTTCTTAAGTAGAGTAGCAGAATGCTAAAACCTCCATTAGCTTTTAATAGCTGTCTATGTCCCTTTTGTAAATTTTCCCTCACTTCCTGTCTGGTAAAACTAGTTTTTACCAGGACTGAAAATGAGCAGTAAAAAACAGTCAGGAATCCTAACCTTTCTCCAATCTATTCATATTTAAAAAAAAGAACACACAGTTTAACATGCACAATTTGGATCACCCAGGTAAAAGGCAACATTTTAAACCTGGTTAGTTCGTTGGGAAGGAACAAGGAAATCCAGTTATCAAACTAGGGTTGTCAGTTTTAGCCAACATGTTGCTGGGGTCAAGTGTTTTTGCTGACATATGTTGATAATCTAGGTGAAAGCATTATTACACATACAACACAAATACATTTGAAAATATTTACACATAATAACTTTGTTGTCTTGGTATGACAAGATAATTGGCCATACATAACTGATGATGCAAAACAGCCCAGGGGTCCAAATTGAAATAGGACCGTGACCATATTTGTTGAAAGAATCCATTCTTTCTGTTTATTTTGCTACTGAGAGTTTCCCAATGTATACTTACGTAAACACTAATGTGTGTGTGTGTCAGCAGGTCATATATGCTCAACACCCAAAATGGATTACTAAAACAGATGTTAGTAAAAAGAGAAAGTTTAACAGTTTCATTGCTCCCTTGGGTGATAACATGGACTATGGGACAATGATGCATTCATCCTTATCAGCATAACCCAGCACCAGTGATCCATCAGTCGTATGCTGGAATCCATGGTAGATGATTTATGTCTTTGGCATATGTGGTTGTCAATTATGATGTCATATTATGATGCCAAATTGATATTTCTTGGAAAGGAAAAACTGGATAATTGGCAACTGCTTAATAGGCAACTGCTTAATAGGCAAATCTATAGACTTGGGCTGGGCTTTGTGCTTACAAACACTGGATCCTATGTTTGCAGTTTATGGTGAATATACTTCACAAAGGTCCAAAAGACATGGAGTCATCAGGGTCCAGAAAAACAGCATTGGTGGAACATGTCATGGTGATCTCGAAAGGCCCTCATTTGGTTTCCTGTCTGGTCAAAGACTTATTGTCAGGCACAATCCATGCAATGGATCCTTGGGACTGTAGTTGTGGAACTACAATAAAATGTCAGTGATTTTGCCACTTAAAGGACCACCACAGCTAGGACTGGAAGAGGAATTCTTCAGTTACATCAGTGGCTGTACACTCCTCCCTCTGTTGTCAATTGGCTAAAAAGAATAATTGAGAGCATAGTATGGCAGCATACTTTCCTATATCATTGATTGACACCATAATACTTTCCAGAATCACTGGTTGACTGCATAGTACCTCCCTGTGTAATGCCTATTTCAGAGCAATCCTCCCAGTGTCATGTAACTACATAACACGCTCCCATCTTGAGCTTCTGCACTAACCATTCAACTTTTTAAAAAAGAAGCAGGGCATCCAAATCATATGACTTTATTTTATTCTATGTTCACAATGTATATTTGTACTGTTACTGCTTAGAATTCTCTATTGTTCTGGTGTCTGGTGCTATAGATTGAGAAAGAGATTGATTCAGGGACCATGGTGGCAATGCCAACTAGAACAGGAAACAATGGGTAAGTTAATGATGAGATGGACAGTCATAATGTAGACCTAATGTATTGTAGGTACCACATAAAGTACCAAAAAGGAGCCTTATCAACTGGCTGCTCAACATAGGAGGAACAACAATGCTGAGCATCAAATGGGACCCAAATTTAAAGACCGTCACCATGTGAACAGGATAATCTTAGAATCACATGAAGTTTTAAATGACGTGCAAATTAAAGCCATAATCCAGCTAACACTGTTTAAGCATTTTCAACAACAGATTCTCATGTTGATTTAGTAAAAAAGGATCTCTCCAATTTATGTTTACCTCTACATCACATGGAGAATGAGTCTAGTCTCAGTATGAATGTTGCAAATCCAGCCAGTACAAACTGTAGACATATAGCTTGACCGACCAATAAATTCCACCACAAGTATCACACTATTTTGCTATGGTAAAACCCAGTCATGATTTGGAGCGAGTTCAGTTGCTATGTTATTTAAGTAGAGGTTGGAAAAGTTATGTGATCCACATCTACATTGATTGTCACCAGAAAGCTTTTGGGGCCAGACTAAAGACTAGATATAGTATCCACTACAGAACAACATTGGCTTAGGTAGCTGTATGTTGCTTGTTTTCTAGTTACCCACAGCTGCTGTCTTACATACTGATTCTGTCTCATATTGCCCTTCCACTTTTGTAAGCATATTGCCTTGCCATTGGCTTTGTTTTCATACTTGGCTGTTTTGTTCAAAAAAAACCTTTCTTTTCTAAGGACTTCCCAAAAGAATATGTTAGGGTTGAGTTATTAAATGAAAATAGAATGTGCACTTTTAGAAGTGCAGTTGCTCCAGAACTTAGTAAACAAGGGAATCTCTGCTGACTTCCATCATTCAATTATGTGCAAGCATAAAATGCTGTTTTTTTTTCCTTTTATGTGATTGGGTATTCTTTGTAAAATGAAGCTTTACCTCATTTACTAAGATCTGGAGCAATTGCACTTGCAAAAGTGAAAAGTCTATTTGCCTTTAGTGAATTAACCCCATTGCTGGTTCTCTTCTCAATTTCTGTAAGCTTTAGTAAAGCCAAAAGAGTAAGAATCTTCCTTGTATTTTCTTAGTAGTAATAGGCTTTTGAAACTAGGACCAAGTCTCCTCACCTAACAATCATTTTTGGGTAACTGGCACGCACTCTAGCTCCTGATACATGTCCGCTCTGTCATTGTCCTATCACTTGTCAGTGATGAGATGATTTGGTGCTTGGACAAATAGGTGTTTGTTTACTCAAGACAAATAAGCTGCTCACTTTGCAAAGGAAGTTGCACCCTGTAAAGGAATTTTCCCCACTGCTTAATGAATGTGGTAAAATTTCACTTTGCAAAGATTACCCTATCACGTCCAAGAAAAATAAAAATAAAATAGCATTTTTGCTTGCGCAAGTGTAGCACTAACCCACAAAGGAGCTGATGGTTAGATTTGGGCTTACTGTTACCGTCTGTTTTCCTCGTTGCACGTCTAGGGGTGTCCAGTGGTAAATGGCCCAGTAACTTGAGAGACCGACAACAAATCCACTTGAATGGATTTTATTTGCAAAACGTAGACAATGAACAATCTCTTAAATTGGGATCATAGGGTTGGAAAGGAAAATTCAGGTACTCTTATGCCGCGTACACACGATCAGACTATCCGGCGGACTTGGTCCGGCAGACCGGAGTCCGCCGGACAATCCACCCGTGTGTGGGCTGCGGCAGATTTTTTTTCCCCCAAAAGTCCAGCGGACTTAGAAAGTAGTTTTGACTCAAAAATTGTCCGCCGGACTGTAAGTCTGGCGGACAATCCGGCCGTCTGTGTGCTAGTCCACCGGACTTTTGAAATGAACAGACTTTCCCACACACGGAGAAAAGTCTGTTCATCTTGAACGTGGCTCCAGGTAGCCAGGACTAGTGAAGGATGTCGTTGTCGCCTCCTTCGGCGGCGAGATTGACACGCCACTGGCCCCGTCACCTGGTATGGACTTAAAGGGGAAGCCCTACGCCGAAAAAACGGCGTGGGGGTCCCCCCAAAGTCCATATCAGACCCTTATCCGAGCACGCAGCCCAGCCGGTCAGGAAAGGGGGTGGTAATGAGTGAGCTGTACCAGGCCATGTGCCCTCAACATGGGAGGGTGCTTTGGGGAAGGGGGGCCGTGCGCCCCCCCCCAAAGCACCTTGTTCCCATGTTGATGAGGACAAGGGCCTCTTCCCGACAACCCTGGCCGTTGGTTGTCGGGGTCTGCGGGCAGGGGACTCATCGGAATCCGGGAGCCCTCTTTAATAAGGGGGCCCCCAGATATTGCCCCCCCACCCTATGTGAATGAGTATTGGGGTACAATGTACCCTACCCATTCACCTGGTGAAAAAAGTCAGGGCCACTGCCTGTAAAAGAGCTAGAAGAAGGCGCGGTGGCCCGGCAAGAAGAACCGAAGAGGGGGACAAGACCCCCGAAGAGGGGGACAAGACCCCCCAAGTCGGAAGAAGTCAGAAGAAGAGGGTGGCGGCGAAGAAGAAAGCCGGGCTCCTCCGCTAGTAAAAGAGCTAGCAGAGGAGGAGTCCGACGAGAAGACCCCCGAAGACAGACAGAAGACCCCCGGAGCTGTGCAATAAACTATTTTAACCCTTGTGTGTTGTATTTTATTTTTACTTTTTTCCACAGGTGAATGGGTAGGGGTACATTGTACCCCATACTCATTCACATAGGGTGGGTGGCCGGTATCCGGGGGCCCCCTTATTAAAGGGGGCTCCCGGATTCCGATAAGCCCCCCGCCCGCAGACCCCGACAACCAACGGCCAGGGTTGTCGAGAAGAGGCCCTTGTCCTCATCAACATGGGGACAAGGTGCTTTGGGGTGGGGGGGCCGCGCGGCCCCCCCCTCCCCAAGGCACCCCCCATATTGAGGGCACGTGGCTCGTCCCCACCCCCTTTCCTGGCCGGCCGGGTAGCGTGCTCGCACAAGGGTCTGATGTTGACCTAGGGGGGGACCCCCACGCTGATTTTTCGGTGTAGGGATTCCCCTTTAAGTCCATACCAGGTAACAGGGCCAGCGACGCCTCCTTCGCTGGCCCCGGCTACCTGGAGACGTGCTCAAAATGAGCGGACTTTTCTCCGCGCGGGAAAAGTCTGCTCATTTCAAAAGTATGACTGACTAGCACACACACGGCCGTACTGTCCGCCGAAAAGCGAGTCCGGCTTTACTTTTGGGTAAAAAAAGTCAGCCGGAGGCTACACACGGGCGGATTGTCTGGCGGACTTGAGTTTGCCGGACTTTTCCACCGGATTGTTTGATCATATAAGAAGCTTCATAAGAATCTGCTGGCAGGACTTTTCCTGATGTCCTGCCAGCGCAGCACTCCAGTGTGAAAGCCCGAGGGCTTTCACACTGGAGACAATGGTGCAGCAGTTTGAGGGCGTATTGCAGGCGCTATTTCTAACGCTATAGCGCCTGCAAAATGCCCTCGATGTGAAAGGGGTCCAAAGAAGGCCTGATTTCTTTCCTAACTATACATAATATAACTGGATACTAACATTTATAGGCAAAGTTGATCCAGGGAATATCTGATTGCCTCTCGGGGATCCGGTGGGAATTTTTTCATGTGCTGTAGCAAATTGGATCATGCTTTGCTGTTTTTTTTTGCCTTTCTCTGTATCAACTGTGGGTAAAGGATTGTGTATATGGGATTGTAGTTTTTTTTTTTTTATTGGTTGAACTAGACAGTCTGTTTTCAACCGATGTGAATATGTAGATAGATATGTAGTTGAAAATCATGAACAAATTAATGCCCAAATCCAGCTAAAACCTTTTAAGCAGTTACGTAGTTAGTCTAGTTACACCAATAGAAAAAAAAACATACAAACAAGTAGAAACCTCATTATACACAATCCTATGCCCACAGTTGAGTCAGAGGAAGGCAAAAAAATCCAATAAAGCATGATTTAATTTGCTCCAGTAGGAGAAAACAAATCATTTTTTGTTGTTTCCTTTTTGGAATATTTTTTTTTAATCCAAATGGATAAAAGCTGACCATTATAAGCACTACTGACAGTGATATACAGTTTTTCCCAACCCTTGTAAATCCCACATTTGCTGGTCAGCTTGGTATGTAGGGCTAAGTTTACACTTGCGGTTGGGACAGTAAAACAAGTGGTTGAGCCACATTTTTTTACCACCCTCAACTGCTCTCTTAAGTTACAAAGGCAGCCATATGGCAGCCATATTTTCCATGACTGCAATGCTTTGGTGCAGGCTTTTAGGGGTTAAAACAGATGGTAAGAGGTGACACCGCATATCAAACGCCCTCTGAAAAACAATCGACCGCAGATTGCTCAGGAGAGGGCAACGCTTATGTAAATAATCCCTCAGGAAATGGAAACATAACTGATCTACTAGCAGGATAAGCAAGTAATAAAACTATGATGTAAGGCCGCGTACACACGCGCGGACTGTTCGCCCAACTTTGTCCGTCCAACAGTTTCGGCAAACAGTCCGCTCAAACTTAGCATGGACGGACATGGCCACACACGACGAACGAACAGTTTGCTGAAACCGTGCGCGATGACGTGAACGGCACGTTCGACGGGACGAAAAATACGACGTCCTATACACTGCATTATAGCTTTCGACGTGAAAATCCTTTCTGAGCATGCGTGCAACTTTGTTTGACGAACAAGCCTACACACGAGCGGACTGTTCGCTGAAACAAGGTTTCAGCGGACAGTTTTACGGAATTTCCGAAACCTTGTCCGCTGAAACTGTCCGCTGAAAGCCCACACACGAGCGGACTGTCCGCCCAAACATTGTTCAGCGGACAAAGTTGGGCGAACAGTCCGCCCGTGTGTACGCGGCCTAATAGTTCTATTTTTTTTTTTTTTACATATATTGTAGTTAGAGATTGTATTTTAAATATTACTTTATTTCCTATTCTTAGAAAGTAATATTCTCTCAGCTGTCAATGTAAACACATTGTTAAAGAGATGCAGAACCTAGATATACTATACATATCCAAATGAATCTGGACAGCTGGGATCAATGATTATTCTCCGGAATTGCACATTTGTCTCTGCTCCAGATTTGTTCTCAGATATTAAACTGAATTGTCAGGACCCCAAAGAGTTAGGATACAATTCTTGATTTTGCTTTGCATTTTGAAGTGTCTTCAGATGGAGTTATGTCAAATGGGATATTTGTGTGATTTGTGAGTGGAAAACAAATGTTAAGTTCCTTTTCTTATTAGATGTTGTGGTCCATTGGTATGAAGGGTATGGAACTGCTCATTTCTAATGTATTTTATGAAATAGGTAGTGGTCTGTCATACAGAAAGCACACATACACTAAAAGATCCCATACATAATGTACATAGGTCATCTGGCCTTGACTAGACACCCAGAACAGACAACAATGGTAAAACAATCTAAAAAAAAACCTAAGGTAATTCCTGTGTGGTGTACCAAGGGGCTCTTTCCCCTGATGATGTCTATTTAGGGGAGACAGGTATGTTACATCATCACACACGCAGATGTGGTTTGCGGCTGTGCTGGTTCCTTTGCATAGGCCTTGGTGTATCATCCTTCTATGTGAGTGGCTTTTTAATAAACATATTACATATACATATAACATATTACGCTTTTGGATTTGTTTACTTTTCTCCTTAAATGTCCATTGCGAGTATGATTTAGGATTACTATGTAATGGTGATAGTGGAGTGAGTTATAGCTGCGTGGCACTAAGGCGCATTTGATCTCTGGCGCAGATCATTTGTTTGCAATGTTGGCATATTTTTACTGTCACAAATGATCCAATAAGTGGATTGCAAGATTTATCTAAACATTGAGACTTCCACTTATATTATTTTGCACTTCATAATATTTTAAATACATAAGAATTCATGTAAAGCTATGGTTATTTATTTCTGGTCTGACACAATTTATTTAATTTAACCACTTGCTTACTAGGCACATATACCCCCTTCTTGCCCACTGTCACACTTTGAATGACAATTGCACGTTCATGCTACACTGTACCCAAGTGAAATTTTTATCATTTTTTTCACACAAATAGAGCCTTCTTTTGGTGGTATTTAATCACCACTGGGGTTTTTATTTTTTTGTTAAACAAGCAGTTTTCATAGTCTGTTATACAATTTTGCAAACAGGTAATTTTTCTCTTTCATTGATGTGCACTGATAGGCTGCGCTGATAGGCACTGATGGGCACTAATCAGGAGGCACTGATGAGGCTGCACTGATAGGCTGCACTGAAGGGCATTGACAAGCGGCACTGAGAGATGGCACTGATAGGCAACCCTGATAGACGGCACTGATGATGAGGCACAGATGGGTACTTTAAGCCCTCGCTGTAGCCATCTTTCGTCTATAGCGCAGGCGTAAAGTGGTTAAAAGGATAGGGCACCTATTTATGCTTGAACAATGGTAAAACAGCATAAAATTCCCAATTTCAGTCTAATATTTGTCCAGCTATAATGTTTGAGATTATGTGGCACCATATACATTGTCTACCTTTTGAGCAGAGCTGCCAAAAGTTCTAATATTAGGTACCTGTCTTTTAACCACTTCAGCCCTGGACCATTTGGTTGGCCAAAGACCAGAGTGTTTTCTGCGATTCGGCACTGCGTCGTTTTAACTGACAATTGCGCGGTCGTGCGACGTGGCTCCCAAACAAATTTGACGTCCTTTTTTGCCACAAATAGAGCTTTCTTTTGGGGATATTTAATCACCTCTGCAGGTTTTATTTTTTGCGCTATAATCAAAAAAAGAGCGTAAATTTTGAAAAAAAAAAACACAATATTTTTTACTTTTTGCTATAATAAATATCCCCAAAAAATATATACATTTTTTTTTTCCTCAGTTTAGGCCGATACGTATTCTTCTACATATTTTTGGTAAAAAAAAAAAAAAAAAAATCGCAATAAGTGTTTATTGATTGGTTTGCGCAAAAGTTATAGTGTCTACAAAATAAGGGGTAGTTTTATGGCATTTTTATTAATCTTTTTTTTTTACTAGTAATGGCAGTGATCTGCGATTTTTATCATGACCTCAACATTATAACGGACAGATCGGACACTTTTGGCGCTATTTTGGGACCATTCACATTTATACAGTTATCAGTACGATTAAAAATACACTGATTACTGTGTAAATGTGACTGGCAGTGTCCTGTCACTAGGAAGAATGGGGAAATGCTTATTTACATCAGCATTTCCCTGTTCTTCCTCTCCGTGAGACGATTGCGGGTGTCCCTGCAGACATCGAGTCCACGGGTCCAGCAATCACACTCACGCAGCTTGCGGCGTGCATGCGCTGGCGGCTGTGCACACGCGCCCACAATGGTCCGTCTTAAAGGGCAACCTTCAGGTATGTTAATATGCCTGTATGTGCCCTTCTGCCTATGTATATCGACATGAGCTGATCAGCAAGGGCTTAAAATTGCATGCTGCTTGAGGTAAATCGGAGTACTGCTAGGACCTTGAAGAAGTAGACTTACCTGAAAGTCCTGAAAAATTGTATGTTAGTGCAAATAAAAAAAAGTATAACTTGTTTCTGAAAATTGTATCTAAACCTCAAAAAAAGGTAAAATATTGCAGCTTACCAAACCTTATTTGTGGTGGCTGCATTTGTTTTCTTTCATTAGCATGATTTTTTCCCTTTATTTTCACATGTAATGGTGCCAGTAACACATTACCTGTTATCCAAAAACACAAATTTCCAAAGCTGTATCTATGGAGGAACAGTGTTGTCACCTTTTGCCTTTTTTTTTTTGTTTTTTTTAGTGCTCCTTGAACGCTGCTCTAAAATATGAAGCTAAATACTTTGGCTGAAATGGAGCTGTGTTCAGAGGCATAAAAAAAAGATAATTACCTCTGAAAGCAATGCTTTCTCTGCCCATGTGCCATGAGGTCTTACTTTGATGCCCCTTTGTTCACCCCTCCGTCCAGGGGGGAGCTCATAAATCCGAACTAGCCCTGCGGAAATGCAGCTATCTTCAGTGACAGTGAGCAGATGCTGGGGGGCGATGACTTCACATCAGCTGTATATCAAGTGAATCAGCATACAACCCAAATCCTGTTCAGTTTAGGCCAGTTCTCTATACCCCCTTCTTCAAACAATGGCAACAAGCACTGGCACCAAATTGCACCCAGGTACAATGCAGATAATCCATATAATCCACAAATTATACAATTGTCTTCTAAACATTCCCCTTTCAATAAATATCAAAGCCAAAATCAGCAAATAGTCAAACATTGGAAGTAAAACAAAAAAACAAGTTTATTGCCAGGATGACCAGTGTTCAAATGCAGGATCTGTTCTGGGGAAAACATTTCCCGTGATGAGTTTTTACAGTGGAATAGCTCTTGGAAAGCAGGGATTATAGCAGCCAATAGGGTTTTTTTTACATGAGTTTTTTTATTACATTGTGCTGATGATGAATGAAGTCTGATTGGGTGTTTTGGGTAAATGTACAACATTGAACTTCCCAGCATGTTACTACTTAAAGCAGTATTAAACCCAGAAGCAAGGATGCCATTTATTGCAGTTTACCAATCTACAGTTGTTGTTTTTTTTGCCTTTTTACCTGATGATCTCACCAGCAATACATTTCCTGTTTTAGGCCTGGTTCACGCCTATGCATTTTTAGTGCTTTTTGCATTTTGCAGATTTGCACTACAGTCCTATGGAACACTTTCTGTAAAGCAAAGCAACAAAATGCAAAAAACACAAAAAATGCTTAGGTGTGAATCAGGCTTTAAGGTGTCTCCACTCTGGATGGAGAAGCAACAGACACACCACTAGACAGAAGCAAACAATTGATGGATGAAGGGATTATAGTGGTGCTAGTAAAGTCCCGTAAATATGATCAGAAATCCCGCTAGCAAAAGTCTGATGTGAGCTTTTGGTCGGAAATTCCGACCGTGTGTAAGCTCCATCAAACTTTTGTTGGCGGAATTTACACCAGCAAAAGATTCAATCAATCTCAATCTCGGAAACAATTTGACGCATGCTCAGAAGCATTGAACTTCATTTTCTCGGCTTGTCGTAGTGTTGTACGTCACCGTGTTCTTGACGGTCAAAACTTCAGAGAACTTTTGTGTGACCGTGTGTATGCAAGCCAAGCTTGAGCGGAATTCCGTCGGGAAAACCATCCAAGATTTTTTTCCGACGAAAACTTAGATCATGTTTACGTGGCATAACAATGTCAATCAAAATATAAAATATACAAACTTTTATTGATACGTATTTAAAACATGATCATTGTAGAAAAGACAGAGTTAAAATATACATGTCCATACAGATACTCCTTGTTTAACGACTCACCTGTTTAACAACCAATCAAACTTACGACCAGCTCTCCCCACCTGAACGACGTGCTATAAATCATTGTATTGTACAGTACAGAATTTGTTCTGTACTTATGCAAATTAAAACAACATTGTTGATCTTGAGCTTTGTGTTTAGATTTTCACAATACAGTATAGTACAGTAATTAAGAATGTTTAAAATATTGATTACTTGTGTCTCCTCGTTTAACAACCAATTTGTTTAACGACCTGGTCATTGGAACGGAACCTGGTCGTTAAGTGAGGAGTACCTGTAATGTGGTCATAATGATTCAGATAAATGCTTGTATTGTGGTATCTGTTCCTGACATGTTTCTCCAATAATGGCTTCCTCAGGAGACTTAAAGACCACTAATGATTAAATGACCGAGCAATCACCAACAGACTATTACTTGACTGCCAGAATAAGAAAATGGGAGAGGATTTCACGTGGCTACAGGAGTCATATTTGGATTAAGATAGTAAACAAAAGCAGGTTGAACCGAGAGCACCTGGATCAAAAACCACTGCTGCCAATCACCCTGCAGCAGTGGTGTGAATTATTGGACACCAGTATTGTCAATCAGAGGAGAGGGTATTATTAGATGCACTAGCAGATTTAGATTGACTTGACTAAAAAGAGAAAGCCAAACTCCAGCTAGCACTCATTAAAGTGGTTGTAAAGACTGAAGGTTTTTACCTTCATGCATTCTATGCATGAAGGTAAAAAACCTTCAGTGTGCAGCTCCCCCCTCAGCCCCACTAATACTTACTTAAGCCTGATCTTGATTCAATGATGTGCACAAGACCTTGGGCTCTTCCAGGTCTCTCCCTCCTGATTGGCTGAGATGCAGCAGAAGGAGCCATTGGCTCCCACTTCTGTCAATGCCAGAGGTGAGCGGGGGTGGGGGGGCGGTTGCTGAGCCAGGCTCTCTGTGTCTTATGGACACAGGGAGTTGGCTCGGGAGCGAGCACACATGAGTGGCAAGGGGGAGGGGCCCAGAGCACTCCAACTGACACTTTGTCTGGACAGATTGGTCTGTTCCTTAAAAGAATAAAACAAATGCAGTCACCACATTTAATAATTGGTAAAATGCAATATATTATATTTTGAATTGAATTAACCTTTGTTTTGAGACAATAATTTGACTTCCTGATCGTTAATAGCGTCAAATCAACAATCATTTTCAGCCGTAGTGATGAAAAAAAAATAAAAAATCAAAGGAGCTGGTAAATTTTTCTCAAACAAAAAAAAAATTCTAAGGCCTCGTTCACATTGTGTACTTTAAGTGGTTGTAAACCTCAGACATGAAATATGAACAAAGTATATCTCTCTATAGTGTGTACTTGTCTCAATCCAAAGCACTAAGTTGCATTTTTTTTCTGTTGCTTCCTTCCTCTGCTATCAGCATTAATCTCTTTTGACAAGTTGTCTTGACACCAAGAGAAAAAAGGTGCCAGGGGAGAGAGCTCCAGCTGATTGACAGCCTCAGCTCTGTTCCTATGTGCTGTGTGAAGGGGGTGTGTCCCTTTCTTCCAATCAACTGTCAGCATTCTCCTCACTGAGCTATGCAGAATGTAATTTCAGCTGTCAGCCCCCTGTATTCTGACAGTTTAGACAAGCTTTATAAATGCTGGGCTTTAAACGGATGTAAAGAAGAGAAAACAGCAGATAAACAGGAACAGCTTATACAGGAGGATTTGTTTCATTTGGGTAGCCAATCACATCACTGGATATATGTAAGGGTTTACAACCAATTTAAGCATACATCTGTTCAAAGGGCACAGCTTACACACAGGATATACAGGTGTTCCGTGCATCCACATGCACGCAGTCCCATTAATTTCTACAGGGACACAGCAGCTGCACCTAACTAGATGTCAAATTAAGAGCAGTGTCCCAATAGACATTGATGGGACTAACTGCATGCAGATGCACAGTACACCTATGTGTAAGCAGGGGTTAGTTTCCCTTTTAGTAAGGCCCCTGTGTCATTGGTGGGCAGAGTCAGTAATCCTTTATAAACCAGGCTGGTTAGAGCTTCTGTCATATGGGAGTATAAGAACAGGTTACCCCTGACTTACAGAATGTGAGTTTGTGACCTGGGCAGGAGAGAGGGCCCTTCAGAGGTTGGACTGGAAGGAAGCTCCAGTGGAGGACTCAAAGTGAGGAGAACATGGGAGAATTGGCTGAACTTCTCAAGTTCTGGGTTGATTGCATTACTTTTGAAAAAAGGGGCAACCACCCCAACTTATAATTGGCCTTTGCAGCAAGGTGCACATGGAAGGGCAATGCATATCACAAACAAACAAAAGATTTTATAGCACACTTACCAGTCAGCCTGCAAAACAACCAAATTGGCCCTGTCTAACAGTTTACATTAAAACAGAGGGTTTTGTTTGCACACATTCATCCTTAAAGGCACAGGGGCGCACATGACGTCCAGCAAGAGCACAATGGCAGCAAAGGAATTCAGTGTGTCCCTGTACCCAATTCATCCAAGTCTACAAAAACATGGCACTACCTTGACTGTTCTGCAAAGTAACTTGTGTGGACATTCTTTATTCAAGAAGGTGGCCTCCTGGCCAGGATAATCTGTGTACTATGCGAGGAGTGGCCTGTAGTATGTGTGGCACAATATGGCATAGTTTTTCTTAAGGGCAGACATTATTATTATTATTATTATTATTATACATGTTTTATATAGCGCCAACAGTTTGCTCAGCGCTTTACAACATGAGGGCAGACATTACAGTTACATTACAATTTGGTACAAGAGGAATCAGAGGGCCCTGCTCGTTAGAGCTTACAATCTAAAAAGGAAGGGTCAATTGATACAAAAAGTAATAGCTGTGGGGGGATGAGTTGATGGATTAAGTAAAACAGTGTTAGTTAGAAGCAGGATAGGCTTCTTTGAAGAGAAGGGTTTTCAGGGATCGTCTAAAGATGGATAGATTAGGGGACAGAGGGAGTTCCAAAGGATGGGGGAAGCTCTGGAGAAATCCTGGAGGCGAGCATGGGAGGAGGTGACAAGGGAGCTAATGTGTGCATGTGTGCATCCTATTTCAGGAGGAAGCGGGGGCATATCCCTACGCCAGCTTGGTGGGAACCAGAGGCTAATCCAGATCACCAACATATGCATCCAATGTAAGAAAACATGGCCCCTCTCATTGACGTATAAAAATGTGAACGAAGATTCACAGTGAATGTGGTTTTCATTTAGGAAATTTCATTCCAAAATTAAATGTTTAAAACAAATTATATTTTAAAAAACAACATTTGTCAAGTCTCCGGTGGCATTATCGAAAGAGATTTTTCATCTGTATGAAAATGTACCAGTGTAGGGCCAGCTTTCTAGGCCATGTGATGTTCTCCAGCTCCTCTCCTCCTTCCATGTGCTTATCAGGCATCCTGTGTGGAGATTTCATCGCTCTGACAGCATTTTTTGTCAGAAAGAAGCGTCAGGTCATTGTAAATAAGAGCATTTAGAGCAAACAACAAAAACACAGTTTACTTAAGGGACTGACAAAGATAAACAGTAGGAGACATCTGTGAGTGAAAAAGTATTCTCCGAGGTCTGTTTGACAAAACGTGTTTCAGTTTCCTTCTTTGAAATAAAAGAAAATATTTACACTCGTTGAGGTCCGAGGGAAGCCCATGTGGGAAAATCCCATTCCTTTTCATGAAATGACACATCCACTCCCTCTCATCCTGTGCGTTTAGTGTTGTCAGTCAATAAAAGCCATAGTCTGGGCCAATCTAATATCCTCCCTTTGGCTGAATATTGATAATGGTACAGGGCCCTCCGATAGCTTGGCAAAGCTTGATTTCCCAGAGTGCACAGTACGTTGTAGCTTTAAATAATATCCTACATTGCAGCCAGAGCTTAATAAAAATCTATAAAATGAGTAATAAAATACCAAGTCATTCTGCTGCATTGGCATTACGGATTTTCTGTTTCCACAGAGGTATGTTCATTATTCTGAAATAGATCTAGTGACAAAAATGTTCACCTTCCCCTCTACCCCTTAACTTTCAAGACCTGGAAAAAAAATATAAATGGATGATTTGAATTCCTTGTGCTTGTAATAAGCTTTCTTAAATTGTAGGGATTGAGCAGTTGTTCTAAGTGAAGTCATTCCTAGGCTGCCACACCACAAATGTAAATGGCATGGTCTTTTCAACTTTCAAGAGCTGCATGAGGTGATCTGGTTGATGTAAGATATGTTTCCAGTGTTAAAGCAATCCTTATACTGAAAAGCACGGTCCACAGAAAGCTGAACTCCAGCAAAAAATAAGAATATAAAAATGAATAGCCTGTTAAAAAATAAAATAAAATAAAAAATTTTTATCAGCATAGGGGCATCTTTTCAAAGGTATGGGGTAGCTGGTTGGCTTCCCTTGGTTTGGCTCCAACCTATTTAGTAATGGACATGTTATTAATGTGAAATATGATATCACAACCATTGATATGTTTAATTTAGCTGGTAATGCTATGGCTGAAATTTGTATGCCCTTGCTTTCCAAATGTTTAATGCTGCGTACACACGATTGGACTTTCCGTCAGAATAAACTCTGACGGTCTTTCCGACGGGGTTCTGCTGAAACTGACTTGTCTACACATGGTCACACCAAAGTCCGTTCATTTAGAACGCAATGATGTACGACGGGACTAGAAAAGGAAGTTCAATGGCCAGTAGCTGCCCTTGTGTCGCATTTGGTCCGTCGGAATAGCATACAGACGAAAGGTTTTCCCGATAGAAATTAATTCCGTCGTAAAGATTTAAAACATCTTCTATTTCTAGGTTCGTCAAAATTTTTGAAAAAAATAGTTTGATGAAGCCCACACACGATCGGAATATCCGATGAAATGATTCCGTCTGACCTTTTCTGCTGGAAAGTCCGGTCGTGTGTAAGCAGCATAATGCTTGCCTACCTGCTTTGTTATGGTGGCCCTAGTATCCTGGTTGTGCACGGCCCTACATACATCTCTAAAGGGTGCTTAAAGCATTCCGTGACGTGAATTACAATACTGGTATGCAGAATTGATATCTTATATGGACTGCATTTACTTTTAATGTCTTGTTGTGCAAATTTGTGACATTTCAATAAACTTTTACCTGATTTAAAGAAATATATATATTTTCCTACAAGATTCAACTTCAGTCCAGAGATTTCTCCTGCAGTACTTTTTTCTGCCACTAGATGTCCTGAGGAGCCTAGGTTGTCTTGGACCTGCCCCAGTCTGTGGGCAGTATTGTCTATATGCTTTCTCTTCCTATCAGCATGTTTCTAATCAGCAAAATAATTGATAGGTTCCTTGTGATGATTCTTCCTTGGACACACCAGCTCTGCTGTACAAGAAATGCAAAAGGCTGGTACTAGGTCAAATTCAGGGACGCACACTGCTTGTAATTGAAAAATATAACTTTGTGTCTTTTATTTCTGCCTAGAGCTCAACTTTCCTATATCAGCCTCCCCAAATAGTAAATTGCAGCGCTAAGGTTAAAAGCAAAAAAAAAAAAAAAACAAGGAAAAGAGTTAGTAAATATACTTACTCTACCCCCCAACAGCAAGGGGGATTTCACTATCCTTTCAGAGCAATTCTGGGAAATACTGAGTATCTAAAATCTCAAGCAGAGTGGATGGACAACTTCTTTTCTTTTTCCAATAACTTCTTTCTAGAATTGGGATACTCAGCGTTCTTCTGGGGGATATCTCCTGAAGATCATGATGCCACTTTCACTCAAGCACTCCAGGCAGACGCAAGGGGTAAGGTTAATATATTTACTAACTTCTTTTAATAACTTCTATCAGGGTGTGTATGGATGGATAACACACTGTTACCATGCATCTAATTAAATTACCATGCAACATTTATTTGCTAAAATGCTAAATAAGTGTTCATATAGAAATTGGCATTGCAATCTGTGTGAATCCCCCGGAGTTGGTTACAAGAGAGCCACCTACTGCTCCCAGACCTTTTCCTTTGGAATTAAAGAGGATCCCCAAAATGTAAAGGCTTACCTGTAGGTACAGTGAATATCTGCCAACATGAACTGTTTAGGACATATTCACATTTGCTCCTCTAACCCTCTTGTTTTGAATTGTACTGTTGGTGTTGTTTTTTACAGACTTTATTGGTGCTTTAAGAGCCCTAAGCACAGACCCAAGCAGTGGACTGGCCTTGGGAGGAATTATGCAAATATTAAAATGGGTACATATTAGTAGAGGAGTGGGCATTTCATTTGCATGCAGACCACTCTCACTTGTGATGCTGAGCCACCATGATTGAAATCATTGACGTCCAATGGCTTCTGGTGGGCCAAAGGATTAAATTCAAAATACTAACAACTACGTACAAAGCCATCCACAATTTAACCCCCAGCTACATCACTAGCCTAGTCTCTAAATACCAACCTACTCGTTCTCTTCATTCCTCTCAAGACCTTCTGCTCTCCAGCTCCCTCATCACTTCCTCCCATGCTCACCTCCAGGACTTTTCCTAAGCCTCTCCAATCCTATGGAATGCCCTACCCCAATCTCTCCACTTATCTCCTACTCCATTAGCTTTTAGACGATCTCTGAAAACCCTTCTCTTCAGAGAAGCCTACCCTACCCACACCTAACAACAACTGTTTTTTCATTTTCTCCATGAACTCACCCCCCACAGTGATTACCTTTTGTTTCCACTTGAGCCATGTTTTCATTAATCACGCTTATTGATTATTTGTATAATTTATAAAGCACTATGCACTTTATGAGATAGTGCAACACATTTTTCTTTTAACTTAATACACAAAGTGGGTTAATTTATGCTTTAACTGTGGCATTTCAGGATTTAGTTCAAAATGATAGGATAACAAAAGTTCAGATTGCCAAGAAATAAGGTATTGCCCTTTAATTTCCACTCACATGTTTTAACCTAGATATGGCTAATTTATTAGTAGGCGTTTAGTCTACGTTACCATGAAGACTTTTTTTGTGCAGGGAAATGTGTTTTTCTATTCCTAATCAGCGTTTTCTGCTGCAACTGAGAGCTTTAAAAGTCCAGTGAGCCACATTTTCCACTCGTTGTATGCTGGATCGTGAACTGTGAAGGCTACTGATCGCTGTTTGTGCCAGCCAGTCTAATGATCCCCTCTTCCTAGTCATAAAACTGCCAGTCTGGCCTTACCATCACCCGAAAATTAATAAAGCAACAATTCACACTATATTCAAGAATAATATTATGCACTCATTTCTAATCTAATCACATGCATGAGAAATGGAAAGGAAACAGTGACCCAACTTATGTGAATTACAAAAAGTGTATTGAATTTATTCAGAAGGCGTGTGATAAGAAAAGCAGCTGGTACATCCTGTGTGTTAGAGCCACAAAGCCCGCTCTGTCAGCCGTCATTGCATTGGGGACTCTGCAATCTCCACCTCCAGTTTTTTCGTTACCAGACATTTTATTTTCTTTAATCTGTTTTATCATATTTTAACTACTGTTACTGTTTATAAGGCGTTGTTCAGTAATATTATATGCAAATCAGTGCCTTCAAAGAAGAGATTTCTCTTGGGTAGAATTGTTCTTTTTGACCATAGCAGAAAGTTAAAGGAACCAGATTATCCAAATTGAATAAATAGAGTACCATATACATTACGTAAAAGCTGTTTCAACATAACTGCAATTATTTTCTCATGACATTTTTTACATTTCCTAAACTAGAGATCTAAATATATCGACTTCCTATTTCGTGCATTCCTAGGTCTGTTTGAAGTACAGTCTTACTTCCAGGCTGCTGTGAAATGTACCTGGCTTTAGCTCAGAGCTGAGAAGGCCCAGGAAGAGATCCAATGAAATGTCACATTTTTAGCACTGCCTCCCCGATTACATGACTCTTCCACTTTTTGGTCCAGACTTGCCAGCTTTCCCGCTGCTTTTGTAAATTTCTTTCAAATATAAAAGCAAAGACAGAAGCCCAAATATATTTGTGTACATATAGACATTGAAGAGCAAAGAGCAGTCAAACCATAGTTACCTTCTTGCTCCCCTGGCAATCGGGCACTCTCCGACTCTGCCTGATACTCCTAGTGTACAGTGAAGGACTGTCAGTCCTGCATTGTATGTGATTACTTCAGAGAGCTGTGACTGGCCAGGCAGTGAAGTAGAATGGCTTTGGGGGACTGGTCACACAAAGAAGAGGAAGCCTGCTAAATAATATACCTTAGGAATAAGGTAAGTATTAGTACTTATTTCTTTGCCCTCTAGCCCAACAAGCAGTTATCCTATGGAGTTTGAGGGACCCCACTTCATAGGCAAATTATATTAGTCAGTCAAAGTAGGGATTTAAACATATTATTGGATAGTGTATTGTATTAAAATCATGCTGTATGTATTTAACAACTTGCTTACTGACATAAATTTTTATATATATATATATATATATATATATATATATATATATATATATATATATATATATATATATATATATATAATTGTTTTATATCTTGTTAATACATTTTGCAAACAGGTAGTTTTTCTTCTTCATTGATGTACGCTGATAAGGCTGCACTGATAGGCTGCATCGATGGGCACTGATAAGGCGGCACTGGTGGGCACTGATAAGGTGGCACCAGTGGGCACTAATAGGTGGCATTGGTGGGCACTGAGAGGTGCTACTGATGGGTGGCACTGATGGGCATTGATAGGTGGCACTGAAATGTGGCAGTGATGGGCACTGATAGGTGTCAGTTATGGGCAATGTTCGGCACTGATGGGCGACACTGATAGACAGCACTGCTATGTGGCACTGATGAGGCACTGATTGGCACCACTGGTGGGCATAGATAGGTGGCAATCATAGCATTGATAGTCCCACTGATTACTGGGACTGTTATGCACTGGTGGGCACTGATTCATGGCACTGACAGGTGGTACTGGTTGGCACAGATGAGGTGGCTTCGCCTCTTTCTCTTCGGGACCATTGTCCCTTGCACAGAAGCCGTTTATCGACTTTTTTTTTCCTCGTGCTGTCAGCATGAGGAGAAAAAAAAATGATTACCGATCTTTTGTTTATAGCACATGATCAGCTGTCATTGGCTGATCAAGGACATTTTTTGCGATATGGCACTGCGTTGCTTAAACTGACAATTGCGTGGTCGTGCAAAGTTGTACCCAAACAAAATGTATGTCCTTTTTTTACACACAAGTAAAGCTTTCTTCCGGTTTTAATTTTTGCGCTATAAACAAAAAAAGACCAATCATTTAAAAAAATTTTTTTTTTACTTATTGCTATAATACATATCCAAAAAACAAAAACAAAAAAACAATGTATTCATCAGTCTATATATATTCTTCTACATATTTTTGGTAAAAAAATTGCAATAGGCATATATTGATTGGTTTGTGCATTTAGAAACTATGGGATGGATTTAGGGACTTTTTTTATTATTATTGTTTTTACTGGTAATAGCGGTCAAATCTGCCCCATATTACACTTTTTGGGGACCAGTGACTTTATTACATTGATCAGTGCTATAAAAATTCACTAATCAATGTAAAAATTACACTGGCAAGGGAAGGGGTTAACACTAGGGGGTAATCAAGGGGTTATGTGTGTTCCCTGGGTGTGTTCTAACTGTAGGGGGGGATGGGCTACCAGGAACATGTCCCAATCACTGGGAACAGTAGATCTCTGTCATGTCAGTAGGCAGAACGGGGAATCACCTTGTTTACAGTTCCCCGTTCTGCCTCTCCTCACTGCGAACGCGGGTCGCCAGCGAACATTGAGTCCATGGGACCCACGGGCACCCAACCACGGCGCACTATCCTCCTTGCATGGACTGATGTACAGGTACAGTGATGGCGAACCTTGGCACCCCAGATGTTTTGGAACTACATTTCCCATGATGCTCATGCACTCTCCAGTGTAGTGGAGCTTCATGGGAAATGTAGTTCCAAAACATCTGGGCTGCCAAGGTTCGCCATCACTGTACAGGTACGTCGATTCACGCAGAAGAGCTGACCTGTCGTAGTATATCTATGTGAGCTGGTTGTCTAGTGGTTAAACATTTGCTAAGTGTTATATGTTATACTTTGTACAAGTTTATATCAATTTCTTTATACTGTACATTTAAACAAAAGATAATCACAACGGATTGTGTTAAAATGTTAAAATAAATATTGCTACAGAATCCAGAGCAAGCTATTAAAAAAAAAAAGCTCCTAAAATTTAAAGCAAATAGATTATTGAGAATTCATGAAGGATTGTCAACTGAAAGCACTTTAGGAGTCCAAGGAAATAGGTCAAGGTCAAGGAAAAGGTGGCCTGGAATGCCAGGAAAGCAAGGGTCAAACGTTGGACATAAAAACGCTTGACTAGACTTGGCTGTGATTACATTGGTTTATGGGAGCTATCTGGTCCACTCTAGGTCTACAGTAGGAACATTTGTTGATGGCTTTTTTTTCAAAGAGTATTGCGAGTTCTGTTTGAAACTTTGTAAATATATGCAATGAGTTTTGAGGTCCCATCCCACAAGTGGAACACTACTGTTGATCCTGGAGGAATCCTTCAGTCACAGTGTGTTTTGTACTAGATCGGTCCTCAGGCCATGGTCAAGAAGTTCAGGAGAATGGATATAGGTGATTTCCCCAAGACAGCTTCTTGTGGAAGGACCATTGTATAATATATTGTAATGTAAAGATTTACATGATTAGTGGAAAAAAAATCAAACAATTTCCTCCATCCACACAACTGCAGATGTTGATTGATGGAAAATTTACAACATGTCCCTTCCACAGAAGTAAAAAAAATCAACTTATGTCAAGTGGGGCAGCCCAACCACTGATTGTAATTTAGCTAGGCCTCACGGACTGGACAAATTTAAGTCAGTGTATGGCCAGCTTACGTCTTCTGGTTAGATGGCCATCATGGTATCAGACATCTGTAATGTAGCCAATTGGGATAAATGAAACTGATTGAAGCTGGAATTTTTAATTCTTTCAAATTTCAGTAAAAAAGAGATTTCATTTGGACAATATACATTGAAATTAAAATGTATCTAAACCTGGAAACAAACATGTAATATATTTACCAATCCTTAGATGTGGTGACTGCATTTTTTTTTTCAGGCTTATAACATTTTTAGCAAGTATGGGAATCGTTTTTCTCAGGAGCACAATATCCTTGTCACTTCTGGAGAACTGAAAATGGTGTATAAACAATGTCATGTCTCTTTAGTAAACTACCAGTCCCCTCAATCCACCATGTAATGGAGGCGCTACTAGTTCCATCAATCCATCATGAATGGAGAGGAGCAAAGGCACACATATTCAAAATGACTGTCTGCCTAACAAAGGGGCTGTAATGTGCTCCAGAAGTGCACTAATCAGGAAAGGACATGAAGTGTGTTTTTCACATAATTACTTGATAACATTTTCGTTTTGAGTTTAGATAAGGTCGTTTTTGGTGATTTTTATGAGAGGGCTTTAAATGGTACCTTTTAGCTTAATTTTTTTAATTTATTAGTTTCATTCGTTTTTATTTGGACAAATATAGAACAGTGTAAATACAACAGATTTAAAAGAAAATAAACCATATGTACCCCAGAGGAGTGTACAGGTGGTAAATTATAAAGCCAGAACATGTCTCTTTTCCGGTTAGATAACGCATAACGTGTCCATGCACACATAGGTTTTTTTTTTTAACAAAAGGCAAATCCACTTTGCACTACAAGTGCACTGAAAGTACACTTCAGTGCACTTGTAGTACACAGATCAGAGGGGAAGATCTGAAATGAGGGGAAGATCTGCAGATTTTATCATCCAGTCATGTGCAAGCTAAAATTGTGTTTTTCATTTTCCTTGCATTTCCCCCTCAGATCTACAGCGATTGCACTTCCAAGTGCACTTTCAAGTGCACTTTCAAGTGCACTTTCAAGTACACTTGCAGTACACTTGCAGTACACTTGTAGTGCAAAGTGGATTTGCCTTTCATAAATAACCCCCATAGGCTGTTATCAGCAGTTTTTGGCAGGGGCATTTTCTGGCTGGAAAAAACTCCCAGAACTAATGGGTTTTGAGAGGAGTTTTTTAGCTGTACAAACGCTCTAAAAAGCTAAAAACAGCTGAAAAACGCTGATAAAACACTACTACAAAAAACGCTGAAAAACACACTCTACAGCTACAGCTTTCTACAGCTAACGTTACTGGCTTTTTTTTTATAACATCCAGTGTGCATGTTACAAGGGGAACATATGAGTTATGTCCCCATGTACATCTGCCCCACCACTGTACGTACCATCCTGCTCAACTGCCCCTTCAATGTACCTCCTTTCTCATCTGCCCCACAAATGTACCCACTTTTTCATCTGCCCCACCACTGTAACCCCCTGCACATCTGCCCCACCACTGTAAAGCCCTGCACATCTGCCCCACCACTACCAACCTGCTCTTCTGTCCCACCCCTGTAACCCCCTGCTCACCTGCCCAACCACTGTACCTCCCTGCACATCTGCTCCACCACTGTACCCCCATGCTCTTCTGTCTCACTGCTGAACCATCTTCTCATCTGTCCTAACACTGAACTTATGTGCTCATCTGCCCCACCACTGTAACCCCCTTTCTCATCTGCCCCACCACTGTACCCCCTGCTCTTTTTCTCTACCACTTTAACCCCTGCTCATGTGTTCCACCGATGTACCTCCTTTCTCCTCTGCCCCAACACTGAACCCCCCTGCTCATCTTTCCCACTGCTGTAACCCCCTTCTCATCTGCCCAACCACTGTACCTCCCTGCACATCTGCTCCACCACTGTACCCCCATGCTCTTCTGTCTCACTGCTGAACCATCTTCTCATCTGTCCTAACACTGAACTTATGTGCTCATCTGCCCCACCACTGTAACCCCCTTTCTCATCTGCCCCACCACTGTACCCCCTGCTCTTTTTCTCTACCACTTTAACCCCTGCTCATGTGTTCCACCGATGTACCTCCTTTCTCCTCTGCCCCAACACTGAACCCCCCTGCTCATCTTTCCCACTGCTGTAACCCCCTTCTCATCTGGCCTAACACTGAACCCCCCTGCTCATTTTTCCCACCACTGTAACTCCCTGCTCATCAGTGTGCCCCATTTTCTCATCTGCCCCACCACTGTACCCCTGCTTTTCTGTCCTACTGCTGAACCCTCTTCTCACCCCTCCCACACTGTACCTCCTGCACATCTGCCCCACCACTGTACCCCCCCCCGCTCATCTGTCCCATCAGTGTGCCCCCTTTTCTCATCTGCCCCATCACTGTACCTTCCAGCACATCTGCTCCATGGCCATATCCCCATGCTCTTCTGTCTCATTACTGAATCACCTTCTCATCTGCCCCACCACTGTAACCCACTTTCTCATCTCTCCCACCTCTGTTCCCCCTGCTCTCCTGCCCCACCACTGTAACCCCCTGCACTCCTGCCCCACCACTGTAACCCACTGCTCTCCTGCCCCACCACTGTAACCCCCTGCTCATTTGTCCCAACCAACCTCCTTTCACATCTGCCCCACTGCTCTACCCCCCTGCTTTTCTTTCCCACCACTGAAACCCATTCTCATCTGCCCCAAAAAATGCCCCTGCTCATCTGGCCCAACACTGAACCCCCCCGCTCATCTGCCCCAACACTGAACTACCCTGCTCATCTGCCCCAACACTGTACCTGCTCAAACATGCACTGGTTACCCCCATACTTAACCACTTGCCAACTGGCTCACGCCAATATACATCAGCATATGGGCACGTACAGGCAGATTAACATACCTGTACATTGCCCTTTAAGAAGCAGTGCACCCGCTGCAACCTCCGTGAGTGTGATCGCGATGACACCCAGATCTATCTCTATTTTGTAGACGCTATAACTTTTGCGCAAACCAATCAATAAACGCCTATTGCAATTTTTTTTACCAAAAATATGTAGAAGAATACGTATCGGCCTAAACTGAGGAAATGTTTTTTTTTTTAAATATATTTTTGGGGGATATTTATTATTAGTGATGGACGAACTTCCGACGGGACGTTTCGCGAACGCGAAACGCGAACGGACACAAACGTTCGCGAAAACGACCGTTCGCCGCGGGCTCCATTGACTTCAATGGGAGGCGAATTTCGCAAACCTTTAGGTCGAATTTGCGGCCACGGGGTAATTATTAGGGGGTAGCACGTAGTCCCACCACCTGGACAATAGCATAATACATGTATGAGGTGAATTTGGGATCGATAACTACAAGCATTTTTTTTTTATTTGGGAAATTGTTCTGACAATTCAGGACTATGGAGCTAATGAAGGCAATGGAGGAGAGGGAAGGTCAGGGACCAGGGTAGGCAAACAAGAGGGTGCAGGAGATACAGAGCACTGACAGCAGCACCGTAATACAGAGCACTGACATCAGCACCGTGACATACAGCGCTGACAGCAGCTCCGTGACATACAGCGCTGACAGCAGCTCCGTGACATACAGCGCTGACAGCAGCTCCGTGACATACAGCGCTGACAGCAGCTCCGTGACATACAGCGCTGACAGCAGCTCCGTGACATACAGCGCTGACAGCAGCACCGTGACATACAGCGCTGACAGCAGCTCCGTGACATACAGCGCTGACAGCAGCTCCGTGACATACAGCGCTGACAGCAGCTCCGTGACATACAGCACTGACAGCAGCTCCGTGACATACAGCGCTGACAGCAGCTCCGTGACATACAGCGCTGACAGCAGCACCGTGACATACAGCGCTGACAGCAGCTCCGTGACATACAGCGCTGACAGCAGCTCCGTGACATACAGCGCTGACAGCAGCTCCGTGACATACAGCGCTGACAGCAGCTCCGTGACATACAGCGCTGACAGCAGCTCCGTGACATACAGCGCTGACAGCAGCTCCGTGACATACAGCGCTGACAGCAGCTCCGTGACATACAGCGCTGACAGCAGCTCCGTGACATACAGCGCTGACAGCAGCTCCGTGACATACAGCGCTGACAGCAGCTCCGTGACATACAGCGCTGACAGCAGCTCCGTGACATACAGCGCTGACAGCAGCTCCGTGACATACAGCGCTGACAGCAGCACCGTGACATACAGCGCTGACAGCAGCTCCGTGACATACAGCGCTGACAGCAGCTCCGTGACATACAGCGCTGACAGCAGCTCCGTGACATACAGCACTGACAGCAGCTCCGTGACATACAGCGCTGACAGCAGCTCCGTGACATACAGCGCTGACAGCAGCACCGTGACATACAGCGCTGACAGCAGCTCCGTGACATACAGCGCTGACAGCAGCTCCGTGACATACAGCGCTGACAGCAGCTCCGTGACATACAGCGCTGACAGCAGCTCCGTGACATACAGCGCTGACAGCAGCTCCGTGACATACAGCGCTGACAGCAGCTCCGTGACATACAGCGCTGACAGCAGCTCCGTGACATACAGCGCTGACAGCAGCTCCGTGACATACAGCGCTGACAGCAGCTCCGTGACATACAGCGCTGACAGCAGCTCCGTGACATACAGCGCTGACAGCAGCTCCGTGACATACAGCGCTGACAGCAGCACCGTGACATACAGCGCTGACAGCAGCTCCGTGACATACAGCGCTGACAGCAGCTCCGTGACATACAGCGCTGACAGCAGCTCCGTGACATACAGCACTGACAGCAGCTCCGTGACATACAGCGCTGACAGCAGCTCCGTGACATACAGCGCTGACAGCAGCACCGTGACATACAGCGCTGACAGCAGCTCCGTGACATACAGCGCTGACAGCAGCTCCGTGACATACAGCGCTGACAGCAGCTCCGTGACATACAGCGCTGACAGCAGCTCCGTGACATACAGCGCTGACAGCAGCTCCGTGACATACAGCGCTGACAGCAGCTCCGTGACATACAGCGCTGACAGCAGCTCCGTGACATACAGCGCTGACAGCAGCTCCGTGACATACAGCGCTGACAGCAGCTCCGTGACATACAGCGCTGACAGCAGCTCCGTGACATACAGCGCTGACAGCAGCACCGTAAGCAGCCCCAGGAGGAAGTCAGCACAGCACAGGGATGGTGTGATCCCCTCATAATAAGAACCCCCAGGAGGAAGTCAGCACAGCACAGGGATGGTGGGAGCCCCTCATAATAAGAACACCCAGGAGGAAGTCAGCACAGCACAGGGATGGTGGGAACCCCTCATAATAAGCAGCCCCAGTAGAAATATGACACCGCTCAACCTCTTCAAAGAGGAGGGTAGGGGCATATAGTACGGTGTGCTTTTTTGGGTCAGGGAAGTGAGCCAAATGAATTAAGAAGGTCTGTGTGCTTGATTCCAAAAATTGTTTATAGACATATACATGGTCTACTGATCACATGTGTTGAATTCCTCCGAGATCCATGCCTCATTCATTTTTAGAAATGTGAGGTAGTTAACACTGTGGTGAGCTAGGCGAGTACGCTTATCGGTCACAATCCCCCCTGCTGCGCTGAACGTCCTTTCGGACAGGACACTGGATGAGGGGCAAGCCAACAGTTCGATTGCAAATTGGGCAAGCTCTGGCCAGAGGTCAAGCCTGCCCACCCAGTAGTCTAGGGGTTCATCACTCCTCAGAGCGTCCACATCGGCCGTTAACCCAATGTAGTCGGACACCTGACGGTCTAGGCGTTCCCTGATGCTGGATCCGGATGACACCTGTCGATGGGTCGGCTGAAAGAATGACCTCATATCCGAAGTCACCAACACATCTTCAAACCGGCCTCTTCTTGCAGGCGCTGTTGGATTGGTACCCGCAAATCCTTCTCTGGGAGTGGGAATTGCTCCTCTGCCAGCGCACGCAAAAGCAGAATGCAGCATTTCTCGAAGCAAGGCCTGGAAGTGCTGCATTCTGACAGCCCTCTGCGACGGCGGTAACATTTCCGCCATTTTGTGTTTGTACCGGGGGTCTAAGTACGTTGCCACCCAGTACTGGTCCTTGACCCTCATGCTTTTTATACGGGGGTCCCTATTAAAACACTGGAGCATGAAGGCCCCCATTTGCACTAAAGTGGAAGCGGTGTGGTGGCCTGGCTCCTGCTCATCATCCAGGATAATGTCGTCCTCTTCATTCTCCTCTCCCCATCCTCGCACAACAGGGATCCCAGAAAGGTTTAAAGCATGCTCTTCTTGCTCCTGCTCATCCGCCCCGGCACCATCCTCCTCTGACTCCTCATCAGACTCCTGTTGTTGACTTGTCTCAGATAGAGTAGCCCCCCCTGGGAATTCATCCAGCATTGCGACTTCCTCATCTTCCCGCTCCTGCTCCTCCACAGCCTGATCAATGACACGACGCAATGCACGCTCCAGAAAGAAGGCATAAGGTACCATGTCACTGATGGCGCCATGGCTGCGACTGACCAGTTTGGTGATCTCCTCAAATGGCCGCAGAAGTCTGCATGTGTCGCGCATGAGCAGCCACTGGCGCGGTGAAAAAAAACCCAGCTCCCCAGAACCGTTTCTTTCGCAGAGTTCATACAGGTAGACGTTAACTGCACGTTTCTGCTGGAGCAGCCTATCAAGCATATAGAAGGTTGAGTTCCATCGCGTCGGGCAATCGCAAATAAGACGTCTGACCGGCAGATGGTGTCGCCGCTGAATGTCAGCAAGGCGAGCCATGGCCGTGTAAGATCTTCTGAAATGGGCCGAGATTTTCCTTGCCTGCCGCAAGATGTCCTGGACCCCAGGGTATTTGACAAGGAATCGCTGCACGACCAAGTTTAAGACGTGTGCCATGCACGGCACGTGCGTGATTTTGCCCTGTTTCAATGCGCTAAGCAGATTGGCACCGTTGTCACACACCACTTTACCAACTGTCAAATTGAGCGGTGTTAGCCACTCATCTGCCTGTGAACGCAAAGCTGAAAGGAGTGCCGGGCCAGTGTGGCTCTTTGCTTCCAGGCACAACAGACGCAGCACGGCATGGCAACGTCTCACCTGGCATGTGGAATAGGTTCTGGGGAGCTTGGGCGGTGCAGTGGAAGAGACGCTAGCAGCGGAAAAGGAGGAGGCAGCTGAGGAGGAGAGGGAGGAGGATGGAGTAGGAGGAGGAGAAGAAGAGTCAGGCCTGCATGCAATCCGTGGCGGTAAAACCAAATCTACACGGGTGCCACGGGTTACATGCTTGACGGCCGTCAGAAGGTTCACCCAGTGGGCAGTAAAACTGATATACCTTCCCTGCCCGTGTTTGCTAGACCACGTGTCTGTGGTCAGATGTATCTTGGCACCGACACTGTGTGCCAGAGATACATTCACTTGCCGCTGAACATGGCCATATAGCTCTGGGATGCCCTTCTCTGAGAAATACTTCCTTCCTGGGACCTTCCATTGTGGTGTTCCAATGGCCACAAATTTGCGAAAGGCCTCCGAGTCCACCAGTTTATATGGCAGTAGTTGGCGGGCTATGAGTTCTGACAAGCCAGCCGCCAACCGTTGGGCAAGAGGGTTATCCGGCGTCATCATTTTTTTACGCTCAAACATTAGGCCCACGGAAGCCTGCCTTTTTGCAGAAAAATGTGAGCTTGGCGTGATGGAAGGTGGAGTGGAGGACAATTGTGAGGAGAGAGGAGAAGGAGAAGTAGAAGACGAGGCTGGACGGTGAGAGCCTGCAGTGTGGCTTTGTGTGTTCCGTTGCTCCCACTGGGCTCGGTGATGGCTGCTCATGTGCCTTCTTAAGGCGGTCGTCCCTAGGTGAGTATTGGGCTTACCGCGACTAACGCGTTGACTGCAAAGATTGCAGATGGCAACGCTATTGTCAGCAGCGGACACGTTAAAAAAAGCCCACACTGCGGAGCCATGTGCCGGTGTCCTGGGAGCGCCAGATGTGACCGTACATGGTCGATGACTCGCTCCTGATACATTTGCAGTCTGCTTTGTCCCTGCTGTGCAATGTAAGTCATTGCTGCTTCTCCTCCCTATCTGCTGGTCCATATCTCCCTCTGAACTCCCCTCCTCTTCCTCTCTTGTGGGCACCCACGTGACATCACTAGACACGTCATCATCAACGTCACCTTCCCCACCGCTATAAGTAGAGTAGGCAGCAACACCGGGGACCAACCTCCTCCTTGGGCTGATCTGGGTACTGGCGTCAGACTGCTGAGTAGCGCTTGTTGCTACCTCCTCTTCCTGATCCAATACCAAGAGTGGCTGCGCATCAGAAATGTCCTCTTGATATGGATCGGAAAATAATTCCAGTGACTCAAGCGGAAGGTATGTGGTGGTGGTGGTGGTGGTCGTGTTGTTGGTGGTAGTGTCTTTGGGGGTGCACATAGCAGAGAGTGAAGAAGAGGGTGCAGATCGAGAGGATGAGGAGGGTGCAGAAGAGTAAGGCTGAGCGAGCCACTCAACCAAGTCTGGTGCATCCTTTAAAGTAATTGAACGCACCTTCTGCAACTTCCCACTTTGGCTCAAGCCTGTTGCTCCTGCCCTACCCCTACCACCCCTGCGGAAGGGCCTGCCTCTTCCTCTGCATGTCATTTTTTAAATGACCCTGTGACAAAACTCTTAGTCCCTATACCGCTGAAGGACTGCTGCAGTATAGGTGAGCGGTCAGCAGTGGTGCACGTCAAGCCTATCTATTGTGGACCTATAGCGGTCCTTACAGAACAGCAGACTGTACCGCACTCAAGCCTATGTACCGTAGCACCCTATACCAAGTTACCAGTCCTTATAAGAACTTTTGTGGACCAAGCAGGTTGTGTATTAGTGTTTAGCAGACTGTACGTCAGTCCCTATACCGCTGAAGGACTGCTGCAGTATAGGGCAGCGGTCAGCAGTGGTGCACGTCAACCCTATCTATTGTGGACCGATAGCGGTCCTTACAGAACAGCAGACTGTACCGCACTCAAGCCTATGTACCGTAGCACCCTATACCAAGTTACCAGTCCTTATAAGAACTTTTGTGGACCAAGCAGGTTGTGTGTTAGTGTTTAGCAGACTGTGCGTCAGTCCCTATACCGCTGAAGGACTGCTGCAGTATAGGGCAGCGGTCAGCAGTAGTGCACGGCAACCCTATGTATTGTGGACCGATAGCGGTCCTTACAGAACAGCAGACTGTAACGCACTCAGGCCTATGTACCGTAGCACCCTATACCAAGTTACCAGTCCTTATAAGAACTTTTGTGGACCAAGCAGGTTGTGTGTTAGTGATTAGCAGACTGTACGTCAGTCCCTATACCAATGAAGGACTGCTGCAGTATAGGGCAGCGGTCAGCAGTAGTGCACGGCAACCCTATGTATTGTGGACCGATAGCGGTCCTTACAGAACAGCAGACTGTAACGCACTCAGGCCTATGTACCGTAGCACCCTATACCAAGTTACCAGTCCTTATAAAAACTTTTGTGGACCAAGCAGGTTGTGTGTTAGTGTTTAGCAGACTGTGCGTCAGTCCCTATACCGCTGAAGGACTGCTGCAGTATAGGGCAGCGGTCAGCAGTGGTGCACGTCAACCCTATCTATTGTGGACCGATAGCGGTCCTTACAGAACAGCAGACTGTACCGCACTCAAGCCTATGTACCGTAGCACCCTATACCAAGTTACCAGTCCTTATAAGAACTTTTGTGGACCAAGCAGGTTGTGTATTAGTGTTTAGCAGACTGTACGTCAGTCCCTATACCGCTGAAGGACTGCTGCAGTATAGGGCAGCGGTCAGCAGTGGTGCACGTCAACCCTATCTATTGTGGACCGATAGCGGTCCTTACAGAACAGCAGACTGTACCGCACTCAAGCCTATGTACCGTAGCACCCTATACCAAGTTACCAGTCCTTAT
Source organism: Lithobates pipiens (assembly GCF_037356315.1). NCBI lineage: Eukaryota > Metazoa > Chordata > Amphibia > Anura > Ranidae > Lithobates > Lithobates pipiens. Next base: position 164,091,162 of record NW_027507790.1, on the reverse strand, counting down.
AAGAACTTTTGTGGAACAAGCAGGTTGTGTGTTAGTGATTAGCAGACTGTACGTCAGTCCCTATACCAATGAAGGACTGCTGCAGTATAGGGCAGCGGTCAGCAGTAGTGCACGGCAACCCTATGTATTGTGGACCGATAGCGGTCCTTACAGAACAGCAGACTGTACTGCACTCAGGCCTATGTACCGTAGCACCCTATACCAAGTTACCAGTCCTTATAAGAACTTTTGTGGACCAAGCAGGTTGTGTGTTAGTGTTTAGCAGACTGTGCGTCAGTCCCTATACCGCTGAAGGACTGCTGCAGTATAGGGCAGCGGTCAGCAGTAGTGCACGGCAACCCTATGTATTGTGGACCGATAGCGGTCCTTACAGAACAGCAGACTGTAACGCACTCAGGCCTATGTACCGTAGCACCCTATACCAAGTTACCAGTCCTTATAAGAACTTTTGTGGACCAAGCAGGTTGTGTGTTAGTGATTAGCAGACTGTACGTCAGTCCCTATACCAATGAAGGACTGCTGCAGTATAGGGCAGCGGTCAGCAGTAGTGCACGGCAACCCTATGTATTGTGGACCGATAGCGGTCCTTACAGAACAGCAGACTGTAACGCACTCAGGCCTATGTACCGTAGCACCCTATACCAAGTTACCAGTCCTTATAAAAACTTTTGTGGACCAAGCAGGTTGTGTGTTAGTGTTTAGCAGACTGTGCGTCAGTCCCTATACCGCTGAAGGACTGCTGCAGTATAGGGCAGCGGTCAGCAGTGGTGCACGTCAACCCTATCTATTGTGGACCGATAGCGGTCCTTACAGAACAGCAGACTGTACCGCACTCAAGCCTATGTACCGTAGCACCCTATACCAAGTTACCAGTCCTTATAAGAACTTTTGTGGACCAAGCAGGTTGTGTATTAGTGTTTAGCAGACTGTACGTCAGTCCCTATACCGCTGAAGGACTGCTGCAGTATAGGGCAGCGGTCAGCAGTGGTGCACGTCAACCCTATCTATTGTGGACCGATAGCGGTCCTTACAGAACAGCAGACTGTACCGCACTCAAGCCTATGTACCGTAGCACCCTATACCAAGTTACCAGTCCTTATAAGAACTTTTGTGGAACAAGCAGGTTGTGTGTTAGTGATTAGCAGACTGTACGTCAGTCCCTATACCAATGAAGGACTGCTGCAGTATAGGGCAGCGGTCAGCAGTAGTGCACGGCAACCCTATGTATTGTGGACCGATAGCGGTCCTTACAGAACAGCAGACTGTAACGCACTCAGGCCTATGTACCGTAGCACCCTATACCAAGTTACCAGTCCTTATAAGAACTTTTGTGGACCAAGCAGGTTGTGTGTTAGTGATTAGCAGACTGTACGTCAGTCCCTATACCAATGAAGGACTGCTGCAGTATAGGGCAGCGGTCAGCAGTAGTGCACGGCAACCCTATGTATTGTGGACCGATAGCGGTCCTTACAGAACAGCAGACTGTACTGCACTCAGGCCTATGTACCGTAGCACCCTATACCAAGTTACCAGTCCTTATAAAAACTTTTGTGGACCAAGCAGGTTGTGTGTTAGTGTTTAGCAGACTGTGCGTCAGTCCCTATACCGCTGAAGGACTGCTGCAGTATAGGGCAGCGGTCAGCAGTAGTGCACGGCAACCCTATGTATTGTGGACCGATAGCGGTCCTTACAGAACAGCAGACTGTAACGCACTCAGGCCTATGTACCGTAGCACCCTATACCAAGTTACCAGTCCTTATAAGAACTTTTGTGGACCAAGCAGGTTGTGTGTTAGTGATTAGCAGACTGTACGTCAGTCCCTATACCAATGAAGGACTGCTGCAGTATAGGGCAGCGGTCAGCAGTAGTGCACGGCAACCCTATGTATTGTGGACCGATAGCGGTCCTTACAGAACAGCAGACTGTACCGCACCCAAGCCTATGTACCGTAGCACCCTAGACAGACCAAGTTACCAGTCCTGATAAAGAGCTTTGTGGAACAAGTGAGTTGTGAATGATTAGCAGACTGCAGCAGAAGGGCAGCAGTCAAGTATAATATTCTTTCTATATTTGGAAGAAAGAATATTATACGTGTACAAGCCTATTACCGTACCACTGATACCAGTCCTGAAAAGAACCTTTGTGGAACTAATAGTAACAGCAAGTCTTTAAAATTATCCTCACTGCCTGACACACTGCTTCCTGCCTGTCCCTATACAAATTGGCAAAAAAGAGTAGGCTGGAACGATTAGCTGGAACAGCTCTTTTGTGGACCTGATAGTAACAGCTAATGATGATGATGATGATGATGATGAAGAAAGACTAATCTGGCTGAGCTGTCCCTAAAATAGCAGCATACAGCGCTCTGTCCCTTTATCTAAACTGACAAAAGAAACTCAGGCTGCTGACCTAACACCTATACCAGTCCTGAAAAGAACTTTTGTGTACCAAATAGCTAGCGTTTTCTCTGTCCCTACTCCACACAGGATCCTTTCCCTACAGTGACAGAAGAAAGAATGTAAAATGGCCACCGGATCGGGTGTATTTATAGGTTAGGGGGAATGTCCAAGTGTCCATGAGCTGTCATGTCTCAATTGGTTGTCCTGTAACACATGATAAACGTGTCACGAAAGGTTAAAGTTCTTGTATACATTAAACACGTAAGTCCGCCGGGGCGAACGACGGAAAAAGGCGTTCGAACCCGCGGACGGCGAAAGTCGGAAATTCGCCGCGAAACGACCGCCGGGCGAACCGTTCGGCCATCACTATTTATTATAGCAAAAAGTTAAAAATAATGCGATTTTTTCAAAATTGTCGCTATTTTTTTGTTTATAGTGCAAAAAATACCACCAAAAGAAAACTATTTTTGTGGGTAAAAAAAGACATTAATTTTATTTGGGAGCCACGTCGCACGACCGCGCAATTGTCAGTTAAAGCGACGCAGTGCAGAATCGCAAAAAAACTTTCTGGTCTTTTGCCAGCCAAATGGTCTGGGGCTTAAGTGGTTAAAAAAACCTCACTAGACCCCACCTGTTTGAATAACTTAAGACCATCTCCCTGCTCCCATTTGCCTCCAAGCTCATCAAATGCCTTGTCCATGACCGAATGAGTCGCTACCTCACGGACAACAACCTTCTCGACCCCCTACAGTCCAGCTTCCGTCGACAACATTCTACTGAAACTGCCCTACTAAAACTCACCAATGACCTAATAACTGCTAAAACCAATGGCCATTATTTCATACTCATACTCTTAAGCCCCATACACACTATCTGATTTTCTGCTGATTTTTCCCTTCATATTATATAGTTTTGGTATTACCTGAGGTCAAATCTTAGGAGTTTCAATATGTATGCAGTCAGGCAGGCCCTTGCACTACATGATTTTGGTAAATCTGAAGGAAAAAATCTGCAGAAAATCTGATAGTGTGTATGGGGCTTTAGACCTCTCTGCTGCCTTCGACACAGTTGACCACCTGTTCCTTCTCAGCAAACTACACTCCCTTGGCCTCTGTGCTTCTACTTAATTCTGGTTCTCCTCCAACCTGTCTCAGCGCACTTTCAGTGTCACTTACAACTCCATTTCCTCTATTCCTCTTCCTCTCTCTGTTGGGGTACCCCAAGGCTCTGTCCTTGGGCCCCTCCTATTCTCGCTTTTTACCTCTTTCCTGGGCCAGTTGCTAACCTCCCATGGCTCCCAATACCACCTCAACGCCGAAGACACCCAGATCTATCTCTTCACTTCTCAACACACCCCCTCGATCTCCTCACAGATCTCAAACTTACTGAATGACATCTCGGTATGGATGTCATACCACTTTCTCAAACTCAGTCTTTCTAAAACTGCGCTTGTAATATTTCCTCCTTCCCGGTCCCCACCCCCATGACTTTACCATTAAGATCAACAGCACAACCATTGGTCCCTCCACACATGCCAGGGTGCTGGGTGTCATTCTTGACTCTGACCTCTCCTTCAGCCCCCACATCCAATCACTGGCTAAATCCTGCCGCCTTAACCTCCGCAACGTCTCCAGAATTCGACCCTTCCTAACTAATGACACCACAAAGCAACTTATTCACTCCTTGATTATTTCCCGCCATGACTACTGCAACTCTCTCCATAATGGCCTACCCTTACGTAGGCTATCCCCCCTTCAGTCTAATATGAATGCTGCTGCTAGACTAATACACCTCACTAATCGATCTGTGACTGCTGCGCCTCTCTGCCAATCCCTTCACTGGCTTCCCCTACCCCACCGTATAAAATTCACAATGCTAACCACAACATACAGCGCCATCCACAACATTGCCCCCAGCTACATCACCAGCCTCATCTGCAGATATCACCCAACTCATCCCCTCCGCTCCTCCCAGGACCTCCTGCTCTCTAGATCCCTTGTTATCTCCTCTCATGCTCGTCTTCAGGACTTCTCCAGAGCCTCTCCCATCCTCTGGAATTCCCTGCCCTGGTATATCCGATCAGCCCTTAACCTGTCCACCTTTAGGAGATCCCTGAAAACGCACTTATTCAGGGAAGCCTATCCCACACCCACCTAACAACCCCATCAAATCATTCCCCGCATCTATTACCTTTTATACCACCACCCCCTCCCTTTAGAATGTAAGCTCTGTGAGCAGGGCCCTCCTGTCCCTTCTGTATTGTACTGTTCCCCTCTACATTGTAAAGTGATGCGTAAACTGTTGGCGCTACATAAATTGTGAATAATAATAATAATAAATTATTATTTTACATTTTTCACAGAAACAAAATGAACAGATAAAAAAGTTAAATATAACCATCCCATAAAAAGAAATCCACACCCTCTAAATAAAGCAACATTTTGCAAATGACTAAATTAATTTTGCTGAAATTACTGGAGAAGATGTATTTTGTTTGCAAAAACACAACACTGAGGACCAACATTAGTGGATGTAAGATGTATAGATTAATTGTTGCAAATTAAGATTCATTTTGTAAACTGCTGCTTTATTTTGTTGGGGCCATTACAAAAGACTTTTGGGGCACAGATAAGAATTGTGGTACAAGCACTTGATGGGCATATTGAATGAGCCATGATGCAGTTATCTGGTATCTTGTTACAGTGTATTGAGAAGACTTTTTGATAAGTGAAATGGGTTTTATTTACTAAAGACAAAGCAGATGTTCACTTTGAAAGGAAATTTCCACTTAGCTAAGTAAATGAGTTGAAGCTCTGCTGACTTCTATCATCCAATCATGTGCAAGCAGAAATACTGTATTTAATTTCCTTGCACATGATTGGTTATCCTTTGCAACGATAAGGGAAAATCTTTAGCAAAGCTACTGTAAAAGCCTATTTGCCTTTAGTAAATCAACTTCTATGTGTTATCTTCATTTACCTAGTCTAGGGCTCTCATTTTTGGAAAGATCCCCCAGCTTGGCGTTTTTTAAGTTAGTGCACCTTATAAGTTATTTTAAAAGTTACATAAGTGTTAAAATGAAACAACCAGTATCTTTGGAAAATTTAATTCTGAGGATTTCTTTATATCTTTTTAAAAAGTTACTTTGGTTTACACTAAATGTTAAATGATTCTGTGCCATTGTAATTGTTCTTAGCAAGTTATTCAGTTGGAGGTTACAATGTACATATATGTTACCTGATCTCATCTTCTTTTCACATTGGTGTCTACCTTTGGACATTCTTCAGTTTCTTAGTATAAAGCTCAAAGCATTTCCTGGGCTCTTATCTACCATGGTCTTTGGTTGTGATTACTTCAACAACTCTTTAAAGAGTATAAGCAGAAATTCTATCTGTAGAGGCTTAGGGATTAAACACAATTATGGACTTTAAGAATGTTCACGTTTCCCATATACATTGTTTGCTGCAGTAACATGCAAACAGGAGATAACTATCAACTATGGAACTCCAAGTTCCAGCATATCCCTTCATAAGATGAGCCAGGAAACTGTATCCAGAGCACGTACATAGGTAATATAGACATCCCTAGCACTACTATTGTATGTAAGGAATTACAATTGCTTTTCCACGCTCTTATTTAATGGTCTTTACTCCACCTTAAAGGTGACCTATCCTGTATAAAATTATAGAAGCCAAATCACTCGTTTAATGATTAAAATGTCACATATCATAAATGCTTATTTTTTTCTTTAATGGTCTTTACTTCACCTTAAAGGTGACCTATCCTGTGTAAGATTATAGAAGTCAAATCACTTGTCTACTGATGATTAAAATGTCAGATATCATAAATGCTTACTTTTTCTTTAAATCATTGGATTTCTTCTTCCTGCCATGAAATGTATTAAAAATGAACATTTGCTTCTACCAAGATGAGGAATGGTGTTCATATTAAACTGGTGATTGGTTAGCTCTGACTGAACAATGCTCCACTAAGGAGCTCAAGATAGCATGAAAACACTACAAATCAGGTTATAGCTTTGTACCCTACTAACCCTATCACCCCACTTAATCTGTGCATTTGCCTATTTGGGAGGTCTGTCTAGCTTGATCTTGATCTGGTGTTTTAGGTAGGTGCCCTACTCACACATACCAAAGCATTTCCCTCACTATCTGTAATGCCCTGTACACATGATCGGACATTCCGACAACAAAATCCATTGATTTTTTTCAACGGATGTTGGCTCAGACTTGTCTTGCATACATATGGTCACACAAATCTTGTTGGAAATTCCGACCTCCAAGAATGCGGTGACGTACAACACGTATGGCGAGCCAAGAAAATTGAGGTTCAATAGCCAGTGTGGCTATTCTATTTGATTCCGAGCATGCGTGAAACTTTGTGCATCGGAATTGTGTACACGCGATCTGAGTTTCCGACAATGGATTTTGTTGTTGGAAAATTTGAGAGCCAGATCTCAAATTTTGTGGGTCGGAAATTCCAATGGAAAATGTTTAATGGAGCCTACACATGGTCAGAATTTCCAACAAAAAGCTCCAAATGAAATTTTCCATCGGAAAATCCGACTATGTGTACTATGTGGACTATGGGCATTACAGTTTCTATGATGCAATTTCCTTGGACAATAAAGGCTATACGCTGCCAAACTGGAAACCATGGGAGAGATTTACTAAATCTGGAGCATGCAGAATCTGGTGCAGCCATGCAGAGAAACCAATTAGATTCTGGGTTTTATTGTCAAAGCTTAATTGAACAAGCTGAAGTTAGAAGCCGATTGGTTATTATGCACAGCTGCACCAGATCACAAATGCTCAGGTTTTAATAAATCTCCCCCATGTCTCAATGGAGAAATTAGGACAGCTGCATAAATGACCTAATGTCATCCGTTTATAGCTGCATCTTATACGCCAGCTATCCAAGCAGATATGTGTCAGTCTTGAACGTATGCAGTTGCCCATATGTGGGATTAATATTTAATAACTGGTAAGTGTAAAGGTACCTCTACAAACAAAAAACCTTCCTACTAAAATTACAGTTATCATCTGCTGTGTTTGCCTATGTGATCCATGTACCATGTGATCAACCTACAAATTGGAGCTTACTAAAAACTTTTCAGTTTTTTCCTCAATATGTCTTAAAGCTTTGTATATAATTTCCATTTAGGCCCCTAAATGTCAGTATTGCATCTTACATGTATGCCAGGAACACCTGCTAACCTTATCTTTTCATGCATTCTTCAGTCACATTCTAAGCATATTTGCCTGAATTCCATCTTGATGTGTAAAACCTAACACAAGTATGCCAATGACATGAGAAAATTAATTTGATGATCATTAACCTAATGTATAGTAGCAACCATTAAAACTTGATTTGACCTGCTAAACTGAGATGTGTTGTGTGACGTCTAATGCATATCATTTGACTTCTAAAATTCAAAAAGGGAAGTCAAAACTAATTTGTAAGAATGAAAACGTAAGTGGTTACACTTGAGTAAAATGTTAACTGTTGGGCAAACAATGATGACAAATGATAGACTCATCATTTGTTTGCCTAACAGTTAACATTTAAGTTTATATCAGTAATGTATTACTGAGAGGTCAGAGTAGAAATATAATTTTAAACTAAGGTGAAAAAAAAGTCAAAAGTAACAATTGTATTAATATTCAGACAATAATTATAATATTGTATCATTATTAATAATTTTGCTAACATTCAACTCAATAATTATCCCCATGGTAAGTAAATGTATTATATAAATACCTATGAGTATGAAGCTAAATGCTGACCTAATGCTTCTAAAGTAAAGTTATCAATTTAAAAAAAAAATCTTGAAAGATCACAACAAAGACACTAAAGTAGAGTTCCAGTTAACTTCAATGGCTTGGAATTAGAAATTAGAAGGCAGCGAAAATCAGTTTTCACAAAGAAAAGCTGGGATTTTTAATCTAATTTCTACACAATGTCTGAAAATACAGAGGCAAATGAGGGCTTGTTGTTTTAAATAGCTTGTTTAGAATACATAAATCAGAGTGCATGATCTGAGCACAGGTTCACTTTAAATATATCAGCCAGGATGCATATATTTTTCTTGTCTTGGACCTTCACTATTCACAGCAGCTCTAACATTATTGACAAAATGTCCCACAACATGCCATGAATGACCTATTGCTTTAAGACAGCAACCAAATGTAATAGTGGAACCACATTATGCATTATATTAAAAGGTACCAATTCAAAAGGCTTAACCTTTTTTTAAAAAAAAAACAAAAAAAACTTTTTTTTTACTGAATGGGTCCCACTCAGCAAGAAACATTATTATGCAGTCAGTAAAATGTTAGAATTCAGATTTCAGTCGTCCCCTCACTCTCTGCTGATGATGGAGGTTGGCAGACACAACAACTTTGCATAGTGAAAAGAGCACACAGACACACTAGCTCTGTACAAATTGTCCACGCAGGGTTTGTTGGGACCTTAACGTTTGCAGCACTATTAACACTATAAGGAAGCTAGCAACTGAAAAACTGTGATCAAGATAACCTTCCTTTTTGTTTGAAGTTTGCAAGTCAGAGTCCTGTTTTAGGATTGGACTGTATAGCCATAAACTACTCCAATGAGAAGCCAAAAATGTGATGGACTCAACTGCAGGACACCACAGCATTGTCGACTGTCGGCTCTAAACAACAGGAAAAAAACAATTCCACAGCCACAAATGTGTTCCAAGACTATGTTGTCAGTGAGCCTGTCAGTGAAAAGTGTACTGTTATGTGACACCATGTGCAGTTTTAAGGTATTCCCTATTCCCTAAGCCTGTCAATTAGGAATTCATGTTTTCCAATGCTTTACTTGAAGCCACATAAAAAGGGCCCTCTCCCTGTGGTACAGATTTTTGTTAAAATTCCTTTGTTTGCCTTGGTACATGCCCCCCAGAGCAGTGAGAATTGCCCAATAGCCCTAGAAATGGCCAACATTCACCAGCAGGATTTGCCCCACCTCAGACCTCAATGTGATTCGCTGCTCTGAATATTAAACAATGTTTGCCCTTTGATGTCCATCATTAGTTGGGGTAACATGCATTTTGTATTTTACCATGCATTACCCCAATGCACGTGCATGCATGGTACTATGTGCCTTGTGTTATGGTGGCATTTGTTTAGAGTGCCACCTAAATACTCACATATATGGCAGCTGTTAATGAACCTGTTGTACAGCACATCTCAATGCACATACCATGTGTTGAGGAGTGCTGCCAAAATTGCTGCAGGTGCATTTTTTATGTGTTACCAGGACATTTTAGAATGTGTGAACTGTCTTAGCACAGTGCACCTCAATGTATGAAAATGTGCGTGTTAAGGCATGCACAAAGAGACTCTAAGATTTAGCTGTACAAGACCCAATGACAAAGTAATAGGAATATAACCATGTTTATGCAATAAGAAAGGAAAGGAGCATATGCAAATTGCAAACGCTATAGTGATTAATAGTAAACAATGAGAGCACCAAAGTCTGTATGTGATAGATTCTGATTGGTTGGTAGAGTTACAACAATTTGTACTCTCCTTTTTGCCTTATTTTAATGTATAAACCTAACAGACTGGGAGACCTCAATACAGGTATATGCTTAGATACAGGAAGATATACTACTGCAATTTAGAAGGATTTACACTTTTATGAAAGCCTGAAATGATCCCATACACATGCCTGACATCCCAGCACTACTTTATTAAGATTACAATTTTAGTGTGACTTTTTCTGTAAAAAAAATTTTATGATAGTAATTCAATGCCGCTGCTAGGATATAAAATGGATCCAGATTTTTTTTTTTTATTATTATGAACAGAAGCATATTTGAATTCCCCTATTGTCTTTGGTTCCCTCAATCCACTTTCCCCTTGACCTGCAGCTGTACCACATGACCTTGTATCCCAGCAAGCTTGCTTCAAGAAATGAGCTTCCGTCCTGTGGTTTGCTAAATCCGTTAATGCATTTCAAACCTCTGCCATATCTTCAATCTCATAACTCTCCTCCACAATGTACTCATTAAGATTACACTGTACTATGTCATGCCAAACCATGGAGAAGAGCCTTGGAGGCAGATATGGAAAATCTAGGCTTGGCTGAATGAACTTATGAGCAACTGTGACTTAAATCTAGACTAACTTAGACTGAAAATGAAATACAGTCACACAGTAAAGTATTCTGGGTGCTATTTAAGCATTATTGATGTCAGGATAGAGTCTAGAATATGACATTTTTTTCTTCCAAGGTCCTCCAGGCTAAGCTTAGAAATGCAAATATATCCACAGATCTAGCCACCAATAACAAATTTATGGAGACAGCGTAGAAGGAGAGTCATGAATCCAGTCAAGTATTTAAAGAAGTGTAAAGCTTGGAAAAGTGGAGGTTTTGTCTGTAGCAACTGCTCAACTATTTAGTTTAAGTTGCAATCTGATTTGTTTCTAAGCCCTTGTACACACGGTCGGACATTCCGACAACAAAATCCATCGGATTTTGTCAGACGGATTTTGTTCGAAACTTGTGTTGCATACACACGGTCGGACAAGGTTGTCGGAAAAGCCGATCGTATGTAACGTGATGACGTTATTTTGTTATGACGGGACTATGTTCAGGCTAGTAGCCAATAGCTTTGATCTAGGAATTTGATCTGAGCATGCGTGGCACTTTGTCCGTTCGGAATTCTCTACACACAATCTGACAAAGTCCGATCGGATCATGTTATCGGAAAGTTTTATAGCCCAGCTCTCAAACTTGGTCCGCCGGATATTCAGACGGAAACAGTCTGATGGAGCCCACACACAGTCGGATTATCCGACAACCCGGTCCAATCGGACATTTTCCGTCGGAATGTCCGACCGTGTGTACAAGGGCTAAGAGTAACACCTTTATTATTATTATATTTTATGGTACATAGAATATAATGTAAGCTATGTATAGGAATACATATTCTGAATTATGTCACCACAGAGGAGTTTTCATTAATCCTCAAATTTTATTGCATGCAGTAAAACCAGCATTTTAAGGCAATACGGAGTACTAAAGGTTAATAGGCTGTTCAGTTTGCAAGGAAAATTGCACTGCGTAAGCCGAATTTCCCTAGAGCTTAGTGAATGAGGTTAAGCTCTGCTGACTTTCAACCAAGCATGTGCAAGCAGCCTTTTTTTTCCATTTTGGATAGAGCAAGGAAGGGTTAAAACCCCTTTCAGATTGTTTTACCATCTGTGCCCCATTGAGAGAATTTCCTTCACTTCCGGTCCCATAGCCAGACAGTAAGTGAGAGGAAATCCCTGCAAAATAAGGGAATTCCTTGGGGACCCCCAGGTCACCAGAATTAGTGTCCTCCGTAGAAGATTCCCTCTCTATTACTTTTCTGGGGGCAACCCAAATTGAGATTTTCTTTTACTTTCACTTTCAATGATAATGGTAAACCGGACAAATAGAGAGATCTCCCCAATGGCAGCACAGACAGCAATCAAATCCCTCCGCACTCATTCAAAAATGAAAAAAAAGAGGGTTGCCTTTAATTATACTTTAAGTCAATCAACCCCATAACATAAATTCCTTATTAAAGGAACAGCGTGTGGTGCCAAAACATTGGTCCCCTTTATAAAGCCAAAGACATCAGTATGTTAATTTAAACTGGTTGAAAAAAGACAGTTCATCTATGTCAATCAACAGAAAAAAAAAACACACACACAAATAGAAAACTTCCATATACACAATCTTATACTCACAGTTGATCCAGAGGAAAGCAAAAAAATAAATAAAAAACCCAATAAAGCATGATCCAGTTTGATCCAGCAGGGAAAAAAGCAATCATCTTGATTTCTTAGGAGGCAATAGGATATTCTATGGATCAACTTCCCCTGGTGATAATACCTATAAACATAAATATCTAGTTATATTTGTTCCATTTAGGAAAAGATCCAGATCTTTTTAAAACAATCTACTGAGCTGGCCAGAACCAGCTATTTAGGGAGTCTATTCTACATACCGTGAAGAAGCCTTTCTGTATTTGGAGGTTAAATCTCTCTTCTTACAGATGTAAAGAGTGCACACTTATCATTTGTGATGATCTTAAAGTGAATAACCCTATACCACTTTTCACTATATGGACCACTTATTTATTTGTACATTTTGATCATATCCCCAATTAACCTCCCTGGCAGTATAATTATGTCAGATTTTTGATGCTCAAAGCGTTATAATGCTTTGCATGGAAATTTGGCATTTTATATTGTAGGCCTGTAATTCTTAGGAATAACACACTTAAATCTGTCCAAACAAGAGTCTAGTAGACATCCCAGGTATGATAAAGTTTGAAACACAAAATCATAATATATTAAATAACTATAAATAATTATAACAAATAATAATATAATAATAATAAAAATGATCCAATAATGTAATCAAAAACACTGAAATTTGCTCAGTTGCAGAATTGTTGCTGTCATTACTTTCAGTTAGACAAAAAGGAGAGATTTTTTTCCTATTCTTGTGTGCCACTATAGAGGGTAGCACCCAAATAACAGGAAAAAATAGCAGCTACTTATGGCATCGGCGGACACATAAGACATATTATGTGTTCACCGATGCCATAAGTAGCTACTATTTTTTCCTGTTATTTTGGTGCTACCCTCTATAGTGGCACACAAGAATAGAAAAAAATCTCTTTTTTGCCTATGTGTTATTTTGGCTACGGCTTCGGCCTCTTATGATTTGAGGAGTGACATAAGGACATATATTTCTTTCAGAAGGGCCTTCTGACGCTGCCAAATCTTGGAAGCAGCAACAGAGGACGTGGTCAATTAGTGTTTTTGTGAGTTATGTCATTACTTTCAGTGTCTGATGGCGGATTTCGCCACAAATCACAGTCACTCAATTCTGCAAGTGATTCCAATTTAGTATCACTGTTTTCTAGCTGTTCTAAAACCACTTTTGACATAAAGGGATGCTTTTTTGGTTGCTATGGACATTTTCATATCAATATTACAGTGTACTGTATGTATTGTGTATTTTTAACTTTTGGAATATGGTGCCTTGCTCCGTCCTTGTGCGTCACGACACTTAGAACCACCAAACATTATATACCGGTATATATTTTTTAGCAGAGACCCTAGAGAATAAAATGGACGTCATTGCAATATTTTATGTCATACTGTATTTGCGCAGCGGTCTTTCAAACACAATTTATTTTGGAAAAAATACACTTTAATGAATAAAAACAAAACAAAAAACTAAACAGTAAAGTTAGCCCATTTTTTTGTATAATGCGAAAGATGATGTTACGCCAAGTAAATAGATACCCAACGTGTCACTCTTTAAATTGTGCACACTCATGGAATGACAACAAACTATGGTACTTAAAAATCTCCATAGGCAACATTTTAAATTGTTTTAACGATTACCTGTTTAGAGTTACAAAGGAGGTCTTGCACTAGAGATATTGCTCTTACTCTAATGATCACAGTGATACCTCATATGTGTGGCGTAAACACTGTTTACATTTGTGGGCACGACTTTCATATGCGTTTGCTTTGGCGTGCAAGCACGGATGGATTGGGGCTTTAACATTTTTCTTTTCTTTTCTTTTTTTATATTTTACACTGTCCCCTTCAGCTGCTTGTAATAACAGCCGAGTGGCTGCTTAGCCACATCTGTTATTACAGGAAAGCTGACTGTCGGCTCTAAACAACAGTACCAGGGTGATGCCTGCTGCAGGCATCGCTCGGGTACAACGACTTGAGAAAAATAACGTACAGGTATGAGATTTGGAGGCAAGTGATTCTAATTGTCATAAAAAAAATAAAAAAAATAATAATAATAAATACCTGCTCTGTGCAATGGTTTTGCACAGTGCAGCCCCGATCCTCTTCTTTTGAGGTCCCTGATGGCAGTCCTGGCTCACCCCCCCCTGCCGAGGGCCCTCATAGCAAGCCTCTTGCTATGGGGACACTCGAGCAAGCTTGCTCCTGAGCTGCACTCTTGTGAATGTAGATTGTCCCACAGAGCACGGTTTGGCCCTGCCCTGGTCTCTTCTCATTGGTTCACTGGCTTTGAATGACAGTAGTGGGAGCCAATGGCTGCCACTTCTGTGTGAGCCAATGAGGAGAGAGAGACATTGTTTGATCAAGACAGGGCTCATGTAAATATAAGGTGGTGCTGGTGAGAAGCTGCACCCAGAAGGTTTTTTTAACTTATTGCATAGAATGCATTAAGGTAAAAAGCCTTCTGCCTTTAGAACCACTTTAACAATTGGTGGCCTATAACAAACAACAATGCAATGCAATCAGATCCTCTGCAGCATGTCAATGTAGACATTAATGGTCATATTCATGTGCAATCTATGTCAATGCTGTCTAGTAGATCATAGTTTGGCCTATATTTAATATTTTATGGGAAAATGTCATGAGGGGTTTCTTTCAGTTGTGATCATCATTTTTATTATTTGTCTCCAGTTCTCCAGTGACAGTTATCGATTGGCATGAGACGTTGGACCTAGTCATTTTGTTTTGGTGCCAGTACATCAAACTGTGTATAAGTATATGAAAGTGAGATCAGAAGGCTATTCGTTGTGTATTGTGCATGATGGATACATTTGGAAAAAAAGAATAGTAGCTGGTGCATAACAGTCAGTGTGTGGCATCCCAGCAGAATGGTTATGCATTTAGATGCCATTCACCCTGTAAGAAGACAGTAAATCCTTGTGTGGTTAAAGCTGAAATGGAGGTCCACTGTAGATTTGCTGTGTATTGGGGAGAAAGGTTTAACTCTGTGAAACTTGACTCCCAAAGAGTAGAGACCATATGCAGTATTAGACTACTGTCAAGAACAGTTTGGCAGTGAGGTGGAGAGATTAAGTGTCTTAAACTGTGTAAAATTGTTTCAAAGTACCAAGCCTGGCAGAAAAGATACATATTCCACTTCCAGTCCATTGGAAGTACTGGGTTTTTTGAGACATACCAGAAGACCCGTAAACAAAGATGGTAATCAGGATGACGTGTTTCGAGTCACGCCCCTTTCTCAAAATCTTTATTAGAGTTTAAGAAAGGGGTGTGCCCTGAAACATGTCATCCTGATAAACAGCTCTGCACAAGTCTTTTGGTTTGTTTGAATAAATCCATGCTGTGTGGCTGATAATTTCCGTTTTCCGTTGACGTCACCTTCAGTCACAATTCTCCCCAAGCCTTTCCACTGCGGTTGGCCGCTATCTGTCACTCTGGGCTCTGCATTCACATTATACCTGCTTCACCCAGCTTTAAGTCACCTGCTCTGGTATTCCAGTGCTGCGCCATGTAAGACTCTTGTAATATGTTATTAATAAATGATGGCTCTTTCTTTGACCATCATGGTTCAGCGTGAATTATGAGCCTAAGACTGTCATTTGCATTTATGGGTGCCTATCGCTCATTTATTGCTAGTCATACAGTCTCATGGAGTGTTATGGAGCACCTTTATTGTGTTTGCAATCACAAGGCAAGAAATGTGCAGGTGCATATTTTTGTCCATTTTGGCTGCTCATTCAAGTAAATATCTTTTTCCAGTGCTCATTAATGTATGCGCATTTAAGCACACAGTGCATCTTTTCTGACTCATATGCACAATTTCCCCTGTGAAGCTGATTAAACTCTAATGTTGCCCATTCACACCAGTTTAATCCAGCTAATTGAAGAAATGAAGGCTAATTACCACCAACAGTGCCAATTGTTTCATATTTTTTAGACTTTGGGGGTAGACTGCATTGATTTGTTTCGTTGTTTTTGCAAACAAAAACGGCTTTAACCACTTGACCTCTGTAAAATTTACCCCCCTTCATGACCAGGCCATGGTTTGCTTTTTGGCACTGCGTTAATTTAACTGACAATTGCGCGGTCATGCATAGCTGTACACAAATTAAATATATATCATTTTTTTCCCTCACAAATAGAGCTTTTTTTGGTGCTCTATAAACAAAAAAGACCAAAAAGTTTGAAAAAAAAACACAATATTTCTTTACTTACTGCTATAAAACATATCCAATAAAAAAATTGATTCATATATTTAGGCCAATATATATTCTGCTACATATTTTTGGTAACAAAATCCCACTAAGTGTATATTGAATGGTTTTCTCAGAAGTTATAGTGTCCAAAAACGATGGTATATATACACTGAAATTTGTATTTATTTTTATATTAATAATGGCGATGGTTAGGGACATATAGTGATACTGCAATAGTATGGCAGGCGATCTAACACTAACTGATACTTTTGACACTTTGTGGGAACCACTGGCTGGGAAGGGTTAAAGCGGCATTCCACCCAAAAATGTAATTTCTGCTTTAAGTGATGGTGACCCCCTGGTATGCCACATTTGCATATCATTTTTTTGGGGGAGGAGCGGATATCTTCTTTTTAGAGGCATGCAGCTCCCACTTCCTCCCTGGGCTCCGCAGCACTAGAAGGAAGTTCACCTCTGCCACCTCCCTCGCTACAATCTTCTGGGACATGTAACAGAACCCAGAAGATTGCCTGGCCATTCACAGTGCGCAGCTCAGCTGGCGCATAAGCAGTGCATGCCCAAAGTTACAATGCCGGCGCCACAGAGAGGAGGGGGGAGGAGCGAGATTCCAATCGCCTGCATCGCTGGATAGTGAGACAGGTGAGTGTCTTATTATTAAAAGTCAGCAGCTACACTTTTTGCAGCTGCTGACTTTTAAATGGGTGGAACTCTGTTTTAAAGATCTAGGTTGATTAAAGGGTTATATGTGTGCCTAACCAGTGTTTATGTGCGTAATATGAGGTGCTTTTACTAAGGGATGTGCCAGTTTTTATCCCCTGTTTTACAGGGAAAAAAATCAGCACATCCCCGCTGACAGGACAGAGCTCTGTATTGCTTACATTGACAGATCTCTGTCCCGTCTTCCTCCTCAACGTTTGGCAGGTGTCGTTGATCATACTTTGGCCGGCCCCCGCTGATCGACTTGTGCTTTGACTAATCACAGCACAGCCGGTGCGCCCTCTACCTGGAAAAGCAGAATCATGTACTGTATACAGTATATATGTGATTCTGTGCAGCCGGCCCGCACTGTAGTATTAAAGCTATCAAAAAGTCTATGAATTTGCTTTGTAATCACTGTGTAGGACCAGAATAGCATGATATGACTTGATGTTCTTCTCACCCAGGGCCGCCGATAGGGGGGACCACCGGTCATCCTGTAGGGGGCCTGAGCACACAGGGGGGCCCAGACATCAGGGGAATCGGTGCATTGGGGCAAGTACAGGAACAATACACTGTGTCTCTCCCTCCAGCAGCTGAAAGCCGGTTTCTCTCTCTCTACTTCTGCCAGCTTTCAGCTGCTGGAGGGAGAGACACAGACACAGTGCATCATTCCTGTACTTGCCCCACTTCCACCCTGTGCTGTGCCGATCCTCCTCTCTGTCCTTCCCACACATAAATGTGAGCACACCCTAATCACCCCATGCGCTTTTAGGTCAGGCTGGCGACTGGGGACAGTATTCCATCCAGGGACAGGGCTCAGCAGACACAGTTGACAGGGAAGCAGTGTGGATGGCCAGTGGAGTGGCCTCAGAGGGGAAGCAGCAGCTAGCCTGGCACACACAGAGCCACCACACAGATCCCTCTGCTCTTCACCTGGCATTTCCTCTTCTCTCTCTCTGATCCTGGGGGACAGCTAATAGGAGTACTGGGGTGGGGACAGCGACTGTCACTCATCCTGTACAGGGAGAGGAGGGAGTGGGGCCAAACACTGTTAGTCTAGCTGTATGAAGAAAATGGGTGGGGGAGGGGGGCAGGATTTGTCACTCAGGTTTTATGGAGAGCAGATATTACATATATTATTTTAGAGGAGTTATATATAGTTACATAGTTACATAGTAGGTGAGGTTGAAAAAAGACACAAGTCCATCAAGTCCAACCTATGTGTGTGATTATATGTCAGTATTACATTGTATATCTCTGTATGTTGTGGTCGTTCAGGTGCTTATCTAATAGTTTTTTGAAACTGTCAATGCCCCCGCTGAGACCACCACCTGTGAAAGGGAATTCCATATCCTTGTGGCTCTTACAGTAAAGAACCCTCTACGTTGTTTAAGGTTGAATCTCTTTTCTTCCAATTTTAATGAGTGACCACGTGTCTTATTAAACTCCCTTCCATGAAAAAGATGTATCCCCATTGTGGGATCACCAGTACGGTATTTATAAATTGAAATCATATCCCCTCTCACGCGTCTCTTCTCCAGAGAGAATAAGTTGAGTGCTCGCAACCTTTCCTCATAACTAATATCATCCATGCCCTTTATTAGTTTTGTTGCCCTTCTTTGCACTCGCTCCATTTCCAGTACATCCTTCCTGAGGACCAGTGCCCAAAACTGGACAGCGTATTCCAGGTGCGGCCGGACCAGAGTCTTGTAGAGTGGGAGATTTATCGTTTTATCTGTGGAATGAATTCCCTTTTTAATGCATGCCAATATTCTGCTTGCTTTGTTAGCAGCAGCTTGGCATTGCATGTCATTGCTGAGTCTGTCAGGTCCTTTTCCATCCTAGATTCCCCCAGAGGTTCTCCCCCCAGTGTATAGTTTTCATTCATATTTTTTCCACCCAAATGCATTATTTTACATTTTTCTACAATAAACCTAATTTTCCATGTAGTTGTCCACCCCATTAATTTGTTCAGATCTTCTTGCAAGGTTTCCATATATATATATATATATATATATATATATATATATATATATATATATATACATATACACACACATACATACACACACAGATACACTGTATATACTGGTTCTCTGGCCCATACAGTGTGAATGAACCATTTGTTGCCGGCTCTTACTCTATGGGGATGCAGCCAGGGTTGCCAACCACCAGTAAATTTACTGTCAGTTTGTAAAAGTCTGTGATTTTTTTACAACTGTCAGTAAATATCAGGGGCTTATAATTTCATGCTGTATTGACTTTCAGGTAATCAGGTAAATTACTTTGTTAGGGTATTGTCAGTGTTTCCATATCATGTTTATACTGTTCAAATATTCACTGTATTAGTTTTCAATAGGAGTTCTGTAATTGTTCAGGTTGCCAGTAAAAAATGTGCTCCGTCAGTAAATTTTCCATGTTTTGTCAGTAAAAAATGTTGCCGGAGGTTGGCAACCCTGGATGCAGCAGCTGAGAGTACTAATCCGATAGGTGTGCAGGTGTTGGGGAGTGGCCCCGAATGCATACTGTTGTATTTGGGGCCATACACCTGTGCTAGCACGCCTGTCAAGTTAGGACCTGCGGCTGTGTTCATACAGCTGCTCCATCCCCATAGCTAACATATGCTGCTTGAACACAGCAAAGGGGACATTTAAAAAAAAAGCCAAATCAGTCTGCCCAGACCTCAGCACTCATGTGAATGAGCCCCAAGACCTTGCTTACACACATATCTTTATTAACTCCATACAACTCTTTTAGATTTAGCAGGAATTTTGTAAGTTATGCTATGTTTGTGTCTGCTAATAATTCATAGTTAAAATCTTCAGGGGTGAGGGCTGTCAGGTAGGCTGTATGGGGCCCCCTGATTTTTAACAGCAGTCCTGTTTTCACCTAATAGCTAGTGTTGCTTGGCTGTCCTTTTTTCTCCTTATATACCTGTATATTATTTGTCACAAAGTCTTGCAACAGGTATAGATCGCAGGTGGAAATTTTAGCTTTCACTGCTGTTGAAATTGTATACATGCATGATGGAGCGTTTCATACATTTTTTATGATATTTACCTAAGGAGAAAGACAGCAGACATAGTAGTGAAGCTATATGTGATGTACAGTATAACAAGTGGAGTAATGTCACACATTTCAAACATTCATAAGCAGTAAAGTATCAACTCCAGCACTTTAACTATATACCACACCTATATACAGTGACTTGAAAATGTATTCATACCCCTTGAAATTTTCCCGTATTTTGTTATGGTACAACCAAAAATGTAAATGTATTTTATTGGGATTTTATTTGATAGACCAACACAAAGTGGCACATAATTGTGAAGTGGAAAGTAAATGATAAACCGTTTTCAATTTTTTTTACAAATAAATATCTGAAAAGTGTCGCTTGCATTTGTATTCAGC
The DNA here is from genome assembly GCF_037356315.1 of Lithobates pipiens. NCBI lineage: Eukaryota > Metazoa > Chordata > Amphibia > Anura > Ranidae > Lithobates > Lithobates pipiens. Next base: position 164,070,618 of record NW_027507790.1, on the reverse strand, counting down.
CCCCTTTACTCCGATACCCCTAACTAAAATAGAGTGGAACCAATTGCCTTCAGAAGTCACCTAATTAGTAAATAGGGTCCACCTGTGTGTAATTTAATCTCAGTATAAATACAGCTGTTCTGTGAAGCGCTCAGAGGTTTGTTGGAGAACCTTATTGAACAAACAGCCTCATGAAGGCCAAGAAACACACCAGGCAGGTCAGGGATAAAGTTATGGAAACTTTTAAAGCAGGGTTAGCTTTTTTAAAAATATGCCAACTTTTTTTTATTTTTTTATTCTGTTTATTTTGAACTTGAGGATAACGTAGTTTTACAATACATAGCCTAATGGGCATACCCAGGCTTAATAAAAAGAAAAAGAAAACATGCGATCACAGTAAAACACATAACAGAGTATCTTTGTCTGCTACTATTCCTTTTAGAGCACCGTTTATGAGATAGCCAGTTACCTGGACCCCCCTTATTCCTTGCCAAAGTCTTTGTTAGAGAGGGTACCCAACCTATTCCGCACATTTGTGTCGGTACTAGGGGGTCGCACGGTGCTTGTTTGTACTATCGATATTTTTTGACCAAGCCTTCTCTGTGCTTCTGAAGCATGAGCTATCATTATTGGTCAAGACCTCCGTATTCCCCTCCCATGATGTCGTACCCTTGCTTGTGGAGCTGTTTGTGGTCCATGCGGAGATTCAAAACCATTTATTGGTAAGGCATGGGGAAATTAATAATCTCCACGTTACCTATTCTACTGAAGGGGCATGCGAAAGTGGAGAGTTTAAGAGTAAGAAAAAAAAACAACAAAAAGAAAAAAAGAAAAAAAGGAAAGAAAAAAAAAGGGAAATAAGGGGGAGGGAGAAGGGGGGATGGGGGAGGGGCCCTTCCTTCAGACCCATCCTCGGTTTCTCTGCTATTGTATCAGGCAGCGTCGTCCCTTTACACTTCAGCGTCAACCTTGCGTATTCTTCTGAGTAGCCAATAGAACCACTTCTTGAGAAACTGTTCTCTGAGTCCCCTATCGGTGGCTACCAGGCATTCCATTCTATATATCTCCGCTGCCTTCCTCAACCATAGCGCTACCCCCGGAGGCTCCCTCCTCTTCCAGAAGAGGGAAATGCAACTTTTTGCCACTGTAACCAGTAGGGGAACAATGGACTGCCAGTAGGCTTTACTCGGTATGTTGTGATAGTGAATTAGGAAGAACCCGGGGGTTCTGGGCAGACTCCGATCCGTGAACATTTGAATAATACGGTGTACCTTCGTCCAGAAAGGGGTAAGTAACCTGCACGACCAAAAGAAATGGAGAAGGGTACCCGCCTCCTCCCCACACCTCCAGCACAAGTCCGAACACTGTGTAAACATCCTGTGCAATCTAACTGGGGTATAGTACCATCGTGACAATGCTTTTAATCCTGCTTCTTGGTGGTTAGCACTGATGGATGTTTTAGACGTGAAGAGGATTATTCTCTCCGCCTGCTTCTCTGTGAACCACACTCCCAGATCCCTTTCCCAACTGGCTATATAGGGAGGTCTGGATCCCTTGGGGGGAGACATCAGCAGTTGATAAGCTAATGAGGGTGTGTGCTGTATTGGCTCTTGCTCCGAACATAGGAGCTCAAAGGGTGTCAGAGGTCTGAGGAATGGCCCGGGAGAGGGCTGAGACTTGATAAAGTGGGCCAGTTGGACTTTTTGCCAGAATGGGAGACTAACCAAGAGAGGTTCCTCCATTATACTTTCTCTGGGCATCCACTGTCCATTTCTGGTGAAATGGCGTAGTTGGTGTCTGTCCATATCTTTCAGGACCCGGAATCTGGCGTCTCTCATTCCCAGTGGGAAATCTGGGTTCCCCACTATGGGCGCCAGTGGCGTGGGGCCGGGTGCAATAGAATGGGTGTTGAACGCTTTTTGGACCAGTCGCCACGTCTCTCCTACCGTCGGATGTTTCAATACCCGCGCTGACAGGCCCTTCTCGCACCAAGGCAATATCTCCAAGTCTATTCCAGCCAGGCGCTGCTCTATTTGTACCCATTGTTTTAGTGCCCCGTGACGACACCAGTTAATAACCCTTGTCAGGTGTCAGGCCTTGTGGTACAGTGCCAAATCCGGTAGGGCCATTCCCCCTAATGCTTTTGGTAAGCGTAGGATGGACTGAGCTAGTCGCGGGGGTTTCCCTGCCCAAATGAACACATTCAGTGTTCGGTTTACTGTTTGAAGAAAAGAGTTCGGGATTCTAACCAGGAGGGCCTGTAGGTGGTACAGCAGCTGGGGCATGATGTTCATTTTGATTATGCTACATCTCCCAAAACACGAGAACAATTCTGTCTACCACCTCCGCAAGTCCTTTTTAATGTCTGCCATCAGGGAGGGGAAATTGAGGGAGAAGGTGTCTTCTACCGTGGCTGGGAGGCGGATCCCTAGATATTTAATGTGGGAGTTCGCCTATTTGAAGGGGAAGTCCGCTCGCAGCAGGTCAGATAAGGAGGGTGGTATCGAGAGCCCCATAGCCTCTGACTTCTGGAAATTGACCTTAAAGTAGGATAGCGCACCATATTTCTCCAGTTCTGATATTATGTTTGGCATCGAGACTAGGGGATTTGAAATACAAAACAATAAGTCGTCGGCAAAGACCGCTATTTTAGTAGATAGGGAGTCGTTTACCCGTTTCCCGATATGTTAGGATTGTCCCTCACTGTGCAGAGGAAGGGTTCCAAGGAGAGGATAAATATCAGTGGGGACATTGGGCAGCCCTGCCTCGTACCATTGGCTATATCGAAAGGGAGGATAACTGACCGTTGACTTTTACTTGGGCCGATGGTCTAGAGTAAATAGCCTGAATCCAGTTTATCATTCACCTCCCTAGGCCTACATGTTTAAGGGTCTCTAGCAAAAAGGGCCAGTGCACCCTGTCGAATGCCTTTTCTGCGTCAGTCAACAGTAGCAACGTCGGGGTCCCCTGAGTTTTGGCGGCATGGATAATATTACTTGCTTTAGTAGTATTGTCCCTTGCCTCTCTTGAGGGCACAAATCCAACCTGATCTGAGTGGACAAGCAAGGGAATCCACGCTGTCATCCGCATTGCTATGGCCTTAGTAAAAAAATTTTAGGTCCACGTTGAGGAGAGAGATTGGCCTATAGTTTTGGCACAGTAGGGGGTCCTTTCCCTCTTTTGGTATAACCGAGATAAAGGCTCGCAACGAGTCCGCTGGCGGAGTCACCCCCTCCCCAGCCTCATTATAAGCCGCCAGGAAATGTGGTGTCAAAATATCACCGAACTTCCTGTAATACATTAGCGAGTACCCATCTGGGCCTGGGACTTTACCATTCTGTATTCTAGCAATGGCCAGCCTTACCTCCTCGCCTGACAGTGGCTCCTCCAAAGCCACCAGTGCCTCGTCTGAAAGTCGGGGAAGACCCGACCCCCGGATGTACTCCCTGATCGCCCTCCTTTCTTGGAACTTTTCTCTGTCCGAGGCAGCGCTTGGCAGATTGTACAGTGTGGTGTAATATTTATGGAACAGCTCTGCGATTTCTTCCATCGTCTGAGCTTTAGATCCGCAATCCTGCACAAGCACTTTTAGGGCCCGTGCTAATGTCTTGCCACACTTGTTACTATGTTCGTAAAAGGAACATCTGCATTTAGCTATAGCTGCCTTAGCCTTATCCAAGGCCAAAAATTTGAGCTGGTTTCTCAGTGTTGTTAGTTCCTGTAGCGCCCGAGTGGCTAGTGACTGCTTGTGAAGAGATCCCAAGGTTCTAATCTTCCCCAGAAGGTCTATGGTTTGTTGAGCTCTCGCCTTCTTGAGGCGAGTGCAAATTTTTATTAGAAGCCCTCTGATGGTGCACTTATGGGCCTCCCATACCACCAGTGGGCCGCTGCCTCTGTCAGCATTAGAGAAAAAAAATTCCTCAGTTCCCTTGAGACCTCATCCACCACCTCCGGTGTTTGGATCAACATGTCGTTCAGTTTCCACTACCACTGTTTCGGCACCGGAGACAATATATCAATGTCCACGGAGACCGGGGCATGGTCCGAGAAAGTGATGGACCCTATGTAGGCTGACTTCACTCTTGAAAGTAGGGATTGGGGCAACATGAGAAGATTCTGGTGTAGGAATTGTGAGGGTGCGAGTAGAATGTGTAATCCCTCTGGGTTGGGTTCAAGATCCTCCATAGGTCCATCAATTGGAAAGTGTGGAAGTTTTTATTTAGGCGTTTGAGAGTTGCAGAAGAGATCTGTGATGTTTGCCTAGATGAATCTATGGAGGGATCCATAGTAAAGTTGATATCGCCTCCGAGGATCACTGCCCCTTCCGCAAAGTCTTGTAGTTTTATCAGCATGGATTCAAGAAATCCTATTTGGCCTGTGTTAGGAAGATACAGGTTCACCAGAGTCACCCTGTTTCCGCCCAACACCCCCTTCACAAACAGGGCCCTACCTTCATTGTCGCTCTACTGGTCCAGCAGTGTCCATGGCATCGAGTTGCGTATCAGTACGCATGCCCCTTTGGCTTTGGACTCGGAGGAGCATCCGTTGTAGGCCACTGGGAGGCAGCGGTTATGGAGTTTAGGTATTCTATCGGCTTGAAAATGGGTTTCTTGTAAAAAGCATATAGGGTATTGTGGATAGTACCATGGACCGTTTCTCCAGTGTATTAAGGCCCTTAACGTTAAAAGACGTAAGTCTAAGAGTCTCTGTGGTGGGAGCCTGTCTGGGGGGGGGGGGGGGGGTAGGGGAGAGGAAAAAAAAAAGGAAAGGGGGGAGGTGGGACGTGTGAGTAGTGGGGTGTGGGAGATGGGCAGGAGAAGCAAAGACAAGTGGTGAGAAAAGGTTAGAGAAGTCAGAAACTAGGAAAGTTTGAAGCGGGAGTAGAAAGAAGAGTTTTAAATAGATACAAAAAGAAGAAGACCAGTGTCACACTGGGAATCAGTGAACCCAAATAAACTAAACGCCACTGGCGTTTGTGAGACCAATTCTCACAACACCCCCTGGACTCACGAAGTGGGCCCTAAGGGGGTGATCACCTATTTGGGGAAGTGGCTAGACACCACGGTGGCCAGGAGCCCCCTGACCAGTCCCAAACTAGAAAAAACAGCAACTGTTAAACATCAGCATTAACAAATTAACCTGCAAGATAGATAGGAAAAACTGAGTATGAATTAGTAAGTTGCTAAGGTTTACCACTGTCCTGCTCCTTCTACCGCACCCCCCCGCCATATGAAAGTAACCGTAGTCCTCACTTTTTAGCCTAACCCACTGTCTGGGATGCCCGGATCATATAACCTTGTATGCTTGTGCCTCATCCTACATAGCGGTGGAGCCAGCTGCCCCCCCATCCATCACCGCCGGCCCTCCAGGGAGCTCCTTACCGAGGGAACACTCCCCCCTAATCGTGGGGGTGAGAAGACCACCTCAGACAAGCAGCAGTCCTCCCCGCCAGCCCCGGAGGGCCCAGGCGTCGGATCACATCACTCCAACTCTAAGGCCCACACCCCTCCCCCCGGATTCCTTGTGTTAACCAGTCTCTATATGCTTGTTAAATGTTCATGTTCTGAGCCAGGTCCATACATGATGGTGGTTCTGATGACTTTGTGCGAGTATCCATCCACAAGTCCTGGCCCGAGGGCTCCCCTGCCTAATATAAAGCAATCCTGTTTCTGCGTAATGAGCCCCCCACCTCCAGACAGCATGAACAGCCCCCTCCCTGGGTGTTAAATGCCTGTCCCGCTGGGGTAGTCCCAGTACTCAGTTCCCAGCATAGCTGTCCATATCCAGGTCTGGTATGGGGGAGGCGAGAGCCAGCCGACCACCCAGCTGCCTCATCTCAGGTAGTCCGACACGTGCTGGCACCCCCGCATGCCCCCCGGCTAGCATACCACCCCCGGTATGAGCCCACACAGCTGTTATATCAACCTAAACCATCCGCAATCGTGGGGGGGAAGCCCACAGTTCCAAATTCCGAGTTCCCAGTGAGCGCCATTTAACACCAGTCTCATAACGCAGTTCATCTGCACTCGTCACTTACTTGTTAGCGACTGAGGAAAACGTACTGCTCCGGGTCATCCCTCCCGATCGGAGTGGGCTCTCTCTGCCTACACCTGGATGTGCGTCTGGGAAGGCCCACCTGAGCAGCCTGGGAGACGGGGCGCGGGTCTCTATTTGGTAGGGGCCCCAGCCAGTCCTGCAGCGGAAAAGGCTCCATCCCCAGGAACTTGAAGAGGTCCGGAAGCTTGGAGTGGCATCGCAGGGTAAATGAAGAACTCCCTTTGCGGTCGGTGAGCTGGATGGGGAAACCCCATCTGTACATCATGCCTGCCCGGCCGAGTCTCTCCAGCAGGGGTTTCATCATTGCTCTCCTCAGCAGGGTTACGCGTGATATATCCGAGTAAATAGCAATTTGTGCCCCATCGAAGTCCACCGGGCCCTTAAGTCTCGCCGCCTGCATAATATGCTCTTTGTGGGTATACCGATGCAGGCGACACAGCATGTCACGAGGCCTCTCTGCATCTTCCTGTCTAGGGCCTAACGCTCTGTGCACTCGGTCAAATTCTAACGATGCTGGGAGCTCTTCATCCAACAGCTTGAGTATGATCGCCCTCAGGTCCTCCGCTCCGATCGCCTCCAGTATTCCCCGGAACCGAAGATTTTGGCGGCGGCTTCTGTTTTCTAAATATTCGGCATGGAGCTGTACCTCCACTAGCTGGTCTTGGCATCTTTGTTGGGCTCTCTCCAGTTGCGTTATTCTTGACTCCAAAGCCCCCACCGATTCTTCCTTTTTGGTCAGCCGCTCCTCTATCACGTGTACCTCCGAGCGGATTTCTTGTAGGTCTCAGAGGTGCTGCTCCTCCACCCTGAGGACCAGTGCCTCCATGTCTGCCTTTGTAGGGAGGGCCTCCATATATGCCCTAGTAGGAAGGGCCCTCAGTAGTGCTCAAATTTCCATCTCCTCATTCGGCGGCCTCCCATAGCAACCTGCTCCTGTTGGGCTTTGCAGCATGGGATCTAACAAGGCTGGAATTCCCGTCAAATTCTGAGAGCCCGTTTGTTGTGAGGTCGCCATGTCTCCCTGTGGTGGTGGTGTCCAGGCCTCACCATGTGGTGGATCAGCACGGGCCTCCGGCCCTGTTTTGGCTTTCTGCTTAAGGTATCTGTCTAGCTGGGCTGCCGGAGTGGCCTTTGCAGATCCCCTGTATTTGCCTCTCTTGCGACAGCTCATGGCAGGGTCAATTCGGGTTGTAAAATAGCATAGCAGCTGTGTTTGGGGACTCTGGTCTCAGGAGCTCAAGCACCATGCGTCCTTACCCTGCCGTGTCCAGGCCACGCCCCCCCTCGAAAAATATGCCAGCTTTTAACATCTCTCTGAGCACTGTTCAATCCAAAATGGAAAGAGTATGGCACAACTGCAGACCTGCGAAGACATGGCTGTCTACCAGTGGTGGGGCATCCATAAACGGCGCAGGAGCGTCGCCCCCTCTCTCCTGGCACCACTCTATCACCATAGATAGATTCATGCATTGCATGAATCTATCTTTGGTCGCCGCAAACACCCCCTATTCAGATATCCGGCCCCTTTTTGGCACCTGGCACCTGAATTACAGCGGCGGGCGTGTTTTTGGAAGCACCTAATTAGAGCCGTAGGCTCTAATAGGCGCACAAAAAGGTGCTGTGCATTCCCTGTTCACTCAGCTGTGTCTTAGCAAAGCAAAGGAATTTGCTTTGCTAACCGCCTCTCAGCCAATCAGGTGCTCAGGTCTGTTACCTGTCACCTGACTGGCTGAAACGTCAGGTGCTGTGATTGGACACCTGATAGAGAGGACGGAAGAAGACAACAAGGAGCATGCAGGGCACCGCTGCTGACCCGCTGCGAAACAGGTAAGTGCCAGGCGATGCACACTGGCAGCATTTGATGGGGCACAGTAGCAGCAATTGATGGGCACATTGGCAGCATTTGATGGGGCACAGTAGTAGCAGATATTGATGGGCACACTGGCAGCATTTGATGGGACACAGTAGCGGCAATTGATGGGCACACTGGCAGAATTTCATGGGGCACAGTAGTTGTGCACTCCACAAATCTGGCCTTTATGGAAGAGTGGCAAGCAGAAAGCCATTGTTGAAAGAAAGCCATAAGCAAACTGTTTGCAGTTTGCGAGAAGCCATGTGGGGGACACAGCAAAAATGTGGAAGAAGGTGCTCTGGTCAGATGAGAGCAAAATTGAACTTTTTGGCCTAAAAGCAAAATGCTATGTGTGGCAGAAAACTAAAGCCCCGTACACACGAGGGGACTTATGTCCGACAGACTTCCGAAGGATTTCCGTCGGAGTTCTGCTGGAATTCCGACGGAGTTCTGACAGACTTTTCGGCTGAGCGGACTTGGCCACACACGATCACACTAAACTCCGACAGATTCGAACGTGATGACGTACGACTGGATTCGAATAAGGAAGTTCATAGCCAGTAGCCAATAGCTGCCCTAGCGTCGGTTTTAGTCCGTCGGAGTAGCATACACACGAGTGGATTTTTCGAAGGGATCGCGTCCGGCGGAGTTCCTTCGGAAAAATTTGAAGCATGTTCCTTCGGACTTTGGCGAGTCAAAAGTCCGTTGCAGCCCACACAAGATCGGATAGTCTGACGGACTCAGTCCTTCGGACTTTGGATGTTGAAAAGTCTGCTCGTGTGTACACGGCATAACACTGCACATCACCCTGAACACACCACCCCCACTAGATTAAGGCTTACCTGTAGGTCCAAGAAATATCTCCTAAATATCTCCTAAACCTACACGGTTTAGGAGATATTTGCCGAAAGACAGGCATCGCTGTCTATGGCGCATGCGCCGTAGACAGTGGCGCACAGGCGCACTGCTGAGATTGGCGATATGCCACGAGTGGCGGCTCCCGTGCACATGCGTGAGAATGACATCATCGCGGCTTCGCCGAATGACAGCAGCGGAGCAGCGAGACCCACAGAGAAGATGGATGCGCCGGACTACAGGGGACAGCAGTGACTTTGCTGGCTCCTGTGTCAGGTAAGCGACACATAATGGACTACTATGCCATGCATAGTAGTCCATTATGCTTTACCTTTGCAGGGAATGAAAGAGGAAGTAAACTCATCAGGGTTTACTTCCTCTTTAATAAATGTTACTCAAATGCTACCTCTTCTTTTCAGGTTTTTTTTTCACAAAAGGAAGGGAACTCTTCAAAAACACATGATAAACATCACTACTGGTGAGTTTTTGGTGTGCAGCAGTTGAATAAAATGGAGAAAGTAGCTGCGGAAAAGCCTAGACAATATGAAAAACTGATTCACTGGTGCAGTGGCCTCGTTAAGGGGTGGCTTTTGGGGCTATATCCCCCAATCTGGGGCCCATAGCCCTGAGTTTCTGCAGGGGTCCCCAAGGGGAGGGGAGGCTCTCTGGGAACCCTGATACAAGAGGGAGGCTCTCTGAGGACCCCGATGTAGGTGGGGGTCTCTCTGGGGACCCTGATGTAGGTGGGGGTCTCTCTGGGGACCCTGATGTAGGTGGGGGTCTCTCTGGGGACCCTGATGTAGGTGGGGGGTCTCTCTGGGGACCCTGATGTAAGGGGGGGCTGGAGGGCTGGGGATATATACACATACACACACACACACACATGTATATTACTGTATATACATGTTTAACCCTTTCTTTACTACGCTGCTATGGACTCTAGCCCCTTATCTTTTGTAGACCTAGCAATGCTCCTGCTGATGTGCAGGGGCGGACTGACCATTGGGCCACTCGGCACTGCCATCAGGGTTGCCAGCCTCAGTAAAACCAGGGAAACTATGTAAAAAGCTTTTTTTTTTTTTACATCTGTCTCTCCAGTACCTTCTCAGTCAATAGAAACATGTCTGTGTATACTGTGTGATTGTATACTGTGTGTGTGTGTGTGTTTGTGTATACTGTGTGGCCCCATAATGTCTGATTGCCTGGGGGCCCCATAATCTCCTATTGCCCGGGGGCCCCATGAGTTATCAGTCCACCCCTGCTGATGTGTATACTGTCCAATCTTCAGCAACTATTTGAAATACCTAACAAATTAGTAGATAGTATGGGAGCATTAAAAATGTGGAAAAATGCTTGTTTTTGCCACATCCCTAAGCCCATCTGAAGAAGGCTTTAGCAATACAGCCATTGGGAGATGAGAGATCTGCAGCACCAATAATGACCAAAGTGGGAATGCAATATCTTTTTTTTCCCATAGTACTAAAGTACTATTTTTAATGCTACCATACCATCTGCCAATGCGCTAGGTAATTAAAATAGTTGCTGGAAGATTGAACAGTATACACATCCCTTTGCTCTGTGCTGCAACAAGAATTTTAGGGTATGTAATTTTGTCTAGGCTTTTCCGCAGCATGCTTTCTCCATTTCATTCAACTGCTGCACACTAAAAACACGCCAGTAGGGATTTTAATTTTTATGTGTTTATCGTGTGTTTTTGAAAAATTCACTTCCTTTTGTAAAAAAAAAAAAAACCTGAAAAAAAGAGGTGGAATTTAGGTAGCATTTATTAATGCACTGTAAAACATGTATAACGCATTTTGAATGCAAGTTAAACGCTATAGCTGAGTTTGTCATTTTGCCACATCTCTAAATGGGGCATCTAAAAGAGACCTCAGGGCAGGTGACAGGGGACAGTTTACTATGTCTGTATGATGTAAGCTAAATGCCATTCAGTTAAGATTTGCATCTACTTAATAATTGTGTCACTACCAACCTTAGATCTTTTGCATAGCCTATGTATGGCACACAGCTTTTATTTGTATCACAGACAATGAAATTCATTGTACAGTTTAATGCATTTATGCCGGCAAAATACGGGCTTTGGTTAAAAAGAAGAACCAGTGGTGAGAAGGTTTATACATTTTTTTTTGGTAGCATGTTTTACAACTTATTTAACTCTTGCCTACAAGGCTGGATTCCAGCTTCTCTTCCTGTTTGACGTGGCGTCACTGTGGTCTGGATCTCCTTTTATTCTTCTTTAATGATCTGCAGGTGTTCTCCTTTAATTAAGAAGCACCTGCACTCCTCTTGAACTGGCCATAGTTATTAGTGGGACATCTGCCCACTCCACCCTGTGATTAATACTTTCTTACCAGCGTGTCACAATGACTGTACTGGAGAAAGTTATATGTGGAAATGAGGATTGTGAAATTACAGTACAAAGTACTGTTGTTAAAATAAAATACAGTGTACTTGATGTTCTGCTTAAAGGTTCATTATATGTAAATTAGAAAAGGGATAATGTAAAAGCACTTTCATAAAATGCTTTTATGAACACATACACGTTAAAGGAAATAACCAGAACTAAAGATATTTAAAATGGCAGTGGAGTATTAAAAAGTGAGTTTCTGAAAGTGGACTTTCACCTGAAAATGAAAATGCTCTTATTGTCCCCCCGCCCCCAGCCAGGATCTAAATTCTTAATTGCAGCTTTTTTCTTTCTTTCAGGAAACGAGTACCTTTTTTTGATAGATAAATATTTTTTTTACCTGCAGCTTTAGTTACATTATTTTTCAGTATTGAAGTATGTCCGTCGATTTTCAGGTGTCCAGAGCGTGTAGCGCTCCTGCTTCTTATTCCAGCATCCTGGTTTTGGCTGTGGCATTTTTCCTGTCTGTCTGTCTACCTGCAAGGTGATTGGTGTGGCCAGTTTCTGGCCTGTGACGGGACTTCCTGTCTGTTCTGCTACAGAATTCTGCTGCGTTGTGCAGATATGTACATTTCTGGTTGCTTCCTTGCAGCCTCGCGGACTCCTGGGGAGGGTGGAGCACACTTGTCACTTGGATAGAGCCCTGAACTATGACCAGGCCTGGGAATATAATATATCATTGTTATTGCAAATAATGATAAAGCTTAGTAAATGTACCTTTTTTGTCAGATATGGTACTCGGTTGAATGATGTTTTTCTAGAGGAGATGACCCTCTGCCGTATATATTTGGAGGCATCAAAGTTTGCCCGTTTGTATTTACAAAGTCCGATTTCCAGCAGATGACACTTTCCTGAAAGTACCACTTTCCATTTTACTGCAGGTCTGTCCAAAAAAAAAAAAAAAAACTCAAAATACCTGCTTGCCAACAACTCACTGGGGAACTGCTTTAAAACCACATCATAGTGACTCCAGTGTCTAGCCTTGTTTGACAGTATAGTGTGGTTTATTTGACTGGCACCCCCACCCCCAGCACTGAGGAATGTGTGAGCCAAATCCACAAAAACTGGAAATTGTGCAATTAAATAAATGAATAATGAGTAAAGCCATATGAACTGTTGGTGTAAACATTGGGGGTTATTTACTAAAAGCAAATCCACTTTGCACTACAAGTGCGCTGCAAGCGCACTTGGAAGTGCAGTGGCTGTGGATTGGAGGGGGACATGCAAGGAAAATAAAAAACAGCATTTTTGCTTGTACATGATTGGATAATAAAATCAGCAGCACTTCCCCTCATTTCAGAGCTTCCCCTCAGATCTACAGCGACTGCACTTACAAGTGCACTTGTAGTGCAAAGTGGATTTGCCTTTAGTAAATAAACCCCATTGCTCATCAAGAGAACATTGATCATGGACCTAACAAACAAGTAAGTGGGCGGTTGGTTACTATCACAAACTCAGACTTTACCACCTAATGCTCCATACACATGGGCCAAATTTCAAGAGACATTGGCCGGTTCAATAAAAACCAGCCAACATTCAGCCCATGTACAGTATATACCAGCCAGTCTGACATAAGCCGGCCATTTGGCTGGCTTCTGTCAGACATGCATGCTGGAAAATCAGCATCCGACCAGCTCCCAATCAGCACTCTCAGCCAATGGAGCGTTGATTGGAGGTTTCTGGTGAGGGGCATCTCCATATGAGAACACAAAATCTCAGCTGGGGAGATCGCTGTACTAACGGCGAATCTTTAGTATAGCAACTCCAACAGAACAAAAAAAAACACATAGGGGTTTATTTACTAAATGAAAATCCACTTTGCACATGCAAGGAAAATAAAAAAAACAGCATTTTAGCTTGCACATGATTGGATGATAAAATCAGCACAGCTTCCACTCATTTCAGATCTACCCCTTAGATTTAGAGCGACTGCACTTCCAAGAGCACTTGCAGTGCAAAGTGGATTTACCTTTCGTAAATAACCCCCATAGTGTGTATATACCAGGCTTTACCATGAAGGGAGGCTTGAACCCCAGTTTTGTAAACCATCCAAACTGACAAATAGCAGAATTTACAAGGCAAAAGCAAGTTCACGAAATATGTAATATTGAACAGAAGTACTTTGTCCACACTTAGAAGATGATGCAGTTGTAGATATAAGATTTATTTGGCTCCTAGCCACTCACCGATCACCCCACTGGTAAACATGTAAGCTAGCTGCAGGACCCCTGTACCATTTAAGTGCATGCATTAGCTCAGCTAGCATATCAAGGACCAGTTGGAAGCATGTGCTTGCCACAAATTAGGGTTGTATCCAAATTCAGGGGGACTATCTACTCTTCAGTAGTGTTAATCATGTTCACTACACTGTGTCAGGTGCATTGCACGCAGAGAGTCCTGGCAAATTTAAAGTTACGTTTATGATTCACTGCCTATTGTTCATTCGTGGCAAAACAATTTCCTGCCTTTAAAGCATGTCTATCTTCTCACCGACTGTACAAGAAAACAGATCACACTGCATGCACAAGAACACAAGAACATCTAGGAGACTCTCATATTAGCACAACATTGTAACATTTACTACAATGTGTCTCAAAGCTAACTGAATCTATAGGAAAAACCGTGCTGAGCATAAAATGCCATTGCTGACCTCTCCTTTTTAATACGTATTCCCTGGATTTAATGCTATTCCTCCATCTTGTGTACTTTCAACTAAGGACAAAAAAAAACAGAAGTTTTGAATTGACTTTGATGGCATACTTGATCCAGGTCAGTGATTCAGAATGTACTGAGGTCAAAGGATCAGCATGCCTGATTTGAATTTCATTTTCAGGTCTGAAGTCTAAAGGCCCTTAAACACGATATGAATATCAGATGGTACAATTTGTACGACGAGCTCTCTGACAATTTTCGGATTGTTAGTACGATTCTTTCGACAGCTGATTTAGCTTTTTCATCAGACAAAAGCTGGATGTGCAGAAATTTTTTTTTTTGTCAGATGTGAACTCACCGTCCGATTTTCGTATCATTAGTACGGTTTTCATACGAAAAAAATCATAAGAGCAAGACTACGCATGCTCAGAAACAAAAGAATACATACAAAACAATTCAACACATTATGTGACTACTGATGTTGTACTCTGTCGTAGGAAAATGTTCGTATTGTTAGTAACCTCTTCACTTTCAACATGAGACTAGCATGCCACAAAAATCGGATGTTTCGGTCGTGGAAAAATCTAAGCATGTGTACGAGGCCTAAGTTTGTATACTTTTTAAAGTGATAGTAAGCTTTCATCTTTTGCTTTTACCTATAGGTATGCCTATAATAATAATAATAATAAGGCTTATCTATAGGTAGTGTAAATATTCCCGTAAACTTGCACAGTTTAGGAGATATTTACTGTACATGCAGCCAGTGATATCACTGGCGCATGCGCTCTGAAGGAACGGCCACCGGTGCCGTTAATTCAGAGTCCCGTCCCATGAACAGCGGCTCCCGCATGCATGAGCAGGAGTGATGTCATCACGGCTCTGGCCAGTCACAGAGCCGGAGTCCGCAAACCCGGAAACAAGATGAATGAAGAAAAGAGCGTCTGCAGTGCTGATATCTCGTCGCTGGAAGAGCTTTGTTTTAAGGTATTTTTAACATAACGTGCTAGTATTCAATGTATACTAGCACATAATGCCTTTACCTTGCAGATAAAAATAAAAAATAAAAATTGTCCAGCAGTTTACAACTGCTTTAAGCACATGTTCCTGTAAAGTGCAAACTCAGTGTATGTCTGATTAAAAAAGAGCATTATGAACGCTATGTTGTACTTAAACATTATAGTTATCAGTCTCTACTAATAGATTAAATGGAAAGATATATGTGAAACCAATTTTGCCACAGAATTATACATTTTAGCTGCCATTAGCAGCTCAGCTTAGGTAAAATGTTTTAATCTTTCTATTTTATGTTTTTTCCTCTATTTAGAATTTCTATTTATTTGAGGTTTATTTAGGGTAGATTATTTTATTCAGTGTTCTTTGTTTTGTGTTTTTTTCTACATTCTCTCCTGTATTTTATTGCTGCTTGTGTAATGTCACTTTCGACTTTTTATTAGGCTGTTATTTTTAGTTTTGTTTTGTTTTTCTGTGAAATAAATGTAAAAAAGAAGGCTAATGAAGGGCCCTTGTTTGATAAAATAACAGATCTACAAAAGCAGCTTCTTTAACCCTCAGAATCAATTTGAATCCCACTGCATGCTTCAAAACCACCCTAATTCACCTTAAACCCCCTTCCCCATTCCAATGCATTTTGACAAAATTTTGATAAAATCTCTTGATTTTTGATGAAATCTTGGGAAAACGAAAAAGTCAATTTCAGCAATTCCTGTTCTCCAAACCTATTAAAATAAGAAACATGTTACCAATGCATGTAGCATGATGTTAACCACTCTCTTTATACTACTACCTCCCTCCGTACATGGGTGTGGATAAATTGGTTCTTGAGCCATGGGGGCTTACCCAGGAACCAAGGGTCTTTTGACGTGCTCTTTAAAGTATGTGTAAATCTAATCATTAAAATGTTATTGCTCTTTACTATGCTAATGTGATTCAAAAGGTAATTTTTTATATTTAATGCACAGACATTGTTCACTGTTATCACCATAAAGAAACCTGTCATGAGAAATTCCATGTAACCATCACTGGTAACAAAGCACACTACCAATATCCTTTGGGTCTTTAAGGCAGCAACAAAATATTAAACATCTTTAAAAAATATCATTTTATATATAAAGGTACTATACAGTATACAGCAATCCTTATGAAATAATGTTGATTGTGGGTTCAGAGCTAATTCTCATACGATATTCAGCTGAAATGTATTTTGATGAAAAGAGTCTAGATTTTCTTCAGGGGGCATAGTCGGATATCATAATCTATAGAAATAATGAATGAATGTGAACAGAACTATTAAAAGAACAGACACTCCCTCCAGACCACCAAACACCGGAGTGGACCAGAATACCCAACAAGGAACCCTTAAGGATTCATGTGGACCTAAGATGCTAATGGAGGAAGAATGAAAAGGGCCATCATCCCCATGCAACAAATACAGAAGACAAGCCCAATGATGACATCAGGTAGTTAGACCTCCATGTTTAAAGGATTTAATCATCTTGGAAATCCTCAATTCACTAGTCCAAACGTGTCTGTATGTGCTTAGGTAGTGTGGATCCCATGGAGAGAGACACTAAAATGTTATTTCATCTTTACCATGTTAATATAATTTAAAACATTATTTTGAATATTTAATTCACAGATATGGTTCACTGTTGTCACCATTAAGAAACCTGCCCTGAGAAATAGCATGCAGCCATCACTGAAGTGCATGAAGTTAGACAGGCTGCAAAGATGCTACTAGGGATGAGCCAGTGAAACAATGAAAGTGAAATATTGCTTTAAATTTCGTATATGGGGGTGTGTCTATAGTATGCCTGTAAAGTGGCGCATGTTTCCCATGTTTACAACAATCCCTGCACAAAATTACATTTCTAATGGAAAAAAAAGTAATTTAAAAGTATGTGCGGCTATAATGAATTGTTGGTCCCGGCAACACAGATAAAAGTCATTGAGAAAAACGGTATAGGATTCCCCCACAGTCCATTACCAGGCCCTTTGGGTCTGGTCTGGTATGAATATTAAGGGGAACCCTTGAATCAAATTTGTTTTTAAAAATTGTGTGGGGGTCCCCCAAATTCCATACCAGGCCCTGTGCCAAAATAAAAGAAAATGTGGGGGTCCCCCTCAAAATCCATACCAGACCCTAATCCGAGCATGCAACCTGGCAGGGTCTGGTATGGATTTTCTGGGGGACCCCACACCATTTTTTATTACATTTTGGCACGGGGTTCCCTTTAAACCCCATGCCAAAATTTAAACAAAAAATGGCGTGGGGGTCCCCCCAAAAATCCATACCAGACCCTAATCCGAGCACGCAACCTGGCAGGGTCTGGTATGGATTTTCTGGGGGACCCCATGCCATTTTTTTATTACATTTTGGCACGGGGTTCCCTTTAATATCCATACCAGACCTGAAGGGCCTGGTATGGAATTGGGGGGACCCCCACACAATTTTTGTTTTTTAAATTTTGGTTTGGGGTTCCCCTTAATATTCATACCAGACCCAAAGGGCCTGGTAATGGACTGTGGGGGAATCTCATGCTGTTTTTTTCAATTACTTTTATGTGTAATGCCAGGACTGACAATTCATTATAGCCGCGAGTACTTTTAAATTACTTTTTTTCCTTTAGAAATGTAATTTTGCTCTCGGACTGTTATAAACACTGGAAAATGTACCACTTTACAGGCATACCATAGACACCCCCAGGTATGAAATTTAAAGGAATATTTCACTTTTATTGTTTCACTTTAAGCATCATTAAAATCACTGCTCATGAAAAAAATTCTGTTTTTAAAACTTTTTTTGCATTGATACATGTCCCCTGGGGCAGGACCCAGGTCCCCCATGACAATACCATGCATATAAGCCTTTACAATTTGATTTCTTCCATAGACTTTTAAAGGGTGTTCCGCAGCTTTCGAATTTGCTGCAAACACCCCAAATTGTTTGCTATTCAGCAAACAGGTGAACACGCCATGTTCGAGTCAAACTTACGTTCGGGCTTATCCCTAGATGCTACAGAAGATTAATGGTGCAATCCTAATGGCATTCATTTAGGGTCAAATTATACAGTATACAGCAATCCTTATGAAATAATGTTGATTGTGGGTTCAGAGCTAATTCTCATACGATATTCAGCTGAAATGTATTTTGATGAAAAGAGTCTAGATTTTCTTCAGGGGGCATAGTCGGATATCATAATCTATAGAAATAATGAATGAATGTGAACAGAACTATTAAAAGAACAGACACTCCCTCCAGACCACCAAACACCGGAGTGGACCAGAATACCCAACAAGGAACCCTTAAGGATTCATGTGGACCTAAGATGCTAATGGAGGAAGAATGAAAAGGGCCATCATCCCCATGCAACAAATACAGAAGACAAGCCCAATGATGACATCAGGTAGTTAGACCTCCATGTTTAAAGGATTTAATCATCTTGGAAATCCTCAATTCACTAGTCCAAACGTGTCTGTATGTGCTTAGGTAGTGTGGATCCCATGGAGAGAGACACTAAAATGTTATTTCATCTTTACCATGTTAATATAATTTAAAACATTATTTTGAATATTTAATTCACAGATATGGTTCACTGTTGTCACCATTAAGAAACCTGCCCTGAGAAATAGCATGCAGCCATCACTGAAGTGCATGAAGTTAGACAGGCTGCAAAGATGCTACTAGGGATGAGCCAGTGAAACAATGAAAGTGAAATATTGCTTTAAATTTCGTATATGGGGGTGTGTCTATAGTATGCCTGTAAAGTGGCGCATGTTTCCCATGTTTACAACAATCCCTGCACAAAATTACATTTCTAATGGAAAAAAAAGTAATTTAAAAGTATGTGCGGCTATAATGAATTGTTGGTCCCGGCAACACAGATAAAAGTCATTGAGAAAAACGGTATAGGATTCCCCCACAGTCCATTACCAGGCCCTTTGGGTCTGGTCTGGTATGAATATTAAGGGGAACCCTTGAATCAAATTTGTTTTTAAAAATTGTGTGGGGGTCCCCCAAATTCCATACCAGGCCCTGTGCCAAAATAAAAGAAAATGTGGGGGTCCCCCTCAAAATCCATACCAGACCCTAATGGACTGTGGGGGAATCTCATGCTGTTTTTTTCAATTACTTTTATGTGTAATGCCAGGACTGACAATTCATTATAGCCGCGAGTACTTTTAAATTACTTTTTTTCCTTTAGAAATGTAATTTTGCTCTCGGACTGTTATAAACACTGGAAAATGTACCACTTTACAGGCATACCATAGACACCCCCAGGTATGAAATTTAAAGGAATATTTCACTTTTATTGTTTCACTTTAAGCATCATTAAAATCACTGCTCATGAAAAAAATTCTGTTTTTAAAACTTTTTTTGCATTGATACATGTCCCCTGGGGCAGGACCCAGGTCCCCCATGACAATACCATGCATATAAGCCTTTACAATTTGATTTCTTCCATAGACTTTTAAAGGGTGTTCCGCAGCTTTCGAATTTGCTGCAAACACCCCAAATTGTTTGCTATTCAGCAAACAGGTGAACACGCCATGTTCGAGTCAAACTTACGTTCGGGCTTATCCCTAGATGCTACAGAAGATTAATGGTGCAATCCTAATGGCATTCATTTAGGGTCAAATTATGAAATTCTACTGAATTCACACTGGATGGGAAATTAGAACATTTTGGTTTGGTATGGACAAATCTGACCCTTTTTGATTTGCCAATGGTTTTGTGAATCCTGTTTGCAATTCAGGAAACCCAAACTTAGTGGCCAATCCCAATAAAGTCTTTGTGGTGTGAATACTGTTTTTCCATCATGGCCATTTTTAGTACTAACAGGCAAAATAGCCTAGCAGCAGTAAAAAAAAAAAAAGAAAAAGAAAAAAGCTATTTACAGGACAGAAGGTAAAAGTATACCCTGATTTCAATTCCACTTCAAAATAAAATTAAAAATAAAAGACCCCCAATAATAAGAACAAATGAAAAAAACAGCAAAAGGATTGATTGCCAAAAGAGTTAGCAATCAGAATTTAAGTATAATTTCTTGACTGACCCTAATCTTTCCCTAATCATCTTTCCCCATGCTTTCCTTGCAGTAGCTTGCAATAAAGCAACACCCTCAGCTCTGCGCCCCCCTTTTCATAGCGAGGGGCTGGCTTATCCAAAAAAAAAAACCTTTATGTCCTTTCTAAACCTGCTGGCCATAATTTATAGGCCATGGAGTACATAGAGTTCTTGAAAAATTTGCACAAAAAATCACGAGAACAACAAATAATAAATTTAGCAGGATTTTACTTCAAACCCATGGTAGCAACCAATCTGAACCTCATCCCTAGTTCTTGTATTTGGCCTGCTGGCCATAGCTTAAAGGCCATAGAGTACATTGTGATTAAAAAAAAAAAACTCCTGAGGAAAATCTGTACAAAAATTCACCAGGACCATAAGAGACAAGATTCCCCTCAAATCAACGGTAGCAGGAAATCGTATTCCTAGTTCTAGAATAAAATACTGTTCTTCAGTGAAAATGCATGTCATATTATTTTTTTTTCTGGAAACATGCTTCCTCAGTAGAAGCATTGATTGGACATAACAGTGATGTAGGCATTTTGGCTATTGCTGATTGCTTCAATTTTACTTGCATAATTACCTTCTGGGATGGCAAAGCAATAGCTTTTTGGCACCACACTGACAAAAAGGTATTACAGTCCTCAAGTGTCATGTATCTAAAAACAAAAATGCAATATATTGCAGCCTACCCATACTCAGATGAGGTGGTTGCATTCTTTTTTTCCAGTAACAAACAAAAGGTCCCTGCCCCCACCTATAACTGGCCTTCATAGCAAGGAGCACATGGAAGGGCAGACACATGAAAAACAAAGACAGGACCTACCATAGCTCAGCTTATCAACCAGTCTGCTAACTGACCAAATTAACCTGTCCAACAGTCTGCGTTAAAAACAGGGGTTTAGTTAGCACACATTTGCAAACGCATGCATAAGCTGCAAGGCCTCTTCACGGCACCCTGTGTATTCTTGCAGTCCTAACGCTAATGAATTTATGTTTATAAGCGTCTCCACAATGGAAGCACATGCATTAATGGATAGATGAGGGGCATCTGGTAATCCTGTGAATAACACACTTTCTGTCCCTGGGTATCTATGCTCACTCCTACACAATGGTTGCCATCCAGTCTGGACTTCAGACATGTCTACTTTTGTTCATCTCCATTACCTGGAGGAAAGGTAAGAGGGGGTGATGAGATTAGTAGTTTACATAGGAAATACCAAAGACACTACATTTCAAGGAAAATCAACAGATATTTTCTGTGCTTGCTGAAAATGTTCTTCGCTAGAGAAAAAAAAGTAATGCATCCAACACATCTAAGCACCAATTACTGCAATTTATTACATTTTTCTTATTGTATTCAGTTATATTTTAATAATTTTCTCAGTTGGTCTGAAGGTACCCTGGACTAGAGTAAATAAAATGGATTCCCCACTGGCAAGTAAAAGCACACATCTCTCTTCACATTATCTGAAACAACCTACTAAGAAATACAATGCCTTAAAAATACAGACCTGAGCTTTGTAATTATAGTGCGGCTTTGCTGTCTGTTTATAGAAATTCATATCTTCATTTCAATTCTCATGGGGTGTTATTTTATATTAAAAACTCTAAAATATATATTTGAAATTAAATAAATAAAATATTTATTATATAAATAAATCAGTTGCATTTTTTTATAGTGGACTGTATAAATATAAAATTGGATTTCATTGGTAAAATTCAATCTGTTAAAATATACTGTATCTCTTTGTTTTGACCCTTAGGAAACAAAGCAAAATGAGCCTTGTGGATTTTGGATACTGTAACCATGAAAACATCACAGAAAGCCCTGGGATTTTTCTAGAAGTGTATGAACACTATAGTGATAAGAAATTAACGTAGATAATTGCAAAATACTCACAAAAAAGGGAAAAAGGGATTAAAACATTCACTTTCACACTAACCATTTCCTCATCTATCACTACGAACAGACATGCCTAATTCCAATACAAACAGAATGATTGCAATAACATAACTATGGCTTAGTCATATACTGTATTATAAGATCTTTGTTGCCTTACTCAGACACTGAGAATTTCCACATAAATATATATATATATATTTTTTTCATTTTTATCTAATTGCATTTTTAGAAAAAATGAGATGGTCTTCTCAGATAGTTGCACAGATGTCTTGTCCTTTTTACATCCTCCAATTTGTGTATACAGATGCACAAAAAATATTTGTGCCAAAGCAAACATTGAGCCTGAATCTTTCTGAGATATTGACTCCGCAACTTAAGGACACATTTCCTTGCTTAAACAGCATCCACTGTGGCAATTTTTCACGTTCAACCATGACTATAGAGTGAAATTCTGACAAACGAGAAGTATATTGTACTGGTGTTCCTGCACCTACACTAAACTCTCTGCAGTTCTGGCTGCGGATAAGTGGGTACATAGGATCCAAATATGGGCCGGTTCAGCAGAAACATTTGGACAGTGTGTACAACTCTCACAACTGGCTTCTGTTGAAAGGTCTTGTTGGAAAACCAGCAGCTGACCAATAGCCAATTAATGTCTGGTCAGTGTGTTCTGGGGGCAGTCTACCTGTCAGAATGCTAAGGCCCAGCAGGGGAGATAAGCACACCAACATTTCTTGTATTGGCACGTGAACTGCCAGAATGTGTGTACCCACCCTAATGCCTAGTACACACTTCAAGTTGTTTTTCATTCAACCCAGCAGGTTGAGCAAAAAAAACTGACAGCTCCAGTCTGAGCTGATGTACTAATCATCTGAAGTTAGTACAGCGATCTCCTCCACTGAGCTGTTGTGTTCTGACAGGGGGCGACCCCCCCGCCAGAACACTCCGATCAGTGCTCTCTGACATTGGCTGAGAGCGATTATCAGGAGTCGGTCAGCTGCTGGTTTTCCAGCATTCTCATCTGACAGAAGCCGGCCCTCTCCTGTTGGACAGACTGACATACACAGGGGCCGAATGTCGGACGATTTTTATTGAACTGGCCAATGTCTTCCAACATTCGGCCCCTGTGTATGGGGCTTTAGGCTGGCCATACATGGATCAGTAAGTGTGATCAGATTACCCCATTCGCACAAGCGAGATGAATGGAGAAATCCTCCTCCGCTGTTAGACCCCTTTCACACTGGAGCCGTGGCTGTGTCAGCGCTAAAGTGCCGCTTATTTTAGCAGTGCTTTAGCAATGTTTAGCAGAGAGCTTTAACCCCAAAGAAGGGGTTAAAAATTCCTGTGTTGTGGTGCCTCCAAATTGCTTTTCAGGCGCTTTGGAAGCATGCCCATTCATTGCAATAGGAAGGATGTTTTGGGAGCGCTAAATACAGCGCTCCCAACCCACCCCAAAGATGCTGCTTGTAGGACTTTTCCTTTTCCGCGAGCGCACAGCCCGAGTGTGAAAAGTCCCACTTGAATGAATAGGAGGCCTTTTTCAGGCCCCCGGCAGAGGCTATTTCTTGCGCTAAATAACCTGAAAACCGCCCCAGTGTGAAAGGGGTCTTAGAATGAATTGGCTAATCAAAGGAAAATTTTTAACAAGCCAGTTCGAGATAATAAAATACTTAGATTGACTTTTCTGGAACCTGAAACAGCCATAGATGGATTGAAATTCAGCTGGTCCCTATGGAAGTGGCTGAATTTCATTCTTATGGCCAGCTTTAAAGGGCCAGATTGGTAATCACAATACTCAAATTCAGAGACAAAATGGCAATTATTATATAACCTGCTGTGTTATCCAGCCCTATTGTTCTAGAACAGTGGTTCTCAACCTTTCTAGTGCTGTGACCCCTTGATAAAATTTCCCAAGTGGTGTGGACCCCTAACAGTAAAATTATTTTTGTAGCGGGGGTTGTCAGCACCCAAGGCAAGACAAGTAATTTGCGCCCCTAACCAATGGACATTCCACATGTATAGTATTAAAACCCCTTATGTTACATTTTAGGATGTACCACTTTCTCTTTGTTTTCCTTTCTTTCCCTTTTATCTCTCTCTATCCTATTTTTCCCCATCCCCCTCTCTAGCCATCTTTCTTGTTCTTTCTCTTATTCTTTCTCTCCCTTTTTCTTTGTTCCTCCCCCTCTTCCCCCCCCCCTCCATGTAGTCTCTATTTGTATTCCTTCACTTACCCCTTGGTGGGGGGAATGGGATGAGTGGCAGTGCTGGCGGGGAGTTGGGATGAGTGGCAGTGCTGGCGGGGAGTTGGGATGAGTGGCAATATTGGGGGGAGTTCTGATCAGCCAGCTTAGGTGCTCTTGATCAAGGTCATCTACTGATCTGAGAACTGTAGTGGGAATTTTAATGGCAACTATAATCACAGGTAGTGTTACTCACTGTGTCTTCGAATTTTTGGTGTCTCGTAGCAGTGACACCTATGCTGAAATCAGGAGATAGGGTCTCCTCCAGCCCCTCCCACTTTCCATTCCTCACTAGTCAGCTGACCTCTAGTCTCTGCCCCCCAGCCATGCCGTGAAGTGAATGGGTGACTGCGAAGTGAATGGGCGGCTGTGAAGTGGCTGAGTGGGCGGCCATGGGCTCCAGGGACAGCCCTGCTGGTTGGACACAAAAAAGGCTTGGAGAGGGGCCCAGGATTCGGTGACCCCTGGCAAATCATCATTCGACCCCAGGTTGAGAACCACTGTTCTAGAAGTATATTCTCGACACAAAAGAGATATTTACCAAATAGTATGTTTATAGGTTAGAGAAAACATTTGAATTTGGTTCCTTAAAGTGGATGTAAACACGATTCATGAAATTTAAGCGGGGCACATATATCTGCAGTGTTTTGTTATCTATCTTCAAAGCCCTATGTCCTGTAGCTTTCTCCTGCTCTGTTCTTCTGTTATCAGCCTGATAACTCCTGACAAGTTCTCCATCACATATGATAAAAGCAGCTGGAGTTTTGTGTTGGGGAGGATGCTATAAATTATCAGAGCCCTGAACTATTCAATGAACAGAGCTGAAAGTCTATAACTATGAGGAGAAGGGGTGTGTGCTAGACATGTGCATGATGAAAAAAAATATAATTTTGATTTGTTAATCTAGGTATTTTGTTTTGTTAAATTTGGTTAATTCGTTCAATTCGGGATTCATATTTGGAATTCGTATTTGAAATTTGTTTTTGGAATTTTTTGAATTTTCTTAGAATTTACTGTTTTTTTTCGATTCGAAGCATTCGAATTGATAAGTGTTGAACGGGTCAAATCGAAAACTTTTTCTTTTTTCGATTCAAATGTGGCAAAGTGAACAAACAAGAAAAATCTTCATCAAATAACTCTTTAAATCACCTTTGGCTTAACTAAAACAGCATTATTTAGAAATGGTAATCACACAATCTTTGATTTCAGCAATATGTGTACAGTTATGCCCCATACACACGACTGGACTTTCCGACAACAAAACCATGGATTTTTGTTCAAAGACGTACGGTATATCTCCATTACGAATGCTGGTTTTACAAGACCGAGCGTTTCTGGGTTGTACTTGATTCCGAGCATGTGTGAACTTTTGTGCGACGGACTTGTGTACACACAATCGGAAAGTGCAAAGTTTTGTTGGGGGAAAATTTGATAACCTGCTAGCCAACATTTGTTGGTGGAAAGTCTGACAACAAATGTTGGATGGAGCATACACACAGTCAGACTTTCAGCCAACAAGCTCACATCCAACATGTGTTGTAGAAAAATCCGATCGTGTGTACAGGGCATTAGAATTTGACTGGAGTTCGATGTAAAATTTGAAATTCAGACAAATTTTGTTTCGTTATTTGGAGCATTTGGTAAAAAAATAATTATATTGTAATTCCGTTATTCAGATATATCTGAATCTCTGAATAATGAAAAATTTGTCCAAATATTAATTTGTAAGGAAATAAACCGCACATGTCTAGTGTGTACCTTTCCTCCAATCAGCTGTCTTGGCTGTATGCACAGGCTTCACTGCAGTGTTGAACAGGAAGAGAAAATCTCATAACATGAAGTGCACTTTCTAAACAGTATATAAAGATGAAGACAGCAGATATACATGTAAAACTTATGTACGGAAATTTGTTTCATCTTTGTGTATCATCTGAGGCTGTTCACTTCACTAAGTATATATGAGGGTTTACATCCACTTTAAGCATAGTATATATGGGCCGAATGTTGGGCGACATCGGCCAGTTCAATAAAAACTGTCTGACATTCGGCCTATGTGTATGGCAACCGGTCCAACAGAAGTCGGCTTCTATGGGAGGGGCATGACTGAAAAAGGGCACTGACCAAAGTGTTCTAGCGGAGGGGCCATCCCTCTGTCAGAACACAATAGAACAGAAGGGGAGGTCGCTGTACTAACATCGGATAGTTAGTGCAGTGGCTCCTACTGAAGCAGTGCATTTTTTTACCTTATTTGCTAAAATGACAGGCAACATTCTCATTCTGGGTTACACAGCATCCAATCCATATCTTACAATTTCTTTTATGTTACATCACAAATGTGGGAGTTGGATCTAATTACAGTTACAGCGGAAATCAACTGTATCTGAGCTCCACAAACTGAAAAAGTACTCTTATTCATTTTTAATATCCACAGTAAACTCACCCATTCATCTACGCCTCCATGCTTTATTTTGTTGAGAAATCACTTTGAAAAAAAACTTCCTAGCATTTCTAACTGCGGCCATCTTGAGTAAGGGAAGATGATTCATGTAGCATTTATTTCTTAGAATCCCTCTGCTCTTACCTCAGGCATGCAAGTAAGAGGGTGTACTAAGCTGAGAAAGCCCCTTCTCCAGATAAAGAAAAAAAATGCCACGAAGACCCTTGGGATGTATGACATAATTTTGACCTAGGCCATAAACCAGTAAGCAACTGAAGAAATGTAAAGAACAAAAAAAAGAAGGTTAAAACAAGTAATTATATTATTCTTTCCTATTCCGGTTAATAATACTAGCAGCATAAGGATTAAAGATAGTTAGTGTTGATTGAGGGAGTTTAGCTCCACTTTACCTACAGAACACTTGACTGAGAGACCCAGGGATTGTGTGATATGTAATTCTTCACAGGAAGTGTCAGTTCTCAGACTTTAGACAGAGTTCATGCATTAACCTGTGCAGTGCTAGGTGAAGATCTACTTTTCTATAGGTTGTGCATACAGGACAACAAATGACACCATGAAACTACGTGATTGAGGTACATCTTATGGTAGAAAACACAAGGTACACTTTGGGTGGTCTATAATGTCTTTAATTGCCCTGAAACCATTATGTTAAATAGTGAATATGATCAGGGTCACTTGTTCTGACTGGGTTTCCTTTGTATTTCCATTTTCATGATTAGCTTTCTACAATGTTGTTTAATATTTGACTTTAGCTCATTTTCCCATCAGAGATTTTGCTAGCTTTTCTCAGTAATTTCAGTCCTTTTTTGAACATAGATTAGTTCAACAGCTTGGTCACTCTCTACTTATTGTACAAAGCATTGTCAGAGAGGCTGACCACACCATTGATATGTATATGTTTGTTTTTACTAGGTTAGGCAGCTGACCTTGTAATATCACTAATCCAATCTTGGCTCCTGTATTGTGCACTGCAATGTCTGAAATGGTACTCTTCTATCCAATGAGAGTGCTTCCTAGAATGGCTACTAGGCTGTCACCATCGTCTGGCTATGACTCTTATGGGTTGTTTATTATGGTATGTCTGAGCAGAATTTAATATTCATAAAACAGGCTGAACTTTTGCCTGTGAAGGTTCTTATTTTTACAGGTCATGGTATTGCTAGAAGTAGTTAGCCACATTTAACGGAACTTGTTCTGCAATCTTAAAGACGTTTCTCTGCTTATCCAATCAGCTTCCTCAATTCTAATGACTATCACTATTAGTTAAATGTGACTAACTACTACTAGCAACAAACACATTTAGTATCATTCAGGACTTGCATTTGTTTGCTTGGATATTTTTTCAAAACAATACAATTCCTGCCAAAAGCCCCTTTTTGTAACTATAGTAACTAGTACAGATTGCAACTAGATTAAAGACAGCAGTGACTTAAAATAGAGGAAGTTTGCAGAATACATCTACAGAATTCCACGCCGTACAGTTTCTGTAGATAGAAAGGGGAATTTTGTGTAACTATTGTATTCAACAAAAATCTAAAAAAATCTAAGGCAACATTAGCACTTTTTTTTTTTTTTTTTTTTTTTATGCGTAAGCACTTATCTTTAACGGCTCATTTATATCTTTGCTTTGCTGTGTTTTTTATTTTGAACGGCACCCCAAAGGTAACACACATGTGCCCCACAGTGCATTGCATTACTAATTTTGTGTGATGTCTGATTTTCATGACATTTTGTTACATTGGCAACACAATAGTTTCACTTTCAATAAATTTTCATTAAAAAATTTCAGGATACAGATCATAACATGAGAAAACAGATAGGCATGAGGAATGTACTATTAGTCACTAGGACTGCAGCCATGAATAACACAAGTTCATTTATCGGTTTAACAAGCCTCCCTAAATGTACAAACAATAGGCCAGTGATATAAAGAAGATCCATAACTAACTGATAGGGGTTTTACAGCCAGCAAAGCACTGGCCAGAATTAGGGTTGCCATCTTTTCTTCAATTCAGTTATGGGTCTTCTTTATTGCCCCCACCAGAGTCCCTCCCTACATTCAGGGTCCACATCAGAGTCCCTTTTTACATCAGGTACCCCATCATAGTCTCCCTTACATCAGGTGCCCCCGTCACAGTCCACCTTACATCTGGTGTCCACATCAGAGTCCCCCTTACATCAGGTGCCCACATCAGAGTCCCCCTACATCAGGTGCCCCTCTCAGAGCCCCCCCTACATCAGGTGCCCACTATCCGAATCCCCCATATATCCATTTCCCCTATCAGAGTTCCCCTTAGAACAGATGCCCCATCAGAATTCCCCCTTACATCAGGCGCCCCATCAGAGTCACCCTTACATCAGGGACCGGGCACGCGGCGACTTATATAGGGACAAGGGGCGGGGTCTTCGGTGGATGTCACAGTCCCGGAGGATGCTGGGACTGTCACCATGTGACATCAACCCATGTGACCCTTGTCCCTATATAAGTCGCCGCGTGCCCGGTCCCCGTCATTGTGAGTGGAGGACTCGGCGAGGCAACATCTTCTGAAGAAGAAGAAGAAGAAGAAGGAAAGAACAGAAGAACGGAAGGCGGCGGCGACAGAAGACCGGGCCTCCGCCTGTAAAAGAGCTAGAAGAAGGCGCGGTGGCCTGGCAGAAGAACCGAAGAGGGGGACAAGACCCCGAAGTCGGAAGAAGAGGCCGGCGGCGAGGAAGAAAGCCGGGCTCCTCCGCTAGTAAAAGAGCTACAAGAAGATAGCGGAGGAGTCCGGCGAGAAGACCCTCGAAGACGGAAGACCCCCGGAGCTGTGCAATAAACTATTTTATCTTGTGTGTTGTGTTTTTTTTGTACTTTATTTTACAGGTGAATGGGTAGGGGTAAATTGTACCCCATACTCATTCACATAGGGTGGGGGGCCGGTATCCGGGGCCCCCTTATTAAAGGGGGCTCCCGGATTCCGATAAGCCCCCCCGCCCACAGACCCCGACAACCAACGGCCAGGGTTGTCGGGAAGAGGCCCTTGTCCTCATCAACATGGGGACAAGGTGCTTTGGGGTGGGGGGGGCGCGCGGCCCCCCCTTCCCCATGGCACCCCCCATGTTGAGGGCACGTGGCCTGGTACGGCTTAGGAGGGGGGCCGCTCGCTCGTCCCCCCTTTCCTGGCCGGCCGGGTAGCGTGCTCGGACAAGGGTCTGATGTGGACCTGGGGGGACCCCCACGCCGATTTTTTTCGGCGTTGGGGTTCCCCTTTAAGTCCATACCAGGTGGCGGGGCCAGCGACGTCTCCTTCGCGGGCCCCGCCTACCCGGAGACGCGCTCGAAATGAGCGGACTTTCCTCCGCGTGTGTGGGCGAGTCCGTTCATTTCAAAAGTAGGGCGGATAGTACGGCGGACTTAGTCCGCCGTATTAGTCCGCTGAAAAAGTGCCGTGTGTGGGCAAGTAGCCCGTTTGGAAAGTCCGACGTACAGTCTGGCGGGAAGTCTGCCAGACTAAGTACGTCAGACAGACGGCTACGTGTGTATGCGGCTTTAGGAAACCACAGTCCTGTCTGAATAAAGTGTCCAGTTTTCAAGCGGACTGAAAAACGGACACATGATTCAAAACCCGGACTGTTCGTGTGAATCCTGGACAGGTGGCAACCCTAGCCAGAATATGCTGCCGAGACCAGGTGAATAGTAAAATCTGTTTTAAGATGGAGATAAGAAAATAAATATATGGAGCTCCACAGCAGGGAGGTATAGGAAAATGTTGAAATAAAGTAGAAAAGAAGGGAGATTGTGGGGGGGGGGGGGGGGGGGGGGGGCGCAAGAGAATGCCAAAGACACCAAGCTAGGACCTTAAAGGCCTATAAATAGAGAGATGTATCTTTCTGTGGGCATGGAGAGATGGGCATACTGAATCCACAGAATCCAGAGTCTGGTTTTAAGGAAGCACAATGTCTGAGTAAAAGGCATCAACCTGCATTTATTGTTTGTGTCCTGGTGGCAGCATGTACAGTCTTCAATAAATATTGTTGGACTGGCGGTGATGTGCAGCTGAATCCATTTGTTTTCCGCATTACGGAGGCAAGCCATGTCTAGCACCCAGACTACCTGGTCCATTTGGACATTGTATTCACCTGGAGCTGTGTACCGTCTCGTTCCCTCCTGTCCACAGAGTCCATACCTTGAGGAATGGCATCCCAAGTCTTTCAGTGGGTTGCTTTAATGCAACGCATGTTAACAAGCAGAAAAAATGAACAACAAAAATGTAAATCGGCCCTTTTTAAATTTTTTACATTTATTTTAGGTAGACTTAAGCATGTGAATTCAATGCTTGCACACAACTGAAATCTACATTATGAATATTAAAGTGTATGTCACAATAGGTAGTGAGAGAAAATCTCCCCAAAGGGGGGGGGGGGGATTCCCATTGTATTCAGTTGTCAGCAGAACATGTGTCTTAAGCCTTAAGCTCACTTATTGTACTAGTGACAATTCTAAAATGATGGATGTTCCCTCATGGTTGTCATCATGGATTTTTAAGTGGGCTGGGGGGGGGGGGGGTAATTTTATAATTTATGCACACTTCTGCTCTATTTTTTGTTACTTTTTATAGTGAAAATAATTGACAAACCTTCCTGACATCTTTCTTCAATTTTAAATGTATAACCGTTTTCAGTTCTTGGTTTAGAATTTTCACATTCTTCCTTGGCAACAGCTTTTGGTTTAGAAATATACATAACTATAGTCTTGCATATACTGCATGTGTGAGATCAACCTCAACAATGCCAAGTCTGGGGACTGTGATGACCATTGTATTCTGTTTTTTGAAGCACATCATCTTTGATTTTCATATGTGCTTAAATTTTGTTCCTTGAAATACCCAACCTCCTTTCAAATCTATGAATAACCCAACCTCCGTTTAGCTTCATGATATTAGTTACATTAGCCGCTAAGCTTTACTATTTAATAGAATACATTCTTCTCTCTATCACTTTATATTTCCTGTGCTACTGGCCACAACACAACCCTGAAGCGTAACAGACTCACATACAAAAACATGGACAACAGTGTATCCTATATTTCTCCAAATGTGCCAATAGCTATTTTTGATTTACAGGGCCACAGGAAAGAGTTCCTTAGACCTCTTTCACACTGGAGGTGCTTTTCGGGCATTTTAGCACTAAAAATAGCGCTTGTAAAGGGCCGCCTGAAAACCGCCTCTCAAGCCTCCCCAGTGTAAAAGCCTGTGTGCTTTCACAGTGGGGCGGTGCACTTGCAGGACTGGAAAAAAAGTCCTGAAAGCAGCGTCTTTGGGGTGGTATTGGAGCGGTGTATAAAAAGCACCCTGCTAGCAGCCGAAAAGCGCAGCTATAACAGCGGTAAAGTTTTAGCTCTGCTTTACGTGCCCTGCGCCCCAGTGTGAAAGGGTTATAGATCTAACTGGCTATTTTTAAGGCCCCTTTCACACTGACTGCATAGAAAAACCCACTCCACGTGTCTGATTCCAAAAGATCTCCTATGTTTTCAGGTGTGGTTGCGGCTCAATATGCAAACCATATGCAAGGAAAGAACAAAAGTCCAGCTGGCCACACTCCAATGAAATATAAATTCTTTATTGATATCAGTCCATACAGCAAGGATAAAAGAAAATCTGCTAACGCGTTTCACACCGTCACACCAGATGCTTACTCATAACTGGCTATTCTTAAGGCCCCTTTCACACTGAGGCGCATCTAAACAGTAAAATACTGAGTGCTTTTTAAGAGCTTTGTATTAATTTCAATCAGAAGGGGCATTTTTTCACCGCCCTGCCAGCGCACTGACACAGTGTGAAAGCATCCACTGATTTTAATAGAAAAAGGTTTTTGCAAGCTTTTCGGGCACTTTCTTTTAGTTTTCCCCTCTATTACTGTTTTAGGGACTACACAAAGTTTGGGATTTTCTTTTAGTTTTACTTTTGTTAAAACTGGTAAACAGGACAAATAGAGAGAATGAATCAGGGGCACAGACAGCAATGCAAACCTGGCAGATATTCTAATCAATCTCCACTCCTGTCCAGTTATACTTTAACTAAATAGTTTAACTAGATTGTGCCCAAACAAATTCTAATGCCACATTATATGTTTTATTTTTTTCAAGTCTGCTAAAGCCCAACTCCAATTTTAGATTGAGAAAGGGATTGAGAAAAGTTGGTGATATTTACAGCCTTTGAAAGCCTTTGGGCTCACTGCTGATGGTGGCTTGCATGTGGAATTTGTGAACACGAGTGGCGAGTTAATAACCAGGAGTTGAAGACAGGAGATTAAAAGTACCATTTCATTCTTTGCAAATTACACTAAGCTATTCAGTGGAATAACGTCCTTACAGGAAGCCTCCAACTTACATGCTGACCTCAATGCACTGTTTAATTTGGCGACTAATGAGGTTTAATGTAGGTAAATATAAAGTTATGCACTTGGGAGCTAAAAATATAAATGCATCATACATACTGAGGGGGGGGGGCACAACTGGGGGATTCATAGTGCAGAAGGATCTGGGGGGTTTTGGTAGATTATAAGCTTAATAATAGCATCCAATACCAAGCTGCAGTTTCCAAAGCGAGCAAAGTCCTTTCTTGTATTAAGTGAGGTATGGACACCAGAGAGAGACATATGTCATTTTGCCCCTGTACAAATCATTAGTAAGACCTCATCTAGAAATATACAGTTCAGTTTTGGGCACCAGTTCACAAAAAGGATATCAGGGAACTGGAGAAAGTGCAGAGAAGGGTAACCAAACTGATAAGAGACATGGAGGAGCTCAGCTATGAGGAAAGATTAGAGGAACTGAATTTATTCTCTCTTGAGAAGAGGAGTTAAAGGGGGATATGATCAACATGTACAAATATATAAGGAGTCTATATAGTGAACTTGATGTTGAGTTATTCACTTTAAGGCCATCACAGAGGACAAGGGGACACCTAGAGGAAAAGAGATTTCATCTCCAAATACAGAAAGATTTCTTCACAGTAAGAGCTGTTAAAATGTGAAATAGACTCCCTACAGAGGTTGTTCTGTCCAGTAGATTGCCTTAAGAAAGGCCTGGATTCGTTCCTAGGTGTACATAATATAACTGGGTACTAACATTTATAGGTAAAGTTGATCCAGGGAATATCCAATTGCCTCTTGGGGGATCAGGAGGGATTTTTTCCCCTGCTGTAGCAAATTTGATCATGCTTTGCTGGCGTTTTTTGCCCTTACTCTGCATCAACTGTGGGTATAGGATTGTGTATGTGGGATTATATGTTTTTGTTTGGTTGAACTAGATGGACTTTTTCAACCTGACTAGCTATGTCACCTTTCCCCTATTCTGGAGATTTACCCTCATTCCCTGTCAAAATAGAACATTTGTCCAATGGGGACATGATAACACGAAAACATGTTTATTTGTGGTGTGAGAAAGAATTTGAGCTCTTGGCACTGTTCTAAATGCTTCCCATGCCTATTCCAGTTGTGATCACACCTAATATTCTTCTACAGGTATCACTAGGACAGGTGGCAAGGGAAAACCTCCCCAACGGAATCACAGACCAAAATGTTTCAACTGAATTTCAGCCTTTTTTCAAGTTTCCTGGAGTTGGGTTTCAAGTGTTTTACAATAGAGAGTAATCAGAGGAAAAACAACTGTGAATTGAATATCATGAAATCACATGAAATATCTGATAAATAGACACATCAACTTCCTTCTAGGACAGTTGACTTTTCCACAGTAAGGACCTTGAAGCCTTAGATGTGGGGGACTTTAGTTAGTTAGGGTCATAGTGATTGTTTTGTTCCCATTTACATCTTTACGCCAAGCTGTCTATGGAATGTAAAGCTTACCTATAAACTGACATGCCAACAGCAAAATGAAAACCAAAATTCTAGCCTAGAAGATAGGTAAGTAGCAATTGTGCAGATACCCTGTCCCACCATACTGTCCTGCAGTATGTTTATAAATAATGTAGTGTACAGCAAGTGGATGTGCTGAATCTACTATCAAAGAGTTGCACTAAAGTTACAGTGCTGCCTTCCCGCTTGTATCCACTTATGCATATGACATCATATTACATGACCAAGTGCATGGGAAGCCGGGAATACCCTTCCACCAAGGATTGGCTCTAGGGCACCCCATGTGCAGCGCATTAGCTTGGTGCGCTGCACTTTGTTTTGTATGGTATGCTTACAGCAGGGCAAAAGGGGTGATTGTATCGTGAGCGCAAAAATATACCACAAAGATAGATAGACGTTTCTTGTTTGCAAGTATTTCCTTGTAAAATCGACATGTTTTTACCTGATTTCTGAAATTGGTATGCAGTGGCTGTAGAAAATGCTTGCCTTATAAAGGGTGTTTTAAACCATAAGAAAAGGCACCAGGCTTTTTCCATCCTAGACGGGAGCGCCCGTGTATCTGTCACATTGTAAAATTGGTGCGGTCATTTTAACTGGCTGGAAAAATGCATAAAAGGTTTGTTAAGTTCCTTCCTTGTTTGAATGAGCACACAGAGGATTTTATGCATCACCAGAACATAAAACAGTGATAGCAGCAGACAGCATTAGCAATGCCTAAACTCCTGGGTGATCCTCTGCTGTGATTTAGATTCCTGGGTCAGAGGCAGTTGATTATCTGGCATAACACACAAAAAGCATCAGCATCACACAGTGTTTTGGTGGGATTTATCCTTTTCCAAAATGATAGCTTCATGGTCTGGGAATCTGGGCTTCAGCCAGCAATATAAGGGAGTTAGACATTCTGTATCCAGCCATATATCTAGGTGGGACTCAGCTGAATCATGACATGAGTAAGTTTTGTGGTTTCCTTTAATGGTACTTCTCATATTAAAGAACTGTTTGGCCATATTCCTGGATTTAAGATGCTGTGAGATAAAAATAGATCTTGAGAGGGAAATCTCTTTGCAGACAATCAGCTGCTTCAGAGAACAAAGACAGTATTTGTTTAAACGAAATTTCTTTTAAATTCTGTAAATGATAAAATGCCAAATGCCTTACAGGTTATTCCGTCGAGCCAGAGAGAATGCAGGCAGTTTGGTAACACCGCTAATATGTAGCAGGGCTCTCCAGTGTTGAAGGATTTCTTAAAGTGTACGTCAGGGAAAAATAATGAAAAAAATAAACATATGTCTATATCTCTGCAACACATCCATGTCTCCCTATTACTTTTTTCCTTTAACCTCCCTGGCGGTATGATTATGTGTTTTTTGAAGCTCACTGCGGTACATTGTTGCACATGGATATTTGGTGTTTTTTATTGCAGGCCTGTAATTCTTAGGAATAACTCACTTAACCACTTCCCGCCCGGCCTATAGCTAAATGACAGAAGGGTGGTGGTTCCATTATCCTAACTGGACGTCATATGATATCTTTCAGGGTAACAGCCGGCATGCGCCCACAGTGGGCGGTGGTGTGGCGTGTCAGTCTGACACACCGCAGCACCGATCTCTGTAAAGAGTCCCTGATGGAGACTCTTTACCTCATGATCAGCTGTGTCCAATTACAGCTAATCATGGTGTAAACAGGAAGAGCCATGTATACGGCTTTTCCTCACTTGAATTTGACAGATGTGATTAGGGGAGAGCTGATTGGCTGATCTCCTAACAGGGGGGGTCTGCGCTGATTTATTATCAGTGCAGCCCCCCCAAGGATGCAAACCCAGGACCACCAGGTATGCCAACTGTGCCCAAAAATGATGCAAATTTGTGCCCAAAAATTATGCCAATAAGTACCCATCAGTAATGCCTGCTCGTGCCTCCTTTACAGTGATGCCTATCAGTGCCACCCTAAGAACCCATCAGTGCCGCCTTTCAGTGTCCACCAGTAGTGCCCATCATCAGTTTCACCTCATTGGTGCCAACATATCAGTGCCCATCGGTGCAGCCTCATCAGTGCCCATCAGTGAAGGAGAAAACTTACTTATTTACAAAATTTTAAAACATAAAAGAAGAAAAACTTATTTTTTTTGGTCTTTTTTTAATTTGTTTAGCAAAAATTAAAAACACAGAGGTGATCAAATAGCAACAAAAGAAAGCTCTATTTGTGTGAACAAAATGTTAACAATTTAGTTTGGGTATAGCGTTGCATGACCGTGCAATTGTCATTTAAAAAGCAACCGCGCTGAAAGCTGAAAATTGGTTTGGGCAGGAAGGGGGAAAGTGCCTGATATTGAAGTGGTTAAATCTGTCCAAGCAAGTGTCTAGTAGACATCCCGGGTATGATAAAGTTTGAAACACGAAAGCATAAATTATAATATATAACTATAAATAGTTATAACACATAATATTATAATAATAACTTTTATTCAATAATGTAATCAAATCGAAAAAACACTGAAATTTGCTCAGTCACAGAATCATTGCTGTCGTCACTTTCAGTGTCTGATGACAAATTTTCCCGAATCACTATCTCTCAATTCTGCAAGTGATTCTAATTTACTATCGCCGTTTTCTAGCTGGTATAAAACCGCTTTTGAGGTAGAGGGACGCTTTTTGGATGCCATGGACGTTCTCAAGTTTCCAGGCAGAAAGAACAGTATATATAATATAAAAATAGCACTAGGGACAAAAGGGAGGTGAAATGTTTTGATCCAGTAATGCGATCTTACAGATTACAGTGTATTGTGTGTGTTCTGTTTTTTTCACTTTTTTGAATTTGCCACCGGGATCCGTTCTCATGCATTGCAACGTTTGCAGGGAACAGAGCCAGGCACAGTGATGAATTGGGCAGAGGACACTGCCAGCGGATACAGCAAAAGGACATTGCAGGGTCCTGGGGACAAGGTAAGCAACTCTACCAGGATACTGAGATGCAATTCCGAGTGTGGCTCGGGGGTTACCACTTTTAGTAATGAAAATTCCCCCCGAACCACTCTCAGGAATACCGCCAGGGAGGTTAAGGACCCTGTAGATACAGAAAAATAAGTGTTCAGCTACTGGAAATTCACTAAATTTTTAAGTTCTGTTGTGAGCGACAATTGTTTTGAGCAACAATTATTTTTGTTGACTATGGGGTGTCAGCCCTTCCCAGTTGTCTTTTGCTAAACTACCTAAACTACTTACATTTCTCAGCTCTAAGGCTCGGTTCACACAGGGGGCGATGCGAGGCGACACGACTTGCCGCGCCGTGACCTCAGCGGCGACTTGCAAATGACTTCTGCATAGAAGTCAATGCAAGTCGCCCGAGGTCGCCCAAAAGTAGTACAGGAACCTTTTTTCTAAGTCGGAGCGACTCGAGTCGCTCCTCTTAGAACGGTTCCGTAGTACAGAACGGGGGCGACTTGTCAGGTCGCGGCACGGCAAGTCGTGTCGCCTCGCGTCGCCCCCTGTGTGAACCGAGCCTAAGGCTCTAGGACTAATCAAATCCCTTGTGATAACATAGGAAGTGTGC
Source organism: Lithobates pipiens (assembly GCF_037356315.1). Classification (NCBI taxonomy): domain Eukaryota; kingdom Metazoa; phylum Chordata; class Amphibia; order Anura; family Ranidae; genus Lithobates; species Lithobates pipiens. Next base: position 164,032,700 of record NW_027507790.1, on the reverse strand, counting down.
AGCACACAGAGAAGATTTACGAATTTCTGACATGATAAACAGATATTGTTCCCCACAAGTATAACAAAGTGCTTTCAATAGTATATTTAACAGAGCAAAAGGAAACAAATAAGAGAAGTTCATTGTTAGTGATTACTTGCACTTTAATACAAGTATCTAGTTTAGTTTCAATATTTTCCATGTGAAAATAGTGCATTGTGTGTGGTAGGCTGCTTTGTGGTCTTTCCTTTCTACAGTCATAGAAACACTGACCTTGTCACAATTTGTCTCCTCAACTTGGGTGATGGTTAAAGTACAACTGCTATAGCAGAAATAATGGAGCTACCACTATTGGCTGATAAAAGTGTCACTTGCCTGACCGTGTCAATATTTCTGATAAAAAAAAACCACAAAAAGTAAAAAAACAAAAACATAATGGAGCCGTCCCCACCCCCACATACACAGGCATACTAGAGCTGCACGATTGATTGTTAAAAAAAAAAAGATCTTGATTCAACCCCCCTTTCCATCTGATATCTCAGGGAAATAAAGAATTCTACCTTATTACAACCCTTATTAACTTTTATCATACATTTTGTTCTGGTTTTATATTGTTTGAGATCACTAAAGTCAACTGAATGAGTAGACTGTGTTAGAGACATACCATGTGAAAACACAGGCGCTAAAACCACATAATATGCCATCATTGCCTGTTTGACCATAGTGCAGATACCACTCCCAGAATCCCATTGAGGCTTCTCTGACTAATAAGTGTACTGGTACACTTGCGGCTTAATCAAAGGACTTGTATTGCTCCTGCCCTAAAAAATGGTTTGCCATTACACCCTTTTCTCAGACAACACACCACCAACTTTTTTTATAGCTTACACAGTGCCTCATATATTGACAAACTTTGAAATAGACTGAACTTTTCCATGAACTAAGAGCTTCAGTTTATGAGGTTAACATTTTAAATTTTTTGTGAAAACGCAATCGCAATTTGAATAAAGGGCTTTCTTAATGTAATGAACTAAAAAATAGCTCCTTACTTCACATGTGAGCTTTAACATGTTGATCAAATTTAAAAGTTGTTTTCAATATTTTTAAATTTGCACATTTTATTAAAATAATACCTGGTGATACTGCCATTAAGTCCCATATTTCCTCTCTTCCACTTGTGCTACATCATTATCAGTAGAGTCACTAGGGTTGGTGCCACCCAGTGGGGGAAAAAATTGTATCATCCCCCCACCACAAACTATAGTCCCCCCTCAATACAGAACTCACCTCAGTATAGACCCCCTCAGTACAGACCCCCCTCCACTAACTATAGACCCCCCACTAAGTATAGATCCCCCATCAGTATAGACCCCCCCAAGTGCAGACCCCCCTCAGTGCAAACCCTCATCAGTATAGACCCCCCTCAGTGCAGACCCCCCTCTCCCCTCCCATAGCGCCCCCCCCCCCCCCGCACATGTCCATCTACTTATATAGTAGTGTACAGACCTCCGAACAGTGTGGATGGATATACACAGCAGACAACAGTGTGTGTCCCTCGGGCTAATCCTCCACCTGTGTGGATGTAAACAGAGAGGATGGGGAGGCAACTTCGGTCCGCTCCACTGAGGAACACAGCCGCAAGACCCGAGAGGTGCAGATCAGTGTAGGGCAGCAGGCGGTGTTAGTGGTGCCACTACTCATGGGTGTCACCCCTCTAGCGGGTGTTACTCGAGTTGCGGCCTGCCCCATTCAGCAAGGCCACTGTTCATTATTATCCTGTTTCAGGGGCTTCTAATGGAGACACCAAATTGCAGCTTTAGCATACATTATGCAGGCATGGTCCGCTGTTGTCATGGTTGTCATGACATTAACCATATGTGGTCAATGTCATTGACCTAATATGGCCTTGTGGCCACATTAGGTCCATGGCATCACATGTATCCTTCGCCCGTTGTGTACATGTAGCTATAGGGTGGGGAATTTGCTGTCTGCAGCTTATTGGACTTACTGGAATGTGATTATGTGACAACTCCCCATGGGTTCTGACAAACCCAGGTGATCTCCACGTATAATGTCTCTAAACTCGATTGGCTGATAAGTTGGCTGGCAATTTCAAAACAGGTGCCAAAGTGCTAGCCAGAATCAGATAGAAGTGTAAAAAAAGACATTCCTCACCACAGAGAGATAGAACAGAGATACAGTGTATCTCTCGGTTCTTTAGATCAAATGAATAAACTTTGGTCTTTAAATGAGGTCAGTTTAACCACTTAAAGACTAACCTTTTTCTGACATTTGTTGCTCACAAGTTAAAATCAGTATTTTTTGATGGAAAATTACTTAGAATCCCCAAACATTATATATAATTTTTAGCAGAGACCCTAGAAAATAAAATGGCGGTTGTTGCAATATTTTATGTCACGCTGTATTTGCACAGCAGTCTTTCAAACGCAATTTTTTGGGAAAAAATACACTTCTATGAATTAAAAAAACTTAACAGTAAAGTCAGCCCAATTTTTTTGCATAATGTGAAAGATGATGTTACGCCACGAGAATCACGAGAGAATCATGAGAGAATCATGATCTTTATTCTAAGCAAAAAAATCGTGATTCTTATTTTATCCAGAATCATGCAGCTCTAATATAAACCAAAAATTTGACTGAAGTGGTTAAGTGGATGTAAAAAACTGATGTAAAAACTGATGAAAAACTGATGAAAAACCGGTGAAAAACCAATGTAAACTGATCAGTTTTTTTCTTTGAAAAAACGTGACTGAACTGATGAAACAAACTGAAGGCATGTGTGAAAGGGGGCTTAATATCTCTGGAGAGATCTGAAAATGGCTGTGCACTGAAGCTCCATCCAACCTGATAAAGCTTGAGAGGTCCTGCAAAGAAGAATGGGGGAAACAGACCAAAAATAGGTGTGCCAAGCTTGTAGCAATCTACTCAAAAAGTCTTGAGGCTGTAATTGGTGCCAAAGGGGCTTCAACAAAGTATTGAGTAAAGGGTATGAATACTTATGTACATAGGATTTTTTTCCTTTTTTATTTTTAATAAATTTGCAAAGATTTCAAACAAACTTCTTTCATGTTGTCATTATGGGGTATTTTCCGTAGAATTTGGAGGAAAATAATACATTTTATCTATTTTGGAATAAGGCTGTAACATAACAAAGGGGGGAAACGTAAAGCACTGTGAATACTTTCTGGATGCACTGTTAGCTTTTTCTTTTTAAGCTATTACTAATTATTATATATAATATAATATAATATAATATATTATATAACTAGTTTAAGTGATATTGAAAGTTATTGAAAAGGAATAGGTCAAAATCGGGTTCAAGTCTGGGCTCTGGCTGGGTCACTCAAGGACATTCACATAGTTGTCCTGTAGCTTCTCCTTTGTTATCTTGGCTGTGTGCTTAGGGTTGTTGTCCTGTTGGAAGATGAACCTTCACCCCAGTCTGAGGTCCAGAGCTCTCTGGAGCAAGTTTTCATCAAGGATGTCTCTGTAGATTGCTGCATTCATCTTTTCCTCAATCCTGACTAGTCTATCAGTTCCTGCCACTGGAAAACATCCCCATAGCATGATGCTGCCACCACCATACTTCACTGTAGGGATGGTATTAGCCAGGTGATGAGCAATGCCTGGTTTCCTCAAGACGCAATGCTCGCAATTCAGGCCAAAGAGGTCAATCTTTGTTTCATTAGACTAAAGAATTTTGTTTCTCATGGTCTGAGAGTCCTTTAGGTGCCTTTTGGCAAACTCCAGGAGGGCTGTCATGTGCCTTTTACTGAGGAGTGGCTTTCGTCTCCACTCCACCATACAAGCCCAATTGGTGGAGTGCTGCAGCGATGGTTTCTTCTTTTTTTACATTTTAGGCATCTTCTGCAACAGGAATTACAATTTTGTTGAGATACTCCCTAAGAGTTAAATACTTCTAAAGGGATATAGGCACTGCAACACTCCTCATTAGGCCACCTCAAATGCATCAGCTGATTATATTGAACAAAGACACTCAGGAATAATACTTCAAGGACATAGTAGATCTAAGGCCTCTTTCACACGGGACGGATCCGTAATGATCCGCTCCGTGATGATCCGCTTGCTCAGCGGGTATCGCTCCATTTATCCCTGCTGAGCTGGCGGATGACAGGGCAGTCCACCGCCCTGTCAGCTCTCCGCTCTCCTCTATGGGGGATCGCTATCCCATAGGGATGCATGTATGTCCGTATTTCATCCGCAAACGGATGGATGAAATATGGACATACGTTCCGCATGTGTGAAAGGGGCCATACAACCTCCTTTTTTAAGTGTAGAAATAGGTCGGAATCTGCTACAAAGTTTGTTAAAACTCCCCAACATTGTGCATAGATCATATAGGGGAGATTGTTTTTTTTCTCAGCAAAAGCAGAGATAAAGATATTATTTCATGATATGAGATATTGATTAGGCCCCTTTCACACATGCAGACTGTTTGATCAGTTCAGTCACTTTTTTCAAAGAAAAAAGTATACAATTTACATCAATTTGCCGTTTTTACATCAGTGTTTTACATCTGCCAGCTAGAGTCCTTAACCACTTGAGTCCCAGAGCCAATCATTCTTACAAAAACAGACTGTTTACATCCGTCTTTTGTCCGTTTTTCGTCCGATCCATTTTGTACGGAAGAAAAATAGGGCTTTGATCCATTCCAAAAAACGGAATTTGACAGAAGTGGATGTAAGGGTTTGATCATCCATTTACATCCATTTTTTCATTGAGATGCATTGATGTCCATTTTTGATCTGTCAACGAATGGATGAAAAACAGACCAATGGTCCGCATGTGTGAAAGGGGCCTTAGTTTTAATTTTTACATATTTTTATACAATACAGTGTCAACTGAAAGGCAGACATCTGGTAGTAACAATGGTAAACCATACAAGACTGGGACACCCAGTACCAGTCCATGTAGGGTTGTCCTGCATTTTCTGCAGCAAGCCAGAAAATAGTTTCAGTGCAACAGGCTTAGCAAAGCAAGTCCCTAGCAAAAATTACAAGCAACATCTCTTTGTCCACGACTAAGTAACAGGGCACCTCCTAATGGGTTCCTCAAATCAATTTGGGCAGCACTTGTACATTTTTGTGTTATGTTAGTACATGGCCTTTTCACCCAGCAGCAGGCTCCCACAGCAGAGAGAAAAAGTTAGGCCCCTTTTACACGGGCACCTCCGTGGAATGGATTCTGCTTGCTCAGGGATAGCTTGGCTGATCTCCGCTAAGCAGGCGAATGACAAGTCTTGTCTGCTTCACTATGCAGTGGATACGGACCCAGTCCAGCTCTCCTCTATGGAGAAATGCCGGGGTTTTCCGCGCATGCGCAGTGCGCGCACGTACCGTAGCCACGCTAGTATGGCGTTAGGGGTGTGGCCGAACGCTCCCACTCGGGGATTTAAGCTGGGGGTTCAGACATGGCGAATTTTCTCTTTTTTTTTCTCTCCTTGCACTTGGATTGTCCTCCCATACTTGAGAGGCTTCATACTGCGGTAAGCACACTGGAGATACTTAATATATTACCCCAACCCATTTTTACTTACCCACACACACTGTGTGCTTTTTGTTTTCACTCATCACTATTCATAGGACACATTACTTATTTTTTTTCTTTCTCTTTCTTTATCAGTTTGACTGACTTCTTTCACGTTTCATACCTTCTTTCCACTCATCCTTGTCTATGCTCCTTTCCCGTACCAGCATATTATATGGATATTATAAATATATTTATATTTTTCTATACTGTTACTTCACCACTTTTGGGTGATTACTTGAATATTTACAAACAATCTCTGGCTAATGTGTGTATCTATGCTGTGTATGGATAATTAGGCACACCCAGGATCAGCATTTCCTCTTTCTCCTCCTCCAATCACTTGTTCATTTCATTCATTCACCTCTCTTCCCCTTATCTTCTTCCTTTTCCCCTTGCACACTTCTTCATTCTTTCCTTTTGCTTTCCTGCTCCCATCCAGGTCCATAATATCACAGCTCTGTTGACAAAACAGTGATACTACATTATACTTATCTGATTTTATCTTACTTAGATACATATATAATTCTATTACAGCTACCATTACATCTATGGTCTATGGAGCAGTTCAGGATATACTTCACTCTCAGCCTTTGCTCTCGCCTAGTCCGCCCCCTGCTGGCCCCCGTTTTGGTTGCTGTTGGTTACGCCTCTTCAGCTCCCATTTGGAACATTTTCTGCCGCTGCATACATGGATCGGTGCCTTGGACCCACTGTCCATATTGTAAGTATGTAGTGCCTCTTATAAGGCCACATGCTTTCTTTCAACCTAAATTACCATCGAATGTTATATCTTACTGTTATCTATTATATATATTTTTTAGAAACCCCGCATATACACCAACTCCTGAGGAAGCGAGCCGTGCTCGCGAAACGCGTTGAGTATTATGTTGTATATGTATATGATCTATTTTACTACTATGTCAATGGTTAAATCATGCCTGACGATGCTACTATGTTTATGTGCATTCAACCATGTCTCTCTTGAAATTGAATAAAAATATTTTTATACTTATCTAAGTTGACCTATATGACCAACTCATTTAAAGTCCCACGGGCGAATTTGTTTTCTATGCATGAATTACAGGGATGGAGTTGTGTTGTATTAAGAGACAGCAGCCAGATCACCCCCTCTTTCTCTTTGAATATTAAGGTGGAAGACACCTACTAGCCCACTTAAAGGTCTGCCTGCTGCTCTCGTGTTCATACCCATTATTACTAATTGTTATTTTATAGGTACTCATGATTACTATATTATCTGCTATGCCATCCTGGTTGAAGTATGGCATTGTTCCCATTGCACTGTAACCATAGGCAGCTGCGGGTTTTTTCCGTTCCAGGAGCTGCGATGTGCAAAAGGGAGGTTTCTCTTCTTTTTTCCCCCCTGCTGTCCCCTCCCTTAAAGAAAATCTCTTAATTGGGCGGGGCCACCTGCACATCGGCGCCATACATCTCCGCCAATCGTGGGACGTCCGCAACGCGCCGTCTCCACGTATTGGTGTGCAGTGCGTCATCCTGCTGGCCGGGGTTTTCCGCGCATGCGCAGTGCACGTACCGTAGCCACGCTAGTATGGCGTTAGGGGTGTGGCCAAACGCTCCCACTCGGGGATTTAAGCTGGGGGTTCAGACATGGCGAATTTTCTCTTTTTTTTTCTCTCCTTACACTTGGATTGTCCTCCCATACTTGAGAGGCTTCATACTGCAGTAAGCACACTGGAGATACTTAATATATTACCCCAACCCATTTTTACTTACCCACACACACTGTGTGCTTTTTGTTTTCACTCATCACTATTCATAGGACACATTACTTATTTTTTTTCTTTCTCTTTCTTTATCAGTTTGACTGACTTCTTTCACGTTTCATACCTTCTTTCCACTCATCCTTGTCTATGCTCCTTTCCCGTACCAGCATATTATATGGATATTATCAATATATATATATTTTTCTATACTGTTACTTCACCACTTTTGGGTGATTACTTGAATATTTACAAACAATCTCTGGCTAATGTCTGTATCTATGCTGTGCATGGATAATTAGGCACACCCAGGATCAGCATTTCCTCTTTCTCCTCCTCCAATCACTTATTCATTTCATTCATTCACCTCTCTTCCCCTTATCTTCTTCCTTTTCCCCTTGCACACTTCTTCATTCTTTCCTTTTGCTTTCCTGCTCCCATCCAGGCCCATAATATCACAGTTCTGTTGACAAAACAGTGATACTACATTATACTTATCTGATTTTATCTTACTTAGATACATATATAATTCTATTACAGCCAGGGCTCGAGTGCTGCGGGAACGCATGGGAACGGCGTTCCCGTACTATTTCCACAGCGGGAACGCCGTTCCCATTAGCTGTCTGAGCAGGGCCGGCTGAGGCTATGCAGCGCGTAGTCCGCGCCGCTCCTCAGCCGCCGAGTGACTGGTTGCTAGGCAGAGGCCGCTCCGCATCTAGCAACCGGTCACATGACTTCGGCGTGGGCACGCACTGGCACGAGCCCGTCAGTGTGACACACGCTGCGCGCCGGACTGTCCTCCCGCTCCCCTCTACCCAGTGCCTCCTGGGGAAACAGCCGCTGCAGTGCACTTTGAGTTTACTTCTTCTCCCCCCAGAACAGAAGGGAAGAAGAGAATACCAGGAGGTCAGTCACTAGTAGTGTCATGTGTAAGTAAGTTGCATTCTGCAATACCCTGCCAAATTGCCAATACTCATCCATACTCTGCAATACCCTGTCAATACTCATCAATACTCTGCAATACCCTGCCAATACTCATCAATACTCTGCAATACCCCGCCAATACTCTGCAATACCCCGCCAATACTCTGCAATACATACCCTGCCAATACTCTGCAGTACCCTATCAATACTCTGCACTACCCTATCAATACTCTGCAATACCCCGCCAATACTCTGCAATACCCCGCCAATACTCTGCAATACCCGCCAATACTCTGCAATACCCTGTCAATACTCTGCAATACTCTGCCAATACTCTGCAATACATACCCTGCCAATACTCTGCAATACCCTGCCAATACTCTGCCAATACACACCCTGCAATACCCTATCAATACTCTTCAATATTCTTCCAATACTCTTCAATATCCTGCCAATACTCTGCAATACTCTGCAATACATACCCCGCCAATACTCTGCAATACCCTGCCAATACTCAGCAATACATACCCTATCAATACTCTGCAATACCCTGCCAATACTCTGCAATACATACCCTATCAATACTCTGCAATACCCTGCCAATACTCTGCAATACATACCCTATCAATACTCTGCAATACCCTGCCAATACTCTGCAATAAATACCCTATCAATACTCTGCAATACCCTGCCAATACTCTGCAATACATACCCTGCCAATACTCTGCAATACCCTGCCAATACTCTGCAATACCCTGCCAATAGTCTGCAATACCCTGCCAATACTATGCAATACCCTATCAATACTCTACAATACACACCCTATCAATACTCTGCAATACATACCCTGCCAATACTCTGTAATACCCTGCCAATACATACCCTGCCAATACTCTACAATACTCTGCCAATACTCTACAATACATACCCTGCCAATACTCTGCAATAACCTGCCAATACTCTGCAATAACCTATCAATACTCTGCAATACTGTGCCAATACTCTGCAATACCCTGCCAATACTCTGCAATGCCCTATCAATACTCTGCAATACCCTGCCAATACATACCCTGCCAATACTCTGCAATACCCTGCCAATACTCTGCAATACCCTATCAATACTCTGCAATACCCTGCCAATACATACCCTGCCGATGCTCTGCAATACTCTGCCAATACTCTTCAATACATACCCTGACAATACTCTGCAATACCCTATCAATACTCTGCAATACCCTGCCAATACTCTTCAATACTCTGCCAATACTTATTCCTGTTTGTGGGATATTTTCTAATGGGCTGTGTAACAGAATTTGGAACAGGGTGTATTTGTGGTAGAAATTCCCTGCGAGGGAAAGATCATCACCCATTGTGTTGATTGTTTTGTTTGACACGTTATTTTGTTTTTGTAAACTGGCACTTTACAATAAATGTTGTACTGTATTTTCTGTGCAGTATATATGCATATGAGCGTACCTTTTTTTTTTTTTTGGTGGGGGAATGGATCTTGGGTGGGAGTTCCCACACTTTTTTTCCCAGGACTTGACCCCTGATTACAGCTACCATTACATCTATGGTCTATGGAGCAGTTCAGGATATACTTCACTCTCAGCCTTTGCTCTCGCCTAGTCCGCCCCCTGCTGGCCCCCATTTTGGTTGCTGTTGGTTACGCCTCTTCAGCTCCCGTTTGGAACATTTTCTGCCGCCGCATACATGGATCGGTGCCTTGGACCCACTGTCCATATTGTAAGTATGTAGTGCCTCTTATAAGGCCACATGCTTTCTTTCAACCTAAATTACCATCGAATGTTATATCTTACTGTTATCTATTATATATATTTTTTAGAAACCCCGCATATACACCAACTCCTGAGGAAGCGAGCCGTGCTCGCGAAACGCGTCGAGTATTATGTGGTATATGTATATGATCTATTTTACTACTATGTCAATGGTTAAATCATGCCTGACGATGCTACTATGTTTATGTGCATTCAACCATGTCTCTCTTGAAATTGAATAAAAATATTTTTATACTTATCTAAGTTGACCTATATGACCAACTCATTTAAAGTCCCACGGGCGAATTTGTTTTCTATCTATGGAGAAATCGGATAGAAACAGACTGCCTGTCTGTTTTCATCTAATCCTATCCAATCCACCAGACGGACGGAAATTAGGACCACCATCTGTCTTAGTTTTGCAGACAGGATCGGATCAGATAGCGGCGAATGTCACCACTGACATTCGCCGCTCCATAGAGGAGATTGCAAGGTCTGATCAGGTCCGCCTGAAAAACTGACAGGCGGACCTGAATGACCAGCCCATGTGAAAGAGCCCTAAGGCCCCTAAGCATTAATCAACTCAAATATCTAAAGGGCTTTACACAGCTAACAGTAATAACAAGGTCTGGCTACCATTTAAGATGTCGACCTAAGAATGAAGACTTATTTACATTCAAAGCTTATGGGTTACAGAAACCATAGAGTAACTTATTAAGATTCTGGGAAAACAACAAGTTTATTTTCTCCATATCAGCCATAAACCCTGATGCCACTCACCATGTGTTGGTGGGAAACCTAGATGACACATATGCACCATCCACAATCCTGCTAGACAGTGCCTCACAAATTACAATATAGGCTAAATAAATTGGGGCTTTGTCACGTATCTGATGGTTGAGACCACGGATGCAGGGAGTGGCCTCTCATATTCCTCTGGCTCAAGAACTCTTGGTAGAGCAGACAGATGTTCAGGAGCACAGAATGGGCACAAGTGCCTGGCAGGTCACAAATGCAAGGGCTGGTTCCAGACTCCAAGAAGCAGATGGGGAACCGGATGCAAGCTGGAACTGGGACCAGCGGTGAGCAGGAGCAGCAGAAACACTCACACCGGATTCAGAGAGGAAGATGTCTTGTAGATCAGGATACTAGCCGATCTTTAAGCAGGCTGGGTAGGATACTGGTAGGCAGGAACAGCTCCAAGGCAAGGCAGGCAAGGCAGGCAAGGCATAGTCATAGTCAAGCCGGGTCATACACAGGCGTGCAGGATCGGTACCAAGGGCCTGACGTGGTTTCAATCTCTTTGCGACTTTCAAATACTCGAGATTCTTGTGGTCAGTGTAGATAAGGATTGGATGTGCTGCTCCCTCCAGAAGGTACCGCCATTCTTCAAGTGCTGACTTGATGGCCAATAGTTCCCGGTCTCCCACATCGTAGTTCCTCTCAGCTTCAGATAGTTTATGGGAAAAGAACTCAACTGGGTGTAAGAGAGCCTTGGATCCTTGTCTCTGAGAAAGTACTGCCCCTACTGCAATCTCGGAAGCGTCTACCTCTAGAATGTAAGGTAACGCTGGGTCAGGATGCTTCAGGACTGATGCAGAGGTAAACAGGTTCTTGAGGGTTACAAAAGCTTTCTGGGCTTCGGATGACCAACGGAAACGACTGCCTTGCTTCATGAGTTCCGTGATGGGAGAAATGATAGCGGAAAATCCCTTAATAACCTGCAAAACGCTGAATGCCCTTCTTATCTGTAGGGCCAGGCAAGTCCAAAATGGCAGAAACTTTTTGAGAGTCCATCTGGATACCTTCCACAGAGAGGATTAATCCCAGGAACTGAATGCTCTGCTGCTCGAACACAAATTTTTTGGGTTTAGCGTATAAGCCATGGCATCGCAGTCTTGTTAACACTTTCTTAATGTGTTCATGGTGCTCGGTCCGAGAAGGGGAGAAAATCTGAATATCGTCTAGGTAAACGATAATGAACAGATAGAGGTAGTCTCTGAAAATATCATTCACAAAGTGCTGCAACGTGGCAGAGGCGTTTCACAGTCCAAAGGGCATGACCAGGTACTCAAAATGCCCGAATCGGGTGCAAAAGGCAGTCTTCCACTCGTAGCCACTCCGGATGCAGACTAAGTTGTAGGCCTGCTCCTGCAGGGGAGGTAGAAGGCCAGATGAACCCCTTCTCAAGGTTTTCATCAATATAAGTCCTTAGGGTCCCTAAATCCAGCTCCATTAAGGGGAAGATTCTCCCAAAAGGAATTTTGGCTCCAGGAAGGAGCTCAATCAGGCAGTTGTATGGCCTGTGAGGAAGAAGAGTATCTGCACCCTTCTTATTGAAAACATCCAGGAAACCATGATAGGCTTTGGGAACAGATTGGCGGATCTCATTGTCTGCTTCCAAACCTAATAAAGACGAAGGGTCTTCAGCAGTCTTTAACAGGCAGTGTTGGTTACAGTAGGGAGAAGGGAAGCTGATTCTCCCAGTAGACCAGTCAATCTGTGGGTTATGGGCCCTCAGCCAGGGCATGCCAAGGATGATGGGAAATAAAGGGGTTTCAATAATGTCCAGGCACAACAATTCCTGATGGTTCTTGGAGATGGTGGTGAACAGAGGCATTGTTTCCTGGATGACTTGCCTGGATTTAAGAGCAGAACCGTCAGCCAAGTGAACTGAAAGTCCTCTCGCTCTGGGACGCAAAGGAACATGGTGTCTGGTGGCAAAAGTCAAGTCCATAAAACCGCTGCAGGCTCCGGAGTCAATAATTGCGGTGACCTGGATATTCCTCCCTGGGAGCTGTAAGAGAGCGGAGACAGCCAGGTGAGAAGCATTGTCCGACAAAGCGGATACAGGAATGGAGGATGTGGCAAGGCACTTACGGAGCTTGGCGGGACAGGTCCTCACATAGTGCCCAGGTTCAACACAGTAGAGGCAAATGTTGTTAGTTTGCCTGTGTTGCCGTTCCTCTGGTGTAAGAGAAGGTCGCAGAAGGCCTAGCTGCATAGGCTCGGAGGAGTCTGGAGTAGAAGTCACTGGAGCAGGAGGGGCCGACTGAGAGAAACTGGGTACACGAGAGAGCATCCAGACTGGGCGAGAAGGACCAGCAGAATGTTCAGATCTTCACTCCCTTAGTCGCCTATCTATCTGGATGGATAGATTAATGAGGACATCTAAAGTCTTTGGAATTCCCACTCGGGCCAGTACGTCCTTCAGGGATTCTGAAAGACCCATGCGAAATTGGTAACGCAGGGCCGCGTTGTTCCAGTTGGTATCGGAACTCCAGTGCCTAAATCCTGACACATAGTCCTCCATTGGTCTGCGGCCCTGCTGTAAGGAGTGCAGAGCTGCCTCCGCAGTGGCTGTCAGTTGCGGGTCTTCGAAAGCTGAGACATGGCTTGGAAAAAAGAGTTCAGATCATTAAGTGAAGCGTGCTTCTGCTCCAGAAGGCGGTGGGTCCAAGACTGTGGTTCTCCCAGCAGCAACGAGATGACAAATCCCACTTTAGTAGATTCAAGTGAAAAAGTCCGGGGCTGCAGAGCAAAGAATAGTTCACAAGCTTTGTGAAAAGTCCTGAATTTACTTCGGTCCCAGGGAGCAGAGGAAGTTCCAGATGAAGATGGTGAAGGTGCAGACAGGGCCTGAACTCGCTCCTCCAGTCGGCTGTAACCTTCTTGTAGGTTTTTCGCAGCTTGGGTAAGTCCGGCAAGATGGTGGCAAAGTTTGTCCATTGGAGACACTCCCTGCGTGGACTCGGACATTGCTGTCTGCTACTGTCACAGAGCTGATGGTTTAGCCCACTGATGCAGGTAGCGGCTTCTCGTGTTCCTCTGGCTCAAGAACTCCTCGTAGAGCAGATAGATGTTCAGGAGCACAGAAGGGGCACAAGTGCCTGGCAGGTCACAGATGCAATGGCTGGTCCGGACTCCAAGAAGCAGATGGGGAACCGGATGCAGGCTGTAACTGGGACCAGCGGTGAGCAGGAGCACTCACACCGGATTCAGAGAGGAAGGTATCTTGTAGCGATCAGGACACTAGCGGATCTTCAAGCAGGCCGGGTAGGATACTGGTAGGCAGGAACAGCTCCAAGGCAAGGCAGGCAAGGCGTAGTCTTAGTCAAGCCGGGTCATACACAGGCGAGCAGGATCGGTACCAAGACGGAAGGCAGAAGAATAGTCAGCACAAGCCGGGGTCGGTGGCAGGCAGGAAACAGAGTAGTCAGAGGCAAGCCAGGTAACAGATATCAGGTAACGAACAAGGTAATAACAGCGGGGTCTCTCAGGAACGCTGTAGAACGGACGGCAGGGAGGTAAGGTGACCGGTCCCTTTAAATAGCCCCTTTGGCACCAAGATCTGTCATAATGCATGTCTGCAAGTGTTTGCGCGCACGCCTCGTGTGCATTCGTGCGCTTACATTAACATTACCGCGCACCCGCGTGCACCCACCTGCGTTAACGTGCACCTTTGTGCGCTGGTTGGCTTTTCTGCTGGGGATTCTGCAGGTAAGACTTCTGAGAACAGCAAGGTGATCAGAAGGAAAATTACATTATGCACCAAACATTATATATTTCCTGTCTTAAAGACTATTCTTGCTAATTTCTTGCCAATCTTCCTCGGTGTTGATCAGTGTTTTCTGACAGCAGAGGAGACCTCACTGTCAGAATACAATAACACAGCAGGGCTGATTCCTCCACCCACCTCACCTGATGACTGATTGCCAAAAACCGATCCAGCTTTACTGGCCTGATCTTTACCTGATTATTTGGATCTCATGAACAAGAGCTCAATTGTGCCTGGCTACCACACAGCTATGATATCTTTAGACTCCCTGGTGATCCAGCTTAATTCACATAGAGCATAGGGAGAACATAAATGCATGCCCCATATTGTAGTACTTTTAAATAGAGTCACTTTTATTCAGAATGCCACTTGCATTTTGGAGATGAAAGACCGGCAGGTACAATAAATAGCTTTGCTGCGAGTTCACCAGTGGGCATGATAATGCTATGAAGAAAGCCCCGACCAACATGTTTTGTCTTTACATAGACATCTGCACGAGGCAAAACGTATTGGGTGGGGCTTGCTTTGTGACATCACACCTGCTGGTTGGTTCACAGCAAAGCTGTTTATTGTACTTGCCAGTCTGGTATTCTGAATAGATGTAATTTTATTTAAAACTACTACACTATGAGGTATGCTTTTATGTTCTCCCTATGCTCTTATGTGGAGTTCTGGATCAGCAGGGAGTCTAAAGATATCACAGCTGTGTAGTAGCCAGGTGTAATTGATCTCTTGTTCATGATATCAAAATCATCTTGTAAGGAGCTTTTGCACACAATTGAACACCGTGAAACATATCAGTTTACTGTGTTGCCGTAGGCACACTGGTTTATTCACAAGATTGGATGTTCTGATTATCACAAGATTATCACAAGTGGGGCTTGCACTACAAATTGTTAGCACGTTGCACAATGATATTTTTTTTATATAGGGATTTGATATATACACTACTGTGCAAAAGTTTTAGGTAGGTGAGAAAAAATGCTGTAAAATAAGAATGTTTTCCGAAACAGAGGTGTTAATAGTTTATTTTTTATCAATTAACACAATGAAAAGTAAATGAACAGAAGAGAAAATTAAGTCAAATCAATATTTGGTGTAACCACACTTTGCGTTCAAAACAGCATATGTTTCTGAAGGAACACAGCAGGTAGGTTGTTTCAAACATCTTGGTGAACTAACCACAGATCTTCTGTGGATGTAGGCTGCCTCAAATCCTTCTGTCTTTTCATGTAATCCCAGACAGACTTGATGATCTTGAGATCAGTTTGGGGGCCAAACTATCACTTTTATGCATTTATGTCTTCTTCTTATTCTTTACACTGAAGATAGTTCTTAATGACATTAGCTGTATGTTTTGGATGGTTGTCCTGCTTTTAGAATACATTTTGGGCCAAACACATACCTCTTTAATGGTGTGGCATGATGGTTAAGAGGAATGGGCTCGGGTGTGTTCGGATCGAACCCGCCAGGAAGCCTGCACTGCACACCACCAATCATAGGCAGCGTGTGTATGTGCAGCTGACCATCGGGAAATGCCTCACTGCCTAGGACAGCTTACTGGTGGGTTCCGTCTGAACATGCCCAAGCCCATCACTAATGGTTAGGTATCTGCCTGTATTTTGTATTTATCTGCCTGTGTGGAGGACACCATTGGCCTGATCACCAGGTGAAAATAAAGGAAAAAAGCCCCCCCCCCCCCCCAAAAAAAAAGAAAAATAATGCAACCACCACATATAAAGATTGGCAATCTAAAAATATACAATTTTTGCTTTTGGGATTAGATTTGCTATGAGCAATGTAAATTAAAATTCACTTCTCAATAAAGCTAGAACATGGAGCTCTTAATTGTACAGTATTTCTGCAAAAATAAAAATAAAAGGCATTTTTAAGAACATGTTAAAATGCCTTTGGTGAATTTTATTATTTGAGTTGCACTTTGACAATGGAAAGTGAGGGCTGTACTCTGTAGCACACAGCAAATAAATGACACTAATGATTGTCAATGTTACATTATCTGAGGAAGTTGAAAATTAAAATCGGATCCAGATAGCTGTTGTTTCATTTGCGTTGTGTAAAGACGTGCCTGTCAACTAGCTGTCAGCACCCATTGTGCGCTCTGTGAACAGCTGAGCAGCTATATCACCATCACCTCTCCAGAATCAAGAGTGGCCCAAGCTGTATTATCATCTAAATGGCAATATAGTACGTCACGACTGGTGTCTGCTTCCTATTAAAGTAAGACATTGAAAATTTCTTCTAATGTCGAGTGAGATAGGGAAATTAGAAAAATATGTGTTGCAGTGTATGCTGATGACATTCGGACAGTTAGGAAGTTCATTCTAATGTTGCTGGTGAACCAAAGGTGCTGAAGTTCAGGCTTGAAATTCAGTAATAATATGGACTTCAAATTGAGTCTGACTTTAGGTTGAAAGGGTATTTTGGCAAATAAAGGTTAACAAAAAGTAAATAAATAACTTGGACTCCAGTGAAATATGCACTGCAGGTTAAAGGACATCTGTAATGGGGTCACACAATGCAAAATGACCT
Organism: Lithobates pipiens; assembly: GCF_037356315.1. NCBI lineage: Eukaryota > Metazoa > Chordata > Amphibia > Anura > Ranidae > Lithobates > Lithobates pipiens. The sequence goes on along the minus strand of NW_027507790.1, from coordinate 164,015,601 downwards.
GATAGAAAGCACCCCATCAGGTTACACAATGCCTTTAGTGTGCCTTCTTATTGCAATGGTAGGCCACCAAAGATGCTAGACTTTTCTGAGAGTTGCTGCTTGCATATGATTTGGCATGCTGATCCCACCAATCTGCACCCCCATTTGATGGTAATGGCAGTGAATACCGCAGTGTGCATTAAAGCTTGAAATATGCACATTTGCCCTATATCAGAATGTTTGGTTTTCATTAGTTGTTGTGGATGATCAGGATAGTAGGCAGGTACACGGAAAGTACTATGTAACACTATTTTACTTTTACTTTTAATGGACTATATGTATTTTTATTATGCAAGTTTTATAAAGCACCAACAGTTTGCGCAGCGCTTTACAACATGAGGGCAGACATTACTATAGCACTAACCCCCGAAGAAGCTGCTGGTTTGATTGGGCTTACCTTCTTGATTGTTACCTTCTTCTCCTCAATTTGTGTCTAGGGGTTTCCCGTGGTAGATGGCCCAGTAACTTTAGAGACTGATGACAGATCCGCATAAAGGGATTTTTATGTGCAAAAACAAAATCAACGAACAGTCTCTTAAAATAGGATCAGAGGGTTAGGAAGAAAGTTCAGGTACTCTTATGCTGTGTACACACGATCGGACTATCCGGTGGACAAACTGCCGGACTTTTCAGCGGAGGTCCACCGGACTTTCCAAACGAGCGGACCTGCCCACACACGACCGGACTTTTCAGGCGGACTAGGTACGGTGGACAAACCGCCAGAAATATGGCGGGAGTCCGCCAAACTTTTGAAATGAACAGACTTTCATACGGAGAAAAGTCTGTTCATTTTGAACATGGCTCCAGGTAGATGGGACTAGCGGAGGAGGTCAATGTCGCTGCCTCCATCGGTGAGATTGACACCTCGCTGGCCCCGTCAACTGGCATGGACTTAAAGGGGAAGCCCTACACCGAAAAAACGGCGTGAGGTCCCCCCCAAAGTCCATATCAGACCCTTATCCGAGCACGCAGCCAGGCCGGTCAGGAAAGGGGGTGGGGACGATCGAGCGCCCCCCCCCCCTCCTGAGCTGTACCAGGCCACGTGCCCTCAACATGGGGGGTGCTTTGGGGAAGGGGGGCCCTGTGGCCCCCCACCCCAAAGCACCTTGTCCCCATGTTGATGAGGACAAAGGCCTCTTCCCGACAACCCTGGACGTTGTTTGTCGGGGTCTGCAGGCGGGGGGCTTATCGGAATCCAGGAAACCCCTTTAATAAGTGGACCCCCAGATACCGGCCCCCACCCTATGTGAATGAGTATTGGGGTACCATGTACCCCTATCAATTCACCTGGGGGGAAAAAGTGTAAAGAAAAAACACAACATATGTTTTTAAAATAATTTATTGCACAGCTCTGGTGGTCTTCCATCTTGGGGGGTCTTCTCGCCAGACTCCTCAGCTATCTTCTGCTAGCTCTTTTACTAGCGAAGGAGCCTGGCTTTCTTCTTCGTCGCCGCCACCGTCCGGGGGTCTTCTTCCGACTTCGGGGGTCTTGTCCCCCTCTTTGGGGGTTTTGTCCCCCTCTTCGGGTCTTCTTGCCGGGCCTCCGATTTCTTCTTCCAGCTCTTTTACTAGCGGTGGCCTGGTCTTCTGTCGCCACCTTCTCTTCTCTTCTTCTTCTTCCTTGAGATGTTGACTCTCTCACAAGGCCTAGCAGCCAACAAGGTGCTTAACTGAGGAACAAGTCTCTGCCACAGACGTTGTTGTAGAACATTTAGGAAACTAAAACTCGTGTGATACCTGGATCTTTCAGCCAGTTTGGCGATACCCACGAGACTGGATTCACTTAGGTACTTCAGCCCCACTAGGCTCTTGCTAAGAAGCCAACCTGTTTGTGGCTTTCTTCTGAAGAGATAGCAACAAAGTTACTGGGCCTCTCCTACGACCGGTGACGGCACTGGACCACCTCGGAATACTTCCTTAGTTTACCTGCCTTGGGCTATCAAGCCCCGGGACATAAAGTCAGGTGGATCCGCACCCAAGGCCATAGCCTTCCTGGGGGCTGGTCAGGAGGACCAGGACCATGGAGTCAAAACATACTTCTGGACCGGAACCCCGAACCACGTGACATCTGCATCTTAAGTACCCTCTCCCAGAAAGCACAGCAAGAGTGACACTCCCACTGGGCGGGCTCTGAGAGAAGGTTACCTTAAAGTACCCAACAAGACTGTGGTTCCATGCCTGCCAGAAGAGACAGTGCCCCCTATGGCCAGGCCGAACATCCTATAGTCCAGTCAGACTGATGCTGAGGTCCAAATTTGGAACAATTGCACCCAAACCAAACTGCAGTTTAGGAGTAACGTTAATTTTTAAAACATATAACACATGCTCTTCAGGAGCCGGCGCTACATTACAGTTACATTACAATTTGGTACAAGAGGAATCAGAGGGCCCTGCTCGTTAGGGCTTACAATCTAAAAATATACTGCATGTATACAGAGTTTAGATGTAATATACTGTATGGTGGATTGATGTGACAATGTAAAACTGGAGAAAGTGGTACCCAAGCTACCTAAAGTGAAACCTTACCTCTTGGTCGACATTGTTTCTTTAGTAGTAACACTCTTTGGATAAAACATTGTATCTTCAATTCTGTTACCTAGCTACACATTTTTTTATAATTTTATCATTTATAATTTATCAAGAAAGTAAACTAATACATAGTAAAAAAAGGCTCAAAATACTGAGCACAGAAAAAAAATCATAATCATTAAAACATCAAGTTTAAACACTTATTATACTATTTTTTTCTTTTATCATTCTCAATCCTTGATTAATAACTTGGTTCAAACATTTTAGGCATTAAAACTAAGAAATTAAGAGCTTGGTCAAGGACTTAAGTCCTAGCATATCTAAAAGAATAATGGCTTGTAGGAATCAAATAAAAATCAGCTTGTACTCTTTCATTAAGTAAACTAATGACACTTACATACACATTTGATCAGTTATGGAAACTCAGCTGTTATATATACACCTTCTTAACACCATTACTTTGGCAGTTCATCTATTGATCCCCAGGAGCACCTGATCCATTTGACTTTCACTGAAATGTGTTACATAGAGGGGAGTTTCTTGTTAAAACGGGAGTCCGCCTGGAGTCCGCCGTTTTTTTTTTTTTAAAAGCCAGCAGCTACAAATACTGCAGCTGCTGACTTTTAAAATAATGACACTTACCCGCCCAGCGCGCCCACAATGTTGGCACCCAAAGGCGATCTCTCGATCGTCTCTCGGGTGCTGCTGCCGCCATCTTGGGTATGGGAATCAGGAAGTGGAGCCTTTCGGCTTCATTTCCCGGTTCCCTACTGCGCATGCGCGAGTCGCGCTGCACAATAAGGATGGTCCCCGCTGTCGCTGGGATCCGTGTGTTTCCCAGCAGGCAGCGGGGGACCTTCGGAAAGGGGCGTAGATTCTGCGGAAAGGGGCGTACCTTCTTTAGAATCTACGCCGGAAGTGGGTGCAGATACCTGTACTGTACAGGTACCTGCACCCCCTCCCCCCTGAAAGGTGCCAATTGTGGCGCCGGAGGGGGGGGGGTTCCAATGAGCGGAAGGACAACTTTAGGGTGGACCTCCGCTTTAAGCTGGCCATACACCTATAGATTATCTGCAGATTTTCTATGGTAGGATGGAAAAAGTGCAACATATTTCTCCATGTTTGCTAAACTGTGTGGATGGAGGAATCTCCCACTTTTTCGATTGAACCATAGAAAATCTGCAGATAATCTATAGGTGTATGGCCAGTCTTACTCTTTAGATTAGTCTTTTACTACTTTTTTAATGCAGAGGAACCCTTGAAATAATTTTCTGGTCTTAAGGAACTCCTGCTTTATATAATATTATATCTACACCTCACAGTACATTAACGTGATGGCCAGTGGAAAGAATACTTCTTACACTGGTGGAAATGGTCAGTGGGAATAATGTTCCTTACTATGGTGGTTATTGGGAAAGAATGTGCCTGACATTGGTGGTCATTAGGAAGAATGCTCTTTACCTTGGTGGTGGTAAGAATGCTTCATAAGTTTGAGGTCATTGAAAAGAATCCGACCCCTCAACTTTACAGACAACTTAAAGCAGAGTTCCGTCGATTTTTTTTTTTTTTTTAAAAGTCAGCAGTTACAAATACTGCAGCTGCTGACTTTTAAAATATGGACACTTAACTGTCCCTCGGCAACCGATGTTGGCACCCAAAGTCGATCTGTCCCTCAGCTCTCGGGTGCTGCCACCATCCTCGGTAAGGGAATCAGGAAGTGAAGCCTTGCGGGTTCACTTTCTGGTTCCCTACTGCGCATGCATGACTCGTGCTGTGCTATGCCACTAGTCCCTGCTGTGTTCTGGGAAGCTTGTGTATCCCAGAAGACAGTGGGGGTGGGGGTGGGGGGGTGATGGGAAGTGGCGTAGATACCCACGGGAGGCTTGGGTATCTATGCCCAGAAGTGGGAGCAAAATACCTGTATTAGACAGGTATCTGCTCCCTCTTCCCCCCTGAAAGGTGCCAAATGTGACACCGGAGGAGGGGTGGAAACGGAAAAGCAGAAGTTCAATTTTTGGGTGGAACTTTGCGTTAAAAGATCTTTGTTGTCAGAGGTTATATACAGTACCAGAGAGGCAGAAATAACTCTCTAGAGGAAAAACAGAATGAGAAAGGCTTCTCTAGATGTTTTAGCCATTCTGTTCTTATACAATCATTTTTGTACCTGCATATATATATATATATATATATATATATATATATATATATATATATATATGTATATATATATTGTTTAATTAAAGGATAAAAAGCACTTACATTTATTTTATTAAAAGCTTCTAATATTTTTGGGGGAATCCCAGCTCAGACAGATTTCCATAATGAGTGTGTCTCCTATGGTTTTATTGTACAATAGCAAGATTTACAGTTAATGTCAGTCCAACATTCCACCCTGGCTCCTCCCTCCTGTGGAGTGCCCCCAGAGCAAAAAGCTTGCAATGAGGGCGACCAAGCAGATGTCCATTCAGACATGAACCTACGACTCAGACCCACACCCTCTCTCTCCTCATTGGCTCACTGACTGTGCTTGACAGCAATGTAGGCCAATGGGTCCCACTGCTGTCTCAGCCAATGAGGAGGGAGTGTCCCCAGAGAGCTGATACTCTCGTACACATTGCTGGATCAAGAGAGAGCTCAGGTAAGTAGTATGGGGGAGGGGGTACTGCTGCACACAGAAGATTTTTTTTAAAACACCTTCAGCCTTTAGAACCACCTTAAGCTTGACACTTGCCATTGCCAACCCAAACTTTCTGTCAAAGGTTTGCAAGGTTGTATTTAATTCCATTGCTACGTTAATTATCTATAACTAGAAAGGCTATATAATAACTGTACCCCATCCTTCCATATTTGTCTCTTTATCACAGAGGGTATACAGTACAGTGCTATCAATAACATTCTAAGCAGGCGGTGATGTAGGGTTGCTGTGATCATTTTGGGAAAGTTACTTTATCTCCTTTCCGTGTCGAAATGATTCCACCTGAACATACATTTAATAACCACATGCAAATTGTGCTGAATGACAGGTAGAAGTAATCTATTGTAAATATACTATTCCCAAAAGGGAGTGGGCAATATAAATATCTTAGCCTGGAAATGGGTTCACTTAACTAGGACAACAGTTTAGCAAAACTTATTCTCATTTCCTGCCCTCTCCATTCTTGCCAATAGCCATTTCTTTGCCTCGTTCCCAGGCTTCCTTAAGTTCTATCTGCATATATGGAGCAAATAATGTTTTCTTTACAACCTCTCCCTCCTCCCCCCGCCTATAATATCTTTTCCTAATGACTGGAGTTCACTATATCATATAACAAAGAGCACTTCGTATTTTCTCTTTTCATTTTTTTTCTTCCAATATTGTAGATGAGAAGAAAAAATAAATATGAGGGACCACCTACTCCAGTCTGTTATGAGAGACTTTCTGCCTGAGAAGCTGGGAATATACTGGTCAAAGAATGTGTTTTCTCTGTGCAATCTATGCCAAGAGTATCCAGCCCATACCAGATACTATTGGTAATGTTTCTATTAGTACATTGCTAATTAGAATTCTGATATTTCATCAGAATAGGGAGCTGTTGAAATCCCTAAATAAAATCAACTGCCATTGACTTGGGACAGTAGCTGACATGTGCTGTACTTGTAATTGTCTGACAACCTGAAAAATTCTGTTCCTATTTCCACTCTACTGCATACATAGACTGACTACTGCCGCATTCACACGACCAGACTTTTTGACAGCAAAGGTCCGATGGAACGAATCCGTCGGACATTCCGATCGTGTGTGGGCTCAATCGGACCTTTGCATGCCAAAAATCTGACGGACTTTAGAAATAGAACAAGTTTTAAATTTTCCCGCCGGAAACTACGCCAAACTCAGTTCCTAGAAGAAAACCCGTTCGTCCGTTCGGACCAAATACGACGCACGGGCAACTACAGCACCTGCCCGTGAGAATGTTTCCAGCGCGGTCCTATCGTGCTGGTTCTCGTACATCCCGCGCTCGCTACAATAGAAAAAACACATTTTCCTATCGCCGCGAGCGTAAGAGGGAATGCCCCTCCAATGCCCTTTGGTTTGGTATGGATTTTAGGAGGAAGCCCTTACGCCGAAAAAACGGCGTGGGGGTCCCCCAAAATTGATACCAGACCCTTATCCGAGCACACAGCCCGGCCGGTCAGGAAAGGGGGTGGGGATAAGCAAGCACCCCCCCCCCCTGAGCCATACCAGGCCGCATGCCCTCAACAAAGGGGGGTGGGTGGGTGCTTTGGCCCCCCACCCCAAGGCACCTTGTCCCCATGTTGATGAGGACAAGGGCCTCTTCCCGACAACCCTGGCTGTTGGTTTCAGGGTCTGCAGGCGGGGGGCTTATCGGAATCCGGGATCCCCTTTAATAAGGGGGCCCCCAGATCCCAGCCCCCCACCCTATGTGAATGAGCATGGGGTACATAGTACCCCTACCCATTCACCTGGGGGAAAAAGTGTCAATAAAAAAAACACACTACACAGGTTTTTAAAATAGTTTATTAGGCAGCTCCGGGGGTCTTCTTCTGACTTTGGGGGTCTTCTCGCTGGGCTTATCCGCTATCTTATGCTCTTTTGCTGCTCTTTTGCTAGCGGAGGAGCCCAGCTTTCTCCTTCGTTGACACCATCTTCTTCTTCTTCTACTTCTTCTTCCTTCTTCTGTTCTTCTGATGTGGACACAAAGCTCACTCCCACTGTAATGCTGTGGGCACACTGCGTATCGACTTATATAGGCATAAGGGGCGGGGTCAATGGGTGATGTCACCCGATGACCCCACCCCTTATGACGGCACAGTCCCAGGATGCACGGAACTGTGACGTCATAAGGGATGGGGCCATCATGTGACATCACCCAGAGATCCCGCCCCTTATGCCTATATAAGTCGATATGCAGCGTGTTCACAGCATTACAGCGGGAGAGAGCGTTGTGTCAACATCGGAAGAACAGAAGAAGAAGAAGACAGGGACCATGAAGGAGAAAACCCGGCTCCTCTGCTCACAAAAGAGCAGAAGATATCGGAGGAGCCTGGCGGGAAGAACTGGAAAGCACGGAAAAGTCAGAAGAAGACCCCGAAGTCGGAAGAAGACCCCAGGACGGCGACAACAACGAAGGCCGGGCTCCTCCGCTAGCAAAAGAGCGGCAAAAGAGCAGAAGATAGCCTGGCGAGAAGACCCCTGAAGTTGGAAAAAGACCCCCGGAGCTGCCTAATAAACTATTTTAAAAACCTGTGTAGTGTGTTTTTTTTATTGACACTTTTTCCCCCAGATGAATGGGTAGGGGTACGATGTACCTCATACTCATTCCCATATGGTGGGGGGCACCCTTATTAACCACTTCCCGACCGGCGCACGCCGATGTATGTCGGCAGAATGGCACGGGCAGGCATATTGGCGCACAGGTACGTCCATTTCTATATGCCGCCCTGCCATCGCATGCACGACGGCGCTCTCGCGTGCTGGTCGGGATCCCAATGAGTCAGGTCACGGGTCCCGTGGACTCGATCGCTGCGAGGATACCCACAATCGTCTCACGGGGAGGCTGAACGGGGAGATGCCGTTGTAAACAGCATCTCCCCATTTTGCCTAGCAACAAGTGACACTGATTTCTGCTCCATGTGATTGGAGCAGAGATCAGTGTTCACTAACACACAGCCCAGCCCCCCACAGTTAGTAACACGCCCCTAGGAACACTTAACCCCTACACTGCCACCCCCTGGTTAACCCCTTTACTGCTAGTGTCATTTACACAGGAATCAGTGCATTTGTATAGCACTAATTGCTATATAAATGACAATGGTCCCAAAAATATGTCGAAAATGTCCGATGTGTCCGCCATAATGTTGCATTCATGATAAAAATCACTGATCGCCGCCATTACTAGTAAAAAAAAAAAAAATTAATAAAAATTAAATAAAACTATCCCCTATTTTGTAAACGCTATAACTTTTGCGTAAACCAATCAATAATTGCTTATTGTGATTTTGTTTACCAAAAATATGTAGTAGAATACATATCAGCCTAAACTGAGGGAAAAAAATGTTTTTTTATATATTTTTGGGGGATATTTATTATGACAAAAAGTAAAAAATAATGCGTTTTTTTCAAAATTGTCGCTTTATCTTTGTTTATAGAGCAAAAAATAAAAACCGCAGAGGTGATCAAATACCACCAAAAGAAAGCTCTATTTGTGGGGAAAAAAAAGCACTTCAATTTTGTTTGGAAGCCAGATCGCACGACCACGCAATTGTCAGTTAAAGCGACGCAGTGCCGAATTGCAAAAAGTGGTCTGGTCATTGGCCTGCAAAATGGTCCTGTCTGAAAGTGGTTAAAGGGGGCTCCCGGACTCCGATAAGCCAAGATTGATGGGCGGAGGCCCTTGTCCACATCAACATGGGGACAAGGTGCTTTGGGGTGGGGGGCCCGCAGGTGGCCCACCTTCCCCAAAGCACCCACACCCCCATGTTGAGAGCATGCAGTCTGGTACGGCTCGGGGGGGGGGGTGCTCACTCGTCCCCACCCCCTTTCCTGACCGGACGGGCTGCGTGCTTGGATTAGGGTCTGGTATCGATCTTGGGGGGACCCCCATGCAGTTTTTTCAGCGTAGGGGCTTCCCCTTTAAATCCATACCAGGCGACGGGGCTAGCAAGGTGTCAATCTCACCGATAAAAGCGGCGAGATTGACTTCCTTTTCTAGTCCCGTCATAACTCATCACGTTCAAAATGAATGGACTTTAGTCCGTGTGTGGGCAAGTCCATTCTATTGGATGTCCGCTGGAACTCCATCGGAATTCCGCCGGGAAGTCCGGTGGACCTAGTCTACCGGAAAGTCCGGTCATGTGTGAGCAAGTCCATTCGTTCAGAAAGTCCGCTGGAACTTCGTCGAAATTCCGGCGGAAGTCCGTCGGACCCTAGTCTGCTGGAAAGTCCGGTTGTGTGTACAGGGCATAAGGCTTATACAAAGACAAACAGGAGTACTGCTTAAGGAACTTCACTCCATCCCTCAGGTTTTTGTTCTCCACTCATCTTTTTCAATGTGTTATCCACAAAAAACATACTCACATGCCCAACATACAGTATACAGGGGTGTTCTGTAGTAGTCCACTGTTCCACAGCTGCACAGCAGGTCTTGTACCTCAATCTTTTTCTCTGATATCATCAGGAATAGTCAGCAAGATTCAGAAAGAGATAGCCATCTCCCTTGTGATGCACTGTGGCGCATACACTACAGGATACCCCAAGTCCTCCTGGCATGCAAAACACAAGTATCCCAGGAGTCGGTAAGTAGCTGAATATGCCATTCTCGCATAGGCAATAATCCAGGAAATGTTCCCAAAAAAAGGTGATAAAAAAAATGTAATTGTTAGAGGGGGTTGTAGTGGAATGAACGAAACTGGGGAGGAGGGGAAGGTCCACTTTAAATAGGGAGAATTGAGCAGAAATAGGCAATTTCAATTCTTCTGAATATGTGTGAACATTGGAAGCATGGTGACTTTAAAAGAAGTACATTCATTTCACATACAGGGGTGAATTTGGGCTTCAATATTTTCTAAAGGTTTTATATTCAGCATATAGAAAATACTCAGAGAACCTAAATCTATTATAAGCAAGTCAACAGTACAGATATACAGGGCCAGATTTACCATTAGGCACAGTAGACCTGTGCTTGTAAGGCCGCGTACACACGGGCGGATTGTCTGCCCAACTTAGTCCGCTGAACCGTGTTTCAGCGGACAATCCGCTCGTGTGTGGGCTTCAGCTGACTTTTTCAGCGGACAATCTGACGGACTTAGTCTTTCGGAATTTCCGTAATTTTGTCCGTCCAAACTTGGTTTTGTCCGTCCAAACTTGGTTTCAGGGGACAGTCCGCTCGTGTGTAGGCAAGTTGTACGGACTAAGTATGGCGCATGCTCAGAAAGGATTTACACGGCCGAAGGTTGCATTGCAGTGTATTGGACGTAGTTTTTCTAGTCTCGTCGTACGTGCTGTACACGTCATCGCGCAAGTTTTCAGCGGACTGTCTGTTCATCGTGTGTGGTCAAGCCCGTTCATTCAAAAGTTGAACGGACTGTCTGTCGGATTGTCTGACGAACTTAGTTGGGCAGACAATCCGCCCGTGTGTATGCGGCCTAAGTGATAGAGACAAGGGTGACTTTTCCTGGTATATATTTGTCACATATTTATTTCCCATCATCAGAAGAAATAGAATAATCTCTTATGGACTTATTTACACATTTGTCACAATATTCTAAGCTTGTTTAAGAATTAAAAATTAAAAAAAATTAAGAAAATTATCTGTATAACAGAGGGGATCCTAGCAGCACAGTGTTACTTTGAATGTCAAAGAGCTCTAAGGATGGCAATTTAACCTTGACAGTAAGTCACTTGGAATTTGAACTGCTGAATATTTAAACAGATCTAAAAAATAAGATAAAAATAAGTCATGTTTATTTGAATGATAAGTGATAGATAGTAGGGGCGCTGTGACTATTAATTAAATAGATTATTTCCTATGTGTACCAATTTGTGAACAGATGCAGTAATACATAAAATATATCAACATATAATCAGTGAAATTCTATCATTAGTAAAAATAAAAATGAAAATAGTCCATAATTCTTAGGGAATGTTCCAATAAAAAATGTGATTGATTCAATCAATAAGTGTAGATATCTTCCCCCGCTTGAACTATCCAACACTGTGCTCTCTTCTTCCCCACAACGGGTACATGAGTTGAGAAAAGACAAGGAGGATTCAATAGTGTAATATTGCTTGGTGTATTAAAACCTTTAAGAAAAAAAAATCCTGCTTACATTAATAAGTGCCTGTGTCCCGGCACTGGATGGTAAAGCGTGTATGGTTAGATGGATGCCCGCAAGATACCAGTCATAGTTTGTGTGTACCAATTAAAAACTTTCTTAATGATATGAGTTAATTCATCATATTACTTATATTACTTAATTGACTTTTCCACCACAAGGTCATTTGTACAAAGGAAACTCACTGTAAACAAAGGCAACATATTTTAATATTTGGTGGACTGTGTGTTGAAATGCCACCATTTCACTTCTCTCCTAGCTGCAGCAGCTATTCCAGCAGTAGGAGTGAACAAAGTAATTTAGTTGATGATCATCAAGTCAGGTAAGTATTTTGTGATCAGTGGCATTGTTTATAAGCATATATATGTGATCATGCACCAATAGCAAACAATAAAGTAACTACACAAAAAAAATAAAAACATTCTTTGTCCTTTCCTTTGTGTTCTTTTGCTTTGTGTATTTTGTTTTCATTTAAGTTTTTTACGGAATAGAAAAAAAAGTGCAAAAATAGTAACATGAAAATTTTAAAAAAGCAGTAAACAAAAACCTGTTGATGTTTCCTTTTTTTGCCATTTTGTGTGGTAATTTTTACATGTATTTTATTGTTATTTAAGTTTTATTGCATATAACAATACAATAAAATAAATGAAAAGATCATTAACTCAATCTTGCGTACTATATTATTAAATTTGTCATATTACTGTTTTCACACATTTTTTTCCCTACTGTGAAAAACACAGGGAGAACACAATGATTATTGATAGCAGCTATAACAGCTGCTAGTGATAATCGCATGTAAAATCCACCAGGCTAATTGCACCTAAGTTGATCGATTGATCACTCAACTTGGGTACATTCAGCCTGCCCATACATGGCTCAAATCTTGGCCAGTCCCTACTGAACCGGCCGAGATTTAAACAGTCTATGGCCGGCCTTAGTTACACTCTAGCTGCAATCTTCAGAGGGGCCCTATCTAGTTTTTCCTGGCTAACCTCACTTCAGCACACCATGGGTTAATCCTCCTTAGGTAACCCCAAGGCCCACCTCCAAGAGATAGAATAAAAGTCCCACCCTCCTAATACCCGGTGTTCTTCATTTTTGGTCGCTCCAGGCCACCTGCCAATTTCCAGATTGGATAGATGTCGATGAGCAGTATCCCCCCTACTGTACCTCCCCCCAGGTTATCTGCCTCTCCTGGGTTGGAAGACCCTGTGTGTGGGTGGTAAATCCCCTGTAAGCCAGGGAACCCTTGTGCCTGGTTCACGGGCATTGTTGCTTAAATAGCACATTATTTACTGACCTATGCAGTGCTTCTCAGGAACGCTGTGGCTGCACTCCTTGTTTTTTTCCCATACTGTGTCTCCTTAGCAGTGTGCTGGGCTCTCTCTCTCTCTCTTCCTTATCCTGTTTGGAGGGCGGTTCCCCTCCAATCACCTGGCAAATGATTAAACAAAAGGCAGAGAGTCAGATGGCCTGAGCGGCCATGCTTCCTGTTTTCTCTGTATGTCAGTTCCAGGTAAGACAGTCTCTCCTGTCCTCCTTTTTCTTATCAGAGAGACTGTAGTGTAAGTAATCTTTATTTTCTTCTTTTAGTCTTTGACTGATTAGTGACCTGCCTGTGGACTTAGCAAGCCGTCTGCCCATTGCACCCTGCTGCCTTCCCTCACTGAAAGCTGCTTAAAGGGGACATGACACAAAAAAAATTAAAGGAGAAAAACAGGGGTTGGGATGAGAGTTTCTCTCTGTGCTCCCTGTCTTGTTCAGTGATTCTTGATTTTTATTTAGATGAGCAAGGAGGCTTTCGCTCTCTCCTGACCCGCATGAACTGGGTGTCCAGACATCTATCCCTGGCCAGACCCAAGCGCAACATCCCCTACAAGGTCTGTGCTGGGCCTGCAAACTCCGAGCCTTACCTGGAAAGCTTATCTGCAAGAGTTGCCTTGGAGAAGTGGCAGCAGATAAAGAGGATAATGCAAGGAGATTTAAAGACTATATCCGTGAGGCGGTACAGGAGAGCCTCCAGGACATGGCAGTTCCAACGAGACACTCTTCCCATAGGCTTACACAGCCCAAGACATTGCGTGCGTCACCTGAAGAGAGCGTATCAGAGTTATCCTCAGGTCCAGAGGATGCTGGGCCTGGGAACTTTGATTATGATCTGGTAGGCCCCTTTGTGCAAGCAATTAAGGAAGCCAGCACAAAAGATCCGTAGGTTCTTTCCTAACCTGAAAAAGGAGCAACCTAACTTCCCAGTATTTCCAGAGATTAAGGAATTAACCACTTGCCGCCCGCCCTATTACAAATTGACGGCGGCAAAGTGGTTTCATTATCCTAACCGGACGTCATATGACGTGATTAGGATAATAAGCCGCTGCGCGCCCCCGGGGGCGCGCATCGCGGCGATCGTTGTTGCGGGGTGTCAGTCTGACACCCGGCAACTACGATCTCGGTAAAGAGTCTCCGACGGAGACTCTTTACCATGTGATCAGCCGTGTCCAATCACGGCTGATCACAGTGTAAATGGGAAGAGCCGGTGATCGGCTTTCCCTCACTCGCGTCTGTCAGACGCGAGTAGAGGAGAGCCGATCGGCTGCTCCTCTGACAGGGGGGGTCTGTGCTGATCGATTATCAGCACAGCCCCCCCGAGGATGCCCACACTGGACCACCAGGGACACCACTAGACCACCAGGGAAAAGGTAATAAAAATACATAATCCTCCCTAGACCACCAGGGTGCCAGTCAGCACAATGGGTGCCAATCAGTGCCCATAATGGATGCCAATCAGTGGCCACAATGGGCATCACTGATTGGCATGCATTATTGTTTGGCACTGATTGGCATCCATTACTATAACACCGATGCCGCCTATGAGTGCCCACCTGTGCCGCCTATGAGTGCCCACCTGTGCCGCCTGAGTGCCCACCTGTGCCGCCTGAGTGCCCACCTGTGCCGCCTATCCATGCCCACCTGTGCCGCCTATCTATGCCCACCTGTGCCGCCTATCTATGCCCACCTGTGCCGCCTATCCATGCCCACCTGTGCCGCCTATCCATGCCCATCCGTGCCGCCCATCCGTGCCAGCTATCAGTGCCAATTTGTGCCACCTATCAGTGTCCGTCCGTGTCGCCCATCCGTGTCGCCCATCCGTGTCGCCCATCCGTGTCGCCCATCAGTGCCGCCTATCAGTGCCGCCTATCAGTGCCACTTCATTGGTGCCACATTGGTGCCCATCAGTGCCACCTTATCAGTGCCCATCAGTGTAGCCCCATCAGTGCCCATCAGTGAAGGAGAAAACATACTTATTTACAAAGTTTTGAAACTGAAACAAAAAAAAACATTTTTTTTTTCAAAATTTTCGGTATTTTTTTATTTGTAGCGCAAAAAATAAAAACCGTAGAGGTGATCAAATACCACCAAAAGAAAGCTCTATTTGTGGGAAAAAAATGATAAAAATTTCATTTGGGTACAGTGTAGCATGACCGCGCAATTGTCATTCAAAGTGCGACAGCGCTGAAAGCTCAAAATTGGTCTGGGCAGGAAGGTGTTTAAGTGCCCTGTATTGAAGTGGTTAATGAAGGACAAATGGAAGAAACTGGATAAAAAAAAAAAAATTTGCAAAACAAACTCTCAAAACTGTATTCCATGCCTTCTTCACATACTAGCCTTTGGGAGACCCCACCAAATGTGGATGCAGCGTTTGGCATGTCATGTGTCCTTACCTTTGGAGAACTTGGTTACTTTTAGGGATCCAATGGACTGCCCGGTGAATGCTTGTATTAAATGGATTTATTCCATGGCTGGGTCGACCCTTCCCCCAGCCATTGCCCTGATGGTCTTGTCAAGGGCTTTGAAGACATGGCTTGCCAATGTTGAGACTGCTTAAAGCGCAGGGGTAGACCACTTAAAGATTGTTACAACATTGAAGGAGCCAAACATTTCAATAGATTTCCTTGCAGAGGCATCAGTAGATTTAATAAAGCTGTTAGCCAGATCTATGGCCAGTGCTATTACAGCAAGGAGGGCCCTGTGGCTCTGCCTTTGGACGGAAGACAGAACTTCCAAACAGGCCTTGTGCAACATACCATACAACGGCAATCTACTGTTTGGAAAGACCTTGAATGATGCAATTAAGAGAGTCACAGGAGGTAAGTCGGCTCTTCTCCCTCAGCCTGGCTGAAAGAAACTACTTGGACAACCCAGTCAGTCACCAACAAACACTTCCAGAAGGCAAAATGGTACAGGGCAGGATGGGAGAGACCTCAATGGAGAGGGACTCAAAGTTCCTTTCTCCGGGGCATCAAGTCACACACGGACGGACTGTCTGTCCAACTTAGTCCGCTGAAACACATTTCAGCGGACAGTCCGCTCGTGTGTGGGCTTCAGCTGACTTTTTCAGCGGACAGTCTGGCGGACTAAGTCTTTC
Source organism: Lithobates pipiens (assembly GCF_037356315.1). Classification (NCBI taxonomy): domain Eukaryota; kingdom Metazoa; phylum Chordata; class Amphibia; order Anura; family Ranidae; genus Lithobates; species Lithobates pipiens. The sequence goes on along the minus strand of NW_027507790.1, from coordinate 163,999,778 downwards.
GGAATTTCCGTAATATTGTCTGTCCAACTTTGGTTTCAGCGGACAGTCCGCTCGTGAGTAGGCAAGTTGGAAGGACTAAGTATGGCGCATGCTCAGAAAGGATTTACACGGCCGAAGGTTGCATTGCAGTGTATTGGACGTTGTATTTCTAGTCCCGTCGTACGTGCTGTACACGTCATCGCGCAAGCTTTCAACGGACTGTCTGTTCATCGTGTGTGGTCAAGTCAGTTCATTCAAAAGTAGGACGGACTGTCCGTCGGATTGTCTGACGGACTTAGTTGGCCAGACAGTCCGCCCATGTGTACGTGGCTTAAGGCAGCACGGGCAGCCAAGACAAATGAAAAGTCCTTTTGAGGGTGCGCCCGCCCAGGCTTGTCCGGTGAGGGCGAGGCTAAGCTCCTATTGGAGGGTCTGGGTGGTGAAGGTTACCGATCGCTGGACCCTGGATACTGTAAAAAATGGATACTCTATAGAGTTCTTACACCACACTCCAAAATCCTTTGTGAGAACTAAGTGGCCAGAGTGTCTCAAGAAGAGACAGTCCTTGCAAACCTATATAGACAAACTCTTCTCCAAAGAGGCCATCAAGTATGTGCCGGCAGAAGAGAGAGGGGGAGGTTTCTATTACCCAATCTCCCAGACAGACATTTATAAGTTGTGCCAGTGTACCCTAAGCACAAGGTCTACCTTTCTCTCAGCTGTGGACTGCATGGTCCGGATCAGGATGATTACCTCCACAATTCCAGTTGTCCCATGGGCCAGGTGGCTCATGAGGGCATTCCAGGGAACCTTCTTGAACCAATGGGAGGGGTCATCCAAGAACCAGAAGATATACATCCCAGAGGGAGTATGTTGAGATCTAGGCTGGTGGATCATGCCAGAGAACCTATCCTGGGGGGTACCCATCAATCCAGTGGACTGGACTATCATCATCTCAGATGCTGGCCTCCAGGGGTGGGGGGCCCATTGTCAGGGAAAATAAATCCAAGACCATTGGAACCCACTATACAAACAAAGTATTTGGAACTCAAGGCAGCCTTTCTTGCTCTACAGGCCTTTCAGGAACATCTTTGGGGAGCACGGGTCAAGATGCTACTAGACAACAAGACCTTGCCCACCAAGGGGGGACAAGGAGTCTAACGCTCCTTCACCTGTCGGCAGACATCTTTGCTCGGGCAGAGGAGCATCTTCAGGACCTGACAGAAGCATATCTCTCAGGAAGTCGGAATCAACTGGCAGATCAGCTCAGTAGACATTTTCTCGAACACAGCAAGTGGTCACTCCAACCGAAGTACCTCTGGACAGTTTTCAGGAAGTGGGGCATGCCTATGGTCGATTTGATGGTGACCCCACAAAATGCTCACCTTCCCCTGTTTGAGACGAGATACAGTTACGCAGGAGCACTAACACAGGATGCATTTTCGATCCGCTGGGCCTTTCCGATGGTGTACATTTTTCCACCAATCGCATTATTATTGAATGTCCAGTTGAAGATCAGAGCAGAGAAGGTCCACACAGTGTTGGTGGCTCCCCAATGGCCAAGGAGGCCTTGGTTTCCTTTGATCATACAGATGTTGTCAGCCCTGCCAATCCCGTTTCCAGCCAAAGAAATGCCTTATACCTTCCTGGGACCCCGGCTTGGTCCTCGGGTCACTCACACAGCCTCCATTTATACCTCCGGACTCTTGCTCCTTATGGTCCCTGAGCTTAAAAATTCTGTTTTTGGTCACAATAGTCTTGACAAGGAGAGTTTCACAATTGGTGGCTCTGTCCTGCAAAGAATTTTACTGTGTGATCCTTCCACAAAAAGCCATTCTCCAACCTGTTCCAAGAGAATTGGGAGGCAATCCTTCCAAGTTTTGACCAAATACCTTCATCTGAACTAACAGAGGATTTCAGCTCACTGGATCTAGTGAGCCTGCTGGCCATGTATCTGAAAAGATCTGTTCCTATTAGGAAGGTGGATAACTTTTTATCCTCCCAGTGGGTGCTAAAATGGGTGAGGTAGGAACGTCAAGAATGATCTCTTCCTGGGTATCAAGCATCATCACCCTAGTGTACAAGAATCAAGGTCTGGCTCCTCCGGAAGTGACATATGCTCATTCAACGTGAAGGATGGCAGCCTCTTGGGCAGCATACGCTAAAGTTCTGCTAGAAGACATCTGTAGGACTGCCAGTTGGAGTTCCTGCCCAACCTTTGCGCGCCACTATAGCCTGGATATTCAGGCCACAGCATCTGCAAAGTTCAGGACAGCGGTGGCCTCCGCAGCCTTACAAGAGAAATAAAATAGTTTTTTTCTTATTATGCAGCATAACTCGGCTAAGTATCCTTTTGTTTTTTCCCGCCCTTCTTTATAGTCAAATCCCGTGGTGTGCTGATGTGAGGTTAGCCAGGAATATGGAAAATTATTATCAAATACTTACTGTAATTTTCCTTTCCTGGCGTACCCTCATGTCAGGACTTTCCTGCCCTGGTGGCCTGTCGCTATCTAATTAAAGAACAGCAGGGATTAGGAGGGTGGGACGTTTATTCTATTCATTGGAGGTGGTCCACATAGGCTATGCACTGTACATGTCTTCTAGCAGCTTCAGGGAAACCCTTTTTCTTATCTCTCACCTTGATCCCTGCAGCAGCTTTTTCTGCAGAGAAATTCCATCCCACCAACACATGAAGTACAAGGCTCTGCAGTGATGGACAGTGCACCCTGTGTACCCATTTGTTAAGAAGGCAGGGGGAGGTGGAGCAGCCCGCCTCCTGCTGCCTCCTCAGCCAATGACTAGCTTAAAGCATCTAAAGTCCCTCCCAAATAACATCTTCAGAGTCCTAGCCCTGACAGCAAGCTTACTATGCTTAGCCTCTGGTGCTTCTCCTGCCTCATGTCATGTCTCCTCCAGCTCCTCTCTTCTGCACACTTCCTGGTTGCCAGGGCCTGGGCCCCTTGAGACGCTTGGGCCCTTTACATGTGTATCAGCTGTCCCCCCGATGGCGGCCCTGGCTGTAATGTAGACATATTGCAAGCATATTTCTTTAATGCATTGGGGGAACATTCAGAATAAATGAAACCACAATACACTAATGCATACATGGCATGTTACCGTGTGTTGCTACAGATCTCTTATGCCTCGTACACACGATTGGATTTTCTGACAACAAATGTTGGATGTGAGCTTGTTGGCTCAAAGTCCAACCATGTGTATGCTCCATCACACATTTCTGGTCAGACTTTCCACCAACAAATGTTGGCTAGCAGGTTCTCAAATTTTCCACCATCAACTTTGTTGTTGGAACTTCCGATCGTGTGTGTACACAAGTCCGATGCACAAAAGTTCATGCATGCTTGGAATCAAGCAGAAGGAGCCGCACTGGCTATTGAACTTCCTTTTTCTCGGCTCGTCATATGTCTTGTATGCCACCATGTTTCCACATTTGTCAGATTAATAATGTGAATATTTGTATTTTTCTGGACACTTTCTAATATAGCCCTGGTCACCATCATCTCCTATTTACAGCCAGCCTAGTCATAGATTCATTTATTCACATGGCCACAGCCAGCTGCTCAGTGTGCAATGGATTGCCCTCAAGTTTTATGAAGTTTGACTGCATATTTCAGCCATTCCAGAACCCCACCTATAGCAGACGAAGGCATACAAAGTGATGCTTGGCAGGAAAGCTTACTTTAATGAACTGGGCAAGGAATAATAGCAATGAGTAAGATGTTGAAATTGTCTGGATTTAGTTATGTCTGAGGCCAACCTTTATTTTCACTTTTTGTACTAGTCATTCTCTCTATCACACCCTTATGCATTCATACTATAAGCACTAAGAATCCATGTTAGTGAATGAATTGTTTGATTATGGGAGAAATTATTATTTACTATAAATGATGTCTTGACAACAGCCTTGTACCATGATAATCAAAATTACATTGTGAAAAAGTATGTTATAAATATTCCTTCTTACAATGGAACTTCACCCTAAAGGGATGCAGCTCTTCTTGCTATTCACAGAAGGTGAAAAACCTTCTGTGCTGCAGCTACCCCCAGACCCCCCCCCCCCCTTTTCTTTACATGAACCCAATCGGATCCAGCAATGTGCACAAGCGCAGTGGCTCCCGCCGCTGTCTCTCTCCTCATTTGACAGATTGAATAGCAGCAGGAGCAATTGGCTCCCGCTGCTGTCAATCAAATCTGATGACACAGGGCAAGTCCCACTGTCTGTGTCAATGGACTCAGAAGCGAGCATGCACCGGTGCCCCCAGGGTAATCGGCTTTCCCCGGGGTTGCCCAATGAAGAGGATTGGCATGGAGCGCCGGCGGGGGACCCCAAAAGAAGAGGATCGGGGCTGCTCTGTGCAAAACCAGAGCAGGTAAGTATAGGCGTGTTAGTAATTTTTATTTTAGAATACCCAAAGCTTTATAAAGGACTTTTATGGTGTCAGCATCCAAAGTTGTTGGGTACTAACTCTGGGAACCCCTAGACGTGGAAGAACAAGCCAAGCGGAGGTAACCGGTAAGCCCAAAAGTTAAGGCCGCCCTGCCAAGGGTTATGGCCGTTACATAAAATTGAATCCAAAGACTTACCTTTTCTAAAGTAAATTGTGCTTTCTCGTTGCTATTGTGCTTATCATGTGACCAACTGCATAAACATTTGGACATGTGATCTCTACTGAAGGAAAGAAACATGCATTAATTCATTTGCAGTCTGTTGTTTCTGTTATTTGCCAGAAAGGTTATTCTTTATGACAATAATTATTGCCAGATGGAGTACTTGGAGCTGCTCATCATCAAAAACTCTACTGAGATAAAGCCATCTCTTAATTATTAGAATAAAAAAAAACACAGTTAAACCTTTTATTTCATCAGTGGCTGGAAAAAAATGTCTTCAGGATCTTCACTTGAATGCACCACAGGGTAAATGTATAGACATACAGTGTGTACATCAGGGCTTTTTTTAACTCAGAGAATAGGTGCAGGAACTCGTCCTTTCATGTCCCCCTTGTCTCTAACCCATACCCACCCCTGAGCACCGCCCCTTGATTCCTCCACCTATCCACCTCCCTGGACCACCCCTTTTAGAAAATACAGAACCAATCATTTTACGGTGCTAAGTCATTTTTATGGAATTTGTCAATCATAAGCTGTAAAATACATCCCCTTTTACAATAGTTCCACCAGCAACAATAGACCCCCCACACCAAAGTACCCCCAAGCAACAATAGATCTCATAATTAGTAGACCTCCATCTGCAACAATAGATCTCCTAGCAGCCAGCATCAACAGACCCTTCAGCAGCCAACAATAGACCACTCCCTCAACAGTAGATTCTCCCCCAGCAGCAATTTATCCCCCCTACCCCAGCAACAATAGATCGTCCAGCAGCCAACATCAATAGGCCACTCCCTCAACAGTAGATTCTTCCCAGCAGCAACAATAATTTTCCATTCCTGACAAGCTCCATGGCAGCACAGCTGGAGGGGGTCCACCCCCTACATAATCAGGAGTTAACTATAAATTTTTAGCTCACCTCAGTCTCAGCATTCCGTAACTCATACTACTAACTGGGTGGGCATTGTGCTACAATGGCGCTTGTCAGGAAAGGAAAATTATGGTAAAGCCCCATACACACTATCAGATTTTCTGCAGATTTTTTCCTTCAGATGACCTTTCCATGAGTACCCTAGTGACTCGAGTAGGCAAACAAAATGGCAGTTTGTTATTTACTGGAGAGGTAAATAGGTCCACCTCCAAGAAGAAGGCAGATGCCACCAATGTCTGAAAGACCTGTGGTTAACAGAGCCCACTCCTTGTTGTCCATGTCCACTCAGGACAGGTAGTCTGCTTGAGTATTAAAATGACCGAGCACATACACTGCATAATCGGAGTCACCTCTCTCAGGAGGGCAACACTGCGAGTGCCTCCCTGCATGCGGATGTAAGCCACTGCCATTACATTGTCCAGCTTCATTGGGATGGGTGCCCCCCGAATCAGATTTTTCAAAGCCAGGAGAGCCTGGAAGGCTGCCCTCAATTCCAGTATCTTGGAAACCACATTGGCAGTATGGAATGTCCTTTGGCCTTGGGCCCAGTGGACCTTGTATAGAGGGGCGAGTTCCATTGTGCGCATTTGACCATCGGGATGGTCAAGATCATTATGCCGAGAAGTTGCATGCAGTCTATTTTTGGCAGGCACAACTTCTTTTGAGCTTCTGACATCGTCTTTAGGATACAGGACATCTTGTCCTTGGGTAATGTCACTGATTAAATTCGAGACTCTATTTTCCCACCTAGATACACCAGAGATTGAGTTAGCACAAGGTGACTCTTCTCTTGATTGATCAGCCAACCAAAGTTCTCAAATGTCAACATGGTTGTCTTACAGTGTGCTAGGAGTCTCCTTGTCTTGGCTTAGAAGCACAATGTTGTCCAAGTAATGATGTATTTGGATTCCCTTCAAACGCAGGTGTTTCCGCCAGGGCCAAAAGGATCTTCCTGAACACTTTGGGAGATGTGCTCAGCCCAAGGGGCAGGCATACAAATTGGTAGTGGAGTTGTCCCACTGCGAACCGAAGAAACCTCTGATAGAACTTGGCAATGGGGAAGTGGAAATACGTATCCTTGAGGTCCATTGACAGAAGCCAATTTGCCGGTTGAATGACTTTCTGGATTGTTTTGAGCGACTCCATCCTGAATAGATCCTTCTTGATGAACCTGTTGAGACCCCTGAGGTATATTAGTGGGCTCCAAGCCTCTGATTTTTTCTGCAGCAAGAACAGAGGGGAGGAGATTCCAAAAAAATGTTCCTGCTAGGGAAGTGCGATTATCGCCTCATGTTCCAGGAGAGTTTCTATGTACTTCCAAAAGTCATCCTGTTTTTCCTTTGATGAAGGCATCTTTGTTGAGACCAAAATTCTGCGGGCTGTTTGGGGAATTTCCAGCTGTGACCGTACCTGATGGTAGAGATCACCCATGGCTCCTTTATCTTTTGTGCCCACACTTGACGGAATTTTAATAATCTGGCCCCTGCACGACAAGTGTGAACCGGTGGATAGTCAAAAGGACTTCTGGGGTTCCTGTCCCAGGGAAGAAGTTGGTCTCTTTGACTTGCGGTTTGCACCTGAGTTCGGCCATTGCCAACGAAATTCCCTTACTGGCTTGTAAGACTTAGCGTTTCTGCCTCTAGTCCTTGGTGAGTTTCTCCTGCAAATCTCTGATCCTGGGGAATAAACACAGATTTTCCACCAGTTGCCTTAGCGATAGTTGTGTCTAGTGTAGCGGCCATAACCCTCGATAGAGCGGCCTTGACTTTTGGGCTTATTGGTTACCTCCGCTTGGCTTGTTCGTCTATGTCTAGGGATTCCCAGGGTTAGTACCCAACAACTTTGGACGCTGACACCATAAAAGTCCTTTAGAAAGGTTTTTATTTTCAGGGGAAACATCCAACAAACACAGTCTCGTATGGGAACAGAGGGCAAGGGTGAATAAACTCAGGCACCTTGAACTGATAATCACCAGAAAGTCTCTAATACGACCCAGAGAGTAGCCACTCGCAGCTAGGCACTTCAAGGCTGAACAAATCTCTAGCCAGAGATTATGGCAGTCAGTACTTTGATCCAGAATTTACAAAGTCTTTGACCTTGAATAAAGTTTTCAATCGAAATTTAACAGGAACCCTTTCCACAGTACCTGGAACATTCTCTGTCTCCTTGGCAGTACTGAAAAAGTGTGAATTCATTAGTGTCCTTGACAACCCAGCAACCAGGCACTTCTTGGGATGCCAGCTTGTTGGCCCTCCTCTGAAGAGTCCTCCCCGATCGCTTACAAGGGCTGCGGTGCCCCTCCAAATTGAGAGCACACCCGGACGCCTTGAGTCCTCCTTCAGTTACTGCGCCTCGGACCAGCCGGTTCCGAGACTCAGGAACAGATGGATCCTTATCCCAGACCATGCAGGTCTAATGGGGCTAGTCAGACCGACCATGTTGCAGGGCGGCACACGCCCCCGTGACCAGGACCCCTCGCGGGGCTAGCTCCAAGAACAGGCAGCTATGGCCTCACGAACGAACCTTGAACACGTGACTTCAACATCCTACCCTTCTCCAGACTCCTAAGCGGGGCCAGACGCACTCACTGATTGGCTCCGGGGAACGCGTCTACCTAAAGCATCCAACCAGGCCTGGTTCTGAGCCTAACTGTACACATGACCAGGCAGAACTCTAACACAGCCCAGCCAAACTGATGCCAAAGTTAAAACCTACATAATCAGCCTTCAGAACCCCTTTACTGTTCTGAGGAAAAAAACTAAATTTTTACATAGCAGACACCTTGTCCAAAGTGTCGCCGCTACACTAGTTTGTTTCCAAACAAGGACTGTCCCTCAAATGGTATCTTACACCATCCCTGCTTGGACGCTGTGTCTGCCACTCAGGGCCTCAGCCACAGGGCTCTTCTGGCAGTTACTGTATTTAGCATAACTTTAGACAAAATCTTAATCAAATCAATGGGTGCCTCGGCCATAAAAGAAGCTGTTAGCTTCAAATTAGCTAAGGAGGCCAGGACATCAGCTTTGCACAGGTCATTCTCCACCACCATTTCCGGTTTCTGAATCCGGGCCTCCATGGCCTTAGAAAAAGAGGCCAAAGCCATTGACGGCCTACATGCCCCAGGAGCAAGTGTGTAGATCTTCTTAAGATCTACATTCAATTCCATATCCAATATGTCCTTGAGGGATACTGTGTCATCCATTGGAAGGGTTATGTGTCTGGCGAGGCGCATAAGCGTTGCGTCTACTACTGCAGGCTCCTCCAGATCCTTCACCTTCTCTGATTTAAAAGGATACAACTTTGCGAGCTGATTCTTAAATGCAATCCTTTTATCTGCTTGCTTCCAGTCATCATAATTTAGATCCTGAATTTCCTCCATGAAGGGAAAACTCAAGGCTTCCTTCTTCATGTTTGCAAAGTACTTCCTCTGCTTCCTCTGTGGTTCCTCTGCCACATCTCCTTCACAAAATGTTGGACTAAGGCGAAGTCAAACCCATCATACTGGGCCTACTCTTCCTCAGAAGAAGATGCATCTGAATCCAAAGGATACTGTTCTTCTTCATTCACCTGAGTGGCTGGAGGTATTTGAGGTGACAAGGAGCATGAGGTAGAAGGAACTGGACCAGATGAAGTCTGTATCTGCATTGCAAACGACTTCAGCGTTTCCTCAAACGCCTGCTTCATCAATGATACCAATTCCATCGTATTAGGTTCTTGGCTTTTAGTTGCTTCTTTGATGAAATCTTCACATGTCATCTTACCAGACATAGCTTTTTTACGGCAAGCTCAGAAACCTCCTGGCCTGGGCTGTTCATGATGTGAATCCTTGTGGTACCGTGATGAAGAGTGCTGACGCCTTGAGACAGAGCAGGTATGAGAAGCATCTGTCCTTCCACAGGAGCAGCGATCTCCATGTGAGGATGACTGTCTCCCATTCCTTCCTGGACTTCTATCTTCTGATAGCTGAGAAGAACCATGCCCGAGACCAGAAGAGCTAGAACAGCACAGATAGGCATGGGGAATTAGTCTGCAAATATCAGAGAATAGAAATATATACCATGGCATCTCCCCTACCTTTTTGCAGGCACTGATCTTTAGAGGGGGTAGGCATGTTGATCCTGCTGAAATAAAAATGAGAGCCATCATGACAAAGGCAAATACCACAGCAGGTAATATACAGGATTAAACCTTGCAGTTGCAAGGAATACCTGAGGGGAGGAGCACAGCAGACATAGGCAGACTGCACAGAACACACAGTGCACAGTAGCAGCAGCAGCAGCAGCCGTAAGAGATGATTCCTATGCAGAAGCAGCGCTAGCCAACCAGCCCTCATAGTTATACTGCAGCAGGTTGGCATGGCTGTGCAAGTGGCCGTAGCTGTACGTCGCCCCATCCCCCCTACAGTTAAAACACACCTAGGGAACACAGTTAACACCTTGATCACCCCCTAGTGTTAAGCTTTTCTCTGCCAGTAATCAGTGGCTATTTTTAGCTCTGATAGCTGTATAAATGTCAATGGTTCCAAAATAGTGTTGAAAGTGTTCGATCTATCCGAAGCAATGTCACAGTCCTGATAAAAATCGCAGATTGCCACCATTACTAGTAAAAAAATAATAATAATAATAAAAATGGCATAAATATATCCCCTATTTTGTAGATGCTATAAATTTTGCTCAAACCAATCAATATATGCTTAGTGCAATTTTTTTAACCAAAGATATGTAGAACAATATACATTGGCCTAAACAGATTTTTGTTTTTTTAATTAATTTTTTTGGATATTTATTAGCAAAAAGTACAAAATATTGTGTTGTTTTCAAAATTGCCTTTTTTTTTGTTTATAGCGCAAAAAATAAAAACTGTAGAGGTGATCAAATACCACCAATAGAAAGCTCTATTTGTGAGAGAAAAAGGGACACAAATTTTGTTTGGGTACAATGTTGAATGACCGCACAATCGTCAGTTAAAACGTCACATTGCTGTATCGCAAAAAATGTCCTTGTCAGGAAAGGGGCAAATCCTTCCGGGGCTCAAGTGGTTAAGACAGGCTCCTGCATCTCTACCCCGGTAAGTACCCGAAAAGAGCAGGGATGGAGCAAGGCTCATCCCCAGCAGGCACAGCGAACTGGTGCTCTAGAGGAGACAGACACCGCAAGCCACCCAGCACCCCACGAGCGGTCTGTTTAAGACAGCATGAAGCCGACCCGAGGATCAGCAGTGGGTCTCCCTGTCAGGATTGCTGTTAGCAAACTGAAAAGCAGGGACTGCGTCTAGCAGCAGACCTATCTGGACAGACAGACAGCCAATTATACCATCTAGGAGGGGAGACACCACTAGTACTGACCTAGGAGGACGAAAAAGGCGCTACAGCGCTAAAAATAGCGCCTGAAAAAATCCTCAGCTGCACACACCCTTGTGAAAGCCCGAATGCTTTCACACTGGGGCGCTGCACTGGCAAGGCGTCACAAAAGTCCTGCCAGCAGCTTCTTTTCAGCGGTGGAGGAGCGGTGAATACACAGCTCCTCCACCGCTCCTGCTCATTGAAAACAATGGGGCCACTGCAGCAGCGTTTTGTAAGCATTTTGCTATTCGTCCGCTAGCGGGGGGGGGGGGGTTAAAACTGCCCCGCTAGTGGACGAATAGCGCTGCTAAAACTATGCTAAAGCGGTGCTAAAAAGCGGCTCAGTGTGAAAGGGGTCTAAGACTGAGGTGAGCTACAATCGTATAGTTAAGTCCTGATTATGTAGGGGTGGACGAAGCCTCACCCAGATGTGCTGACATGGAGACGTCAGGAAAAGGGGTTGCCTAACATTTCAAATGTTATAATATTACACATCAATAAAGGAGAAATCTGAATTAAATATATATATGGAATTTAGTACTTTACCACACTTGTATGAAAAATCATGCACATTTTAATACAATGCTGTTTTACTGATAAAACTATAGTTATTCAAGATGTACACACAGAATATTTCTCTCCTTACTTTTTGTATAATTTTAGTACTGTGAAACACAGAATTTAAAAACTTTAATTTTACTACTTTATTTTAAAATTAAAATATCATATTTCAAGGACAGATGTGTTTTTTGTTGAAACAAGAAAACTGTGATTGTTATATACTGTAATATACCATTTAAAAACCACCAAGAAACATGTTTATAACACATAACTACCTACTTTATTCATGATGAATTATGTGTAATAAGCAATTATAGGACTGCTGAGCTCAGAAGAATAGAGGTCATTTAACAGAAGAGAGTTCAATTCCTTTACAATATTGTTACCTTATTTTTATAGTGCCCCAGTGTCCCTAACTGCTGGTCACAGGACCTGTTCTCCTTTTTCCACGGCAGAGGTGTGCAGGTCTGAACGGAGAAAAATTTAGATTGCATCATGTAAAAGGAGCTTCAACTATTCTGTTGTATGTAAAGTGTAAGCTAACTGTCACCATTCATACAATGGATGGAATGGATGCAGACACAACATTTTCAAGATTGACAGGTCTTGGACTGCATACCATTTGTGCAGCAAATTCAAAAGAAGTTGTAAAAAGTGCTTCGTAGTTTAATTAAATTCTTTCAACATATTCTTATTTTAAAATGATATCCTTACATAGTAACTTAGTTACATAGTTGGTGAGATTGAAAAAAGACACAAGTCCATCCAGTTCAACCTATGTGTATGTGTGTGTGCATTTATGTTAATAGTACATTGTGTACCCCTGTAAGCTGTGATCGTTAAGGTGACCATCTAATAGTTTGTTTAAATTATCGATGCTCCCTGCTGAGAGAGAATTCCACATCCTTACCGCTCGGACAGTAAAGAACCCTTTACGTCGTTTAAGGTTAAACTGCTTTTCTTCTAATTTTTGTGAATGGCCGTGTGTCTTTTTAAATTCTCTTTCACTAAAAAGTTTTTTCCCTATGCTTGATATCATATCCTCTCTCAAGCATCTCCTCTCCAGAGAGAATGAGTTCAGTGCTTGCAGCCTTTCCCCATAGCTGAGGTCCTCCAGTCCCTTTATTAGCTTTGTTGCCCTTCTCTGGTCTCTCTCCAGCTCCAGCACCTCCCTCCTGAGGACCAGTGCCCAGAACTAGACAGCATACCCAAGATGAGGCCGGACCATAGACTTGTAGAGTGGGAGAATTATCATTTTATCTCTGGAGTGAATCCCCTTTTTAATGCACGCCAATATTCTGTTGGCTTTAGTTGCAGTGGCCTGGTATTGCATGACATTGCTGAACCTGTCATCTGCTAGGACCCCCCAGCTCCTTTTCCATCCTGGATACCCCCAAAGATTATCCCCCTAGTGAGTAGATTGCATTCATATTTTGGCACCCAAATGCATTATTTTATATTTTTCAACATTAAACTTAATTTGCCATGTAGTTACCCACCCCATTAATTTGTTTAGGTCTTCTTGCAAGTTTTCCACATCCTGCGTAGAAGTTATTGCCCTGCTAAGCTTTGTATTGTCCGCAAAATCTGAGATTGAGCTGTTTATCCCATCCTCCAGATCGTTTATGAATAAATTAAACAGGATTGGCCCCAGGACAGATTCCTGGGGGACCCCACTTTCCACACCAGACCATTCCAAGTACTCCCCATTTATCACCACCCTTTGGACCCACCCCTGTAGCCAGTTTTTAATACAGGTACTCACCCTATGGTCCATCTCAACAGACCTTAGTTTGTACAGTAAATGTTTGTGGGGAACTGTATCGATTGCCTTTGCAAAATCCAGATACACAACGTCTATGTGCATTCCTTTATCTAGATGGCAGCTTGCTTCTTCATATAACGCCAATAGATTAGTCTGGCAGGAAAGATTCTTCATGAATCCATGCTGAACGCTGTTAATGATATGGTTTTCATTAATTCCATTTTGTATATAGTCTCTTATCATCCCCTCCAATAGCTTGTAGGCTATTGATGTTATGCTAACTGGCCTATAGTTCCCAGGGATATGTCTTTGCCCTTTTTTAAATATTGGTGCCACATTGCCTTTTCTCCAATCAGCTGGTACCATTCCAGTCAGTAAACTGTCCACAAAAATTACAATGGTCTGGCTATCACCCGACTGAATTCCTTAAGGACCCTTGGGTAGAAGCCATCTGGTCCCATTAACTTACTTATGTTAAGTTTATCAAGTCTATTTGTAATTCTATCCTGTTAGCCATGGGGGTGTTACCTGTGACATGCTATGAAAATTAACATTACCGTCTTGGTTACTGTATATATTCAAAACCTTTGCCATCTCTCTGTCTTTTGTAACCAGATTGCCTTCATCGTACTTTATGGGGCCAATATGTTCTGGCCTTCCTTTCTTACTATTTATATACTTAAAGGGTAATTCCACTTTTGTGGGGAAAAAAATAGCAATTAAAGAAAAAATAATATTGTGTATACAATTGTGATGCAAGTAATATTGTAATTGAATGTTATTAAAAATGACCTGTCCTTTTTAATTTTCAGACACTGTAATTGTCGATAAATGCAAAGCAATATGGCTACATGGAGTTGTTACGAACACAGAATATGTACTGACCACTCCCCAGAAACCTGGGGATTTTAGGTATCCACTGCAACAAAAATGTAATTTTTGGTGAGATATTTCCAAAAATGGGATGCAGGCCCAGCAGCTTTTCTCATTAGTGCCCTGCAGTTGCCACAGCTGATTGATAATTATGAAACCACTCCCATTAGACCCACACAGTCCAGAGGCACAGACAAACACACATGGATTTCTTCAGAATAACAAAAGATAGGAATCTGCAACAAAGTCGGTCATAATCCATTCAATATACATAAATGGGGGAATGTTTTTTCTCAACAAAAGTAGAGATACGCTTTAAAGAATATCTATGGATTGTTTTTACTCTCCTTCGCTATGTGCCTTTCATGTTCTACCTTAGATGCCCTGATTGCACCCTTACATTTCTTATTGCATTCCTTGTAAAGTTGGAATTATGACAATGACCCCTCAGCCTTGTATTTTTTGAAGGCCTTTTCTTTTGCTTTTATATGAATTGTTACATTGGAGTTTAGCCACCCAGGATGTTTTTTGCTCTTTTAAATTTATTTTCCATTGAATGCACTGGCCAATATCTTTATTTAGTATGATCTTACAGCACTCCCATTTTTTACTCCATGTTCTTTGTTCCTAGGATTTTATTCTATTTAAAATCGCTTAGCAAAGAGCACAGTTTAGGGAAGTTGGCTCTTTTGAATTGTAGTGTCTCTGTATTAACCTTGTGCTTCCTTTTTCTGTGATTTATACTGAAACTAATTCACCTGTGATTGCTGTTTCCTAAGTTGCCCCGTATTTCCACATCCATGATCAGGTCTATATTTTTGGTACTCAGTAGGTCTGGTAATGCATTGTTTCATCTGACCCATGAAATTGTCCTGCAAGACATTTAGGAAATGGCAAGCTTTAGACGAATGCACGGTTCCTTCCACCCAGTCTATATCTGGATAATTAAAATCCCCCATTATAATGACATCTCCCATCTTGCCGCCATTCCAAGCTGTGGTAGGAGGTCCGCCTCCTCCCTCTGGTTATGTGGTCTATAGCATATGCCCAGTATTACTTTACCCTTTGTTTCCTACCTTTAAAGCTCTACCCATAAGGCTTCCACCTTCTCCCTAGCTCCATTAGTGATATTGTCCCTCACATTCACTTGCACATCATTTCTGATATAGAGGCATACCCCTCGCATTTTTTACCCTCCCTATCTCTGCAGTATATAGGTGTAGCGCCGGGCTCCTGAAGAGTAGGGATGAGCTTTGAGTTTGAGTTGAACTCATGTCTGACTTTAACATTGCCTGTTCGCCTGTTTGGCGAACAGTGAACAATTTGGGGTGTTCGCGGCAAATTCGAAAAGCCGCGGAACACCTTGTACAAGTCTATGGGAGAAATCTAAAGTGCTAATTTTAAAGGCTAATATGCAAGTTACTGTCCTAAAAAGTGTTTGGGGACCTGGGTCCTGCCCCAGGGGACATGTATCAATGCAAAAAAAAGTTTTAAAAACGGTTGTTTTTCGAGAGCAGTGATTTTAATAATGCTTAAAGGGAAACTATAAAAGTGTAATATTCCTTTAAATTTCATACCTGGGGGGTTTCTATAGTATGCCTGTAAAGGGGTGCATGTTTCCTGTGCTTAGAACAAAGTGTAATTTCTGCAGGAAAAAAACGTCATTTAAAATCACTTGCGGCTATAATGAATTGTCGGTTCCCGTAACACAGAGAACAGTCATTGAAAGTCATTGATAAAAAAAAAAAGCGTGGGGTTTCCCCAAATTCAATTACCAGGCCCTTCAGGTCTAGTATGGATATTAAGGGAAACTCCACACCAAACTTTAAAAAAAAATGGCGTGGAGTTCCCCCTAAAAATCCATACCAGACCCTTTATCCGAGCAAGCAACCTGGCAGGCCGCAGGAAAAGAGGGGGGATGAGAGAGTGCCCCCCCTCCTGAACCGTACCAGGTCACATGCCCTAAACATTGGGAGGATGCTTTGGGGGTCACAGACCCCTCAAAGCACCTTGCCCCCATGTTGATGAGGACAAGAGCCTCATCCCACAACCCTGGCTGGTGGTTGTGGGAGTCTGCAGGCAGGGGGCTTATCAGAATCTGGAAGCCCCCTTTAACAAGGGGACCCCCAGATCCCACCCCCCCTGTTTGAAATGGTGGACTGCGCTGCGCTGGACCAGTTCTCCCTGGTTTCCTGGTTTTCTCCTGGAATTTGTCTCTAAATGGGGTCTGCACATAAATCTGTAAACCTCCCTATATGATCTTCAAGACTGGGTAGGTTGGCAAAAAGCATAGAAAATGTCAAAGAAAACCTATAAAAGATTTAATTGTGTAAATACTGGCTAAATACAATCATAGCTTTGAGTTTGAGTTGAACTCATGTTCGACTTGAACACCCCGTACAAGTCTATGGGAGAAATCTAAAGTGCTAATTTTAAATGCTAATATGCAAGTTACTGTTCTAAAAAGTGTTTGGGGACCTGGGTCCTGCCCCAGGGGATATGTATCAATGCAAAAAAAGGTTTTAAAAACAGTCATTTTTACGAGAGCAGTGATTTTAATAATGCTTAAAGGGAAACAATAAAAGTGTAATATTCCTTTAAATTTCATACCTGGGGGGTTTCTATAGTATGCCTGTAAAGGGGCGCATGTTTCCTGTGCTTAGAACTGTCCCTGCACAAAGTGTCATTTCTGCAGGAAGAAAAGTCATTTAAAATCACTTGTGGCTATAATGAATTGTTGGTTCCCATAATACAGATAACAGTCATTGAAAGTCATTGATAAAAAAAAAAGCGTGGGGTTCCCCCAAATTCAATTACCAGGCCCTTCAGGTCTAGTATGGATATTAAGGGGAACTCTGCGTCAAATTTAAAAAAAAATTACGTGGTGTTCCCCCTAAATATCCATACCAGACCCTTCAGGTCTGGTATGGATTTTAAGGGAAACTCCACACCAAACTTTAAAAAAAAATGGCGTGGAGTTCCCCCTAAAAATCCATACCAGACCCTTTATCTGAGCAAGCAACCTGGCAGGCCGCAGGAAAAGAGAGGGGGATGAGAGAGTGCCCCCCCTCCTGAACCGTACCAGGCCACATGCCCTAAACATTGGGAGGATGCTTTGGGGGCCCTCAAAGCACCTTGCCCCCATGTTGATGAGGACAAGGGCCTCATCCCCACAACCCTGGCTGGTGGTTGTGGGGGTCTGCAGGCGGGGGGCTTATCAGAATCTGGAAGCCCCCTTTAACAAGGGGACCCCCAGATCCCACCCCCCCTGTTTGAAATGGTAAGGGGGTACAGAAGTACCCCTACCATTTCACAAAGAAAGTGTAAAAGAATGTTAAAAAAGACAAACACACTTTTGAAAAAGTCCTTTATTAAAAATAAAACAAAAATAAAAAAAGATTCCAGCGGTGGTAATACACTCTTGCTATCCAGCGATGGATGATCATCTCTCCGGGGTCCAGCAATGGCTGATCTGATCCAGCGACGAGTGATCTCTCCATTCAGCGCAGCGCAGCGCAGTACATCCATCCTTCCTCTGTTTCCATTGGCGGAGACACGTGTGGGTGACCCCGTCCCCTCTGATGTAACAGAAACCTGCGTTACATCAGAGGGGGGCGGGGTCACCCACACATCATTGGGGAAGCCAGGCTTCCCCATTGCGTCAGAGGGGGGTGGGGTCAGGTGACAGGTGGCCCTGCCCTCCTCATATAAGAAATGTCAGGCTGCCGGGATCCCGCAGTGTCTCCGCCAGTGGAGACAGAGGAAGGATGGATGGACTGCGCTGCGCTGAACCAGTTCTCCCTGGTTTCCTGGTTTTCTCTTGGAATTTGTCTCTAAATGGGGTCTGCACATAAATCTGTAAACCCCCCTATATGATCTTCAAGACTGGGTAGGTTGACAAAAAGCATAGAAAATGTCAAAGAAAACCTATAAAAGATTTAATTGTGTAAATACTGGCTAAATACAATCATAGCTTTACATTTTAGGCCTCATGCACACTGGGCATTTAGCCCCTGTGCCCCTGTGACTCAGCCCTTCTGCAAGAAGTCTGCATTCTAGATATTCATCCCTGGGGGAATATGACCCTAAACCTTAGTACCACTCAGTACAGCATCCAGCCTCATCCAGCCACTGCATTTTTAAGCCTCGCTTTTACAGGCTGTTGGCAGTGGGGCTGGACAGTGCACCAGGGCCTTCTGGCAGCATGAACATTTTAGGGAGCCACAGGGGCCAAATAGTCAGTGTGCATGAGGCCTTAGTATTAACTCTTCTCTAGCCAAAGTCTTTTTTGTATACAGCAAGGACTCCAAGGTTAGGCTCTTCTACTGAAAAGTAGGATTGGTCATCTCCTGATCTGACTCTAATTTGCTGGATCATCTAAAATCTATGGTTTAAAGTGGTAGTATGGTCAATTTTTTAACTTTTACCTACAGGAAAGCCTATAATAAGGCTTACCTGTAGGTAAAAATAATATCTCCTAAACCTGTACCGTTTAGGAGATATTCCCCTCGGTATGCGCCGCTGACTGCAGCGGCGCATGCGCACAAGGGGGTTCTCTCCGTGAAAATCCGGCAGCGCTCGTGCGGCCGGACTGAAATCTCCCGCGCGCATGCGCGGGAGTGACGATATCGCGGCTCCGGCCACTCACAGCGCCGGAGCCGCGATACCCGGAAGAGACGCCGAGGGAGCATGTCGGCTCCCTCGGCGTGGATAGGGCCAGATGTCGGGGCCTCGTTCTAAGGTAAGTATTTCATAATGAGCTAGTATGCGGTGCATACTAGCTCATTATGCATTTTGCTTTGCAGGTTTTAAAAAAAAAAAAAAAAATGCGGGTTTACTACCGCTTTAAAGACTCTGTAACCACTTCGAAATTTACAGGTAAAAGCACAGAAAAACAACTTACTTGCAGCATTGTTATTTTAACCTTGCACAGCCCTCTATCCTTACATGTCACAGTCATCTCCTATTGTAATATGTCTAATTACTGTGTGTACTTGCCCAGAACCCCTGTCCGTACTTTTAACTCTCTAAGGTGGAATGAAGGGGAACACTACATGAAAAACAGTCTAGGGGTTCTTTTTTTTTTATTCTTTATTTATTGGTATGCATCAAAATAACACAACGCAACAAGACAATATGAATGTATACAAATAGGCCATGAAAAACAATCATCAGAAAAACATAATTAGAAAACCATAGAAGAAGAATGTGCAGAAGATTGCACTGCAGTAAAAATTTGTCACTAGCACCATCAAGGTACTCTTTCCAATCAAAACTACTATTGGGATGAAAGGTGTTAGACCTCATTAAATCCCATATACATACACCATAAAAAAGATGCTAACTGTTTGGGTTTTATTGGAAAAAAAATGAACTTGGATAGGGGTAGGGGCATGGGATACCCAATAAACTGCAACAAAACTGCAAAAAAACACTATGTTGATTCCTCAACTTCTGGCTGCACTTCACAGACTCACACCACCACAGGACAGTTTGACTCTTCTCTACCAACTTCCTCCTGTTTTTTTCCAGTGAGCTTCCTGCTGACCCAACTTGTTTCCTGGGCAATGGATCTGTGAATAGGCAACCACAGCAAAGCCTAACTTGGACCTCTGTGTCTTCTTCTTGCAGCTCTAGACCTAAGAACTGTGCACTCTACTGCCCAGGCCTCATACTATTTATGGGCGCCCCACCCACCTTCTCTGCACAACTTCCCAGTAATTGGCTGCTAAATATTCAGGCTGCCTGTTCTGCCCTCCCTTCCAGTATGCTTCTAGAAACCTCCAGAAGTTAGGTGGAAATAGCAGCAGCCTATGAAACACTGAGCATCAATAAGCAATTAACCCTTCTCCATGGATTACAGAGTAGCTAAACTACATTTACCTAGTAGCCTACTCTAACTTGAAGGGTGCTACATCTAGAATTTCACTTGAGTGACATTCTTGAGTGAGTGTAGCACTCAGCAGAAGTTTCCAACCTTATGGATGTCTACACAAGGGAGACATTTACAGGTAAATTAATTAGGTATAAAATATACAAAGTAATACATTTCTCTATTAATAAGTACATGATTAAATGTATTTTTAATAGAAGAATTGTAAGTACTTTTATTTGGTCTCATATTAGTCTCAGTACAGCATAGCTCAGACCAGGAGCAGGAGTAAAAGCACAATAACCTATTCAGTTGTGCTGAAAGGAAAGCAACGTGATTGAGACATGAGCTTATTAGCATCTACTTTCTACTACATCTGCTTCTACTTTCACTGTACAAACAGACACAAGGTAAGGGACAAGACCTGTGAGTGTTGCTGAAATGCAGAAAAGTCCCATATTTTCCCCTGACAGACATGGTTGTGCCCTGTGGCAGAACTGTATTAATCTTCAGAACTGGATGGACAGAAACTGGCAGCTCCCGTATATGAGTGGGGAGGGGAGGATTAAAGGAAACCTGTTGCTTTGCAAAGCATGATCCAAGCTTATGTAAACCTAAAAACCTTATATAAGTTTTAAAATGTTAATGTAATGGTTAAAGCTGGCATTATACAATTATACAATTGTCTTATTAATTTATTATATATATATACCGTATATATATATATATATATATATATATATATATATATATATATATATATATATATATATATATATATATATATATATTATTATTATTATATTATAATATATACATTGCAAAGTGCTGCGTAAACTGTTGGCGCTATATAAAACATGTATAATAATAATACATAATAATAATATTATTATATAATATTTTTATATTATTATTATTTTTCTTTAGATTTCAAAGTTTCAAAGAGACTGCAGAACTTCAGCAGCATTGAGATGTAACAAAGGAAAAAAAAAGTAAAAATTATATTTTATTTTGGAAAATTTGCTTTTTTTTTTTTTTGATACAAGTGCTTTATTTAAGGAACGGCTGCATTTATAGCTCAGCAGGGCGGCATTACAGTGGCCATACTGTTGTTTTAAAAATCTCAAATGTCATGTGACCCGCCCCTCATCCAGTTGCAGAATTTTCTGTATTGTTAAGCAGAGAAAACTCTGTGATGCTTCACCATGCATTTTATGAATGGGCTGTAAAATGCAGGCTGGAGCATGGAGTAACTTTGTTGTATATAGCAGAGATCAAATAGTGGTTTCCACTCTCTTCTAAATGCCACTCTGAAAGTCAATCAGAGGGGAGGGGTTGCATTTATTTTAGGCTGCATGACTAAACTATGCTTATATTGTCACTTCTGTTGTTAATAAAAACATAAAGAAATCACCTCGGGTGCTACACAGATCAGCCAAATTAGGTTACACCTGTTTATAGCCAAATAAACCCTTGTTTATAGACAAGTCAGGCCTACCAGGGTGGTCTGATTTCTACTACAGGGTCCTTGCACATGAGGACCCTCTAGTAGAAATACATTACTTATACAAGTGAAATGCCTGGTGCCCCCATTTTTTTTTAAAGTGGAAATCCAGCTTACACCTAAATAGCCTTATAACTGTCCCATCACCCCCTCCTAACACCTATGCTAATTTAGCATTCTTTTAGGGGGTTATAGCAAATGGCCTTCCCCAAACAGGTTATTGTGCTAAACCTGTAGGAAAATAAAAGAACCAGGACCTTCGCTAAATGGTAGTGTGGGTTTATAAATAAAGTTGGCAGTACCTACACCCAGGACAGGGCCTCTGTGAACTGTGGACATTCCCTTTCTGGGAAGTTAATCAGTAATCTAATCAAGGTAATTGGGAGCAGAAGAACTACTGCAACCATTAAATAACATTAACCATAAGAATATAGATGCACACCAGTAGGGAAATAATACCATATTTATAATAGTACATACGTCCAATGAGCAAACACGTAATAGCAGCAAGGGGCCCGATAGGAGTACCAGTGTAATTGTGTACACATACCGGGTATATATAATTATTCATAGAGATACCTCTAGATGATTGTTGCAGCAACGTCCAGTTGCAGAGGCCCCTGAGGATGTCCATGATGCAGCCTTCATCCTGGTGTCAGGGACCTGAAGACAAGGTCTCCCGTGATGAGGAGACCCTCCAGATGTTGTCCAACCAGCTGTGGTCATCTGATGCCTAACTTGGCTTTAGCCTATGCTGTTTATTGAGTCCTAAGCTAAAACTAGCTATAGGAGCCCAGTCCAGAAGGGACAGGGTTAAATAAAATAACAGGCGCTGCATATAAACTCTATTTCAATAAACAAGTTCACCTATTAACCAAAAACCCGGGCTTTCCCTGGGCAAAAAATGTAAAGCCCTCTTAGCTCCTCCTGCTTTGCACTGGCCATCAGGATCTGTAGTTTAAAAGGGTAGTGTTGTATCAGTATAGTCACTGTCTCTAACTACATCTCCCTGAGTGCCAGGCATTCTCCAGTCTTTAACCACTTCAGCCCCCTTCCTGACCAGAGCACTTTTTACAATTTGGCACTGTGACGCTTTAACTGACAATTGCATGGGCATTCGCCCCTCTACCCAAACAAAATTTGTGTCCTTTTTTCCCACAAATAGAGCTTTCTTTTGGTGGTATTTGATCACCTCTGTGGTTTTTATTTTTTGCGCTATAAACAAAAAATTGCGTACATTTTGAAAAAAAAACTATATTTTTTACTTTTTGCTATGATAAATATCCCCCCCATTTTTTTTTTTAAAACAAATTTCTTCATCAGTTTAGGCCAATATATATTCTACATATTTTTGGTAAAAAAATCACAATAAGCGTATATTGATTGGTTTACGCAAAAGTTATAGTGTCTACAAACTATGGGAAAGATTTATGGCATTTTATTTTTTATTTTTTTACTAGTAATGGCGGGGATCTGCAATTTCTAGCGGTACTGCAACATTGCGATGGACAGATCGGAGACTTTTGACACTTTTTTGGGACCAGTGGCATTTATACAGCGATTGATGCCATAAAATGCAGTGATCACTGTGTAAATGTCACTTGCAGGGAAGGGGTTAACACTAGGAGGTGATCAAGGGGTTAACTATGTGTTCCCTCAGTGTGTTCTAACTGTATGGGGATGGAATTGACTAGGAGAGGAGATATATAGTTTTTCCTACTTGACAGAGCGCTCTCTCCACTCCCCGCAGCCGCCAATGGCTGAGGCAGGGGAGATCATATAACCGGACTGGAGCAGGCTGAAAATAGGTAAGCACACAGATCTTTCTTACACAGGTTAGTTAGCATAGGTGTTAAGAGGGGGAGGGGACAGTTTTAAGGTTAGTTAGGTGTAAACTGGAATTCCACATTAATGTTAAAGGAATTGGAACTGTTAAATTGGAATTGGAATTGTTAAAGGAACTCTTCTGGAATTCACCACGCATGCTGATATACATCCTAACTTTGACTTTTGATTGGATCTTCACCCTGGCTGGGCATGGAGACAAGTGAGGGGAAGATGGCCGTCTCCATAAAGATGCAGGGTGGAAGTGACGTCAAAACGTCACTTCTGCCCACAGCTCTTAAAGGGCCACTTTTTTAAATAATTTTTTTAAATGACAATTTTTTTTTTACTGCATTTAAGTGTAAATATGAGATATGAGGTCTTTTTGACCCCAAATCTCATGTTTAAGAGGTCCTGTCATGCTTTTTTTTCTATTACAAGGGATGTTTACATTCCTTGTAATAGGAATACAAGTGACACATTTTTTATATTTTTTTAAAACAGTGTAAAAAAAAAGGTAAAAAAAAAAAAGAAAAATGTTTTTTTTAAATGCGCCGAGCTCACATGCAGAAGCGAACACATACGTGAGTAACGCCTGCATATGAAAACAGTGTTCAAACTACACATGTGAAGTATTACTGCGATCGGTAGAGCAAGAGCAATAAATCTAGCTCTAGACCTCCTCTGTTGCTTAAAACATGCAACCTGTAGAATTTTTTAAACATCGCCTATGGAGATTTTTAAGGGTAAAAGTTTGTCGCCATTCCACGTGCGGGTGCAATTTTGAAGCGGGACTTGTTAGATATCAATTTACTCTGCATAACATTATCTTTCACAATATAAAAAAATTGGCTAACTTTACTTCTGTCTTATTTTTTAATAAAAAAAAAGTATATTTCTTCCAAAAAAAGTGCGCTTTTAAGACCGCTGTGCAGAAAGCTTTTTGACAGAAAGCATTGCAACTACCGCCATTTTATTCTCTAGGTTGTTATAAAAAAAATGTATAATGTTTGGGGGTTCTAAGTAATTTTCTAGCAAAAAAAACTGTTTTTAACTTGTAAACAACACATCTCAAAAAGAGGCTCAGTCCTTAAGTGGTTAAATGTGTATTAGATTAGGAAAAACACTTTATTCTAGCAATTTCTTATCCCTTTATAAATCTTGGATTCCTTTATGTAAATCTAATACAATTATGGATTAAATCTGGATGAATGCTGAGTGTATATTTCACAAACTGCCAATAATTTGTGGTATAAAGCAAGAAACCAAAGTTCTAAAGAGACCCTAATTTTCACACCCAGGTCCGGCCCATATAACCTTCTTCCTCTCATCTAGACAGCTAATACTGCTGATGTGGTATTGAGATGGCTAACAGAACGTTAAGCCAGTTTGGCATGGTTTGTTTCAACATGGCAACAGTCCTGGGAATCACCGTTTTTTCATTTGTGCTTCCTTAGCAACTTAGTAGCATGAAAACAAATCACTACCACAAATTATTAAGAAATGTCATGTGTGAATACCATAGGCCACATTAGAAACGACTTTTCAGATGTTAGAAGGCAAAGGCAAACATACCAATAATACTAGAATAAAGTACAAGGAAGGTAGATTTCAACCATACAGATCTTATCTTGAATTTTCTATGCCACATTGGTTAAGTGAAGCAAGGATTCTGATTGGTTTCCATTTACAAGGGCCAGTGTTGATGGGTTTTGCTCATGTCAGAACTGTTTCAGTCCCCAGTCAAGTCAATGAAAATGCTTGAAGCAGAGGAGGTCAAATTATCAGATAATTACTAAAAGAAGAAAACATCCCAATTTTGTGCCAGGATTTAATAACTGGAATGAAAGAACAATCAAAATTTGATCTCTGTTCTGTTTCCTATTAGCTCAACCTGGTAACCCCATACATCCACTTCACGAGTAATCAATCTCTGCGCGGGGAGGTAAAAATCCGTAGAAGGTCAGGGAGTTAATGTGGCCTCAAGAAAATTTTGGTTTTGTTTACTGGTCACCTGTAAATAGATCTATTGGCCAAACCATTACACATTTACAACGATTTTCTTTACATGCTGTCTCTAAATATGAATATGGAAACGGGTTGTAGGGGGCTGGACTACATTTTAAATAAGTATTTCAACTTGGGCTTTGAATCATTGATGGTTCTAGGTGACCATATGTCATGGTCCTAGACCAGATGCACGTGACAGAGTCTAGAAGTAGTCCAGGTAAAATATGTTAGTGATACATTTTATACACATTTCATTGGAGCTTAATGCAAAGGAAGATCCTTAAAGTGTTACTAAACCCACAACAGTAAAATCAGTCTGTATATGCAGTAAATAGGGATGAGCTTTGTGCTCGAGTCGGCTGTTCGAGTCGGCTGTTCGCCCGTTCGGCAAATTCTGAATATTATGGGCCGTTCGCGCCAAATTTAAGTGGCGCATCACAGCCCATAATTCACTGCGGCATCGCAGTGCATTACTGGCTGATGATTGGCCAAGCATGCACTATGACCCGCATGCTTGGCCAATCACAGCGCTGTCTGTACAGCGAGCTGTAATTGGCCAAAGCCAGGGTGGATTTGGCCAATTATGGCTCAGGGGGTTTAGTACACACCCTACACTATATAAGGCCGCCTGGGCAGTGGCCTTGCGTAGAGTGTTGCATTGGCGGAGAGAGAGATAGATGGAGAGACAGTGTCTTTGAATTTAATTTGAAGCTGTTGCAATTACAGTCGGTGTATTGTGCCACCTGCACATTGTACACCTAAAGCTACCCGAATTGCTGGTGTTCTTCTGATCCTATACCACAGGCAGCTGCTGCAGAAATTACAGTCAGTGTATTATGCCACCTGCACAGTGTACACCTAAAGCTACCCCAATTGCTGGTGTTCTGCTGGTCCTATACCACAGGCAGCTGTAGGAATTACAGTCGGTGTATTGTGCCACCTGCACAGTGTACACCTAAAGCTACCCCAATTGCTGGTGCTCTTCTGATGCTATACCACAGGCAGCTGCTGCAGCAATTACAGTGGGTGTATAGTGCCACCTGCACAGTGTACATCTAAAGCTACCCCAATTGCTGTTGTTCTGCTGGTCCTATACCACAGGCAGCTGTAGCAATTACAGTCGGTGTATTGTGCCACCTGCACAGTGTACACCTAAAGCTACTCCAATTGCTTGTGTTCTGCTGATCCTATACCACAGGCAGCTGTAGCAATTACTTTCGGTGCATTGTGCCACCTGCACAGTGTACAGCTAAAGCTACCCCAATTGCTGGTGTTCTCCTGGTCCTATACCACAGGCAGCTGTAGCAATTACAGTTGGTGTATTGTGCCACCTGCACAGTGTACATCTAAAGCTACCCCAATTGCTGGTGTTCTGCTGGTCCTATATCACAGGCAGCTGTAGCAATTACAGTCAGTTTAGTGTGCCACCCGCGCAGTGTACAGCTAAAGCTACCCCTATTGCTGGTGTTCTGCTGGTCCTATACCACAGGCATCTGTAGCAATTACAGTCGGTGTACTGTGTCCTCTGCACAGTGTGCTCTTAAAGCTACCCCAATTGCTGGTGTTTTGCTGATCCTATCCGCAGGAAGCTGCAGTAATTACAGACGGTGTACTGTGTCATCTGCACAGTGTGCACTTAAAGCTACCCCAATTGCTGGTGTTCTTTAGATCCTATACCACAGGCAGGCAGCTGCAGTAATTACAGTCGGTGTATTGTGTCATCTGTACAGTGTGCACTTAAAGCTACCCCAATTGCTGGTGTTCTCATAGTAATAATACTACAGGCAGGCAGTTGATTCTGCTAGCTGCAGTATAATCAGTATGTGCAGCTACATCTCCCTGTAGGCCATTAGTATGTCTGGAAGGCCAACAAGGAGAGGCAGACAGTCACGAGCCAATAAAAGAGGGCAAGCAGGCTCTGTGTCTAGAGGCAACAGTGCTGGTCATGGACACGGTGCATCCTCATAAGCACATGGCCATGGGACACGCTTGTCCTTATTTTCAACAGCTGGATGTGTTGAGCCGCAACATGCCGAAGACTTGGTAGAGTGGATGACCAATCCGTCCTCATCCTCCTCATCCTCTCTCACCCAGGCGCAGGGTACTGGCAAAGCAGCTGCCAAGGCGGCCTCTTCCCTCGTCTCAATGGCATCAGTCACTCCTTCCCTAGCCCCACCATGTCCTCCTGAGGAGTCCCCCTAACTGTTTGAGCACAGTGTTGCGTACATGCTCCATGAGGATGCCCAGCGTTTTCAAGGCTCTGATGATGATACCCAGCTAGAGGAAGGCAGTAACGTGAGCCCAGAGAGAGGGGATGCCCAAGAAGGACAGCAATCTGGCAGTCATGTTCCCCCAGCTGCAGCATACTGCCAGGTTTGCTCCAGTGATGAGACGGGAGGGGGTGATGAGGTCACTGACTCCACATGGGTGCCTGATAGGAGAGAGGAGGAGGAGGCACGTCTCCAATGAGGCAGGATGCCCTCCAGGGGCCAGCTTAAGGGCAGCACACCGACTGCATCACACCGCAGAGCTCCGCATGTGCAAGTTCTTTGGTGTGGGCTTTTTTTGAGATGAGTGCATCAGATCGCACCACTGCTATTTGCAACATATGTCTCAAGCACATCTCACGTGGCCAAAACATCAGCCGCTTGGGCACCACATGCTTGACCAGACATATGTCGACCTGCCCTGCAGTTCATTGGCAAGCATACCTAAAAGGCCCACACCAAAGAACAAAGCGGCCGTCTCCTTGCTCCTCATCAGCTGGGATCTCCAACCCCACTATACCTTCAGTCCTCTCTGAAACCTGCACTGAGAGGAATGAAGATGTAGAATTAGGTGTGTCACAGCCAAGTACTTGTGGGCAATCTGCTATCAGTACACCAAAGTCTGATTGTACCGGGCAAATTTCCCTGCCCCAGCTGCTGCACCGTCGAAAGAAGTTCACTCCCAGCCATCCACATGCCCAGCGGTTGAATACTAGCTTGGCTAAATTGCTAGCACTTCAACTGCTGCCTTTTCAGTTGGTATACTCGGCCCCCTTCCGTGAGTTTGTGCAATGTGTGGTTCGTCAGTGGCAGGTTCCCAAACGCCACTTTTTCTCATGGAAGGCGATTCCGGCTCTCTACCAACATGTGGAAGGCAATGTCTATGCCTTGCTGGACAGGGAGGTCAGCGGTAAGGTGCATATTACCGCTGACTCATGGTCCAGCAGGCATGGACAGGGATGTTACCTATCTTTCACGGTGCATTGAGTGACTCTTCTGGCAGCTGGGAAGGATGCAGGACAAGGTGCAGTAGTGTTGGAGGTTGTTCCACCACCACGCCTCCAAAATGCTACTACTGGTGATTGTTACACACCTCTCTCCTCCACCCCCTCCTCTTCTTCTTCCTCCATGGCCTCTTCCTGTGTTTGTCCTCGGAACCAGCTGTGCTCCATAAGCATTCAAGGGACTATGCAAGTATGCAGGCAACAAGATGCCTTGCCGTGCTTGCGCTGGTGTGTTTGGGGGGCAGGAGCCACACTGGGGCAGATATTCTGTCAGCTCTGCAGGGGCAGGCTGAGAGGTGGTTGATGCCACACCAGCTTAAGCCAGGAATGGTGGTTTGCGACAATGGCACCAACCTCCTCTCCGCCCTCCGACAGGGACAACTGACCCATATGCCCTGTCTGGCTCACGTCCTTAACTTGGGGGTGCAGCGGTTCTTGGGCAGGCACCCGGACTTACAGGATGTCCTGAGGCAGGCCAGGAAAGTCTGTGTGGATTTCCGCTGGTTATATAATGCCAGTGCATGGCTGGCTGACCTCCAAAAGGAATTGAACCTGCCTAAGAACCGCCTAATCTGTTACATACCCACCAGGTGGAACTCAACATTGGCCATGCTGCAGTGGCTGCACATGCAGCAGAGGGCCATCAATGAGTACCTGTGTGACCACAGCAACAGGGTCAGGGTAGCTTGTTTTTTTTTCTCACGCCAGTGGCCCATCAGGGATGCATGCTCTGTCCTGTCACCATTTGAGGAGGCCACGAGGATGGTGAGCAGTCATAGTGCATGCATCAGT
This sequence comes from Lithobates pipiens, assembly GCF_037356315.1. Classification (NCBI taxonomy): domain Eukaryota; kingdom Metazoa; phylum Chordata; class Amphibia; order Anura; family Ranidae; genus Lithobates; species Lithobates pipiens. Next base: position 163,970,429 of record NW_027507790.1, on the reverse strand, counting down.
GACACTATCCCTCTTGTCCACCTGTTAGAGCACACGCTGCGTGGAATAATGGACAAAGCACTTGAGGCAGAACAGAGGCGGGAAGAGGAGGACTTCCTTGCCTCTCAAGGCCCCCTTTATCCAGACAGTGTTCCTGCTGGCCCGCCGATCACACAGGAAGAGGAGTAGAAGGAGGGGGATTGTGTCAGCATGGAAGTGGAGCCTGGCACTCAGCATCAGCAGCAGTCTTTTAGGGATCATTTACAGTCCCTATAAACCCGTAGACTTGTACGTGGCTAGGAGGAGATGGCTGCTGATCATGTTGTCCTTAGTAACCCAGAGGACTTTGGACCGAATGCCTCAGCTAACCTACGCTGCGTGGCCTCCCTGATCCTGCAAAAACCTGCGGAAGGATCCTCGTATTCATCGGATCAAGGAGAGGGATCATTACTGGCTGGCAACTCTCCTTGATCCACATTACAAGGGTAAGGTTGCGGACCTTATCTTGCAGTCGCAGAGGGAGCAGAGACATCTTTGGGAGGCCTTGCTGAAAGGTCTGTGCAACACGTTCCCAAAAACTGGGAGGTTACAAATTCCTGGTCCTGGACAACGTGTTGCTGAGGCTTCGGTCAGTCACAGAAGGAGTGGTGGAGAAGGTGTCCATCTGACCGATGCGTTCAGACAATTTTTTAGTCCACAGCCCCAAGGTATGATCAGTTCCAGCAACAATGGCCAGCGTCTGATTTACATGGTGCAGGAATACCTAGGGGCAAGATCAGACTTGGACACCTTTCCCACCAAAAATCCTCTGGGTTACTGGGTCTTGAGGATGAATCACTGGCCAGAGCTTGCAGAGTATGCAATTGAGCTACTGGCCTGTCCTGCATCCAGCGTTCTTTCGGAACACACATTCAGTGCTGCTGGTGGCTTTGTAACCGATCACAGGGTGCACCCGTCCACCGACTCGGTTGATCGACTGACCTTCATAAAAATTAATCAGTCTTGGATCACCACCAGCTACCAAGCACCTGAAGCTGATGTAACCGAATAATTTTTTTTTGAAATGTCAGATCCCTTCAAGACCACCTATGCTGATGCTGAGTGACTATCCTGTTATCCTGAGTGACTATCCTCTTCCTCCTTAATGATCCTGCTGATAGCTTGGAAGAACATTTTTGGTTCTGGGCACCGCAACCAGTGGCTAAGGCCCAATTTTTCAGCCCCTGTTTAACAGGGGCGTGTAATTAAAATTATTGATGCAATACTTTGCAGCAGGGCTCATTCCTGCGCTCCAACTACAGTATCCGTGAAGGGTTGCAATGTTGTGGCACCAGCACCAGTGCCTAAGGCCCAATTTTTCAGCCCCTGTTTAACAGGGGCATGTAATTACAATTTTTAAAGCACTACTTTGCAGCAGGGCTCATTCCTGTGCTCCAACTAGAGTATCTGTGAGGGATTGCAGTGTCGTGGCACCAGCACCAGGGCCTAAGGCCCAACTTTTCTGTCACTGTTCAACAGGTGCATGTAATTACATTTCTTGATATAATATTTCACAGCAGGGCCCGTTCCAGCGCCCACCAAGAGTAACTGTGAGGACTTACCGTGTTATGGCACCAGCACCCCCACCACCACCACCAAAGGCACAATTTTTCTACCACTGTTCAACAACAATGGCATGTAATTACAATTTTTGATATAATAGTTCACAGCAGGGTGTTCTAGCACCCACCAAGAGTCACTTTGAGGTCTTACAGTGTTGTGGCAACACCAACACCTTAGGCCCAAATTTCTGTAGAGCATATAGGGCAGCCCCTTACTTTCAAACATCCAACTTACAAACGTCTCCTACTTGCAAACGGAAGGTGACAACAGGAAGTGAGATGAAATCTACACCTAGGAAGGGAAATTCTCTCCTGTAAGAGTTGATATGGGAAAAAAGTGTCTCCTCTCCACTGATGCTTTATCCAATCCTTGTTTTTCTAAAAAACCCACATTTTCAAAAAACATTGGTCATTGGGACAGAAAGTGAGGTGAAATCTTCTGAAGAGGTGCACAGACGGAAAAAAAATATTACAGTGGTGATAACCCTTCCCTATGTTTTCCAAAAAGCTTAAAAATAGATTTTTTGACTGGAGCTACACTTTAAAAATGTACCAGTTCAAAATTACAAACAGATTCTACTTAACAACAAACACAGTCCCTATCTTGCTTGCACCGCCTGTATACTGCTGTTCTGAGTATATAGGGCCTGGGGGCCCCACTCCTTTCCTTTTTTTAATTTGGTACGGTCTTCCCCTTAATATCCGTACAAGACCCAAAGGGGCTGGTAATGGGCATGGGGGGGGGGGTATACCCATGCCATTTTTCTCAATGATTTTCATCCATATTGCTGGGACCAGACATTACATTAAAACCGCAAGCAGTTTTAACCACCTCAATACAGTGCAGTTACACCCCCCTTCCTGACCAGACCAATTTTCAGCTTTCAGCGCTCTCACAGTTTGAATGACAATTACTCAGTCATCCAACACTGTATCCATATGAAACTTGCGTCCTTTTTTCCCCACAAATAGAGCTTTCTTTTAGTGGTATTTAATCACTACTGGGTTTTTTATTTTTTGTGCTATAAATAAAATAAAACGTAAATTTTGTGAAAAAAATGCCTTTTTCTTTGTTTCTGTCATACATTTTTGCTAATTAGTCATTTTTCTTCATAAATTTTGGCCAAAATTTATACTGCTACATATCTTTGGTAAAAATAACCCACATTAGTGTATATTATTTGGTATTTGTGAAAGTTATAGAGTCTACAAACTATGGTGCCAATCACTGAAAATTGATCACTTCTGATCAGGCCTTCAGTACATCAGGTGTACCTCATTTCTTGAGACACTAACAAGTCAGGAAAGTACAAATGACCCCTTTTTACAAAGTAGACATTCCAAGGTATTAAGTAAGTAGCATGGTGAGTTTTTTTAAGTTGTCATTTTTTTCCACAATTCTTTGCAAAATGAAGATTTTTTTTATTATTATTTTTTTTTACAAAATTGTCATATTATCAGGTTATTTCTCACACACAGCATGTGCATACAACAAATTACACCCCAAAATACATTCTGCTACTCTTCCCGAGTACGGCGATACCACATGTGTGAGACTTTTACACAGTCTGGCCACATACAGAGCACCAAAATTGATGTAGTACCTTCAGACGTTCTGCGAGCAAAAATGACGCATCTCATTTCTCAACCACCTATTACATTTTTGAAGGCCCTGGAGTACCAGGACAATGGAATTTCCCATAAAATGACCCCATTTTGGAAAGAAAACACCCCAACGTATAATCTGTGAGTCAGAATGAGTCTTTTGAATGGTTAATTTTTTTCCAGAAGTTTTTGGAATATGTGGAAAAAAATTAAAACGCATTTTTTTTTTACACAAAATTGTCAATTTATAAGATATTTCTAAAACATAGCATGTATATAGCAAAAATTACACCCCAAAATACATTCTGCTACTATTTCCGAGTATGGCGATACCACATGTGTAGGACTTTTACATAGCCTGGCCACATAGAGAGGCCGAACATTGAAGTAGTACGTTCAGGCGTTCTAGGAGCATAAATGACACATCTCATTTCATTCCTACCTATCACACTTTTGAAGGTCCTGGACCACCAGGACAGTGAAATTACCCACAAAATGACCCCATTTTGGAAAGCAAACACCCCAACGTATATTTTATGAGACATGGGCTGCAAATAGGTACTCAGGTACTCTGATGGGCTGGAGATAGGTACTCTGGTACTCTGATGGCCTGGTGACAGGTACTCGGGTACTCTGATGGCCTGGTGACAGGTACTCAGGTACTCTGATGGCCTGGTGACTGGTATTTGGGTACTCTGAAGGGCGGTGACAGGTACTCATATGGACTGTGACAGGTACTCGGGTACTAAGATGGACTGTGACAGGTACTCGGGTACTCAGATGGACTGTGACAGGTACTCGGGTACTCAGATGGACTGTGACAGGTACTCGGGTACTCAGATGGGCTGTGACAGGTACTCGGGTACTCAGATGGGCTGTGACAGGTACTCGGATACTCGGATGAACCGTGACAGGTACTCAGGTACTGTGATGGGCTGTGACAGCTACTCGGGTACTCGGATGAACCGTGACAGGTACTCGGGTACTTTGATGGGCTGTGACAGATACTCGGGTACTCTGATGGACTGTGACAGATACTCGGGTACTCTGATGGACCGTGACAGGTACTTGGGTACCCTGATGGACTGTGACAGGTACTCGGGTACTCTGATGGGCCGTGACAGGTACTCGGGTACTCTGATGGGCCGTGACAGGTACTCGGGTACTCTGATGGGCCGTGACAGGTACTCGGGTACTCTGATGGGCCGTGACTGGTACCCGGGTACTGTGATGGGCCAGGACAGGTACTCGGGTACTCTGATGTGCCGGGACAGGTACTCGGGTACTCTGATGGGCCGGGACAGGTACTCGGGTACTCAGATGGGCTGGGACAGATACTCGGGTACTCTGATGGGCTGGGACAGGTACTCGGGTACTCTGATGGGCTGGGACAGGTACTTGGGTACTCTGATGTGCCGTGACAGGTACTTGGGTACTCTGATGGGCCGGGACAGGTACTCGGGTACTCTGATGGGCCGGGACAGGTACTCGGGTACTCTGATGGGCTGGGACAGGTACTCAGGTACTCTGATGTGCCGTGACAGGTACTCGGGTACTCTGATGGGCTGGGGCAGGTACTCGGGTACTCTGATGTGCCGGGACAGGTACTCGGGTACTCTGATGGGCCGGGACAGGTACTCGGGTACTCTGATGGGCCAGGACAGGTACTCGGGTACTCTGATGGGCCGGGACAGGTACTCGGGTACTCTGATGGGCTGGGACAGGTACTCGGGTACTCTGATGCGCTGGGACAGGTACTTGGGTACTCTGATGGGCTGTGACAGATACTCTGATGGACTGTGATTGACAGGTACTATGAGGGGTGGTGACGTGCACGCGCAGCGCGCTCACGATTGCGCGCATGTGCCGTGCACAGTCGAGGTGTGGCCATCTGTAATCGGCCGTTCACGTGGTAAACAGCCATAACCAATGGCTGTTCACCCCTTTCGGTGGCTAGCGGTGTCTCCGTGACACGCCGCCACCGAAGAAACAGGGATGCGCGCGCACGATCGCGCGCATTCCCTGTTTAAACGGGAGGCCGTCATATGGCGGCCTCCCGCCACAATAGGTGCGCCGCCTGCCCGTCATTTGACAGCCGGCGGTCAGCATCTAGTTAAGTTACTTTTTTCCGTTAGAAATGTAATTTTGTGCAGGGACTGTTCTAAACACGGGAAACACATGCCACTTCACCGGCATACTATAGATACCCCCCAGGTACAATATTTAAAGGAATATTTCCCTTTTTTTCACTTTAAGCGTCATTAAAATCAGTGCTCCCGAAAAAATTGCCATTTTTAAAACTTTTTTTTGCATTGATACATGTCCCCTGGGGCAGGAGCCGGGTCCCCAAACCCTTTTTAGGACAATAACTTGCATATTAGCCTTTAAAATTAGCATTTTTTGTTTTTGAACGTTCGAGTCCCATAGACTTTAACAAGGTTCTAAAGTTTGCGCAAATTTTCGGTCCGTTTGCAGGTTCTGCTGCAAACCGAACCAGGGGGATGTTCGGCTCATCCCTAGCAGTAAAGTATGCTTGTTATACCCACTGTGAAACCTAAGGGGTTAATCCTTTTAATTGTATATAAAGGCTGTTGATCATGCCACTCTGATCCTCCTTTTTTTTCACTGTCTCCAAAAAATAACCTAAGAACTTATACAAGTAACAAGTCTGCTATATACCGCTGATGAGAAAAGGTATTTATCCGTTTATATTTGCTAAAATAATTGCATGTCCACGTTCTGTGTACTGTGGGAGACCAGATATAGTGAATGCATGTTCTGGGTTTGGTAACATTTTAAGAGATTGTCTCTGGTAGCATTATAGCATCAAATACATCATATATAATGTCTTAAAATATTCATATTAAAAGTGATATTAAAATCTAAAACAAAAATGTAATATATTGCAGCTTATCAATAATTAGATGTGGGTACCACCAGTCCTCCTGTACAGGGCCCAGGCCAGCAGAGGGGCCCAGGCAGCTGGGGAAGCAGATGTGGGCAGGGAGGGTGATCAGCACAGTATGGAGAGGAAGGGGGGATTACTGGAACCAATCCCCTGTATGGCTCTGTCTGCAGCAGCTGAAAGCTGGTTTCTTCTCCACTCCCTCCCATTGGCTTTCAGCTGCTGCAGACAGAACCATACTGATCACCCTCCCTGTGCACCATATGTTTCCCCCTGCTGCCCAGGCTCCCCTGTGTGCCCCCTTACCCCTGTAGTGCTGCTTGGCTTCCCTTCTCTCCTTCCCACTGGCAGCTGCAAACACTCAATAGGATACAGATATAGACTCATTTAGAGCAGCATGTTATTGCCATCATCCCAAAATATACATAATATTGGAATACCTCAAGAGGGTGGTATTTTAAAGGCAATGTCATTGGATATATTTATTGATACAAAACAAACCATTTTTTCAAAATACATACAAAAATGATACATAAATATTTAACACAATACACCATACATTATGTACAAAAATAGAGCAACAAAGAGCGGCTTTGGATTCTTCAGGATGGAAAGTGGAGTAAGGGTACCATTTACCTGCCCCTTCCTTTCCTGAATGAACTCAATAAGTGATTGGTACTGATCATTCACTGTGTTCATTCATGGCTGAAGCATAGTAAACTGTGTTTATTTGGGGGGGCTGTTAGGTTGGCTTAAGGGGGCCTTGTGGTTTCTATCAGCAGCCCTGTCGATCATTGTGCTAGGAGCACACATTAAGTGCAGTCTCAGCACAGAAAACTCAGCTGCCATGGACGCACATGTTCAGCATGTACCCTTGTGCTATGTGCTTGGCAAGAGGTTAAGAGAGAACTCCAGAAAAAGATATGTCAGGCTATGTGCATTTTCAGTGTATTTTCTTTTATGAGCAACAGCTGTGCTTTTCTCTCTGGTCACTGATTGCAAACGACTTGTAAACAGCTGCCCTGGCATCCCTGTGAGTGGGGGAGGGTCTGCTTTTAGCTGCAACTGAATTGTGTTCAATGGTTGGTTTATTGTTCTATGCAAAGAGAAACAGATCATTGTGTGAGATTCGTTTAATTTTTCCCGAACTTTGTAACTATTAGGTTTTCAAGGAAACAGTACATTCAAACATTAATGCATTTAAACCCAAAAGTTATTTATTTTTTAAGTTTTGGATATGGAAGGATTGATTGATTTATATGGGTCTTTGTGTCTCTGCTGGGGGGAATTCGCTCTCTATTTGTCCTGATGACTGTTGTCACTAGAACACAATTGTCACATTTGAAACCAAGGTTGGTAGAAGGGATATCTTCCAATGGCAACAGCTGTGCTGGGCACAACTATCTGAAGCCAGCCATCGAAGGATCGAAATTTGACCAGTTCAGCACTGACCGGCTGAATTTCAATCCATGTATGGAGACTGAGGTTGTACAGAAGTAGATCTACTGATCGATTTTTGTGCAACTGATGTGCTGGAAAATGTATTTTCAATCTGCGCTGCCGGCTATAGCTGGCAGCTCTGATCAGTGTATTCTGGCGGCAGGGAAGTCTCTGCCATCAGAATAGAAAGACACAGCAGAAAGGATTCCTCCATCCACCTCAAATGCATGGATGGGAGAATCGGTTGTTTTTGTTCAACCTCCTGTCGAAAAAGATTATATCCTCTGACTTTGGGGACATTTTCTCTGACATCCTGCTGTTTGTCTGCGACAGAAAGTGAAGGAAAATATCCTCAATGGGAAATATACAGAAAAATTACAGGGATTTAACCGTTTCCTTTCTCTATACAAAAACAAAAAAGTTTTAAATAAAATATGTTTTGCTTGATGTTTTCTTGCATGGAATGAATGCTATTGCTGACATGATTTAGAATATAGTAAATTAAAGCAATTTCACCAAGGTCTATTTTAAAACATATCAAGGCAGTATGAAAAAATAAAGATAAGGATACATGCACATTCCCCCATAATTGATCCCTTTAAAAACCCCGCAAATGTAGAAACATACTCGCTGATCTTAAATCAGAAGTACAGTCTTTATTCTGGCTATAATTCTCCTGGGGATCACAGGAGTGCAATTCGTTCCTTTCAGTGAGCCCTGGAGGTGGAGAGCAGACAGCTGGTGACTGACAGTACTAGATCTCTGCTCAGTTAAGACCAAAAAGTCTAAGGTAATTAGCGGTCTTTGATCGCTTAGTTCTAATGCTACATCTATCCCCTGCCCGTCAGTCCAATGCTAGATCAATCCCCTGCCCGTCGGTCCAATGCTGCATCTGTCACCAGCTCGTCAGTCCAATGCTGTATCTGTCCCCCACCTGTCGGTCCAATGCTGTATCTGTCCCCCGCCCGTCGGTCCAATGCTGTATCTGTCCCCCGCCCGTCGGTCCAATGCTGTATCTGACCCAGCCTGTCGGTCTAATGCTGTATCTGTCCCCAACCTGTCGGTCCAATGCTGTATCTGTCCCCCGCCCGTCGGTCCAATGCTGTATCTGTCCCCCACCTGTCAGTCCAATGCTGTATCTGTCCCCAACCTGTCGGTCCAATGCTATATCTGTCCCCCACCTGTTGGTCCAATGCTGTATCTGTCCCCCGCCCGTCGGTTCAATGCTGTATCTGTCCCCCACCTGTCGGTCCACTGCTGTATCTGTCCCCCACCTGTCGGTCCACTGCTGTATCTGTCCCCCACCTGTTGGTCCAATGCTGTATCTGTCCCCAACCTGTCGGTCCAATGCTGTCTCTGTCCCCAGCCTGTCGGACCAATGCTGTATCTGTCCCCCACCTGTCAGTCCAATGCTGCATCTGTCCCCCGCCTGTCGGTCCAATGCTGCATCTGTCCCCAGCCTGTTGGTCCAATGCTGTATCTGTCCCCCGCCTGTCGGTCCAATGCTACATCTGTCCCCTGCCTGTCGGTCCAATGCTGTATCTGTCCCCCACCTGTCGGTCCAATTCTGTATCTGTCCCCGCCTGTTGGTCCAATGCTGCATCTGTCCCCCACCTGTCGGTCCAATTCTGTATCTGTCCCCCGCCTGTCAGTCCAATGCTGCATCTGTCCCCAGCCTGTCGGACCAATGCTGTATCTGTCCCCGCCTCTAGGTCCAATGCTGCATCTGTCCCCTGCCAGTGTATAGAACGCTCCTTCACCGCTCCAAAGATGCTGCTAGCGGGACTTTTTTTTACCATCCTGCCAGTGCACCACACTGGAGACACAGCAACGGCTCTTTCATGGCGCTTTGCAGGCACTATTTTTAGCGCTGTAGCACCTGCAAAGTGCCCCAGTGTGAAAGGGGTCTTGGGGATAACACAAAAAGTTTGCATAAGGAAATGATTCCAGATGGGTGCACCAAAAATCCTTTTATTGAAGCTTCATATGACAAGTGGTTGACAGATGGAGCAGGGGACAAAAAAGGTAGATGCGTTTTGCGCAAATGTTAGTGCTTAGTCATTATCTTCATGAAGTTTACACATGACATAGGACAGCTCTAAATTTCTGACATGGTCAACAGGTATTTTTTTAGACTTATAAAGCAGCTTTTAATGATATATTAAAAATGCTTTCACTGGTATATTTAACAAACCAAAAGGAAGCAAATAGAAGAAATTCATTGTTGGGGCTGCATACACTTTAAGCCATGCTACTGGCATCAGAATCTGCATGTCAATGTCAATATTTAAGACAGGGAGCTTGCATTGTTCAGCCAGTGACACGGGTTGTTTTTGTTCCCATCTACTTCAAAGTGAAATACACACAAACAACAAAGTGACACAATGAATCCCATCAGTGTGGTGTGAAGCATAGTGAAGATGTTCAATAGACGACACCATGAATTGTTTATTACTAAATGTGTACACTTCACCCCATTTCTTTAAGAGGAGACTTCACATGGATTGTTGTGTATCTTCTGTGTGCAATAATTGTACCTATTGTTCATTAACTTACTGTAGATAGAGAAAGGGCAATCACAAGGTTATATAAAAGAAAATCTGTAATGTAATTGACATAGTTCATTACAGGATAAGCCAAACTGAATCTTGACTGATTCAGCAGGGACCAGCCAAGATTTGATTTATCAATTCATGTATGGGCAGGCTGGTTGTTCTGAAGTCGACCCATCAAGCCTGTCTGATTATTGCCCTGCAATTACTGCTTACGGCTATAGCTGCTAGCAGTAATCATTGTTTGCCGAGTGTTAAGGCCCCCATGCCCCCCAACCGGCAGAACACAATAGCGCTGAGGGAGGCATTCCCCTATCAACACTGACTGCGTTAGTGGGGGAATCTAGCAATTCTCTTTCCTGCAACCTGTGATTGAAGGAAAAGAAAATTGAATCATCTATAGCTTGCCTAAGAAATGTAAGTAAAGCTGTAGAAAAAAACGATTTACCAAAACCATGTAGTACGTGGGCCTGCCTGATTGCATACAAATTGAAACTCCTAAGGTTTGACCTCATATTATATGGTTTTGGTAAATCTGAAGACAAAAATCAGCAAAAAATCTGATAGTGTGCATAGGGCTTTAGGGTGCATTCACACTTGTGAATGCACCTGCTCAGCGATAGTCACTAGGACCCCAGCTGAGTTTCCCACCATCATCCATCAGAGGCTGCACCATTGAAAGCAAGGGGAGGCTGCCGGCTCCCATGGCTTATTGAGCCCACTCTCCTGCAGTGATCACATGAGAGTGACCGGTCCTGGACATAGACTTCATGAGCAGTTCCATGTGAGTGGGCACTATTAGCTGCGGAAGGCACCGGCCTCCCTTTGATTACAATGGGGCTGCCTCTCACAGCTAAACATGGGTACCCCCGCTGGGGTTCTCACATGTACATTTGCTAGTGTGAATGCGCCCTTAGGCTTATGGATTCCCTTTCAAACCTGTAAAATAAACATGGAAATGACCACTGTGGCAAGAGCAGCCTCTTCTATCCCTTAAAGCCTTTCTAACAAAGCCACTAATACAATTTCACTTTTGATGCGTAACGATTTTTACAAAGCATTAGTGAAAAGGCCTTGATTATTTTGATATGATCCTTTGAAAGCCTTAGCAAGCCCAGTTTGTATATTATATTGATTTAAATAATGCCACTAAGTTTATTTGGATTTAGTTTACTGAGCTCCCATAAAAGTCCTATGTGTTGCTTAGTGCAACTGAGGCTTAAGTGACCAACCCCTTAATATCCTCTATTAATAACTTGTGCGACATCAATGGCTCATTGTTTTATCACCATAGTTACATAGAAATAGTTTACCACATCATGCTCTGCCATTAATTCTGTAAAATCTTACATATCCATCATTATGCTTTACTGAGTCTAACAATCAGTGAAATTAGGATTTAACTTTGTAAAATAGTTTATTCTTCTTCTTGCATATTTACTGTATAAAAGGGGAATATGCTTCAACAGAACGAGGGTGCTTTACCCTGCGCCAATTTTATAAAATATAACCTTTATTAGGACTTGTATATACATATAACTGTTTGTATTCATTCACTTTATAGGAGGTTCTGAGTTTTGCTGAGATATAAGAGGATATAAGGATATAAACAGTAGTCAGTATTTTTTTAATTTCAGCCATGTGGGGATAGCGTGGACCCCCATTTTTTTCACTTTTATTTGGTGTTCTTTATTTGATTTCTCACCCCTGATGAAACATATTTATTATGCAAAACATGCAGGGTATTTTTTATTTTAGACATTTTATTGGTTTGGGGTAACACATGCTTTTTTTGGGGGGGGTGTGGGGTTGATTTATTTGAGAGATGATGTAGCTATTTATATTATAATACCACTCTGAACTTTCTCAAAAATGTGACAACTCCAGCAGAGTCCTAACACAACCCTTTTTTCCCCTGTTTATATGTATCGGTCAGAGGAGGCATGAAGGAAACGTCTATAGAGGGTCAATTGAGTGACAGCTTTGAGTATGCCAGGGCTACTGATATCACATCTAACAAGGCAATTTTTTTACTAGGCGTTTGAATCATGATTTAAATCGACTTGATATAATTAAATCCAGCCTGGTTTAAGATGATGGAAGTTTTATAGCTTCTTCCAGGCTTTTATTACTGTTTCTGTTTATATTGGGGAGCTTTCCCATCATTGAAAAAAATCTGCAGGAAAATAATAGCTAAGAGGAGAAGAGGAAGAAGATGTTAATCAGAGCTGACTCAGGTAAACTAAAGACGAGTACACACGGGCCAAATGTCGGGAGACAACAGCCAGTTAAAAAAAAAAATGTCCGACATTCGGCCCATGTGTATGTTGGTCTGTCCCACAGAAGCCGCCTTGCATGCTGGGAAAACCAGCAGCCGGCTGGCTCCCAATCAGCACTCTCAGCCAATGGCCAATTGGAGTGTTCTGGCGGGGGAGGGGGCATCCCCCTGTCGAACAAAACAGCTCAGCGGGGGAGATCTGACCGGAGCTGTCAGTTTTTTTTGTGCAAGCTGCTGGGTTGCACGGAAAAAACTGTTATGACGCGTACACATGATCGAATTTTCCGACAACAAATGTTGGATGTGGACTTGTTGGCGGAAAGTCCGACCGTGTGTATGCTCCATCGAACATTTGTTGTCGGACTTTCCGCCAACAAATGTTGGCTGGCAGGTTCTCAAATTTTCCGGCAACAAATTTTTGTAGTCGAACTTTCCGATCATGTGTACACAAGTCCTTCCCACAAAAGTCCACGCGTGCTCGGAATCAAGTACGAGCTGGAAGTGCTTGGTTTTGTAAAACTAGCGTTCATAGTGGAGATATCACATGACTATAGAACTTCCTTTTTATTGGCTCGCCCTACATCTTGTACATGGCTACGTTTGTAATTGTTGGCCAACATTTGTGTGACCATGTGTATGCAAGACAAGTTGGAACCAACAACCTTCAAACACAATTCCATGGTTTTGTTGTCAGAAAGTCTGATCGTTTGTAAATGGCATTAGTGTGTACCAGGCTTTAGGAATAAATAGGAAAAGATTTTAAATGTTTTTCTTCTGTTTGTCAGGTTGCTTTGATTGACATCAAATTTAATGCAGATCAAAGCTTACCACTTTGATTTGCAGATGAATGGAACAGAGAGGAACAATATTGTTAATTTGTATCTTTGAATCACTCTGCCAGAGGGTTTTTTGTTAAACATGTCCTCCTCCTGTGTACTCTAACAATTTTTGGGGGGTATGTGTAACAGACCCATTGTCCACAACTGCTGAAAGTACATCTAAATTCAACATATTTTTCTTTTTACTTTGCATGGGTAGGGAAGAGTTAAAAGCTTTCTCAGGCCTTTTTTCCCCCTGTCCTATTTTTTTCCCCCTGTTCTATTGGGGACATATCCCTTTACTTCCTGTATTATAGGCACAGCAGATTTTATATTTCTTCTGATCACTGGGTTTTAGAGACTCACCTGACCTGGGGCAAATTTAGTGTATTGTGGGTTCTGGCCAAAATTTCCAGCCACAAATATAGTGATAAGTGGAAAATCCGCCTTGAACCCAAGGTGACTCTGACTCTGAAACTCATCACTACTGGTGATCAGAATCTCCTCTCTATGGTCTCGGCTGAACTGTCTTGTGTGTCCATCCCTCATCTTGACATGATGCTTGGCTTGAAGACTTCAGGACCTTGTGAGACCTCCAGTGCAGTCCATGTGATGGACTCCAACAGACATATCACCAAGAAGCAACATAAGCACTGTAAATTGGAATATGACAGACCAGAAGAAAAAAGACCTGGGACCTGACCTGTTACAAGAGTGTAGTTTCAGTAAAAGAAAATGGAGTTCAGAACTCCATCCAAAAAAAAAAAAAAAAAAAGATACAGATGAATAGCCCATTAAAAGGTAAAGTAAGAAAGGCAGGTTTTTTTGGTAATATTCAGCTTCAGTCTAAAGATTTTCCCTGCTGCCAGAAGTCCTCAGTCTGATGACCAGCATCATCCAACACCAACACCCATCTTTGGAGCCCATGTCATCCTGGACCTTCCCCAACCTGACATCTCCCTATTCTTTTCCTAGTCTGCCTCTTGTCAGCACATAAACTGATTGGCTGCTTGTTCCCACACTCTTGATCTGCTATGCATTGACTTTAAGAAGCTGATCACTGGTAAAATTCGGGTAACATACTGGTAAAATGTGTCTTTTTGCATTGGGAAATGTTTTTTTTAACCTTCTTGGAGCCAAATTTTAAATCTTTAACACCACTCTGGATGCTCCTGTAAATGATCCAACACAGCAGTGACCAGAGCAGATTTATTATCATGTGTCTACATAAAGGAAGCACTGATAAGCTAAGCAAAATATGTTATAATGACTAAATAGTGAGTAGCTGCATATCCATAAACTGTCCTTTAGTCAGTAAGAACATTTTAACTCTGTATAAGTATATGTTCTCACAGTTTAGCAGTTCTGGTGTAATACAAAATAAAATGGCACAGGAACGATACTGATTGTGAAATAAGGATTACAGTACTGCAGCTCTCTACTCAGTGATGTGAAAAAAAGTCTGGCCCTAATCTAAAACTTTCGCCTGGAAATGATGACACATGTTTGACATTTTGTAGGAAAACCCCTGGCTATCATTACATGCTGGCTTTGTTCTGCTGAGACTTGTATCACATCATGTGAGCCAGTAAGAATGGTCCAGTGGACTGAGAGCAAATCAGAACAAGCTTACCTACTTTGATTTTCAATAGAACAGCGCCCCTAGTGGAACAAGTTGATTCAAAGGCTTTCAATTCAAATAATACCATCATTTTACTTGAAAATAAGAATATAGCAGAAATTGCACTTTATATTTTCTTGACATACTTAGCAGTTCTCAATACAGAAGACAGAACTGTGAACCTCTGCCAAAATAGTCGGAGTGACCCATCGCAGTTGGAGTTGATCAGAAGAACAAACTCCTGGTAGTAGTCCTCTAGTTAGTGATGAGTCTAGGATTGGGTTTGCTACCATCTAAGTTTAAGTATACAGCAGTCAAAATAGAAATAAATAAAATAACTGCTGGGTTTGTCCACACAATTTATTTAAGAATACAAAAGTACATAATTCTTATATTTGGAAATTACAGCTAGAAATTAAACTGGCATAGCTTGCCATGTAGTGACATCATAGTGTAGTTGTCATGGAATCCAAAGCTTGATAATGCAATGCTAAATGTGTCAATATAGAAACTGTACTGTATATAAAGAGGAACTGCATACTGTGAAGAAGAAAACACAAAAACATATATATATATATATATATATATATATATATATATATATATATATATATGTATAAACTTACAGACTACTTCAATTAGCTTCCGGGATTCAGCTTTTAACCTATCAAGGTTCTCTCTAAACATTATCCACTTGTATAAGACAAGTTGTAAAATCAGTGCTTTCTATTTTTCTATGCTGGAGCCCCAATTTCAATGTATCATTTACTACGGACCCCATCTTTCTGTATTGGACTTAGACTGCAAATGCATCAACTTTTACTTATTCACTGCTTTATAAATATGCCCCGTCAGTCTTCCCTTTTTATATAACCATGGACAGATTGACCTGAAATGATCTCAATCTGTCATAAATTATACAAATCACTAAGTGCAGACATGAGTGTAAATGCAAATAGCCATACCTGCAATATAAATAGGCATACCTGCAATATAAATAGGCATACCTGCAACATTTCCTGTATTACATTCATAAATAAGACGTAAGGGTTCAGTTTTTATACACATTTCTTGCTGGGTTCCCACTGATTTATCCATTTAAAAATATGTTAACAATGGGCACCCACTAATAGTAGGATAATGTCAGATACAGTGGCAGCCAGAGGTAAGTTTTTTGGGGGGGGCACTTACCCCATCTATTGTGTGCAGCACAAGCTTCACTGGTGGCTTCCCCTTCTCAGGGGCAGCTTCCCCCTCCTCTGCTCTTCACAGGCATCATGGTGGCTTCTGTTTCCTCCCTCCTCCTCAGTGGCCAATTGGGACTCTTCTCTTTTCAGTCAATCAGATAAACGGGCCTCAGACCCGCTTCCAATTGGCCGGATTGAGGATCAGTGTTACCATTGTGAATTTTCATTCGCTGTTGTAACACCTGGGTGGGCACATAGCGCAATGTTCTTTGAAAAATAGAGGTATGAGTGCTGCCAGCATTGCTGCAGAGGTTAAAGGGGTGGGGGGGATCAGCCTGCAAGTGCTCAGACCATACGCCACACACTGAATCAAATTGGTCTGCATGGCTGTTGTCCCAGAAGGAAGCCTCTTCTAAAGATAATGCACAAGAAAGCCCGCAGCTTGCTGAAGACAAGCAGACTAAGGAAATGGATTACTGGAACCATGTCCTGTGGTCTGATGAGACCAAAATAAACGTATTTGGTTCAAATGGTGTTAAGCGTGTGTGGCCGCAACCAGGTGAGGAGTACAAAGACAAGTGTGTCTTGCCAACAGTCAAGCATGTTTGTGGGAATGTTATGGTCTGGGGACACATGAGTGCTTCCAGCACTGGGGAGCTACAGTTCATTGAGGGAACCCATAGTTGCCAACAGTCCCGATTTTTCTGGGAAAATCCTGATTTTGGGACCCTCGTCCCGATCGGAGGCCATCCCAATTTGGGATTTTGCCTTTTTTTGTCCAGGGAAATCAGGAATGTTTGCTTTTGTAGCAGCTGGCTTCTCTCTTCACAGTACTGAAGCCGGGGGTTAGCTGCACAGATCGGCCCCTCCCCTCTCCACTGAACACACGGTGCCGGCCACTCATGGAGTTTCTTCTGCTCTCTTCTCCCTCCCTCTCAGTGTAAATCCCAGGCAGCGATGTAACTGGGATGTTATGTACAGGAGGTGGTTAACTATGTACAGGAGGAGGGGGGTTAACTATGTAGAGGATTGGGTTAACTATGTACAGGGGGTTACTATGTACAGGGGGGTAACTATACACAGATGGGGTTACTATGTACAGGGGGGTTACTATGTACAGGGAGGCTAACTATGCACAGGGGGGGTTAACTATGCACAGGGGGGATACTATGCACAGGGGGGGTAACAATGCACAGGGGGATAACTATGCACAAGGGGTTAACTATGTACAGGGGGTAACTAGGGGAAGAGGGGTAACTATGTGCAGGGGGAGGGGGTAACTATGTACAGTGGGGTAACTATGGCTCTGCCTGGGACACTGATGTAAGGACTGGGAACACTGGTGTAAGGACTGACTCTGCTGGGGGCCCCTGATGCAAGGACAGACTCTGCTGGGGACACCTGATGCAAAGACAGACTCTGCTGGGGACACCTGATGCAAGGACAGACTCTGCTGGATAACCTTATGCAAGGACAGACTCTGTTGGGGCACCTGATACAAAGACGGACTCTGCTGGGGGCACCTGATGCAAGGACAGACTCTGCTGGGGACACCTGATGCAAGGACAGACTCTGCTGGGGACACCTGATGCAAGGACGGTCTCTGCTGGGGGCACCTGATGCAAGGATGGACTCTGCTGGTGGCAGGCGATATGGTAGGTGACACGCTTAGGGGTCTCACTGATTCGGAATTATGGTGAGTTGAATGATTTAGTTTTATATTACAATGTAATAATAGAAATGATGCACTTCAATCATCCTGACACCATAACAACCAGGTGTTTGGAGTATCTTTATCTGCTGATTGTTAAACTTTCTATAATACACATATTTCTATTGTGGTGTAGGATCTGGGGCTGCTGTCCCTCCATCCCTCCCCATCTAACCCCTTTCCCCCTTTCCCTCTCCATCCCTCATTCATCTCAGACTCTAACCACACCCCCTTTGAGCCACGCCCATTTAAGCCACGGCCACTATTTCGCATAAACCATGCCCATTTTTCACTGCGCCATGCTAAGAGTGCCACATTTTTATTTTTTCCCTATGCCAGACCTAAAAATGCATGCCCCCGCAGGGCAGTATTCCAACATGATAACGACCCCAAACACATCTCCAAGATGACCACGGCCTTGCTAAAGAAGCTGAGGGTACAAGCTGTACACTCACTACTTTACATTGTAGAAAAGTGTCATTTCTTCAGTGTTGTCACATGAAAAGATATAATAAAATATTTACAAAAATGCGAGGGGTGTACTCACTTTTGTGAAATATTGTGTGTGTGTGTGTGTATACAGGGCAGGACTTAGGGTGGTGGGGGCCCCTGGGCTTGAGTCACTTTCGGGCCCTACCTTCTATACATTACCACATTTATCAGTGTATAACACGTGCTGGCGTATAACACGCACTCCACGTTTAGGAGGAAATTTTAAGGAAAAAAAAACAAACTTACATTTAAATGCCCATCAATGCAGCCTTATCAGTGTCCATCTGCAGCCTTGCACATCCATCTGCAGCCTTGTCCAGTGTCATTGCAGCCTTGTCATTGCGGTTTCGAAGTTTAAAAATGGCGCTGCCGAGATACAGAGTCCTGTGTACCTCGGCGGCTCTTGGGTCCTCTCGCAGTCCCGAACGGAGCCGAGAGTAGTCGAGTGTACTCGGCTCGGCTCACAGTCATGCCCAGTAACTGTGAGCGGAGCCGAGCCGGGTACACTCGGCTATGTATCTTGGCGGGGCCCCCTATTGGGTGGGGCCCATGGGCTTGAGCCCAGTCAAGCCCAATGGTAAGTCCTGCCCTGTGTATATATATATATATATATATATATATATATATATGGAGGGTTTGCAGGGTGTACAGAGAGTTACAGAGCGGTGCAGTAATGGGGCCCAAAGAAATGGGGATTGCAATGAAAAGTCATGGATAAGTGAAGAAGAATGCATAGAAATAGAGAAGAGAGGATATAGGGGGTTATTTACTAAAGGAAAATCCACTTTGCACTGAAAGTGCACTTGGAAGTAAAGTCGCTGTACATCTGAGGGGGGCATACAAGGAAAATAAAAAAACAGCATTTTAGCTTGCACATAATTGGATGAAAAAATCAGCAGAGCTTCCACTCATTTCAGATGTACTCCTTAGATTTAGAGCGACTGCACTTCCAAGTGCACTTTCAGTGCAAAGTGGAGTTGCCCTTCGTAAATAACCCCCATAGTGTTGTAAAGTCAGCCAGGACCAGACAGTTCTGAAGTGACACTGTTTTGTTCATGCAGATTCCGATGTCACCTCTCCCCCAGATCATTGACACTGGTGATTTCACTGCTGGTTGGGGAGTAGAAAGGAGTGTTTAGGGACCACTGGTAAGGGAAGTTAGGGGGGAACTTTACAGCTGAGCTAGATTAAAGGGCCATACACACAGGCCAAATATCAGGTGGCATGGGCCAGTTCAATAGAAACTGCCTGACATTCGACCCATGTGTATGGCAACCCAGTTCAGCCAGTTTCTGACAAAAAAACAAAAACAAAGAGCGTGTACCGGGCTTAAGGAACACTGAAGATCTAGGTAAGGTAGAACATTTTTCCCCATCCCTTCATGTGAAATTTTCAGTAGGCGTTAATTACCTACAAGTGCATCCTCCCTTTAAATTGCCATCCAGATACACAGCTTTGACCGCTTGCCTTACCCCTTTGGTTTACTGCAGGAGCATAAAGGTTGTAGCTGGTCCCCTGAACATCTCCTGCATCCCAACCTCCTGGATATGTTGCTTTGTGGATGTGGGCAAGATGACAGTGGGGGTTATTTGCCAAAGGCAAATTCACTTTGCACTGCAAGTGCACATGGAATTGCAGTCGCTGTAGATCCGAGTGGGACATGTAAGGAAAATGAAAAAAACAGCATTTTAGCTTGCACATGATTGGATAATAAAATCAGCAGAACTTCCACTCATTTCAGATCTATCCCGTAGATTTAGAGCGACTGCACTTCCAAGTGTACTTGCAGTGCAAAGTGGATTTGCCTTTCGTATATAACCCCCAGTGTCTCAATAGGGGCCCATGGATATGAGATGGCATTCAGAATATCTGACTACTAAATAACAAACCTGGCGCCATTTGTACTACCACCCGAACCTCACAGCCAGAAGTAAAAGACACCCCTTGGTTTTATCTGTGTGTACCAACAGTGATCGTTCAGAAAAATCTGTCCCAAAAATATGAACATTGCTTCAAAAATGATTAGTCCAGGAAAGTCCATATATAATAATAGTGGCTATAGTGGTCAGAAGTGCTCATAGACTTTGCTGTTCTTGGACTGAAAGAGTGTACAGAAACAAACGGTTCAATACACATGAGCGCTTAGTAAAATACTCACTTTACTCAGCGTTTTATAATATCCCTTTGAACGTTGCCTGCTGGGTCTAGACTCTGTAGACACTTTTGCATTTGCCGCTTGGTAAAGTGGGAGAGCCAGGGAACCTTCTGCTAGAAAGGTGTTCAGGTCAACATACAGAACTGAAGTATCCGGCATCTGATTTAACACGGAGATCACCTTTAAGATGCCAAGAGTGTTGTTAATATTGACCAAATAAAACAAATTACATAGATAATTATGAATCCTAAATGCTAAGTTTACATAATTTTTTTAAATAAAATCAGCACAAAGGATGGCACTTACATTTAATGCAAAATGCCCAAAATGCTGATGCCAACTGTCAATTCCGTTTTGTGACAGGGTTGCTTTAGTTTCCCAGGCACACGACTGAGTATTCAAATTGGTCACAACTTCCAGAGGAACTTTCCCATTTAAACCTCCTCCCCCCCCTACCCCCACAACCTCTCTTTTTATCGATACCCTCTTGTCTGTTTTTCTGGGTTATCCTCAGAATACCTACTCACGCATCTGCCACAGTATCTCAACCAGGATGAGACACCCGGAATCCTGATGAGGCATATGAGCACATATGCTTTAGAGTACCCAGAGTCCTCCTGGGATAGGTGACATTAGTATCCCCAGCAGACTGCGGGCAGATGGGATGTCATTCTCATTTAGGTAAGAATCCCAGATTAGCTGGGGGATGACCCAAAAAAAGGTATTAGGGGGAAAAACCTAACTGTGCAATTATTGGCAGGAATGGATACAATGGTGTTAAGTAGGTAGGGAGGAAGAAGGTCTGTGTTCACCTTATTCATTAAAACTGGCCATTCACTAAGCACATTTTGGTCAGTTCCTGGCAAATCTGTGGAAATTCTCAGTGGGTAGGCTTGCCACTTTGGCTGACAAAGGTAGATCTTTTGATTAACTTTTGTCAAATTTTCAGCCTAACAGCAGCTGCATCCAATCAGATACAGCCACAGATGGGATATTCTAACAGCCCCTGCAAACAGCTGTCAGAATACAATAACCCATCAGGAGGATTCATCCAGCCATGCTCTTTGGTGTGAATAGAGGAGTGTGTGAGCTTAATGAAAGAAATCTAAATCCGGCCATAGATGATACATGGTTATATAGTAGGTGAGGTTGAAAAAAGACACAAGTCCATAAAGTCCAACCTATGTGTGTGATTATATGTCATTATTACACTGTATATCCCTGTATGTTGCCGTCCTTCAGGTGCTTATCTAATAGTTTCTTGAAACTATCAATGCCCCCCGCTGAGACCACAGCCTGTGGAAGGGAATTCCACATCCTTGTCACTCTTACAGTAAAGAACCCTCTACGTAGTTTAAGGTTAAACCTTTTTTCTTCTAATTTTAATGAGTGGCCACGAGTGTTGTTAAACTCCCTTTTGCAAAAAAGTTTTATCCCTATTGTGGGGTCACTAGTACGGTATTTGTATATTGAAATCATATCTTCTCTAAAGCATCTCTTCTCGAGAATAAGTTCAGTGCTCGCAACCTTTCCTAAAAATATGATTTTCTTTCTTTGGAGGGGGCAGCTGTCCCTGCTGGAAGAACACAGTGACTATTGCTAGCGCTTATAGCCGCAGGCAATAATTGCATTAAAAAATTCAAAATGCTGGTTGTACCCAAGTTGATCGATGGATCAATTTGGGTACAATCCACCTGCCTGTACATGGTCCCTGATTAACTGGCCGAGATTTGAACCCTCTATGCCCCTGTACACACGGTCGGAGATTTCGACAACCAAATCCGTCGGATTTTGCCCGTCGGATCTTGTCCGAAACTGTTGCATACACACGGTCGGACTAAGTTGTCGAAAAATCCGATCTTTCAGAATGTGATGACGTAATTTCGTTACGATGGGACTACATTCAGGCTAGTAGCCAATAGCTTTGATGTAGGAATTTGATCTGAGCATGCGTGGCACTTGGTCCGATCAAAATTCTCTACACATGATCGGAGTATGTCCAATCGAACCAGTTGGTCGGGAAATATTTCCAACAAGTTGGAAATTTGGGTCCGACGGGTATTCCGACGGAAACATTCCGATGCATACCACACACAGTCGGATTATCCGACAACACGGTCTGATAGGACACATTCCGACGGATTCTCCGATCGTGTGTACAAGGCTTATGACTGGCCTATGGATGGATGAATTCCCTTGCTGGGCTATTGTGTCCTGATAATTGCCAGCAGGGACTGTCAGAATACCCAAACCATGGCAGCCTCTGATTAGATACAGCTGCTATTTGTCTGAAAATTTTCCATTCGGCCTTTCAACAAAAATCGACTAAGTGACTTTTATTGAACAGAGCGGCACTGGCAAGGGCACACACTGAGCAAATTTTGGCAGTTTCATCAAGAACTGGATGAAAGTCACAGTGTGTCTCAATAACATATTTGACTGGCCCTTGAGTGGCACAGTCCTAATTCAGATTTAAATACAAAAGAGTTAAAAAAAAAAAAAAACATAGCTATGGCTGGACTTTGAAGGCACAAATCAGAGTATACGGTAATTAAAATATATACGTTTATTACAAAAATTCTTTTTTTTTTTAAATAAGAATGACAACCACTTTACATTAAATATCTTATTTGTCAATACATGGATCTTATTTGAAAGATTATCCTGGTTAAAACATGTACTCTTATATCCAGCAATATGTGTAAGCAATATAAATAGTTCAGTTGATTTCTCTGTAAACTCAGCACGTTTCTTGGACTTTTATACACTTCATCAGGAGATTAATTAGCTGAACTTATGCATATTCTCTAAATACAGAAGAAATGTATACAAAATATTATAGTATCTGAATGGAATGTTAATACAAATGTGTGTCATATACAAAAAGCTCATATATTTTTGTCTATGACACAAATTTCTATTAGTAATCTCCTGATGAAGTGGGTTAAAGTCCGTTGAGTAATCAACTGAACTATTTATATTTCCCAGACATAATGCTGGATATAAGCGTGTATATTCTAACTGGGATAATCTTTGAAATAAGGTCCACGTATTGACAAATAAATGTTTTTAATGTAAAAAAAATGAATTGTTGTAATAAACTTATATATATATATATATATATATATATATATATATATATATATATATATATATATATATATATATACATATATATTTTAATTATACTCTGATTTGTGCCTTCAAAGCCCCGCCATACCCATGTTTTTTTTTTTTTTTTTTTTTTTTTTAACTCTTTTGATTTCACTGTGTGTGTAGCCAGCTTTTGTAAATCAGCCCCATTGTCACAGCATGCCTGGAAACTGACACGGGACATCAATAAAATAAATAACAGTGTCAGCAATAGTGCAATAAACCTTGTATATTAAGAATGTCGATAAAATGGGACATCAATAAAATAAACACCAGTGCCACCAATAGTGCAATAAACCTGGTTTAATCACCTTAGTTGCTTTATCAGCTCAATTGGCGTCGAAGGATGTTTATGTCTGCCAATACAAACAAATTGGTGACGGTGTAATTAGCCTTACATAAGCAATGCGTGGCACTTCTCACATCACATCAATTCACTGTAATACACACTGAAATATTAAGCTGGCCATACACCACTAGATGTCCATTCAGACTGAAATTCTGTAAATCGTTGGTCAAAAAATACTTTCTTGCCATTATTTTGGTGACTCATTTAATTTAAAAGCCAATAAAATTTCATCCAGACCTGCTATCTTTAAGAGCAACTGCAGTCTACTCACATAATTTGTCATAAAAACATCTTTGCCATTCTGAAGCTTCCCTCCAACCCTTTGCATATTATTTTATATATAATGTGATTCTGTACTTGCCAAATTTGCTGCAGAAATCTCCCTCCGCTGAGTCTGGCTGCAGCCATTTTAACTGTGGGCAGCTGAAGCTGCCGCCTGTTCACTTGATAGATTTACACAGACACACAGAAACACACCTCCTGCTCTGCAGCTCTCATTGGCCTTTTATAACTCATCCCCCCTCTAACTTCCTGGCAAACTTTCACAAAAGTGAGAGAGAGCTGTGCCTAGGCTTTTTACCAGATAAGAAACAGAAGTGGGCTGTATAAGGTATTTACTGGCAGGAAAAAAATGTTTTACTATCCAACGTCAAAACAGCAAGGGCAGAAGATTTAATAAATGAAAAGATGAAAAAATTACTGAAGTTCTGCTTTACTGAAATGCCAGATGCATTAAATGTTTGTTACAATTTGTACTTTTTTTCTTGATCTACCACATTCACAGTTAAAATTTTGCATGCTTGAGAAAAAGTTTCCATCCAACTCCGCCCAATTTTCTTGTCACTGTGATCAAACATCAATTTGACTCCACTAAACATTAGAAAATAAAATGAACATTCCATAAATGAAAATTGCCAAATAGAATTCTTCAGTGTATGGTCAGCTTAAAGTGGTTGTAAACCCTGGTAAAAAAAATAAAAAAAAATAATAAACCCTGCAAGACAAAGGCATAATAAGCAAGTATGCATAGCATACTTGCTCATTATGAATTACTTACCCGAGAACGAAGCCCCATCCGCAGGCGTCCTCTTCTCCCCCTCCAGCCAGCGACATTTCTCCCGGGGGTTACTTCCAGGTATCGCGGCTCCAGGGCTGTGATTGGCTGGAGCCACGATGATGTCACAGGCAGGAGCCGCTTGTAACAGCACGCAAACTGAAGCAACGGCACATATGTGCCGTTGCTTCAGTTTGCCCCGGTGCACATGTGACAATGTCATCGGCACATGAAGGGGACTAACTATCTGTAAGAAGGCAATTCTTCCCAATGACCACAGAGACCGGAGAACTATTTTAAGGGTTCCACTTCCTCTGTGTTAAAAAGGTTGAGAAAGGCTGGCCTAGAGAATAAAATGGTGGTTGTTGCAATATGTTATGTCACACTGTATTTGTGCAGCAGTATTTAAATTGCATTTTTTTAAATTATTTTAATGAATTAAAAAAAAAAACTAACCAGTAAAGTTAGCCCATTTTTTTGTATAATGTGAAATATTTTACGTCACGAGAATCATGATGTTTTTATTCTAAGCAAACAAATTGTGATTCTCATTTTGGCCAGAATCATGCAGCTCTACCCTATACAGGCATACCCCATTTTTAAGTACACAATGGGATTTATTTACTAAAGCTGGAAAGTGCAAAATCAGGCTAATTTCTGCATAGAAACCACTCAGCTTCCGGGTTTTATTACCAAAGCTTAATTGAATAAGCTGGGGTTAGAAGCTAGAAGTGAGCCTGATTTTGCACTTTCCAGCTTTAGTAAATAAACCCCATTGTGTACTTAAAAGTGTGGTATGCCTGTATGCGTATAAATGCATTTACATGAGTACGTGTAATAAATACATGTCCTCAGACAGTTTTTTTTAATGTTTTTTTCTGGTTACAGATATGAATGCAGCAAATGTTTATGTACTTGTGTGCATGTCCCCATTGAAAACAATGTACCTTCATTCAGATCTGTAAAAAACAAATCCTTTGGATTATGTTTTTTTTTTTTTTTTTTGCAAGTGTGTGCATGCACCATTATAATCCTTGCATAAGCAATGCTTGCCACTGCTCACCTCTTCACTGCAATACACATCACCATTAAAATAATCAGAAGGAAAGCTGCATTGGTGCAAGCAGATTGTCAAATGATGTCCTTGTAATAGGAGTAAGTTTTTTTTACAAATCAAAGAGCCCCATGGCCGACCTTTCTCCTCTGACTCTGTCATTGTCCATGGCAGCAGCAGCAACACTTAATAGGAAGCAATTAGCGCTCAGGAGATACAATAGTGGTGTGATTGATGTGACTCCATGACTTGATGCTACATGGGAGACAGAGAAGACAAAGTCCTGAGCTCTGGGTGTGTTGGGATTTGTGGAATAGGGAGATTAACAGACAACAAAGGATGAGCAGAGAAAGAGAGGGAAATGGCAAGGCATTTGGTATTTCCATAAATTAACCCTTAATTGGACAGAGTCATTGTCTTCAATTAGCCCAATGAAAAGCAAGTGTTAATGGGGTGCAAAAAAAAAAAAGTATTGTCGGCTCCTGTTAGTAATTTAAAGGGGGTTTGCTTTTCAGTGGGCTATCAATATTATAATATAATTATATTATATACAGTTAATTGCTAGGTATAGGGAGAGCCAAGTAGCCTCTCTGCTGTGTTACAATGAAGAAGAAGTCTTCTGTTTTAAGATCTCTGCTGCATCCTTGTGTTCAGATGGAAGTCTAGCTCATGCTGCAATATAAAGGATCTGGAATGAGGGATATGCCTTTGAAAGCTGATGGTCTTACATGTAGAAGTCACTTTCAAAAAAAAAAAAAAAAGGGACTTCAGTTGACATGATTAACATTCTGCTCTTGTGCCACATCAACAGCTAGAAAACTACTGTCCACACATTTCAGCATACACCAGCATTTCCACCCTGCAAATAGAAATCCAGGGCAGATATTACTATAATAGTCGACACAAAAATGTGTTCATTAAACTACATAGACTTGCTGTGCCAGGGTTTTGTGTGTGTGCCATTAATAAGAAGTACATATCTGCTGTGTGTGGCTTTTCTTTGTGCTCCTAGCCTTGCCCTTGTTGTTGCAGAGGGATATTGGTGATAAAGCAGAAATCAGAGACTTATCTAGAGGTCTATAGGATTCCTTCAGTGCTCTTCTACCATATCCTATCACCCTGCAGCACAAGAAGCATTGATTTAGCTCTTGTACTGTATTGATCTGTGGCAATCAAAGCTGGGCTAAACCATTCAAAGTCATACTACCCTTGTAGAAGATAAAAAGGTATGTCTATCAGCTGGCTGCAGAAGCCTGTATACTCATTAGGCTGAGCAAAGGAAATGAAGAGACCTGCACATCGCAGACCTATACCGTGGTGCTGCACGTAGCCGGTGACGTCATCACAGCTATTTTTAGCTGTCACTTTCACTGCTACGACAATCTATTTTTGGGGACTGGCATTTTCCATTGTTGTTATACAGGGGAGTGTCTAGTGAAGTTGGTGGTCTGTCATGTATTCCAAAAACAAGGGGGGGGGGGGGGGCTGTGGGAAACCAGTTGGTGACTGGGACTCCACCTGGGAGGTAGCTGTTTTTATAAGACCCACTTGTCCAGTATCTGACATCTGTCAGTAGCATCAGCTTGACATCTTTATTGCTTGTTAAACTGATGGATAAGGAAAGTTTCATTCTGGGAATAGTAAACCCAAATAATAAAGAATGCTTCTGCCCACTGCGTTGTTTTACCATTCGTTTTTCTTTTCTTCTTCTATGTTTCATAGGAGGGAAATGATATATCCCATATGATGTGGTTCAGTGGCTAAGACCCCACTGGAACACAAAAGGGCTTTTACATAAAGGATCTTGTAATAATTAAAAAAATACTGTACAGTAAAAGTTGCCATGCAGACCATGACATTTTTCACATTGTAAATCTCTGTTATGAATACACTGTCAGTTGGCATTTTAGGCTAAAAAACACCAAAGAGTGGTAAATGTCATGATTTTTTATAACATTTATTAACTGGATGCCACCATGAATTTCTGACATGCTATAATATACAGGAACAAAGAAAAAGCAGTTCTTTATTCCAGTCTTAGCCTAGGCTAAGATATTCTTATTAGTCTGCTGCAGGCATTTCCTCAGTCTCTTCTCCCCAATGCCTAGTACAGATGGGCTGAATTTTGGGAGACATAGGCTGGTTCAATAAACCCGGGCATCATTTGACCCATTTGTATGTCAGCCAGTTCTACTGTTGGGCAAGCATGCTGGTAAAAAACAGTAGACGACTGGCTCCCAATCAGCACTCTCAGCTAATGGCTGAGGGCACTGATTCAAGTGTTCTGGAGGGGGGTTGCTGTACTAACAACTGGGCTAAAGCTAATAAAGGGTCTGGAGGATATTAGTTATGAGGAAAGGTTGCGAGCACTGAAGTTATTCTCTCTGGAGAAGAGACACTTGAGAGGGGGTATGATTTCAATATACAAATACTGTACTGGTGACCCCACAATAGGGATACAACTTTTTCATGAAAGGGAGCTTAACAAGACAGGTGGCCACTCATTAAAATTAGAAGACAAGAGGTTTAACCTTCATTTAAGTAGAGGGTTCTTTACTGTAAGAGTGGCAAGGATGTGGAATTCCCTTCCACAGGTGGTGGTATCAGCGGGGGGCATCGATAGTTTTAAGAAACTATTAGATGAGCACCTGAATGACCGCAACATACAGGGATATACAATGTAATACTGACATATACTCACACACATAGGTTGGACTTGATGGACTTGTGTCTTTTTTCAACCTCACCTACTATGCAACTACATGTAACTATGTAACGTTGGATTGTTAGTACAATGACTCTGACTGGAGCTGTGAGTTTTTTTTTCCAGGATGAACACAAAAAAATTATTAAGCCTCATACACACAATCAGATTTTCTGCTGATTTTTGTCTTCAGATTTACCAAAACCATGTAGTGGAAGGGCCTGCCTGATAACATACAAATTGAAACTCCTAAGGTTTGACCTCATATTATATGGTTTTGGTAAATCTGAAGGAAAATATACCGTATATACTCGAGTATAGGCCGACCCGAGTATAAGCCGAGGCCCCCAATTTACCCCCAAAAAACTGGAAAACTTATTGACTCGTGTATAAGCCGAGGGTGAGACATGGCTGTCCATCCCTGTGTGTCCGTCCATCCCTGTGTGTGTGTCCGTCCATCCATCCCTGTGTGTGTGTCCATCCATCCATCCATCCCTGTGTGTGTATCCATCCATCCATCCATCCCTGTGTGTGTGTGTGTGTGTGTGTGTGTATCCATCCATCCATCCATCCATCCCTGTGTGTGTGTGTGTATCCATCCATCCATCCATCCATCCATCCCTGTGTGTGTGTGTGTGTGTGTGTATCCATCCATCCATCCATCCATCCCTGTGTGTGTGTGTGTGTGTGTGTGTGTGTGTGTGTGTGTGTGTGTGTGTGTGTGTGTGTGTGTGTGTGTCCGTGCAGCCTTGTGTGTGTGTCCAGCCTACCTGTGTCCCAAGCCTCCGTCCCGAGCCTCCTCCGTCCCGTGCCGTGCCTCCTCCGTCCCGTGCCTCCCCCGTGCCGTGCCTCCTCCGTCCCGTGTCTCCTCCGTCCCGTGCCGTGCCGTGCCTCCTCCGTCCCGTGCCGATGGATCGCCGCTCTTCTCGGCGGCCATTCTACAATTCAAAATTCCGCCTCCGCCTGTGATAGGCGGAACACTCAATTTCCCAGCAGCCTGTGTTCCGCCTATCACAGACATCCTCTCATACTCGTCCGTAGTATGAGAATGAGCGGATGTCCGTGATAGGCGGAACACTGACTGCTGGGAAATTCAGTGTTCCGCCTATCACAGGCGGAGGCGGAGAAGGAGGCGCGGCTTTTGAAAATTAATGTCCGCCGTCTGTCTGCTCGATACGCTGATCGAGCAGTCAGACAGCGGCGACTCGAGTATAAGCCGAGGGGGCACTTTCAGCCTCAAAAAAGAGGCTGAAAATCTCGGCTTATACTCGAGTATATACGGTAAGCAGAAAATCTGAGAGTGTGTACGGGCCTTTAGTGTGTAGATCAGCCAGCGAGGTGATTGAAAAAAACAAAAACAAATATATTCCCCCATCCATGGAGGAATCCTCGTCATTGTATAATGACAGCAGGACTCCTCCATAGTCAGTAAGGATGAGTTCAGGCGTGCTCACAACCAGCACATGTAGAGCCCGCTAGGAAGTCGGCACTGCACAGCGCTAATTACAGGCAGTGAGACATTTTCCCGATCTGTAGCTGTAGAGATTGAAGGAAGGAACCCCCCCCCCCCCCCTTATACTTACCTGAGCCTAATCTCGATCCAATGCTGTGCATGGGAGCAGCTACTCTCTCCCTCCTCACTGGGCAGATTGGCAGCAGCAGGAGCCATTGGCTCCGGCTCCTGCCAATCAAATCATGTGACCAGGGAGTGGGGGCCTTCTATGGGTGCACTCTCATTGCACACAGCAGGCAAGTATAACATTGAAGCTTTAATATCACTTTAACTTTGTAACAAGACACAAGGGGAGAGGCCATAGAAAGGGCTGATCTATTTCAAACACCTTTCAACACAACCACAAGCACCAGAATTTACATGATCGCTTCACCTCTGAGCTGGCATCTCAGTCTAGGAAGTTAAAGCCTAGTACACATAGGCCAAATGCCAGGCGGCATCAGCCGGATTAATAAAAAGCTGGCAACATTCGGCCCGTGTGTATGGAGCCGATCGGCTCCCGATGAGTGCTCTCCAATGTTTGAGAGTGCTAACCAGAGTGTTTTGGCAGGGGGGTCGCCCCCGGGGGCCTGAGTAAAGATATTGCTGTCCTCCTGGAGGCATTGTTGGGAGAGTACTATTATAATGTCTTTTGTATCATATCACTTGCCCTTTAGATTGTAAGCTCTCAAGAGCAGGGTCTTCCTAGCTTTATTTTGTTAAGCTGTTGTGCAAACTTTAAAGTCCAGCTATGGGAATTAAACATGATCTATCATTGAATTACCCACCCTCACACCCCCAAACATACACTGCAGGGGATGAATGCTCTAGCTCTGAATTAGCTCTAGAGGGAGCTGAAGAGGCTGCATTACTTACCCTGACTCCCCTCACCAGCATTCTACATTGCCATCCTTTTCTCCCTGACGTTGCGGACTTGTGGGGGAGTCTCTTGTCATCACATACAAAGCATGGCTATTAACCCTGCATTGTACATTGAGAGTGCAGGTGTGTCGCCCTGGCTGGGGGGCACCTTAGAGAAAAGGCTTCTTGCGAGTTATCACACAGATGGATGGGACCTACAGGAGCATGTTTCAAGGTAAGGATTATTCCCTAATCATGCACCCACAGACGAAACGATCGGTTATCCCTTGCAGTGCATCAATTTTATCAAATTCCTGGAACTGGATACAGCCTCATTAATGTCAATGTTATTAGAAAATCAGCGTGTACTTTTTTGTTTAGTGGACCTTTACAGTCAAAGCCAGGAAATTCTACTCCACAATGATGTTCCCATCATCAAACAAATGTTCAACATCTGGAGAGTCTGAACTATGGTCTGCCCCTGTGATCAGGGATGAGTCAAGCGTCGCTTGTGTCTACTGCATTGTACAATGGTGAATAGGTGGGAAGAGCACAAGTCTGTTTACCTCCATCTATATGTGACCAGCATTGCTTGCTTAACCTTTGTGTTTGAATCATCGCTGTTTAGGGCTCCAACAAGGCACTGAATGCTTTATTACTGTACGAACATTAAAGCTAGCTGTTAGAAGGACCACTAAATCCATTTATTTGTTTGCTGTATTTCGACTCCAACAGGTGTGAACACATAGGATCCCCTGTGTAGACAGGCAGGGGATATTTAAAGTGTAGTGTACAAAGAGTAAACCTAAAGCTGGCCATACAGCAGTGGAATTTAATGCAAACATTTTTTGAGGGACATTCCTTCAATTCTCTAATGATTAGTGGGGTCAAATTGATGTTAGCCCTTGTACACGCGGTCGGACATTCCGACCACAAAATCCGTCGGATTTTTTCCGATGGATTTTGTCTGAAACTGGTGTTGCATACACACGGTCGGACAAAGTTGTCGGAAAATCCAATCGTTCAGAACGTGATGACGTTCAGGCTAGTAGCCAATAGCTTTGGTCTCGTAATTTGATTTGAGCATAGGTGGCATTGTGCCCGATCGGATCATGTTGTCGGAAAATTTTATATCCAGCTCTCAAACTTTGTTGGTCAGACATTCCGACGGAAAAATTTCCGATGGAGCCCACACGGTCCGATCAGACATTTTCTGGCGGAATTTCCGACCGAATGTGAACAAGGGCTTAGATTTACTCTGTAGTGACGAAGAAATTCTAAGGAACAGGATGGAAATTTTTTGTGAATATGATTTTAGTTCAGCAAAAATTTTAAATTTTTTTAAATGTTATTTATTATAGGTGCTTAAATAGCACCATCAATTTACACAGCACTGTACATTCACATCAATCCTTACCCTCAGGGAACTTACAATCTAAGGTCTCTAATGCCCCGTACACATGAGCGGAATTTCCATTGGAAAAATCACGGATGGTTTTTTCGATGGAATTCTGCTCAAGCTTGGCTTGCATACACACGGTCACACAAAAGTTCTCTGAGCTTTCGACCGTCAAGAATGCGGTGACGTACAACACTACGACGAGCCAAGAAAATTAAGTTCAATGCTTCCGAGCATGCGCCAAAATGTTTCTGAGTATGCGTAGGAATTCTGCACGTCGGAATTAGTACAGACGGAATTACCGATTGGAACTTTTTCAGACCGAAAAATTGAGCACCTGCTCTCAATCTTTTGCTGGCAGAATTTCTGATTGTGTGTAAAGGGCATAACTCACATTAATACATACACATATTGGGGCCAATTTAGATAGGAGCCAATAAACCTACCAGCATGTCTTTGGAGTGTGGGAGGAAATCGGAGTACCCAGAGGAAACCCACACAAGCAAAGGGGGAACATGTAAACTCCATTATAATGAAACTTGTATTCCATTCATATACTAGATTTGAATGAAATTTTAAAGTGTAAGTTCACCTTTGCCCTACTTCCCCTTCTTCCCTAAGGGACACCAGGATGGATCATAATGATTCTGAATGGTCAAAGTTGTCATGTGTCAACACCCAACCAATCAGAATCACTCTGATATGTCCAACTGATTGTATCTATAGTGGAAACCGTTCAGTTTTTTTTTGATCAGACTCCTGACGGATCAAAAAAAAATTAAAAATCTGAAACGCGTATGGCCAGCTTTAAATTTTAAATCAGAACTCAAGGAAAAAACAAGGACAATGGAGCTGTGCTCACACTGCATAGGTACCTGCTCACTTTGTCTAGGGGGAGAGGAGAACCGAGATATACTCACCTAATCCTCCAATCCTCCCAGTGCAAGCATGGACCCCTACGGTTCCTCCCCCTCATGCTCTACTGGTCTTGTGCAGTGGACTATTCCTGACGTCATCATGCCCATAGACCAGCTATGGATGTGAGAACAGCAGGAATAGTCCACCGCTGGATGTGGGGGAGCACTGTTTTCTGAAGGGTGGAACTATTGGGTGAGTCTAAGTTCTGTGTTCACCCCTAGACACAGCCCCACTGCATGGGGAAATGTTTTTTTTCCCCCTGGAGTTCTGCTTTAAGGATTTTCAAACAAAGTTGGTTGATTCACTGATGGTAAGAAAGAATGTTCTTACTAAGGATTTTTTTGTTCAAACAAAAATTGAACTGTATATGGTGATCTTAAGACATGTCTACAGGAGGTACCCCATGCAGAGAAGATGGAAATTATCTACACAAAGCAAAAAGGTTTGCAGCCAATCAGAGACAGACTGTATGCAACTCTTGCAGCCAGTTCCTTTTATTTCATCTACTAAAGGCTGACTGTCTCTCATGAATGAATCCAAAGCGATTACAGGGAGATGCTGGCACTCTTCCCA
Organism: Lithobates pipiens; assembly: GCF_037356315.1. Lineage (NCBI taxonomy): Eukaryota > Metazoa > Chordata > Amphibia > Anura > Ranidae > Lithobates > Lithobates pipiens. The sequence continues at coordinate 163,936,528 of NW_027507790.1, read as the reverse complement.
GTCTTCTCTTTGTGGTTTCACAAAACTCCTCTCTTTTTTTTTCTTACTACAAGCACATGGCTTATCTAGGTGACAGCTGAAAAGACTCATATTTCATTAAAATCACATTAGGTGCAGTATAGGGGAGAGCATCCCATTGATTTGTCTCTCTAGCAGGAGGTGTCACTTCAAAGATGCCAATGCCATGTAAACCAGCTAAGACAATAGTGACATCATGGGAAGCTCAGTCCCAGCATCGGTCTGCTTATATGTATTAGTGATCTGCTCCCAGGAAGAAGTCATCCCTGCCAGGAGCTGCAATCAGCAGATGTACTAAATGTTTATTTCAATATGAACAATCTGGGCCAAAGGAGATGGGGGGGGGGGGGGGGGGAGACAGTCCTGGCTCAGGACTGGATAGTCCCGGGGCGTTTACTTGGAGCAGATGACAGAACATGAGAGAGGATGTCCAAGCTAGAGCAGTCTATGGATGTTATCAACAGTCTGAGGATCTCCTGTGTATTGGAGGCTGGGAACTGTCTGATCAGCAGGCAAAGATCCATACAGCTTGTTACATTGTATCTGAGGATCTCCCTGTGTATTGGAGGCTGAGGACTGTCTGATCAGCAGGCAAAGATCCATACAGCTTGTTACATTGTATCTTCACAGCAAAGACTGACACACCAGATTTGTGGACTTACTGTTTACAAACACTGAATAGAAAGTAACATTGGCTTCTTCATTGTGTACACACAATATACTTGTCATCTCTTTGATGTCCACCTATAGGGAAATAACTAAAAAGCTGGTGCACAGGGATGTAGAATGCAGGTAGTCCTATATCTCATATACACACGACATACAGATGTGTAGCTACAGCATTTATAGATGTATGATGGATACATGATAACTGAGATATATAGACAGGCATATGATTTATGATATCAACTATATAGATTGATACTTTGATCGATATCTATAAGATATCCATAGAAAGAAAAAAAGAAAGAAAGAACAAGAAAGAAAGAAAGAGAAAGAAAGAAAGAAAGAAAGAAAGAAAGAAAGAAAGAAAGAAAGAAAGAAAGAAAGAAAAAGAAAGAGAAAACTAGAGAACTTGTAGACAAATATGATTTCAACTATGTTAATAGATATATGTTTTCAAAAGACAGTGTATGTGGAGAGAGAGAGAGAGAGAGAGAGAGAGAGAGAGAGAGAGAGAGAGAGGAGAGAGGGGGAGCAAGAAAGAGGGGGGGGGGGGGGGGGGAGAATGTGAGAGTATGAAAAAGAGAGTGATGGGGGAAGAGAGAGAGAGAGAGAGTTACATTTGATTTAAGATTACCCAGGCACATATGATTTACAATTTCAACTATACAGCTAAATAAATATCTATAATACATCAGTAACACAGACAGATAGATATAGATAGATATATTGATAGACAGAAGATAGATTTGGATCACACAGGCACATGTGTTTTATCTATTAGATGATATAGATGTAATATTGTAGATAATAGAAATTATGTAACTGAATTGACAGATAGCCTTAGAATTTTTAGTAGACAGCAGATAAGCAAAGACAGTTAAACAGAGATGATAAATAGATAGAGAGAGAGAAAGAGAGAGAGACAGACAGACAGACAGATAGATAGATGGATAGATAGATAGATAGATAGATAGATAGATAGATAGATAGATCACACAATCACACATAGTTTTATATATGTATGATATCAGTGGATATGCAGACACCAGGTTGTCCCCAGACCCTTTCCTCCCTATAGAGGGGTGGAGAGGTAAGTAGTTGGTACACATTGTATGAGAGGAGGATGATGCCCAGGGCAGAGCACTATTGTCCTGGCTGGTGGTAAGGAAAGTAGAGCTGTGTATAATGGGATCCATAGGTGGGAGGCTGGGATGTGTGACTCCTTGGAGTGAGGGAGGGTGAGTGAGCCCTCCTCTGTACAGAGCGCCCCTCCTTCTCACTCTGCTGACGGTATAATGATATAATCATGAGGGGTGTCAGATCCCGCATTTGAACTTGCAGCCAGCAAGACTCTGGTTCTTCTTTCACAAGGACTCATTACAGACACACGTCGGAGACAGAGGTCTGCCACCAGCTGCCCTTGTTCAAGGAGGAAAGCTGCAGAGTGATAAAAGCACAGAGAGAACCTAACCCCACAGCATCCTCCTGCAGCCTCTGACCCAGGGATATACTAACCACCATCTACAGGCAACTCTGGAATAGCAGAACTCATCACTGGACAATACTGGACTTGATGCAGCCAAGACACTAAATAGTCATCCTTAAAGGTAATATACTTTACTGTGTCTTTTGTCTTTTTTTGGCAATGGATTGCAGAACAACTCATTAAATTGGGCATCAAAAAGTAATTCAGGTTCACCCTTTTTCCTTTAAGTAGTGGATAAAGGCACACACATGCAGCACATTGCAGGCTGATTTTAACTTTGGGGTGCATTGTTCTGCAGCACAAAAGAGGAGGTAGGGATGTGGTAGGGATGCGCACAGTAAGGATGGAGCTAGAGCTGCTGATGACATCTAGTAATGTGGGATCCTGTATGATAGCAGCCACTATACTCAGCTCGTGTTCCTGGAAAGCAAACTCCTTTCACTGGAGCTGCAGACTATCTGCTTTTGTCCAAAGCTTGGGAACCACAAAGGGGGCTCATGTTCTAGTGAAAAGGGAACACAGCCTTGTAGCTTTCTGATGTATAAAGTCAATGGAACTCCAATTCCATTACAAAAAAAATAATGAAAGCATGCAAAGTATCTATCTATCTGTCTATCTATCTATCTATCTATCTATCTATCTATCTATCTATCTATCTATCTATCTATCTATCTATCGATCTATCGATCTATCTCTCTCTCTCTGTCTCTCTATATAGATATATCTATATATCTATATATATCTATACCTATATAGATATATATTTCTCAAATAAGAATGAAGGATCCTATACAAAAAGTAACAATTCTCTTGGGTGTCATATAAGTCATTAAGTAGATTAATGATAAGCACATTGGACACTGATGTCCTTTGAATGGAGCACTGGGGACCCCTGGCTTCTATTTCCCAAGTTAAATATTAGCACCCATAGTATTATATACATTGGATATTATACAATGAGAACACAGGATTTTAGATTTCTGATGTATAAAGTATACGGACCCCCAATTTGATTAAGATGAAAAAAAAAAAAACCCACTATGTATTACAAGCATGCAAAGTGTGAAGGCAAGCCAATGGCATGCGGCAATAATCTACTATGTAGCATTTCAGGCTCATATCCCCCAAGTTAAACATTGCCACTCAAAGTCCCATATGGATGGCATCTAGAGCAGGGGTCAGCTCTTGTTCCAAGTTAATGAGTACATTTCTCTTAAGCCTGTTGCTGCCCAAGCCTTATGTACACTGCTCATGCTGTGTGAGCTCTCTAGATCCTAAGAGGCAATATTGACTTCGCAGATGTTAAGGTGTATTGTTGCAGTTCAATAGCTCTGTATAAAGTAATGTCACCCCATTCAAGGGTACCAGTAACAGAATGACTTTATGTGACTAGGGATTTACTCCAGCCAAAGAGAAAAAAAGAGTATACAAAAAAAAGCCAGTCACCACCTTGTCAGTTAGATTTAGTGAGGTAGTTGCTGTAAATGAACATGCTGTGTCCCATTCTGCTGCTGATCAGTTGTAACCAGGCTGATGTGTTTTATGAGAGTCAGCGCTGCATTGTTCTACTGCTGCTGCTGGGGATCCTGCGATGTCTAGGAATGTGCAGAGTACTAAAGAGGGTGCAGGCGACCCCTGCTGGAAGGAGAGGGCACTACACTTCGCAGCATCCCCACTGCAAAGCTCCTGTCCACGAGGTTCTCACACACCCCCTTTGTGTCATTCTCTGCTGAGCATCATTCATTTTCCTCATCTAGCCATTGTTAATTGGAGTTTGTTTAAATACACAGTCATGATTTTTTCCTCCCAAACAATTTTTTCCCCGTTTGAATCAAAGTGTAGTTCCTTGCCTTGAGATATGACTTTGGCTTCTGATCTTGTGCAATCTAGCAGTCAATGTTTTAATGCATTAGTGGGCATTGATGATTTTGCACAGCTGGTAGTGCCAGCTTGCATTTATTAGAGCCGAAATGCCATAAAACCTGTTTATTTCCTCCAATGTTAGGTTTATGCTGCAAAGGGCATCCATTACCTGCCTAATCAGCTGTTGAAAAAGTGCATGTTCCAGCAAGCTGTGCCAGCTTTTGTCTGTAGGGGCACAGTGTGCTTGGTGTGGGTAATGTGCCAAGAGGAGACAGAGGACAATGGCATAAGAGTTACATTCTGCTGTTGGGTTTTTGTTTAGTCCAGATAAATAATGCAATTAATATATTGTCAGAGATTATATATATATATATATATCTATATATATATAGATATATATATTTGTGAAGATGAAGGATGCTATATTGAAAGTAACTGTTCTATTGGGTGTCATATAAGTCAGTGAATGGATGAAGGATAAGCACACTGGACACTGGTCTCCTTTGAATGGAGCACTGGGGAGTCCTGGCTGGGATCTGATTTCACCTCTGGAAAGATGTAGTCCCAGATGAGTCTCTCCTAACAAAAGCCAGCTGTCTCCATGAGCCACATCTAGGGCGGTGACTGCAAAGAGAGGAGGGAGGGAAGCTGCAGTGTACAATCAGACAATGTCCAGGGAATATTCATTTTATCAATCGCCACGTGGACTAGGGAAATACAATACAGTGTGCCCTTTATTCCCTTCACACCAAACCACTGCCATGATTTACATGAAAGCTGAAAACACAGACTTCTTGTCACTTTCTTGTGTCTTACGCCTGCCCGCACTGATTTTCCTTACCTGGACTTACATTTGTTGGCTTGGCACAAAAATGACATTTTTGTACAGTTTGATTCGATGGTCAACTTAAAGCTAAATCATTTAAGACATAATCCTATAGTGCATTGTGATATTTTGTTAATAGGGGATCAAATAGTGTGCAAGTTTGCGTTCCTTTGAAGAGGACAATAGGGTGCCCATTAGACTGACCCCCTTTTAAAGCACAGTTGCTCTAGAAAGGAGACTTTTCTTTCACATCAATCCCTACCCTCAAGAAATTTACAATTGAATGATTATGAGCTTACAATCTAAATATATATATATATATATATATATATATATATATATACAAAACTAATCATAATCACTTCTGAAAAGAGGCCCCGTTATCACCCATATATTGACTTGAAATATCCAAGCCCATTAACATGCTAAGTATTAACAGCTTTTATATATATATATATATATATATATATATATATATATATATATATATATATATATATATGTGTGTGTGTATATATATTATTATTATACATGATTTATATAGCGCCAACAGTTTACGCAGAACTTTACAATGTATAGGGGTGGACAACACAATTACAGTACAGTTCAATACAAAAGGTACAGGAGGGCCCTGCTCGTAGAGCTTACATTTTAAAGGGAGGTGGTGGTACAAAAGGTAATAGCTGCAGAGTTAATATTTTTAAACTATAAATGAAAAAGTCCAATATGCAGCACCTAGTAAATTTATTAAGAGAGTAGAAAACTAATCAAAGAGACATCACAAAATCAATCACAACGTTTTGTAGATATCAAGATCCTTCATCAGGTATAGCAAGTATATATATATATATATATATATATATATATATATATATATATATATATAATTTTTTTTTAGCATGTACAATTTGTGGACTTGCCTATTTAAGTCACTGGGGCCAAGCTAGGGGGCCTCTTTTCAGAAATAAAATAAATTAGCGCATATACAATTCAATAATGTCAACCACCCACTTAGAGGAAACGGCAGTGCTTGACAACATCTTTTTGTTAAAGGGCACCAGTCAGGGGGAGGGAGAAGAGGAGGTGTATGTGCAAACTTTAGAGGAGGAGGTTGCTAGAGAAAGGATCAGAGCAGTACATAGAGAGGTAAGGATTATCCTGGGTCACTGGAGCAGCACCATAGTCACAGTGATGTCATGGTCCACAATCAAATTGCTGTCACTTAAGGTTTCTTTACTGGACACAAAGGGGAACTTCCACTGGATTTATTCTGACTTCAAAGAGTTATTTGTTGGACTGCAATGGCCATTAATTTATCATGTTTAATTATTTATGTTTGCACTTGAGGCAAACAGGCTAATAAAAGTTAGTGTGTAGACTGTTTTTTTATTTTAATGGCGTGCTTTCCATTTTAAAGAAATTGCACTTTTACTAAGTGTGAACTCCTGCAAGAGATCACTTCTTATTCAATGCAGAAAGGTCTTGGCCTACCCTCCCTAGTTCATTGTGTGCAACAGAGAGCCTCTAAGTTTCCAGCAGCAGTGCCTATTCAGGGGAAACTTGGTATTACAGTTTGTCTTTTCAGATGTAATAGACCTATGTTTTGTCCCTTTGTCCTAACAGAAGATTTATACTGCCAATTGGATTTAACAGCAACAAGGCAGAGATTCTACTGTTGGGAGGGGGGGTTAAGAAATGTGCATTTGTCTCTCCTACAACATAGTGGGTTCTCATGTATGGGTTTATTTTTACAAGAAATGTGCATTTGGCTCTCCTACAACATAGTGGGTTCTCATGTATGGGTTTATTTTTTTCCCTTTGCCCTCCTCCCACTGACATGGCGCATATATGCGGCCTCTTGGCAGGTGCTCTTTAACGCTGACCTATACAAACACTTATCCATACTGAGAGTGGGTGCCCTGCACAATCCTAGCACAATCACTGGCGTGGACTGGAAAGCTCCCGATGCATATTTGTGATTGTGAGCTTTCAAAGCCAATCACAGTGGTCACATGACCCGAATGCCCACCTCCCAGCATTTTGAAGCTATTAAAGGGCTGAGAGACAGTGGTGGGAAGGGGTTAAGCTGGGGATCTCCTTTAAAACCTAACCGAACTTTAATTAATCTAAATCTGCTAAATAATAAAAAAAATAGGTTTGCAATGTCATACTATATATTTTCATTAGAAAGCAGCCAAAGCTTGAGTAGAAAATCCTTTCCCCTGCCAGCATGTAGTAAAGAAGGACCTTTGCTTACTCTGTGGAAGCAGTAGACTCTCTACAATCAACAAAGCTAGTGCTCCCTGTTGAATGGAGAACTCTAGCTCTGATTCAACAGGCAGTGTGTTAGATCTCTGCAGAGACATAGAATCCAATGAGAGCACAAAGCCAACGTGTCAAAGGTAATTAAATGCTAAAATGTATTCATAGCATCATAGAGCCAATATGTTTAGGGTGGCAGACACACCCCCTCTTCATCACGGCTGTGATTTACTGCTTGGAAAGTTTCAGGAGACCATTTTGTGGAGTGCTACTGAACTGGAGCCAGCTTACCAGTGACAATTTCAATGACCCTTAGGAAATAGGAATCCATTGTCCAGTTGGTTCTTGTGTTTAGACCTCTGCAGAGAGACAGCTTCTTTCATATCAAGCTCAGTGGTCCTTCTCCTCGCCATGCCTTTCAGGGAACAGGCTTTTCCACCTAAGCTGTGGCTGGTAAAGCTGGTAAAGCTTTTGTTTAGATCCACTTAGATTGGGTCAAATGCAAATTAGATTGGGTCACCTTTCTGTTAATGAGCAATTTCACCCAAAACATAATTTTCTGTTTTTGATAAAGTGTGACAGTATTTTATTTACCTCTATGTCTTTATTACTCCTGAGGACCCCAGCAGTGAGATCAACCATTAATTGTATTGCAGCTGTTACAGACTGGGCTACTGTAGACAATCTAGTGGAAAGTGATCAGCATGGTACCTAATTATTATTATAATTATTATACAGGATTTATATGGCGCCGACAGATTATGCAGCGCTTTACAACATTAGGGCAGACATTACAATACAATACAATTCAAGACAGGGGGAATCATAGGGCCATGCTCGTTAGAGCTTACAATCTAGGAGGGAGGGTCAAGTTATACAAAAGGGTAATAGCTGTGGGGGATGAGCTCATGGAGAAAATAGTGCAGTTGTTAGATGGAGGCAGGATAGGCTTCTCTGAAGAGGAAATTTTTCAGGGATCGCCTAAAAGTGGATACATTTGGAGACATTCTGACAGATTGGAGTAGCGGATTCCAGAGGATGGGCGAGGCTCGGGAGAAGTCCTGGAGGCGGATATGGGAGTAGGTGATGAGGGAGCTAGAGAGCAGGAGGTTTTGGGAGGAACAAAGTGGGCAATTAGGTTGGTATTTTGAGACTAGGCTACTGATGTAGCTGGGGGCAGAATTGTGGATGGCTTTGTAAGTGTTAGTATTTTGAATTTAATTAGTTGGGTAAGTGGCAGCCAATGGAGGGATTGTCAGAGAGGGGTAGCAGACACTGTGCGGTTTGTAAGGTGGATGAGTCTGGCAGCAGCATTTATGATGGACTGAAGTGGGGATAGCCTATTTAAAGGTAAGCCAATGAGGAGGGAGTTGCAGTAGTCAAGGCGAGAGATAACCAGGGAGTGAATCAGGAGCTTTGTGGTTTCATTGGTTAGAAAGGGACATAGTTTAGAGATGTTTCGGAGGTTGAGGTGGCAAGCTTTGTAAAGTGATTGGATGTGTGTCCAAAAAGAGAGTTCAGAGTCCAGGATAACACCTAGCACCCTGACATGTGAGGATGGGTGGATGGTTGTGCCAATGCTCCTGACAGAGAAGTCAGGGGAAGAGGCACGTGGGGAAGGAAATATTATAAGCTCGGTTTTGGACAAGTTGAGTTTGAGGAAGTGGTGTGACATCCATACAGATATGTCTGTTAGTAAGTTAGTGATGCGTGGGGAGACTGATGGAGTGAGTTGAGGGATGGAGAGATAGATTTGTGTATCATCAGCGTAGAAATTATATTGAAAGCTGTGAGATCAGCTGATCCAGGGAAGAGTTGTAGAATGAAAATAAAAGAACAGAACCTTGGGGGACTCCGACAGAGAAGGGAAGAGCAGTGGAGGAAGTAGAATTGTAAGTGACACTGAAGGTGCGTTGGGATAGGTAGGATGAGAGCCACTGAAGAGCACAGTCACGGAGACCAAGGGAGTAAAGTTTTTTGAGGAGGAGGGGGTGGTCCACCGTGTCAAAGGCAGCTGAAAGGTCCAGAAGTAGGAGTACAGAATAGTGTCCGTTGGTTTTTGCAGTTAGTAATACCTAATAACTGTGCCCTCTAGTGGACTTGTTATAGGATATATGGGGGATTCACTTTGGCTCCAGTATGTGCTGGGAATGGAGAAAAGATTGTTCTTCTGGCATCCTAAAGAGCAGAATGAAGGAAGAAATTGGCTGCACACCAACGTCATAGATGTCCGATTATTGAATATTCCATGCAAACAATGACACACGCTACGGATGCAGAGGCCGGAATAGAGGTGGACTAGTTTCGTACAGCTATGCTGTGCTTACTCATCACCATCACTCAAGGTGATGAGTAAGCACAGAATAGCTGTGCAAAACTAGTCCACTTCTGTTCCAGCCTCTGCAACCGTGGTGTGTGTCATTGTTTGCATGGAATATTCAATAAATTGACTTCTATCAGGTTGGTGTGCAGCTAATTTCTTCCTTCTTTCAGTCTTCTATGACAGGCGAGATGAGGCTTGCACCCGTGTGAGGATTCTTACACTATTCATTGTGCCTGGAGTCTCTCACCTGAAGCAGCAATTTTCCTTTACTATCCACAATCATAAAGAGCAGGAATGAACCAAAAAGAGGATCACGCTTTGAGGTTGATTTACTAAAACTGAAGAGTGCAAAATCTGGTTCAGCTCTGCATAGAAACCAATCAGTTTCCAGGTTTTTGTTTTTTTTAGTCAATGCATAGTTGAACAAGCTGAAGTTAGAAGCTGATTGGCTACCATACACAGCTGGACTAGATTTTGCACTCTCCAGTTTTAATAAATCAAGCTCTTTCTCCAACATAAAAAAAAATACCATAAAATGGACCCTTTCACATAGAAAGAATTAACATTTATACACATGAACTTCCAAATATGCCTACAATTCTGTTTTCTCTGCGATGATATAAAATGGATAATAACAAGGATGTATCTATGTTAGATGTGGTTGATTATTGTAATGAAATGGAAATTCAATGTATTGTAAGCCACAATTAAAAAGTGATGTAGGGCAGTCTGCCAATTCTACTTCATAGATATATTTAATAGTGCTTTTGGTGTATTGCTCACGTTTCCAAATTCAAGCAGCACAATATGTCTTTCTTTTTTTTCTCCTTACTTGGAGTTATTTTCCCTTAAATGGGCAGAAAGTGTAGCCTAATTTATTACGTGCTGAGAGTGTGCCCTTTTGGTTTATTTATATTTATACATTACTTAGCTGGAGCCACATTTGAAGCAGGGAAAAAGAATGATCATGGGTTATGTGTGGTAGGTATAGCCCAATAATATCAAAATGTTAAAGGAAACCTCTGCCCACAAGTCTTCATTTTCTTGTGGATGCTGGGTAAAATCTGAACTCTAGGCAGTTAAAAAAATTAAAGTGGTTAGTTATTTAAAAATGTCAATATTTTTGAAGGCAGCAACTGTAAGTGCCCTTTCTTCATATCACCATCCTGTAATTCCCTACATAGACCTGGTCATAGATTCATCCGGTTCAGACAAATTTTGATCCATGTGTAGCCATTCCTGTTTTTAAGAAGTCAAACATTACATTGAGTTTGTCAACAGGAATAGTGGGCTGCAGCCTCTGATCAGTGTATTCTGACAGTGGAGATTCCCCACTGTCAAAATACAATGTCTTTGAGGGAGGATTCCTCCATTGACCTTGCATGTGTGGCTGGAGGATTCTGATATTTTTTTTTCAGCCCACTGGCCAGCTAAAGTAGGGGAGAGTTAAAATTAGCAGCCAATAGGGCTGTTCTACACTACAGATATATTAACAGTGTTTTAAAACAAAGACAGCAAAGGGAAGACCTGATCAGCTTGCTTCAGCACCTTCACCGTCCAATCAGCAGCCTGGAAGTGTGTTCTTAACTCACTTTACTTCAACTTACTTGAATACTGACATTCAATTAATTGTTGAAATCAACCAATATAGCAATTAAGCCAATAGGCTAGTGCATTTCATACAAAATTCAAAAATGTAAAGTCAATCGAAAAAAAATGGAAAAAAATTTGAATAATGAAAAAAACCGTGCTATGGCCAATAACACTCAAAGTTCATGAATGCATCAACGTTCAATAAGGAATAATCCACTATGAAGATTAAGCCCTTGAAGTGAAGGAGAAGACACCCATGTTAAAGCACAATAGAATAAAAAGCTTCTCCCTTAAGATGCGGTCCACCACACTAAGGTAAAATTGGCACTCTTACCCGAAGGTGTGGACTCGTATACTGGTGTGTATTGAGTCAAACAAGCATATGTGAGGTAATACCTCAACCATGTCCAGCTGTATTGGATGGATGGTATGTGATCACCCCGTCACTGTTGGAATGGAGAGGTTCCACTTAGGTGAACAGGCTCCCAATGCACGGCAGACATCAATAGGAAAGGCTGCTCCCGAACCAGAATTGAAGATAAATGAGATAAAGATCTGTTCTTGGGCAGCCACAGATGGCATTCTATCTGGTCCCAGTGTGAAAAGCTTCACATGACCTTTGGTTTGCCTTTTAGAACCAATGTAGGAATATGGCCAGTACAATGTTGTCACCTCTTTTCCTGGCTTTGAAATCCCAAATGTCACCAGTTTTACCATAGGTACCTGCAGGGGATGAAAACATTTTTGAGTGTTTAGAAGCAGTCTACAAAGCTGCTTGGTGATTCAATGTTCCAGTACTTACCCAAATCCAAAATATCTACTTTTGATGGAGACAGCTTTTAACAGATCTATGTGGTAATTTACTGTGTGGTCATCATGTAGTAAAGACAGATGCATGTTAGCCTCAGAAAGTACAATCCCTAATACTAATATAATTATTAAAAGCAAAAGACAGTTTCAGTATTGGCTTATTCTTATTAATGCTCTATAAGTTAAATCCAGCCATAGGTGGAGTGAATTTCTTTCTTGCAATTGGGGTACATTCATACATGGTTCAAATCTCGGCCGGTTCCTGCTGACCTGTCCTAGGTTCGAACAGTGTATGGCCAGCCTTACTCAGTCATATGTACTCTGTTACTATTCTCATATTTTATTAATTTAATCACAGGGGACAGTACACAGATAATGTGACTTCAGTTAGATTTCGAGTCTTCTAATATCTTTTAAAGGAGATTTGTAGCAAGAGAATATGGAGGATGTAATTGCTCATCTTTTTCGTTCTGAAAATGCTAATATAACTTTCATGTTCTTTGGTGACTTTATTACTATCCGAGTCACAAACCTATAACAAGTATGTAATCAGGAGTTCTGAATGTACTTAATACCTTTTGCACGCATATTTTAGGTCAAACAACTGGTATACTTAAGCTGGCCATAACCATATTGGTTTCTCTCATTCAACCTAATCAGCGCCGAAGGATGAAACTTCTTTGCTGGTTAATCAATTATTACAACCAGCACCCACGATTTCCAGCATGCCTGAACAGGGACTGCATCTGATTGGATGTAATCACTGTTCAGTTGACAATTTTCCACCTGGCCAACAGTTCAAATTTCGGCCGATTCAACAGGAATAGGCTGAAATTTTGGTCATGTGTGACAGTCTTTTAAGGAGGTCAGCCAATGAAGCCCTGTATTTGTTATTTATCTTGTGATAGGTTTTCTACAGACTACTTATAGACAGAGGAAGAAAATGGTCCTCTTGGAAGATTAATGGGTTATAAGACATGTCCCTCTCTTGTCACCCTCCAGACCATTGTTTCTCAGCTTCAGGTCATGTTTTCCGGATTTCCCTCAGATGAAACAGCTGGGATAATTACTAAGCCAGTGAAACAGATCGAATCACCTGTGCAAAATAATGGGAAGCCTGAAAAAATGACCTGTTGGGGCGCCTTGAGGACTGGAGTTAAGAAATACTGCTCCAGACAAGCAACTGTTTGCCTTGCCCCCTATCCAGCCTCTCCAATGGCATACATCAGACCTTTTTTTGTTTATACAACACTTTCTGTTCCATTGACAACACAAAATTTTGAATTTCCAATCACTTTTGGTCCCAGTGACAGTGGTCACAAGGTAAAATAGAGAGGCTATATCTCCCCAGCAAGGACACAATTAAAATAAAAAGAACATTGGATTTAGATACACTGTAAAATTATCAGGCCCTCTAGAATTATACATTATAACTTCAATTCTAGATCTCAAAAATTAGACATTATATTGTTAAGTCTGTTTGATAAGACTAAGCCCATGATTCATGTAATTATTTTCATACAAACTCTATGACGTTTATAAACTTGTCACTGACTAGCGTCCAGACCTTCTAATGAATTCCAGCTTCTCGCTTCAACTTTCACTTAAAACATGGATTTCTTGAAGGTGTTTCCTTTCCTGACATCTGTTTACTGTCAATGAGCAGAACACCAGGTTCCCAGGCATCTCTCCTTGAGCTCATTTTCATTTCTCTGACATCATCATGGGGAGGAGGCCAAAGCAGCTGACTGTCAATGAGCCTAGGTCTCCCACAGGCGGCCAGTTGTACAAGAAATAAATGCCAGCTTTAATGCCAAATATCCTTGTTTGTTTATTTATGCTGAAGTCCGTCACTTGATACATGTTAATACATGTTTTCTTCTTTTCCAGGTCGATATGTTGTTAGATATAAAATATATATTTTGGATATGCTCAGCATTCCACCTTTCCTATGCATTCCGAGCAGGTAAGAATCGTATTCATTGAAATGATAAACAGAAATAAAAACACCTTTTAGTTTAGTTATATACTCGTGCACACATAATAGGGGCCCAACGCACCCAGTGCAAAGAAGACAGAATGAGTCTATGGGGATAAATATAATAGGGATTGGGTATGTATACTGTCACAGAAACATTGTAGCCATGAAAAAATGTGTAACAGGACAAAAAATCCTTCATGAAATATAAAACCATAATAGGAAAAATGATTTAAGTTGACAGTATACACAAACAACTAGGGGTAATGATCACAGTAGAAAGATGTCCAAAGTGCGATGTGCGTTGTAAACATGGTTCATCACATGTACACTATGTCTGGTCTATATAATCAATGATATATAATATAGAGTAGGGATCTCCTAACTGCAGCCCACCAGCTGTTGCGTAACTACACATCCTGTGAGACATTGCAAGCTCTGACATTCACAGACATGACTAGGCATGACGGGAATTGTAGTTCCTGATTCCTGAACAACTGGAAGGCCATAGTCCGAAAACCCTTGATATAGAGCACCTATCAAGACTATGGCTCAAGATTTTCTAACTTACCCAGATCAATGGTAATGTGAAAGAAACCCCAGTCTGTCAGCAGTTACAAAAGTACCATAACGTGATACAATATACAGAGGAGAGGCATTGAAAACCTAATGCCCTGTACACACGGTCGGACATTCTGATGACAAAATCCGTCAGATTTTTTCTGACGGATTTTGGCCCAAACTTGTCTTGCATACACACGGTCGCACAAAGTTGTCGGAAAATCAGATCGTTCAGAACGAGGTGATGTAAACCACGTACGAAAGGACTATAAAGAGGCCAGTAGCCAATAGCTTTCATCTCCTAATTTATTCTGAGCATGTGTGCCACTTTGGCCGTCAGAATTGTCTACACACTCGGAATTGAAAGGATCGGATTTTGTTGTCGGAAAATTTTAGAACCAGCTCTCAAACTTTGTGTGTCGGAAATTCCGACGCACAAAGTCAGATGCAGCTCACACACGATCGGATTTTCTGACAACACGATATGATCGCACATTTCACATTTCACATTTTCGCACATGAGAGCTTCAAAGCTTCTGAGAACGATAGGTTCTCAGTAACTGCAGCAAAGGGGTAGTGATGTGTTCTAATCTATGAAAAAAAGAAACAATCCTAGAGTCAAAAACATTTGTAGCATAACCTCAAAACATTACCATAGAAGCCAAGGAAAGGATAGCAAACACATACCATCAGTGTATGGCTGCAATACAACAACCGCTGCCCAGGGGATCTGTCAGCATGGTGAAGGTGTAACTATCTTTTCCTTGGCAAAGTCTTTTTTTTTAATAATACTGCTTGTCTGGTTGTCTTTTCTAATCTATTTGTAATACCATGTATATATTTTTTAAATATTTTTCATCTCAGTGCCTATATAGTCCAGTACCAATTTTTCCATGATTTCTAAACATATGGAATGGGGCACATATGCATCTTTCTTGTTATCCACAGCACCACTCTGTGGTGATACCCTAAAAATCTTCCATTGTAAAGAATGGCTGATCATTAACAGACAAATGCATGAAATACACATAATAAAGATATGTTAAAGAGGAGCTCCAGTCTCTCCCCCAAAAAATTAAAAGGAAGCAGCTACAAATACTGTAGCGGCTGACTTTTAATTTAAGGACACTTACCTGTCCAGGGATCCAGCAATGTCCTCACCTGAGCGCCGGGCATCTTAGGTAAGGAAAACTGGCAGTGAAGCTTCCCAGGCTTCACAGCTGGTTTCCTACTGTGCATGCACGAGTAATGCTGTACTTTCTGAATGGTCATGCAGTTTTCTGGGAACTGTGTGTGTCCCAGAAGGCTGCAGGGGGAAGGAGGAAGGGCCGAACATCACCATAGATCACCACAGTGATCTGAGCAGGAAGTGAAAATGGGTATCTCTCAAAACCAAGTACCCACCCACCCCCCAAAAAAGTGCTAAATGTGGCAGTGGAGGGTGCAAACAAGCAGAGTTTCCCTTTTTGGGTGTAACTCCACTTTATGGATATTAAGGATGAAAGCTTCCTGGATAACTTAGATCCTTTCATCTAGCTGAAGAAGGTATCTAAGTTATCCCAAAATCTTTCATCTTTAATAAGTTAAATCTTAAGTTTAGTCTAAAAATGTCTTTTTTTCTACATCTCTAGTTACATTAGTATGTCCTATTATATGCATAGGTAAGTAATTTACCTGTAGAGAAAAAGTGTCTTTAGCTCAACTTCAGCTTTTAGCTAGCCAAAAAGGGTATTGCTTACACTCCAAACCTCCTGAATTAATCAATAGATAACAAATACTCTACTACTGCTACTAAATTGTATAGTACATGTGAAGGCACTTGGGGCATAGCTCTTTGGCTTGTTAAACAACTTCAGTCATGTTTTAATCCTTGTGTAAGTATTTTGGCAGTATGTCCATTAATTCATGCTAACATGCAGAATTTTGCAGCTACAGCTGAGAAATACCTCTAAGGCTACAGCTGAGGTCACCGGTCTCCAGGATTTTAAGATGTTCAGCTTTATTTTTCCCAGAATTCTTTATATTTTTACTACGGCTTATACAGTAATTATGATCTAGTGTGACAAATGGAAGAAGATTAAAATGTCATTATTCTATGAAAATGGACAATTAGTAAACTATTCCATGGCTTGAAAGATGCCAATTATAGAAACTTTTCATGTTCATGCCAGGTGGAAAGAAATCTCTTCTTATCTGGAGGAAAAAGGATTGTGTAAGCAAAAAGGTAGCAGAACTATAATTCTCACATTAGCTGCTTTATATTTTTCTACCCAACATTAAACTCACAGTAGGTCATAAGGATTAAACATGACCCACATATTGGAACAGGGAGTAGAAAATGGTACATATCAAAGATTTTTTTAAAAAATATTAGTGGTTTTAACTTAAAACAAATTAATAAATTGCAGGAAAAAGAAATTATATAAATCAAAATGAACGCATGGTAAGAGAGAGTATGAAGTCTTTAAATTGAACCTAGCATCATATATATATATATATATATATATATATATATATATATATATATATATATATATATATATATATATATATATATATATATATATATATTTTTTATTATTATTTATTTATTTATTTATTTTTTAAGTTAAAGTTAAGTTAAAGCATGCTAGGTAATATGTAGATAACAGTACTCCCCTGACTGTACCTTCAGCCCTTTCTCCTTCCAGAAGGATGGAGTCGTGTTTGTTTGGGCATCATCCAGGGTCACCATCTACTTCCTGGACTAAGATAATGGTGCTAAAGGAGTTGAAAATCTTCACTCACGGTGTAATTAATAAACAGGAATATACTTTTTACATGATTGAAGAATTGAAGTGAATCTTCTCTCAATGTATTTAATAATGATTCTCAGCCACTTTAGTAATTCCGCAGGCTCAGAGATGACATCATGTAAATGTAACACAACAGTCATGTAAATCCTGTTGCTTGTGCTGTTGCATTCACAAATCTCTGACACAGATAAGCGCCCTGTTGAAGCCTCTCAACTTGTTACTTGCTAAAAAGATAAGCTGAGCATATACTGCTCGATCGACTGATTCCTGTTGACTCGGCCAAAACTCAAGCACTGTATGAGCCTGCCAGCACCTCTCTGTTTATTAAAAGTCAATTGTTCAATCAACGTTTGTCAAAGGAGACTGTTGGAACAGTCTTGCATTCAATCAGATTCAGGTACTGTTTTGGGTATTATGACAGTCAGGAGCACTTGCTGTCAGAATACAAGAGCCCAGCTAGGGGGATTAGTCCATCCTCACTTTTAGCCTGGATGGAGGAATCTTTTGTTCAGCCTGTGAGAAGAAATATATACATGTATGGCCAGCTTTGCAATCTTGTAGTCTGATCACTGGGAAGAGGCAACATCATCCAGCCACCAGATGCTTTTAATGATAAATTATGGATAATCTTTTGAATATATATATATATATATATATATATATATATATATATATATATTATATATTGCAGAATCAGAGTTGTATTCATTGTAAAGTTACTGAAAGGTGCATTTTAAAGAAGAACATATAAGGAAATGTTAAGAAATATTATCCTTCTCTCATTCCTTAAAATAAACCCTGCACAAATGCTATAGGGTAAAGTTCTTCTAACGGTCAGGCACATGTGGAAAAAAATAGGACTAGTGTTTGGGCATTACTCCTCTTAAATCAACTCCCAACTATGGCACTACCTGCATGGAGTTTGCATGTTCTCCCTGTGCCTGCCTAGGTTTCCTCCCGCACTCCAAAGACATGCTGGTAGGTTAACTGGCTCCTGTCTACATTGACCCTAGTATGTGTATGTATAAAAGTGAATTAGGGACCTTAGAATGTAAGCACCTTGAGGATAGGGACTGATGTGAATGTAAAAAAAATATATATGAAAAGCGTAAATTGATGACGCTATGCAGTAGAAGTACCTGAAATAATAATAAATAATAATATATCATAACTGAGGAAGTCTGCGACAGGAAAAAAAAATGCTCTCTCATAATACAATAGGAAGTTGCCCTACTTGTTCTTAGTTATCTATGCTGTCCTTCATTACAATGTAGAAAAAGAGATAGGCATGCATACACATATCAACCAGCAATGCCTTACTATCTAGAAACCAAATCAGGCAAAAAAGTGTGCCAAAAAATTGTGTAGAAAAGATATCTTATTCCAATAAAAGGGGAACTCCTCAAAGGAACTTGTCAGAAACTCTAGAGCTTTGGAAAAGACCTTGAATATAATAGTGAAGTGAGACCACCTAGGTTGGCTCAAAGTACAACAAACAGTGTTAAGCCCCATACAAATAGGCAGAACATCGGGAGACATTTACTGGTACAAAAAATAACGGCCGATATTCTGCCTATGTGTATGTCAGTCTGTCAGACGTGCATGCTGGAAAACCAGCAGCGGACCGATTCCTGATCAGTGCTCTCAGCCAATAGCAACGTTCTGGTGGGGTGGGGGTCAACCCTATCAAAACACAACAGCTCAGCAGGGGAGATCGCTGGACTAATCTTGCATGGTTAGTACAGCGGCTCCCGACCAGAGCTGTCAGTTTACCAGACTTTAGTATGACCTCCATGAGTGACATACTGGTGTAATCTATAACTAAAGCAATCCATAGAGATTGCGGGAGTAAATAAGAGCAAGATCAGCTAAGGAGACAGAACTAGCCTCGTGGAAGTAGCTTCTTTGTTCATGGACACTGCCTGCAACAGACAAGTGACCACTGTGGGTTCTTTCGTTTTCCCCTTTGAGGTGTTCCCTGTTTAGTGGAATAACATATAGTTTCTACACACTTGTTTTATATAAGTTCAATAAAGGTTATGATTTAGACCAATTGGCTATGGTGAGGTGAGTTATGCACCCACGTTCTGTCAAATAAGAATGGATACACGTATTCTTCTTGACGTTGAGGGTTTTGTATGGGAAAAGATATAAAGTGCTTTCAAGTAATTTCAACAGCTCATTATTTTAAAATAATAACTTACAATTCTATTAGTCCCAAGTCAGCATTGGGTCTGTTAATAAAAACAACTCACTGTTGAAAGTTTTCAATGGCATGTTGAGAGCATGGGAACTTGTCCAGCCATGTGGCACTGCCATGGACCTTACAGCCATGGAGATATTTTGCATAGTTTTTCTCATGGATGTGAACAATGCTCTGCTAAGACACTGTGGATAGTTTTTTTAGGTTCAGTTCACATTTGACACAATCGAATCACTGCATTTTGATCAGAGGTGTCACAAAAAGCCCATATATATATATATATATATATATATATATATATATATATATATGTGTGTGTGTATGTATATACTGTATAAAGAGCAAAGGGAAGTCAGCATGCTCTGTGAGATAAATACCTGTGTGCTCAACCACAAAGAAAAATCCATACAAATCCAAAACAGGTATAGAGGCACTCATTAGTCCTGCAGTGGAGATAAATCAAAGCAATGGCATTTTGTTGGCAATATTAAATAGAGCGTAGTCCATAGGAAAGATGAATGTTGTAATTAATGCAATTCATCTTGTGAGAAGGATGGTCAAAACTTGTTGATGGCCACGCTGACTGTTACTTTACTGTTATAAGATTTAATAATTATGCCCCAAACCATTTATTACTTGGTCTGGAAAGTGACTTACCCAGCCAGGTAATATATGGTTTGTGGCATAATCACCCTAGTGACCCAGGTACACATACTTACCATAAGTGTACCTGGGCCATCTTTTAGGTCTGTTACAAAGCTACATAATTACAGAGTTAGTCTGGTTGAAAAAAGACACAAGTCCATCCAGTTCAACCCACAGAAAAAAAACACGCACACACAAATGTAAAAGCTCCATATGCACATCATATACCAACAGTTGATCCAGAGGAAGGCACAAAAAAACAATAAAGTTGTTCACAATTATAATGGAGCATATGATTACTACACATGCCATCTTTAGGAAAGGGTTTCTATATCAGTGGGTCCCAGACAAGAAAAACATACAGTATACTTTTAAAAGGCATCTATGGGTATTGCATAATACACAGTATTTTTCTCAGCATCATTAAATTATAAAAATCTCTGGCGAGACTGGTTCTACATGCCAGCCTGATCTCTCTTTCACAGGCATGATAATAGTGCTGTACACCATTAGCATTGTTTCAGGTGGTCTTATTCTTGGTAATCTCTATCAGATGTCTGGTTAATGTCAAGGAATGTGAATTGCATTGAATACACTGAATACAGAGAAGAGTATACAGGGCAATATACAAGTCGAATATTGGCAGTAGGTGGTCATGGCACTGTTTAAAACAACTATAATTATAATAGAATATATTTTGTAAATTGCTTTTTTGACCTGTGTTTTGGACATACCCAGTCCCTCAGGCTTTTACTTATCCATTTCCAACCTGTCAGTCAAAAACAACTTCAGGACATATGCACACAGACTTTGACATATACGCTGATTAACTGTTCTCAAGGGACACGTTTTTTGGTTCTAAGTGTAATTGTGTTCTTTTTCTATGGATTTTGGCTTAAATATATTTATGCTGCACAACAAATCTTATTTGATCTGTTCAGTGGCTTTTCAATATAACCCTAATAGACTGAAGTAATTTCTCTCATTCAAAGGCATTGTTAAGCTTGTGCAAGTATGGATCTTTTTATTGCTTAATAGCCTTTCCTCCCACTAAGCTTGGCCCAGTGTATTAGTCATTATCTGCCTGTTCTTTATCAAGAGTGTCTTATCTTTCAGTTGTTATCTTTTCTAAACAAGGGGGCTGTTTATGGTCTTGGATTTCCTACTCCACTTCATTTGTGGCAGGTGTCAATATACCAGGAGTCATTAGTGAAGAACCATTTTCATCCCCACACTCTAGACATTAATGCTTTCCTTTGTTCACTCAGCTTTGACATGGGAAAAATCCAAGGTACTCCTTGGAAAGTGCTGTTCTATATGTGTCATATACTCTAGCTAGAGCTATTAAAGAACTCTTAAGCTGGCTTTAGACGGTTTGAATCACGGTTGGTTCAGAAAAAACTAGCTGAGATTTGAACCACGTATGGGAAGGCTGATTGTACCCAAGTCGACCCATAGATCCACTTGAGTACCTCCAGCATGTTGGATCTTTAGGATGTGATTATTACCAGTTTCTATAGCTGCTAGCAATAATCACTGTGTTTTCCTGGCAGGGATGGCTCCCCCATGGTTGCAGGAAAGAAAATTGTATCATCTATGGCCTGCCTTTAGTTGTATAAAAGGACTTCTTCGCATACTAACCATTCATATTAAAGGGAAGATGACCATTATATATCATTTTATTAATTTGCTTATGTTTTAAACTGAGGAATGCACAAATGCCTCTGTCATTTGCTTTAACAGTCATTTAGAAAAAGTTAACATTATTGGAGCTGCTATTGGTTACTTGTGCATGCTCCAGTGCTTTCATCCTTATCTTGGCTTTCAAACCTCACCAAGAAAGGAAGTTCAGACCTTTCAGACTTCACTGACTGTATGCATGTTCAAGAGCACTCGAAACTTGATAAATGAGGATCAGACTGACACGCCCTAAGTTTGTAACTTTAGAAAAAGTGCAATATCAACTATTCTGTTGTTACCAGTCCATCAGCATTAAAGCATATCAAAGCAGGATCATTCACAAGTCAACCCAGACAAGAGCCTAGGACCTGATGGACGTTATGGGGTCTAACCACTACCAATAAGCTCCTGCAGCAACCAGAGGATAGCAAGGTCAATCAAAGCTGTGGACCTGCCTGTCACTTCATAAGAGAGGATGACTTTTAGGCAGTTAGAACTATACAATAGGTTGGGAATTATATTGCAATTCTTATTAATGTGAATCAAAGGGTTGGGGGGTAACCAAAGGTTTTACCTTACCTAGAGCTTTATTTTTATTTAATCTGTCTGATTGCTGCAACGCTGTAATCTGGTACAAAAAAAAAACATTTATTTGTATAGTATGGGTTGTTAATTAAGCAATACAGTCATCAAAGACAGTCTAAAATCATACCAATAAGTAAAAAAAAAAAAACACATCTTTTGCGGTACTCCTGTAGAATGAAAAGACCACCCACTAGCCCACTAGTTTGGCAAAGCCTGCTGGAAGTTGTAGTGGCATTGCATTTTGCCTAAACCCTTTATTTTACAAGTATTTAAATGAATAAATAAATGGTCCCAGCCAGCATGTTTTCTGTTAAATTGAAAGTTACTAATACCATGTCTGAGCTTTATTAGTAGAACTTTAAAGCAGAGCTCGTGGAAGTAGCGGCTGAGTTAATCCTCACAGTAGCAGCTTAGGCTGTGTCTTTCTAGGACTAGTTAATGGTCATAAAGTTAAGATGATGTGTGCAGATGGAATTTCAATTAGCTTGGTTTTCAATGATTTATAGAGAGTCTACATCAAGTAATTGATCCCTCAGCACCTAATGCCTGTTTAACATCCTTCTCCTTATAGTATCGTAGCCTTCGCCACAATCCATCTGGTGAAAACACTGAGGCTTTTGTTCCGGCACTATTTATTACCTACATGGCCAAACCCCAGTTCTGTTCCTGTTGGATGTACTCTCTCTCCCAAACTGCAAATGACAAATTGTTACATTCTGAAGTGTGAAAATTCAATTCCCAATTATTCCAAAATAGTGAACTGTTGTATGCTTAGCTGGGGAAATTGAACGATTTCCAGAAAGAACACATTACTGGCGTCGTTTCTAATTTTCACAGTACTATAAATATGAGCGTGAAAAGGATTTCTTGATTAAACAGAGCAGATATTAGTTGGACATGTGAGCCATGACCGCTGTGGAGTAATGCAGAATTTATAAGGAGACATGGTGGATTGAAGGTTGCTGCAGCTGGTCTTAGCCCTTAGAATTGGATAGGGAAACTTACACATAAAGTTAAAGGACATAAGGTAGCACAGGTCATAGGGTCATGGGGTAGCTAACAGTAATTTGTTGTGTTTATTTTATGTTTAGAACACCTTACATGGATATAACTTAAATCTGGACTTTAGGCAGATATACAAGATACAAATACCGGTATATGCTTTGCATTGATTTATGCATCTTTAAGAGTATTTTTTTTAAATTCTAAGATTGTAAGTGCTAGATTTCCATTTGCATTCAGCCGGAGGCATAGCTTGAAGCTTGTGGGCCACGTTGCAAAAGTTGACCTGCCGCCCCCCCCACTACTTTCCGCCACTTCACTCTGAGTTGCCAGCTGAAAGCGGTATTACATGTAAAAGAGGAAACTCAGAGTGCCTGAACTAGACTCCATTCTAATTGGGCCCTCTGAGTGGTATACACCACTTTCACCCCACAGCTCTGAGTGTGGCCTGAATTCTACCCACCTAGTGTGCACATGCACGATTGAGCAGGGCTGAGCAGGATGGGGAGGGCTGCACTGGGCTGAATGTAGAGGATGAGCAGGGAGTGCTCCACTTGGGGAAAGGGTTTGTCCCATCACCTTGCGTAGGTGAAACCAGGAACCTAGGGAAACTACACAGGGTGCTTGTGCTTTTCCCCAGCAACACAGTGTGATACTTAATGTGACAGGGGCGCCACACGGATGCATGGGCGGGGTCACCATCGCAAAAAATCTTCTTCTTCATGCCCTTCTCTCAAAAGAACTTGCATTTTCAGTTTTCGTTTACACCCACAAATCCACTTGTAGGTAATGTCTACTCTGCTTTTTGACACTAAAGACAGATATAAGGTCACTTTAAAGTAAACCAAAAGCCCAAACATTTTTAAAGTTGAAAAGTTTTAGTTTTGGAGAGGGTAAAGACTGGCTAAACTGCCAGGGTTTTTTGTCTGCTTAACTTTGGGGAGATTTTCCTTTACTCCCAGTTCATGAGACACAGAAGAGGTTAGAGAAGATCTCTCAAACCCTATGGAATATCCCCTCTTAGACAGCTGTGCTCTGAAGAGTTTTCTCCATTGGAAGATATCCCCTATTCTTCCTGTTGCAACTCTTTATTTTTGATTTCTTATTACTTTCTCCACTGGAAACAATAATCCCCAGGAAAACAGAGAAGGGGACTCTCAGCAGGGATACAGACATCAATAAAAACCTGGCGCAGTAAATATGTGGCACTGGAAGCCTGAGTTGTTCTTATTGTTGTTCAATGGAATGGAGGTAGAGTTGATATGGAGTGCCTGAATATTGTACCGGCAAAAGAGTTATCACAGACACCTTGGATTGTGATAGACATGAGTAAATCTGGAATGGAAACACTGGATTTTAAGATTATTCCGGATACAATGTTATTCTAATGCAAAATTCAGAGGGAAGTGTCCACAATGTCAATGAGTTTTGGGAGCGATGTTTTCCCTCCTGAAATGCATTGGCTTTGTGTACATTTAGATTTTAAGAACATGGAGTGGTGCTTTGGTTCATGATTTACTCCGCAATCAAAAATGTAACGAGGGTTCTAACCCTCCCCCATTCTATCCAAAACTAACTTAAAAAACTTAATATACACTTTAAAAGAACTCTTGCACTTTAAAGTCTAGGATGTCTACCCGGAAAAGATAACAGCACATTTTACTTATGAAATGGGTGCATTTGACGACTTACACAATTAACTACACTGATTGGTGCCAGCTTTTAGTCTACATTTGAAAACAGCCAAAGAGCATTTCACATTATTTATTACAACAATTTAATTTTGTTTTTGTGCAATACCATAAAAAAATATAGGACTGCTGTAATCCTAGGAAATGTTCATTACATTAATATCAGAATAACACCTCCATGATCGAAGACAATATAATTGTATCGGAAAAGGGATACATCCGGTTTTATAGTCAGGCATATGTTCCCGTTAACATGGAAGATGTTGATTGTGCCTGAGTGTTTTGACTGGGGTCATGTTATACAATGGAGTGACAGTTTGACAGCTATTTCCCTCTTGTCAATGTGTGATATTGTGATTATGGAATGACACCATTAAGCACTTAATGAAGCCTTTTGTGCTCACTTGATCCACTCCACACAGATATCACAGGTCCATATGTTACTTTTTATGGAAATAAGTTTAGCTATTGCTACAGCCCCTAACAACAGTTATTTGCAGTCTCTAGGGAAGTTCTATTAAGCCATCTACTTTGCCAGTAAGTGCCATTAATGCCTGGGAAATTCTAACAGCCTCTCTAGCAGACTGAAAAGTGATTTATAAGCTGGGTTTGTTAGGAAAAAAAAAACATCCTTCTCATTTAAAAAGAATTTAGTATTTCATCAGCTTTATCTAACAATAGCAGGATTTTGCTGCCAACGTGCTTCAAACGCTAAAATGAGACTTAAACTTGTTTCTGTTAAGTTAAACTTGTTCCATTTTGCTTAAAAATTTGCCGGGATGGTTAAATTATAGGGGGGAGCTTTGCAGATTGCTAATGATAATAATTGAGAACAAATGTTTCCTTTTGTGGTTTCTCTTTGTTACTGTAATGTTGGTTTTAAAAGTTTAGCTTTATGTATGAGTTTGGTTACTAAGTATTTACTGAAAAAAAAGTAATATCATTCTTTAAATTGGTTCTAAAGGTAAAATGCTTTTAATCTTAATGCATTCCCAGCACTAAGTTAAAAAACATTTTTGCCACTTGCTGTGCTCTTCCCCCGCCCAAATATTTACTTGCCCCATGGCAAGTGCTTAATATGGGCACACATTAGAGCAGTAGCCAAGATCACTGGCAGGGGACCCCAGAAGAGGAGGTTTGGGGCAATACCATTGCACAGAGCAGATGAGTATAACATGTTTATTATTTTAATTTAAAATATTGCCTTTAAAACTGTTTTAGGCCTTCTCTAGTGGTAAAAGTATGCTAAGGGTAAATATATTCTTTACTATATGATGTATCATAATGAGTCCAATATCTGTGATTTTTCACTCAGTTATCTCCTGGGTCAATCTTGAAAATGATATCAGTGATTTTCCATGGTTGAGGCATTGATACTGTAGACCAGCAATTTTCAACCCTTTTACCCAAGAATAATCCCTAGAAAAATGTTCAGGTCTAGGGAAACCTTACTAAAACCAGTTAATTTGGGGCCAATGGGAAAAAAGCCACTATACATGGACTATAGGTAGGAAGAATGCCCCCCTTACAGTGGTGGTCAGAATGCCACCCTTACAGACAGCCAAAGAGCTCATTGGTGTCCCGCTGTTGGCTTTTCCAAATGGTGTTGATTCTAGAACTATCCTGGCACCATCAAATTGGAGGTTAAGCAGCCATAGTTCCAGGAATCTCTACCATCTTCGGAAGGAACCCAAGGGTTCCACGAAATCCTGGTTGAGAATGGCTGATGTAGACTGATTCTTGTTCATTGGGCCTGGCTTTAAAAAACTGGAAATATAATCTATACCAAGCAAACATGTATTTTATAATCTGCTAAATACTATCTATCATATCATCCTTTGTCATTTTCCTTTAGTCATTATACACAAAGCTCGGTTTATTCCTTCTGAGCATGATTATCGGTCAAATGTAAAACCTGAGTTGCTGAAATAGCAAAGAGTATGTCCAGTTATTTCATGATCATGAATATTTATGAGGATGTTATGATAATTAATAATCTACAACTACTAGGGGAGATTTTGTACTTGTTTTAATTAATGTAGGTACAACAATTCCATCCCATTGCTCTCATAGTTGTGAAAAGACAGAATAATATCAGTATTTAAATTTTAGCATGTGGCAAATAATAATATTTTCCCCTTCCCTATGGTAGAAGTTGTTGTTTAACAGCATACCTCCTATGTATTTCTGTTAATTATATCAGGAAAGTCCTATCCTTTGAACTGTTTATACTGTTGTACTTATTTATTAAAGCATACGGAAGAGCAATAGCGAATGGCAAAATGTAGCAAACCTCAGCAACCAATCAGATTTCAGTTTGCAAAAGTAGGAGTAAATGGGAACGAGGAAAGAAGCAAAAAAGTAAAGTCAGTCAGCTGTCAGGTTATAACGTACCTACTGTACGTACTCTAGAAGTGTGACAAATCCATTCTCATTGAATGACAGTTTGCAGAGTTACTTTAAAGCTGCACTAATGACAAATATATTTTATGTGTATTTTTTTTTTACAGTGTGTGTTTTATTTTTTGATTTTTTATGTAGGAATCTGCCCTGTATCTTCAGTACACTGGAGAGCCAAACTGCTGCTGTAAACTAAATGCAGTGGTCCGGTTCTCCAGATGTCTGACACATCCCCTCCACAGTATTCCAATCAACAAAGCTCATGCTCCTTGTGCATCACTGCTGATTGGAGTACTGTCCAGGAGTAGTCTGGGACCACTGGAGGGGGTAATTGGCCACTAAATAAGAATACACCTACTTGAAGAACCTCTCTTGTCACCTGAGATACACTTATATAGGTTTGCTGCATGTGAAAAAAGAGAACAAACCATTTTTATGGTGCACAACAAATATTCAGGTTTCATTTTTAATTCACAGAAGCAATGAAAAAGCAACCCAATTGTTATTCTAAACCAGCGATCTCCAAACTACAGCCCTCCAGCTGTTGTAAAACTACACGTCCCATGAGGCATTGTAAAACTCTGACATTCACAGATATGACTAGGCATGATGGGAATTGTAATTCTTGAACAACTGGGATGCCATAGTTTAGAGACCCCTGTTGTAAACAATGGCTTGACTTTTGCTTACCGTAGGTTCTCCATGCATCATGTAGTGCTATTGCTTATCTCTGCAAGGGCACTCTGCAGGAGCAAGAATTGTTTTCAAGAAATCCTTGGTATATGCAGACTAAAGCCTAGTACACACAGGCTGGACGACAACAGCTGGTTCAATAATAACTGGCCTACATTTGGCCTGTGTGTATTGCAGCCGATCCGACAGAAGCCGGCCCTTTGGCCAGCTGCTGTCGGATGAGCATTCTGGAAAACCAGCAGCTGACTGACTCCCGATCAGCGCTCTTAGCCAATGACTAAGAGCACTGACTGAAGCGTTCTGGCGTGAGGGGGGGGGGGGGTCTCCTGGTCAGAAAACAAAAAAACAGAAGAGTGGATCGCAGTAGTATTGTCTCATTAGTACAGCAGCTCTGACCAGAGATGCCAGTTTTTTTTCGGTCAACCCAGTGGTGTCTACTAGGCAGTTGTAATCCGAACCAAATAAAAACACAGTGGTATCCTAAAATGTTTCTTTGGCACCAAATAATGATATTTTAAACACGAAGATTGGTTGCAGCAGCCTTCTGAAAGTCAGCGCTCTCTGCCATTAACTGACAGCGCTGATCAGGAGTCGGTTGGCTGCCTTACACACGGGCCAAATGTCAGTCGGTTTTTAATGAACCGGCTGATGTCGTCCAACATTCGGCATGTGTGTATGGGGCTTTACTTGCACTGAAAATCTGTAAAGCTTATTAAAAACTGGCAAGCAATAATTATTTATCTAGTTCAGCAACATTGGTATCTCTCCAGAACAATAATTGTTCACATTTTTAATAACTGACTGAGCTATCAATTAAACTGTCATACGTCCTGACAGCAAAACTTTAAAAAACTTTCAAGAACTTATACATTATATGAACTTGTGAATCATATGAACTAGCGCAACATTTGACCAATGAAAGTAAGGCTTTAGTAGTAGCATTGTTCAGGCAAGAAAAAACAGTACAGGAAATGTCGAGATTCAGAAATTGCCATTTTTTATATCAGCCCAAAGCAAGACTTGGACTATCAAGCGAGCCACTGAATGAATGCCTTGGCAGAACCAAGATTTGTACAGATGCCTTTGGTTATCTCTAATCCTTACCGTGTTTTTCTTCCACTGCTCTTTAAAAAATATCCAGATGAATGGCATGATTAATTTGAGAAAATATCAAAAAGTACTCAAAGATTATTATTATTATTCTACAGGATTTATGTAGCGCCAACAGTTTGGTTAAAATACAATTCAATACTGGAGGAATCAGAGGACCCTGCTTTTTAGGGCTTACAATCTAAGAGGGAAAAATAACTGTACAGGAGGATAACTTAAAGTGGTTGTAAATCGCAGACATGAAATATGAGCAAAGCAGAGCCCGCTATAGTCTGGACTTGTCTCAAACCAGAGCACTAATTGTGTGTGTGTGTGTGTGTGTGTGTGTGGGGGGGGGTGTGCCTTCCCCTCTAATCAGCTCTCAGCACTCCTCACTGAGCTCTGCAGAGTGTACTGTAAATTCAGCTTTCCACCCCATGTTGTCTGACAGCTCAGACAAGCTTTGTCAATTCTGCACTTTGAAAAGAAGAGGGCCGCAGATAAATAGCTACAACTTAAAATTTATATGAGGATTTGTTTCATCTCTATGCATCACCCTCGGCTAGTCTCATCACTGGGTATATGAAAGGGTTTGCAACCACTTTAAGCTAGCCATACACCAGTAGGATTTAGCTTTAACTTATATATGAAAATTCAGCAAAATAAATTGTCAGAGCATTCGATAGATATCATGGACTCAACAAATTTTGTGGTGGCTCTCCAGCTGTTTCATTCAATTGCTGTGCAATGTGACAAATTTTGACATTTGGATACTCTAAATTCGTTAAATTGTTTATATAGCTGTTTGCCTTTAATTATTAGAGAGAAAGAATAGTAATTACAATCATTACATTACATACTGTATGTGTATTTTTTGTTGTGGAAACGTTATTGTAACATTTTCTTTGAGGCTCGGCCACTCAACAATAGAGCTGTAATATGAACATAAAATTGTGGGTTTTGCTAGCAAGTTCTTCTGATCTGTCTTAACATTTTTTGAAAGATGTTACATCATTAATTGTGCTGTTGAATCAAAAGCAGATGTGCTCGTTTAGGCTGATGGCTTTACTGCAAATGCAAACATAGAAGGAGTACTGGGACCCTGGCTCTGTAGAACGAGGGTTTTATATCTTTGACTATAGCAGATATTTACAAATATATAGGAGACAATTATACCCACCCTCACTAATTATGAGAGCAAGGACTTAAGCTGGCCATACATGGATCAAAATTTGGCCGGTTCAGCGGGAACAGACAGAAATTCAATCCATGTATGGGCAGGCTGATTGTACCCATATCAATCCATCAATGGACTTGAGTATAACCAGCCTGTCAGATTTTTTACATTTGATTCCTGCTGATGGCTATAGCCGCTAGCAGTAATCATTGTGTTCTGCCAGCTGGGAAGGCTTTCTACTCCCCCCTGCCAGCAAAACACAATGCATTCCCCATCAACACTGATGGTGTTGATAGGGGAATCAAGTTATTTTCTTTCCTTTAGTCCATGGGTGCTCAACCGGTGGCTCTTCAGCTGTTGCAGAGCTACAAGTCCTATCTTGCCTATGCCTTTGGGAGTCATGCTTGTAACTGTCAGCCTTGCAATGCCTCATGGGACATGTAGTTCTGCAACAGCTGGAGGACCACAGGTTGAGCACCCATTTGTTTAAAGAGGTAGTTTACCGCCAGTTTTTTCTTTTTAAAAACCTGCAAGGCAAAGTCATAATGTTCTAGTATGCATCTCATTGTAGCACTGAAACGTACCCTAAAGCAAAGCACTCCAGTGGTGCACTGTCACATCAGACTGGGCTTCCATCTTCACCTGATCTTTCTTCTGGGTTGGTAGGCTCTGGTCCCTTGATTGGACAAGCCGCGATGACGTCACTCCCGTGCATGTGTGCAGGATACCCTGTTTACGGCGCAGGACATGCATGCGCATGCGCCAGTGATGTCACCAAAGGCTTTCGCAATAAATGTTTCCTAAACGGTGCATGTTAGGGAGATAGTTATTGTACCTATAGTTAAGCCTTATTATGGGTAGAAAACAAGCAAGGGAATTTACTCCCACTTTAACCCGTTGCGGAGGTAAAGATAAAGTCATCTATGGGCTTCTTAAAGATGGTCATAGATGATAAAAACAGCGGACTGACTGCAGCCATTAATAAATAAAAGTTCTACAACTTGTCTGTTCAACAGAAGTCAATCTAAGGAAAGACTTCTGTCAAACAGGGACAGCCACACAAAATTCAGCTGGTCTCTGCAGAACTGGCCGAATTTCCCTCTGTCAATGGCCAGTTTTAATTCCTCTAGTATCGATTTGCTCTCTTATTATAACTTAATATACTGCATGTAACATCATCTCCGAATTGGGAGTCTGATGAATAACAGGATTCTCCTTCCCACTTACATACAGATTAGGGCTGCAACCAAACTGGCAAAGTGGTGCTTTCCTTTAACCACTTCAGGCCCGGAAGGCATTACCCACTTCCTGACCAGACCATTTTTTAATAAAATTGACATCCTTTTTTTCCCAAAAATAGAGCTTTCTTTTGGTGATATTTGATCACCTTTGCTGTTTTTATTTTTTTATAATGAAAAAAAGAGCAGCAATTTTGAATAAAAAAATATTCCTTACTTTCTGCTATAAAACATTCCTAATAAAAAAATTTAAAACATCAAATTTCTTCATCAGTTTAGGTCAATATGTGTTCTGCTACATACGAATAAGCATTTATTAATTGCTTTGCACAAAAGTTATCGCATCTACAAACTATGGGTTTGATTTACGGAATTTTTTATTTTATTTTATTTTTTTACTAGTAATGGCGGCAATCTGCAATTTTTAGCGGGACTGGGACATTGTGGCGGACAAATCTTACCCTAAGTGACACTTTTTTGGGACCACTGACACCAATACAGTGATCAGTGCTAAACAAAATGCGCTGAACCCTGTTTAAATGACATTGGTAGGGAAGAGGTTAATACTAAGGGGCGATCAAGGGGTTAAATATGTCCTAGCTCTCTTTTCTAACTGTATGGGGGATGGATACACTGAAACAGAAGACCTCTCTTTTACTCACTGACAGATCAACGTGTCTCCTGTGTATAATTGGTGGGTCGCGGCAGCCATCGCAGCTTCTGGACCTGCTGATTGGCTCTCGCTGTGTCCAGTCGCAGTAGGAGCAGTGCTCCGGCGGCACGCACGCCCCCTACGTTATTTTGCGCAGCTAGGCCGCCTTGCCGCAGTATATGTACGGTGGGTGGTCCGGAAGCGGTTAAGGGCTTGTTTACACTGAATTTGCCCTCTGAAGCGTGATCTGTAGTGGATTGTAGAGGGCATTTGACAGGCAGTGGGGAGAAGCTATGTCACCTCCTCACCACCCGTTTTACCCACAAAAGCCTGCATCCCCGCTTTGCAATGACATGCATTGAAAGCAGTTCTGGTGTGGCTGGTACTGCTCGTGATTGCAATAGTGGGGATCATTTGTTCCACATCATGATGCAAAGTCATAGTGCCTGCGGCATGTCTACACCCCCTTCCGCTGTCTTTGCAGCTTAGGGGGTAGCGGTTAGGAGGCAGTAAAAATGCAGCTCAACCCCATGTTTTACTGCCCCCAGCCACAAGTGTACACAAGCCCTAAGTGAAATAATAATTTTTGCCTGTTAAAAAGAAAACAACAATATTTTATTTTAATGTACCTCAGAAATTTCACCTAAGATGCTGTTATAGTGATCTCCTTACCGAAGTATGAAATCATTACAAATATATATTATATGAAGGGTTCGCCTAAGGATAGCAGCTTCACATCTGGATCTAGTTCCACAGTCTATTAGAAAGCCTTGTAGACACAAGTTTCAGCTGGAAAAGGACAGAATGTTTGCTTGAAGTATTGCTAGTTTCATTGTTCCCCTTCAGGGCTACTGGGGCTATATAGGAAATCATTTTCACAATGATTTTGGTAGATGACAATGGGGATTATTGTTTCATGCAATTATGCAGAGCAAAGTAGTTAAACCATTATCCAAATCTCTTGGCAGCTCTTCCTTACTTCCTATACATTCCAGACAAGTGTGATGTAATTTGTTAATGCACAGATGTAAAATAATGAATCCAAGGTCTTTTTATACATGCAGAATGAAAAGTGGGAAGTGGGGCAAAAAACTGCCCCCCACGACCACCTATGGGATCGTGTCAGGCATAAAAGATGCATTTTAATAGGTCAAATTAAAAGACTTTTGATTGGTTATATTTAAAGTTATTATTTGAATATAACGGTACTCAGCTCATGCTGGAGAGTACCGTTATATTCAAATAATAACTTTAAATATGACCAATCAAAAGTCTGCGTCATAAAAACGTCAGACGGCGCTGGATGAAAGAAGAAGGTCGCCCCACCCTCCCTCCCTGTCGCAGTTCAGTTTATGAGGCGTTGTGTCTCTCTTTTTGAGAGGAGATGATATTGTATTTAGTTTTTAACCTGAGGTTTGATAGCTAGGTTATTATTATTATTATTATTATTATTATTATTATTATTATTATTATTATTTTATTAGTATGTATATGCAACGTTAAATAAAATTGATATTATTATATATGATATATATTCAAAGATATATACGTTGTTATTATTAAGCCTATAATAAAACTGCAACCTTTTTGATCCAAGTCTGGTGTTTATAGTGGCTTGTTTTAATAAGAATACATTATACAAAGTCCTGACTTCGGTACCATGGATGATTCTAGATGCATACATACTAGGGATAAATATGTAGAAGAATATGAACATGTAATATTTGAACAAGTTACTATATTCACATGGGGGAGGCAGGGACACACTTTTTGTTTTAAAAAAAAGGTTAAAAAAAAAAACTGCGCTAGTTGTGTAGGGTATTGGGTGCTATGATGGTGTAGCAAAACCCAAAGACACCTACCAAGGAAAACTGTCCTACATACAATACAGTAAAATGAACTTGGATGATTACTGTACTTTGCATGTCATCATCAAAAAACATTGTGAAAAAATTGTTTTGTTCCACTACTTATCATAACTGTACAGAAGGAACTTCATTTATTGAGAAATATTTGAGATTTAACCATTGAAATATTTGTTTTTTTCTTTTCAGTTAAATTGGAAAAAAGTCCACCAGTCAAGGGAACTTTGTCAGGAAGAGTGACGTTACCATGCTATTTCTCAACAATACCTACATTACCACCAAGCTACAACATTACAAATGAATTTTTGAGGATAAAATGGACCAGAATTGAGAAAAACCGAGATGGAAAAGACCCAAAGGAAACGACAGTTCTAGTTGCCCAAAGTGGTGGTATCAAAATTGGCCAAAATTATAGGGGCAGAGTGTCTGTGCCCAGCCACCCAGAAGACATTGGTGATGCATCATTAACGATGGTTAAGCTCCGTGCCAGTGATGCAGGTGTTTACCGATGTGAAGTGCTGTTTGGAATTGAAGATACTCAAGATACTATTTCCCTGGATGTTTCCGGTGAGATTTATTGGCATATGTAACACTTCTTGCAATACAGCGATACGTTTCTTTTCAAAATTAATATATTTCAATTAGTCAGTGAAGTTACAATTCCGGGGGTGGTGAGGTGTTGATGGGATGCCAAGGGGCTTTAAGGTAATACTAACCAGACTGTTTAATTTACATTGTTGCATTGTTACATTTAACTACTTTTGGGTTTAGGCGGATTAAGCCCCATACACACAATCAGAATATCATAAAAAAAATACCGCTTTCGAAGCAATCATGCGATAATCTGATTGTTAGTACATTTCTCATGCGATGCCAGATCGTACAATTTCTATTTAATCAGTACAATTTTCGTCCGAAAATAAAATACAAATACACTACAATATATTACATCACTTCTGAATTTTTATTCTGTCATACGAGAATTTTTGTACTTTAGTAACCTATTCATTTTCAATATGGAGATTAGCATCCAAAAAAAAAACCAGAAGATCATTGGTCCAATAATCTCAGTACTAGGCTTAATCCACATCAGCACTCCCCAGTGTACTGATATAGAAGAGGCAGGCCTTCACTGTAATTGTGTGGAGTGCTGCTGCAGACTAATCCGCCTAAACCTGTAAGTGGTTAAATAGTCCACTTTCTGTCCCCTGGCACCTACTGAACATAAGGAACCTATCTCCACCCCCCCCCCCCCCCCCCTTGCTGTGTCTGGCCAGGACAGGAGGGTGACAGCTTGTGGGAGGGGAGGATGAGGCTGGGAGGGAAAATGCCATTGGCTGTTAAGGATGCGGCAGCCCCCGTTCCTTAACAACCAATATTTGCCAACATTCTTTTTCTTTACATTTCAGCTGTTAGCGAGAAAATCCCGTTGACAGCTGAAAGAACTGAGCCAGAAGGTATTGGTTTTGGGTATTGGAGCATTTGCAGGAGTACTGATACCCGCGCAAATGCTTAGAATCCGCACCTATACTAGTATCGGTGCAACCTTAGTGCTGACACTTTTCCCTACTGTCTTCTGGAAATGAATGGAAATCTCAATTTTTTTTGACATGACATAAAATAATGATATGACATAACAAAGAGGGGATGAATTAAAGCCTGTGCTAGTATTTAAGTGCTGTATGTCTCTGTTGGGGAGATTAATAGGCACAAAGACAGAAAAAAATGATAAATGTAATACAAACAATTACATATTCTTATATGATGTCATATTATATGGGCAGTAGAACAAAAACTTAAAAAAAAAAAAGCTATCCCTGACCACTCCAGGTGCTTATACTGTTAAGTAATGAATTCTCAAAGACAGCAACGATTCCAAAGTTGGGAGTTCAGCCAATTTCTATCAGCATAGAAACACTGGCTGTGCATTTACATTGGAGGGCTTGCAGGCTGCCAATATGCTGAGGCAAAAGAAAGTAAATGGAAAAGATTTCTCTGCCTCTTTGTGAACTTTGAAGATGACATGCTCTACAAAGCCTATAGCTACAGAGGTGAATGAGGTGTTTTTAATTAGTTTTAGTGCTTGATCAGAATACTTTTTTCAATATAGTCAGAGCACAGGTTTACTTTAAAGCTGAGCTCCAGCCCCTCCCCCCACGAAAAATATTAAAAGTCAGCAGCTACAAATACTGCAGCTGCTGACTTTTAATATTAGGACACTTACCTGTCCAGGGATTCCACAGTATTGGTACCCCAGATGATTTTTCAATCGCCTTGCGGGTCCTGCTGTCCCCATTCCTTCGAAGGGTAACCATCAGTGAAGCCTCGCGGCTTCATAGCTGGTTCCATACTATGCATGCACAAAAAAGCGCTGAGCTTTTGAATGACCTGGGGGTGGGGGAAGGAGGAGGGGTGCCGAACTTCCAGGGGACCTTGCTGCGGCAAGGTGTCTTGAAAGTAGGGATGGGTACCTGCCAAATGAAGCAGCGGAGGGGAGAGGAAGCAAACAAGATTCTTACTGTAATAAATGTCACAATAGTTTGAATTGCAGCACTATGTTACTATAGATTTCCTGCTTTTGTAGGTGTTGTGTTCCACTATCGTGCATCTGTAGACAAGTACATCTTAGACTATGAAGGTGCCCGGAAAGCCTGTGCAGACAATGGTGCCTCAATTGCAACCCCGGGACAACTGAGAGCTGCCTACGAGGATGGCTTTGAGCAGTGTGATGCTGGATGGTTGGCAGATCAAACTGTGAGGTAAATATTTTGGTGTTCAAGAGACAAGTGTCCATTTTATGTAATTGTGGTGTTTTTGCACATTATGATATGCAATAGTTATTTCACAGTATGTAAAGTATAGCATAAAAATATATTGCTGCAGTAAGATGATAACATTGCACTGAAAACGTAAACATTGTTATCAGCTCTGCCTAGTGCACCTCTGTGGACTACAGAACACCGCCCATCTATGTTATGGAGATGAAGAGAGGGGAGTGTTCCATAGTCCTAACTGCTTATCTTAGGTTGACAAGGATACTTCTCCATTGATAAAGAATACTGAGAGAACATTGGGAACCTAGGACAGGAAGTGTGTTACTGGCAAAAATCATCAGATAAAAAAAAAGAAAGCATGGAAAAAGTAATGCAGCCACCACATCTAAGGATTGGCAAGCTGCAGTATATTAATTTTTGTGTACTTTAAGTATCAAGTGTTTTACCTACCAGAGACTTTATATTCAGCTACTCTTTAAGCTAGCACACCTCTACCCACTACATAGCCATGAAGATTACACCACCATTTTCTGATTCAACTTCACAGCTTGTGTGAGCATAAATCACATTATTGGAGAGAGGAGGCAAGAATTTATGAAACTGCCACAACAGAAGTATTGTACAGTAGTTGGAGTACAACAATTTTACATATTTAGTGTTTCCAAAATCCAATGATCCCTCAGTGAACAATGTGAGATCTGTTTCCTTATACCATATTTATCGGTATATAACACGTGCCGGCATATAACACGCACCCCAAGTTTAGGAGGAAAGTTTAAGGAAAAAAACTTACATTTAAATGCCCATCAATGCAGCCTTATCAGTGTCCATCTGCAGCCTTGTCTTTCATTGCAGCCTTGTCCAGTGTCCATCTGCAGCCTTGCCCAGTGCCTTTGCAGCCTTGCCCAGTGCAGCCTTGCCCAGGGCCTTTGCAGCCCTGCCCAGTGCATCCTTACCCAGTACAGCCTTGCCCAGTGCAGCCTTGCCTAGTGCCTTTGCAACATTTCTAGATTTAAAATTGGCGTGTACTTCAGCTTTACTCGGCTCCTCTCGCAGTCCCGTCCACCTCCACTGATTGCGAGAGGAGCGAGTGCCGACAACGTACAGAAAGCCGAGTGTACTTCGGCTAGTTTCGGCTCCTCTCACAGTCCCGCTCACCTCCACTGATTGCGAGAGGAGAGAGCACCGCCAACATACAGAAAGCCGAGTGTACTTCGGTTAGTCTTGGCCTCTCGCACTCAGTGGAGGTGGGTGGGGCCGCGAGAGGAGCCGAGACTAGCCGAAGTACACTCGGCTTTCTGTACGTTGACGGCGCTCGCTCCTCTCGCAATCAGTGGAGGTGAGCGGGACTGCGAGAATCAGCGTGAGATCGGCAGGGATCGTCGTATAACACGCACCCACGATTTTCCCCTGATTTTAAGGGGAAAAAAGTGCGTGTTATATGCCGATAAATACAGTAATCCCACTTTTATTTTATGCTATTGTCATGCTGTGCTTCATTTTTTCTGTAAGGGAAATTTACAGTCACGTACACATTTTTATTTTATTGTTGTATTAGCATGGGCAGTACCCATATTGCACTTTGTACATTCCTCCCCCCCCCCCCCCCCCCAAAACACAGCTGTTTGAAAACTGCATCTCCAAACATATAAGTTATCCGAAGGATTCTTATAAACTTTATTTTTGAAATTACAGTTTCAAATAAGGAATCATATTATACTCATGAGCATTTTTTTTCCACAAAAGGACTTGGCCAAATGATATCAGTTTCTGCATGAAGGTAAAAAACCTTGAGCCTTTAGAACCACTTTAAGTGCTAAAAAAGAGCATTTTTAAGCTGCATTTTTCTGAAAGCTTATATATGTATGGAGGTGGCCATCTTGGTAGAAGCAGGGATTTACTTGCTCATGTTAGTGTTACCATCTCCCACCTATGACTGGTAATCTGATGAGTGGTGGAGGCCAAAACAAGCATCAGCAAGAGGGGCAGATCAAGCAAAGAACCACATAATGAAAAAAGCAGAACCAGGGAAATCCTTGCACTGCAAGTCCTCTGGTACAGCTTCCTCTTATGCCCTGTACACACGGTTGGACTTTCCGATGGAAAATGTGCGATCGGATCATGTTGTCAGAACATCCGATCTTGTGTGAGCTCCATCAGACTTTTTCGGTCGGAATTTGCGACACACAAGGTTTGAGAGCTGGATCTAAAATTTTCCAACAACAAAATCAGATCGTTTAAATTCCGATCGTGTGTAGACAATTCCGACGGACAAAGTGCCACGCATTCTCAGAAGTAATTACGAGACGAAAGATATTGGCTACTTCCCTCTTTATAGTCCCGTCGTACGTGGTTTATGTTACCTCATTCTGAATGATCTGATTTTCTTACAACTTTGTGCGACCGTGTGTGTATGCAAGACAAGTTTGGGCCAAAATCCGTCGGAATGTCCGACCGTGTGTACAGGGCATAAGAGTGGATATACAGCAGATATGCAGATATACAGCTATGAGGCCTCATACAGCTGTGAGGCTAAAAGCACAGGGAGTGCATTGTTTTTTTTAGGAAGGATTCAAGTAAAATTTGCTGTTTAGGCCCAATAACATTTCTAAATAGTACATCTGCATGTACTATTTCTTAAGATAAGGTCCACTTACAGTAGGTTGATCATAAATGGCTTAATGAAAGAACGTTTTGAGTCTGATTTTAAATATGATAATGAGTGCTTCAGGCAATCAAAGGCACTCCATATCATTACAAGACTAGGAAATCTTCATGCATGTACTGTAGGTCCTAATATGAATATATATATATACATATATATATATATATATATATATACCGTATATACTCGAGTATAGGCCGACCCGAATATAAGCCGAGGCCCCCAATTTACCCCCAAAAAAACTGGCAAACTTATTGACTCGTGTATAAGCCGAGGGTGAGACATGCCTGTCCATCCCTGTGTGTGTGTCCGTCCATCCCTGTGTGTCCGTCCATCCCTGTGTGTCCGTCCATCCCTGTGTGTCCATCCATCCCTGTGTGTCCGTCCATCCATCCCTGTGTGTGTGTGTGTCCATCCATCCATCCATCCCTGTGTGTGTGTGTCTCCATCCATCCATCCATCCATCCCTGTGTGTGTGTGTGTCTCCATCCATCCATCCATCCATCCCTGTGTGTGTGTGTGTCTCCATCCATCCATCCATCCATCCCTGTGTGTGTCTCCATCCGTGTGTGTGTGTGTGTGTGTGTGTGTGTGTGTGTGTGTGTGTGTGTGTCCAGCCTACCTTTGTCCCGAGCCTCCGTCCCGTGCCTTGCCTCCTTGCCTCCGTCCCGTGCCGTGACTTGCCTCCTTGCATCCGTCCCGTGTCGTGCCGTGCCGTGCCTTGCCGCCGCCGTCCCGTCCCGTCCCGTGCCGTGCCTTCCCTTGCCTCCGTCCCGTGCCCTCTTCGTCGGCGGCCATTGTAAAGTTCAAAAGCTGCGCCGCCGCCTTCGCCTGTGATAGGCGGAACACTGAATTTCCCAGCAGCCTGTGTTCCGCCTATCACAGACGTCGTATCATCCTCGTCCGTAGTACGAGGATGATACGATGTCCGTGATAGGCGGAACACAGGCTGCTGGGAAATTCAGTGTTCCGCCTATCACAGGCGAAGGCGGAGCCGGAGGCGCGGCTTTTGAATAGAATGGCCGCTGTCTGTCTGCTCGACACGCTGATCGAGTGGGCAGACAGCGATGACTCGAGTATAAGCCGAGGGGGGCACTTTCAGCCTCAAAAAAGAGGCTGAAAATCTCGGCTTATACTCGAGTATATACGGTATATATATATATATATATATATATATATATATATATATATATATATATATATATATATATATATGCAGTATGATCTACACAGAAAAGTAAAGGATAAAACATATTGTGTGCACCTTTCTATCAGCATCAGGCGAGGGTTGTGGAGGATCCAGGCACTTATGTAAGTTATGCGGATAGCCAGATATCATTCTTGGCAACATATATGCCCACTTATGGCTAGTTAAAATCTATGTACCTTGAATAATATTATACTATCTCACATCAATCCTACATACGCTATATTACCAAAATTATTGGGTGGCTCTACTAGTCTTTAAAAAAACGTTGACATTTGAAATTCTCCCTCAAAATGAAAATTGTCACCAGTACAAACAGAGGGATTAATTTTCCCAATGAAGACCGAGACAGCGATGGATGAGCGAATTTGGGGTGGAGGAACTTGATTGGCCTTCAAAGAGTCCTGACCTCAACACGATAGAAAACCTATGGGTTGAATTACAGCGGAGACTGCAAGCCAAGCCTTCTTGTCCACATCAGTGCCTGACCCAACAAATGCGCTTCTGGAATAATGGTCAAACATTCCCATAGACACACTCCTAAACCTTGTGGACAGCCTTCCCAGAAGAGTTGAAGCTGTTAAAGCTGCAAAGGGTGGACCAACTCAATATTGAGCCCTACGGACTAAGACTGGGATGCCATTAACGCTCATGTGCATGTAAAGGCAGGTGTCCCAAAACTTTTTGGAATATAGTGTACATCTTAAATTGTAACTCTAGGAAAATATCCTTTTTTGTTTTGGATGGTGTAAGGGTTTCACCTGTCAAGTTTATATTTCTCTCTTAGTCTTCATTGGGGAAATGTATCCCTCTATTTGTGCTGGTGACTATTTTCATATTGAGGGAAAATTTTAAATGTGAGAGTTTTTTAAGAATAGTAGAGCCATCTGCTCCGGATACAACTATGTAAGAGGAGAATTCCCAATTTCCACTAAATTCTTGTCGTATCTCTGGGATAAGAAGTGAAGGAAAATGTAACAAATGGTACATAAAGAGACAAAAATAACCAATAGGGTTCCCTACTTGATTTAAAACTGAAAAAAAAAGTTTTGGTTATACATACTTTATAAAGTGAATTGTAACAATATTGTTGTAATACTGATTTTTTTTGTTGTTGTGTGTTTTTCAATAGAAGAATGTAGTTATGATCTCTGCTAAAAAAAAAGGTAGAAGTTATCAATTACTGCTTGTCTATTTTAAAGATACCCAATCCGCAACCCAAGAGCTGGCTGCTATGGTGACAAGAAGGGCAAAGAAGGAATAAGAACATACGGAAGACGTCCAGAAGAGGAAAAATATGATGTATACTGTTTTGTGGATGAAATTCAGGGTGAGATTCTAAAACTGTGTGCTTTATTTTCCAAACCAAAGTGATATGGAAGCCAGGAAGTATTGCTTTTAGTGTATTTCACTTATGTTAAGCAAAAAAACAACAGCTGACCCAACCCTATAGTTATGTGGTTAGTGAGGTTTCAATTAAAGTGCTGTGTGGAGGTAGGAGGGTTAGAAAAGACTATTCAGGTTTGCTGCCTAATATAGGATATTCGCTCAATGTGGGGCTACTGTCAACCTAATATCGGCACATGCAAGCTGTGTTAGACTATAAGTATTTTTCACAGGTGGATATTTTGATGGTTTCTTTTGCTGGCTACCAGATTTCAATTGCTGTTGGCTCTGTGTGACCTTGGTACAATAATGAACACTTGCAATGAGTAAGGCAGAACCTTCTCCTGTGCTATATAAGGTAGCAAACCTAAATAGTGGTTTTCAACTGTCTGTGGCCTAGTATGTTACGGATTCCTCACTGGGCCTCTAAAGAATTTGTAAATGTTGGTCTTAAAGGAGCAGTTACCATAGTAGGTTAGTTCATTAAAAGGATCTAAAAGGATGCATATTTGAAAAGTAGAAGTGGAGTAGACATTTTTTTCTACACACAACTGATTTTTTGGTTCAAGAATTGAATTGAAGCACAACAGTTGATAAAAATCTTTTTTTAAATTCTTAGATTGATGAAAACATGAAGAAGTAGTTTGCATTTAGCCACAATAAAACATCTCACTGCAGTGTTAAATATCTCTATGTATATGAATTTTAAATATGCATTTATGCATGGTAATACCTGATTTTTATATGTAACAAATAGTTATTTGGCTTCATAGCAATTTAAAAAAGATGTAGATTGGCTACTTCCAGCTATATCATCTATTGGCACTATTAAAGGTTCAACCTTTTACATTTAGCCACACAGCTAAAAAAATAAAAAAATAAAAACTGAACTGATTTTCCCATCCACACATTTTTGGATGTGGGAATCCTTCCCGCTATGTCATTGTACTCTGACAGAGGGACTCCCCTGCTGTTAGAATACACTGCATACATTTTTTTCCAACCAGCCTGTTCATGAGAAGTTGATCAACAAATCGACTTGTCATGTATAGGAACAGACATACATTGAATTGAATTTTGTTTGGTTCCTGCTGAACTGGCCGAATTTCAATCCATGTATGGCCAGCTTAAGTCAGCTATAAGAACTCATTGAGTAGGCCTTTAACACCATTTATAGATAAATCATTAAAATCTGCTAGTCAGATACAATAACGTTGATCTGCTAATTAGAATAGAGAGTGAATTTTCAATTTACAAAGGTAATAGTGGTAATTAGGATGATCCTGCATTCAATTTAATTACCAACTTATGTATGAGGGAAATAAAAAACAGGACTTGATTCGTTGATTAAAGCGGAAGCTTACCTTTTCATGAAAAATGAAAAGTGGAACTTACACCCTAGATCCTCAGTACATTCCCCTGCACTTACCTCCATGGGTGATAAGCTACCAGTGACCACACAGTCAGTATAGCTTTTCTTCCATTTATTTCTTCTGGGATTGATCAGAGAGATTTAGATTGTTCAAGGTGGTCAGGTGCCAGTGCTGAAGAATTGCTCTGATCAGTCCTGAAAGCCCTGCAGAAAAAAAGAAAAGCAGGGATTTTAAATCCCCAGACCGCTACACTGGCTGCATAGGCACCAAAAGCTCATCATCTATAGAGGTAAGTACAGAGGGGAACAGTGGTCTGGAGGGGGGGGGCTTGGGGGGCGATGACTGGGGATGGGTTTAGTGCA
This sequence comes from Lithobates pipiens, assembly GCF_037356315.1. Classification (NCBI taxonomy): domain Eukaryota; kingdom Metazoa; phylum Chordata; class Amphibia; order Anura; family Ranidae; genus Lithobates; species Lithobates pipiens. The sequence goes on along the minus strand of NW_027507790.1, from coordinate 163,892,660 downwards.
GGGGTAGTTAACCTCGGCCCTCCAGCTGTTTTGAAATTACAAGTCCCATGAGACATTGCAAGACCCTGAAAATCACAGGCATGACTCTAAGCCCTTGTACACATGGTCGGACATTCCGATGGAAAATGTCCGATCGGATCGTGTTGTCGGATAATCTGACAGTGTGTGGGCTCCATCGGACTGTTTCCGTCAGAATATCCGACGGACAAAGTTTTAGAGCTGGGCTATAAAACTTTCCAACAAAATGATCCGATCGGGCTTTGTCCGATTGTGTGTAGAGAATTCCGATAAGACAAAGTGCCACGCATGCTCAGATCAAATTCCTAGACCAAAGCTATTGGCTACTAGCCTGAACGTAGTCCCGTTGTAATAAAATAACGTCATCACGTTACGTACAATCGGATTTTCCGACAACTTTGTCCGAGTGTGTATGCAACACAAGTTTCGGACAAAACCGACAACAAAATCCATCGGATTTTGTCCGACGGATTTTGTTGTCGGAATGTACGACCGTGTGTACAAGGGCATAGAGGCAGAGGCATGATGGGATTTTTAGTTTCACCACAGCTGGAGTGCTGAGGTTGCCTACCCCTGGTGTAGGGTGTTAGTTCACCTCCCCTTTTTTTCTGAAAAGGTAAACTAACCCTTTAAAGTAAATGCAGCGTCATCTTTTTTGCAAAGCTGAGTGATCATTCATTTTACAAAGTAAATAGCATCTATTCTATTTGTAAATCAACCCTTGTGGCACTTACTTATCAGCACGATTATTTACATGGCTCTGCTTGTGAAAAAAACTGCTGCCCCAGGTCTTCATATTTATCTACAGCTTTCCACAACTAAACATTTGGATCAAAAATGTGTCACCATGATAGACTATCACAACATATTCAGGGCCATGTTACACTGATGATCTCTTCCCTGGGGGCAACTCTTGAGGCACAAGAGTGCTGCAGAAATAGAGAACACTCACCTGCACCTACAGTGTTGCTCTCTTGAAGGCCAAACCAGAAAGGTGTCATTCCGTTGTTGCTCTCTTGCTGGCAGGCGAGATCCTGTGGTGTATTAGCCATCTGGAAGTAATGGCATAGAAGCAGATGACTACTCTCTTTTGAAACTGTTAGATCTTAGCAGATTGCTAGTGTGTCATGGACTTATAAAAGGAAGCATTGTTGTTAACAAATTTGGTTTTGAAGTATTATTGCATTCATCTTTTAAGCCAAAGGAAAGCAAAACATATATAGCTGGGTGGATATCCCTCTTAGGCCCTATTCACACTTGAGTGTTTTGTAGCTTGAAGCTCTAAAATGCTCAACGTCCAAAATCCTATGGTTTTCGATTCTGACTGTTCACACCTGAGCATACAGTAGTGAAGCTTGAAACTCTTAAAATCAAAAAACTACATAAGCTTTTTTTGAGGTTCAAGCATTTTTGGCCCTAGTAGACTTCAAAACGCATGAAAACTGAGCACAAATGTGGATATCACACATCCCCCAGGTAACTAGTATTTCATTGGCTAAAAATATAAAAAAAATTTGCAACCAAAAATTCTCAGCTCAAGTGTGAATGCAGCTTTGGTCTTATCAAACTTCATACGATATGGTGCTTAAAGGAGGCTTTTTAATCCAATATCAATGAATATGGCATAGTTTCAGGACATTTTCAGAATATATTTTATAGGAGGGTATAGTAATACAACATGTAATTTGCAATTACAATAAACTTTTAACAGAAAAAACACAACCAACTTTCTTTTTGTAGCTTAGTAGCAAACTAAAAGCAGATGCTACACAGCGCACTACAAAATTGTAAAACATTTTCATTTCTAAGCATATGTGGACACATATACAGATTTTTTCACACAATGTGATATTTTAGATCCCTGGTTCCCAACATGTAGCCTGAGGGCAGAATGTGGCCCTTTGGTATATGATGTGTGGCCCTCAGACTTCAGCAGTCTGTAATGGGGACATTGGTTAATGTAAAAGTATTGATCTCTACTAGCCTCATGTAATATGTTCCCAGTTTTGTATTGTATTCTGTGGCATATCCCCAGCCAAAAACATAGCATGTCCACTCTCTTTGACCCTTAATTCCTCTAATAGGTCTACAACTTCTGACAATTCTCTCACATATTACATATATTGAACATTATGTTTGGCCCATTGGTGATGTCAGGGGGTGCATTTTTGACCGTTTTTAGCTCATAAGTTGACAACCACTGTTTTAGATACAGTTGTACCACTTGCCGACCGGCGCACGGCGAAGTACATCGGCAGAATTGCACGGGCAGGCAAACTGCCGTACAGGTACGTCCATTTGAAAATGCCGCCCTGCCATCGCGTGCAAGCTGCCGGCGGATCGCGCGTGCTGGTCGGGACCCCCGTGAGTCCGGTCCCGGGTGCCGCAGACTCGATCGCCGCGGCAATACCTGCGATCGTCTCACAGGGAGCTGAATGGTGAGATGCCGATGTAAACAGCATCTCCCCATTCTGCCTAGCAACAAGTGACACTGATTGGAGCAGAAATCAGTGTTCCCTAACACACAACCCAGCCCCTCACAGTTAGTAACATGCCCCTAGGACACACTTAACCCCTACACTGCCACCTCCTGGTTAACCCCTTCACTGCCAGTGTCTTACACCTCTGAGATGGAAAGTAATGAGGACGCCTCTAAAATAATTATTCCTCCAGTAGCAACAGCAGATTTCTAATTGATATAAGTAGCAACAATTGGTAATGGAAATGTCACTTGCAGCAGCACTTTGGAGAGGAGAAGCGACTCTAAAGAAAATCAGGAAGAAAACTGTAGGCGTTTCTAAGTGCAGCATTTCACAAATTTATTAAGAGCAATGGTTAAAAACACTTACAAGATCCATGATAAAAACGAGCATGTCAGCATAGTATTTTCTTTGCATGGTTCTGTGCCTCTAGGGGTAGAAAAGCCGGCCAGCAGCTGTATCCACAGAGGGGAAGCGAGGAGGAAAGATGGCCGTCTGGATTCCAAAACCACACCGGAAGTGACGTCAGGCAGGAGTGATAGCGTGTTTCGGAGCATGCATGAAACGCTCCTTTGCCAGACCTGGTGGCCATCTTGCCTTCTCATTTTCCCATCCGTGAACACAGCTGCTGGCTGGATTTTCTCCCCCTAGAGGTGCAGCACCATGCAAGGAAAACACTATGTCGACATGCTAATTTTTATCACAGATCTTGTAACTGTTAACCATTGCTCTTAATAAATTTATGGAATTTAGCACTTAGAAGCGCCTACAGTTTTCTTCCTGACACCTCTGACAAGGACAGCTGCATGGGCTTCTATGGCATTAAGTCTGCCACTGCCTATGAAGCTCTTTGCCTAGAAGTTTCAGTAACAGAAAATTAACATTGCCTGGAAACAAGTATGAATCTATAAACCTGCAGGGCATGTAAAGTGCCTTCAGTTTGGGAACTGTCTAGGTAATATTCTCCTGGCACCATAAAATTCCTGTATATATGCTTTGGAATAAATAAAGAGGCAACCTAAACAGGTGGGGCAGAATTAATAAGGTAAGATGAAAGTAAAATGTAATGCCAAAAGCTTAAGGTTTGACAGACTTTTGAAGAATAGGCTAATAAGACAGCGTCTAGCGCTTTCCAGAGATGATTTTGAATCAGCCTTTGTCTGGAGTCGAGAAACTGGCTCATAAGTCTAGTCTGTGGTATTTCACAGCCATAAAAAAAACCAAACCTTAAATAGTCAGGTGGGTTTTTTTTTTTTTTCAATAGTAACGTGCACATAAGCAGCACAGGAAAATCCCGTCAATTCTTTGGGCGCTCTCGCTGCTGACTTCAACCTGGCTAGAGAAGGCTGCCAAGGTTAACACACACTGCATTATTGTCTGTAACATAAACACTGTCATGGTTTCCATTTTCTGGGCTGCAATGACAGAGTTACAATGTGAGCTTCTATTGCATATGTGTTCTGAGCTTTATTGTACCTCACTGATTATTCCATAATCCAGCTATAAAAACATTTAACGTTTTGCTCCCCTTCTAATTTTCTGTGATATCCAGGAAATAATAATTTGGCAATATCAAACAGATTTTTATTTCTTTTCTGCTATTATTTTTTCAGAGCAAAACATTTTGTAACCTTTATTATTTAGTGCAAAGTACGGCGCTGTTTAAAAATGCCAAGCTGTTAAAGTACAATCTGCAACAGCCATTGAGATGACATCATGGGTATGGCGTGCTTGAACTACAACCTTAACATATGTTTATGTGGCTCATCAAACGAAATGTATCCAGGCTACAACATTCTTTATTAGAAGCATGTTGGCAAATAGCTGATCTAACCACAGGTGTGGCAGCATTGACAGCTAGCTTTATCAGTCATTTAAAGGAGTTCTATGCTCACACAGCATACAGTTTCATTTTATAACATCAGCATTGTAATAACAATGCAAACAATCGTTATTTTTGAAAATTCAATATAAGCTTACTTACATTCTTACATTCTATGCATTAAGATAAAAAACCTTATGTGTGCAGTAGCCCCCCCCCCCCAGCACCCCCTAAGACTTACCTGAGGTCCCTCTCTGTCCAGTGATGTCCACGGGTGTCTCAGCCATCTGGAATTCTCCCTCCTGATTGGCCAAGACAAAGCAGTGGTGCCATTAGCTGCCACTGCTCTCAAAGTCAGCTAGGCATTCAGGAGAGAGAGGAGGCGGGGTCAGGGCAGGGCTCAGTGTCTGAATGGACAGGGAGCTGTGGCTTGGCTCGGGTGCTTCTATTGCTAGCTTCTTGCTGCAGGGGGCACTTAACAGGAGGGAGGAGCCAGGATCACAGAAGAGGGACCCGAAAAGAGGAGGATTCAGGCTGCTCTGTGCACTGCAACAGAGCAGGGAAGTATGACAGGTAAGTATGACCTGATTGTTATTTTCATAGGAAAAAAACGAAACTTCACAATCACTTTAAGCCACTATAGTATATTCATGCCATCCCCTCTGTTAAAGGGGTTGTAAAGGTAAATATTTTTTCACCTTAATGCATTATATGTATTAAGGTCAAAAAACATCTGACAGTGCCGGTTGCCCCCCAGCCCTCCCGTTTTACTTACCTGACCCCTCAAAAGTCCCGTGCTTGCCCCCAACGTCCTCTTCGCCGCTCAGCCTGGCCGCTGATTGGCTGGAGTGGATAGATTGAAAGCAGCGCAGCCATTGGCTCGCGCTGCTGTCAATCACATCCAATGATGCGGCGCATCAGGGGCGGGGCCGAGTGATACAGCGAGCAGCTATAGCCGCCGGCTGTATCACGGGAGCGCGCCCACAAGTGCTTCTCACCATGCTAGGGAGCGTGCATGAACGTGAGAAATACTTGTGGGAGGAAGCTGGGACAGCCTCCGAGGGACCCCAGAAGACCAGGTCAGGGGCCACTCTGTGCAAAGCAAGCTGCACAGTGGAGGTAAGTATAACATGTTTGTTATTTAAAAGAAAAAAATAAATAACTTTACAACCCCTTTAAATAAAGATATGTATCCCAATGTCTGTGCTATATAAAAAAAATGCAGCTTTCTACCTTATATCAGAGTGTCCCCCAGCACTCACGTGACTCTTCATGAGGGGCAGAGAACTCCCGCTGATGTCAGTTGGGAGGAGGGGAAGGGAGGAGAGGAAAAGAGAGGCGAGCAGTCACATGAGTACCGGGAGATGCTCTGACATAAGCTAGAAATCAGAATTGTTTTTGTATAGCACAGACACTGGGACACATAGTTATTATTGCAGTAGGAGGGGAGTGACTGGCACTGCCATGAGCTGACAGGCAGGAGGAGAGAGGAAGACAGAGGAGAGCTGCAGATGATGGAGTCACATAAGCTGACCATGGTGTCAGGGGCTCAGCATCCATGATAAACCGTGGTCAGTTTACAGGGGTGAGGGCAGAACCAGGCAGGATCAGCCAGGTATTTTAGGTAATACAGGGGGCCAAATTGCAAAGCCCAGGCACATGCTTTAAGGGAACAGGATCCAAGGGTAATAAACGCTTTAAGGACAAAATATCTCATGGTGCCTTGTGATTCCTGCATTGACCCCATCCCCTCAAACTCCTCCTCTCGGCACCTCTCTAGGTCAGAAGCAGGCTCTGTGAAATGTGTGACACAGCAGTGCCTATTTACATAGCATACCAAATAGGTGTCACAGACTAAGTAAGTTTAAGATTGTTCAGATTAATAGGAGTATAATAATTGAAATTTGAAAAATATATGATTTTACATTTCAATCATAGATACATTTTAAAAACCTACGTCGAGCTCTGTTTATATCTAAATTAGCCACTTATTGTAATAAAACTGAAGTGTTGTTTCAGAAAAACAACAGCCCTTTATTTAAAAAAAATGGAAAAAGCAAGGCATCTAACAATTAGATACTTGTAAAAACCCAAGCTTTTTTACTATTAACATGCATAAAATGAACTAGTGGGTCCACCCAACTTTATCACCAGTTCCTTGAAGAGCATGTATCCACACCTTTAGTGGGGGTCCCATTACTGTCTATATGGAAATATTGCAGGCAATAGTGGGGTGTGATTCCCTTACAGAGAACCATACTTCCTTAATTAGACATCCACAACTGAAACTGGGAGACCTCATGGCATTCTGCAGTTGCAGAAGTAAACTGCTAAGGGGTTCTTTATCAGTAACCTGAGTAAACTGGTAGCTGTTAGGGCAAGATTTACTGATTACTTAAGTTTTCTACTTTTACGGCAGCATTTTCTAATTAGGAATGTTTGAAAAAAGCTGCCCCATGATGCAGTTAAGGCTTTTTGTCTCCTCTGTGTCAGATTTGCTGTAAATCGGCATAGGGTAGTGGAGCATCGGGCATGGATAAAATAATTTTCAGTGTACCAGGTACCTGAGCTACATATTAGTTTTACTTTCTTTATGAAATAAAGGTAGAAACTAAGGAGCTGGTGATTTCAACAGCTCCTTATTTCAAACTTTTTTGGAAGTTTTCTTTGAAAGTTACTAATTTTATTACCCATTTCAGTATATGCTAACTGATTAAATGCCCATTGCATCAGAAATAACATTTAAATAAACTCTATATAGTTTTTGGGTTTATTTTCAGCAGTGTTGCTGTTCATCATTGGATTGATGCATTTTCTTGCACAGCCAGGGCAGTGTGCAAAAATGTTGCATACATAGTTTTTTTGAGCATATAGTACAGTATACATATAGAATGAACACTTACGGTACATGTTATGAAGCACATCTTACTGTTTGGTGGGTTGATTCGGTGTAGAAGGGTGGACTGGCGGTTTATATAGTGGGCGACCCAATGTATAATTCAAATCAATATACTTAGATAAATACATAAAAATAAATACATAATTCTAAGCTCTGTTTTCTTCCTGGGATGTGTGATAGAAAAGGGATTCGGCCATTGATGGTTCTGATTTTTTGTTTCTACTTTTGTCTCCATATAGTCTCTAAGTTTTTATTAGTTACAATACTTATGGGTGCATTTTACTTTCCCAATATGCAGCAATTAATGGTTAAAATGCCAGGACACTTGCAGCTGTCATTTAATGAATAAGAAAAGACATATACACACACTTGCACACACACAAGGAGCTACATAGCTTGGTGTCTTAACAAGTCAATGTCTCTGAGAGGCCATGATTGTCTGACACCATTGGCTTGTGCTAGCCCACTAAATACTCAATTTAGCTATGTCTTGTTTTATAGAGAGTACATTGCCAGTAACGGCCTTAATAAACTAAGGCTGGAAAATGGTTCGAGGACATTCTTTGATTCATGTGTTATTACTATTAGACCCTTTTGTCTGGCTCTTCATTTCATGAGGTGAAGGTGTAGCCTGGCATTCACACATCAGTGCACCACTCACAACTACCAATGGTTCCCATAGAGAATGCCTTAGAAGCAAAGAACCTTTGTTGGTGTTTATATGGCTGGAGCAGCAGTTTTACAAATGCTTTGAGGCAGTGGCTTATTCAGCAATTAAAGCTTTGAGGCAACATAGCAAATATTTAAAACGAAAATCTTTATTAGATGGTGAGCTTCCTTTCTAATTTACTTAGATTACTCAGGGAAACAGTCTTTGTCATCAGTAGTATTGGCTTAATTGGAATCAAGTTTCAAGAAATTCCTTTGGTAAGGGGGTCCAATACAAGACCATAAAAAGCCACAAGACAAATTGTGAATTATATTAAACATATATTTGAAGGAAAAAAAATGATTTATCAAAAATGAAAATGCATGAAATAAGATTACAAATATGATTAGATTTTGCTACACAAAACTAACTTCTTGTTGAGTAATCCCACTGCAGAGGATTGCATGTGAATTTCTAATTCACATCTGCTGGTCACAGCCTGAAATAGCTGAATATAGTGAAAAATAAGGGGCCAATTGCTCCTTTGAACCTTGGTCTTCAAAAACACACAGTTCTCATACATTTTGTTCAGCTCAATTGAAAATTTTTTTTTTTTATTTCTATGATTTAGCTAATTGCGTTATGTATAAATGCAGTTTGGCTAAACCATGCCTTCTATGCACAAGTTACATTTTAACATTCATTTTAGAATTAGCATGTACTGCGGGTTTGGTTTACTCTTTTAAAACGTTCTCTTTCAAACTTTATATTGAATACCCATATTCAGGAAGTCTTTGACATCATTTTTTTTTGGATGCACATTTGCAAGTATATGCATTAAGGCTGATTTTATAAAGATAATTTATCTTAAGATCTAAATTATCTCAAGATCTAAAGCTCAATTATCCTATCATGCAGACAAAATACAGTATATAAACAGGGATCTGCTTTTAAAACCTATTGGACCATTGAAGTGAATCTTCACACAATTTATTGTGTGAATGTTCTCAATTCTTTTAGTAAATCAACCTCACATTCTTCACTACTAGGATATCATTGCGTTACTATATACCATGTATGTCATTAGATTTTGACATCCATATAAGAATCTATGCAGGTTCTTAGTGTTACCTTCATAACTCTTGCTACCTTTGGAATCTTTTTGTTGCAGTCCCTAGGACACATTTGTGCAGGCAAGACCTTATGGACCATTATCATACACATGGCCATATGTTAACATTGTTTTTAAATGGTTCAATGATATAATAAAGTGTTATTTTATTTCATACAATTTTGTGGTGGTCAAAATCATTGTTGCAGGATTGAAGTGGACCCATGCTGAGGGAAGTGTGTGTAGCAGTTATCACACTATACTATATATGGTGAAACCCTCCTGTCAGTAACAACATCCCTCTTTGGGCACCTTTGCTAATTACAGAACAGCAAATAGCATGCAAATGGACTTTTAAGGTGGAAAAGAGATGGGACGTTAAACATGCCACAGAGAGGTCATATACCCGTACATAAGTAAAATATCCATAAGTTTTATTTGTACAATAAAAAGACAAGTAAAATGTGATCATGTCCACTGTATAACAAGTACATTAAGTATCCATTTGATATTTTTACTAACATTACAGATTAACATGTTTTGCAAGAAACTCACTTCCTCAGGATTCATATCATTTGTACATGCAGACATCACTTTCAATCTAAAAACAACCCCAGATGAGCATAAATCTGATGGCACCATATTTGAAGGTCCCATATTGCCCAGGACAACCATGGACTTCTATGCTGTTTAGGGGTCTTTTGTTCTATGTTGATGGAGTAAGCAGCATGGGCTGTTGAACACCATAATTCTTGTCCTATGCATGAAGGAAGTATTCCATGGTTGTAGGGGATATGTGTAATGCTGTAAGATCGATGCTTATCTGGGACTGCTTTTAGATTGAAAGTGTACAAAAGCCATGAATCCTGAGAAAGTGAGTTTCTAGTGAAACACGTTGATATTAATATCAAATGGATACTTAATGTACATGTTATACACTGGATGTGATCAAAAATTTGTGTTTTTAATGTACAAATAAAGCTTGTGGATATTTTATTAATGTACATGTATATAATCTCCTGGTGGCACCTTTAAAGCCCCATCTCTTTTTCTTCTTAAATGACTGTTAGCAGGCTGGAGGGCAAAACATTTTTTCTGGTGCATGTAGCAGTTATTTGTACTTTCAGTTCAAAACGTGTAGCAGTATAGCTTGAGCCAATATATACTCTTCCCTTATTTGTTTTTTTATAACATGCCCACAATGTGTAACAAAGCATATACTGTAGAAATTCTAAACAAAATGTACATTTACATAAAAAAAAGATATAAAATAAAATTGAAATAAGGATTATCTAAACATGGGCATTTAAAAATGGAAACATTTTCAATGGAAATGGGGCTCTACTAGACTGTACACAGCTGTGTTTTGTTTAATATAATGTAAAATATCTCACACTCTTTCAGCACAAGAATTTTTACAAATTTATACTAAACGGTATTTGTTATAGCAACTTATTGTTATGTTAGGCTTTGTCTAGTTATCGAAAAGCCTGTATCAGGGCTATAACATGCCAATCAAGCCAAAACATGGGATTGTTAGTTTATACTTATACATTCCTTCTAGGATGTTCACTGCTCACCCTGCAATGCATTCTGTATATTTGTGTTTCAACATAGTTTCACAGTTCATATTTTAATCTTCCTAAATATATGTTTTGTATTTTAGGCGACTTATTCCATGTTCCTAAAAAGCTGACATTTGAAGAAGCTAAAGCAGAATGCGAGAACAGGAATGCAGCTGTAGCAACTGTTGGTGACTTGTATGCCGCTTGGAGGAAAGGCTTTGACCAGTGTGACTATGGCTGGCTTTCAGATGGCAGCGTACGTTATCCTGTGTCTTTTGCAAGACCCCAGTGTGGTGGTGGACTCCTTGGTGTGAGGACTAAATATCGCTTCAGCAATCAGACATACTTTCCTCAGCCAAAGGAGAAGTATACAGCCTACTGCATTCAGAGTAAGTAGAATGACTACTTTTCAGAGTTGCTTGCCTACATGTTTTTTAACCCATTGTAGACAACGTTTTCTATTTTAAGTGGATAGTCTAAAGCTTTTAATGTGAACTTTAGGCAAACATTTTAAATGACTAGAGACCTAACCTATCTCTACTGCAGTTAGATAATACAACTAGGCCTTGTCCCTGATTGGAAAGTGAAGGAGAAGACTGATGAGATCATATCTCTGTCACTCTGCATGTTTCTTGTTAGCATGTGAGCATTGCAGCGCACTTAATTGGCTTATTGTGCTGCTTTTCCCTCTCGTACTTGAGCCTCAGCTATACAGGAAATTGCAAGAGGTTCTTACTAAATCAAATTCCAATACCTGCGCTAGCTACTTTTAAAAATACACTTAATGATAATTTGTAATAAACGCATGGCTACAGGTTTTTTTTTTGTTTTTTTTTGTTTGTTTTTTTGTCTGCTAGGATTTCTGTTCCAACAGTTTAAGAATTTTTCTCTACCTGGAAATAACCTGATTTTATGTATCACATATTAAAAAACAGTCATACGCACATAGCTTGGGTAAATTGACTTAACATGAAAGTTTAACTGCTAAGTACCATATAATTTTTTATAGTATTACAATATTACAATGCATAATAATAGGATATTTTTTTGCTTGGAGTCCAGTGAGGGACACATCTTGATGATAATTAAGCAACCAAGGGTTATACTGCTGTTTACAGGAGAAAAGATGATTATGCACATAGAAAATTTAAGACCAGCTACCTTAATCCAATTACCAGTAGTTGCCACCTCACACCTACTCAGTTGTAGCAAGCAGTCCAAAGAGAAAATGTCTTTCAATGGTTCTGAGAAAAGGATTTTAAGATAATACATTTGTACTATTGTCCATTGAGGGACACAAATTGATGATAACTAAGCAACCTAGGGAAGTCCAAAAATTTCCATAATAGAGTGGAAACACTTATACTCTTCAGTTTAGACAGTCTTTTTTTAATCAGCCCAACAAGAAAAAAAAAACAAAGGAAACCAAGAATATTAAAAAGCCTCTTGCAGAACCATTCAACTGAACAAGCACCTGCACAAGCAGACATAGGGACCTTGTAAAATTTAAAGGGGTTCTAAAACCTAAACATTTTTTACCTCAGCATTCTCTGCATTAAGGTAAAAATATTTAGCAGGATTGTCCCCTCACCCTCTCTATACTCACTCCATCCAGCAATGTGCCTGTCTGTAGTGGGTCTGTCTTCTCTAATCTCTCTCACAGGCTTTACTGAGGTAGCAGAGGCCATTGGCTCTGCCTGCTGCCAGTGAAATCTTGTGATGGGAGAGCAGGGCCAAGCTACCCTGTCTGTGTCTATGGACGCAAGAAGCATGGCTTAGGATCAAGCCGTAAAAGGGTCCACATAGCAAGTGACTTACTATGGGGGAACTCGCGGTAGAGGAGGAGCCAACAGCACCAGAGGGGCACCCAAGAACAGGAAGTTCGGGGCTGCTCAAGGCACAGAGTAGGTAAGTATGAATCTGTTTTCTATTACAAAAAAAAGACATTACTGTAATTTTTATAGAAATATGTTCAGAAGACCAGTTCTGAGCCTTACAAATCTGTGACACCAATGCCTGGTGATGGAAAGCCCAAGAAATGCTCAGCTGGAAAACCTCTTCTAGGACCTTCTGAAATTACAAAAAAAGGAATCAGTCTGCCTAAAAAAAGCAATGGCGGAAAGGTAAATGCTGATGATTCTCACCACAAGCAGGCAATGGAGAGAAATCTCATGGGAATGAACGGGTGCACAGGGATAGCAACATCATGGGGGAGAACTGGTGCACACAGAATCTGGTGTAGCTGTGCATGGTAGTCAATCACTTTCTAACTTTAGCTTGTTCAGTTAAGCTTTGACAATAAAACCTGGACGCTGATTGATTTTTATGCAGAGCTGCACCAGATTTTGCACTCTCCAGCTTTGGTAAATTTCCCCTAATATGTTCATTAAGATGAAAGGAAAAAAAACACTTTACGGAAAATGTTGGTTCTTGGACTCAGCGCAGTCTTGTGAAAGATCAAATGGAGCTCCCTACAAGATGCTAGTGTTCCCCAACGCATTGTCAAATGCAGATGAATGTCTCAGAAAACTTTTGGATGGAGAAATCATTTCCCCCATATGGACGTCTGCCTGCAAGTTCTCCAGGAATTTCCACCACGGACAATGCTATAAACAGAAAATGTAATTCAGGACAGGATAGACACTACCTTCTTTGCCGCTGAAACACTTGCATTCAGCTCTGTAATTGAAGACTAATGTTAGGATGTTGGGATCAAAGTTGCCAACCCTAATCCTGCAGTTGTGTCAGTTTCTGGCAAGTATACTTTGGTCTAAAATGTATATATGAGATGGTGTGTGTACTCCAAGCATTTTGAATAGAAGGAGATGACTGCTTGAAGTTTAGGACCCATCCATAGTCCTCCAAGGTTCCCATTGTTATTGACACATTTAAATACAAATGTCACCCATGATAAAGTGAAAAAGATAGGCAGTGATTTGAAAACATCAAAATTAGTAACTATTCATTCCTCATGTCAATAGATGCTAAGATGATTGGAGACAACGACTGACTGTATAGATTTCATCCAACAATTTTGCGGATGAAGAAAAGCATTTAGAGCTTTTAAGACCAAGATGGGGCAAATGCCTTCTTTAAGTCCCAGAACTTTAAACAGGTTTCTATCAAAATCTTTCTGAGTCATGGGAATATACAGAGAGAAAAATTATGGTGGAGGACAGAAGCAAAACTCAATTCTGTGAGTTTTGGACATTATTTCCCATACCCATGTGTCCGCTAAGTAATCATCTTAAATCTCCGAGAAAGCCATCAAAAGCCTTTTCATTTCTGATAGAGTTGGTGGGATGGACCTTAATGCAGAGGTAGATTGCACTCCAGTTTTGAACACTTGTTTTGCATAGCACATATAGAACTCACAAAGTCCTGAGAGGATGGAAGAAGACTTATGGGTTGGGGAACTGGAATCCGACTGGGAAGAATGAAAGAAGTGCTTTTATGTAGGATAGAAAGGTGTCTACCTGCACTGTTTATCCTTAGTTTTGTGTGCCTGGGGTAATTGAGTACTACCCTGTCACACTTTGGGGATTTCATCCAGCAAAGATACTAAAAGTCAGTCTCCCAAAAAGGCTAGTCATAACAAAACCTTTGTTACTTGTCTGACCATCAATTAAGCCAGAACACCCTGCAGATTTGGATAGGAGAAAGAGAAGCCCAAAACCTGACTCGGACATCAAGTGCGATGTCATATATAAAGTTCAGTGTAATGAACATCTAGTCAAAAAAATCGATATGATGAGTATCAACACCAGCAGTCTCCAAATTCTTACTTACCAATAAAGATCAGTCAGCCAAAGTCTTGGAAATGAGTGCAGAGGCAAGCATGGGTGAAAGGTCAGTTCTAATGAAGGAGTAGATGGATAAAGAAAGTGCTTTCAATTTCTCAGCAGGGTCCTTAAAGGACAGATCCTCTTGGATGGTGCACATAGGTTGGCTACAAGAGATGTATATAATTTCATGACAAAATGCCCCATATTGGATTGAGCCTACTGCCTCAATTAGAAAGGAAGCAATAGCTGACTGAAGTTCAGCTATTAGGGTTCTCCTTTTTTTTAATGAACAGGGGGACTCAGAACCTAGCAATGAGCCCCCTTTAGGATTTCTGCCAGAATCAGAAATATGAAACATTTATGCATCAGACTCAACTGGGAAAGGTGGTGGTGGGTGTTTTATGAGGAGGAACAACAAGGTGCACTAACTGATTCATAAAATGCTGCAAAGCAGAAAAAATACACCCTGCTGCGAGACAGAAGAGCAATGGACACCCAGGGAAGAAAGGGGCAGTTCTGACGTGGATTTTTATGAAATACAAAAGGACAGAATCTTTTTCTAAGATCAGTCTTGCACATATGGTCCTGATTGAGAATTCATCCTTAGCTATAAGGCAAGTGTCCTTTCTTTTGATGCCAGACATTTGTCTATAACAATAGTACCTAAAATAATACGATACCCAAATCCTCCGGGAATAATCATAAACCCAAGCCCAATGTAGGTTTAGAGAAGGATGCGTGGGAGCTTGTGGAGAAAGCTGCTTCAGTGAGTCACAACACCAACTATGAAGCCTTCTGCAGGTTTTTATTGTCCTGAACACTGATCTCCCCTTTCAGGGTGTTTTCATAGAACCTTCTGTTTATGTTCTCTAGCAGTATGGCTGGATTTATTGGTGGCTCACAGTTGATGGTATTGTGTGTACACGTGCGCTCCTGCATGTTTTTGCATGTTCTGATCCAATCCAAGGCCATAAAAAAACACATTCTGTTTCAAGAATGCATTATTTTCCCCAAAATGTCCAAATCCAAGAAATCAACAAATGAAACAAATTACTTTTTTATTATTATTATTATTTTTTTTTTCATTTTAGCTAATAAACGATTTAACAATTCATTTAAGTCTGCTTGAATACAAAATCACGTCCTTCCTGTTATTGTTAATATTTCTAAAGACAAGAGTAAATACAAAGATTACAACATTCTTACCTCTGGTAGCAAAATGGAGAAGGATTTGTACTATCTTTCAATCTTAGCCATGTGAGCATGGTATAAAAGCAGAACACGTGTCAACAACATGAAGGATCAAAGACTGTATCCTTATTTGCACTGTCTGTGGTTCGGAAGTTGACCATGCATCTCTTCACACTTGGTCAGATGGTCTTTGATCTTCAACTGTGTTGTATGCCTGAATGGTGGTACAGAACACATTGATTTACAGTGAGTGTAAATAATCAGTATTTATAAATACCCTTCTTCATACCCGATAAGATCTCTGTGTTTTTATGTTGATTTCAGTGCATATCTGGAAAAAACTGGTTTTATGCTATCATTTACAACTGGCTTAACTTAAGGCCTGTGAAGCAGATGTTAACAAAAAGGAATGATGTCACCTTTTGCAGCTGTGTAACAGTAAAAAACCTTCTACTCCTCCCTTGACGACTAACTAAATCCCTGTGACCTTTAATATTAGTGTTTGAAATTTTGTTCAGCTGTAATATTAGGAAAAAAATCTAGCATACATCATTTTTCAATGTATCTCTGTCTCTAGGTCACTTTCTAAGTCCTGCAGTCCTGTTTTAGAAATTGATTGAATATGGAGAATTAAGATTAGCAAGTTAAATGTGCGTTCTGGGGGGGGGGGGGGGGGGGTACACACACATCCATGTGTAATATTGCAGCAAGGTGCATGGCACTGCATTGCTATGTGTTCTTTTAGAACTTTTTGTATTGTTGTTTGTATACGTGACACTGGCATATATTTTCAGTAGACAACATCCCAATGTTGTCAGAGTTGCCTGTCTGGTCCATCAGTTATCATGTGGGCTGCTTTTGAAGGAAGAGAGCAGTATAAGGAATCCTTACAATAGATTAAGAAAATCACTGTATGCATGGAAGGGTAAAAAATGCATAGAATTTACTTGAAAATTATGAATTGGGAACCCCCACAGATCTGATACAAATGCAGTATGTCAACTACACCAAACTCGTATTGCTAGCTAGTTAGAATCATATATTACAGTGGCCTTTCTTTATAAAAAACAATCAAAAACCTTGCTACAGTATAGTGAAGCAAAAATTGAACTTCCACTTATCCGGTTCCTCCCCCCTCCGGTGTCTCATTTGGCACATTTCGGGGGCAGCAGATACCTGTCTAATACAGGTATTTGCTCCCACTTCCAGCGATAGATCGTCACAGAATCCGTGGCAATCTATGCAATGTCTAGCCCCTCCTCCCCCCGCTGGGAGACACACAGGTCCCAGAAGACAGAAGGAACCAGTCAGGAGCAGTGCGACTCGCGCATGTGCAGTAGGGAACCAGGCTGTGAAGCCACAAAGCTTCACTTCCTGATTCCCTTTCTGAAGATGCCGGCACCTCCACGTGGGAGCCGAGGGACAAATCGGCTTTGGGTGAGGACATTGATGACACTCTGGACAGGTAAGTGTCCTTATTTTAAAAGTCAGCATCTGCAGTATTTGTAGCTGCTGACTTTTCTTTCTTTTTTTCGGTGGACCTCCGCTTTAATGCATTTGGCTCCACTGGCAAAAACAGCACCAACCTGTAACTAGTATTCATCAAATTTTTGTGTATAAAGTATAGAATCAAAGAAGTGCCACACAATCCCATCCAGCCAATCTAGTGTAGACTTGAAAACTCCCTCAGACCATGAGTCTCCGCCAAAGCCACAACCCCTGACTTGTTTCACCCCACCCACCAAAGCTTAATCATAGGGTACCCTAAAGCCGCGTACACACGGGCGGACTGTATGGCCTACTTAGTCCGTCATACAATCCGACGGACAGTCCGTCATACTTTCGAATTTACGGACTTGACCACACACGGATGCACAAACAGTCCGTCAAAAGCTTGCGCGATGACGTGTACAGCACGTACGACGGGACTAGAAATAGGAAGTCCAATACACAGCAATGCACCCTTCCGCCGTGTAAATCCTTTCTGAGCATGCGCCATTCTTAGTCCGTCGAACTAGCCTACTCACGAGCGGATTGTCCGCTGAAACCAAAGTATGACGGACAGAATTTCGAAAAATCCGAAATACTTATAGTACGCCAGACTGCACGCTGAAAAAGTCAGCTGAAGCCCACACACGAGTGGACTGTCCGCTGAAATGTGTTTCGACGGACTAAGTAGGCCATACAGTCCGCCCGTGTGTACGCGGCATAAGTCTACACTAGGTTGGTTGGATGGGAGTGTGGTGCTTCTTTGATTTTATAGATGCATCAATTCAGGTGAGAACCTTTTGCAGCCTGCTCCTTTCTCTCTGATGATTGCGGCAGTTTGTCTTCCCTAGCTTGAGTGGCATTCATAATCTAGCACCAATATACACCAATATACACATAATTTTACATCATTTCTGCATTAAAGAAAAACTTTTTTTCATGCAGAAAATATGCGTATATCCGGCTGAATGAGCCCTTAAAGCCCAAGTAATGCCCCTCTGCTGTGCTCATCTTTTTATTCTTGTTTTCCAGATCTGCAAATCTGCGTCCTACGCTTATTGTGCACGGGCTAAATGCAGCATACATGCTCATATGTAGACGCAGCTGTAGGTTTGGGTTGATGGATTGCTATCTGCATTTAGATACGTAAAAAAATATATGCTGTATGCTTCTAAAGACATTTTTAATGCCTGTGTGTATGAGCTACAAGAAGCCAAAATATGTGCTCCACGTGAAACAAATGTATCTGACCAGTTGCAGGCTTGGAACACCTGTTTTCAAGGCATTACCGTAGGTAACACACATCCTCTTATCTACATAGCAATCACCTGAACATAATTGAAATACATTTTGATGATTCCTTCCAGTAAAATTAGAATATCTTCTCACAGCAAAGGAATTTTCTGTATACAATATTTTATATGAGTAATCGAGTCAAGAATAGGGGTATTAGTGAAGATCTGGGCAATAGATTAAAATGTCAGCTTTCACTCATAACTGACCAGTTATAAGATATATCAAGGCATTTTAGTTCCTTTGAACTGATAGTGATGGTGGCACACCCTCATACTTTGCTGTCTTGTAATCTCAGAGTGACATCACACACATCTGGATTTCAGCAGGGAAACACTGACTGAAGAGGTATATGGTGACAAGTCATGCAGGTTTAAATAGCTCATTCAAATGATTTATTAATACACACGCCATGTAACAGGAATCTCAGTGAAAAGGCATTGATAATGTTTATGGAAACCATCTGCAATAGTCCTTATCAGTTTTTACATACGTAAAAAATAAATAAAAATCAGTCGCTAATCATTAAGAGGTACCACCCAGATACTACTTTTGCTAGTTTTGCTTCCTGATTGGAATTCCGATAATATTTAATACATAGGTGGTACTCCAGATAGCATCTGGAAATACAATTCCTGGTCTTTGTAAAACTGTTATGTGTATATAGAAAATTTCACACATAAATATGGATTTCCTTTTAATTCCTTAAACTCCCCTTTACTATCATCTTACTTTAAAAATAAAAATGTGTGCAAATGTTGGCCATTTGGATTAGTGTGTTGGAGAAGATACATTCCAATATGTAAATTTATACCCCACATTTTCCATTACATCTGGATGGCAGAAACTTACATAGACTTAAAGTGATTGTGAAATCTTGATTAAAAAAAACAAAAAAACAAAAACATTTAAACGTACCTGCTTTATTTCAGTGGATTTGCACAGAGCAGCCCGGATCCTCCTCTTCTCAGGTCCCTCTTTGCTGCTCCTGGCCCCTCCCTCCTGTCAAGTGTCCCCACAGCAAGCAGCTTGCTATGAGGGTACCCGAGCCGAACTGCAGCTCCTTGTGTCCATTCAGACACGGAGCTGCCATTCGGCCCCGTCCCTCTCTCTCCCGATTGGCTAACTGACTTTTATTGACAGCTGTAGAAGCCAATGGCGCCACTGCTGTGTCTCAGCCAATCAGGATGGAGATTCTCGGACAGCCGAGGGAATCGTAGACATCCCTGGATGGGGCCCAGCTAAGTACTAAGGGGTCCTGGGGAGGCTGCTACACATAGAAGGTGTTTTATCTTAATGCATTCTATGCATTAAGATAAAAAAAACCTTCTGCCTTTACAATGCCTTTAATTTGACCATAGCTGATGCAATTTACTTCCTGCAACCACGGATTGCAGGAAAGAAAATCACTAGATTCCCCCATCAACACAGTCAGGAGGAATCCCTCCCGCGGGTGTTCTCCTGGCGGGGGTGGGCAAGGATAGCCGTCTTTGACAGGAGAACACAGGGATTATTGCTAGTGGCTATAGTAAATTGCAAAAATCCATCGATCGACTTAGGTATAATCAGCCTGCCCATAGATGATTTGAATCTTGGCTGGTCCTTGCTGAACCGCCTGAGATTTGAACCATCTATGGCCAGCTTTAATATGATGTGCGAAATGTAAAAGTGAGTGTCATTTTTACTTGCTGCACACATTCTATTTATACTATGTTCTTCTACTTTTGGGGTATATTACCAAATAGAGATGAATTTAGGGTGGGTTTATACCACAATCACACGGGAATGTGCTCCTCGTCTCTGTGTGATTCGTGTACATTCCCCTGCAGTGCAAGTTGGAAACCCATTCATTCGAATGGGTTTGAAATTGTACTTGACTGCACAAAAAGTAGAAAAAGTAGCGCATACTGTGGTACTATGCAATCTGGTGCCTGCAAACGCACTGCAATTGTGACCCTTGTTTGGGGTCCTGTTAAAAAACATTTTGAACATGGTGCACAGAATTCATCTTTCTAGCACTGTGTCCTGGTGTTGACCAGTAAACTGGGGGTGGACGTTTTCATTATATTTAATAAGCATTCATACATAATATAATCATAGAGCTTCTTCCGTAACACAGTGCAAGTATCAGACTACTAGGTACAAAGTGCAATATTCACAGGGAACACTAAGTACAGTATGCATCTTGAATGAGTCGGCTTCAGGGTTGGAGTTATAATTAGCATGTCTGTTGTGATTAGGTGTAGCATTCATTTTTGGGTTCTGCAAATAAGAAAGAAAAAATCATCTGAACTTGCAAAGGGTTTCTCTAGGACCCCTTACCAGTTCAATGCAGGGGCCTGTGCTGTGGTAGTAACTGAGGAAAACACTACATCTCTGCAAGATGCAGACATATTCAAAATGACCATTGGGTATTGCCTGCAATAGCTGACCCTTTGAGACCATGTGTGGCTTTAAAGTTTACCCCATAGTGGAATAGGACATGGCATGGCTAAAGTACCACATGCCATTTTGCCCTGTCTGGCTTAAGTAACATGAAAATTATGATTTTATAATTTTGCACTTACCACTTTGCTTTTTATATTGCTACTGTTGTGAATAAGGCCATATGCATCAGGTTTGTAATAAACGGCTTTTAGCAAACAATACATTACATAAAGTAACTAAAAGTAGCTTTTGCCACAATGTCTTTTCAAACTCTCTTTCTAAAATATAATTGTATGCTTGTTGATTGTATATCAAACTAGTATTTTCTTACCAAGTTTACAGTCGGTGAATTGTATGTTAAGGTGGAACCTGAAAAAACATCCACAACATTTATGGTACAACTAATTTATGGTATGTTATGAAAATAACCCAACACAGGTAGACTTAAAAACATGATCAGTCTATCTTTAGACAGCACAGGTATTTACCACATGATTCGAGACAGTTTACAAGAACAGGAAATTGCTGTTTAAAATGAAAAAAATGCAATATAAAAGTATAAATGTTTGGCAATAATTTGTGAGAATAAGGAAACCATTGAATATTGTATATTTTTTGAGTAATATTTTGGCAAAAAGCCTTTACAAGCTACTGAAACAACATCGTAAAATACAACTTTATTTCACTTTATTGTAACAGGTTCCACATATTTTTAAATATAAATAGTTGAAAATAATGCACATTAAAAGTACAATTTTTATTATGTTTTAATTAAGTTCTTGTTTTAACTTTTCAGATAAAAAAAATATCACTGAATCTGTCTCAGTTAAATTGGTATTTCCGACAGAACCCGTGACTCAAAGCATCCTGAGAAAAGTAGAAATACAGCCAATTAAGGTTACTCCAAAGCCAAGTGTTCCTACAACACCACCAGCTGCGAAGAAAGATGAAGTGCAGTCTACTGTACAATCTAGAGTTGTGGAAGATACTCACAGCAAACCATCAGAACCTTCGGAAAGATCTCCAACATTGTTAGAAAGAGAACAAACTACAGTGACTCCAGTGGCTACTGATATAGAACAGACCGAGGGTCAAAGGGAACAAGCTATAACTTCACCTTCAAAGACTACTGGTGAAGACTCATCTTATCCTCCAGATACACCAGAACCCCCACAGAATCTTGAAGCTACAAGAATTCAACCAGATGCTGACAAAGATCAATATCAAGAACCCTACATTTATACTGAAAGAGCCCATGTAGAAACACCTGAAATATCAACTTATTCCCCGAAAGATCTTACCTCCCAGCTTTCCCATGAAACAATGGAAGCCAAAAGCGCAGAAAGTTTTTCAACAGTTATTATACCAAACTTTACAGATGCTAAATCTACTACAGAGGTGATTGAAGATTTTGCAGTTAACACTGTGCCAGGGCTAAGCTCTGAGCAGGCTGCGGTGACCACTAGTGAGCCACTCACACCCAAAGATCCAGAGGCTTTCAGTGTACAGACCAAGCTAGAAGTATTCACAGTATTTAAACCTGACACCAGCACCCTATCTAAACTAGATGAAGTTACAGAAACAATCAAAACATCCACAGCTGTTGATACAGTTTCAGAAGTCACTGATGAAGAAGAAGACACATTGCCAAAGAAGCCTGATTCTACTATCAGTGAACCCGTAGAAGAAGCAGAAGTGCCCTCTGAAAGTGAAGAATCAACTGGTACAGTTGTAACTGTAGAGGAGCAGGCACAGACAACTAGCCTACCCATAGAAGAAAGTATTTTTACTAAAAAAATTGAAATTCCATCAGTTGAAATAGTTGAAACAGTTTCTACTTTGGTACCAGATCAGCCAGAATCCATTGATCTAACAACAAGATCACCATTGCAAATGAAGTATGATGTGACTGATGAAGTTGTGATAAGTACAGTTTACCCATCTGATAAAACAGAAGGCTCAGGAATGCTTGAAGAAGATGTGCTGCCTAAAGGGACAGATCTGGATAAAACAGCACAGTTTCCATCAGCTACGCAAGCAACCTTTGAGAAAACCCCAGAATATGGTACTGCATCACCAAAAGATGTTGCAACTGTTTTGACTGAAACTGCCTCAGCCCAGGAAACCCAAACAGCAGAAATACCAGATGTCAAACTCGAGCCAGTGGGTACACCAACAGCATCTGTAGCTTCTACAAAATATATAGATTCTGTTTTTGAAGGAAGCGGTGTTGAGGAGGATAGAAAAACTGAGCAATTTGCAACAGCTGAGGGCCAGCAAACTACAGCAAGCACACAGATTGCAATCACTGATATCCCTACTGAGAAACTGGATGAAGATAAAACAGAAAGCACAATTTATCCAGATGGACTTAAATATGTTGCAGGGACTGATTTACCAACTACAGATGTGACAGAGGAACAGGTGCCTCAAACAACTGTTGCTCCTAAAGTTCAAGAAGATGTAACAGCTATCCAAGGGGAGATTAGCACAGCTTCTCTACCTATTTCTTCTGCAGAGGTGGACAGTGAAACTGAAAAACCTGTCACAGAGGTACAACCAGATACTAAGGTTACATCAGAAGTGGAAGAAAAATCTGTAGAAGGTATAGAGACAACACAAGGTCCATCCAGTTTTCAGCCTGCCTTGTTATCAACAGAAACCTCTGCTGCCATTACAGATCAACCTAGAGATGTTACTGAAGGTTCCGGAGAAGATATTATTGTTCCATCATCTGCTGTGACTGATAAAGCTACAATTACACAAGATGAAGTTAAATATGTTGCAGGGACTGATTTACCAACTACAACTGTGACAGAGGAACAGCTGCCTCAAACAACTGTTGCTCCTAAAGTTCAAGAAGGTGTAACAGCTATCCAAGAGGAGATTACAGCAGGTTCTCTACCTATTTCTTCTGCAGAGGTGGACAGTGCAACTAAAAAACCTGTCACAGAGGTAGAACCAGATACTAAGGTTTCATCAGAAGTGGAAGAAAAATCTATAGAAGGTATAGAGACAACACAAGGTACATCCAGTTTTCACCCTGCCTCGTCTTCATCAGAAACCCCTGCTGCCATTACAGATCAACCTAGAGATGTTACTGAAGGCTCTGGAGAAGATGTTATTGTTCCATCATCTGCTGTGACTGATAAAGCTACAATTACACCACTAAAAGAGATCATATTAGAACCTAGGACATTGCCCCCATCAACTAGCACTCAGAAACCAATTTTGATTGATGGGGAGCCTGATGAGGAGACAAGTAAAGGAACAATAGTGATTGATGAATCTGTTGCTCCTATAAAGGCCACAACTGAATCTGATCTGACAAGTAAAAAGCCAGTAGCAGAAATTGATTCAGAATATATCACCAGTGGAAGCTCAGAAGAACAAACAAAAGAACCACCTTGTGATGACACCACTGGTACAGCTTCAACTGGGTCTACTGAAGAAGGTATTCAGCAGTTACATTCTATCAATGTCATCATCGTCAATATTCCTGAAAATGAAACAGGTATGCCTTCTATTCTCTTGTTATGTTTTGTCATTGTGTGACCAGATACGTTGGTTTGTGTTTTCGATTGTGTCATTTTTTTTTCCCTGCCTGTCAAAAGCGAGCATTTACTTTTTGTTCAGTAGGCTGTTATTCATACAAAGTATCCACCATCACAACTTGTTTATTTTTAATTTAATTTAGTTTGTTTTAATTTAATTTTACATGTTCAATATGTACAAGTTTATCATTTAAAAACTATAACTTTACATTCCTACATATGAAGTTTTCATTATATTAACTGCTAGGGCTATGTGCAGAAGTTACAATTTTGCTCCTGTGTGACCATTTCTCCTCTTCTGCTTGTCATAGCTAAATGATGAAAAGCACAACCAGTTTTTCTTGCCATTTATAAGTAGCATTGTTAGTCAGTTAGGGGTTGATTTACTAAAACTGGAGAGTACAAAATCTGGTGCAGCTGTGCATGGTAGCCAATCAGCTTCTAACTTCAGCTTGTTTAATAAAGCTTTGACAAGAAAGCCTGGAAGCTGATTGGTTTCTATGCAGGGCTGCAACGCTGCAGCAGATTTTGCACACTCCAGTTTTAGTAACTCAACCCCTTAGTATGTTGTAATGGAGTGAAGTAAACACTGGGCTTTAGTGATGATGTCAGGTTTATGTTTACATGTTACTGCTTTCTTTTTGCAAGATACGTAACTGAAAATATGATAAATGTATGTTTTTTGTGATTTTGAAAGCTCTTAGTTTTAATACAATATCCTGTTTGTTTAATTAGACTGGAGTTGGCTTTCCACCAACATTACTTAAGTTTAGGATGCTATTCATATTTATTAATTATACAAAGCCAGGTTCTAAAACAAGTGTGTGTCTGTTCTCGGTCTCTAGAAATGGCATTTTTTGATGTGTACATTTATAGTCTGAGCGTAAGAGCATGATTAAAGCAGTGGATGCAGGTGCATATATTAATAAGGAAAATAAATGACACAAGTGTTCCAGTGTGGCAAGAACAGGTCGAATGCAGGTGTAAAAATGAATTAAAAAATGTGCACACTACAGCTAGGCTCTATTGGAGTGTGTCTTCTACTGTATTATCCATGTACAGATATCAATGTATATTAAAGCAGCATTAAACCCAAAAATGTAATATATCGCAGCTCACTAATCCTGAGATGTGGTGGCTACATTTGTTTTCTTTCAGGTTTTTTTCCCTTCCATTTTTACCAGGTGATCTGGTCAGTAACACACCTCCTGTATTAGAGTGTCCCCACTCTGGATGAAGGGGCACAGGGGGCAGATAGCAGCATGGTCAATCTGAGAAGTGGGTAGTGTTAAATAAAGATTTAGGTACACTAACAAATTGAGGGCAAACTCCATCTCACGCTTTATAATCAGTTACTGCAAACTGTTTTTATCATTATGGTAACACACGTTTTTCATAAATAAATAAAAGCCGATGAAGTCCAATCCCTGTAAACTGATACATTTGGAAGGCAGCTTGTTTTTCTGTTTCTGTTGACTGGCTGGATCACCAGATGACAATAGAAGAAAGCTAATGCGGACATCACATCTAAGAAATGGCATTCCGCAATATATTACATGCTTTCTTTGGGTTTAATACTGCTTTAATGATACATTGGCTGGTCATATATTATACATTTTTGTTGTACCATTTTCCTTTAGGTTTCCCAAAACCGTATAATACGGGGTCAAGCCTAAACACTTTCAATTTGTATGCAGTCAGGCAGGCCCTTGCACTACATAGTTGAAGGAAAACCTAAAGGAAATTGAATAAGTAAATTGTATAATGTATGGCCAGCCTTTTTCTATTAAATACAAGTGAAAAAAATCAGGACTATAAATGTAGTGGGTTTTGTAAGTCCTTAATAGTTTTATTTACTATTTATATCTGCGCTAGAATGTGGAAGGCACTCATTAGACTTTGTTAGGTGGAAACTAAAACAAAATAGTTGAGCCAGAGTTTTATTGGGTCACTGCTCCCCTCTTTAAAGCTTTGTTAATATGTATTTAATATAATGTCACTTGTAAGTCAATGCCTTGGGCACCAGGGTTGGGGGGGGGGGGGGGGGGTATCACCAAGCCTCAAACTTAGAGAACTGTAATAACTTTTTCCTTACTTTATTTTCCTCTGCTGTCCACCTTAAACATATGGCTAAATTCAGCAAGGTTGTAAGAACACGTGGTTTTAGTAGTTCAATCATCTCTTCTTTCTCTTGTTTATGGTTGATATATAACCCTGGATATAAAGCAGAGCCAATTGCTGCCACCAATAGTGCAGTGTAGGAGTATATTTTACTTAAAGTGGAACTAAATTGTACCTGAGCACCACAAACTGAAAATGCGATATTTTATTGTGTATGCAAAGCAAACTCGCCCATCCATCCATGTCTCCATGCTTTATTTTGTTGAGAAATCACTTTGAAAAACACCCTTCTAGCATTTCTAGCCACATCCATCTTTAGTAAGGGCAGATGAATTATGTAGCATTTACTTCCTGGAATCTATCTGTACTTAGCACAGGCATGCAGACAGGAGAGCGTGTGTTCCCCTCCTCCTGGTGAACAAAAATGTCCATGAATGCTCCTGGGATGTGTGACATCATTTTAGCCCAGGTCAGCAACAAGGAATCAACTGAAGAAATAAAAAAAGTTTAAAACAAGCAAAAATAAGACATTTCTATTTACTAATGCTAGTAGCATAAGCATTAACCTGTTCACAACCACGCTATAGCCAAACGAAGGCTACAGCGTGGCTACACTTTTCCAGGAGCCCATCATATGGTGTCCTCCCGTGTTCGCGCCGCTTGCGCGCCCCCTGTGGCACGCATTGGCAGTGATCTGTGATGCTGCATCCTTTGGGACCAAGGACACAGCTCTTCTATGTAAACAGGATCTGCCAGTTATCGGCAATCCTCTCCTCATGCTGACAGTCAGTGAGGAGAGGAGAGCTGATAACTAGCAAATCCACACAGGGGACATCTACACTGATAATCAGGGCACTGATCATCAGTGTCCTGAATATCAGTGCAGCCCCAACAATGCCCACCAGCGCTGACAATTAGTGCCCACCAGTGCTGCCAATCAATGCCCACCAGTGCTGCCATTAGTGCCCAGCAGTGTAATCTGTCAGTGCCTAGCAATGCCACCTATCAGTGATGCCTATCAGTGCCGCCTATCATTACAGCCTATTAGTGCCCATCAGTGCTGTCTATCAGTGCCCATCAGTGCTGCCTATTAGTGCCACTTATAAGTGCCGTCTATCAGTGCCCATCAGTGCCTCCTCATCAGGGTCGCCTCATCAGTGCACATCATTGCAAACTATCAGTGCCCATCAGTGCAGCATATCAGTGCTCATCAGTGCAGCCTCATCAGGGCACATCAATAAAGGAGAACAATTACTTATTTATAAAATTTAATGGCAAAAACTAGGAAAAACGTTAATTTTTTAAAAAAAAATACAGTTTTTTTTTGTTCGTTTAGCATATAATAAAAAAAACTGTGGTAAATAAATACCTCCAAAAGAAAGCTCTATCAGTCTCCAAAAAAAATACAAAAATTTAATTTGGGTACAGCGTTGCATGACCGCGCAATTGTCCTTCAAATCGTGACAGCGCTGAAATCTGAAAATTGGCCTGGACAGGAAGGGGGTAAAAGTGCCCAGTAGGCAAGTTGTTATAATAGTTAATGTTGATTAGTTCCACTGTAAATAATCACAAGACACATGAGATGCAGATTGTAAAAAGGACATTGTCCTTTATGTACACCTAGAGCAGTGTGATGATCTGTTACTATACTTGACTCATAGTTGCGCTACAGTCAATTCTATCTATCTATCTATCTATCTATCTATCTATCTATCTATCTATCTATCTATCTATCTATCTATCTATGAGTACTATTAATTAGTTACAATTAATACCTTTGTGCATGTACAATTTGGGACAGAGACACACCCATGTCTATACATGCCAGCTCACATTTTGTATATATTATTAATTAGGTGTCAGTTAAAACTCGCTCACTCTACTTGGGATTTTAGCATTGTCCCACAGTATTACTACTAAGCAGAGCAGGCCATTTGTTGTACTGATGCTTCATGTTGATGCTTAAACAGGGTTTAGACCTATGGCTCCAACAGAGAAATGGAGCAACAGGTGAATGGAGCGAAGATAAGAATCATCTGAGGGTTGAGTAAGCTTTCAAAATAAACCTATTTGCTTTGCTCAGAAAAGGCAAAGTGTCAGAGTCCCTTGAATTAGAACCAGTAGTATTTCAAGTGATTGTAGCCGTATTTGTGCACTTGCAACAAGAACAATAGAGTAGCGTCTGTGATACCTTTTTTAATTTACACTAACATTCAAATTATCCAATAGTGTTAATTTTTTTTCCTATGTCAAAGAATGAGCATATGTCCCAATAAATGAATGCAAAATAAGATTACCTTAAGAAGGGTAAAGCAAAGCCCCAGTGAAACAACAACCATTTATACCTCCCTTTCATGACCCCTTTATGACTGTTACAGGGGAAGTTCAGTACAACTACCTTCCTGGATCAATCGCTAGAATAACTATGGCTGGAGATGTAACTTCTTTCATGGAAAAGAGGTCAATCCTCATACTGACAGTTTTGGTGGGACTAGAAAATTCAGGAAGCATGTTGAAACCTGTAGCTTTACAACAGCTGGAAAGTTGGAGGTTAGCAACTTATACTATAAAAGATCCTCAAGAGAACATCTGCTAAAAGTCTAGAAAAGAAAGCCGCTGAATGAGTCATCTATTGATCAGAGAGAGTCACTTTTCAAAGTCTAGCTAAATTTCAAGGGCATTGCAATAGAACATTAACACCTAACTTCACTTATGAATTTATAAGCAATATTAAAGGGAATCCTAAGAGTATTGTGCTGAGCATTTTAAGTGATTTCATGGGCCAAAAAGTAACCCATTCTAACCATGACAATGCAGAAATAAGGATGCTTAATCGCAATATACAAAGGGCTAATTAAGAATCTTAGCATGTCACAACCTTCTAGCACCATATAACTAACACACCTGTCTGCTGCTTGCTTTTGCTTTTGTACTCTGTCTTATTATACGATGCAGGTCATGGACCTCATCTGGTTCTGTAGCTCTCCTCCAACCGTGTCAGAATATTTCATATAACTACTACATGTCCACTTAAGTATGTGCTGCTTTGTGGCCAGTGCATGGAACCACAGCTAGCAGTGGTTCGATTTACAGTGTTATAGGGCCTATGGACCACAGCCAGTATCTTGATTGTCTCAAAATGTATAGTTACATAGTAGGTAAGGTTGAAAAAAGACACAAGTCCATCAAGTCCAACCTATGTGTGTGATTGTCAGTATTACATTGTATATCCCTGTATGATTTGGTTGTTCAGGTGCTTATCTAATAGATTATTGAAACTATCAATGCCCCCTGCTGATACCACCACCTGTGGGAGGGAATTCCATATCCTGGCCGCTCTTACAGTAAAGAACCCTCTACACAGTTTAAGGTTAAACCTCTTTTCTTCTGATTTTAATGAGTGGCGACGAGTCTTGTTAAACTCCCTTCTGCGAAAAAGTGTTATCCTTATTGTGGGGTCACCAGTACGGTGTTTGTAAATTAAAATCATATCCCCTCTCAATCGTCTCTTCTCCAGAGAGAATAAGATCAGTGCTTGCAACCTTTCTTCATAACTAATATGCTCCAGACCCTTTATTAGCTTTGTTGCCCTTCTTTGTCTATTTTCAGTACATCCTTCCTGAGGACTGGTGCCCAGAACTAGACAACATACTCTAGGTGCGGCTGGACCAGAGTCTTGTAGAGTGGGAGAATTATTGCTTTATCCCTGAAGTTAATCCCTTTTTTAATGCATGCCAACTCCCTTTTTTAATGCATGCCAATATTCTGTTTGCTTTGTTAGCAGCAACTTGGCATTGTATGCCATTGCTGAGCCTATCATCTACTAGGACTCCCAGGTCCTTTTCCATCCTAGATTCCTCCAGAGGTTCTCTCCCTAGTGTATAGATTGTTTTCAAATTTTTGCCACCCAAATGCATTAGTGTACATTTTTCTACATTATACCTCATTTGTCATGTAGTTGCCCACCCCATTCATTTGTTCAGATCTTTTTGTAAGATTTCCACATCCTGCGGAGAAGTTATTGCTCTGCTTAGCTTAGTATTGTCCGCAAATACAGAGATTGAACGGTTTACCCCATCCTCCAGGTCATTTATGAATGAATGAATTAGGATTGGTCCCAGCACAGAACCATGCGGGACCCCACTACCCACCCCTTATTTTTCCCCATTTATCACCACCCTCTGAACTCATCCTTGTAGCCAGGTTTCAATCCATGTACTCACCCTATGGTCCATGCCAACGGACCTTACGTCTACGGGCATTGCTTTATCTAGATGGAAACTCACTTCCTCATTGAAGGTTCCTAGATTGGTTTGGCAAGAACGATTCTTCATGAATCCATGCTGATTACTGCTAATGATACAGTTTTCATTACTAAAATCTTGTATATAGTCCCTTATCATCCCCTCTAAGAGCTTGCATACTATTGATGTTAGGCTAACAGGTCTGTAATTCCCAGGCATGTATTTTGGGTAATTTTTAAATATTGGTGCTACATTGGCTTTTCTCCAATCTGCTGGTACCATTCCAAGTCAGTAGACTGTCAGTAAAAATTAGGAACAATGGTCTGGCAATTACCTAAGTTTCCTAAGTACCCTCGAGTGCAAGCCATCCGGTCCTGGTGATTTATTAATGTTAAGTTTCCCAAGTCTAATTTTAATTCTGTCCTATGTTAGCCATGAGGGTGCTTCCTGTGACGTGTCATGGGGATAAGCAATGCAGTTTTGGTTACTAAAGCCCCCCAATTCCCTTGAGAAAACTGAGGAGAAGAATAAATTCATACCTTCGCCATCTCCCCATCCTTTGTAACCAGATGTCCTTCCTCATTCTTTATGGGGCCAATAAGGTCTGTCCTCCTTTTTTACTGTTTACATACTTTTTTTGCTCTCCTCTGCTATGTGTCTTTTGTGTTCTATCTTAGGGCCCTAATTGCACCCTTACATTTCTTGTTGCATTCTTTATAACGTCTGAATGCTGATCCCTCAACTTTGTGTTTTTTGAAGGCCATCCAGGAGTTTTATTCGCTCTTTTAAATTTATTACCCAATGGGATGCATTGGCTAATGCCCTTATTTAATATGCTCTTAAAGTGAACCCATCTCTCCTCCATGTTCTTTGTTCCTTAGCCTTTATCCCAATTTATGCCTTCTAGCACGGTTCGTAGTTTAGGAAAGTTGGTTCTTTTGACATTCAGTGTCTTTGTATTCCCCTTATGTTCCCTATTTGTGTGATTTATACTCAAGCCAATTGACCTGTGAACGCTATTTCCTAAATTGCCTGTATTTCCACATCCGTGATCAGGTCTGTATTGTTGGTAATCAGTAGATCTAGTAATGCTTTATTTCTAGTTGGTCAGTCTACCATCTGACCCATGAAATTGTCCTGCAAGACATAAAATTGTTTTTGAGTAGAACAACTTGAATCATTTTACATGCTCAGAACATTCTTGGCATGACAGATTATTTCAGCTGATGAATGTATTTAAAGGCACATATGACATGTGAGTATGGCAATAATGTGAGAAACTAAAAAAAAAGTAGCTGAACTTATCTTTGACATTGATTGTAACAGAACATAGGTTTTCTTTAAGAGTAATCCTCTTCCTTGGGAGAAATATTACCCAGCCCTTCTTCCAGACAAGTGTCAGCTAGCAATATCTCTCTTAGAGCCTGTTCGCATCTTTGCATTTCTTTATAATCTGTATAATTATTTAGTTTTTATGCTACAATATGAAACAGCACAGCCATCCACATGTGCAGAAGGGAACAAGGTTGCAGAAAACATACAAATAAAGTTAACCTTGACAATGGATACAATTAAGATGGTGTCATCATTCTTCATATTATTCATATAGATTTCAGATCAGGTGGAAAAACTAAAAATAAAATACTGCAGCAAGAAACATCTCCTCACACTCTTCATAGATATATGCCTTTGACCCAAAGAAAAGAAATTTGTGAGTCTTGGAAAAGAAGTGTTGGCCCTGCAGGATCTGGCCACAAGGTTCCAGAGTGGGCTGTTTTACCCAGATTAAGAGATAGGCTATAGTGGATCTAAGTGACCTATACCACAGAATTTGTCATACTGATCATTGCGTGTGGCCACCCATTGTCTGAGACCCTTTGGGTCCATACAACATTAGTTGGAATAGTGGGCTTCCCCCAATGTAGTGAAATCAAGATTTTGGCTGCTTCTATGAGGTGTGGTAATGAACTAGCATTAAAGGAGGTGATTTATTAAAGGCAAATAGATTGTTGACTTTTGCAGGGGAATTTGCTTAGGGAACTTTATAAAGAATACCTAATCACATGCCACGGAAAGAAAACATTTTGTGTTCACATCATTTAGTGATGGAAGTCAGCAGAGCTTCAGTAAGCTCAATAACTAAGCTCTGGGGCAAATCCCCTTGCAGTGTGAACAACCTACTTGCTTTTAGTAAATTAATCCCACAATGTTTGATAGGCATTGAATGCAAATTAAAAAGGAAAAGGGAAGAGGGCCTCCGGGAAGTCCCCATTCAGGATGGCTTTGATTTTCATTTGTATTGTCTTGTCAAAATGTACAATGTACTGGACAGTTTCACCACACATGCAACAAAGTTTATTCCACATCTTTTTCCAACACAGTGAGAACACTGTTGGTATATCCTAGCCAGTAGGGCACTCTGTACCAGTGGCTGAGGAGTTTAAAACTGGTGTCCTGGATCTTAGTGTTGATTGAGGTAGTGTGGGTAAGTTTTAATGTTTGCAAAAGCTGGGCATCTGTAAAAGTTCCCATTCCCATTCTTTAACATCTCTGCGTTTTTAATTTGTAGTGGTATGTTTTTGATGGTTAGAGTTGGTCAGATAATCTAATTACCATCTTAGTTCCTCCAACAAATCTAAGAATTTGGATATCTACTCATCATAATGAGTATCAGCATTGATAATTTGATCAATGAAGGTTAAGCAAATCCTGTTGAGGATTAAAGCTATTTGACACTTTTTTTTTTGTAAATGAAGACCCCCTTCAGCATTAGCTAGAATTGACTTAGTTTTTACAAGACAAGCTCCAGCAGTTATAAGGTGTCTACTTTTTATTCTTGTTAGCCATGCTTGCATTTAGTAGCAGGGCAGCTAGTAAACCTGTGAAACAACTGCTAATGTGAAAAATAGTTTTTACATAATAGTGTTTTGTTACTGGCATACTTCACATAGTCCTGGCGTCTAGGGGATATTTTAAAACTTGTCACTACTGACTTTTACTGACTCAAAAAAGAATAGATTTCACTGCGACACTGCATTGGATTTACAGCTTAGAAAAAAAAAAACTTTCATAAAACAGTTTGAATAGACTTCTGTATTCTGCTCTCCCTTTAGCAGTATTGAGACTGCTTAACAAGCTGAATCCTTTTATGAGATCAGCCATATCCATTCATAATTTAGGGGTTTAATTTAGATGGGTTCCCATATTTTAACTTCTTTTGTAGGCTTCCTTAGATACAATGATGTGTTGCTGCTATATAGCATACAGTTCTTAGGTAACATATGAAATCCTCCCAGTCTTTTGTTTGTTTCCAAGGAGACATCTCAGTGTTTGACACTGCGATTACACACTTGAAGTCCTCTACTCCAGCAGAAATCAGTGCTTTAGAGTCACTATTGCATTGCCAATTTAAAATAAATTCAGAGCTTTTGAATAAAGTAAAGTTTTAAGTATTGGAAGGCCCAAAAGGGGTGACCTCTAGGTATTAATGCATAGTTTGGCTTCCAGGAGTTGTCTATAAAGCTGTCAGTTAAACATCACAAGCAGATTGTGGTGCTTTATCTTAAAGTCAAATACAAATATTAAAGGGAATTTATCATAAGTGCTGATTATTTATTTATTGCTAATATTTATATAACACGGACATATACTTTCATGGAGTACACAGATCCATTCACAACAGTTCCTGTCCCCAGAAGGAATTCACAATATGTCACCACTCACAATCGTACTAATTGGTGTGTTAAAAACTTTGAACCTCCATGGCAATGCAATCCTTCACCTCCCAGACTAAATGTTAATTCAAAGACACAGAATTTGAGCCTGTTCACTCTCTCTGTGAGTGCCACAATGGCCCCATATACCCTATAGGCTATATTATTGAGAGTTGCTCTTGCTATTGGAGGTTCCCTTTTGCTAGTTTCTCATAAAGTTCTTTGTCAATCCCTGCCTAACTCATCCTGCTAAATCACAAAGATTCTTAATTCTTATGCTGCAATATCAATAATGGAAAGTACAAAACCTAGAAAAGTGTCATCAAATACCATATAGTGGACAAGATGTAAACTCCAGACGTTTTTTTAAAATATTTCCTTTTACCTATTAATGAGTTTGCAGTGGAAGGGTCATTGCATTATCTCCCTTTTATACTCAGGTGTTTCTAGAATTTATTGTGTGGGGTTTAGAGATCAGATTTGCCCAGCTGCAAACCAATCCGTTTCCCATTATTACAATTTGGATTAATCTGAATATTTTATAAATCTCTTAAGGGCCACTAATTTTGCTTTCAACGACAGATGATTATTAAGTCTTATTCATTACAGATTAAAAGCTTGGGCTGCTTATATATATATATATATATATATATATATATATATATATATATATATATATATATATATATATATATATATATATATTTATTTATATACAGTTTAGGATACCCATACAGATGAAATGGTCATGGTCATTTCAGTCCAGGCAGTGTGACTAGACATGTGGAAACTACACACGCGAAACTAGACTGTAACCTAAGTGAAAAAATATACTTTATTATAAAACATAATAACATGAGTGACATAAAACATATGCAACACCACCCCCGAAGGAGCCGCTTGGTGAATTTGGATTCTCTGATCTCCACCTCGGCTCCAAGAATGACCTCAGCCCCTCTGGCACACCTGGTTAAATAAAATTACTGCAAACACGTTTAAGACACACGCGGAAAATACTGTTATCCTGGCTGTGGCTTATCAGAAAAAACAGACACACATCTATTAGTGATAAGCAAATTTAATATATTACCATGGTTTCAAGCACACAGCAGCTTACAAAACTGTTAAACCTTTCTGCAAAGAATTAATACATTAGAAAAGACAACCTTCAATACTTAGTACCTGCAAATTTAGAAACGGGCAGTAATCTATATGCCCATAACACAGACGCTGAGAGCGAGGATAGAAGATTTGTCAGCTTCTCAGCTTCTTCTGGGCTACAAGCACCAAGTAACAACACAAAAAGAAGAAATGGGTTAACAGGTACAGTAAGCACAATTCTGTAAGAGGGGTCCTGGGTTGAAGAGTACTAGCATCTTCTGCTAGCAAACATTGGGGCCCTTTGAAAAAAAAGTAGGTTTAATCAAGCAAAGTGAGACAGTAATCCTCTAAGAAATCCAGTTAGGTAGTGGTTGGTAATAACAGAATGGCTAAAAGTGGTAGCTCCAAACAGGCATCCTCTGACACTAGAAAAGGGAATAGGTGTCTGCACTATGTTAAGAAGGAGGTTTTGGGTTTTTACCCGCGCACCAATCCTCTGTGTGGTGACACAATGGACATTCCAAATGTGGGTTCAGGCTCCTAGCAATGTTGTAAGGCACCAGATCACCTCCTGACGGCCAATCAGAATGGCTGGTAGCTAAACTGGCAAGGTGATCGGACAGTGGCCGACTGAACTCCTGGATGGATATTGCAGTCCCTGAAGTGGTATGGATTGTCTCTGCTGGGTGGCACTGGGCTGAATGGTGGAAAACTATGTAGTTGTCACTGTTCCTGGCTCTGCTCAGCCTCCTGTCAGCACTCTCCCAGTAGTCTCAGAAAAAGTGTAGCTAGCAGGTGCCACTAGACAGTGTGGTTCTTTCTTCTTCTTTCAGATGGAGTTTCACCACACAGTCCTGTCATCTCTCCTTCATTCTCTCTTCTTCTGCTGACAGAACTCTCTCTGTAGTTCTGTGTGGAAGTCTGTCTCTCTATCAATCACCTCCCCTCTCTTCAGTCTCCTGTCAGCACACTCTCTGTAGTGCTGTGTGGACAACCTCTCTCTCTCTCTTTCAATCACCTCAGCACTTCCCTCTCTTCAGTCTCTTGTTAGCACTCTCTCTGTAGTGCCGTGTGGAAAACCTGTCTCCCTCTCATTCAATCAGCTCAGTACTTTCCTCTCTTCCATCACCTCAGCACTTCCTGAAACTCTCTCTTTTCCCAGTGTACTCTGTGTCTCTGAGTTTTCTGGAAGGACAAGTCAGCATCTCTATGTCTCCATCTTGTGGCCAAAAGAAGAAATTACATTACAACATGCCTGCTACACATAAATACAGAAATCTATACACAAAACATGTAATGAGTGGAAACAAATTAAATACCCAACTATGTAAAGAAAGGGAATCAGGTATACACTGTACTTAAATCAGGCAGCTGTAAAATGTAACAGAGAGCAAGACAGGTAACAAAACAGGGACCAGAATGGGGGAGAAGGGTTTAGCATGTAATGGCAAAATACTGAGGCACGTTGTGACTTCTCTGGTGTGGATAAATACCGTTCCAGCAGCCACCATAAGGTGGTGAGTAATTGTTGGGACCTGCTTACGGCTGTGAGACATCCACCAGTGGATACTGGAGATACTCTCTTCAAGTCCAGGAACCACTGAACTGTGTAAATTCCCCTAGGCCAGTGATGGCGAACCTTGGCACTTCAGATGTTTTGAAACTACATTTACCATGATGCTCAACTACACTGCAGACTCAACTATGACACCTGCCATTTGATGGCTTGACAGTTTGGTTGAGAGCTTACATAATACTAGTGACACGTCTTGAATATAACTGTTTTGGCAAGCAGCAAAAATTGAGGGTTTAGCGCCGCTTTAAGTGCAATAACCCCAACCAATCAGAATTTATCTTATGCTGATATCATCGCTGTAGCTGTCTGCACAGCTTGGGATGATAAAGCTTTACATTTAGAATCACAGAATGATTATGTGGTGATCGTATCTTTTGACTGCTGCATCATGTCATGGCTAGCCTGGTCAGACTAACCATCATTAGATCTTTCAATTAAAATTGTATGGGTATTTTGTTTATCTCTTATTAGCGTGAAATTGCATTGGCAGAAGTTTAGAGAAAGTAACAGTAGAGTTATTTCAAGTAATTTTAGGATCTTTGTGTGAGTAAATCTTATGGCCTTTCATCTTTATTTCCCACAGTAGTGCTAGTGCATTTCATGCTTGACATGCTCCGTTTAGTATTCATGCCCAGGTGAGGACTCCAAGGTAAGCATCACAAAAGCAATTACCATACATCCCTTTCTATAGCCTGGAGGATGGGAAACACAGATGTGAGCTTCCCTTTGAAATCAGAGAGCTATAATAAGACAGGACTGACTGCTGATGCTTTGAGTTAATAGTGTAAAGAAAGGCGCTGACTCTATTTACAAGTCATCATCTGTTAAATTTGCACTTAACGTCTACTGTACGCTCATCACTGTGTATTTATACTAGGTGTAAAAAAAAATTAGAGGACAAAGAACAGCACCTCAGTTGACTTAATCTTCCAGATAAAAGCTTCAGTTACACATCGCCGATCAGGAAAAGTTGCAGTTGCCTAATTTTTCCTGGTTCAGACCCAGTTACTTGTGACATACTGAGAAGGAGGCGATGTGGTCACATACAAGAGCTTTCTTGCAATGGATCCTAGCAGTGAGGCTGCCCATAGATGGGCAGGTATCTATTGCAAAGTAGGGATAAAGTTAAAGGTCAAAATTAAGACATTGCATGACCTTGTCACTTGTGTTGGCAGCACCCTGCTTTTTTTAGGCAATGGACTATGTAGTACATATGGAGTATGCAGTCCCTCCTTCTCTATAGAGTAAGAAAAGATTAAATCTTCTTGCACTGCCATTTTTTTGACAAGTTGGAAACACTTTCAAAAGTAAGTAAGATACCGATGGCCTAATTAATGGAAAAACTTAAATTAGGAGTATTACTAGGAATATTCAGGACCATCTTAGGGGAACAACATATACATGTACCCTTTCTTTTAAGATTTGAAAGATTTAAAAACATTTGTGGTTTATCTAAAATTTAATTTGGAATTATGTCATGTGGCCATGTTGAATATAAACATTGCTTAATGGTGTTCTTCTGATACGCGTACTGTATACTAAAATGTTATCCCCAATTTCAATATTTAACTAGGGTCTATCACAATTACATATTTAGACTGAAGAAACGACATATGGTGATCTGATAAAGATATGTCTCTCAAAAATGTAGGCTCCTGAATTTTCAGGGGTATGCCAGCTTAAACAATATTCTAGATTAAGTCTATATTGTCCTGAAAATTCCTAAATTGAAGTATACTTTCTTCTTAAATATTAATACTATTCTAACAAAGAATGAAGAAAAATCACAGCTCTCAGAAACCTGTAGTGAGTTTATTCATCCAATATAGGATGATGTTACTGTGCAAAGGGCCTTTATTCAATTTTTTTTTTAAACCTAAACATTGGCTCACTGTAAGTTTATTACATTTATTTTAATGGGTATTTAATTACTTCTAGCAGCTTTGTTTCCATTTTTTCCTGGCCACTTCTTGGGACCCATGAAAATGACTTAGTCTTGCAGTATGGCTTGCAAAAATTATATGCTCGGTGTATATTAGGTAGATAGTGCTTTTTTGTTTTTTTCAGAGGCATGGTTGAGTAGCAATGACATGACAGGTATATTGTCACAGTTTATGCGCCATGAATTATTGTAGCACCTGATCAACCAAACTTGTCTTTGTGGGGACTGAAATGTTCACATTTTATAATTACGTATTCTATAGACACACATGAGCAGACTCCAAACAGAACATAATACCTTAATTATGAATTCCCAGTACAGAAGATAGGACCAGTGTGCCCTGGCCATGCACAGATCTATTAAATAAACTGCTTCCCAGGTCGTAAACCACTATGGAAAACAGATGTCTGCATGTGTTATATCTACTTTCACAGGTGTTTTTTCTCTTTTCCAAGCCAGTAATCTATTGAAAAAAGTATATGTGGGAAGATTATAATTAAAAAACCTTCTCCAAGCAGAGGCTTTGTGTTGGTGCTGTTTATATAGACAGTGTCTGAAAAATAGTAAGTAGATTGCCCACCCAGTGCATGTTTTTTGTGAGCTTTTGAAGAGCAATATACAGTACATACTTATCATTTAGCTAGAAATGTTATGCTTAAATATTACTTTGAAATTCACTCCTCTTTTGAGATGCATTTGTAAACAAGTCAAGGCGGATGTATGAAAAGTTTGGAAAAGGAAAACATCTTGTCATACCTAGCAACCAATCAAAATGATTGTTTTATTTTCACACCTGAACTGCAAAGATGATAGATTGAAGTTGATTGGTTGCCATAGGCATCAGGACATTTTTTTTTCATAAGCTGTTCATACATGAGTGGATTTTCAAAAGAATGTTCATACCAAAATTCTTAGAACAATCAATGACTTGATGAACATCTCTTGAAAGCACTTCAGAATTTAATTTGCTTTTAACGGTTGAATTTGAAATAACA
The DNA here is from genome assembly GCF_037356315.1 of Lithobates pipiens. Lineage (NCBI taxonomy): Eukaryota > Metazoa > Chordata > Amphibia > Anura > Ranidae > Lithobates > Lithobates pipiens. The sequence goes on along the minus strand of NW_027507790.1, from coordinate 163,852,686 downwards.
TTGACTTTGCTGAATGAACTGCATTCACTGTTAGAAATTCATTTGTTCAAGAAAACATTTCCATCCTGCTACTGCCTGATTTTTCTTGTCACTGCGGTCAAAAAAAGAATGAAAAAATTTGAACAAAATTCTAACAGTGTATGACCACCAGCTTTTGAGAATACAAATCAGTCCCATTAGTTATCTGTGCATGTCAAATGTAACACAACAGTGTGTTTTATTTAGTGTTTCATAAAGAGGTGGATGATTTAGATGGCTAGAAAATCAAATCCTTTTTTTTATGTGATCATTATTATTTAAAGTAAAACTATAAGCAATGCTTTTTTTCCTTTTGGATAGAGCAAGAGAGGGTTATAACCCCTGTCATATATATTTTTTTTACCATCTGTGTGCCATTGCAGAGTTTTCCCTTCACTTCGTGTCCCATAGCCAAACAGGAGGTGAGAAGCAATCCCTGCAAATGAAGGGAATCCCTTAGGGACCTCCAAGTCACCAGAACTAGTGTCTCCATTGGAAGATTTCCTCTTAATTGCTTTTCTGGGGACAACCCTACATTTGAGATTTTCTTTTACTTTCCCTTTTAACGGTAATGATAAATAGGACACACAGAGAGAGTGAATATATTTAGTATGGCACAGGCAGCAATAACACCTGACAAGCCTTCTAATCCCTCTTCACTCTATCCAAAACTAAAAAAAAAGTTTTGCCTTAAACAATTAGGGGTAGTTTTATATTATCAGTAGCAGAGAGAGGGAGAATCCACGTGGAAGAGCATCAGAAGAGAGGTAAGTATTGCAGTAATAGCTTTTTATTTTTATTTTTTAGAGCTAGTGGGCTGCTGATGTTCAAATTTATGTTATTAAGTGCAACTGGGCTTATAATAAGAGTCATTGATAAAACTGTTTAAAAAAAGACAGTGAGGCTAATTTAATAAAGGAGTTTACTTGAGTTATCCAATCGTGTGGAGATGAAATAAGTAAACAGGGATGTGCTTTAAACATGATTGGATAATTGAAGTATTCACACAATCTTTGTTTGACCATTATTAAAAGAGAAGTATGGGGTTTTGGGGTTTTGCAGATTTACACTTACCTAGGTAAATGCTGGATTGGTCCGATGCTGTATCTGTCCCCCCGCCACCGCTAGCACTGAGAACCAAGCAATCTAACACCATTGATCCCTTGGTTCTCACATCTCCCTGAGCAGCAAGCTGGGGATTGTTAGTCACTGCTCTCTGCTCTGCCCCGCTGGGCTGTGGAGGGGGAGGGATCTTCAGGCTCAGGCGCTCAGCTGCTCCCTGAAAGGCTGAGACAGATACAGGCCCAGGCATGTGAGTGGATTCCAATCATATGGTCATAATCTTCCCTGAGCCTGGATCAGCTCTGTGACATCAGCAGACAGCGGACTTCAGCCCACTGTCTGCTGAAAATGGGTCACATAAGTGAAAAATGAACTGCACTCCTGTGATCCATAGGAGAAGTACAACCAAACAAGCTTTGACTATACTTTAAATCTTTTAGTATATTATCTTCAGTGTGTTACTAACATGTTATAGGGAAACAAAAAAATGCTTCAGTAATGGGATACTTAATTTAAAGGTCCTTCCTGAAGATAGTGCAATATATGGGATTTCCTAGGTCTTCCAATGTGTTCAATGTGTGTTGGTTCTGGAATGTATAAAAAGTCTTATAGATGAACATTTTTAAGCTTTTTTTTTTTTTTGCTAAAATGTTTCTGTTATTTGCTGTTATAGAAAAATGAATAGTGGTACACAAACATATTATTATACAGGATTTATATGGCGCTGACAGTTTATGCAGCGCTTTACAACATTAGGGCAGACAGTACAATTACAATACAATTCAATACAGGGGGAATCAGAGAGCCCTGCTCGTTAGAGCATACAATCAAGGAGGGAGGGTCAAGTTATACAAAAGGGTAATAGCTGTGGGGGATGAGCTAATGGAGAAAATAGTGCAGTTGTTAGATGGAGGCAGGATAGGCTTCTCTGAAGAGGAAAGTTTTCAGGGATCGCCTAAAAGGGGATACGTTTGGAAACAGTCTGACAGATTGCGGTAGTGAATTCCAGAGGATGGGCGAGGCTCGGGAGAAGTCCTGGAGGTGGATATGGCAGGAGGTGATGAGAGAGAACGAAGAGGGTGATTAGGTTAGTATTTTGAGACTAGGCTAGTGATGTAGCTGGCGGCAGAGTTGTGGATGGCTTTGTAAGTTATTGTTAATGTTTTGAATTTAATTTGTTGGGCAAATGGCAGCCAATGGAGAGAATGTCAGAGAGGGGTAGCAGACACTAAGCAGTTTGTAAGGTGAATGAGTCATGATGGACTGAAGGGGGGATAGTCTATTTAAAGGTAAGCCAATGAGGAGGGAGTTGCAGTAGTCAAGGCGAGAGACAACCAGGGAGTGAATTAGGAGCTTTGTGGTTTAACTGGTTAGAAAGGGACGTAGTTTAGAGATATTGCAGAGGTTGAGGTGGCAAGCTTTGGAAAGTGATTGGATATGGGGCCGAAAGGAGAGTTCAGAGTCCAGGATAATGCCTAACATGCTGACATGTGGGGATGGGTGGATGGTTGTGCCATTGCTCTTGACAGATAAGTCAGGGGAAGAAGCACGTGGGGGGGGGGGGGGATAGTATAAGTTCGGTTTTGGACAAGTTGAGTTTGAGGAAGTGGTGGGACATCCATACAGATATGTCTGTTAGTAAGTTAGTGATGTGTGAGGAGATTGATGGAGTGAGTTGTGGGGTGGAGAGATAGATTTGTGTGTCATCGGTGTAGAAATTATATTAAAAGCCATGAGGTCATCAGCTGACCCAGGGAAGAGGTGTAGATTGAAAATAGAAGAGGTCCAAGAACAGAACCTTGGGGGACCCCGACAGAAAAGGGAAGAGGAGTGGAGGAAGTAGAATTGTAAGTGACACTGAAGGTGCGTTGGGATAGGTAGGATGAGAGCCACTGAAGAGCACAGTCACGGAGACCAAGGGAGTAAAGTTTATTAAGGAGGAGGGGTTGGTCAACCATGTCAAAGGCAACTGAAATGTCCAGAAGTACGAGTACAGAATCCTGTCCATTGGTTTTTGCAGTTAGTAGGTCATTTGTGAGTTTTAAAAGAGGAGTTTCTGTGGAGTGTTGAGGGCGAAATCCAGATTGAAGGGGATCAAGAAGGTTATTTTTAATAAGGTGGTCACTTAGTTGGTTGTAAATCAGGCATTCAAGGAGTTTAGAGGAAAAGGGGAGCAAGGAGATAGGGCGTAGGTTGTTAAGATTGGTAGGGTCCAAGGATGGCTTTTTAAGTATGGGGGTGACCAGTGCATGGGGGAGCAAGTCCAGGGTGGAGGAGAGGAATTTATTGTAGATAGAAGTGGTTTGGTTGGGGCAGGAGAGAGGAAAGATTTTGTGATAGAGGGGGTCGGTAGCAGAATAGAGGCGAGAAGAGTTGAAATTTCAATAGTTTCTACGAGTGATGGTTAGGTGGTTCGAGGGAAAGGAGGTCGAAGACAGGGAGAGACAGAAACAAATAAGGTGATGATCGGAGATGGGAAAAGGATTGTTTGAGAAGTTGCATGGAGTGCAAAGGTAGGAGAATACCCATTGCTTCAGGTCGAAGAGGTTAGTCTAAGAAATTTAGAAGCAGGAATGTTTGTATTAGCAGCAATGTTGAAATCACTGAGAAGGATTGTGGGAGTTTCTAAAGAGATAAAGTAGGGTAGCCAGGCAGAAAACTCATCAAGGAAAGTCAATAATGGTCCAGGGGCCCGGTAGATCACAGCAATTCTTAGGGAAGTAGGAGAAAATAGACGTATAGACTGAGCTTAAAATGATGAGAGGGAAAGAGAGGGAGTGAATAACCTGGAAAGTGCTTTGGGGGGATAAGAGGAATCCCACATCACCTCCCTTGTGTCCATTAGGCCTAGGTGAGTGAGTCCAGTGAAGGCCACCCTGGGAGAGGGAAGCAGAAGGGGTGTCAGATTCATGGAGCCAGGTTTCAATGAGAGCAAGTAGATTAAAGGAATTAGTGGCAAAGAGGTTATGAACAGCGGTGAGTTTGTTGCAGACAGAGCAAGCGTTCCAGGGGGCGCAGGAGACGGGGAGGCTGGCGTTGGGAAGAAGAGAAACGGAGACTAAATTGCATAGATTGCGACTACTGCCAGAGGGTGTAGGGTGATGGGTGTGTTGGGTATAGTTAAATAAAGGAGGCCCAGGGTTTGAAGAAATATCTCCAGCTGTTAGGAGAAGCAGAAAAGTAAAGGAGGTAATATGAGAATATGATTTATATGAGGGGACATGCTTCATTATCCTGGGGGGTTTGTTAGCAAGTGGGCTTAGAGTTAGAAAGATGAGTGCAGTAATGCGGGAGGGGAGAAGTGAGGGTGATATGAAAAGATTGTGGCGTGGAGCAGGGGGGTGAAGAAAAGTGAGTTTGAAGAGAGAGGCTGCAATTGTGAAAAGGAGGAGAGGTAAAGAGTTCATGTTTCAGAGAGGAAAGTGAGATAATGTGGAAATGAGGTCACCTGCAGTCTGCTGTGGGTTGTTTTGTGCAAATCGTTGAAGTACAAGAGCAGAAGTGACACTTATTTGAAGAACCCCTCTTCTTTGGAAGAACCCCCTGTATGTGCAGCCCCCTGTACCCGTAAAGAAGGCCTTGTTTTTATACTGTGTTGGGTGCGGGTTTAATCTGCCAATTAATCAATCAGGAGGTAATATTAGGCACACAGCTAGCAGAGCAAATCTTTCACATCACATTCAACTGCAAGAGGGCTAAGAGGCCAAAATTGTAAAGATAAGGGAACCCATAATTTAGGTAGGACTTAATAGCTAAATAAACATTGAAATAATGTGAGCATGGCTGCAGATGGAGTTGAAAAACAGATTTAACAAATATGCATGTGAGCAGTCAGTCAATGTTCAGTTTGAAGTAGATGGGAGTATAAACGTACATTTACCAAATATGTATGTGAGCAGTCAGTCAATGTTCAGTTTGAAGTAGATGGGGGTATAAACGCAGATTTACCTGTGAAGAGAGAATAAAATGTTCAGATGGATGGTGCAAGAGCAGAAGTGACACTTATTTAAAGAACCCCATTTCTTTGGAAGAACCCCCTGTATGTGCAGCCCCCTGTATGCAGTGGTACACAAACATATGAAAAAGTGACTTCTTTATTGGTCCATAAAATCAATTGCACAGGAGAAGAACAGAGATTCCTAACATATTTCACACACACAGACGCTTAGTCATGATGGTGTGCATCTATCTATTTTTTCTATAACAGTGAATACCAGTGATATGCTGTGCGAGCAGCTGACTAAGGCGGGAAAGCATGTACTGATCTGGAGTGACATCATCATTTTATCTTAATTTGTTCTAAGCAAAAATGTTGACAAAGAAGGCTATCTGTTTTTAAATTTATATATTAATTCTATACTATAACTTGTGAGCTATGTTATATATATACCTGTATATTCTATCCGTGAAAAAGTTGGAAAGGAACACTGTTGATTTTCTTTAATTAGCAACTACAGTAGTAATGTGCAGCCATACATAACCACCAACCAGAATTTGTTTACCATCATTAAAAAATTTCAATTGATTTTTGATTGGTTACTGTAGGTATATACTGATGTTGAATTTATTCGAAACACAATCTACATTTCACATAAAAAATCCAAGGCAGGGTCCTGTTACTGTAAGTTTTTGAGTCTATTCCTCAAAAATGTTGTGCTGATATTTGTATATGCAGAGTCTATAAAAATGAATGGAAGAAAAAAACTGAAGTGATTGATTAATAGCATTATTGGGTGATTAATAACATTATTAATGAGAACATCTACCTAAAACTCTGTATAAAAGCAAAATAATAAACAACACTCATTTCTGAACCATAAATCTTGGGTGCAACAGACATGTCTCACTGTCATTTGATAATGTTGTCTGCTTTGCTCCATTGTCCTTGTCTGTCATGTTCATTCATAGTAAAAAGTCATGTTTATTAACTACATGAACTAAATTTATAGTTCATTGCCAATATTACAATCATGCAAAATGAATTATTAACATGTTTACAAGCTAAAATCAATATCTGTTTTTCATCAGGCCAAGTGGACGACCTGCTTAAAAGATTGGGTTTAAACCAAACGTCTGGTGAAGGTATTAGCATAGAAGTCTTACCCTTATTACCAAGTTCTTCAGAGGAGGACAGTGACTGTGACAACTCCACTGCTGTTCCGACTTCCCCATCTTTAAAATTTATTAATGGAAAACAAGAAATTACTCCAGATCCCAAAGATTCAAAAGCAGAAGAGGTTAAAGGGGAACTAATTGAAAGTGTTACACCATCAGTGAATGCACCAGTCACTCAGTTGAGTGAAACCCCTGAACAAGATATACAGTCAACAGATAAATCAGACCTTACTTCTGATGAATCGGAAGAACAGGAATTAAGTGGAGATACTGAGATAGCAATTAAAGACCTGCCAACAACACAAACATCTTTAGTGACTCAAAAGCCAACTACTCAGGAGCTTGCCATACCATCGTATTCCAGTGCTGCGCAAACAAAAAAAGACTCTCCTTTGTTCACAATAGAACCTTCTGACAATGTAAAATTTGATATTACGTTAATTAGCAGTGCTGAACCAACCACAAAATATGTTGAGGTCTCTCAAGCAAGTGCAGTGACAGATTCTGCTGAATTAATATCAAGTCAAGTGGTAGTGGAGACAGCTGCACAGGATGCAAGTGGAAGAATAGTTTTACCAACCACAGGTTATTTTAAGCTTGTAGATCCATCAACTACATTTTATAATCAGGAAGGTTCTGGTGAGCCAGAAATAGAGCCCATTGTTAACATAACATCTACTGTATATGTGTTTCAAGAAAGCAAAGTACCTTCAACACTGGCAACAGTGGAAGATGGAGCTATTGTGTCTACAGAGTATCCTCACGTAGAAGAAATATATACTCCATCTAGTCCATCAGTCTCTGAGACAAAGGATATGGAAAGCACTACTATTTTTATCGAAGATGAAGATAGGTTATACACAAAAATACCAGAAAGATTGGAACACGATGCAGTTGAAAGCTCAGCTGTAGATTATTTGGGTGAACTTTTTTCTACTCCCAAGGTATTTTCTACAGAAGCAACTGAAATAGTAACAAAATACTCACAATTGGATGAATTAAGTTCCCCAGTAGAATCAGTGCCTGAAGTTTCAACAGGGAGTTTAAGATCTGTATCTGTTCAGGTGGCAGAAGAAAGTTCGGGTCTGGAAGATATCACTGAATACATAACAAGCACACCATCTAAAGAAGAAGTGAAAGACATTCAAACAGATTCAATTGAGGCTTTTGTTACTGAACAGCAGCTTGCTGCCACATTAAAATCAACAACTGCAATTGAACCAACTGATGTCTTTAGTGAAGAGACTGCCTCAGAAGCTCCAACCCAAAAAATTATAACAATTGATCAGATTTTTCTTGATCGGGGTTCAGGTGATCTTGAGGATACTTTCACTGATTCGTTTATTACAACCCACATTCCACCATTGCATATTAGTACTGAATCACCTGACAAAGAAACAGCAGAGAAAGAATATAAGAAAGAGCCAAGCATTTCAACAACAGTCTCATCACCTGTTTCTATTTCATCTGAATATACTTCACAATTGCCAACTGAAAAAGACAAGTCATACTTTTTATTGGGGTCAGGTGAGGGGGAAGAAACTTCAGAAGGTCCAGAAGATAAAGAAATGTTTAGCACATCTGCAGATAAACTCACTTCTTACTTCTCAGAAACTGTAAGCCCCAGGGCCATAAAAAAGCCTTTTTCTGAATCTACCTCTGAAATAAGCACTTTACTACTTACCTTAGAAGCAGGTTCTGGATATGAGCCAGAAGTTACTTCCAAGCCATCTGAACGTGAGTCATCTTCTCAATTGTATGTAATCTCAGCTGAAGTTTCTGAAAAAGACACAAAAACACCCTTACTTGAAAACATTTCCAGCACTAGCGAGCCTAAGTCATTTTTTGAAACTGATACAAGCACATCTAAGCCATTTCTTGAGTTTCAAACTGATGCATCAAAAGCAGACAAAGAGCTTACTATTCTTCCACTGCCAGTATCCACTGTAGCTGTGAAAGATGAAGTTAGAAAGGCCACATCAGGTCCAGTTATTCTAGATACCTACAGAGCATTTATTAGCACTGCTTTACCATCTCTAGAGCAAGGTTCTGGTGAGGAAGATGAAGCATCTACATTGTCAGATGTAAGCAGCCCAGAATCCCCTACTGACCAAGAATCTTTAAATATTACTACTATTTTGCCAGCTTTAGAAATAACAGACAATGTAGAAGAAATAAAAACTGTAGAACCTGATGTGGGAACCCTCCCTCAGGAAAGTACAGATGAACCTGAGATATTTAGACCCAAACCTTTGGATACAAAGGAAGCACCAGTACCTTTCCTGAGCACAAAGGAACCAGTAACAAAAGTTACTTCTCAAGATACAGTTGTTGATGACACATACTTTACAGAACAAGGCTCAGGTGATAAGGTTGGATTGTTTACAACTTCTTCCACGGATGTGAAACCCAGCAGAGTTGTTAGTACAATTTCATCAGCTGAAGATTTGGTATTGGGCATTAAAACAGAAACCATTAAGCCAGAATTGAAAACCAGCACAATTCTTTCATTTACAGAACTAGGCTCAGGAGATCAGGAAGACATCTTTACACTTTCTCCTAAAAAAGTGGTGGTAGCATCAGAGGTGTACATTACAACCATTTCTTCAGTTAAGGAATCTCAAGACAGTGTGGTGACACAGTCTAGTGCACTACATCTGAAAGAAGAAATTAGCACCCCATCATCATTTCTTGATCACGGCTCTGGAGATCATGAAGACAAAGAACCTTTGTTCACCACTCCAGTTCTTAGAACTGATGTAAAAGAAATTGATGAAACAGCCAGTTTACCAGCCACAGCATACTCAGAAGTGGTACCAACAGAAGCTGCTGATGTAGAGGTCAAAACAGATGACCTTTCTACGGATCAACCTACCATCATCTTGGAGACCAGCAGTGATACTTTACCTCAAAAACTCACTGTTAGTGAAACATTGTTTATAGAAAGGAGCACAGGAGATTTAGTCACCATTTCTACTGTAGCACCACCAGTCATCAAATCTGAAGAAAGCACAACACAAAAGGAAGCTTCAATAGAAGAAACAGAAGCTACAGATGCGTTGACAGTACAAAAAACAACTATCTCTGATTTGCCATTGATTGATCAAGGTTCGGGGGAGGAAGACAAACCATACACAGAGCCTTCCATCACAATTCCTATTTCAGCACAGCCCAAAGAGCAGATTAGTACCATCCTGCCACCCACAGAAAAAACAGAGGCAGCTAGGGAGCTTGAAAGCTTAACTCAAATACCTGTAACACTGCAATCAGAAGTGAGTTTCATCTTTAGTACATCTCAGCTATTGACAGATAAAACAAAACCCTTCAGTGAAGAAGTGTTACAAACAAAGGTGGTAACAGATTCCCCTATAAGTGTTGAAGATGAAGGTGACTACATCATTGGTACCAGTAAAACACCTAGTTTTGAAGTAATTGAAGAAAGCACAATCAGCAGCATCTGGGTACAACCTAATGATACCATAAGTGAAGTTGTTAGTTCTACATCCATTGCTACAGAATTTTTCCTGGATGACAAATCAAAGATAGGAACTTCAGAAGAGCCAAAATCATCAACCTCAGAGGAAGGGCTGGAAATAAAGTCAACTCTCGCTACACCTCAGGGGGAAGTTATGACTACAGAAAAAGCACCAGAGGATGGATCTGGAGATATATTTGCTGGCATTGCCATTACAAGTGTAATAGACGTGCACGCTACTGGGCCTACTAGGGAAGGAGATAGTCCCTACCTTTTGACAGATGCACAAATTACAGAAAGCCCCCAGACAATAAGTGTAGATTCTATATTCTCAACTCAAGTGTCTGATATCTTACTAGAGCCTCAAGAGGTTTCCACTGAAGCCAAAAAGACAGCCCTTGATGAAGAAAAAAGCAGCTCTCTCAACATTTCTACAAGTACCTCTCAAGTTACAGATACCTATAAATCCACACAACCTTCTTTTGAGCCAGAAGATTTTCTAGATTCATTTTCAGGACAAAGTTCTGGAGAAGGTAATCTTCCTGATGGACCATTTATTACCACAATCCCTCCTTTGGTTCCAGTTCAAACAGATGCTGAGTTTCACAGAGTAGCTCCAAAGACACAAGAACCTTTGCTTCTAACTGACTTTTCCACTCCTCAAAGTGAAGTTTTCTTAGAAACAACTTCTAAAAGCTTTGAAGCTGAAAGATTTGTAGATATAACAGTAGATGTTTTTGCCAAAGTATCCGGAACTGCTGCAACTGAAGAGCATTCAGATATATCAGGTAGAGTAACATCTGTAGTTCCTCTGGAGACTAAAGAAACTGCTACAGTTACATTGAAAGGCATTTTTTCAACACCTTTCAGTAAAATAGTTGATGGATCAGGAGAGGGATCTGGATTGGAAATATTTTCTGATACAGTCAAATCATCTCAACAGCCACAAACAGAAGAAGATATTTTACCAGTCAGTAAACCCAGTGTAACTATAACTAAAAAGGATGATACAACAGAAAAAATAACTGTTGACCAGTCCACAGTAACAGTGCCTCTAATCGATATTAAGGATTTAAGTGATCCTGTGGCCACTTATTTAGAAGGCACTAAACTGCCCGAAGCAGTAGATACACCAGAAGCAACTAAAATATTAGCAATAGGTGAGCCCAGTGTAGACCAGGAAGTGACAGAACCAGAGCTGTACCTTACATCAACTGTTATTGTTGATGTAAAAGACAAAGATCAATTTACTGAAGTTATTCTCACTGCTGAAGACTCCAAAACAGATCTTGTGCCAACAGATTCTAATAATTTGGATATTGCTACATCACAACAAAAGCTTGTTACAGAACAGCCTGATTTCCTATCAACGTCTCTTCCAAAAGACACCACTGAGATACCTGTAGCTGAGATATTTAGTACAAAATTGTCACCTGAAGATACAGGCATCATTGTTGGCACATCAGCCCAGCCACCAAGATTTGTAACAGAAGGTACAGAAGAATCTGAGTATTCCCCTGCAGATGTGATAAGTCCAAGTTATGAGGATAGGACATCTTTAATATCTGAACAAACAGAGCAAGAAGGTGCTGTGGAGAGCACAGAAGAACCCAGGGCCCCCGTAACTGTTATTCTGGTCAATGGTGCATCTGACTATACAGGAAAAATTATTCCAAGTACTTTACCTTCTGCTGGCTCTGAGTCTTATGGTTCAGGACAGGAAGCTAGTGCTGACAATACTGCTACCTACAAACCAACAGGAATTGAGCCATCTGATGCAACAGATAGCCCTCCGGAACTCTCTGATAAGGACATATCTGATTCCTCCACTCCACAGACTGCTGCTAGAGAAGTCACATCTGACATCTTTGAAACCACACATGATCCAGACACTGAGACAGACCCTGATGATACTATTACACAGGCACCTGCGCTGCTTATTTCTCCAGATGAAACACCTGTTGAAACAGATGCTTCAATTGCTCCAGAGCCAGAAACACCACCTTCAACAGCTGATGAGCCAGATAAAGAGCATGCTGAAACTCAACCTGATGTAATTATACAAGAGGCATCAACTGCTCCCTCACATGCTGCTGAGCTGACAACAGAGAGTGAAGAAGAAAAGTATGCAAGGGGCATAACACCACTACCAGACCTTGATATCCAGATCTCCACTAGTAATAACGTTGATGGAACTGAGCTGCAAATAACAAGTAAGGCGCAATCATGCTATTTCCATTATAACCATCTTTAATATATATATATATGTGTGTGTGTATGTATATATGTGTATATATGTGTGTGTGTGTGTATACATTTATGTTCATCATTCATATACCATATTTATGTGGCTCTTTAAATTAATATTGTTAACCTTGGTACAACCTATTATACTATTATATTTAAAGTAGTAAATGACTTATACAGTTCAACCTCATTGTTTTCTTAGTACTACTAATTACACGTAACAATTGATGTTATTCATTTCTGCTCATGAAACCATATGTATGTGCATTCGCAATGTTATATCTCAAGTCAACATGAGCTTTCTTGGGCACAAACACATATTGAACACATCAGCAAACTACAGACTTTGTTCAAAATGTTGACACATGTCCTGGACCTGGTTTTGCAAACATATTAGTGGGCCATTGCACATTTTATTAGTGGGGCCATTGCACATATCCACATCCTTCTGCATTATTGTCTTCAAAATATGCGGTACAAAAAATGCTAGTATAAAATGTTGAAAAATACATCGGGGAATGGCTAATTCTTATAATTATTAATGCACAATTTGGGACTATTTTCTTGTAAAGAGGCTCATTACTTTATAGGATCCCATAGGCTTTCTTTAATCTAAAATTTAAAAGCTTGCATCTCTACAGACATTTTTGCTGCACTTGGCCACCAGAATATAATAGAGCAATAACACAATGTGAGAAATGGTTTCCATATCGATTTCTAAAAGCATTTATATTTTTGGTATCTGAAAAAATTGACATTGGTATGCTTTTTCTTAACTGTTTAGGTGAATTATTTTGTTGTATAGATCAGTTAAGCTACAACTGTCCCCCCCCCCATATTTTGACCTTTTTTGAGGAATTGTTCCTTGTATTGTTTTGTTTTATTTCAGCTCAAGACCCATGTAAGGTGAATCCATGCCAACAGGGTGGAACATGTTATGCTCGTGGAACTTCTTCATATGTGTGCACATGTATGCCTGGTTTCAGTGGAGAACTCTGTGAAATTGGTATGTTGAAGGGCAATTATTGGCCTATTTATTAAAACACTGCAGGTAAAGAAGTAAGATGTTCAATGTGAAGTAACCTAAGGCAATCAAAGAGATTTAGTTTCCTACAGTCAGCTTGGTTAAAAAGTATTGTAATTTAAATAGCAGATTAAAACAATTAGGGTTGTCATAAATTACAGCTCTACAATATTAAATTATTTACTATACCTCTTTGAATAATAATAATATACTTAGTTTTTGACTCTGAAATTATGCATAACATTATTAGGGCTGTCTTTATTATCTGAACTCTTGTTTTATGCAGATATTGATGAATGTCAGTCCAATCCATGCCGCAATGGCGCCGTGTGTGTTGATGGCGTAAACTCATTTGCATGCATTTGCCTTCCTAGCTACAGTGGAGCACTTTGTGAACAAGGTAAGTGACAAATTAATGAAATGCTTATTATACTTAAAGTAACCTTGTCACAAATCTGGGCAATTCAAACACAACATGTAAAAGTGCATAAGCTGAAGTTACCTTCAGAGATTAGCAGATCCAGCTTAATTTACATGATCACCTTTTTCTGTAAAACATTTATTTATTACACAATATTGTACAAAAAACTCTATAAAAATAAATCAACGCATCCAAAGATGAATCAATCCATTCGAAGAGAGTCAAAAACAGCGCATAATAGTCTAATTATAGACAGTCACAATAGTGTGCAATGAATAGTAAAATACTTCCTCATTAAATTTATAATCATATAAATTCACAATGTATATATGTTAAGTAGATTACAAAACACTATGTCTCATTTTATGTCATATGTCATAAAATGAGACATAGTGTTTTGTAATCTACTTAACATATATACATTGTGAATTTATATGATTATAAATTTAATGAGGAAGTATTTTACTATTCATTGCACACTGTTGTGACTGTCTATAATTAGACTATTATGTGCTGTTTTTGACTCTCTTCTAATGGATTGATTCATCTTTGGATGCGTTGATTTATTTTTATAGAGTTTTTTGTACAATATTGATAGGGCTTTATTTTGTATAGAGCCTGATTTAAAACAGCTGCTTAAGAGGAACGTAATTCCACAGTCCCCAGAAGATATACACACATCTTTGGGTGTAAGCGCTTGTCTTTTTACATCTGACAGGGCGGGGTTAGGTGTAAGAAAGTTGGGGAATTTATTTATTACAACAGTGAGTGGAAGATGAGCCAAATCCGACACCACATCCCCAACTATTTCGTCAAAAATACAACAAATGTACAAATGGGGCTTTAAAGGTGCCATGATGAAAGCCTACAAAATTTTAGCCATGAAACTATGTTTTTATTGTACAGAACAATAAAAAAATTAAAAATAGTGATGATGCACGTTGAGCAATAATATACTTATTTGTGAGCAGTCTCCAGGTGCTATTGGAAAGTTTTACTCTTGATTATAGACACATTCAAAGTACAGTTAGCAGTTTTAATTTCCATTGATAGTTTCGCCATGTAATATTTATTAGAAACACCTGTCTGTACATGTCTCGACACACCTCAGGAAATCCATGGACCCCTACGGGAGGGAGACCCCCCACAGGGCATCCCAAGCCAACCAAGGGGGGCAAGTCACAAGTGGACCGCAGGAGGAGGTATGGAAGTTTATTGTATTAAAACCAGTTTTTTTAAATTCACCAGAGGGCACCTAAATACCAGCCACCTGAAGAAACAAAGGCGATATTCATGTAAACTGAAAGCATAATGAGTAATGGAATCCACGGGGCTGGAGGACTGCAGTCCATTTGTGGCTCCTCCCACTTGATTGGTATGGGGTGCCCGGTAGGGGGTTTCTTCCATGTGGGGTCTACATGTTCCCAGGAGTGTGTTGAGGCATGTGCAGACAGGTGTTTCTATTAAACATTGTGGTTTCCTGAGTGAAAACTGGTTGAAACCATCAATGGAAATAAAAACTGCTAACATCTTTGAATCTTTTCTAAAATCGAGAATGAAACTTTCCAATGGCCTTTGGAGTCTGCTGACAAATAAATGTATTACTGCTCAGTTTCCATCATCACTGTTTTACATTTTGTATTGGTCTGTACAATAAAAACGTGCTGTTATGGTTAAAATTGTATATGCTTTTATTATGGCACCTTTAATGTCCAATTTGTATGAGTATTTGTATTTTGTTCTGTAAAAGCCAATCTTGACTCTCTTCAGCCTCCCAAGCCTTCTTTTTGATCAGGAAGGCTGCCTATTGCATTAGTTGACCAATAGGTACTGTAGCTTTGTAATGTGAAAGGGTTGGTGCCAAGCTTCACTCTTCGCAGGAAACATTGACTTATCCATACGTCCATACGTCTTTATCTGTCTATATTTATGGACCTATTAATCATTTTACCATGTGGTTTGCAATCAATGTTGTTCCTTTTTATGTGCCTTTTCATCAGATTATCCATTTTAATTACTTACGTTACATTAAACAAGAGGAAAAAAAACACCCTTGTTTAGTAAAGTTATAATAATCTGTATACCCTATAGCTGTGGACTGCATTCATTAGACGCTGTTGAGCATCACTGGTTGTAAAGGCAACAGAAACTGTAGATCGGAAAACTGCTAATTAAATATAGGAGAACTGATGTGTTATAGTACTTTTTCTATTCTCTATTATAAGTCAGCATTTTTGTTATACTTTATGCAGAGGAAGTCAAACAACAACAAAGGTGCCAGCCAACAGGATCTTCATACAATAGTGAGATCATTAGACCCTCATTGGTGTGGTGATGGTGGGATTTTAAGTTGTAAAATCCTTAGATGATTGTATTTAATTATTCCATACTTCACATGCTATCTTTGCTTATCATGATGATTTGCTTCTTGGGAAAACATTCATTATTTTCACTGGGATGGTAAATGACACAGCTCTGCTATGCTCTCTGCGAACCCAGACACTTTAATGCTGGCACTTTGATTTGTGTGTTCCACATTGTCTGCATTTGCTGATGTTTTCATTGGTTGTCTGCAAGTTCTTTTTATGTATGCAGTTTGTCTGCACTGCACTGTACACTGTAAGTAGCAATCTAGTAAGATGTGCAACATAACCACTGACAGCTTCTGTACTTGATTTTGCTGCTGTTTGCTATGGAGGCTTATAGTTTTAACCTTTGCGTATGCACAACTGTTTGAATTTGGATACTAACATGCATAAATACATGCCATGACGGAGGAGACGACAATATTATAAAATTGTATTATATTGTAAAGCGTTGCGCAAACTGTTGGCACTAAATACAGCCTTTCCAGAAGAGTTGAAGCTGTTATAGCTGCAAAGGGTGGGCCAACTCAATATTGAACCCTACAGACTAAGACTGGGATGCCACTAAAGTTCTGGTGCGTGTAAAGGCAGTTGTCACAATACTTTTGACAATGTAGTGTATACACATTTAACATATTTTATGCATGCTATTTAACAGTAAAAGTCTTTCTTGTGTAGTCAGCTAAACGTCCTGAGAGTGATGATGGGCTCTGTCATCTTGGATGAGATGTCAGCAGCCCCAGGAGACTCTGAGCCGTCGCTCAAGTGATACCCTATAGTATTGATCTTCATTTCTCCCTTGGCAGTTACATAAACAGTTATGTAGGGAGGTTATGGGTGTAAGAGCTGCGCTAGCACATACAGTAATTATACACGTCCAGAACAGGAGAGGGCTATGGCATGCAAGGAAGAAGGGGGCTATGCTACAGAATTTACTCTGTGAAGAAGTCACATTTGTTGGCAACTGTAGTGGCATATTGCAAGCCAGTAGATAATTGTTTAAGGAAAAGAAAAACACTGCAAGTAAACATGTAAGATACTAGATTTTTTCTGTGCTTTTGCATGCTTTTTTTTAAGTTGGTGATGGGGGAAGGGGAGATTAACTAAAACAAGTGCACACTGCATCCGGTGTAACAGTGCATAGTAACCAATCAGCTCCTAACTTCCACTTGTTCAATTAAGCTTTGACAACAAAACGTAAAAGCTGATTGGTTACTGTGTACAGTTGTACCAGATTCTGTGTACACCAGTTTTAGTAATTCTCACCCAATGTGTCTTTAAAATGTAGCTTCAAAAGGACAAAAGCACTTAATTTCAGTCAAATTCCAGATTCTAAAAGTGGGTTTCGGAAGGTAGGTACCATGTTTCACTGCGAAAACGCAGAATGAGCAGTTGAAAATGGCCTACCTTCTGCAATTCCATACATGTCTTCCATTCTCCAAACTGATGGAACATTAAACATCAGGATGGAATCTTTTGGTCTTTATTACACTCACAACTTGTTGACTGAGCTTTGGATAAAACTGCCATTTCACTAAATTGGTGGGGAAAAAAAAAGTTATTGATCATGTAACTTTCTCTCCTATGGCACCCTATGTCTGTAGAATAAAATAGCAAAAATATAGTGAAAGCTGAAACGTACTCACTATCTCAGGTCAGTCAGTGAAACAAGACAGCAAATACCAGCAGGACTGCTTCTGTAGCTGGTTAAAAGTTTCCCATTTTATCAGTCAGTAACAGATTTTTTGTTCCTTGTCTCTGTATTTCATTTTTTCCCTTTGCTGAGGGCTCTGCAGTGGTTTGGGAACTGGAAAAAAGTATCCCTAGCCAAATTTCCATTCTGCCAGACAAAATAAAAGTGTATTAGCGATGTAGACACACTCGTCTGGCAGGAGACTAAGTTTTGCCGCGTCAGTCCTAAATTCATTGGATTTAAAGAACTGCCAAGCAGATCGATCATGTACCACATTGTACCACAGGATGGGTGTGGGTTAATGCTCAGATTAATTTTTACTGCTTGCAGTTTGTCAAACTCTACATTTCGCTTACAACAAAATGTGCTTTAAGGTTCTAAAATGCGCTCACACCTATAAACTTCTTCAGTGATCTAATAGGTAAAACATTAAACAGCTTCTTGTATTTACGCACTTTTAAAAGTTTCCTTAGCTTGTGACTATGAATTCTTGTTGCATATGACTAAATACTGAAAAACAAATGTACCAGAACGTAAGAATGGACAAATAAGACTATTAATAATGTAGCCAATTTTCTCTTTCTTTCTTTCTTTCTTTCTTTCTTTCTTTCTTTCTTTCTTTCTTTCTTTCTTTCTTTCTTTCTTTCTTTCTTTCTTTCTTTCTTTCTTTCTCTTTCCACCATGAGTTGCAGGAAAGAAACTCACTTAGTTCCCCCATCATCACAGTCAACGTTGATGGCAGAATCCCTCCTGTGGAGCAGTGGGGCATTGTGGCAAAAATCGCATGTTGGAAATTCAACACTCTTTTTGTACCTGAGTCGATTGATGGATCAACTTAGCTACAATCAGCCTGCCCATAGATGGTTCGAATCTTAGCCTGTTTGGCAGGGACTGGTTGAGATTAGAACAGTCTATGACAATGATATTAGACCTAGTGCCCTCTGTAATTAGGTCCTAGTAACAGACTTGGTTAGACACACCCCTCCTCTACTCTACAATACAAGTCTGTGTGAGGACGTTTATAATGAAGGAAGTGACTGCTAGCTCTGGCAGCACAGACCACTGAAGTGTAAAGATAGGAAGTTCCATTTTCAATAATATTGAAAGGCATTTTAAGGCATACTAAGGAAAAAAAGTCACAAATCATTACATGCAGGGACACAGGACTATAAAGAAATTCAAGGAAAACTGGAACTGGTTGGTGGCTTTGAAAAGAAGCTCCAGTTCTTTGCTTACGTTTTTGTAAATTAGTTTGGAGGTTATTTATTTATTTTGTTGTAGTCAGGCTACTAAAAGCTGGCTTGAGATAGGATACTATGGGCAGTAGTCAGAATTGTTCTTCGTACAAAGGAATGACTTATGAGTCCTGGCACAAAGGAAGAAAGGGCTGTTAAGGGGTCTACATGCATTGAGGAATTTTTGGCTGCTGTTTAATATGCCCACATCCATGTGATACCCCTTCCCAACTGCCCAAGACTGGGGTAGCAACAGGAGTTAACTAATTCAGCATGACCAATTGATTTGATTGATCCCTCATAATCAATTAGTACAGTAGTGTTACCCAACAAATCCACAGTTGGTGGTGACTCATTTACATACTATTTTTACCCAATCTGACTATTATCGTAAAAATACTATGCCATTCAATTAACCTAAAAATAGCCTTAAAGCTAAAAACAAATCATAAGCTAGCTCCTATTTCCTAACCTGCATTGGAAAATAAAACTTGCAGTGTGATTGGAAGCACCTTTAGTGTTCATAAATAAGTCTCTAGATTATTAAACTTAACCCAAAGATATATTTGGTATCCATAGATGTTTTCAAGTATTGTTAAAAATTTAACTGCAATAAATGCGGAAATGTGTTTATTTTTTTATAAACTGGGAAAAGGATTTAATCCTCTGGGTCTCTCTAAGTTTTATTACACTTTAAACACAATTTCTTTGGTGGATTTTTCATATACAGCACTTTAGCATTTTTTTTATTATTTATTAAATTCTGTGCATAGTTGCAGAATTTTTCACACAATACCATCTGACCATCATAAGACAGATGGTCGCTGTGCTTGCTAATTTATATGCTATCATAGCATAATTGTGCTGCTTAGGCCATCGATTTACATTGAAACAAATAATAAATAGAAGCAATATTGTACATTTTTACAACATTCCATCTCCCAGTAAGCAGTGTTTTCTTGTGTAATGCTTGCTAGTGAATATATCATATACTGGTTGTCATGTTGAAATAGATTATCACTCTTGAGAAGTCTTTTGACAAGCTGGATGTGAGATATTAAATAAACCAGGTAGTTGGCATACTAACTGCTATCTAGTTCTTAAATTAGAATGAACGTGTCTATGCCTAGAGTGCAACGATGAATCATGCACACTTTGTGATTACAATTCAGCTTCAGTTGGAGATTTAAGAAACATAAATGCGAAGCCTTGGACAGCACTCTGAGGTCAATTTAAAAAATTTGCTTTGCGAATGTGTCAACATTCGTGCAAGCATAACAAATAATTCTCATAATTTTTGTAGTGTGCTTGTATCAGTTTCCCTGTTGCCTTTCACCAGGCAAATGTAACAACCCCTAACATTCGATTCTAAGAGAAAAATAGCAGATCAGAACAGAAGAACATTTGACCATGAGAGTTAATAGGCTACCCTGAGGTCCCTTGTCATGTGCTACTGTATTTTGACAAATTAACAGACGCATTATGATTCAAAACCATACACTAATACTTGTACTAAAATTCATGTCCTCACTATATGTTGAATAACCAATCCATTGCTGTATAAAAATATTTGTTCCAACGGGTAATATCTTTAACAATTTATTGCATTTTAAAACAGATACAGAGATCTGTGACTACGGCTGGCACAAATTCCAAGGACATTGCTATAAATATTTTGCCCACCGACGCACCTGGGATGCAGCTGAGAGAGAGTGTCGCGTGCAAGGAGGTCACCTAACCAGCATTTTGTCCCAGGACGAACAGAACTTTGTAAACCGTGAGTGCTAGATTATTTTAGAACTTTTTATGATGCATGATCCTTTCGCTTTTTTGTGCCTTATTACATTTTTTTTTATACCTTTTGCCTCCTCTTCTCTCTAAAAGGCTTGGGTCATGATTATCAGTGGATTGGCCTGAACGATAAGATGTTTGAGCATGATTTCCGCTGGACTGATGGAAGCACATTGGTAAGTCAGCTAAATTGTTAATATGATTTACCATAGGAATATGACTTATAAGCATTGTTTGAACTTCAAGTGAACCTGTTGCCAGATTATGGACAACAAACTAATTATATGCTTAACAAGCATTAAAATACCTCTCAAACAAAGAGCTCCCTGATGCCAAACAATGCAGACAGTGGGTAATAAATCAATCTGGAATTTCACAGCCTTTGCATTCAAGTGCCAGTGTCAGTCTGACCTGCTAACCCCACTGTACCCATCCCATTTTGACACTGTAGCCATTTAATCTCATTCTGTTCATAATCCATGCAATCTCTGTAACTGACTGGAATATAAACAGTACCTGTCATAGTACCTGATCTGATTTGATTTAGCTGTGTGTGTAATTAACAGTGTCTCAACCTGCAAGTGTACTCCTGGGAGCTGCAGGGAGGGAGCGTGGATGGCAATAAGGAATCCATGATGGTGGCATTAAGACAAAATGCAATTATACTTTTTGTCCCTTTTCCCTTACCCAACCGAACCCATCCCCTCAGCCTCCTTGGATGCATATTAATCTCAATCTGATGGCTGCCGCTTCCACTATGCATTTGCATCCAGTGCCACAAGTCTCATTATCCTATCCACACCTACTCAATACAGATCTATAGACATTATATAGGCTGTTTCCTGAGATTGCAGACAATACCATATAAGTTTGTGGGGCTGTAATGAACAGGCATAGCCAGGACAGTGAGAGTTGTAGTGTTGGATGCATACAAACACTGGACGCCTTGACCATTATATTGAGGTAAGAATGCCAAGCACTGACTGGTGTGTTCTGGTGGGGAGGGGGGACAGTCCCCCTGTTAGAACACAATAGCTCAGCAGGGATATTGCTGTATTAACATCACATAGTACAGTAAGCTCCTCAGACGCTCCCCCGCTTTTTTTTTTTTTTTTTATTCATTTGGCCCACTGGCTTCCATGAAAAAAAAAAACGAAAAAAAAAAAACATGTGTACCAGGCTTTATTCCTTTAAAGGACTCTAGGACTGCAGATTCTAGGACTTGTGTCCTCTTATGATTAGTAAGGAGTCCTCTTATGATTAGTAAGGATACCGCTTCACTTTTGATCGTCTGATAGACAAAACTAGGGTTCAATCACAAGCAAAATAAACCTGCTTGACCCAATCCATGGGGACAGCTGGAAAATCAAATAAAAAAAAATCAACAAATTGAACAACACAAATTTTTGTTTATACACCATGGTAACACATCTTTTATTGAATTGTTGCACCTTTAAATTGGTCTTTCTTTTTAGATATTTATCAATATCTTTTCTCCCAAGGCACAATGATTTTTTACCAGTAAATAGAAGTATTGCAATAATAGGCAATTTCCCAGCTGGAGAGTCTCAAACTGCCTGTCATAAAATTGTTCAGCGAGATCACTTAATCTTCAGCAAGGCTGTATCCTCTGCCGAGCCAAGTGCCACTTTTCCATAAACAGCAGATCCCGGCATTTAATTATACATAAATTTTACAGAACATAGCGTATGTTGTGCCAGGGTACACTATCTGGCAGATGGAAAGGCATTGCAGCATCTGAACTGTTCTTCCCAGCTCAGCATTTTCCCTATGCACTACACAGGAGATGATTGCCATTTTGTTAGACTCACTTAGAAACCAAAATCTAGGTATTTGGAAACGAGACAGAGTTGAGGTTTGGAAATGGTTCAATTTAATTACTTGCCTAGCTAAAGCTAAAGTTACTAAACATCACTACATAACAGAAGATTCTTTCCAGCAGGATCGCATGATACCTAAAATGATGGTTATGGGCATTAGTAGACAATTTTATCATTGTTATCAAATATATTCTATTTATGTCTGGGACTATTTTTTTAAATGCTTTCAATTTGCATGCAAATGTCTCATATTTAAATTTACAACACGCATATAAAATGGAGTGAGTTAGAGGATTGACTTCTTCCCCTTTCTGCTGGTCCACCGCTACCTGCCTGCTGTGTGGGTCTTTATACTTTCAAGTTGAAAGTGACAGTCTGAAAGCAAATAGTTTCTGCTGTGCAAAGAACACACTTAAGAAACTCCTACTGACACAATTTAATGGGGGCATTCTGTCTTAAAGTGGTTGTTAAGCCACAATCTCCTATGTTATAGTAAATTATGTGCCCCAGTGTATGTATTTTTTTTAAATAAGCTATATATCTTATTTTATAGCGCTTATGTGACTGGTCGCCTCTCTCCTCGATCTGACAGATACAGTGAGTGGGGCCGAAAAACCCCACTGATGTCAGCCAGAAGGAGTAGAGGAAAGGAGGAGAGAGGCAGCTGGTCACGTG
This sequence comes from Lithobates pipiens, assembly GCF_037356315.1. NCBI lineage: Eukaryota > Metazoa > Chordata > Amphibia > Anura > Ranidae > Lithobates > Lithobates pipiens. Next base: position 163,829,723 of record NW_027507790.1, on the reverse strand, counting down.
AGCACCGAGCGGCGCCATAAAATAAGATATATAGCAGCTTATTTAAAAAAAAAAATACATATACCGGGGCACATTATTTTCTATAATAGAGGAAATTGTAGCACAAATACTCCTACTCGTTATTTTAGCAGCAGGAGGGGAGGACTGGGGAGCGGACAGAGGTGACAGGCACTTTGGATAGAGTAAGAGTGGGTTAAAACCAGTGTCAGTTTTTTTTCTCTCGGGGAGACTTGCCTTCACTTCCTGATCTGTAGAATCAATAGAGAATATATTTTCAATGTGAGGGAGCATATATCCCCATTGGAATATTTCTCCTGTGATCATGTTCTGGAAGCTCAATGTTTAGGATTTACCTCCAATTTAATTCCCGGTGACAATGGTAATCAGGGCAATTAGCGAGAGCTAATCTCCCTAACCGGGACACAGAGAGCAATACAAACTTGACATGATTCCTAATCGTTTAACCACTCTACCCAAGACTAGAAATGTTTTGCATTTGATGCATTGATAACTGTAGATAGCTACATACGGACCAAGCCAAACAAGCCAAACTAATAGATGTCCAACTGAACACAACATATACCGTAGTATAAACATCTGTACTGATATAATGAAGCAAATTAGGTAATGAATATTTTTTAAATACTTTTTTGGCCCTGACCTGAATTTAAATGGACATGTTATGAGGCTGTTTTTTCTACACAAGTTTAGCTTTGGCTTAATGTGTTTGTTTTTACATTTTTGCATTTAGTAGGGTTAAATGTCCTAACTCCATCACATATAATGGAACAGGTTGTTAACATTTTTTCGCTGTGTGTTTTGCCAAAGGCTGGAACCACCTCTTTTCCTTGGCTGAAACATCTGTATGTGTTCAACACACAGACGGAGCTCAGTCACATGACATCATTATTTCTGCAGGTTTTCCATACTGGAACTAGAAGGCCATTTCCGTCAGAACCTATATCTGCCTCAAATCTACTGGATGTGTAGACAGAGCTGTAATACTGGCTTTACATTCGGCAGTTTTGGACATTCCCATCATCTTTCAATCACAGCAATTTGCCACCCAGGGTTTGAAATGTTTTCCAGTTTTGAGCAGCCAATCAGAATTAGGGTGAGAATTACATTGTAATTGAAACCACTTCACTGCCCTGTGGCTAATAAACAGAGAAGCACAAACAGGGAAAGAACTATAACAAATAATATTTTTTTATAAAAATGCACAGCTGGAAATTATAAAATAAATCTGAATGTGAAAAAAAAAAAAATCTTATAATGGAAGTCTACAGCTACAGCACAGGTAACAATGCTAAGGGGATTGATTTACGAAAGACAAATACATCATTCATTTTGCAAGTGAAGTTGCAAGGGAATTTGCCCCACAGCTTAGAGAAGTTGGTGAAACTTTACTTTGCAAAGAATATTCAATCTTGTCCATTAGAAAATAAAAAAGAAACAGCACATGAATGGATGATGGGAATCAACAGAGCTTCACCGCATTCAGTAATCTTTGAGAAAAATTCCCTTGCACAATGCAACTTCACCTGCAAAGTGCAGGGTATAGTTTCCTTTAGTGAATCAAACCCTATGCCTTTTTCTAGAAGGTAGTTTGCCCTAAAACAAATACATATATACTCAAAATAATGACCATCACCCACCCATTTTATTCTTAATGTAATTGTAAACTATTACCTCATAAAATGGCCTATTCAGTCAAAATATTTTTGTATAACTATAAAAAAAAAACATTATAAATGTTCCCCCTTTTTGTAAATGGCTACATTTCCTCTGTTCTCAGCTGCATAAGAGCTGGGGGTAGGAGAAACAGTAACACACTAAGCTTCTCAGTGAATGGCTGTGCAGGGAGGGGCGTGTCAGGACAAGTCTGCTCATTGGAGGAGAGCAGGCAGAGTTCCCAACACAGCTAGAGAACTGGCCATGGTGTATTCTCTTGCTTAGTGTAATCAGTTTTTTAAATAGGAAAGCAAAGGGACTGGTAGGAACACCAGGAATTTCCCACAAAGGAAGCAATACAAGATATTTTTTCATACAACTACATGGTACAGCTGACACATATCAGGAATATGAAAATCTGGAGTAAGGCACCCTTTAACACAATTAAAGTGGTTGTTAAGCTACTACAATAATAACATACCATCCCCTCTGTAAAATAACATTGTTTCCCTGTGTCTCTGTTATATTAAAAAGATGCCAATCTGTACCTTATATCACAGCGTCTTCCAGTGCTTAAGTGACTCCTCAGCTCTCTCCTCTCCCCAGCTGACAGCTATAGCGGGAGGGGCCAAGAACTCCCGCTGATGTCAGCCAGGGAGAAGTGGAGGAGAGAGTAAAGAGAGCCCAGGATAAGGTACAGATTGGCATCTTTTTTATATAGCACAGACACTGGGGCACATGATGTTATTTTACAGAGTGGATGTTATGTTTTTAATGTAGTTATGATAGCAGCAGGATGGGGAGCTACGGAATGGACAGAGCTGACAAGCAGGCAGGGGAGGAGGGAGTGGATGGGGGAGAGCTGAGAGGAGAGCTACGGAAGACAGAGGTGCGTAAACTGACCACGGTGTCAGGGGTCAGCAGCCATGATTATCGTGCTCTGTTTATAGGGTGGAGGGCATAGCCAGGCAGGATCAGCCAGGTTTTTTAGGTGATAAAAAGGGGTCAAATTACACAGCACAAGCACTGTGCTGTTATTAATGCTTTAAGGGAACAGAATCTGCCAAGCACATGGTTGGCAATGTCATACATTTGTAAAAAGCTTAATAGAGAAAAGCCTATACGGCTCTACAACACAACCACAGGTGTAACACAAATTTTATTAGATGCTGTATCTGTTATGACAAAGTGAAAGCATGGGATCCTGATCTGATCTAAAGTTACATGATTTCAATATACAAGTCACTGCAAAAAATTAAATTTCTTTTACATAAGTAAAATTATTAACCCTTTTGGGACTGTTTGAACATACATATGCACTTAAAGCAGAACTACACCGCATCTGAGTACCACAAACCAAAAACGCTATTTCATTTTAATGTAGGTTTAATGCAGAAAAATGTAAAATAATGCATTTGAGTGGAAAAAATATGAATGCAATTATACACTAGAGGGAGAACCTCTAGAGGATGAAAAAGGACATGGGGTCCTAGTAGATGATAGGCTCAGCAATGGCAAGCAATGCCAAGCTGCTGCTAACAAAGCAAACAGAATATTGGCATGTGTTAAAAAGCCGATCAACTCCAGAGATAAAGCGATAATTCTCCCACTCTACAAGACTCTGGTCTGGACACACCTGGGGTATGCTGTCCAGTTCTGGGCATCAGTCTTCAGGAAGGATGTACTGGAAATGGAGCGAGTACAAAGAAGGGCAACAAAGCTAATAAAGGGTCTGGAGGATATTAGTTATGAGGAAAGGTTGGGAGCACTGAACTTATTCTCTCTGGAGAAGAGACGCTTGAAAGGGTATATGATTTCAATTTACAAACACTGTACTGGTGATCCCACAATAGGGATAAAACTTTTTGTGGAAGAGAGTTTAACAAGACACATGGTCACTCATTAAAATTAGAGGAAAAGAGATTTGACCTTAAAATACGTAGAGGGTTCTTTACTGTAAGAGTGGCAAGGATGTGGAATTAATTTCCACAGGCGGTGGTCTCAGCGGGGAGCATCGATAGTTCCAAAAAATTAGATAAGCACCTGAACGACCATAACAAAAAGGGATATACAATGTAATACTGACATAAAATCACACACATAAGTTGGACTTGATGGACTTGTGTCTTTTTTCAACCTTCACCTACTATGTAACTATGTAATTTATTTTTAATATTCAAAGCAAATTCCCCCCACCTCTGTCTCTATGCTTTATTTTTCTAAGAAATCAACTTTAGAAACAACCCTAGCATGTCTGGCCATGGCCATCTTGAGTAAGGGCAGATGATTCATGTAGCATTTTCTTCCTGGAACCCACCTGCCCTTAGCTCAGGGATGAAGGCAGGAGGGTGTGTTTAGCTGAGAAAACCCCTCCTCCCATCCTGAAGACTCCTGGGATGTATGACATCATCTGCCTAGGCCTTGAAATCAGGAAGTAGCTGAGGAAATGTAAAACGTTTAAAACAAGTAAATATGATATCTGTTCCTATCTATTTACTAATGCTAGCAGTATGATGATTAAAAATAATTAATGTTGATTGAGAGATTGAAGTTCTGCTTTAATGCTGATGATGGACACGCAAATATATTAAACAGAAAATACCAGACGTCATGTAATCTAATGTAATCCGAAGAGCTTTTCAGATTACATTAGAAAAAAAACACTTTTTTATTTTATTACATAAAAAAAAATAAAAAACACTGTTGCTAATTACCACTTACTATGGCAGTGACGTTTCTGCTTTCAGGAGTAAGATTAACTTTCTATCAAGTGGGCTGGTTTCTGTCCCATACCACATTGTCTTTAGCTAAAAGAATGCCTATAGGAAGGAAGTGTAGAGGTTGAAGATTAATCAGCCATGGTAACTTCACTACAACATAGAGAAACATGGTCTGCAAATTAGAAACAGAGACACTGTTCATTTGTATTACCATAGTATATTTACTTATTTATAACTGGATCTCCTTATTTTGGCTCATCTGTAAAACCTGATACATTGTGGCCAGTGCCTCTGTTTAAATATGACAGGTACTCTTTAAAGAGCCTCTTTTATCAAGTTAACTGTCCATGCGATTAGCTTTAAATAGAACCATGGTACTTGGCCAAAGTTATCTTTCTTCTGAGGGTAGTTGTACATAAAAACAGGGGCCTAGGCTTAATTCACAAAGCTAACACCAAGTTAAATACTTTTATTTTTTTTTAAACTGACAGTCCAATCAAATGTGGAAATTATAGTCACATGGTTGAAGATAGAGTGCCTTAACCACTTAAACAAAGCAAGAATTTCTGTATGCGTTATTGATATACTATGGTAGGCCTTTTTTGGAAGAAAAAAAAAAGGGGGAGGGAGGGGTAAAGAAAAATTTGAAATAAATGTGGGTGTCCCGCTGCCTAAACTAACCTGGGGTGGTCTGAAGAAAGTTGAGTGTAAAAAAAGAAAGAGGAGGAAGGCACGAGATCAACCGCTAGGATTAAGACAATACAATTTATTCAAGTGCAAAGTAAACAAATGCATATATAAAACCATAAAAGCTGGGTTACAAAATATACACATAAAAAGTAAAAAAAATTGACATGCCCATACAAGGGCAAATACTCAAAGTGGGCTGATGCGTTTTGGGGGAATATCCCTCTTCATCAAAGCCTTGCAAAAAAGGAGAACAATCTGTCTAGTGCTGTTGACCAACATGAAAGGACCAGCTAGTTGGGAGGTATGTCAGGTGGTGAGTGATCAGTTTTTCTATGCTCTAGACCTGTCCACATCCCAACGCTCTGCCTGTATTGTGTACAGAGATGTGTATTTGTCTTTCTGTGTGGGTCTGTCAATAGTACCTGCATCCAAGAATTGTGAGGGTGCTGCAGCCTGCAGGTATCAGTGAAAATACAGGAGGCAGATGCTTCATGCTGAAGGCACTCTCTGGCAAGAGGCTTTTCGGTCATTTTTAAAAGCATCTGCCTCCTGTATTTTCGCTCGTGCACTGATGGGCATTGATAGGTGGCAATGATGGACATCGATGGGCAGCACTGATAGGCGGCACTGACTGGCATCACTAATGGACACTGATTGGTGGCACTTGTGGGCACTGGTGGGCACTGATTGCTAGCACTGGTGGGGTGTTATTGTAATCAGGGCACTGATGATCAGTGCCCTTATTACATGTCTTGATGTCCCCTGGGAGGAGATGCCGCTGATCGGCTCTCCTCGCCACACACTCTGTCAGTGTGAGGCGATGAGAGCCGATTACTGGCATCTCCGTGTTTACATGTGACCGGCGGTGATTGGACACTGTGTCCTAGCAACATGGCGCGGAGCGCAAGAGCGTCCGTTTTGGGACAACGTCATATGACATCCTCCCAGAACAAGAGTTGCACCGCCCCTCTGTCATTTGATGGTGGGTGGAAAGCAAGCGATTAAGCAACCCATAGATGATGCAATTTTCTTTCCTGCAATCATGGGTTGCAGTAAAGAAAACTGCTGGGTTTCCCTATCAACACAGTCAGTTCTGAAACACAGTCAGTTCTTAAAATGTTTGTTTTTGAAATGTCCATTCTATTTTCAAAAGGTTGGCGGGGATAAGTTCAGTGGTGGTCTGCCATACGGGGAACAGGGGCGCTACCCCCTAATCCATGCACCTGGGACCCTAATCTCCATGTAGGGCGCAGGATGCATGGATTCCAACTGGGTTTTTTTTGAAGCACATGATTAGAGCCTAAGGCTTCAAAAAAGGGTGGGCTCAGGTCACAGAGCATTGCTCCCTGATCCCACCCAGTTGTGCGACAATAGAAAATTAATACACGCTATTGTATATCCTGAGTCTCCTCCCAGCCAATCAGGAAACAGCTCCTGACACCAGATTGGCCAGGGAGTCAGGAGCTGTCTGGGGTTACTTGCCGCTAGTTCCCCCCCCCTCAAATTATTTAGCACCAGCCGCCACTGGTTAAGTCAATGATACCTTTTGACTGTAGTGGTGAGAAAATATAAAGGAGCAAGAGGGGTAGGGACCGATGTGAGTGTACAATGTACAGGGATAGGGACACTCACTCAGGTTGAACTGGATGGACTGGTGTCTTTATTCAACCTTACTAACTATGTAACTAAGATGGAATATTTTGCTAGAATGAACAAAATTCTAACAGTGAATTAGATTTCAGGAAAAAGGAAGGGCTTTTGAGAGAACATAGTTGACTCAATGATGGCAAGAAAAATGTTCTGATAAAAGATTTTATTACAAGTGATCAAATGAAAATGTAACCATGTATGGCCAGTTATAGGCCACCATGACATAGCAGTTTCTCAATCTGCCCCAGGCTGTGCTTTGTAGCCAATCAGCTTCTAACTTAAGCTTTGACAATCAAACCCTGAAAGTTGATTGGTTTCTGTGAAGGGCTGCACCAGATTTTGCACTCTCCAGTTTTAGTAAAGCAACCCCAAAGTGTTTGGACAGCTCAGCAATAGAGGAGAAAACAAGGAGGACCTTACTAGTGTACTGATGCTCATCCACGGCATAATAACCAGGTAGGCAATAAAAGTCAGCTGTAAAACTGCAGCAGAATATAATGGTGTCACGCTGCTCACTATGGAGTTTAGCAAAGTGTGTGTCTCTCAAGATTTTCTCAACAGGGCTACAATTTCTGAGCAGGTATAATATATATTTCTTTTATATGTGTATTTAGCAAATTCATACCGGAGTTCCCCTTCAGACAATCACATTAATGTTGTGGATTTAAGTTGATTTCTTTGGACATGAACCTAAGCTCAAATTGTTTTGCTATTCTTGGATATGATATTTCAGTAGATAAACAGCTAAGAAAGGCACCCACATGTAAAAATAAATGCCTAATAATAGGCTATCACACTTACATTTGAATATACCCTGTTTTATGGTCTTCCTCATTGAGAAACAGCACCACCGTGTGGTGAGAATGCAGAAATGCAATGCTAAATCTATAGGATAGATTTGCTGATGTACAAATGTTAAGAAATACACATTTGGATATTGGAACTCTAAATAGTGAAATAATTAACCACATATATACGTTTTATTGTATAGCTAGTAGTTATTATCCTGTATCACTAGTAGCTGGCATCGTATCTGGGTAAATAATGTCTGCTGCTATGGCTAGATGAGAATGATAAGTTCTTTATAAGCATCACTCCTTTTGCATTGTTCCATGATTCCTGCAATAGATTTAAAGCAGGATTAAACCCAAAAGCAAACATTTATTATAATACTTACCAATATATTGTACCAATTCTTAGATGTTGTGGCTGTAATCATTTTCTTTTATAGACTTTCTTTCCTTTTTTTTTTTTTCATACGTGATCTAGCCAGCAAGTCTGTTTTTCAAAAGAGCAAGCTCTCCAGCAGATGTAGCAGTTACAGATATGAGACCATTTACCACTGATAGGGATGCTCACAATGATCAGCTTTTATTTATTATGTAAATCCTTTATCACTATAGAGAAAAAAAAAACAGTTGCTGAAACTGCTTTACGGGTTGGTTATATACAACGCTGCTTTTGTAGTGTATAGTCCAACACTCAAAAGTCTGTAGAGAAAACCCCAACTCAGTTCTCCTGTTGGCTTAATCCAAAGTTTCAGATTCCAACCTGCTAGGTCCCCAATACTCATGTCCCTTATAATAGATATGCAGGCATGTACTGGCCATTGGGACTACCGGGAGTTTCCCGGTGGGCCGATGACTCAGTGGGCCAGTTTCAGTAACAGCCAGTGACGTTGCTAGGGGGTGGCTTTTGGGGTTATAGACCCGAATCTGGGGCCCATAGCCCCCCGATTCCCAGGGGTCCACAACCACAGGGCTACAGCCCACTACCGGGCCGTGGCCTCTCTGTAGCCATGAGGCAGTCAGCACAGGAGAGCCAGGACATCATCTCTCACCGCCCACCCTGCATCACCGCTATTCCACTCTCACTGTGCAGCCACAGGCAGCAGAGAGATTACATCATCTCTCACTGCCCACTCTCTCTCTGGTGACCCTGATGTAAGAAGGGGGGCTCTCTGGTGACCCTGATGTAAGAAGAGGCTCTCTGGGGACCCTGATGTAAGTGGGGGGCTCTCTGGGGACCCTGATGTAAGGGGGAGGCTCTCTGGGGACCCTTATGCAAGGCTGGAGCTCTCTGGGGACCCTGAAACAAAAAAGCCATTTATACTTACAGTTACTCATACTTAGAATGTTTTTACTTATTTTTTTGCGCAATTGCGTATAGTTTATATACTGTTTTTGTGCGTGTTTGCAAAATTAAAGTAGGTCGGTCTGGATGAAGTCCAGGGTCACATTTTTGTCCCAGTCCAGCCCTGTAGATATGTCTCAAGTATCAAACAATAGGGGCCACTGAAATTAGAGAGTGGTTAGATCAATTAAGTACTAGTTATATAATTGGATCTCATGGGGGATTATTAGTATTGGTGATTTCTGGCTATAAAAATGATGTCGATGTTTGCTGTCAGGTCGTTCTTATGCATAATCTATTGGTATAGACTCCATTGTGGACAGGATTACCGTGACATCTTTGAAGTTCTGGATGCTCGAAATGTTGAAGTCAAAACTGCAAGTGGTTGGCCCACTTGCGCTCACATGCTCGTAAACATTTTAAAGTCCAGTATCAACCAAAACCTTTTCATATGTTTTGGGTGAAACAGGTAAGGCCCCTTCACACTTGTGCGACTGCAACTTGGGACTGCAAAGTCGCATGACAAGTCATACCCCATTATTTCCATGATCTTGAAGTCTGTGTGACTTCAAGTTGCAGTGAGTACAAGTCGTGTCAAAGTCATGTAAAAGTCACGTGACTTTCAGGTTGTGCACGTGCGAAAGGGGCCTAAGGGTTATTGCTTCTGTCAGGCTTTTATTAATGTCTGTGTTATTAATATTGAGCTATTACATTATTACTATCAGGGCCGACTGGGACACACACAGAAGGGGGTGTTTAATTTTCCAGCAGCCAAATGTCCAACAAATATGTTATTTGTTCAGTTCTATGATGTTCCCAAAACAAAAAGAATCTTCACCAGTGCTATAAATGATATATCATATTTATACCAATATTACTCAAAGTATTGGGGCGCCTGACTTTACACTCACAGGAACTTTAATGTCATCCTGGTCTTATTCCGTAGGGTTCAATATTGAGTTGGCTCACCCTTTGCAGCTATAACAGCTTCAAATCTTCTGTGAAGGCTGTCTACAAGGTTTAGGAGTGTGTCTATTGGAGTGTTTGACCATTCTTCCAGAAGCGCATTTGTGAGGTCAGGCACTGATGTAGATGAGAAGGCCTGGCTCGCAGTCTCCACTCTAATTCATCCCAAAGGTGTTCTATCAGGTTGAGGTCAGCATACCAAGACATTTTGGACAATTTCATTCACCCGACTTTGTGAGAACAGTTTGGGAGGGCCCTTTCCTGTTCAAACATGACTGCACATCAGTGCACAAAGCAAGGGCCATAAACACACAAATGAGCGAGTTTGGGGTGGAGGAACTTGACTGGCCTGCCCAGATTCTTGACCTCAACCCAATAGAAGACCTTTGGGATTAAATAGAGCGGAGACTGCGAGCCAGGCCTTCTCGTCCAACATCAGTGCCTGACCTCACAAATACGCTTCTGGAAGAATGGTCAAACATTCCCATAGACACATTCCTAAATCTTGTGGACAGCCTTCCCAAAAGAGTTGAAGCTGTTATAGCTGCAAAGGGTTGGCAAACTTAATATCGAACCCTATGGACTAAGGCTGGATTCACACTTATGCATTTTTAGTGCTTTTTGCATTTTGCAGATTTGTACCATGGTTTCCTATGGAACACGTTCTGTAGTACAATTCTTCAAAATGCAAAAAGCACTAAAAATGCATAGGTGTGAATCAGGCCTAAGACAGGGATGCCATTAAAGTTCATGTGCGTGTAAAGGCAGGTGTCACAATACTTTTGGTAAAAAGTAGTGTGTGTGTAATATGCTTTTATGACACTAGGAGGTGTTTAATTTTCCATCAGCTAATTGTCCAAAAAATATGCTATTCATTCACTTCTATGTTGTTCCCAAAACAAAAACAATCTTTACCAGTGTGATCAATGATATCTCATAAGGGAGATCACCAGACTCAATTGAGTGCTTATAAATCAGTGAATCTAAAGCCCCATACACACTATCAGATTTTCTGCTGATTTTTTCCTTTAGATTTACCAAAACCATATAATATGAGGTCAAACCTTAGGGGTTTCAATGTGCATGCAATCAGGCCGGTCCTTCTACTACATGGTTTTGGTAAATCTGAAGACAAAAATCAGCAGAAAATCTGATAGTGTGTATGGGGCTTAACAGCGCCTTCCCAATTAGGTTTCATCAGCACTTGATTAAGAAAGTATTTAATGTTGGATATAGTTTATTTGGAATATTTTCATGTATTGCACTTGTACAAATCACCTTTGAGAACAATTTAGCATAGTGTAGGGATTCACTTAGCACTGGTATATGTGCAATATGATTTTTTGACACTAGGGGGTGTTTTTTCCCCAACAGCTATATGGGGGGGAGGGGGTGTGAGGGTCTTGAGGTTTGTAAAGGATTAATAATGGTTTTACTGCTGTCTGTGACTTCATGTCCCTGAGACAATAGAGAGCCCCCATCACAGGGCTTCATAGGGACAGGAAGCAGGGGAAATCTCTCTAATGGAGTCACAGGCAGAAATAAAAACACAAGAATAATTTTAACTCTTTCTCACTTTATCAAGAACGTAAAAACAAATGCCAAAATGAATAAAAAGAATACAGAAAAAGTGAAAATAATGGGGATTTTTCAACTTGAGTTATATAATATATTTTTTGCTTTAGCAAGCATTTTCTTCATTTGAAACGAGTAAAACAGATGTTTATAGCCCTAAGTCTGTTGCTGAAAATCAGTTACCTTATATGGTTTTTCAAATATATCCAAGTCCAGCAAACTATTTATATAACCCTCCAATAGAGCTCGATGCCCGCTAGAGAATTGTGTACACAAAGGAAAATCCTCGTAAACTGTGTCTCCTGCCTGGGCTTAACACTTTTATTTGTGATGTGCAGAGAAGCCAGCCATCCGTCTCCCTCACCTAAGTAATATCACACGCCATTGTCTCCTTAGCTGGGGTCACTGGCCATTGTGACTGTCACATTAGTTAGATGCATACAGATAGGACCCGTATCATTAAATGGGAGCATTGACATATTACCTACATAAGGTACCACTAAATCCCACAAGGTTCGACTCAAGGACAAAGCTGATGCAAATGCTTACTTAGCAAGGGGGAAAAAAAAAACACAGGTTTATGGTTGGGTACATTTTTTAAAGCATATAATTAAATAATGAATTATTATTCATAATGAATTATTATACAGAATGTATTTAGTGCCAACAGTTTGAAAAGTACTTTACATAGTAAAGGGAGATAGTACAGCTATTGTACAGCTACAATACAATTCAATTCAATACAAGCAGTTTTGGAGGGTTCTGTTCAAAGGAGTTTACAATCGAAAATATTTTGTAATTAGTTCCCGGGATTCGGATCAGGTTTTGCTTCAACACCTGTTATCCACTTCTTCTATTTCGTCTTTGTCCTATTTGTTCCATTGGTGTATATTCTGCTTCTTTACCAAAACTTCTATGGATTCAATGATTTAAATGGTGAATATGTAGGTATAGCCAAAACATTTTTTTGGGCTTTGGAAAGAAAGAAGTTTCCCTTCACTTCCTGTCGCAAGGATGCAATAGGAATCTCTACAAAATGAAGGTCCTTGCTTTCTTAAGGCCAGCTCACACCAGAACTCAGTGCAGGAAAGGTGTGCTTTGTGTGTTTTTCCCACATTGTGTTCAAATCATACCCCCTTTCCGATCTGCTGCACATGCCATTATGTTGTTAATGGTGCCCCAAATGTAGATCACAAGCACAGTGTGTTGGCGGGCACCAGATTACGAGGTGCTGCACCAGAATGCGACTATACTTGAATAAAACTTTTATTCAAGTATAGTGATCACATGAAGCCATTTATTATCACATAGTTTTTTGCTTTTAAAAGCATAATGATGAGAGAAATCACCCAAATGGCCCTGATCACAAGTTTACACCCACTTTACATACCCTGGAAGGTCTGGCCTTGGTACAGACACAGAGGTGGCACACACAGGTTAAAATGGCTATTAAAGGTTAATTTCCCACATTTGTGGCTTTTTAAATTGCAATTACTATCTGTGTATAAATAGTCAATGAGTTAGCTCTCACATGGATGCACTAAGCAGGCTAGATACTAAGCCATGAGGAGCAGAAAAGAACAGCCAAAAGACCTGCGTAACAAGGTAATGAAACTTTACAAAGATGGAAAAGGATATAAAAAGCATCCAAAGCCTTGAATATGCCTGTCAATACTGTTCATTCATTTAATAAGAAGTGGAAAATGTGAGGATCTCTTGATACCAAGCCAAGGTCAGGTAGATCAAGAAAGATTTCAGCCACAACTGCCACAGGAATTGTTCGGGATACAAAGAAAAACCCACAGGTAACCTCAGGAGAAATACAGGCTGTTCTGCAAAAAGATGGTGTGGTTGTTTTTAAGCAGCACAATACGATGATACTTGAACAAAAAAGAGCTGCATGGTCAAGTTGCCAAAAAGAAGCTTTTACTGCACAAGTTCCAGAAAAAAAAGCCTGGTTACAATATGCTCAACAACACCTTGACATGCCTCACTGGCATTTTGTGGCATTGGCACAGTAAAGGATTCCTTCTGGCAGCTCAACCATGCAGCTTTTTTTTGTTCAAGTATCGTGGAATTGTGCTCCTTAAAAACAACCACGCTGTCTTTTTGGAGAGCAGCCTGTATTTCTCCTGAGGTTACCTGTGGGGTTTTTCTTTGTATCCTGAGCAATTCTTCCGCCAGTTGTGGCTGCAATTTTTCTTGGTCTACCTGACTGACCTTGGCTTGGTATCAAAAGAGCCCAGAATTTTCCACTTCTTAATAAGGGATTAAACAGTACTGACTGGCATATTCAAGGCTTTGGGTATCTTTTTATATCCTTTTTCATCTTTATAAAGTTCCATTGCTTTGGTACGCAGGTCTTTTGACTGTTCTTTTCTACTCATGGCTCAGTGTCTAGCCTGCTTAGGGCATCCAAGTGAGAGCTAACAAACTCATTGACCATTTATACCCAGATGCTAATTGTGATTTAAAAAGCCAAAAATGTCAGAAATGAACCTTTAATTGGCGTTTTAACCTGTGTGCGCCATCTTCTGGGTCTGTAATAAAGCCAAATATTCCAGGGTATGTAAACTTTTGATCAGGGCCAATTGGGTGATTTCTGTTATCATTATGATTTAAAAAGGATCTATGTGATAATAAATGGCTTAAATCCTTAAATAAAAATTTTTTTTTTTGCATGATCAGTCATATTTCAATATTAACCACTTAACGACCAGCGCACAACGATGCACGTCCTATTTTTGAAGAGGGATATCTCGGTAACGGCAGCAGCTGCTGCCACAACCGAGATATCCATCTCTTCAGGCACCGGTCGTCTGTGCGATAACGGTGGTATCTGCAGTGGATTCGCCACGAGATCACTGCTATCGGGGGCGGGAGAGGTTCCACCCCTCCTCCCGCCGCCCTTCCGCACCTTCCGCCACTTACCGGAGCTGTCGGTAATGGCGGAGGCGATCGGGTCCTTTTGCTAGCTAGGTATGGAGACGAGTGAGGCTAAGATGGCCCCCACTCGTCTCTATACCATAGGAGGGCGAAAGCGACGTCAAAACATCACTTCCGCCCATACCTCTTAAAGGTATATTTTTTTTAAATGTAATTTTTTCTTTTTCTTTTTTTTTTTTTTTTTTGCATTTTAGTCCAAATATGAAATCTGAGGACTTTTTGACCCCAGATCTCATATTTAAGAGGACCTGTCATGTTTTTTTCTATTACAAGGGATGTTTACATTCCTTGTAATTTGAATAAAAGTGATCTATTTTTTTTTTAAAACAGTGTAAAAATAAATAAAATCAATTAAAATAAATTAGAAAAATTTTTTTTTTAAAAACACCCCGTCACGACGAGCTTGCGCACAGAAGCGAGCGCATATGTGAGTAGCGCCCGCATATGAAAACGGTGGTCAAACCACACATGTGAGGTATCGCCGCGATCGGTAGAGCAAGAGCAATAATTCTAGCTCTAGACCTCCTCCTCCGCAAAAAATGCAACCTGTAGAATTTTTTAAATGTCGCTTATGAAGATTTTTGAGGCTAAAAGTTTGACGCCATTCCACGAGCGGGCGCAATTTTGAAGTATGACATGTTGGGTATCAATTTACTCGGCGTACCATTATCTTTCACAATATAAAAAAAATTGGGCTAATCTTACCGTTGTCTTATTTTTTTATTCAAAAAAGTGAATTTTTTCCCAAAAAAGTGCGCTTGTAAGACCGCTGCGCAAATACGGTGTGAAAAAAAGTATTTCAATGACCGCCATTTTATTCTCTAGGGTGTTAGAAAAAAAAACAATATAAAATGTTTGGGGGTTCTAAGTAATTTTCTAGCAAAAAAAACTGTTTTAAACATGTAAACACCAAATCTGAAAAAGAGGCCTGGTCCTTAAGTGGTTAATGTGAAAATTTCACAATTTCTGCCAGGGTATGCAAACTTTTTAGCACAACTATATATATATATATATATATATGTGTATATATATATATATATATATATATATATATATATATATATATATATATATATATATTATACTGAACATACATTTGTTTTACTTTTTGAAATTTACTATGAACCACTAGGTGGCAGTATTCCTCTCAGGCTGGCTTTAGAAATAGTCATTAGTGCATTTTTCATTTAAAGAAAAGTAACATGAACATCTTAGCTCCAAGGATTTAATGTACTTTAATACCATTATGACATCAAACAAAATGTTAATTTCCTCTTTGAACAGATAATATCGCCACACAAATCATTACAGCTATATGAGGAAAAAACATGCTTTAATCAAGGCTTTTAAAGCTTTTGCATCACCTTTTTTAATAAAGGTTGACAGATTCTGAGACTACTTTATTACTGTAGATAATGTAATTAGATGAAGTGGCTTTTACCTATGCTAAATGTGTCATTTACTTCATACGTGCCTTTATAGTGATTGCAGAGTAGGTAATAACCTTTAAATTTTTTAAAGCTTGTTTTAAAATGTTAAAAGGCTTATTCTGTGCAGTTCTATGAGCTGCTAATGTGGCAGTTGTGTTATTAAAGGTAATCTGCTTATATCAGGCCTAGGCACACATACCATTACCTGAATGTACTGAAAGCTAGTCGCAAGAAAAGTGCATAGGTTCAGCATCACTGCCCAGGAACCAGTATATGACACTCAGCCTGATCTCTGGTGTGCATGAATTTATGGAACATTAGAATAAAGATAGACTGCAGGTAGTTATATTAGCAGTGCTCTAGAATGCATTTAACGATTTCTGAATGCACACATTAGTTATTTTTATAGTTATATAGTGTTCCACCTTAAAGCTGAAAACACCCACTCACGCATACAATTCAAGTAGGATTTCCGAACACTTTGGGGTTGATTTACTAAAGACAAATATGCTGTTCTCAATGCAAGATAAGTTGTACTTTGCAGGGAAACTTTTCTTGCAGAATTTGGTGAAAGTTCACTTTGCAAAAATATCCAATCACATGCAAGGAAAGCAAAAAAAAAACAAAAAACTTCTATTTTGCTTGGACATGATTGAATGATACAAAGTGTGGCTTCCCTTACAAATTGAACAGTCTGTTTGCGTTTAGTAATTTAACTCCCTTCTGCACAGGAGACAATGGTCAACAGGGCAAATAATAAAAAGGAATGCCCCCAGCAGGATCACATACAGCAATAAAATCCATGTTATAACCCTTCCATATTCTTTCCAAAAATTGTAACATGTTTTAGTTCAACATACAATTTAATAACACCAACTTACACAATCTGATATTTGACTCAAGACTTGCTACATGAAGGCTCTCATAGTACAGCTATTCGTCCTTTGCTAATGGGTAGGCACTGCCCACTGTTAGTGCTTTCACAGTGTATCCTAAAAGTATTGGCTAGAGTAGAGGTGGATTAGAATGCCTGTCAGTCTTTATTTCTGTGTCCCTATTAGGTAGACCCCCCCCCCCCTCTCTATTTGTCCTGTTTAACTTTATCATTAAAAGTGAAATTAAAAGAAAATCCCAAATTTTGGGTTGTCACCAGAAAAGTAATAGAGGGGAAATCTTCCAATGGGGACACTCGTTCTGGTGACCTGGGGGTCCAGAGGAATTCCCTTAGTTTGCAAGGATTTCCTCTCACTTCCTGTATTGCTATGGGACATAAAGTGAAGGGAAATCTCATCAATGGGACACAGGAGATGAAAAAAAATCTGACAGGGGATATAATACTCTTACTCTATTCAAAATGAAAAAATAAAAGTTTACCTATAGTTCTACTTTAATCCCACAAGTAAAAAGTTGTCATACCTAATATTATCCTAAAGGAATCACCTTTATTGAGGTTCATTCAGTATGTCCTACAAAGTGCAACATTTTGGAAACACCAGGGGTCTTGCCTTTAGGCAACTAATGGACCCCTGGTAGTTCCAAAACTTTGCTGCATGGCATGCTGGCTGAACATCAATAAAAGTGTTTCTTATTGAAGAGAATTAAAGTGTGCTGGAAACATATTTCTCATCTAATTGCTGTAGCACAAACCACCAGTTGCTCCAGCACTCTACATTTGGGTGTATAGCAGTCTAGGGTGTTACACAGATTTGTATATGGTATAATTTCAGAAATCTCCTTAATCTGTATGTGCCAGAGATATGTGACTGCGTAGTTTGTAGCTAAAAATATCCATAAAAAAATTGCTCAGTCACTATCCATGATGACATCACATTTTAAAGCGTTGGTCCTCAAAATGTCACTGCCTTATGCATAAGGAGTAAATCTAGAACAGTCATAATTGAACCCACAAGTTTATTCCAATGTCAAATCAGATGAAAGACTGTACACAAACCCAATACATCTCGGGGGTTAAGCCTTGCCCTCTCCCATTGGGGCTTTAATGATCAGGAACAATATATCCAGTTTTGATAGGAATTTAATTGTTTTGTATAAAAACTGTTGAATAGATTTGTGCAATGTTCATCAGCAGCACCTTAGTGAAACAGTAGTAGCAGTCTCCGAAATGTGCTGGATTTTTGTACAGTCTTCCATATGATTTTACATTTGGATAAACTTGTGTCTGGACCATAATATCATGGTGTACTGCATGTCTTATTTCAATTTTCAGCTGGCAAAGCTTAATACAAAAACAGTGTTTTGGTTAATTTCATAGTTACATTCAGTTATGGTTTCTTAACTTCAAAAGGAATTTGTAACAGAATTAAAGTGTGTTCTTGTGTATTTGCTCAAATGTATAAGGGAATTCATCTCCAACACTACATTTTGTTTTGGGTGGAGCTATAACTTTAACTACTTCTATTTCTTAGGTTAGGTGTAGTTTGTAATTGGTTTTGTTCACTGGAAGTTCCACTCCCTGTTCAGGCTTGCGATTTCTTGCTACATTGGGTTTACTTTGATCTTTTCTTCAAACTTTACACTTAGTAACAAACAATATTGTAAAGTAATTTCAAGGGCAAACATGATCAAATGTAACAGTTCCTGGAGCTCACCCAGAATTCCGATCAATGCCTTCAGATGCCTGACATCTAATCTCTAACAATAAATGCAAAGATTGCCATTTAATCTTGAACACACTGGATACAAAAGAATAGAGCTGAACAGCTCAATATTACATTTTTTGCTATTTGATGAAATATACTTTTTTCTATTTTGAGCAGAGAGACTTCAGCATTGACATTTAAGGAACTCAAATAACTTTATGCCTCATACCAAAAATGCTGTGTCAAGGAGAATTCTCTGAACTGCTGTTCTGAGCTGGAGAAATTATTATGATAAACGATGCATTTTCGAAGCATATTTATGACTGACTCCATAAAACTGCCATTTGAAATAATCTCCTAAAACATTATAATTTTTTCTTAACATTGCCTTTGTTACAAATTATTTTTGGAGGTCTTTGGTGTACATTTGTCCAGATTCTATAATAGAGAAACAGTCATTTTAAACCAAACCCCCAAAATGCGACCTCATATATAAGCAGAATATATGAAGTGTTTTGGATAAGGTCACTCTCTTTTTCCTTGGATAACCACTGGAAAATAGAAAGCTGCCTTTTAAAACAACCTCCCTGACTACAGCTGTAATTCATAAATGTTTTTATGTGCAGTGATATTCAATATTCTATAGAAAACTTGAGATCAATCCACTGTCTCTCAATGGCACCAATTCTTTACTTCTATTTATAAGGTAACAAAACTATCAATCATTGGGAAATGTTCCAAAAATGTTTCTGGAGAAAAAAAATCCCAATTACTGATATAAATTACTGGTATACAGACTTCATCTACTCCAATCCTAGCAATTCTAAATCTAAGAATTAGAAAAAAATATTCTACACATATGCTCATAGCTGTTACCCATGTACTTACCATATATTGGAGATAACAGTTAGCACTGACTGTTGATTTGGTAAAAACCCACTATGTCCATGAAAAGTTATTAGGTATGAGACATGACAGTTACCATATCTTGGAAAAACATGAAAATTGGATTTGGTGGATCAGGCAGGCTAATACTCTGATAATGCCTTACCCTCTTGTTATGAGCTGGTCCTTTGTTGCCCCTGTATTCCTAGGGTCCATGTGTACTGTACCTCCTTGATTTTTTTCTTTGTGTTCAGCCTTATAGGTGATGTTTGTACTATATAAAACTTATTAAAAATACAATGATTAAAAAAAAAAGAGAAAATCATCAGCTGATTGTTGACATAAGAGTTACCAAACATCGGTGTTACCAAACATGGTTATTATTTTGCACCGTTCTTCACTGCTTCGACTTCCTCAGTATAGGGATATTTTACAACAGCAGTCATACTATTGCTTTAAAATATTATTGGAACACTATTAAAGTAAATCATTTTAAAAGACCAGAAATAGAGAATGGTCATGTGACCTATCGAAGTTATGTGATCTGCCTCTTTTCCAATCACATTGTTTCTTCTGCTCTACCCCATTCTATATTTTTAATAATGGACTATAGAATGCATAATTAACAACATTCACTCTCATTATAAATGTCCATCAAAGTAGTGATTTGCGTTCTAAAATTCTAAAAGATTTAAAGTCTTTGAAATCTACAGAACATTCATGGCCAGCAGGTAACTTTGTAAGTCAGCAGAATTTTTACCTCGAATAACATTTTTACAAGTAATATGCAAAAAAATATGATCATGCAATTGTGTGGCAAGGTTTCCACACCTTTTTGCACAAGGGGTATTATTGTACGGTTGCCAACCAGGGGCAGATCTTGTGTCCAAAAAGGGGTCTTTTCTCTTATAAGGGTGTGTTGAATAAATGGATTAATTTTTCTCTGCAGAATTTGTTCTTATGTGTTAATTCACTGTATACCATATTTGTTCTTACCATTCAAATTATAATGGAACAAAAAAAAAAAAGCAAACCTACTGAACTTTTGTATGAGTCACAAAACTAACACTAAATGTAATCATTAAGTCTAGAAACTGGAAAAAAGGGCTGAATTATATGTGATACTTGTGTTATTATCTTTGAGATCATGGCTAAGTATCACATTGGGAACACTGCCAAGGTGCTAAGAGAAGATAAAAAAAATATGGAATAGAAACCAAACTTGTTCTTAGAGCTTTTTGGCATTAACCTTGAGAAAAACCAAAGCCGTTAAGTCAAGATAAAGGTGTTTGATGATGTAATCACATCTGAAGTAATAAAATGTCACTCTTGGGCATGCTAAAAAAACACCAACACTCTGAAGCTTACTAATTCTTAACCATATAAGTAAAACCGGAGCTAGAAAGTAAATGCAAAGTATTTTTCCTACTAACTTATACTGATGAAGCCTCTTCACAGCTTATGTAGTAATAAAACCATGACTGTCACCCTTGAAGTAAACATAAATAT
Source organism: Lithobates pipiens (assembly GCF_037356315.1). Classification (NCBI taxonomy): domain Eukaryota; kingdom Metazoa; phylum Chordata; class Amphibia; order Anura; family Ranidae; genus Lithobates; species Lithobates pipiens. The sequence continues at coordinate 163,808,945 of NW_027507790.1, read as the reverse complement.
CTGTTGACATAATACAAATAATAATAGTAATTGTTATCATCATCATCATCAATTCTATAGTAAAGGGAACAAGTGAAGTTTATACAGTATAATACATTGGTGCGTACAGTTAAAGCAGGAAATCAGATGTTACATTGTTCTGGCTGGTTGAACCAGTGTTGATTGTTCTAACTATATTATTAAAGTGGTTCTAAAACCTAAGCATTCCCTGCATTAGGATAAAAAATGTTTAGGTAGCACTATCGCCCCCTCACCCCCCACCCCATACTTAGTCCTCACTCAATCCTGTGCTGTATCAATCTACAGCGTCTCTCTCCTCTCACTTCCTAGTCTCACAGGCTCTGCTGAGGGAGTGGGAGCCATTGGCCTCCAGTGCTGTCAGTCAAATCCTGTGACGAGGGAGACGTGCTGTCTGTGTCTATGGATGCAGGCAATGTGGCTTGGGAGTGAACCTGCAGGTGTGTACAAGCTGCTTGCTATGGGGTCACACTCAGAAGAGAAAGCCAGGAATGCCTATGGGGGGACCAGAGAAGAGGAGGTTTCAGGTCCACTCTGTGCAGTTCCATAGCACAGAGCAGGTAAGTATATCATGTTTTTTATTTAAAAGTGTATACCTTACAACCACTTTAAGTAGCAGGGCTGAAGAAGCTGCTTAAATAAACTGCAAAGCATTTTAAGTGCTAAAGAACAAGTTCAGTTAAATGTGATTAACTACTAACTATTGAGTACAAAAGATGCCCTAATTACTTATTCAGTAAATTATATTTTTTGTCATTTCAGCAATATGAAAACTGGAGACCTAACCAACCAGACAGCTTCTTTTCTGCTGGTGAAGATTGTGTTGTAATAATTTGGCATGAGGATGGACAGTGGAATGATGTGCCATGCAACTATCATCTCACATACACCTGCAAAAAGGGAACAGGTATCTATCCTACTATCTGTATATCTAAACAGAACTGTGGCTAGGTGATGGACAGTGAAGAAGTGATATATTCTTAACAAGAAATCCATAAGCTTTAAAACAATTCCTCGTTGACTTCTATAACTGCAGACCCTCTGGAGAAATTCATTGTCTTAATTAATTAATCCGAATCTTAATAAATGAAGGCAATAAACTACAATCCTTCTCATCACAGGTTAGAACTGTTATGAAACAGTTGACCTATTACGACCTAGGAACCGACCCAGCTCATTACCTACTACACCTTTCCAAATTATTCCGATGTACTGTACATACAAAAGGACAATGTTAATTCATCTCATCAATGTGGCTAAGGCAAGAAATTCCAGCACTCTGGAAATGGGAGACTCCCCCAAAGCTCACTCTATGATTCTCAAAGATTTCTGAAATCTACAGCATGGAAAACCTTACAGTAACTCTTAGAGGAAGGGCAAAAAAAGTTCAGATATACATGGTTCCATTGGAGTACATTGCTCTTGGGAGTATGAGGAATTGCTTATACATGAGGCATAATTCTAACATGTTCCATTCATTTTCCTGCTCTAACTCTTGTCAGTCTCTTTTGCTTCTTTGATCTGTTAATGTTCCCTCCTCCCTTTCTCAACCTCATACATTTTTTTTTTCTTTTGCCCAGAAGGAAAAAAATAGTTGGTCTGTTCCACAATGACCTGAGTCACAATAAAGGAACTGCTTTTTGTTGCTATTAAGACCTTGCTGGTTGATCCTCTATATTGCCAGCTTATATAACTGCTCCTTATGTGACACACAAACATGTTTCCATATTCCTGCTGCCTATGGATCCTCAAATTTGTTTTGTCACTCCTTAGATTTCATAGTTTCATAGTTTGGGCGGCACAGTGGTGTAGTGGTTAGCACTCTCACCTAGCAGTAACAAGGTTGCTGGTTCAAATTCCAACCCTGACACTACCTGCCTGGAGTTTGCATGTTCTCCCTGTGCCTGCATGGGTTTCCTCCGGGTACTCTGGTTTCCTCCCACAATCCAAAGACATGCAGGTAGGTTAATTGGCTTCTGTCCAAAATTGGCCCTAGTATATGAATGGGGACCTTGGATTGTGTGCTCCTTGAGGATAGGGACCGATGTGAGTGTGCAAAATGTACAGGGATAGGGAAAATTGTAGACACTCACTCAGGATGGACTGGTGTCTTTATTCAACCTAACTTACTATGAAACGTGGGTGGGGGAATCCTCCCTGCTGAGCTATTGTACTTTGATAGAGGGGAAGCAGCTCTAATCAAGCAGAAAAAAATCCAACAGGGTGATTGTACAGAAGCTGATGCATAGATTGACCTCTGTTTCAACCACATTGCCCACACATTAATCGAAATTCATCTGGTTCCCTGCTAAACCAATTTTTTTGACCAGCCTAATTGTTGCTGCTTTTCATCAGCTGCAAATCTTTTGAAATAAAATGAAATGCGCAAAGGCCTGCCACTGCAAAGGAAATAATATAATTTTCTTTTTTTTTTTTCTTAAAGTTGCCTGTGGACAGCCTCCTTTGGTTGAAAATGCAAAGACTTTTGGAAAGACAAAACCACGATATGAAATAAATTCCATGATTCGATACCACTGCAAAGATGGCTTCATTCAAAGGCATATGCCAACTATACGATGCAGAGGTGATGGAAGGTGGGACCTTCCTAAAGTTACATGTCTGCAACGTAAGTATTCTCCTATTTATACATTGACATTGGGGAGATCTCTTTAATATTAAATATAAACTGAGCTAATAAGATGAAATTTTCTGTTTCTAATTTAACAACTCTACTTAATTTTCAAAATGTTATGCATTCGTAGCATTTGTTGATAGTGATAGAAAAATTAACAGTATTTTTATCAGATAATATTCAATAATAAACATTCTGTGCATCAAAAAGTATGACATAGAGAGTTATTTACAAAAGGCAAATCCACTTTGCACTACAAGTGCACTTGGAAGTCGCTCTAAATCTAAAAAGTAGATTTGAAATGAGTGGAAGCTCTGCTGATTTTATCATCCAATCATGTGCAAGGTAAAATGCTGTTTTTTATTTTCCTTGCATGTCCCCCTCGGATCTACAGCGACTTCACTTCCAAGTGCACTTTTGGCGCACTTTCAAGTGCACTTGCAGTGCACTTGTAGCGCAAAGTGGATTTGCCTTTAGTAAATAACCAAATTAAACAAATAAGTTCCTTACCTGGAGAAAAAAAGCTCAGTAGTGCAAACAGAGGGTGGAAAGAACCCCCACAAAAGCCATAAAGTCTATATGGTAAAGGAGGTACAAACTAAAAGTCAACTATAGTGATGGCTGCTGCACTTCTTCTCATGATACTGAAACTCTTCTATACACTATACAAATAAAAGGAAACAAAGGTAAGGTCTAAGTGTATCTATTTATTAAATGAATACTACTGTGCTGACAAATCTGAACCATTGCCTCTCAATTAGCAGTAGCTTTTTCTGCCTGCTGTGCAAACTCCTTCAGTTAGTTGATGAGCTGCCTATCTGATAGACAGGCCAAAGGCCAATTGAAGCCTCACACTCTGCATGTAGACAAAGCTGCTAATAATTCTGTGGCCGTGGTTTAGAGTTGTCAGCAGGATATCAAGGTAAGAAACTTTGCAACAAATTCACAAAAATATTTTCAACTGTATACAGTGTGGTATGCTGCCAAACATATTAAACAATAAATTAAGGTTTTACATATAATTTATTGTTATTATTTGTAATATTGTTCGCATATTCCTCTAATTAATTCAAGTATATAGCATGGATAGTTTTGTACATGTATTGAATACAAAAGTCACCTTTAATCTCTTTTATATTTTTAGCTTCTGCATACCAAAGGACTTATTCCAAGAAATATTACTACAAATTTAGTCCACCTGAGATGAGGACTCCACTGTATACACCCAAGCATCACCATCGTTGGAGCAGGACTTGAGCATTCCCAAATTATCATCAATGGACATCCTAACGCCAAAGTCCTGCATTACAGTGCCTTTCACTAGACTTAAACAAAAAATATCTATCTGATCTGATCCAGGACTGGACAATGGCATTCTAAAGACCACAAAGAAAAACAAGAGTGATTTTTAAATTCAAGTGTTAATTATAGGGAACTAAAGCAGCATATAAAACGAATTCCAGCCAAATAGAACATTTAGTTTATGTCACCAAGGCGAACAGATATTGTATTAATGCAAGCTTACATTAATATTTAAACAGCTTGAACCTAGCTTGGATGTTGTTTGTAAATAAGATGATTTAAATATGTTTTCTAATCGTGTATATAAAATTTAATTAAGTAATCGAACTAAAGTCAGGCATATTTAATAAAGGCTTAAAGACTAAATCACTAATTATGCAAATAATAGTTGGCTGAGGCTGGAGAAAAAAAAAGAGAAAAGAAAACTTGGTTTAAAAAGTGCCAGATGAAGATATTGTTTTCAAAGGTACATCTTTGAACATCTGTGCCATGTAATATTTTTGTGTTGTGGAAAAAAAATTAAGGGAACAACATTTCCACATTACGGGGATCAAGAATTATTTGTTGACTGCAATAACAATAATGTTAATATTCATCCATGACCACTCAAAAAATGGACTTGTTGGATGAATTGTTTTTCATTGTGTAAGTCTGTAGCTTTTTTTTTTGAATTTATACTGCTGATTCATGCAGAGTTTTTTCTTTTGTTTTTGCTAAAAGCCACAGATGCAAACTCAGATCTGACATGGATGCACCATTTTTCTGCATCATTTTCTACATACAGCTGCATCACTTTTTTGATGCAAGTTTTTTTACAATGACGTCATGACTGCTGCACAAATAGATATAAGGAACACAAACTCAGTCAGTTTTGATTTTGCATCACAGAAAGCTCTCCTTTTTTTCACAAGCGGGGGAACATTGTTCTGTGTCTTCAACACACTACATGGTGTATTTTGAAGGTGCATTTTACAATTTTTGTAAAAAATAAAATAAAAAAAGTAAACAATTTTGTATATATAATCATTTTCTAGTTTTTTTTTAATGAAATTATGAATGTTTATTGATAAACGCGGCAGCTGTGAAAAGTACAGATACAAATGTAGGAAGCCACACTGATTTTCTTTGTTTGCTGCTTCCTTGCCGACCATAATTTTAAGCATCAGTATGTCATCTCTTGTTTTATAAGCAAGTGGGGAATATATTTTAAATACTGTAAGTTTACAAGAAAGTAAGTTCAGGATAATTATTCACTTGAAATAAATATGTAGTATCCATTTTGCTTCTGGGTGGTATCCCAAAAGGCACGACATTTAGAAATGGCTCGCTTTCAGTAGTGGTTCAGTAAAAATGAAATGTCAAAAAAATGTATAGGTTTAAGTTATTTTCTCTTTTGTTAAAAGTGTGCCACAATGTGGGCAGCCATTTTACAGTGAGCCAATACTCATGTAAATTCAGCCTATCCATTTACTATGAACCATTGAAATGACTAGCTATAGCCAGAAATTGCATAATAATATTATCCCATAAAATGGCTGCCTTCTATGTGTGTAGGTGACTTGTGCACTTTAAAAGAGGAGAAAGAAGCATTGTATTTCCTACGTAAAGTATTGTGTCTGTAATGTTCACATTACTTCATTCAAGAAAAACAAATTGTGGAATCTATTGAGCAAATGAACGAATGTAAAGAAAATAAACATTGCTATAAAAATACATTTGTGTGTATGTTTCAAAGTTAAAAGTCAAAACTTTAATTAAACCTTATGCTTTGTCAAGTAAATTTATTATATGCTAATATGGTAACATTTTTGGAACATTTGCAGTTTCAAATCTAGAGAATGCCAAGGCGCATCTTTAGTTGCTCCTGTTCAGATGACCAAATAATTTCCTGTAATTATCCAACTGAGTTGTATATGTATAAACTGATGTTTAGATGGAAGATAGTCACTTCATAAAATGAAAAATAGGTAGTATGGCTTCTCAGCAAACAGTACTAATAAGTTATGCCCTTTAATTTAATATAATAAAAGGATCAGCATCTTTCAGTAACCAATAAGAAACCAGCTAAATCTGGTTGTGCCAAACTAATAACAGCTAATAACAGCTACAATTTTATTGGTTGCTTTAAAGGGCTGAAAATCATTGTTAATAGCAGTGTTATTATTACATAAGGCCCTAGTGTGATTGATGCATTCCTATGACTGCTGCACCTTGTGTTATTATACTTTGTACTTGACAGCAATGCACCACAGTGTTGACCTGTATGTTTTTTTTTCTACTATTACAATGCACATAATACTTTTTTTCTGTATTTATATTATTACTTGTATAGTATATAATGTGAACCTTTGGGTATTTGTGAAAGAAAGACTAAATCTTTGTAACTTTTATATCTGCTTTTGTTTCACCAAAGAAACTTTGTTTTGTTTGCTAGTCTATCGTTTATAGCATTTTATTTATTCAAAATTTTTTTGGACTCATTTTATAAATAGAAAAATGTAATTATAGAAACAAAAATAAACCGTGAAATGGACAAGTGTCTCATGCAGATATCATGCAGCTCTTAAGTAGGGAGAGAATCAAAGTGCTTCGGCACTCACAGTATGCATTCTGATTTACTGATTATGGATTTTCAGCACTTTCTTGGTTCACTCGTCAGTGGCTTCCCTTAAGTCCCCAGTCAATGGAGCAGATATGTGAAACTACAGCGAAAAATATGTTTTATTCTCAAAAATGGTTTAGAGCATAACATTTTCTTATTGCCCTGTACTGTGTTGTCCCTTTCAACTAAGTCCAGTCTCTTTAAAACTTAAAAATTATGGAAATTACAGAATTTTGTCCTGTCGTAACATTAAGAATAAATGTAAGAACTGGAAGTTCCACTTCATATTGATTGTATTTATGATAATGCCATGTGGTATAAAAAAATAATAATTGCTGGTGTGGTATTACTAATGTCCCAGGTGAAAATGAGAGCTCAGTCCCTACATAGGTCTCACTGGCTTTTTAAATGCCTTTACCTCTCAACAGTGCCACCATAACCAATGATTTGCTTTGCAAATGACTTAGCATTTGTGCAGAAGCTATGAATGCTACTTGTACTATTTGCAATATGTGTCAGTTTCCATTTTTTGCCTTTCCCAGGGAAAATGTTACATTCGAATTTGATCCTAAGAGAAAAAAGCTTTAAAAACATTCGACCAGAAGAGTTAAAGTGTTTGGAGAAAATAGCCAAACACCATGGGCTATAATCATTGGACCAGAAGTGTATATTATTTCCTCTTCTGGTCGAATATGATGCCTGTGTGTGCAGTCTCTAACCCTGTTTTAACTTTTATATTTGCTAAGCTAGATGAAGTGATAAGCTCATTTCACTCTACTTTTCTGAATATCAATGAAGAATTTGGTTAAACAGCTTTCACAGATTCTATTTCACAGTTTTGTTCTAGTTTGTCTTTCCATCCCTCTGCCTCCTTCCAGAGCTATCCGGACATTTGTTTTATTTGATGTATTACTATTCTCCTATTATATCATTACAAAATATTTATATTATAACTACTTAAGGACCGCCTCATATACATATACGTAGGTATTTTAAAGAGAAATATCTCGGTAATGGCAGCAGCTGCTGCCACAGCCGAGATATCTCTCTTTACAGGAGGCGGTCCTGTGTGCGATAACGGTGGTCTCCGCAGGGGGTTCTCCGCAAGATCACCGTTATCGGCGGCGGGAGAGGTCCCCCCGCCACTATCCCGCGCCCTCCGCCGCTTACCGGAGCCGTCGGTAGCGGTGGAGGCGATCGGGCCCTTTCCACTGCTGGGTATGGAGACGAGTGAGGCTAAGATGGCCCCCACTCATCTCTATACCATAGGAGGGCGGAAGTGACATTTTGATACCATACCTCTTAATGGTACATTTCTTTCAATGTCATTTTTTCAAATTACATTTTTGTTTATTTTTTTATTGCATTTAAGTCCAATATGAGATCTGAGGACTTTTTGACCCCAGATCTCATATTTTAAAGGACCTGTCATGCTTTTTTCTATTACAAGGGATGTTTACATTCCTTTTAATAGGAATAAAAGTGATCCATTTTTTTTCCTTTTTTTTAAAGTGTAAAAATAACTAAAATCAAGTAAAATAAATAAGAATTTTTATTTTTTTTAAAACATCTCGTCCCGAGTAGCGCCCGCATATGAAACCAGTAGTCAAACCACACATGTGAGGTATTGCCACAATCAGTAGAGCGAGAGCAATAATTCTAGCCCCAGACCTCCTCTGTAACGCAAACAATGCAACCTGTAGAATTTTTTAAATGTCGCTTTTGGAGATTTTTGAGGCTAAAAGTTTGACGCCATTCCAAGAGCGGGCGCAATTTTGAAGCATGACATGTTGGGTATCAATTTATTCGGTGTACCGTTATCTTTCACAATATAAAAAAAAATTGGGCTAATTTTACTGTTGTCTTATTTTTTTATTCAAAAAAGTGAATTTTCTCCAAAAAAGTGTGCTTGTAAGACCGCTGCGCAAATACGGTGTGAAAAAAAGTATTGCAATGACCGCCATTTTATTCTCTATGGTGTTAGAAAAAAAAAACAATATATAATATTTGGGGGTTCTAAGTCATTTTCTAGCAAAAAAAAATGTTTTAAACATGTAAACACCAAACCTGAAAAAGAGGCCTGGTCCTTAAGTGGATAATGTAGATTTGCAAAGCCAGAGCACACTGTATAATCATATCAGTTCTGAGACCTGAGTTCTTCTTGAAGTTATTGCAAACATCTAACCTGGAAAACAGTTTTTACCATAATTATGCTCATTACTCTGCTTTTATTCTGGTTTGATTTACCCTTGACAAATAGAATATTCATTTTGTAAGGGAAGCTACAATTTGCAAGGGAATTCTGACCCAGTGCTTGGTGAATGGGATAGATCTCTACTGACTTCCATCATCCAATCATGTGCAAGCAAAAATGTGGTGTTCTTTAGTTTTCTTGCACAACATTGGGTATTCTTAGCAAAGTGAATTTTCACCACATTCATTAAGCTGTGGGGAAAGCTTCCTTGCACAGTGAACAGCCTATTAGCTTTTAGTAAATCAGCTCCTATATCTCAGGCATGTCAAGCTTTAAATTAAAATTTAGTTAGCAGCCACACTGGTTATACTAAGGGCCTATAATATGTTATAAACCTGTTACACTTCTTAAGCCTAATACACACAATCGGATTTTCCGATGGGAAATGTTGGATGTCAGGCTGTTGGCGGAAAATCTGACCATGTGTATGCTCCATTGGACAATTGTTGTCGGACTTACCTCCAACAAATGTTGGCTAGCATGTCTTCAAATTTTCCACCAACAAATGTGTTGTTGGATTTTCCGATCGTGTGTACACAAGTCCGTTGGACAAAACTCCAAAGTACAAACATGCATGCTGGGAAGCAAGGACGAGCCAGAAGCGGTCGGTCTTGTACACTAGCATTCGCAATGGAGAATTAACATTCGTCAAGTGGCAAATTATGAAATTTCCAAATCCAGCACACAATTCCCTTTTTCTTTATAGGGATAATAATGAAGCTGCTTTGCTGGTGATACTGATAGAGTTATTGCCAACACATTTCAAAGGCTTTTTTTTCCAGTGATATCAAGAATAATATTATTATGTTTTTTTTTTATTTGGGCAAGTTACCACAACACCATTAAAAAATGTAACTGCCTACTCCCAAAATGTATTTTGAAGTAAAACACATAGGCAAGTATTATTCTCCAGATTTATTGTGCATTAAAAAAAGAAAACAAATAAAATTAGACATGTTATTTGCCAATAGAACTTAACCAAATCAGCCCAAAGGGTGGCACTAAAGAGCTGAAAAACCACGTAGTACGTCTAGTATGTCATTACGTTTCTAATTGTTGGCAAACATTTGTGTGGCCGTGTGTATGCAAGACAAGTTTCAGCCAACTCCTTTCGGACAAAATTTCACGGTTTTGTTGGCGGAAAGTCTGATCATGTGTACGAGGCATTAGGAATAAAGTGCTTGTAAACCATGCAAAGTTGTCCATTGCAATGCTATCTTCTGTTGGGGAGCTCCATGTGAAGGAAGCCAAATAATATCAAAATACTTTAAATGTTCTGATGAACAAAAATAAACAGGTCCTAAAGCTTCTGTTGGCAACCAATGGGAAGGCCAAGTTTATTTCAGTGTGCTTGATTATGAATGAGCACCTTGTGTTTTATAATCCATTACATTCATTATGCTCTAACTCAGCCCTTTTCAACCTTTTTACCCCAGGGGAACTCTTTACCCCAGGGGAACAGTGGGAAAAAATCAAATTACATTGGCAGATTTTCACACTTACAGACAGATAAAAACATCACTGGTGTAATGTCACTAACTCTGCCAAGTGCCTTTGGCCCTGGAACTATGAAGGCACCATCAAAAGGGATGTCAATCACCCACAGCTCAAGGAACCCCTATCAATGTCTGGAGGAACCCTGGGTTCCACCACAATCTGGTTGGGAATAGCTGCTCTAACTGCTACTCTTAGTAGTGCTTGGAAATGTGAGGAACATCTGCTAGGCAATGCAAAATTTGCTCTTGGATGTATGCCTAACAAGCTGTCTACAAAGGATATAATATCTTTACTACACTGCCATTTTTATTTAATTTAACATCTGTGTATTGCTTTGTCTATTAGAATATCAAGTTATTTTTCATTATTTTAATGGGTTACCCAACAGAGCCAGAGAATTCAAATGCAATGCAAAGGCCTTACTCACATAAACTTCAACTTGTATCAGAGTAGTGTGTATAAAATGCTTTTTACGAAAATTTCAGTAAGCATTGGCACACCATTTGCAAAGTTTTCCAAACATTTCAAAACGCTTTTTTGAAGCTTATAAAGAACAATTTAACTCCAGTTTTGAACTGTTAAACACATATTTTAATGGGAGTCCTGACTGCTGTCACTTTAAAAAAGATTATCACTTCCACTGTTCCATCTTCCTTGGTGCCCTGTAACACTAGCTGCAATGTTGAACAAGGCACCCCCATGACACTGCAGCTAGATAAGAGATGTCTACTTTGATACCGAATGCCTGTCTCTGGTCCCAGCACTTGCCCAAGGCAAAAACCAAAATGAGAAATGCAAAAGAAGATGGGATCAAGGGCTTAAATGGGCCTAAATTACCAAATGTAATATAGAAAAAATATGTATATATATTGGTTATTAACCACAAATGGTAATATACTACAGTAAACAAAACACACTATATGTAAAAAGATGACGTGCCTCACAAGTAAAAGTTGAACTTCAGGTAAACAGCTAAATATACAGGTAAATACGCATATGTTTACTTTCTACTCACCAAATAGTTTGTTATCATGGCTGGCCAATTGTGTGATATTCACACTCCTGCTAGCTTGTAGGATCCCTCTTATTCCTGGTTTAGCAATTCCACTTCCTGGGTCAGCTTTAGAGCTTCTTAGGTCTGCGTCATGCTTATTGGACAGAATAATGATGCTGAGTCCAAAAAGGACAAGCAAATAAAGAAGAACACGTGCTGACTGCCTGGTTGTGCAATGTGCAAAATATGTGTGAATCACAGGATTGATATTTAGCTTATTGTCTAGAGCACCTATTATTTAAGCATTTAAAGACATCTTATGTAACTTCAAAAGGGAAGAAAAAAGGGAAAGAAAAGGGAAGAAAGAGGAGGGGGGGGGGGGTACTCCACCACGTGCCCTACACAAGTCCATTTTCTCATTGCCTCTCAGAGCCATTTCCCAAAATGAATCGAGATGGATATACCAGATGGCTAAATGTTGAAATGGATGTAAACCGTTTCATATACAACTATTAGCCATTATCAATGTATTATTTATTTTTCTCCCATTCAACTCCATATATTAAATATAATCCTATCAACCTAGCATCAATACGCTAAAGATGGGATGAAGACTTAAGGGTGTGTTTAGATATTCATGTTTGAAAGGGAATATATAAGACATCAGTAATCCATTTCTTAGAGCCTGGTAATAATGGGATTGTTTTTTGGTGTTTTTTTTTTTTTTTTTTTTGGTTGAGGTCACGAAGTGTCTGGACATTATATTAAAATAACATTTCCCCAATACATTTATATTTTAGGTACGGGCATAGGTCCATATTTTTAAACCATTCTAGATATGATACACCTTTGTATATAGAAGCTGGTATTTATTAACATCAATTTTAAATTTAATTTTTGCCCACTAGATGGTGCCTGTTAGCAATCTTTATTAAATCCATTGGTTTACCTGATTACATACGTCATTCATTTTATAAAAATCTAAATTATAATAATACATGGAATACATTAATTTATATTTATATCTGTAGACCTGTAATAATTTCCTCTTTACTAAGATCTGGATACTCCCCAGACAGTTACATCTAAATCCGTTGTTTTCCGTGTGTGTGTGTGTGTGTTTCTGTTGGGTGTACCAACATGGGTGACATAGTGAAGATGTAGCAGGCTACACCTCCTAAATCAAACACAGGAACATGATGTGATGTCATTCTTAACCATCATGCTATTCAGAATGTGTGGGTGGGAGGAGTTGAGCCTTATATATAGTGACACACTACACCACCTATGGGTACCTATGGGCATCCTTTGAAAATGACCGTCGGTTGGACAAAACCAGTCAAAAAAAAAAGGTGACTACAGGTGGTGACATCATTTCCGACCGGCCAATTCCAGTTCTGCTTTTACATTGTTTTTAATGTTTTAATATGAGTGGATTACCTGGAATTTTTTATTTTATACAATAAATATACAGAATTACGCCATATAGCTTATTTTGCCATTTGTACCCACACCTGGAAGTTAGTTGAGGACAACACCTTTTGTAGCTGGAGTTACAGCCTGTGGGACCACAGAGCCCAGCAGTCCTCATAACGTTTGCACACTTCTCAATGGGATTCTGGGATTTCTGATGGCTCAGTGAGGACAACACAAGCTGCAGTGATACAGCCAGTGGGACTACTAAGCCCAGCCATCCTTTCAAAGCACATCTGACTTCTGTTATGGGAGCCCTGGATTTCTCGTGAGTGTTTATAGCGCAAAAAATAAAAAACACAGAAGTAGTAATACCACCAAAAGAAATCTCTGTTTGTGAGAAAAAAATACATCAATTTTTATTTTGGTGTAACGCCGCATGACCGTGCAATTGTCAGTTAGAGACACAGTGCCAAATCGCAAAAAGTGCTCTGGTCAGGATGGGGGTAAATTCTTTTTGGGCTGAAGTGGTTAAATAATGCGAACCATTCCTCCTGGAGACTGTCTCCCTCAAGTCCATCATTAGCACCCAAGTCCCACCTGAGCCTCCTGGGGGTAATTTTATCTTTGACATATTGTTCTAAAGTGGTTATGTCCCACCAGGTTCTGACTTGTTTGTCCAATGTTGCTGCTCTCAAAGTGCATGTGCCTTTAAAAATGTGAACAAGATAAGAGTACTACTATATACTATACTAATACATCACCAAATAAATCATAAAAACTAATATCAAATATAAAATAAAAATATATAAAGTCTATATATTCCAGTGAACAAATAAATAAATATATAAAGTTCATGTGAGGGAACACAGAGAGGAGCACAAATTTTGTACTGATGTTTGTCTTGGTACTTGCCACTTTTCACTGCACATCCGATTAGGTTGAAGTTGCACTGGAAAAACCTCATTGGATTCACATGAACTTTATATATTTATTTATTTGCTCACTGGAATTTATGGACTATATATATTGTTATTTTATATTTGATATGAGTTTTTATGATTTATTTGGTGATGTATTAGTATAGTATATGGTAGCGCTCTTATCTTGTTCACATTTTCAAAGATCATTAAGACACAAGCAAATAACAATAAACCCACAATATGTGATGTTTCCATTAAGGGGAAGACTAGTTCGGGAAGAGGTATACAACCCGCACCCCTGAGTCGTCTTCCCTTCTGCCAACACGCAGAATACAAAGTCCCTTGTCTTGGGACCAACCTATTGGGGGAAAGATGGTTAACTGTATGAATAGAGTACCTAGTATTTTACAAAAATTTAAATAGGCCTCGACCAAAGGGAAGCAAGGAAAAAAAAGAAAGGAAAACGGGGGAGGGGGGGGATTCTAATCATTCAGATAAGCAGAAAAATGTTCCCCTGCTAAATATATGTTTACCCATTCTCATCTGTCAACTCTCCTCCACCCATATCTTCTTCTCTACAACAAATTCTCCTTATATTAGACCTAAACAGATATTCAACTAGCCCTATCAGAAATTGGACTTTGACCACGTTTATTTGAATAGTTCTTCCCTTGATCTCTACTATAACTGGGACTTGGTGCCATTGCTCAGGATGATGTATAAGAGGTTTGGGGTTGTTCATCCTCCAATCTGGAAAATCCACTGAGGGCAAGTCCAGTATTTCTAAAAAAATGTTGCAAGTCAACTTTAGTTTGGAGGACTGCTGTTTTTCAATTCCAGGTAGCCATTATGCTAAAGGGAAGCCCCGGTGATATTTAACATCAATGGCTCGCAAGGCTTCTAATAAGGGTCAAACAGTCTGGCGTTGCATAAGTGTGCAGTGTGTTAAATCCGGAAATAGGTATATCTGAGTTCCATCAAATTCAATCATAGATCTATTGCAGACTGTTTTCGTAATGGCTTCCTTCACCGAATATCTGTGCAATTTTCATATAACATCTCTTGGTCTATTTGCAATTTGGGGGACATAAAATAGTGCATGGTGCACCCTATCTATTTCAATCGTGTCTGGTGCAGAGACCCCCAAAATTTAGCAAAATAAGCCAATCACTATCGGAAGCAAATCAGGGGCCCATTTTACTATGGGCAACCCCCATATACATATATTCTGTCGGCGGTCTCTATTTTTGTGGTTGTCCATCTGATCCATAAGAGAGTTCAAAACATCTTCATGATACTTTCTCTTTTCTTGGGTATCAGCTTCACTTCTTCCACTCTGTGTCCCAGTGCCACTATATCCTCCCTGAGTCCTTCCACAATCTGTTTACATGATGATTCAGCAGCAGCAATAAGTGACTGAATATCTGTTTTAGTAGTGAGGGCTCTCAAATGTTACCTGTCCCACAGTCTAGCTATGCGGGGGAAACAAAGCCCCACTCATCTCCCCCTCCTCTCTGCAGCAATGGCATTGTTACTGTGGGCGCCCGGCTGCGGCCAGGCGCCCACAGCATCAGCCGGGCACACACTGTGCGAGGCCCGCAGCGCGCCGTGACTGGTTGGACAATCATCTAGGACCTGTGATGTGTCCCAGATGATTGCCGAGAGGGAGGGGGAAGAGGTGATCTCCTTTCTGGTGCTGCAGTTCGTCAGGAGGAAGTGGGTGCTGGGACTCTCTAAAAAGAGGGTATCCGCTACCCCCCAAAAAATGACATGCTAAATGCTTCCAGATTTCGAAGGGCCCCCAACCTGCGGTCCCCTACAACTGTTTGGCAAGGGTTGAGGGGATGAGGCCCTTGGCCCCATCAACATGGGAACAAGGTGCTTTGAGTTCAGGAGAAGAGAGTCGCTCACTTGTCCCAACCTCTCTTCCTGTGGCCTGCCAGGTTGCGTGCTCAGATAAGGGTCTGGTATGGATTTTGGGGGGACTCCTACACCATTTTTTTTATTTTGGCACAGGGTTCCCAGACCTGAAGGGCCTGGTATGGATTTTGGGGGGACCCCCAAGCAATTAATTTTTACATTTTTGGTTCAGGATTCCCCTTAATATTCATACCAGACTCAAAGGGCCTAGTAATGGACTGGGGGGAACCCATGCCATTTTTTCCAATGAGTTTTATCTATATTGCCGAGACCTGACAATTCATTACATCCGCAATCAGTTTTTAAAGACTTTTTTTCCTTTAGAAATGTCATTTTTCTGTAGCAATGTTCTAAACATGGGAAAACTATGCCAATTAAAAGGTATACTATAGACACCCCCCCAGGCATGTAGACACCCCCCAGGGTTGTGAGGATGAGGCCCAAGGTGCTTTGGGTTCAGGAGGGGAGGGGCGCTCACTTATCCCAACCTCTTTTCCTTACTATAGACACCCTCCAGGCATGATATTTAAAGGAATATTTCATTTTTTCACTTTGAGCATTATTAAAATCACTGCTCCCGACAAAAACGGCCGTTTAAAAAAAAAAAATGTCATTGATGCATATGCCCTGGGGAAGAACCTGGTTCCCCAAACACTTTTCATGACAATAATTCTGCGGCTTTCGAATTTTCCATGAACACTGCATAATGTTCGTTGTTCGCCGAACGTCCGAACAACCAAAGTTCAGCCCGAACTTATGCTCGGGCTGAACCGTTCGTCCATCCCTACTAAATATGTACATTGACAAACAAATCAGACTTTGAATTAAGAATGTAACTATTTATTACAGAATGCACAAAAAATACAACAATTATTACACTGACAGAGAAATTAAGAAAATATATCTATATATAAAACTTTATTAATATATAAAAAATGTAGCAGAAAGCTGGCTATCTTACCTGCCTGTCAAAAGACACTCTGCAACATTGTTGCAATGAAACTGTTTCCCTCTAGTGCTAGCTAAAACTCTATGTCACATCCTGCCAACAGAGTGATTAACACCAGGAAGCAAAGCATACAGGGAATTGTAGTTCCAGGACTCAGGTTTCACTTTCAGATTGAACTGTATGGAACTACAAAAGACCAGCATGCTCTGAAGGCAGGAAAGAAGAAACTCCATTTTGATTTCCTGAGGAGAAGAAAGGAAGAGATCAGACCCGAGGGAGAGATGCTGTCACTCAGGTGATTTTACTGCATTATTTAGGCATCCACTGACAGTCTGGTCATCCAGCCTGAAAGAGGGGGATCCCAGGTGCACATCCAGGTGCACCTGCCCTGGCGGTGAAGCTTTCCAGTATAAGGTGACCAGTTGGTCTCCAGGAGAGCCTGCTATTCCAGGATGTTCTTTGGGCCTTGAACACAGGGTTGGGTTGAGAGGGCTTTTGCCCATTTGCAGGAAACAGCGACACTACACCACAGAAGAAGTTAAATGGACACTGTATACAGACATCGTTGCTGTTCATCATCTTGCTGACACGTGTAGTACCACAAGGCTAAAGGATAACATCATCCATTTTCACAGACACTGTATACAGACACCATTGTCCTTACATCTTGCTGAGAAAGATCATGCCTTCTTCACTTGATAATCAGGGCAAGTTGTGTTGTTTGGCCCTGCTATTTTAGTTTAAGTGCGCCAATGAAAGTGGCTAGCTGAAGACACAAAGTCTTATTTGTTCTTCAAAAGGACTGAAGCTACTAGTGCCATACGGACCTGCACACACATATTCAGGGCTCTGTGTGTGCAGTGGGTGTGTGGACAGCTTATCTAATAAGTTAAGCTATTACATATTAATTTGAATAAAGTGTTTAACCACTTCCGGACCGCCCTACGTCGTTTTACATTGCTACTTTGAAGAGGAATACAGTTGTTATGGTAGCAGCAAGCTACCATAACCCTGGTATCTTCTTCAAGAGCAGGCGGCCTGCTTCAAGATAAAAGTGGTCTCTGTGGTGGATTCGTGGCAAGATTACTTTTATATGTGGTGGCAGAGGGTCCCCCCTCCGGCCGCTCACCGGCGTCCTCTGCTGCTTACCGGAGCCGTTGGTATTGGCGGAGGTGATTGGATCTTCTCCCTAGCCTGACATGGAGACGAGTGAGGGGAATATAGCCCCCAACTGTCTCCATGTCATTGCAGGGCGGAAGCAATGTCAAAATGTCACTTCCGCCCATAGCTCTTAAAGGGACATTTTTATTTTTTTTAAATGACATTAACATTTTTTTTATTGCATTTTAGTATAAATGTGAGATCTGACCCCAGATCTTATATTTAAGAGGTCCTGTCATGCTTTTTTTTCTATTACAAGGGATGTTTACATTCCTTGTAATATGAATAAAAGTGATTTGATTATTTTTTTTAAATTAAAAATAAAAGGTTAAATAAATAAGAATTATTATTTTTTTAACCGTGCCCCTTCCCACTGAGCTCACGTGCGGAAGCGAATGCATACGTGAGCAGCCCCGCATATGAAACTGGTGTTCAAACCACACATGTGAGGCATCGCTGCAATTGGTAGAGTGAGACCAATAATTATAGCACTAGACCTCCTCTGTACCTCAAAAAATGCAACATGTAGAATTTTTTAAATGTTATGGAGATTTGTAAGGGTAAGTTTATCGCCATTCTACACAACTTTGAAGCATGACATGTTGGGTATCAATTTACTCAGCATAACATTATCTTTCACAATATAAAAAAAAATTGGACTAACTTTACTGTTGTCTTATTTTTTAATTACAAAATGCGCTTGTAAGACCGCTGTGAAAATACGGTGTGTCAAAATGTATTGCAATGACCGCCATTTTATCCTCTAGGGCAGAAATCTGCAATTAGCGGACCTCCAGCTGTTGCAAAACTACAATTCCCAACATGCCTCTGCCTCTGAGTGTCATGCTTGTGGCTGTCAGAGTCTTGCTATGCCTCATGGGATTTGTAGTTCTAAGTAATTTTCAAGCAAAAAAAATGTTTTTAACTTGTAAACACCAAATCTCAGAAAGAGGCTAGGTCCTTAAAGAGGAAGTAAACCCTGATGAGTTTACTTCCTCTTTGATTCCCTGCAAAGGTAAAGCATAATGGACTACTATGCATTGCACAGTAGTCCATTATGTGTCATTTACCTGACACAGGAGCCAGCAAAGTCACCGCTGTCCCCTGTAGTCCGGAGCATCCATCTTCTCGGTGGGTCTCGCTGCTTCGCCGCTGTCATTCGGCGAAGCCGCAATGACGTCACTCTCGCGCATGAGCCGGCACTGGCAGCATATCGCCGTTGACAGCGGCGTGCTCAGTGCGCCTGCGCGCCGCTGTCTACGGTGCATGCGCTGTAGACAGTGGTGCCTGTCTTTCGGCAAATATCTCCTAAACCGTGTAGGTTTAGGAGATATTTCTTGGATCTACAGGTAAGCCTTAATCTAGGCTTACCTGTAGGTCAAAGTGGTTTGTAAGGGTTTACAACCACTTTAAGTGGTTAAAGTTGGGCCTCTGGTGTCAGGAGACAGAGGAGAGAGGACTGACATAGGAGGGTCATTCTTCTGCTCTCCTCCTGCCTGGACTCATAGAGCCAACCTGAGTAAAGATAACCAATCTGATACGGATTGCCCTATTGTGATTTATTTTCCATGTAAGTGTTCCACTGCTTTTGGGGTTAATTTTAGGTTTTGAATCCCCTGAAAGCAGTTTGAATATACTATTGAGCTATATCACTCATAACTTAAGTTATTGCTCTCCCATTGCATTCCTTAAACATATAAATTGTTACTGTTTGTTACTTTTCCACAAAAATATTACAGTAAAGACAATTACTGTGTTTTATCATAACGTGTGTGTTTTTTGTCATTGGTTATTGCATTTACACTATTGTCAGGTGTGCCAGAGGGGGCTGAGACTGTTACTGGGGCTGAGAGGCCGAGTAGCGGACCAAACAAATTTAAGCAGCTCCATCGGGGGTATTGCTACAAAAACAATAGAACAAAATTCCCTATTTCATGCACAGAATGCCTGCATTTTTGTAAATAAAAGGCATTGATGCTACACATCTGAAAAGAAATGGCTCAGCAAGCAGTGAAATGAAAGGGCCTTAGTAAAAAAAGGTCAGTGCCGTGAACCAGTTTAACTTGCCTTCCTGCTATATGTGATCTTACCCTTTTTTTATCCATTTAACCAACTGAATACAATACAAACTCCTTGCATCTCCAAATTGCACAGCTTGCTCTAAAAACAGAAAATAAGATATAATTCTCAAATTTCCAAGTTTTCTGACACCATTTTCTTGCTATCAAATGTTGCCATGACAACATGTTTAATTGCTGTATCAGTGACATGAACTTCAGGTTCCTTGCTTGTCAGCATGATGAAAAAATATGTTTTTTTATTAAATGCAATTTAAAGAACCAAGCTGATCAATATGAAAAGGTGTTTAATAATGTTCTCATATTTGTATTCCAGTGACCCCAATCCACAAGACTGCATGTGATGGTTCCTGGGCACTTAAACCCCCCTCCTGTCCAGACCAATTTTCAGCTTTCAGCGCTGATGCACTTTGAATGACAATTGCATGGTCATACAACACTGTACCCAAATGAAATTTTTTTTATCATTTCTTTCCCACAAATAGAGCTTTGTTTTGGTGGAATTTGATCCCCTCTGCGGTTTTTATTTTTTGTTTAAAAAATTTAAAAAGATTGAATTTTTTAAAATTGCTTTTATATTTTTTTATATTTTGTTATAAAATTTTGCAAAGAGGTAATCTTTCTCCTTCATTGACGTACGCTGATGAAGCGGCACTGATAGGTGGCAGTGATGGGCACTGATGGGTGGCAATAATGGGCACTGATCAGCACTGGTTGGTTACACTGATAGGCAGCACTGCTAGGTGGCACTGATTGGCACCACTGGTGGGCACCACTGGTGGGCATTGATAGGTGGCACTTGTGGGCATTGATAGGTGACACTGGTGGGCACTGTGGGCACTGGCAGGTGGCAATGGCAGGTGGCACTGGCAGGGGGTACTGGTGGCACAGATGAGGCAGACTTGCCTCTTCCTCTTCAGAACCGGTGATCGTTTTTTTTTTCTCCTCACACTTTACCGATTACCGAGCTTTTGTTTACATCATGTGATCAGCTGTCATTGGCTGACAGCTGATCACGTGGTAAGGGGCCGGGATCGCCCCCTTACTCGGATCTGTGATCACCCGAGTCTCAGCGACTCAGTGATCACAGAGCACGCCCCCTGCAATGGGCGCGTGGGGCGCGTGCAAAGGGGAGGCTGTCATATGACGACTTCCCAGAAATTCAGGTCCGCACTGTGGCTGTCATTCGGCTATAGCGCGGACGCCAAGAAGTTAATTAAGTAGCCAAGGGCACCAAATTTTAACATTTTTTAAAAATGTATATGATTGGTAACTTCCACATAGGAGTGTAAATTGAGGGGAGAGCTCATCCTAAAATACAGTACTGTGCACACGTTCCTTACATGGTATGCTAGGCCGAACATGTCAATAAAACTTCACTTATAAATATAAGTTGCAACACTGGGCTCATATTTTTGTGAATTCTACTGGTCGCAGCCTTTTATTATGCTATATATAATAATTATATTAACAGCATATACTCAAATACCAATATTAAATATATCAACAACAACACATTTTAGCTTAGCTATTAAAGTGGTTGTAAACCCTTACCCTAGATTAAGGCTTACCTGTAGGTCCAAGCAATATCTCCTAAACCTATATGGTTTAGGAGATATTTGCCCGAAAACGGGCACCGCTGTCTACGGCGCATGCGCCGTAGACAGCGGCGCGCAGGCGCACTGAGCATGGCAGTTCCAAGAATGGAGCTGCCGCATTTGTCGACTCCCGTGCGCATGCGCGGGAGTGACGTCATCGCGGCTTCGCCGAATGACAGCGGCGGAGCTGCGAGACGCCACCAGCAAGATGGATGCGGCGAACTACAGGGAACAGCGGCGACTTCGCTGGCTCCTGTGTCAGGTAAGTGACACATAATGGGCTACTATGCGATGCATAGTAGTCCATTATGCTTTACCTTTGCAGGGAAAAAAAGAGGAAGTAAACTCATCAGGGTTTACTTCCTCTTTAAAGCTCAAGCTAAAAAAATAAATAACTTAAAGTCCCTTTTCTAAAGAAAAGGATAAATTCTCATAATGTGGGCCGCGAAATGGGAGGGAGGGTGGGATGTGTCTCTTTCTTTAAATCCCCACGACTGCGCTGCTAATCACGTATTTTTTTCTTTTTATAGCTCCCTGCTCATGCCAGGACCATCGATGACCTTCTTAGCCAATCATAGGTAAATCAAAAAAACTTACATGAACTGTGTTTTTTTAACTGTAAATATCTGTCTATCAGCATTCCATATGTGGTGGGCGGGGACATTTCATGCCCCACCACCACTGTTATTCTCTAGCTCTGTTTGTCTCCCTCAAATGTTTTATCTTTAACTGTCTGTGGAAACTTTCCAACACAGATAAAGAGGGACATGATTAACCACTGGCTTACTGGGCACTTAAACCTCCCTCCTGCCAAGGCCAATTTTTTAGCTTCCAGCGCTGTCAACTTTGAATGACAATTGCACGGTCATACAACGCTGTACCCAAATTACATTTTTATTCATTTTTTCACACAAATAGAGCTTTCTTTTGGTGGTATTTAATCACTACTGGGGTTTTTATTTTTTGTTAAACAAACTGAATAATTTGAAAAAAAAAAAAAACATGTTTCATAGTTTGTTATAACAAATTTCAAACAATTTTTCTCATTCATTGATATGCGCTGATGAGGCTGCACTGATGGGCTGCACTGATAGGCACAGATATGGAAGCACTGATGGACACAGATAAGGTGGCACTGATAAGACAGTACTAATGAGGTGGCACTGATGGGCCCTTATATATGGCACTGATGGATGGCACTGAAGGGCACTAAAGGGCACTGAGAGGTAGCACTTATAGATGGCACTGATAGGCACTGATAAGTGTCACTGATGGGCACTGGTAGGTGGCACTAATGTGCACTGGTAGGTGACACTGAGATGCATCACTGGTCATGAGGCACTGATTGGTGACATCGATAGGTCGCACTGTGGGCACTGATGGGTGGCACTGATCGACCCCTTATTCCTATCTGTGATCAGCCGAGTCTCATATACTCGCTGATCACAGAGCGTGCCACGCATGCCTCGCAGGGGGCGCGCAGGACGCTCTATTGACACCCTCCCGGCAAAGTAGGTCCACTCAGTAGTCGTCATTCGGCTATAGTGCGGATGGAAAGCGGTTAAAATTATTCTAAAGGAAATAATAAAAAAAACTTGTCAATGGTTTTACATAGAGCAGCCCAGATCATGTTCTTTCTGGGCCCCCTGGCAGCAATCCTGGCTCCTACCCCTGCTGAGTTCACCCAACAGCAAGCCCTTTGCTCCCAAGCCTTTCTCTATGTGTCTATTCACAGACAGAGAGCAGCTCGGCACCACCCCCACTATCCTTATTGGCTCATTGGCTGTGATCGACTGGCTCCTTCATAAGCCAACGAGGAGAGAGACACCAGCAGGGAGAGCTGCTGCTCTTGTGCACATTGCTGGATTGAGATGGGCCTCAGGTAAGTATGGGGGGGGGGGGGGCTGGAGGGGGAGCTGCACCCAGGAGGTTTTTTTACCTTAATGAATAGAGTGAATTAAGGTAAAAAACCTTGAGCCTATAGAGCTATTTTATTTAGGTCTTTAGAATTGAGGACTACAAAGGTTTATGTTAATTAAACATTACTATTAGGCTACACTTTTACACTAAAATTTGTTAGGCAGGCCTGTCCTATAAACCAAAACCAATACACTACCAGTCATAAAAATAAATACATAAAGGGGTGTTCCAGCGGGAATTTTTTTTCTTAAAAGTCAGCAGCTAAAAAAAGTAGCTGCTGACTTTTAATAAGGAGAATTACCTTTCCAATGCGCCCGTGATGTTGGCCGCCCGAGGCCGACCCATCCCTTGGCTCTCAGGTCCCGGCGCCGACATCCTCACTAAGGGAAACAGGCACTGCCCGTTTCCTACTGTGTATGCACGAGTCACGCAGCGCTTTGTGAATGGGAAGTGCTTTGTTTGGAAACACACAGTTCCCAGAACACAGCGTGCCCCATTACCCAGAAGAAAACGCGAGGTGGAGAGAAGACCGAAGATCACCACGGAGTAGGAAAAGGCAGATTAGGAAGACTGCCTAGCAACAGCGGTTTCTGGTAAGGTAAAATGTTTGTTTTTGGTTCAAATTTTGTTACAAATTTTTTTTAAGAATATTAAAGTTGTTTTTTTTATTTTGTTTTTTACGGGGGCCCTCCACTTAAAAAAATATAACAAGGCTTTTTGTCTCATGGTTTATTGTTTTTTTTTAGAAAAAAATGCACTTGTGTGATGTGGGAAACCCTGTTCCGGTTCATGCATCATACCTGGTGGCTTACATTGCCCTCTGAGAACCACTGCAGGTGTCAATACAAAGTTAATCACACCCCCAGATCGGTTTGCAGATCACAACTGTGAACTGCAAACTGTGAAATGGTTCAGGAATTGAATTGCATGGGTGTGAACACACATGTGTTCTGATGCCAGTGCAGACCAAAAAAAGGGTCATGTACCATTTTGGTCCAAATGCAATGCAAATTCAACCATACAATGTGTATGGCTGAATTCGCATGGCACAGACATTGCATGTGATCTGCACAACAATGCGGTGCGAATCACATGCGCTGACTGACATCGCTATATTGTGAACTCAGCCATACTCCGCTATTGTAGGGGAAGGTAAATAATAGTAGAACCTTCCCTTTGATGTAGCAAATTCATTCAAAGTCACATATATGCAAATTTAATGCATTTTGAACTGCATGACATGTGAACCAGCAGCCTTCTCTATGAGGACGGTTCATGTATATGTGGGCCAGCCGCAGTGCATTTTTAAAAAGGGTACTGTGATTTTTTCAGTCAGGTTCAGGTGTGATTTCAACTATAAATTTGCACCTAAATCTCACCTGAACCAGTGAACAAACCCACATCGGACTCCTTTTGAAAATCGCTCTTAAACTGTGGCTGGACATGTGTGAACCACATCTAAATTTCTACTAAACTCATTAAAAATCACCCACATTTAACCCAGCACATCACATATGTATGGTGGTGGCAACCATGGTAGGGAGCAGGAAATATTCCTGATAATGCAGCATGGCAGTAAGCTAGTTAGTCATTTAGGAGTTACTGAAAACATCAATGCTAGATATAAGTGAATCAGGCTTGGTTCGGTTCACATGCTGTTCATTGAACCAGTATTAAAGTCTGAAAAGAAAACGACAGTCTCCAAAAAACATTCCAGCGCTTGATCCAGGGATTTTCTCTTTCACAATGCTTTAAGGAGCAATGCGTCTTTGGGGTGCAGCCCTCCTCAAACTAGGAAATCTCTGTTAAACTGCAAAAACACAAGCCCATACACCTTGTACATTACCATAGACAAGTTTAGTATATCCACCAAGACAAATGGATATCACAAGTGGCTAAAACAGCATGCATAAAATTGATAAGCTTCAGCCGAACGCGATGTAACCCATACTTGGACCAAAAGAAATTGGATACCTGATGCGTTTCAGGGGACAACCCCCCCTTCCTCTGATCTGCAGGCATCATCTCGTTTTTTAGCTGGCAGTCGGCTTTCTTGTAAAAACAGTCCAAACAGCTAATGACCTCACTGCCTTCTGCGGCTCTCTCTCGGGCTCTCTTGTCCCACCGGGTAACCCGAGACTGTAGCCGGCGGTTCCACTGGCTGACCATATAGCTGTATTTTTTGCATAAAAATTACGTTTGAAAAACTGCTTCACAAACACTGTGTGACTTAAAACACCCACCATTTTATTCTCCAGGGCCCCTGCTTAAAAAAATATATAATGTTTAGGGGTTCTAAATAATTTTCTAGCAAAAAAATAACAAAATGTGTTAGAAAAGGTCTGATCTTCAAGTGGTAACCACTTACTGACCAGCCACAATACATGTACTGCGTCAGGTTGGCACATACAGGCAGAATCGTGTATATGTACATCATTTTGCCTTCTTGGGTAGGGGGGCACCCGACACAGCAGATTGTGATCATATGCAATCATGCAATATGATCATATGCATCATATGCAATAATGATGCTAAACTGCACTGGTGGCAGTATTTACATTTTTTTATTTTTTATGTGAAAAAAAAATGTATTTAATTTCTTCATTTTCAAAAACATTTTGACAAAATTGTCTCATACTAAATGCCTCAGGTTGTCTACTTTCCAAAAAGGGGTTATTTGGGAGGCATTTGTACTGTCCTAGCATTTTAGGGCCTCAAGATTTAGATAGGCCATTGGTTCATTAGAATTTATCAATTTGGAAGCATACATACCATAGTTTGTAGATACTATAACTCTCACAAACAAATTAATATACACTTTATTAATGAAACTCTTGCAAGCAACTAGTATTTATGTAATATCTAAGCGGACAGCACTTAACACATTCCCATACTGGTGTGTGACAAATAAATATATTCAAACAATGTGCTGCTTTTCTAATAAAAATGTGTAATAGAATCAAATTCCCTAATAACATATATTCAATCAGTGATATAAATGAATTAACAAAGTTAGCACTAGATAACAACCTAAATTAATAGCAAATTACTGTGTAAATGCTAGTGCAAAAACTCCTTACCATCAGAATCCATCCAATTTGCTTAATCAATTGATTCAAATTCACTGCAATATACTGCATTTAGAATAGTGCTATTCAACAAAATAGTGTATGTAGAAGAATTTTCAATATATGGAATTTGCAGTCCAAATATGAAGTACTTCAATAAAAGTGCTGTAATCTCAAAGATCCGAATAGGTGCCTTCTTATTCCTTCATGTATGTGTTAACACACACCCTTGTGATCCCCCATTAGGTGTGTGCATAGCTGGGATTATGTGTCCTCACACTTAAACTTGGTCAAAAACAGCTTTTTAGATCCTAGGGACTAAGGGACTAATATATCAGATGTCCGTTCCTCTTTCCATTGCTGTTTATGTGTCCCTCCAATATGAAAGGTTGTGATTGTGGCGGCTGGTGCTCCATTTTTTTAGGTGGGTGCACACAAAACCCCAAACACCCCCCCCCCCCCCCACGTCACTCTCCAGTCATGATGGGGCCTATAGACAGACAGAGGGATAGCTTGGATAGGACAGATAGAGAGACAGAGATATAAGCAGTTAGATAGATATATATGTAGATAGAGAGACAGACAGACAGACAGACAGGCAGACAGACAGACAGACAGATAGACAGACAGACAGACAGACAGACAGACAGACAGACAGACAGATAGATAGATAGATAGATAGATAGATAGATAGATAGATAGATAGACAGACAGACAGACAGACAGACAGACAGATAGACAGATAGATAGATAGATAGATAGATAGATAGATAGATAGATAGATAGATAGATAGATAGATAGATAGATAGATAGATAGATGGATAGATAGATAGATAGGCTACACTGGATGCAGAGTATATATATATATATATATATATATATATATATATATATATATATATATACAAGACTGTATATATATATACATTATTACTATATTATTATTATTATACACTTTTTATATAGCGCCAACAGTTTGCGCAGCTCTTTACAACATGAGGGCAGACATTACAGTTACATTACAATTTGGTAGAAGAGGAATCAGAGGGCCCTGCTCGTTAGAGCTTACAATCTAAAAAGGAAGGGTCATTTGATACAAAAGGTAATAGCTGTGGGGGATGAGCTGATGGAGGAAGTAAAACAGTGTTAGGCTAGGCTTCTTTGAAGAGAAGGGTTTTCAGGGATCGCCTAAAGATGGATAGATTAGGGGACAGTCGGACAGGTTGGGGTAGGGAGTTCCAAAGGCTAGAAGAAGCTCTGGAGAAATCCTGGAGGCGAGCATGGGAGGAGGTGACAAGGGAGCTATGGAGCAGGAGGTCTTGGGATGACCAAAGAGTTGGTATTTTGGGACTAGGTTAGTGATGTAGCTGGGGGCAGAGTTATGGATGGCTTTGCAAATTATTGTTAGTACTTTGAATTTTATTTGTTGGGTGAGTGGAAGCCAGTGGAGGGATTGACAGAGAGGGATGGAGGACACTGAATGGTTAGTAAAGTGGATGAATCTTGCAGCGGCATTCATTATAGACTGAAGGGGGGATAGTCAATTAAAGGTAATCCAATGAGGAGGGAGTTGCAGTGATTTGGACTAGCACCATGGCATGGGATGGACTGATAGATGTACCATTGATCTTGACAGAGAAGTCAGGGGAAGGGGCACGCGGGGGAGGAAATATTAAGAGCTCCGTTTTAGATAGATTCAGTTTGAGGAAGTGGTTTGACATCCAGTCTGATATGTCTGTTAGTAAATCAGTAATGCGTGAGGAGATTGATGGGGTGAGCTGAGGGGTAGAGAGATAGATTTGAGTGTCAGCATATAAATGATAGTGAAAGCCATGGGAGGCAATCAGCTGACCCAGGGAGGACGTGTAGATCGAGAATAGAAGAGGTCCAAGGACAGAACCTTGGGGGACCCCAATGGTAAGAGAAGAGGAAGTGGAGTTGTAAGTGACACTGAAGGTGCGATGAGATAGGTAAGATTCAAACCAACTGAGAGTGGAGCCATGGAGACCAAGCAAATTGAGTTTTTTGAGGAGGAGGGGGTGGTCAACTGTATCAAAGTCAACGGAAAGGTATATATATTAATACATATTAAACACATGTAGTAACTTACAGACTATGTGACTTCATCAACACATAACTTCATCAAAGGGTATGGAATCGGGTGTAGCGATGTTGGTTTACAAAGACCACTGCCATGGTAACTAGTAACATCTGTAAAATTCGAATTCTTCTCTAAATAACTCATCTAAACAGAGCATAATACATAAGGTTACCATGGCAGTGGACTCTGTTATATAAACTGACATTGTTACATTGTTAACAAAGTTAACCCTTTGATGAAATCACATGTTTAGTGATGCAACACGTCAAGGAGGAGCTGGGTGTCGTCACTTCCAGTCGCGGCCGAGACTGGAAGTCTTATCGTTTTAACTGCAAGTTACTACGTGTGTTTTAAAATAAAATTTTATTGGATTACTGCACTATGGAGCCTTCTCTTATTACATGTAAACTATACTTAATGAGCCACGGAAGTGGTCCCTATATAAGAGCGGTCTGTGGATGCCTCAGGAAACCAACTGTTTGCTGGGGAATCATTGTTCCATCTATACAAGAGGCTTGACTAGACCCGTAGGGTCTCTGTATGAGGTGAGAGGCTGGGACAAACTATTGGTACACAGCGGATGGTGACAACACTTGGATGAATTGGATGTTTTTTATTTTTTTCTTGCACAAAGCACATTACTTTATTAACTATCTACTATCCTTGATTGGACATTATTGAGCAGATGGTTGGTGACAACACTTTAACACTTTGAATGAATTGGGTTTTTCCTGTTTATTTGGGCAAGCACTTTATATATTTTTTTGTCACTTTTTGATTGGACATTCATTTTTCTGTACTTAATATCACTTTGATGCACTTTGCAATTTTGCATTTCTTTGCATAGCTATATGCAAGATTATATATGACGTTCTTCTGATTATTGCACTTTTGAACATTGCACTTTATATTTATTTATTATTGTTTACACTGAATATACGCCACATTATTTTTCCTTACTCTGGGAAGGTTGCCTTGTCTGGGAGTCGTACAAGAGTTTAAGGGCCGGTTCACACAGCGAGGCGAGGCGACACGGCTCGCCTCGCCTTGCTCCCGCAAGTCGCCCCCGTTCTGTACTATGGAACCGTTCTGAGAGGAGCGACTCGAGTCGCTCCGACTCAGAAAAAAGGTTCCTGTACTACTTCGGGGCGACTTCGGGGGCGACTTGCATTGACTTCTATACAGAAGTCCTCTGCAAGTCGCCGCTGAGCTCCTCGCAGGTCGCGGCGAGGTAAGTCGGAGACGCCTCGCCGCGCCTCGCTGTGTGAACCGGCCCTAAAGTGAAACATGCACTTTTTGTAAGGATTTTAACAAAGGTTGTTGTAGATTCCTACCTTTTTCTGTTTTAAAGTAACTGTTTGTTTCAACAGATCTTTACCAGACTGATTAATGGATGAAAGTGTCTGGTTCATTATAACTTTATATTGCACTCTCAATGTTCTGATAAGGAGAGTTGCAGTTTATGCATTCCATTAGAAGTAGTTAACCCTTATTCTAATTCTAATTCTTATTTCAGGGAATGCCTAAAATGTGACTTGTATCTTAGTGCAGACATATGAGAAAATCAGTGAGTCAATCATACGAGCACTAAGTCAATCACACAAGAAATTACATTTCTGGGGACTTTCTGTAAACCAACAGTTTACAAGATACCTCCAGGTTGCGATACTGCAGTACATTTTTTGTCAGTTTTAGAAAAATATATTACCAGCAAATTGAAATGGAAAGGTAAGTTTTAATAATATTAAATTATAAAATGGCTATATATTTTTTTTAAAAATAGAATTTTCCTTTAAAGTTGACCTTATTGAAATATCTACTAAAAGGAAATTATGACTATGCAGCACCCTGAAAAATCAACCTTTAGAGTTTAACCACTTAAGGACCGCCGCATGGCAATGTACGTCGGTGCAATGGCACCGACATGGCACAAGCACGTACATCTAGGTGCTCGCCTTCCAGCGGGTGGGGGGTCCGATCGGACCCGCTCCCGCTGGATGCAGCAGTCTGTTTCGCTGCAGGAGCGATCCGGGATGAGGGGATGGCCGTTGGTTGGCCATCCCCTCTCGATCGCTCCTGGCGAATGAGAAGCTTCCCCCGCTGTGTATAGTAAACAAAGGCAGGGAGGAAGTGATGTAATTCTCCTCGGGCGGTCTTTTTGACCGGACTACGAGGAGAACAGTGAAAGTAAGTGTGCACCAACACTACACTGACATGTAGGTACACATAGGCACACAAACCCCCCTGATCGCCCCCCGATCCCCCCGCTCCCCCTACCCCTCCCAGTCACAGTGTCACTGATTGCAGTGATCATTTATTTACTGATCACTGCATTCAGTGTCAGTTGTGACAGTAAAAATTGTCAGGGCAGTTAGTGTTAGGTCCAGGGTAGCCCCCTACCCCCCAATAAAGGTTTAACCCCCTGATTGCCCCTAGAGTTAACCCTTTCACCCCCTTTTGCCAGTGTCACTAAGCGATGTTTTTTCTGATCGCTGCATTAGTGTCACTGGTGCCACTAAGTAGCTAGTTATTTTTTTAGGTTCACCGCCAGGTTTTTATAGCGCTAGGTACCCCGATATACTACCCAATAACGGTTTTAACCCCCTGATTGCCCCTAGTTAACCCTTTCACCCCCTTTTGCCAGTATCACTAAGCGATCATTTTTCTGATCGCTGCATTAGTGTCACTAGTGTCGCTAGGTAGCTAGTTATTTTTTTAGGTTCACCGCCAGGTTTTTATAGCGCTAGGTACCCCCATATACTACCCAATAATGGTTTTAACCCCCTGATTGCCCCTAGTTAACCCTTTCACCCCCTTTTGCCAGTGTCACTAAGCAATCATTTTTCTGATCGCTGCATTAGTGTCACTAGTGTCGCTAGGTAGCTAGTTATTTTTTTAGGTTCACCATCAGGTTTTTATAGCGCTAGGTACTCCCATATACTACCCAATAATGGTTTTAACCCCCTGATTGCCCCTAGTTAACCCTTTTACCAGTGATCACCGTATAAGTGTTACGGGTGACTCTGGTTAGTTAGTTTGCTTTTTATAGCATCAGGGCACCCACCATTTATTACCCAATAAAGGTTTAACCCCCTGATCACCTGGCGGGTGATATCAATTAGGTTTTAGGGTCAGGGTCTGCGTCGCCCCAGGCAGCGCTAGGTTAGTGCCAGTACTGCTAACACCCACGCGCAAAGCATAAACCTCCCGTAGTGGTATAGAATCTGAACAGATCAATATCTGACTGATCAGATCTATACTAGCGTCCCCAGCAGTTTAGGGTTCCAAAAAACGCATTGTTAGCGGGATCAGCCCAGATACCTGCTAGCACCTGCGTTTTGCCCCTCCGCCCAGCCCACCCAAGTGCAGTATCGATCGATCACTGTCACTTACAAAACACTAAACACGGAACTGCAGAGTCAGGCCCGATCCCTGCGATCGCTAACAGTTTTTTTTGGTAGCGTTTTATATTTAAATCCGGAAGGCAGTGCTTGGTTTTTGGGGTCCCGTACGTGGCTAGGCTCCCAAAAAGTCCCCCACATGTGATATCCCCGTACTCGGGAGAAGCAGCAGAATTTATTTTGGGGTGTAATTTCACTTATGCCCTTAGCATGTGTGAGCAATATATCATTTAGTGACAACTTTGTGCAAAAAAAAAAAAAAAAAATTAATATTCCTGCAACTTGTGGCAAAATATAAAATATTTCATGGACTCAACATGCCTCTCAGTAAATAGCTTGGGGTGTCTACTTTCCAAAATGGGGTTATTTGGGGGGGGGGTTTGTGCTATTTTGGCATTTTATGGCCTTCGAAACTGTGATAGGTAGTGAGGAGGGAAATCAAAAATTTGCACCCTTAGAAATCCCGAAGGCAGTGATTGGTTTTCGGGGTGCCGTACGCAGCTAGGCACCCAAAAAGTCCCACATATGTGGTATCCCCATACTCAGGAGAAGCAGCAAAATATATTTTGGGGTGCAATTCCACATATAACTATGGCATGTGTGAGCAATATATCATTTAGTGACAACTTTTTGTAAACTTTTTTTTTTGTGTCATTATTCAATCACTTGGGACAAAAAATAAAAATATTCAATGGGCTCAACATGCCCCTCAGCAATTTTCTAGGGGTGTCTACTTTCCAAAATGGGGTCATTTGGGGGGGTTTGTGTTATTTTGGCATTTTATGGCCTTCGAAACTGTGATAGGTAGTGAGGAGTGAAATCAAAAATTTGCACCCTTAGAAATCCTGAAGGCAGTGATTGGTTTTCGGGGTGCCGTACGCGGCTAGACTCCCAAAAAGTCCCACATATGTGGTATCCCCATACTCAAGAGAAGCAGCAGAATATATTTTGGGGTGCAATTCCACATATAACAATGGCATGTGTGAGCAATATATCATTTAGTGACAACTTTTTGTAAACTTTTTTTTTTTTGTGTCATTATTCAATCACTTGGGACAAAAATAAATATTCAATAGGTTCAACATGCCCCTCAGCAATTTCCTAGGGGTGTCTACTTTCCAAAATGGGGTAATTTGGGGGGGGGGTTGTACTGCCCTGCCATTTTAGCACCTCAAGAAATGAGATAGGCAGTCATAAATTAAAAGCTGTGTAAATTCCAGAAAATGTACTCTAGTTTGTAGACGCTATAACTTTTGCGCAAACCAATAAATATACGCTTATTGACAATTTTTTTACTAAAGACATGTGGCTTAATAAATTTTGCCCTAAATGTATGACTAAAATTGAGTTTATTTGATTTTTCTTATAACAAAAAGTAGAAAATATCTTTTTTTCTCGAAATTTTCGGTCTTTTTCTATTTATATTGCAAAAAATTTAAATCGCAGAGGCAATCAAATACCATCAAAAGAAAGCTCTATTTGTGGGAAGAAAAGGACGCAAATTTTGTTTGGGTACAACATTGCATGACCGCGCAATTACCAGTTAAAGCAGTGCAGTGCAAAATTGTAAAAAGACCTCTGGTCCTTAGGCTGACAATTGGTTCGGGGCTGAAGCGGTTAAAGTAGCAGTGCACACTTCTGTGCCTAGGGCAACACTTCTGTGCTTGCAATTCTCATAGCTGCATATCTTTAGTGTTTGATCCGCTAAAGCAGATCCTGCATACTACTGCCTTTTACTGCTAGGCTCATGAGATTTGGAGTATTGTCACTACTGTGCTGCTCACTGTTCTTCTGAAGGCCCCTGATCACAAGTCATCAGGGTCTGACATCAAAATGACAACCCCCAAATGAAAACAAAGTGTGGAGCAAGCCATGGTAACTTGCTTCTGGGGTTAAAATTCATTTCAGGAACCCTACAGACAATGCTGGTGGGAAATCTGATTAGGTGAAACCTGAGTCAGGATTATACAAGGATTCTGATGGCAATAATTCCAATAGCAATAAAAAAATACAATTTAATTGATGCTAACATAAGTCCAATTGAATGTGACTAACTACTACCAGACATAACTGATAATAGTCACCTGTTTTCTGTGTATGGCACAAATGATATCGCCAGGAGAATAAAAACTTAAAAATATTAACACTATACTAATTGTGACAGGAGTTTTTTTATACTTTAACCGCTTCCCGACCAGCCACCGCAGCTATACTGCAGCAGGTTAACTCCCCTGCGCGAGCCTTTGTAGCTGTACGTCTGCTCGTGGGGCTGGGATAGCAGGCGCACACGTCATGCTGCACAGCAGGGGTGCTGATGCTCATGGCCGATGGTCGTGATAGGCGCTGGTCATGAGCAGTAGTGAGCAGGAGACAGAACAGGGACGAGTGTGTGTAAACACACACTTGCCTGTTCTGGTCTGAGAGGAGTGACAGATCATGTGTTACTATTAGTTAGGAACCACGATCCATCACTTCCTCTAGTCAGTCCCCTCCTCCTTCAGTTAGAATCACCTTCCAGGAACACAGTTAACCCTTTGATCGCCCCCCTAGTGTTAACCTATTCACTACCATGGACATTTTTACAGTAGTTTTTTACCAAAAAATATGTAGAAGCATACATATCAGCCTAAAATGAGAAAAAATTTGCTTTTTAAAAAAATAAATTAAAAAAAGAGGATATTTATTATAGCAAAAAGTACAAAATATTGTGTTTTTTTCAAAATTGTCGCAATTTTTTTGTTTATAGCCCAAAAATATAAAAAAAATACGCAGAGGCGATCAAACACCACCAAAAGAAAGCTTTATTTGCGGGGAAAAAAAGACACCAATTTTGTTTGGGTGCAACCACACAATTGTCAGTTAGAGCGACGCAGTACCGAATCGCAAAAAGTGCTCTGGTTAGGAAGGGGGTAAATCCTTCCGGGGCTGGAGTGGTTAAAGTAAACCTGGACCAAGAATATTATAGAGACTGCCATTGCTGATAATTTTCTCAAAAGGCTGGTTGCCAGTTATCAATGACCTTAAAACTATTGGAGCTATTAGATCAGCATGACAACCAGGCAACTAGCACGTTATGAAGGAAAAAAAATCTTTAATGACAGCCTCCATATTCTTTCAGTAGAGGTTTTCTATCAAAACGGCTAGTGGAAACAGAAACTGTACACAAGGGTCTGGTTTTATCAAACCATGGGTATAAAGGAACATTTGATTGTTTTAATACAATCTGTTGGATGTGTCACATTTTCTCTCTTGTGCTAGAACAATGACAGCTTGCTGCAGGCAATATCTTCACTTCTCTTTCTGTTTTGTTTTTTATATATCAAGGCCATTTTCCATAATGCAATAAAACATTGTTTATTTTCTCTGCTAATGTTATAAAGAGACCTTGGTCGAGTTTGAAGATTTGGAAATCGAAATATTTTGGACACTAATACTGTTTACTATTTTTATAGAAGCAAGCATCTTTTGAATTAGTAAGATGTTTTGACTGTTCAAAATTATTTTCTTGCAAACATACAAAGTTTTGACTTATGGTCATTTATATGACATTTAAGCACTGAGTCAATGAAAATGTTTAAAGGAAAAAAAGAGCAGAAGAAAATGCCTGCAGCAACCAATTAAAAATCATCATGTACTGGTCCCATAAAACAAATTCTAATCAGTTGCTATGGATTACTCTGCTCCTTCTATGTTTTATTGAGTAAACCTATAAAACTTTTATTTTTCTGAATATACTTACTGCACCCTAACAAATCTTTTTTGTACTCTGTATTCTGCATTGCTAGAAAAGTTTGAAATCCTTATTTTAAATCGAACAACTGCAGGCATTTTCAAGGATTATTATAAAAACATAAAAATGTCAGATGAGTGTTTCATTTATTTTAACTTCTGTAAAAAGTGACACATTGGCACTGAACAATTTCAGGTACATAACCATCTTTGAATTGAAGTAAAAATCTTCTTAAAGTCAATTTCAGTTTACAGGGTCTATGGTTTGAAGGTCTGTCCTAATGCAAAACCAATTAAATATTCAAAAAACTGTGCTTTCTGTTCCTTCCCTTGAAAGGAAACATCTTCTTTTAGAAAAACAACAAAATAATTATTTTCGTTTTAAGGATGTGCAAAGTTATATGTGTTGTATTAGATCTAGACCGGCAATGAGGCAAACCTGTCAGCTGTCTGAAGGGCAGATGAGTTTGAAAATACCTTACAGGGGGCAGGCTGTTGAAGCTTACAGAGAAATGTCATCTTTTTTTGTTACTGGATAGAGTGTATAAAGTTTTGTTTCTCTGTAGACTTTTATTATTGCCCGTGCCCTAATTATGAAGATTTGCCCTCTCGTTACCTTCAACTGACCTTCAGAGAACTGATAAAAAGTTAAAGTAGAAATGGATTCAAGATATTTGATGTAATACAGCAAACCTGATCGGATTTATATTTGGTTCTTACTCATGGAAATCACCTTCATTGGACTTCTCAGAGTTTAAACCTCAATGGCACAATGGTCAATGAAAAACTGATGGCCACTTCAGAAGGTAAGCATGATAAATTCCTAAAAAATATGGTCCCAACTCAGAGCCTAATCTTTTTTAGAACCTTTTTAGGTCATTTATAACATAACTTCTAATATGAATTGGACGGTTGACTTGTCCCCAGGGATGGGGACTACCTTTGTCCTTTTTGTGAAAGTGTCCCTCCTCAATCCCCCTGCCAAACCAGTACCCTTGGTAGAACTTTAAGCCCTTGTACACACGGTCGGACATTCCGACAACAAAATCCGTCGGATTTTGTCCGACAGATTTTGTTCGAAACTGGTGTTGCATACACACGGTCAGACAAAGTTGACGGATTCAGAACGTGATGACGTTATTTCGTTAACGGGACTACGTTCAGGCTAGTAGCCAATAGCTTTGGTCTAGGAATTTGATCTGAGCATGCGTGGCACTTTGTCAGATCGGAATTCTCTACAAACTATGGGACAAAGTCCAATAGGGGACCATGCCTGCATAATGTGTGTTAAAACAGTTACCTGTAGTCTCCACTGGATGGCCATGTAACAGTGTAGAAGAACAGTTGGGAAAAGGGGACAGAGCCTTGTCACCTTATTTTTATTTATTATAAGTAGTTACATAGCGCTGTCAATTTACACAGCACTTTACACACATTATAGATATATATATATATCTATATATATATATATATATATATATATATATATGTCCATATATATTTGGACACAGGCACACTTTTCATACTTTGTTCTTTGTTTGCGGGTCTTTCTGCCTTTAGCTTTGCCTTCAGCAAGTGAAATGCATGCTCAATTGGGTTGAGATCAGGTGATTGACTCGGCTATTACAGAATATTTCACCTCTTTTCCTTCAAAAGCTCCTGGGTTGCTTTTGCAGAGTGTTTTGGATCATTATCCATCTGTACTGTGAAGCGTCGTCCAATCAACTTTGGCTGAATCTGGGCTGACAATATATCTCTAAAATCTGGCTGCTTCTGTCTTCTGTGACATCTTCAATAAACACCAATGACGCAGTGTCACTGGAAGCCATGCATGACCATGCCATCACACTGCCTCCATTGTGTTTTACAGATGATGTTGTGTTCTTTGAATCATGAGCTGTTCCAAGCCTTCTCCACACTTTTTTCTTCCCGTCATTCTGGTGTACAGACTAATCTTAGTTTCACCCATCCAAAGAATGCTTCTCCAGAACTGTTCTGGCTTTTTTAGATGTTTTTTGGCAAAGTCTAATCTGGCTTTTCTATTCTTCAGACTTATGAATGGTTTGCACTTTGTGGTGAGCCCTCTGTATTTTCTCATATGAAGTCTTCTCTTGATTGTAGACTTTGGCAATGATACGCCCACCTGGAGAGTGTCTTTCACTTGTCTGGATGCTGTGAATGAGTTTTTTCTTTACCATAAAGGGGATCCTGTGATCATCCACCACTGTTGTCTTCCGTGGATGTCCAGGCCTTTTTATGTTGCTGAACTCACCAGTGCGTTCTTCTTTCCTCAGAATATTGAGTTGGCCACCCCTAATGTTGCTACTATCTCTCTGATGGATTTTTTTCATTTTTGAAGCTTTACAATAGCCTGTTTTACTTGCATGGACAGCTCATTTGGATACATGATGTAGGTTCACAGCAATAGACTCCAGATGCAAATATTAGAATCAACTCCAGACCTTTTACCTGGCTAATTCATGAAGAAATAACAAAGGAGTAGCCCACACCTGGCCATGAAACAGCTTTCAGCCCATATCCATTATATAACCATAGCTTGATTATTTTTTGGTAAATACCTGAAAAAACTAAAATAGTGCCTGTGTCCAAATTTATATGGACCCAACTGTATATATATATATATATATATATATATATATATATATATATATATATATATATATATATAGTATTTGTCGGTTCCTGTGGACGATTCGTTACATCACTAGGCCGACTCTTTCAAGACATTTGCTGTTCGTAAGTTGCGTGTCCGAACTTCCAGAGGCTTTCGGTTCTCCGTTTGTGGTTTTTCGTAGATCGAGTCTTGCTCAACTGTCACAGGTAGGATTCGTATATCATTTCTTCATTTCACGCATCATTGTTTGCCAGGTACCCTATATCACCGAAACCCCGCTACAGAACTTGCAAGTCATTCTTTAAGTCTCTGTATGCAGCCTTATTTAGCCTCGTGCAAAACCACAAACTCGTGGCTCAGTTTGTGAGCACAAACACTGAGCCGTTTTTCATTGGTTTCATTTGTACATTCTTGTACCTTGTTACATGCAACATAGTCGGCCCATTTTACTTTAAAAAACACTGTCTATCATTCAGTTATTTTAGTTTGCATTATCCTCCGGTCTGAATCAAGTCGCATCAGCAATTCACCATTTGTTCCGGATCTGCAATCGGTTCGCTGTCAGACGCAATCGCAGCACACCGATTTGGGTCTCTGTCATGGCATCCATTGTTACATCGCATACCCTTCACTCCGATCCGTATCCAGTTGCATTTGCGAGGGATCAATTTCTGTCATACTCCACAGTCTGGTTCGTTGTCAGTCACAATTGGGACACAATGATTCCTGTTTCTGTCATGGCAATCATTCCATTCGTCTCCTATACCTGTCCAGTTGCACCTGTGACACACCGATTTGTGACGACTCCTGCTAGTCATTCCATCTCATGCATTCCACAGTCCATAGTCCGGTTGATCATCAATCGCAAATTGCGGCACATCGATTCGTGCCTCTGTCATGTCAAATCATTTCAATTGTTACATTTCACATACTCTTCACTCTGATTTGAATCCAGTCGCATGTGTGACCCACCAATTCGTGCTGACTCATTCTAGTCATTCCATCTCATATAATTCCATGCTCCACAGTCCAGTTCATTGTCAGTCACAATCGCGGCACACCGATTTGTGCCACTATCATAGCAAACATTTCATTCATTACATTTTGCTTACCCTTCACTCCGATTCGAATTCAGTGGCATCCTCGACGCACTAATTCATGTTGATTCTTGTTAGCCATTATTATTTCCTTTTCCATAGACAGGTTCGCTGTCAGTCGCTTTAGCAACACACTGATTCATGCCTCTGTCATGGCAATAATTTTGCTAATTTCATTTCATATACCCCATGCACCGATCCGAGTCCAATCCTAGTCCAGTTGCTTTAGCAACACTCTGATTCGTGTCAGCTTCATTTTGCTCATTTAATTTCGCCCTCATTTTATCCCATATTCCACAGTTTGGTTCACTGTCAGTCACAGTTATGGCACCCCGATTCGTGTCACCATCAATTCAATTGTTCATTTGCATTATTTTATATGTTGTCTATCATGTTCTCCTTAAGTCCGGCAGTCGATTCGTGTCGGGTCATTCATGCATTTTTCGTTTCTTTTATCCCGTCATATGGTCTACTTTTAAATTCAGATAACTATTTTATTTTTCACATCATTGACGGACACCCCTCAGTATGCATCCTCCACCCACACCTCTACCTGGTGCATCAACATAGCAGTTAGACGCCCTCTCAATCTTCCCTCCACCTCTGGTACAGCTCAGGGCTTGTCGACCCCAGCTCAGATGCTCCAGGTGAACTGCAGCCACCGATGCACAGGCCATAGCTGTTACAGGCCGAACTTGACCGAGGCTTCATCATTGGACCCTTCACTCAGCCCCCTTTCAACATCTGGAGAGTTAACCCTATTGGGCTTGTCAAGGGTAAGTTTTCGAATAAAATTCGTTTGATGTATTGCGCCTCATTCCTCCCACATCTGAGTTTGAATTCCTTAATTCATTCAGATGAATTCTTCCTGAAATATGGTTCAGTCGAAATGGCAATTTAGGCCATTATCAAAGTAGGCACAGGCACCTGGCTCTCTAAAGCCAACATATCAGACGCATTTAAGCTTCTAAAAGAAGAGCACACACACTGCTCCAGGCAAATCTTCAGGTACAAATGGATGACAGGTGCAGACCCTGGCTCATCACCTTCCAATGCAAATAAAATTAAGAAATGGTCGCACTCTAAATTTCCAAAAAACTTGCTTGATGTACCTTTATTGTCACAAGTGTATCAGACAAACACAGGACAAGCAGTTGACATGTTTCACAAGCGATATCTTGCTTGTTCACAACAAAAGTAGCATACACTAAGCAGACTGTTTAAGGAGTAAACCCTAATCAGGCACACCCAAATTAGGATTACACTAAATGCAAAAAAAAATTCAGATGACATGTTAAAAACATTACAACATTTAAAATGTATGTATATGGAGGCAAACAAAATTTGATTAAAACAAAAATGTCCATAAACAAGATATCCATGAGACAAAATGTCATATTACCCATAAATAAATCAAAATAAAAGAAAAAAAGAAGAAAAACACACAAAACAAAGAAAAATCTGTGTACATATATCCAACCTTCTAAAGAAAAGATGATTGTATATATACCTTCTCAAACAATCTATTGAATATAAATGCATATGTATACAAGATAAGTATATATTATAAGTGTAAACTTGTTCAGAAGGGCATAAGAGGCGAGCTGCTGTAATGCTGTCCCACAAAAAATATATATGTATATGGGATAGAGACAAAAACAAAATCAATCAAGCCCAAACACAGATGGTACTCAAATAAAAAAATACAATAAATAAAGTTGCTTTTGCATAATAATAAATTATCTATGAGTCCTAATGGGAACAGTGTATAAATGACAAATGGACATGTGCCAATACCTGGATATGTACAAGGATGAAAAAACTCAAAAGTGGCGAAAAAAACAAACCACAACCTGTATATATATATATATATATATATATATATATATATATGGATACAGATGTAAACACAAACACATGCCCAGAATGATCCTGGTTAAAAGGTTAATTATGAAAGTTTGAGATGTCCCACTCATGATTCATTCCGAAAGGTTTTCTGGTATTAAAATGAAATATCCAAAATACCTCCCTTTTACAAAAGATTTTAAAGATGTCTTTTCCTCTTTTGGGTGTCTGGACTTTTTCCAAAATCCGTACCCCCACAGTGGCATTACTGCCACTGCGGTACAGGTTAAAGCATCGGCCTACATTGGTTGGCAGATTTTGGTCGATATTATACAGATGTTCTTGGAACCTGTACCTGAGTCGTCTTGTTGTGCATCCAATATATTGTACATTGCAATATTTGCATGTGACAATTTATATGACGTACTCTGTGTTACAATTGAAAAAATATTTTATTTGATGTGTTTTTTAACTCGAAAAAAAGCACACTGTGTCTCCCTTAATGATATGTTTGCAACACTGACATCCTGTAGCCCCACATCCATAGTTCCCCTTAAAATGTAACCACGTAGTGGATTTAATTTTGGCAGGATCAAAAAAGCTGGGAGACAATGACTTTCCCAGAGTAGGTGCACGCCTTGAAATTAAATTAATGCCATCCCTAAGAAGGTCTGCACAGACATTGTCCTCAAAAAGAATAGGCAAATAACGATGCACAATGTTCCTAATGTCTTGGAATTCTTTACTGAACGGTGTACTAAAGGTGGGTCTTTGCTTATTGAAAAATTGTTTCTTTTTATTTTTATCCCTGCCTTTATGTCCTGATTCACTTAGAAGATCTGATCTGTCTTTGGACTCAATGATCGCACAGGCTCTATCGAGCATATAACCAGAATATTTTCATTTGAAGAAACGGGAATAGAGAATTTTTGCTTCTCTATTATAGGATGATTGATCGCTACATATCCTGCGTAGCCTCAAAAATTGCCCAATGAGGATACCCCTAACAGTATGTCTGGGGTGCCCCAATTGAACCATAAGTAAAGTATTCCCAGACATGGGTTTTCTAAAAAAACTAGTATGAATTCTGTTATCAATGCCACACAAGTGTACATCCAAAAAGCCAATCTCTTTTTGATCACTCTGTCCTGTGAATTGTAGGTTTCTGTCATTCGAGTTTAAGAACAGCAAAAATTGTTCCAGGTAGCCAAGTTCTCTGTCCACAATAAAGATCAGGTCATCTATATAGCGATAGAACAATAATGACCTGAACCCATTATTGACACCATATATATGGTAGCGCTCCCACTACCCCATATATCGATTGGCCAG
Source organism: Lithobates pipiens (assembly GCF_037356315.1). Lineage (NCBI taxonomy): Eukaryota > Metazoa > Chordata > Amphibia > Anura > Ranidae > Lithobates > Lithobates pipiens. The sequence continues at coordinate 163,766,475 of NW_027507790.1, read as the reverse complement.
TGATGGTGAGAACTTGGCTCCCATGGCTTACATGCGCCATAGACAGTGGTGCTTGTCTTTTTGCAAATATCTCCTAAACCGTGTAGGTTTAGGATATAATTTATAGACCTACAGGTAAGCCTTAATCTAGGCTTACCTGTAGGTCAAAGTGGTCTGTAAGGCCGCGTACACACGCGGGGACTGTTCGCCCAACTTTGTCCGTCAAACAGTTTCAGCAAACAGTCCGCTCAAAATTAGCATGGACGGACTTGCCCACACACGACGAACGAACAGTTTGCTGAAACCGTGCGCGATGACGTGAACGGCACGTACGACGGGATGGAAAATACAACGTCCTATACACTGCATTATAACTTTCGGCGTGTAAATCTTTTCTGAGCATGCGCGGAACTTAGTTTGACGAACAAGCCTACACACGAGGGGACTGTTCGCTGAAACAAAGTTTCAGCGGACAGTTTTTCGGAATTTCCGAAAAACCTTGTTCAGCGGACTGTTCGCTGAAACTGTCCGCTGAAAGCCCACACACGAGCGGACTGTCCGCTGAACAGTGTTTCGGCGGACAAAGTTGGGCGAACAGTCCCCGCGTGTGTACGCGGCCTAAGGGTTTATAACCACTTTAATCCTCACATGCACAGGGTGGGGACAGGGTCTCTTTATCTAAATACATTTAAAAAATATCTTTAACCACTTCACAACCGGCGCACACTGATGTACGTTGACAGAATGGCACGGCAGGCATATTGATGTACAGGTACATCTATTTTAAAATTCTGCCCTGCCATCGCGTGCGCGCCGCCAGCGGCATGCTCGTGTGCCGGTCGGGACCCCTGTGAGTCCGGTCACGAGGACTCGATCGCAGCGGGGATACCCGCAATCGTCTCACGGGGCGGCTGAACGAGGAGTTGCCGTTGTAAACAGCATCTCCCCGTTCTGCCTAGCAACAAGTGACACTGATCTCTGCTCCATGTGATTGGAGCAGAGATCAGTGTTCACTAACACAAAGCCCAGCCCCCCACAGTTAGTAACATGCCCCTAGGAACACTTAACCCCTACACTGCCAACCCCTGGTTAACCCCTTCACTGCCAGTGTCATTTACACAGGAATCAATGCATTTGTAAGGCATTGATTGCTGTATAAATGACAATGGTCCCAAAAATGTGTCAAAAATGTCCGATGTGTCCGCCATAATGTCGCAGTCACAATAAAATAAATACAATAAAAATCACCACCATTAATAGTAAAAAAAAAAATGATTAATAAAAATGCCATAAAACTATCCCCTATTTTTGTAAACGCTATACGTTTTGCGCAAACCAATCAATAATTGGGTTTACCAAAAATATGTAGAATAATACGTATCGGCCTAAACTGAGGGAAAAAAAAGTTTTTTTATATATTTTTGGGGATATTTATTATAACAAAAAGTTAAAAATAATGCGTTTATTTCAAAATTGTCGCTCTATTTTTGTTTATAGCGCAAAAAATAAAAACTGCAGGGGTTATGAAATACCACCAAAAGAAAGCTCTATTTGTGGGAAAAAAAGGACGTCAATTTTGTTTGGGAGCCACGTCGCACGACCGCGCAATTTTCAGTTAAAGCGATGCAGTACCGAATTGCAAAAAAGTGGTCTGGTCTTAAGCCAGCAAAATGGTCCGGTCTGAAAGTGGTTAAAGGCAAAAAATCAAGTACTTTCAGTGGAGAATCGATTTACCTTACTATTAGAAAGCTCATTTGAAAGTATTTTTACATTTTTTATTTACTTGCAGTGTTAGTTATCATGTCATATATTATATATGCGGCTTTGTGGGCTATTTCGCTAGTGACTATCTGTAAATCAGTAAATCAGGCTTTGCAATAAGCATCCTAATTGAATGACTTCTGTGAATAAATACAATACATGATAAGCCACTCTTACTGATATATGAGGAGTAGTAAAACTCACTCACTGTGCTGCACTAATAAACAGGAATCCCAGCTTACATATGCCATAAATAAATATGGCTGTCCTAATGTACATATAAAGTTACAAAATATAAGTGAAAACAACTTAAAGCTGAATTTCTGGCAGACAAGAAGACCAATTCATGCTGGCATGTGTTTATTGGGAATGAGATAATCAGCCTGAGTTTGGTTTGCAGGCTGTTCATGGTATCAATCGTAAATCCATAAATTTGGGTACTTTAATCCAAACCCCACTGAAGTCTGTGAGGGACAGATCTTGATAATCAATTCATGCCTGATAGGCAAGGCATTGTTAAAGAAAAGACACAGGGAGCCTGGTACTGTCATGGGGAACATGTAAAAACGCAAAAAAAATGTCAAAAAAATACTGTACAGTGGGGAGAGCTTCAAAGGAGTCATGGGGAAAACACCAATCCTTTCTATTACAGATTTGGGAAATGCCTTTAAATTGCATGTGGGGCTACCGGACAGTACATAACATATTTGTCTATGTGTAATTGATTTGTTTACTTTTACACTTAACTTACCCTAAATATAGTAGCATGTTACAACCTGATTAATTACAACTTAAAAAATTACTTTTTGAGGTAGTTTTGGTTATGACACTTGACTTTTATCCAGCTGTAATAGGAAGTAGGAGCCACCACAGTTCTAAAAACTAGATGAAAGTTTACTCTTAAGGGCCGGTTCACACTGCGACGCGAGGCGAGGCGACACGGCTCGCCTCGCCTCGCTCCCGCAAGTCGCCCCCATTCAGTACTATGGAACCGTTCTGAGAGGAGCGACTCGAGTCGCTCCGACTCAGAAAAAAGGTTCCTGTACTACTTCGGGGCGACTTCGGGGGCGACTTGCATTGACTTCTATGCAGAAGTCCTCTGCAAGTCGCCGCTGAGCTCCCCGCAAGTCGCGGCGAGGTAAGTCGGAGACGCCTCGCCGCGGCTCGCTGTGTGAACCGGCCCTAAAAGAAAATAAAGGTAATGGCAAAATAGCTTTTTTTGTACACACAGTTTAATACAGAGTGAAAACAGAATGCACAAAAGCATTTTAAAACCACAATCCCACATTACCTGAAATCCCCTCTCATCCATGGGGGCACGGATGAACCAAGTATTTCATTCCATAAGGCATAATATTGCTGACATGGTATATATTATCTATTAAGCAACACATGAATTGTGGATTGTTTATATTCATTTAGTTATTTTTTTTTCATAAGACATGAATTATGGAATATTTATATTTATTTATTTTTGCACAGGTACATTAACTGTGATTTTGACAAATTGAGGTTATTGATTTTATTTAAAGTGGCATGCACACCTGTTTTTACATAAGTTTATTGACTGGCTGCCTTCCAACAAGGTGACTTTTGTTTGAAACTTGTTAATGACACAGACACTGTGTGCTGCATTTCACTGTATTCTTGTGTGGTACAGTTATATCCAAAGTTATTGCCTTTTTCCCTCCAGTTACCATAGCTGCAATTATGTTTAATTAATCCCCTTGATTAAAAACAAATGGGTCAAATTTCTAAGAGATACAGTAAATACCACATGTATTTTTGAGTTAAAAAAAGTAGTAGTAGTAGTAGTAGTCAATTTACTAAAAAAAATGCACTATTTAACCTTTGCATTGCGAAATTTATCACAAAAAAAGCAGTATTTTTGGCGTTGATTTTTGCAATTTTTTGTCCTGACGCCAAATCATAGCAACATACTAGAGATAGAGCTCTGCCTCCTGACCACTTCTTCAGGACCAGTGAATAGCATAAAAAAAGCAGTTGTTAGACACCCCTCATTCTTCTTTTTTCATCATACCCCCATGCACCAGTGAAAAGTAAGCTGTAATTTTCCCCACCTCTGCCTTAGCGCAATAGCTGTCTGGGTTCAGCCTCTCCCACTGTGAAGTCCCAGTACTCGGGCTGCAAAATGTGCTAAATAGCCTGGGAGCCCCCTTCTGTGGGTCTTGATGTGGGCAGTGTTTCCTCCTTAGGAACGAAGTCTGCCAATTTTCCTATCTGACTATGGCTTGGAGCATGGGGGGGGGGGGGGGGGCATCTCTCTCTCCATTTCCTTTTGTTGTGTGCCTTACAGGCTTCATCTTTCCCTTATATCCTATCCCTTTCCTCCTGCCAGTGTCTCCCTTATTAGCTTTGTCTTTTTCTCTCTCTCTGCTTACCACTTTGGTGAAGGGTTACCTCATCAGGCGGGTTGCTGGAGCGGGCCGCTCCATGGCGTTCGGTTTTTGTCCTCCCTATACATAAGGGGCGGCTGCACAATGCTGTTTTTACCAGCCTCAGTGCTTGCGATGAGGTCATTGGGGTGTGCTGGTACCATGCATGTGTGCTGGCTGGCAGGGAATCTGGCCGCTATCTTGAAAATGGGCAAAATCCAGATTTTCTGCCAATACCAGGAGGAGGAGCCCAGGGCAGGTTCCTTTCCCAGGAAAATTTAAAATGTCAGTTAGCCTGAATAAGCTGGGCAGTGTACAGCCCCCTGGGTGTGGCTCCTGGCTGAGAGTATTTTGGATCCATATTTGGCAAGCTTCCCATGGCGCCCTCTGCAGGTACTGAAAAAAGTAGAGGCTGGTATTACATTAAAGGATCACTCTTTATCATCATCTCTCTTTCTTTCAGCTATTTCCATTTTCCACTGGTCGTCCCTATTTCACTAATACCATAAGTCAGTCACCCCTTATGCAAGTCCCTTAAATTCTAAGGTAGGGGACCAACAATATGGTAATGTTTCAGTAGATCTAAAAGAGTGCCTTCTTATGTTGTTTTCTTTGATCTATTTCAGCCCCGCACGCTCACGCTATCAGGGTTCAAGAGCTAGAGAGGACAGGTGTTCTTCAGTCATCAATCCAGCTTCAGGAAGAAGTCCAAAAAAATACATCATGCCTCCTCTTCAGAGCAATACAGATGTCCCAGCAAGAAATCCCGCTGGGTCTGTGGCGCAGTTCCCTTAACCAACAAATTGCTGTGCAAAACTGGAATAATTTGCAGTGGACAGAAAACAAGAGACTGCTCAAGTCTTGCCATTGCTAAAGAAGGTGGTGCAAGATTCACCTATATAGTCCAGTGGCTCAGCCACCTGCTCAAGAAGTCCCACTGGAGGACCAGCAAGGGACTTCAGCAAGTAGTACCGTTCTTCCCAGTCCTGTATCCTTACAGTCTGGTCAGCCTGCGGAAGAGGATAATTCCTCCTTATCAGAGAAGGACCCAGAAGAGCTTGGGTTCAGTTTCTCTCTGATAGAACCATACATCCAAGCAGTAAAACAGGCGATTGAATGGGAAGAGGAGGATGCTCTGGGGCTAAGGCTAAATCCTTCTTCCCTTTTCTCCAGAAACAACAGGCCTGTTTTCCATTTATGGACAAAATTAAGGACGTCATAAAACAGGTATGGCTGAAAACTGAAAAGAGGTACTCTTTCAACCCTATGCACAAATTCTATCCGTTACAGAAGGCAGAGGTGGCCTTCCTTGACTCGCCACTGATGGTTGATGCAGCGGTGGTCTGCCTGGCAAAGAATGTAATACTCCCTTATGGAGGACTCTTTTAAGATATCATGGATAGAAGAATAGATCTGGATCTTAAAAGGGCCTAGTACCCTGAAGGTTTGGACTCAGAACATTGAAACAGTGGTTAAGGAAGGGGTGCCAAGGGCAGACATCATTTGTGCTCTACACCAGCTGAAGGTGTGGGTAGATTTTATTGGTGAGTAGGGATGAGCCGAATACCCCCTGGTTCAGTTCGCAGCAGAACATGCGAACAGGCAAAAAATGTGTTTGAACACGCAAACACCGCTAAAGTCTATGGGACACGAACATGAATAATCCAAAGTGCTCATTTTAAAGGCTTATATGCAAGTTATTGTCATAAAAAGTGTTTGGGGACCTGGGTCCCGCCCCAGGGGACATGCATCAATGCAAAAAAAGTTTTAAAAACTGAATTTTTTTCGGGAACAGTGATTTTAATAATGCTTAAAGTGAAGCAAGTGAAATATTCCTTTAAATTTTATACCTGGGGGGTGTCTATAGTATGCCTGTAAAGTGGCACATGTTTCCTGTGTTTACAACAGTCCGAGAGCAGGTCTGGTATGAATATTAAGGGGAATCCTGAACCAAAAAAAAAATAAAAATTGCGTGAGGGTCCCTCCCGAATTCCATACCAGGCCCTTCAGGTCTGGTATGGATATTAAGGGGAACCCCACCCCAATTTTTTTTAAAACAATGCCGTGGAGGTCCCCCTCAAAATCCATACCAGACCTGATTTTAAGGGGAACCCCATGCCAAAATAGAAAAATGGCATGGGGGTCCTCCAAAAATCAATACCAGACCCTTACCTGAGACCTGAAGGGCATAATATGGAATTTGGGTGGACCCCCACATAATTTATTTATTTTTTTTTTTTTGGTTCGGGGCTCCCCTTAATATTCATACCAGACCATGGTAATGGACTGTGGGGGAATCCCAATGCCATTTTTTCAATGACTTTTATGTGTATTGCCTGGACCGACAATTAATTATAGCCGCGAGTACTTTTAAATTACTTTTTTTGCTTTAGAAATGTAATTTTGCTCTCGGACTGTTGTAAACATGGGAAACATGCGCCACTTTACAGGCATACTATAGACACCCCTCAGGTATGAAATTTAAAGGGATATTTCACTTTTATTGTTTCACTTTACCATTATTAAAATCATTGCTCCCACAAAAAAAGTCATTTTTTAAAACTTTTTTTTGCATTGATACACGTCCCCTTGGGCAAACACTTTTTATGACAATACTATGCATATAAGCCTTAAAAATTAGCACTTTTGATTTCTCCCATAGACTTTTAAAGGGTGTTCCGCGGTTTTCTAATTTGCCGCGAACACCCCAAATTGTTCGCTATTCGGCGAACAGGCGAACAACCGATTTTCAAGTCAAACTTACGTTCGGTTCATCATTCCTATTGGTGAGACAGCAATAGACAAGGTCAAGTATTCTTCTAGAGCAATGTTGCACTGGATCAAAGGACCTTATGGTTGAAACCCTGGTAAGCAGATGCATTTTCAAAACAGAGTTGGTGCAAGATACCTTTTGATAGCAAAATCCTTTTGGTACTAAAATGGAGATGACTATCTCGAGAGCGTCAGGGGGGAAATATGGGTTGCCCCCACAGGACAAAAAACAACAGAGGCCAAATCCTTTTTCCAGCAGGTTTTGATCCTCCAGATCCAGAGATTTGAGGTTCACTCATCAGACCAGGGCCTCAGGCAGCGGTTGGAGGGTTGCTCAAGCAACCTTCCTCAGAATGAACAAGCAGAAAACATTGAGTGTTCTATAGGAACCCAACAGGTCTTTTTGATGGTGCACAGTCCCAGATGCTCCCAGTAACATTTTGCGGAAATCTGGACAGAAAACTGCACAGACTTTTGGTCAAATACCCCAGTCACCAGGGTCATTCCTAGAAGTTCCTCAATGCATCCCCTCCAGAACATTTTTCACCCACCAAAGAGATACCACAAAAAGCAGCTGTTCTACTTCAGTACTTACAGACACTCCAAACACAGCAGGCAGTAACACTGGGTTTCCTCCCCGGGAAATGTACATAGGGTTTTACTTTACCCTATTTATGATCCGCAAGAAGGACAGAGAGAGGCACCCAGTTATAGACCTGAAGAGACTGAATCGCTTTATTCTATTGGAAATGCTCAAGATGGAGTCCATTCATGCAATCATTCAGACCATAAAGCCAGGCATTTGAATTCTTTCAATGGATCTGCAGGATCTTCACATTCCAATCTCACCCACCTTTCAGAGGTTTGTGATTGGTCAGACGTATCTACAGTTCGCAAGTTTTCCCTTCGGTCTATGCACATCTCCAAGGACTTTCACAAAGTTCCTCATTGATGTATTAGCCCCGCTCAGGGTGCAGGGGCTCCAAGTCCACCACTTACTAGACAATATCATACTGCTGGCCAGGGATCAGGAAGAATTTTTGTCACACAGGGAGATTCTCTTCCATACCCTGCAGAAGTTTGGTGGATTATCAATTTCAAAAAGAGCCAACTCAACCCGACCCATCGTTGGTGTACCTGGGAGCACTTTTTGATATGGCCAAAGCATCTGGCTTTATTCAGGCAGATAAGGCAGTGACGGTCAGGAGGAGAATCTTGGCAGCAGAAACTGTCACTCACCTATTAGCCTTTCCAGTGCCTCAGCCTTCTGGGCAGCATGTCATTGTTAATCCCAAAGATCCCTTGGCTCACTGGCACCTCCGTCAATTTCAGTCAGGCTTCCTAGCGCAGTGGAGGAAGCAGAACTTGGCACAGCTAATAGCAGTCTCACTCAATATGAGAAGGTGCCTACAGTGGTGGCTAAAGGGGGAGTCATTAAAGAAATCACAACCCTTAGGTCTGTTAAATAGGACCATTGTTACAACAGATGCCAGCGAGAAAGGCTTGAGGGTGCACTGCGAAGATTAGTAGGTCCATGGCAGGTGGAGCTTCCCTGACAAAATTAATAGTTTTCAATGTACTGAATATATCAGCAGCTTTTTAGGCTCTCAGGTCCCTACATCACAGGATCAAGAACAGGCCAATCATTCTGCAGATGGACAGGGCAGCAATTGCCTATATTCAGCGCTAGGGGGGAATTTTCAGCAGCACATTGCTGAGAGAAGTGTAACACATAATGTCCTGGGCGGAGGATCACCTGCATTCTCCGAGGGCAGTCTATCTTCCCGGGAGGTTGAACACATAGGCAGATCATCTGTCGCAAGAATTCTCGGATCATACAGAATGGGCCTTGCATCCCCAGGTCTTCTCTCAGTTAGTCCACAGGTGGGGTCTGCCTCCAATAGACCTCTTTGCATCCCACAACAACCGCAAGCTTCAGAGGTTCTTGTCCTGGTTTCTGAACTCCCAGGTAGAGGGGACAGATGCACTAGTTTCCTTCCTGGAATTCATTCCAGCCTAACGTATAGTTTTCCTCCAACGTCTCTAATAATGTCAATGTTGAACCAATGGACTCAAAATGGGCTCCATAGGCAACACAACACACATAGTCATCTAAAAGTATACAGTATCTCACAAAAGTACACCCCTCACATTTTTTGTAAATATTTTATTAAATCTTTTCATGTGACACTGAAGAAATTACACTTTGCTACAATCTAAAGTAGTGAGTGTAAATCTTCTATAATAGTGTAAAATTGCTGTCCCCTCAAAAAAACTCGATACACAGCCATTAATGTCTAAATCACTGGCAACAAAAGTGACTACACCCCTAAGTGAAAATGTCCGAATTGGGCCAATTAGCCATTTTAACTCCCCGTGCCACTCGTAAGTGTTACAAGGTCTCAGGTGTGAATGGGGAGCAGGTGTCCAGAGGTCGTTTTTGGGAAATAGACGTATTAGTGCTGCCAGTATTGCTGTAGAGATTGAAGGGGTGGGGGGTCAGCCTGTCAGTGCTCAGACCATACGTCGTACGCTGCATCAAATTGGTCTGCATGGCTGTCATCCCAGAAGGACGCCTCTTCTTAAGGTGATGCACAAAAAAGCCTGCAAACAGTTTGCTTAAGACAAGCAGACTAAGGACATGGATTACTGGAACCGCGTCCTGTGGTCTGATGAGACCAGGATAAACATACAGTGGTGTGAAAAAGTGTTTGCCCCCTTCCTCATTTCCTGTTCCTTTGCATGTTTGTCACACTTAAGTGTTTCGGAACATCAAACCAATTTAAACAATAGTCAAGGACAACACAAGTAAACACAAAATGCAATTTGTAAATGAAGGTGTTTATTATTAAAGGTGAAAAAAATCCAAACCATCATGGCCCTGTGTGAAAAAGTGATTGCCCCCCTTGTTAAAACATACTATAACTGTGGTTGTCCACACCTGAGTTCAATTTCTCTAGCCACACCCAGGCCTGATTATTGCCACACCTGTTCACAATCAAGGCATCACTTAAATAGGAGCTGCTTGACACAGTAAGGTCCACCAGAAGATCCTTAAAAGCTACACATCATGCCGAGACCCAAAGAAATTCAGGAACAATTGAGAAAGAAAGTAATTGAGATCTATCAGTCTGGAAAGGGTTATAAAGCCATTTCCAAAGCTTTGGGAATCCAGCGAACCACAGTGAGAGCCATTATCCACAAATGGCGAAGACATGGAACAGTGGTGAACCTTCCCAGGAGTGGCCGGCCGCCCAAAATTACCCCAAGAGCGCAGCGACGACTCATCCAAGAGGTCACAAAAGACCCCACAACAACGTCCAAGGAACTGCAGGCCTCACTTGCCTCAGTTAAGGTCAGCGTTCATGCCTCCACCATCAGGAAAAGACTGGGCAAAAATGGCCTGCATGGCAGAGTTCCAAGGAGAAAACCACTGCTGAGCAAAAAGAACATCAAAGCTCGTTTCAATTTCTCCACAACACATCTTGATGATCCCAAGACTTTTGGGACAACATTCTGTGGACCGATGAGACAAAAGTGGAACTCTTTGGAAGGTGTGTGTCCAAGTATATCTGGCGTAGAAGGAACACTGCATTTCATAAAAAGAACATTATACCAACAGTAAAATATGGTGGTGGTAGTGTGATGGTCTGGGGCTGTTTTGCTGCTTCAGGACCTGGAAGACTTGCCGTGATAAAAGGAACTATGAATTCTGCTGTCTACCAAGAGATCCTGAAGGAGAATGTCCGACCATCTGTTCGTGTACTCGAGCTGAAACGAACTTGGGTTCTGCAGCAGGACAATGATCCTAAACACACCAGCAAGTCCACCACCGAATGGCTGAAGAAAAACAAAATGAAGACTTTGGAGTGGCCTAGCCAAAGTCCTGACCTGAATCCTATTGAGATGTTGTGGTATGACCTTAAAAAGGCCGTTCATGCTCGAAAACCCTCTAATGTAACTGAATTAGGACAATTCTGCAAAGATGAGTGGGCCAAAATTCCTCCAGGACGCTGTAAAAGCCTCATTGCACGTTATCGCAAACGCTTGGTTGCAGTTGCTGCTGCTAAGGGTGGCCCAACCAGTTATTAGGTTTAGGGGGCAATCACTTTTTCACACAGGGCCATGATGGTTTGGATTTTTTTTCACCTTTAATAATAAACACCTTCATTTACAAATTGCATTTTGTGTTTACTTGTGTTGTCCTTGACTATTGTTTAAATTGGTTTGATGTTCCGAAACACTTAAGTGTGACAAACATGCAAAGGAACAGGAAATGAGGAAGGGGGCAAACACTTTTTCACCCCACTGTATTTGGAAACCAGGTGAGGAGTACAAAAGAAAGTGTGTCTTTCCTATAGTCAAGCATGGTGGTGGGAATGCCATGGTCTGGGGCTGCATGAGTGCTGTCGGCACCGGGGAGCTACAGTTCATTGAGAGAACCATGAATGCCAACATGTACTGTGACACACTGAAGCAGAGCATGATCCCCTCCCTTCGGAGACTGGGTTTGCAGGGCAGTATTCCAACATAATGACCCCAAACACACCTCCAAGACGACCACTGCCTTGCTAAAGAAGCTGAGGGTAAAGGTGATGGACTGGCCAAGCATGTCTCCAGACTTAAACCTATTGAGCATCTGTGGGGCATCCTCAAACGGAAAGGTGAAGGAGCGCAAGGTCTCTAACATCTTCCAGCTCTGTGATGTCATCATGGAGGAGTGGAAGAGGACTCCAGTGGCAACCTGTGAAGCTCTGGTGAACTAAATGCCCAAGAGGATTAAGGCAGTTCTGGAAAATAATGGTGGCCACACAAAATATTGACACTTTTGGACCAATTTTGCCATTTTCACTTAGGGGTGTACTCACTTTTGCTGTACACTCACTACTTTACTATGTAGCCAAGTGTAATTTCTTCAGTGTTGTCACATGAAAAGATATAATAACATATTTACAAATGTGTACTCATTTTTGTGAGATACTGTTTACTGTATTTATACAAAAAAGATTAAAAAGACAAAGTGAAGTTAAAAATTCCTAGCAACATGGGCCATCCAAGGCCTAATAATGAGATTCCTGCTCAGATTGTTGAAAGAGCAAATAACAGTCATAGCCATTCTCCTGTTCTGGCCATAGAGACCTTGGTTTCCCTTGGCGATACACCTCAGCACGCAGCATCTAATCCCCCTATCAGTGTCCCTGCACCTCTTAGTACAGGGTGAATTCCTACATCCGAATATACGCAGGCTGGAGCTGTGAGCATGGTATTGAAAGGGGAGGCTGTAATTTCTACCTTGCTGAGGACCAGAAAACCCTCTACTAATAAAGTTTACGCTAAAATCTGGCACAGACTTGCAGTCATGCTAGCTGAGCAATACCTGAATCCTACTGCCCCCCTTTATCAGCGGTATTGGATTTTGTTCAGTCTGGCTTAGACATGGGCCTTAGCCTCAGCTCATTAAAAGTGCAAATATCTGCAATCTCAGCAATAACAAACCTCCAATGGGCTATTTCTGAAAGCAGCCATCAAGATTCCCCTCCGAGCAGAAGAGTCTTTCCCCATAGGGATCTGACAGTATTACTGAGTTTGGCCATTGACCACATATGGCCATGGCAGTAAATAGGGCTGGGAAGGCATCATAGGTCACCACCAGCACTTTAAAAAAGCGGGAGTCCGCCGGGACTCCGCGTTTTTTTTTTTTTTTTAAAGTCAGCAGCTACAAATACTGCAGCTGCTGACTTTTAAAATAGTGACACTTACCTGTCCAGCGCGCCCGCGATGTCGGCACCCGAAGCCGATCTCTAGATCGACACTCGCGTGCTGCCGCCGCCATCTTGGGTATGGGAATCAGGAAATGGAGCCTTTCGGCTTCATTTCCCGGTTCCCTACTGCGCATGTGCGAGCCGCGCTGCGCAATGAGGACGGTCCCCGCTGCCTCTGGGATCTGTGTGTTTCCCAGCAGGCAGCGGGGCACTTGCGGAAGGGGGCGGGCACTTGCGGAAAGGGGCGTAATGTACACCCCTTTCCGCAGAGAGCTATCCCGGAAGTGGGTGCAGTTACCTGGATTATCCAGGTAACTGCACCCCCCTCCCCCCTGAAAGGTGCCAATTGTGGCGCCGGAGGGGGGGAGGAATCCGATGAGCGGAAGGTCCATTTTAGGGTGGACCTCCGCTTTAACAACCACTATCCAGCACTGCATAACAATATTAAAGCTCTGTTGTCACTCACAGTGAGGGGATGCATGGGAGAGGATAACCATGGGACATTTACTTCATGGGACATATTTTTGGGACATTCATTGGGTACTGGACATTGTTACAGGTTTTTTTTTTGTTTTTTTTGCATGGGTTTGACGAATGTCCCTTGGACTGAACCTAAACACGCAGCTCATCACTACCCTCTATTCAATGTAAAAAAAAGTTGTTTCTAAAGGTTCAAGATAAAGATAAAAAGGGCAGAAAATAACCTTTAACAGTGCTGGTAGCAAAACACTGGATGGGACCCACCCATTTTTCACAAACTAACACATTCATTTGGTTATTTTTTTTTATCTTGTAAGGCCATCCCTGCCCTTATCAAGCAATCATGAAGGATTGGGGTGGTAAGGCTTTAACTAAAACACTTACATGCAATCATATCCATAATCTATAGAGTGTCAAGGATAGACCACTGACTGAAGGTGGCTCAATATGCATTCAACGCACTAGGCTTATTGGCTAAATGTGTCATGTCAACCATGGGGGAATTTGTGAGTGAGAAGCTAAGTTTCAATAACACGTACTGTCTGGGTGTACAGTGTTTTTACATCCTTTACAAAGGATGCACCCCAAGCTAAATGTTATCATTAAAAAATTGGCCTGTAGCTGGACATTTTTAAATAGCAATTTTGGACCCAAATATAATATGGATAAAGATCACAGATGGGGCTTGTGCCACAAGAATAAAGAAAATGCAGAGGACACAGAGGTGAAATAGTGGCCATCAGAAGGACAATCTTAAATAGCAAGGCTAAGACAAATGTACTGGAGAAACAGAGCATGGGCTGGGGCTTTACAAAAAAATGAAGATACCAAGGAAAGCTGGAAGTGAGTGAGATGATGGTTGGAGCGTGGTCACATTACATCTGCCATTTACGTTCTGTGTCCAGTGTCATGAATCTTTTCAACATGGAGCAAAATTCTTCATACAAAAAAATGGAAGATTATGTATATGGAAAATCCCAGTGGAGCAGGAAGCAGATTAAATGTTTTAACAACCGATGTGAGGGCTATTTTCCTGTGACACGTGTCACTCCATTGATTGCTTTGAATGATTGCCTAATCATTCAGTATCAGGCTGGCTAGATGGGTGATCCATTCCTTTCTTACCTCTCTACGCAAGCATCCCTTCTGAAGCTTCAAACTCATTCAACAGAACATTCATAAGATTTTGTGGTTCTCGTATTTTATGAATAAAAGCAAGCACAATTTTGAGCTTTAGAAAAATACACTAATATTCCTCTTGGCCTCATTTGCAGATGGATGTAAAACAGCTTTACAATTTTGCCTCACCTGCATTCCCAGGTTCTTCTATCAATGTGTATGAGGGTATTGACCACATAATGAAAAAGGCGGACACTGATGTTTCAAAGGTGTTGGTAGCCAGTAGCCTCACTCATGGAACCAATGAAAGAGGAAATAATATTAACACATATGAGAGAGCTGTAAAGCAGACCAGCAAGGAGATTTGTGTTATTTAAGCAATCAGATAAAAAAAGCAATATGTATTTAGTACTGAACTGAAAAAAGCTAATTTTACAGAAATTAGTCAGAAAGCAGCTTTAAGGAAGGGCATGGTCTCAAGGAAGGTGGTCATTTTTTAATGATGTATTTCAGAAAAGTAGCTCATTATGGCCACTAGATGGAGCTGACGATTATAGGAGATAGTCATATTAAAAACACTAATACAGTCATATTACAAATACGACTATATTTATAGTGCCTATTGGAATGGTAAAGACATGGCAATTTTTTTTTATGCTTAGACGACTTAAAGTTTAATTTCAGTTTTAAGAAGCACGGTTGTAGACTTTGTACTCTATCTGTGGGTAAGGCTTTAATGTACAATGACAAATGGAATGACAATCAAATTTAGAATGAAGCCATTGTTGGCATTTTGAATTTATTAGCTTGTGATCCTCCAGTCATATAAATATGTTTAAATGTCAATGGACTGTTGCTCAGCAGCCTTGAAAGAGCTTAACTTTTATAACTGTGTGTGGAAGAGATGCTGCTGAAATGGAATAATATATTGTTTTGTTCTCCATTACTAAACACTTGAATGCCCAGTACCCGAGGACAAAATGTACTTAATATGTCACACATTTACAGTGTTTTATCTGCTGAGGTGAAGAAAAGTAGACAAGAAAGTTTTATATTGTCATAAAAGAAAGTACTAAAATTTTATGAAAATCAAATATTCTGTATTTATAATCAGATGAAATTAGCAATGGCATTATTAGTTTATAATAGAAAATTGACAAAAGCTTATATCCACTTATTGAAAAATGAATTACATACGAGTAGATGCCTGGGAGAAATATATAAAATGAAAAATTATACAACAGTATAATATAATATGTAATAACTCAAACCGCTTCCCTTTGCACATTAGTAGACGGTACGGAGTCTGCGTGTTTTCCACAGAGTATGGCTAAGGTAGAAAGTCCATCCACTAAATGCACTGCCTGTCATGCTTTCTACAGCCGCGTACCAATAAATGTTTCTAACTGTCATAAAAGTGAAGTAATTAATGCTGCACGAGAACACACCTTGCTAGGTTTCAATATTAGGCAATGTCTGGAATTTGGGGGGAATGGCTCTCTAATATTCCATATGTGGATGCATAAGCTGGGGGTTATTAAACTCTGAAACACGGGTCTGTGCTGATAACAAACACATAGTCTATAGACAAAGAACACTGATATCTCAAGAGTACTTTGGATGTGTGTAGCTACTGTAGCGCCCTCTAGCTAGTGTGCTAGATGTAAATAGTTAGATGTGAATTAGTTAGATGGAAATTAGTATAGGAAAATTGGTCTGGCTGAAGCCAGGTCTGGTTTGAATCTGGGTCAGGGTTGAGTGACTCAGGAAGGCTAAATGACTCAGCAAGCAGCTTCTCTGGTGCCTCCTCCTGTTTCTGGAACCTTGTAGAAGCTTCCATATATAATGGGCAGAGGCTAGGAGGAGCTATTTGGCATGTTTCGACTAATATCCAGCAAAAAGGGTCTGGAAGGGGGTAGGCACTTCATACATAGTAATGAATCATGCCAGCAAGAGTAGTCAGGTGAAAGATGAAAATAGAGGGCCAAGGAGGCTGTCGGTGGCCCTTGGGGTTGTCCATATTCTGGGGGAGGGGTGACCTCAGGCCTGGGGCTCCGGTACTGGAAGGATGCCTCACAACACACTGAGGAACCCCTTCCTGGAGGCAGAGGAGCAAGGATAGGACAGAGGGAGCAGGTCAGCACGTATTTGAGATCTCATGAGAAGTCAGCCAGGTGGACTGGTGAGTGTCCAGTCTGGTAGGACTGTGGAGAAGGTAGCTAGGAGGGTTATAGGGATGTATGCTGGACACTGACTTTTTTTCTAAACAACCAAGGGGCCTTAGGTTCCTGCCTATAAGAGGCTTTTGCTAAATACCTGACTAATGTTTTATCAGAATAACCATCAGTGTGCCAGTGGAGTTCTGCAAGAAAGTGAGTGCTGGAGGAAGCAGAGGAGTGTATATAGACTGTATATAGGAAAAGTGTCCCTGAAGTTTGTTCTGAAGTCAAGTGGGCATCCCATAATGCCCCTGTAAACATCCAAGTTTATTACCCTGAATAAAATGAAAGAAAACAAAGTTATGGCTTGCTCTCTGACTCTGAGTGACTGTGAAAATTGGGTGTGCCTGACTGTACAGGGTGGGGTATCCCAGTTCATTTGTGGTCCTTAAGGGGGTGCACTACATTACAAGCTAACATGTCCATCAGTCAGAATGGAGTAAAGTCACCCTTTATGTACTTGGAGTGTAAAAAAGCACAGGCCTATCCCAAAGACCCAAATACACAAGCAAAGTAAATTGGTATTTGCAGTGCAGTGTAGTGAGGAGGAATGCAATGACCTTTACTTATGGGAGACAAAACTACCTCTCAACAAATAAATAGCCCAACATAAAAGAGAAAATTGTACAAGTCAAGATTCAGCAGTTTTCCTAAAACCTTACCACTTGCCTACCACCGTATGTCTAAAAAGTAGTGGATCCATATTTTCCCAGCTCCTTTAATAAAAGCCACTTTAGAAATAACGATTGGGTGCCCTGTGTTCTGGATAATACCTGTGAGCTGAGCTGTTCTTGGACAGCTCAGTTAACTGACACTGTTTACAGAGCCAATCCGAGCAGCTCTGCACCTTGGGATCCCATTGAATGGTTATAGAGAGACCAATCACAGCAAAGCAGATGTAAACAATATAGTGGATAAAATGGAGGAAAAAGATAGAGCCTTCCACAGTAAACAACACAATCCTGAGTGGAAATTCTCATGGTTTCCAAGCAAGGCCAATAAAACTGATCTCTGAATGGGTTGGAAGTCCACCCTGTACCTAGTTGGACATGTTCACCCTGAAGAAAAATTAGTATTGAACTTATGTGTTTTACTGGAAGAAAAAGCTGCCAGGTTTGTTTAAGATTACCAGCCCTTTTGTAAATGATTCTATCATGGAGTTGCAGCCGATTCCACTCTCTGTGAATCAAATTGGCTCCCACTCCCATTCAGTGAGGAGCAGAAGCTCCAGTCAATGACTGTCAAGAGCTTCTAATGTTAGATGCCATGGCAATGAGGATCTTCTGCTTTATCACTAAGCCTTAATTTGAGTGGGAATGCCACTCATGTCCCAGGGCCAGTGCTGGGAAATGGCCATCCAATACTCAGGGTGACAATACTAAACAGTGCCCCTTCACTACATTGGTGGTCAGTAGCAGTATCATTTAACCCCTTTCCCCCCTGCATTAGTGGTCAGTGGAAGTGCTATTAAACCCTATCCTTCCCTACACACATACATATTTCTGGTCAGTGGCAGTATCAATGAGCTTCTCTTCTGCACTGGTTGTCAGTGGCAGTGAGTTAATCCTCCCTACATACTGGTGGTCAGTCAGTAGCACCGTGGCAGTTATCTAGCAACCCTCTGCAAAAAAAACACACACATTGGTGGAATAGGTGCAACCAGCAGCCTGTTTTTGCACACATTAATGTGGAGAACTGCAAGTGAACCAGGGCCAAGCACACTTATTTTCTCATTTACTGCTACTTGCATTTCTTCTCAGCACTGCAGTGTAGTGATGGCCGAACGGTTCGCCCGGCGGTCGTTTCGCGGCGAATTTCCGACATTCGCGGTCCGCACGTTCGAACGCCTTTTTCCGTCGTTCGCCGCGGCGGACTTACGTGTTTAATGTATACAAGAGCTTTAACCTTTGGTGACACGTTTATCATGTGATACAGGACAGCCAATTGAGACATGACAGCACATGGACACTTGTACATTCCCCCTAACCTATAAATACACCCGATCCGGTGGCCATTTTACATTCTTTCTTCTGTTAAGATAGGGACAGGTTCCTGTGTGGAGTAGGGAGAGATAAACCACTAGCTATTTGGTACACAAAAGTTCTTTTCAGGACTGGTATAGGTGTTAGGTGTTGATAGGTTTGCTGTGCTGCTGATTCTTGCAGCAGCCTGAGTGTCTTTTGTTAGTTTAGAGAAAGGGAAAGGACGGTGTATGCTACAGGGACAGCCAGATTAGTCTTTCATCATCATCATCATCATCATCATCATTAGCTGTTACTATCAAGGTCCACAAAAGAGCTGTTCCAGTAACCACTAATCGTTCTCTTTTTTTGCCAATTTGTATAGGGACAGGAAGGAAGCAGTGTTGTCAGGCAGTGAGGGTAATTTTAAAGACTTGCTGTTATTATTAGTTCCACAAAGGTTCTTTTCAGGACTGGTATCAGTGGTACAGTAATAGGCTTGTACATGTATAATATTCTTTCTTCCAAATATAGAAAGGATATTATACTTGACTGCTGCCCTTCTGCTGCAGTCTGCTAAACATTCACAACTCACTTGTTCCACAAAAGTTCTTATAAGGACTGGTAACTTGGTATAGGGTGCTACGGTACATAGGCTTGAGTGCGGTACAGTCTGCTGTTCTGTAAGGACCGCTATCGGTCCACAATAGATAGGGTTGACGTGCACCACTGCTGACCGCTGCCCTATACTGCAGCAGTCCTTCAGCGGTATAGGGACTGACGTACAGTCTGCTAATCACTAACACACAACCTGCTTGTTCCACAAAAGTTCTTATAAGGACTGGTAACTTGGTATAGGGTGCTACGGTACATAGGCTTGAGTGCGGTACAGTCTGCTGTTCTGTAAGGACCGCTATCGGTCCACAATAGATAGGGTTGACGTGCACCACTGCTGACCGCTGCCCTATACTGCAGCAGTCCTTCAGCGGTATAGGGACTGACGTACAGTCTGCTAAACACTAATACACAACCTGCTTGGTCCACAAAAGTTCTTATAAGGACTGGTAACTTGGTATAGGGTGCTACGGTACATAGGCTTGAGTGCGGTACAGTCTGCTGTTCTGTAAGGACCGCTATCGGTCCACAATAGATAGGGTTGACGTGCACCACTGCTGACCGCTGCCCTATACTGCAGCAGTCCTTCAGCGGTATAGGGACTGACGTACAGTCTGCTAAACACTAATACACAACCTGCTTGGTCCACAAAAGTTCTTATAAGGACTAGTAACTTGGTATAGGGTGCTACGGTACATAGGCTTGAGTGCGGTACAGTCTGCTGTTCTGTAAGGACCGCTATCGGTCCACAATAGATAGGGTTGACGTGCACCACTGCTGACCGCTCACCTATACTGCAGCAGTCCTTCAGCGGTATAGGGACTGACGTACAGTCTGCTAATCACTAACACACAACCTGCTTGTTCCACAAAAGTTCTTATAAGGACTGGTAACTTGGTATAGGGTGCTACGGTACATAGGCTTGAGTGCGGTACAGTCTGCTGTTCTGTAAGGACCGCTATCGGTCCACAATAGATAGGGTTGACGTGCACCACTGCTGACCGCTGCCCTATACTGCAGCAGTCCTTCAGCGGTATAGGGACTGACGTACAGTCTGCTAAACACTAATACACAACCTGCTTGGTCCACAAAAGTTCTTATAAGGACTGGTAACTTGGTATAGGGTGCTACGGTACATAGGCTTGAGTGCGGTACAGTCTGCTGTTCTGTAAGGACCGCTATAGGTCCACAATAGATAGGGTTGACGTGCACCACTGCTGACCGCTCACCTATACTGCAGCAGTCCTTCAGCGGTATAGGGACTAAGAGTTTTGTCACAGGGTCATTTAAAAAATGACATGCAGAGGAAGAGGCAGGCCCTTCCGCAGGGGTGGTAGGGGTAGGGCAGGAGCAACAGGCTTGAGCCAAAGTGGGAAGTTGCAGAAGGTGCGTTCAATTACTTTAAAGGATGCACCAGACTTGGTTGAGTGGCTCGCTCAGCCTTACTCTTCTGCACCCTCCTCATCCTCTCGATCTGCACCCTCTTCTTCACTCTCTGCTATGTGCACCCCCAAAGACACTACCACCAACAACACGACCACCACCACCACCACCACATACCTTCCGCTTGAGTCACTGGAATTATATTCCGATCCATATCAAGAGGACATTTCTGATGCGCAGCCACTCTTGGTATTGGATCAGGAAGAGGAGGTAGCAACAAGCGCTACTCAGCAGTCTGACGCCAGTACCCAGATCAGCCCAAGGAGGAGGTTGGTCCCCGGTGTTGCTGCCTACTCCGAGATCTCTACTTATAGCGGTGGGGAAGGTGACGTTGATGATGACGTGTCTAGTGATGTCACGTGGGTGCCCACAAGAGAGGAAGAGGAGGGGAGTTCAGAGGGAGATATGGACCAGCAGATAGGGAGGAGAAGCAGCAATGACTTACATTGCACAGCAGGGACAAAGCAGACTGCAAATGTATCAGGAGCGAGTCATCGACCATGTACGGTCACATCTGGCGCTCCCAGGACACCGGCACATGGCTCCGCAGTGTGGGCTTTTTTTAACGTGTCCGCTGCTGACAATAGCGTTGCCATCTGCAATCTTTGCAGTCAACGCGTTAGTCGCGGTAAGCCCAATACTCACCTAGGGACGACCGCCTTAAGAAGGCACATGAGCAGCCATCACCGAGCCCAGTGGGAGCAACGGAACACACAAAGCCACACTGCAGGCTCTCACCGTCCAGCCTCGTCTTCTACTTCTCCTTCTCCTCTCTCCTCACAATTGTCCTCCACTCCACCTTCCATCACGCCAAGCTCACATTTTTCTGCAAAAAGGCAGGCTTCCGTGGGCCTAATGTTTGAGCGTAAAAAAATGATGATGCCGGATAACCCTCTTGCCCAACGGTTGGCGGCTGGCTTGTCAGAACTCATAGCCCGCCAACTACTGCCATATAAACTGGTGGACTCGGAGGCCTTTCGCAAATTTGTGGCCATTGGAACACCACAATGGAAGGTCCCAGGAAGGAAGTATTTCTCAGAGAAGGGCATCCCAGAGCTATATGGCCATGTTCAGCGGCAAGTGAATGTATCTCTGGCACACAGTGTCGGTGCCAAGATACATCTGACCACAGACACGTGGTCTAGCAAACACGGGCAGGGAAGGTATATCAGTTTTACTGCCCACTGGGTGAACCTTCTGACGGCCGTCAAGCATGT
Source organism: Lithobates pipiens (assembly GCF_037356315.1). Classification (NCBI taxonomy): domain Eukaryota; kingdom Metazoa; phylum Chordata; class Amphibia; order Anura; family Ranidae; genus Lithobates; species Lithobates pipiens. Next base: position 163,744,751 of record NW_027507790.1, on the reverse strand, counting down.
AACCCGTGGCACCCGTGTAGATTTGGTTTTACCGCCACGGATTGCATGCAGGCCTGACTCTTCTTCTCCTCCTCCTACTCCATCCTCCTCCCTCTCCTCCTCAGCTGCCTCCTCCTTTTCCGCTGCTAGCGTCTCTTCCACTGCACCGCCCAAGCTCCCCAGAACCTATTCCACATGCCAGGTGAGACGTTGCCATGCCGTGCTGCGTCTGTTGTGCCTGGAAGCAAAGAGCCACACTGGCCCGGCACTCCTTTCAGCTTTGCGTTCACAGGCAGATGAGTGGCTAACACCGCTCAATTTGACAGTTGGTAAAGTGGTGTGTGACAACGGTGCCAATCTGCTTAGCGCATTGAAACAGGGCAAAATCACGCACGTGCCGTGCATGGCACACGTCTTAAACTTGGTCGTGCAGCGATTCCTTGTCAAATACCCTGGGGTCCAGGACATCTTGCGGCAGGCAAGGAAAATCTCGGCCCATTTCAGAAGATCTTACACGGCCATGGCTCGCCTTGCTGACATTCAGCGGCGACACCATCTGCCGGTCAGACGTCTTATTTGCGATTGCCCGACGCGATGGAACTCAACCTTCTATATGCTTGATAGGCTGCTCCAGCAGAAACGTGCAGTTAACGTCTACCTGTATGAACTCTGCGAAAGAAACGGTTCTGGGGAGCTGGGTTTTTTTTCACCGCGCCAGTGGCTGCTCATGCGCGACACATGCAGACTTCTGCGGCCATTTGAGGAGATCACCAAACTGGTCAGTCGCAGCCATGGCGCCATCAGTGACATGGTACCTTATGCCTTCTTTCTGGAGCGTGCATTGCGTCGTGTCATTGATCAGGCTGTGGAGGAGCAGGAGCGGGAAGATGAGGAAGTCGCAATGCTGGATGAATTCCCAGGGGGGGCTACTCTATCTGAGACAAGTCAACAACAGGAGTCTGATGAGGAGTCAGAGGAGGATGGTGCCGGGGCGGATGAGCAGGAGCAAGAAGAGCATGCTTTAAACCTTTCTGGGATCCCTGTTGTGCGAGGATGGGGAGAGGAGAATGAAGAGGACGACATTATCCTGGATGATGAGCAGGAGCCAGGCCACCACACCGCTTCCACTTTAGTGCAAATGGGGGCCTTCATGCTCCAGTGTTTTAATAGGGACCCCCGTATAAAAAGCATGAGGGTCAAGGACCAGTACTGGGTGGCAACGTACTTAGACCCCCGGTACAAACACAAAATGGCGGAAATGTTACCGCCGTCGCAGAGGGCTGTCAGAATGCAGCACTTCCAGGCCTTGCTTCGAGAAATGCTGCATTCTGCTTTTGCGTGCGCTGGCAGAGGAGCAATTCCCACTCCCAGAGAAGGATTTGCGGGTACCAATCCAACAGCGCCTGCAAGAAGAGGCCGGTTTGAAGATGTGTTGGTGACTTCGGATATGAGGTCATTCTTTCAGCCGACCCATCGACAGGTGTCATCCGGATCCAGCATCAGGGAACGCCTAGACCGTCAGGTGTCCGACTACATTGGGTTAACGGCCGATGTGGACGCTCTGAGGAGTGATGAACCCCTAGACTACTGGGTGGGCAGGCTTGACCTCTGGCCAGAGCTTGCCCAATTTGCAATCGAACTGTTGGCTTGCCCCTCATCCAGTGTCCTGTCCGAAAGGACGTTCAGCGCAGCAGGGGGGATTGTGACCGATAAGCGTACTCGCCTAGCTCACCACAGTGTTAACTACCTCACATTTCTAAAAATGAATGAGGCATGGATCTCGGAGGAATTCAACACATGTGACCAGTAGACCATGTATATGTCTATAAACTATTTTTTTAATCAAGCACACAGACCTTCTTAATTCATTTGGCTCACTTCCTTGACCCAAAAAAGCACACCGTACTATATGCCCCTACCCTCCTCTTTGAAGAGGTTGAGCGGTGTCATATTTCTACTGGGGCTGCTTATGATATCCCTGTGCTGTGCTGACTTCCTCCTGGGGGTTCTTATTATGAAGGGATCACACTATCCCTGTGCTGTGCTGACTTCCTCCTGGGGGTTCTTATTATGAGGGGATCACACCATCCCTGTGCTGTGCTGACTTCCTCCTGGGGCTGCTTACGGTGCTGCTGTCAGTGCTGTATGTCACGGTGCTGCTGTCAGCGCTGTATGTCACGGTGCTGCTGTCAGCGCTGTATGTCACGGTGCTGCTGTCAGCGCTGTATGTCACGGTGCTGCTGTCAGCGCTGTATGTCACGGTGCTGCTGTCAGCGCTGTATGTCACGGTGCTGCTGTCAGCGCTGTATGTCACGGTGCTGCTGTCAGCGCTGTATGTCACGGTGCTGCTGTCAGCGCTGTATGTCACGGTGCTGCTGTCAGCGCTGTATGTCACGGTGCTGCTGTCAGCGCTGTATGTCACGGTGCTGCTGTCAGCGCTGTATGTCACGGTGCTGCTGTCAGTGCTCTGTATTACGGTGCTGCTGTCAGATGCCTCTATCACGGTGCATGTGTCATTCCGGTATGTCACGCTGCTGGTGATCATCTCCTGCACCCTCTTCTTTGCCTACCCTGGTCCCTGACCTTCCCTCTCCTCCATTGCCTTCATTAACTCCATAGTCCTGAATTGTTAGAACAATTTCCCAAATAAAATAAAAATGCTTGTAGTTATCGATCCCAAATTCACCTCATACATGTATTATGTCATTGTCCAGATGGTGGGACTACGTTTTACCCCCTAATAATTACCACGTGGCCGCAAATTCGACATGAAGGTTTGCAAAGTTCGCCTCCCATTGAAGTCAATGGGGCCCGCGGCGAACGGTCGGTTTCGCGAACGTTTGGGTCCGTTCGCATTTCGCGTTCGCGAAACGTCCCGTCGGAAGTTCGTCCATCACTACTGCAGTGTTTATTTACCGGCTAACAGTTTACATGCTAACCAGCAGCAAGCTAAAGTATTTGGGCACTTGGGCAGTTATACCACTCAACTTTGGGAGTCTTGCATTTTTCAAGTCTCATTCCCATGTGGAAGGCAAACCTCTCAAGGGTGCATCGTTACTGGTAATAACTTGTTACATCCCTGCCTGAATCTCCGCCATTCGCACCACTGACTTTGGAACCTCAGTAAAGGCTTGCTGCAAAGCAAACTATAACTGCACCATCTGTGTTACTGCTTGCATTAGAGCCTTAAATGGGAGATATCCTGCGTCCCTTCTCTTCTAGTGCACCCAAGGTATTATCTGTGCTGAATACATAGAGACACCATTGTGAAGTTGACTGGATCCAATGCTGTTTTCTGAGTATTGACAACTAACAGGTACCCTTCCTCTCAGATTGTCTTTATCATCTGGAGTAAGTCAGTGAATTACATTGATCCCTTTTCCAAAGTTTTAGCACTATGGGATCTAAAGTTTTTGCCCCTCTAAAACCCTGAGTCCACATGGCCTTGCTTGACCTGGTGGAAGATGTTGTCCAGGTGAGGATTAAAAGTGGCCAGTGTCACGACCGTCCTGGCGTTCCGGTCGCACACGGGAGAATTACCCACAGAAGCCTGTAGCCGAGAACCCGTCGTTCCCCTTTGGCCCGTGTTAGCGCGAACGGACGCACGCGGGTGCGCGTTTGCACGAACGAGCGCACGCGTGTGCGCGGGGTCACGAACGGGCGCACGGCCACTCGCGGGGGCACGCTGACTCGTCGTGCGACCGTTTTGGCACCCTAAAGGCTTCTTAAGGACTCTGCTCCATCCCCTTCTTGCTGTCCAGTCTACAGCGTGTTCGGAGATTCTGCTATCTGTTACCTGTTACCCGTTGCCTAGATTCCTGTGACCCGGCTTGTTCTTGACCACGATCTGTTGCTGCCTGCCTTCGACTACCTGCCTGTCTGACCACGTCTCTGCCTCGTCCCCTTGTACTGTGTTGACCGCCTGCTGCCGACCCGGCCTGTACCCGACTCCGCTGTTCCTGCCAATCCATTCGGATTTCCTGGGCCTGCTGTCTCCGCTGACGATCGCCTGTTTGCCAGTCCTTCCACTTGTGCCTGCTGCCACCTGCCGATTGTCATCAGCCTTATCTACCTGCTGCCTGTGTTGCTGCTGACTATCCAGACCGGCCTCTATCTGCCAGGCACTTGTGCCCTCTGAACTTTTGAATCCCTGTTACCACCTCCAGGGGTTCTTGAGCCAGGGGATACGAGGGGCCGCTCCCCGCATTCCGGGCTCGCCTACTAGGTACGTGACAGGCCAGTCTTTCTCCTCCCAACTGGTAGGTGTGCTTAAACAGATTAACCAGCTCAAAACATCTCAATGCAGCTTTCCACCCATGCTTACATCTCTCGCGGCACCTCTAGAACAGGTATATAATCTGCCAACAGTCCCTTCCTTAAGTACCCAAATGAAAGGCCCCTAAACTCTTGGTGGGGTACTCTTTAATGGAGAGTATTTGTAACAGAAAGTGTAGTAAGAGAAGGGGCATAGAAGACTCCTTAAAGTGGAGGGCCACCCTTAAAAAAAAATAGCATTAATAATCTTAAAAAAAAAAATGTTTACCACCAGAAACCCCTGTTGCTAGGCAGTCTTCCTAATCTGCCTCTTCCTACTCCGCGGTGATCTTCAGTCTTCTCTCCTCCTCGTTGTCTTCTGAGGAATGGGGCGCGCTGTGTTCTGGGAAATGTGTGTGTCCCAGAACACAGCGCGCCCCATTCACAAAGTGACGGGTGACTCGCGCATGCTCAGTAGGAAACGGGCAGTGAAGCCGCAAGGCTCCACTGTCTGTTTCCCTTAGTGAGGATGCCGGGACACGATATGAGGGACGTATTGGCCTTGGCGGGGCCGACATTGCGGGTGCCCTGGACAGGTAAGTGTCCTTATTAAAAGTCAGCAGCTACAGTGTTTGTAGCTGCTGACTTTAAAAAAAAATTAAAAATTCTGCTGGAACACCCCTTTAAACTAAACTCTGCTGGTGGCAGTCAAATCCTTGTAATAGTAAAGTCCTGTGAGGTTAAGAACATATAAAGGTGGCCAAAGACTTTTCAACCCCAGTTCTGTGTAAGAGTCCTTTGGCCAACTAACACATCTACCCAAAAGACCAGGAGATAGGTCACACCATGCTCTGGGGCTTCCCTGGGTTTTCTTCTCTACACAGAACAATTTCCCCAGTTTAGTGTTTGCTCTTCTCACAGCCTTGGTCCTATAAGGGAGCAGCCAAAAATTGGATCTATGACCCTGTTGTAGCAGTCCCAGTGTATTTCTCAAGTTGCAATGGACCTTTCACTCTTTGGACAATTTAGGCTCTTGACCAGTCCCAGACTGGCCATAGGACAGACCGAGCATTTGCCCAGTGGGCTGGGGCTGCCCACTCTGCAGCATGATGCTGTTCAGGCTGCACAGTGGGAGGTTAGCGGTGACCGTGGCCTGAACATGGTTAACACAGGCTGTGGCCACCGCTATGCGGCCGTGCCTGTGTCTTTTCTGGCTGAACTTTCGGCTGCATGGGCTGAGCTGTGTGTCTCTCTCACACAGCTCAGCCTCAGAGTAGCAGTGACAGTTCCACTCTCTGCTCCCAGGGACTGCTCCTCCTCCTCCAGCCAAAGTGTCTGCACGGTGGGGCAAGAGGGAGGGCTGCTGTCAAGACATTCCCCCCCTCCCCTTCTCTTGTCAGCAGCAAATGTGAGGAGAAAGCTTCCAGCCTATTGTTCTTCCCTCACCATTGGTTTACAACAGAGGGCCAATCGGAGAACTAGAGGGGCATCATGGGAAATGTAGTCCCAGAGATAGGTGGCTCAATTGTTTTCAGCAGGGAGCTGACTACACTCCACAACATGCACTCTGCTGGGGGGGGGGGGGGGGGGGGGACAACATGGAAACAAGCTGAGGAGTGCTTGTAGCAGCTAGTACAGGAGACATAAAAAACTAAAGAGAGGACTGTGCTGGGGGAACTAATAGCCCCAGCACCACCAGAGAGAGAGAGAGAGCCATGCTGTACCGCACCACCACCGAGAGAGTAACGCTGTACCCGGACCACCAGAGAGAGAACCACGCTGTACCACACCACCAGTGAGAGAGCCACGCTGTACCCGGACAACCAGAGAGAGAGCTACGCTGTACCCGGACCACCAGAGAGAGAACCACGCTGTACTACACCACCGGCAAGAGAGCCATGCTGTACCTGGACCACCAGAGAGAGAAAGCCATGCTGTACCCAGACCACCAGAGAGAGAGAGCCACACCATACCACACCACCAGAGAGAGAGAGCAACGCTGTACCACTCCACCAGAGAGAGAGCCACGCTGTACCACACCACCAGAGAGAGAGCCACGCTGTACCGCACCACCAGAGAGAGAGCCACGCTGTACTGCACCACCAGAGAGAGAGAGCCACACTGTACCGCACTACCAGAGAGAGCCACACTGTAGCCGTACCACCAAAGAGAGATAGCCACACTGTACCACACCACCAAAAAGAGAGCAGGTCAGTGTCATTGGGCAGTGTGGGCACAATAGGAGACAGACAGTACTAGCATTGTATGGCCACAATAGGACTGAGGCACTGTAATATAAAGGGGACTGCACTGTAATCATTGCAGTGTCCCTTTACAGTGCAGTTCCCTTTATATCACCGTGTCCCTGCACATTACAGTGTGGAGGACCGACACCAGCCACCCCCGTGAATGTCTAACAACCGTCCCACCCTCGGTCCCTGGAAAAGTTGGCTGCTCAGTCTAAACTGCCCGGGCCTATTTTTTGTCCCAGTCCGGGCCTGCTCTTGACCCTTTTAGAGCAACCACAGGTAATGTTCATCTGTAGGTAGCGAATCGTTTTTGACATGACCAGCAGTAGCAATAGCTATCCCTGGACATTACAACACAGAAGATCCAACTCAAGATGTTCCATCCAGTACCACTCATCCTCTACTACTTATTTTACTGATTTGCCCCATGAGAAACTCTTCCCCTTCCTGATTATCAAGGGGTTTGATTGCATTCACACTTGGGAGGCCCATGGAAAGCAGTTTTCCAAGTACTTATATTAGCAGAAGACATCTAAGGACTCTTTCAAATGGATGGACCGTTCAGGTTCACCTGTCAGTTTTTTAGGTGGACCTGAACGGATGCTCCATAGACCTCTATGGAGCGACGGATGTCAGCGGTGACATGTCCGCTGACATCTGACCCGCTCGGTTCCGAAAAAGTGTGACGGAGGAAAACCCTATTTTTCCATCCATCTGCGGATCGCAGGGCTCGAGTCCTGCGGGAACACGTGGGAACGGCATCCCTGCACTATTTTTCACAGCAGGAACGCCGTTCCCTTTGCAGGACTAGAGCCGCCCGAATGAGATGTATGCAGAGTAGCGCAGGAAGCGTTTGGCTGTAGTAAGTTCTCCCTCACTTCACGCAGTGCTGTTCGCTCCCTGGTGGCCCCTCCTCTCTTCTTATCTATCCCAGATGATGTCACAAGCCAATGGGGATAGACAAGAAGAGAAGAGGGGCCGCCAGGGAGCGAACAGAAGTGAGGGAGAACTTACTACAGCCAAACGCTTCCTGTGCTACTCTGCATACTGGCTAGTAAGATGTGCCCCCTGATGTGCTATGTGCCCCATGCCCTGATGTCCTATGTGCCCCACTGTGCTCCATAATGTGCCCTGATGTGCCCCATGCCCTGATGTGCCATGTGACCTGATGTGCTATGTGCCCTGTGCCCTGTGCCCTGATGTGCCATGTGCCCTGATGTGCTATGTGCCCTGATGTGCCATGTGGCCTGATGTGCCCCATGCCCATAATGTGCCATAATGTGCCCTGATGTGCCCCGAGCCCTGATGTACCCCATGCCCTGATGTGCCATAATGTGCCCTGATGTGCCATAATGTGCCCCCATGTGCCAACATTTCCCCATACCCTGATGTGCCATGTGGCCTGATGTGCCCCATGCCCCGATGTGCCCCGTGCCCTTAAGTGCTATGTGCCATGATGTGCTATGTGCCCCATAATGTGCCCTGATGTGCTATGTGCCCCAGAATGTGCCATAATGTGCCCTGAGCCCTGATGTGCCCCATGCCCTGATGTGCCATGTGCCCTGATGTGCTATGTGCCCTGTGCCCTGATGTGCCCTGCACCCTTATGTGCTATGTGCCCTGATGTGCTATGTGCCCTATAATGTGCCCTCATGTGCCATAATGTGCCAATGTTTCCCCCATGCCCTGATGTGCCATGTGGCCTGATGTGTCCCATTATCTGATGTGCCCGTGCCCTTATGTGCTATGTGCCCTGACGTGCTATGTGCCCCATAATGTGCCCTGATGGGCTATGTGCCCCAATGTGCCACATAATTTGCCTCGATGTGCCCCATAATGTGCCATAATGTGCCCGATGTGCCCTGATGTGCCCCATGCCCTGATGTGCTATGTGCCCCATGCCCTGATGTGCTATGTGCCCTGATGTGCCATGTGGCCTGATGTGCCCCATGCCCTGATGTGCCATGTACCCTGATGTGCTATGTGCCCTGTGCCCTGATGTGCCATGTGGCCTGATGTGCCCTACACCCTTTTGTGCTATGTGCCCTGATGTGCCAAAGTTTCTCCCATGCCCTGATGTGCCATGTGGCCTGATGTGTCCCATGCTCTGATGTGCCCCGTGCCCTTATGTGCTATGTGCCCTGATGTGCTATGTGCCCCATAATGTGCCCTGATGTGCTGTGTGCCCCAATGTGCCACATAATGTGCCCTGATGTGCCCCATAATGTGCCCTGATGTGCCCCGATGTGCCCTAATGTGCCCCATGCCCTGATGTGCTATGTGCCCAGTGCCCTGATGTGCCCTGTGCCCTGATGTGCTATGTGCCCTGTGCCCTGATGTGCCATGTTCCCTGATATGCCCCGTGCCTTGATGTGCCCCGATGTCCTATTTTTTTTTTTTCGGTGGGGGAGTGGATCTTGGGTGGGAGTTCCCACACTTTTTTCCCCAGGACTTGACCCCTGGCGGATCAGATGAAAACGGACTCTACGGTCTGTATTCATCCAATCCCCCATAGAGGAGAGTGTCGCTCTGACAGGTCCACCCCTGCACAGTGTGCATAGACAGACCTGTCATCTGCCTGCTCAGCGGGGATCGATGTAGCGATCCCCCGTTGAGCAAAGCGGAGCCCGTACACAGACACGTCCGTGTAAAAGGGCCCTCTTAGTATGAGGTGTCAAGGTGACTGAATCAAAATACTCATCTTTGGAAAAGCCTTCTCTAAAATACCTTACAAATAATATATTTAAAAATAGCCTCACCTGAGCTATTATGACACATTGCTCTTATTTACTGCAAAGAAAAGGTTAGCAAAGGCATTCTGTTAACCCCTTCAGCCCGGAAGGATTTGCCCCCTTCCTGACCAGGCCATTTTTTTGCGATACGGCACTGCATCGCTTTAACTGACAATTACTCGGTCGTGCAATGTTCTGCTGAAACAACATTTATGCCTTTTTTTTCCCCCACAAATAGAGATTTTTTTGGTGGTATTTGATCACATCTGGGGTTTTTATTTTTTGCGCTATAAACAAAAAGTGAGTAACAATTTTGAAAAAAAAACACAATATCTTGTACTTTTTACTACTATAATAAATATCCCAATAAAAAAAAAAAAAATAGAATAAAAATTTTATATATATATATATATATATATATATATATATATATACAGTGGTGTGAAAAAGTGTTTGCCCCCTTCCTCATTTCCTGTTCCTTTGCATGTTTGTCACACTTAAGTGTTTCGGAACATCAAACCAATTTAAACAATAGTCAAGGACAACACAAGTAAACACAAAATGCAATTTGTAAATTAAGGTGTTTATTATTAAAGGTGAAAAAAAATCCAAACCATCATGGCCCTGTGTGAACAAGTGATTGCCCCCTAAACCTAATAACTGGTTGGGCCACCCTTAGCAGCAACAACTGCAACCAAGCGTTTGCGATAACGTGCAATGAGGCTTTTACAGCGTCCTGGAGGAATTTTGGCCCACTCATCTTTGCAGAATTGTCCTAATTCAGTTACATTAGAGGGTTTTCGAGCATGAACGGCCTTTTTAAGGTCATACCACAACATCTCAATAGGATTCAGGTCAGGACTTTGGCTAGGCCACTCCAAAGTCTTCATTTTGTTTTTCTTCAGCCATTCAGTGGTGGACTTGCTGGTGTGTTTAGGATCATTGTCCTGCTGCAGAACCCAAGTTTGTTTCAGCTTGAGTACACGAACAGATGGTCGGACATTCTCCTTCAGGATCTCTTGGTAGACCGCAGAATTCATAGTTCCTTTTATCACGGCAAGTCTTCCAGGTCCTGAAGCAGCAAAACAGCCCCAGACCATCACACTACCACCACCATATTTTACTGTTGGTATAATGTTCTTTTTATGAAATGCAGTGTTCCTTCTACGCCAGATATACTTGGACACACACCTTCCAAAGAGTTCCACTTTTGTCTCATCGGTCCACAGAATGTTGTCCCAAAAGTCTTGGGGATCATCAAGATGTGTTGTGGAGAAATTGAGACGAGCTTTGATGTTCTTTTTGCTCAGCAGTGGTTTTCTCCTTGGAACTCTGCCATGCAGGCCATTTTTGCCCAGTCTTTTCCTGATGGTGGAGGCATGAACGCTGACCTTAACTGAGGAAAGTGAGGCCTGCAGTTCCTTGGACGTTGTTGTGGGGTCTTTTGTGACCTCTTGGATGAGTCGTCGCTGCGCTCTTGGGGTAATTTTGGGCGGCCGGCCACTCCTGGGAAGGTTCACCACTGTTCCATGTCTTCGCCATTTGTGGATAATGGCTCTCACTGGGGTTCGCTGGATTCCCAAAGCTTTGGAAATGGCTTTATAACCCTTTCCAGACTGATAGATCTCAATTACTTTCTTTCTCAATTGTTCCTGAATTTCTTTGGGTCTCGGCATGATGTGTAGCTTTTAAGGATCTTCTGGTGGACCTTACTGTGTCAAGCAGCTCCTATTTAAGTGATGCCTTGATTGTGAACAGGTGTGGCAATAATCAGGCCTGGGTGTGGCTAGAGAAATTGAACTCAGGTGTGGACAACCACAGTTATAGTATGTTTTAACAAGGGGGGCAATCACTTTTTCACACAGGGCCATGATGGTTTGGATTTTTTTTCACCTTTAATAATAAACACCTTAATTTACAAATTGCATTTTGTGTTTACTTGTGTTGTCCTTGACTATTGTTTAAATTGGTTTGATGTTCCGAAACACTTAAGTGTGACAAACATGCAAAGGAACAGGAAATGAGGAAGGGGGCAAACACTTTTTCACACCACTGTATATATATATATATATTTTTTTTTTTTTCACATCAGCTGCGGGGACACGTGGCGTGCGCCTGCTGTGACGTCTTAAAGGAGCGATGTACAGCTATGCCGATTTGCGCAGCCGTGCCGACCTGCCGCAGTATAACTGTGGCAGCTGGTCGGCTAGTGGTTAAATTAAGAAAAAAATATGATCTGGAAAGGACAAGCTGACTTGCAAACCATCCTGAGGATGTAATTCAGAAATCTGGAAACTAAAATTAAAAAAAAAAAAATGTACATATGTTTATTAGGGATTAAAGTGAAACCTTTAGGACAGAGCAGGGGCATGACCAAGCTGAGCTGTGTGTGTCTATGGTAGCACGCAAACTGGCTCACAAGTGTACCCATGTGGATGCTTGCCCCCATAGCACACAGTTTGCTGTTATTATATATAGTGATTTACAACATGAGGTCAGACTGTACCGTTACAATACTGTAATGGAGGTGTTACCGCGCTATCAATGGAAATGATAACAGAAAAGCAAACTGCTGCAATCACTGATGGGTGACCAAAAAGTAAGAGCAATGAGTGGTGCTGCTCTGTTGTGAAACTGAAAAGAGTAACTAATAAAAGTTTATTCTGATCACAAATTAAATAAAAATGCAAATAAGTGACTCAAATTCTAATGCCGCGTACACACGATCAGACTATCCGGCCGACTTTGTCCGGCGGACCAGAGTCTGCCGGACAATCCGCCCGTGTGTCGGCTCTGGCAGACTCTTTTTTCTTAAAAATCCAGCGGACTTAGAAAATAGTTTTGACTCAAAAATTGTCCGCCGGACTGCGAGTCCGGCGGACAATCTGGCCATGTGTGTGCTAGTCCGCCGTACTTTTGAAATGAACGGACCCCCCAAAGTCCATATAAGACCCTTATCCGAGCACGCAGCCTGGCTGGTGAGGAAAGGGGGTGGGGACGAGTGAGCACCCCCCTCCTGAGCCGTGCCAGGCCGCATGCCCTCAACATGGGGAGGTGCTTTGGGGAAGGGGGGGCCGCGCGGCCCCCCCACCCCAAAGCACCTTGTCCCCATGTTGATGAGGACAAGGGCCTCTTTCCGACAACCCTGGCCGTTGGTTGTCGGGGTCTGCGGGCAGGGGGCTTATTGGAATCCGGGAGCCCCCTTTAATAAGGGGGCCCCCAGATACCGGCCCCCCACCCTATGTGATTGAGTAAGGGGTACAATGTACCTCTACCCATTCACCTGGTAAAAAAATGTAAAAAAAAAACACACAAGGGTTTAAAATAATTTATTGCACAGCTCCGGGGGTCTTCTTCCGTCTTGGGGGGGTCTTCTCGCCGGACTCCTCCACTATTTTCTGCTAGCTCTTTTACTAGCGGAGGAGCCCGACTTTCTTCTTCGTCGCCGCCCGGGGTCTTCTTCCGACTTCGGGGGTCTTGTCCCCCTCTTTGAGGGTCTTGTCTCCCTCTTCGGTTCTTCTTGCTGGGCCTGGTGGATGGTGTCTCTTCTAAGTAATGTAAGGGTCCTCTTATACTCGCCCATAAAGGGTAGGAGGAAAGAAGGGGAATGCCCAGATAGTGTAGTATCATTTGAGTAAAATTTATTAAAAAAAATGCTAGCAAGTAAAACACTCACATAGAGCAAGATGGGACACTGTATATCATCCACGAGCAGGAAGCTTGTACCTCCGCGTCACTTCTGGTGTGCCTGTCAATCCTGACACGTATCGTCACAGTCAAGTGACTTCATCAGGACTACAGGCTGGCACAGAAAGTGTCCTTAAATAGTCTAATTGGAGCTTTTGGTGTGCAGACATTTTATCATAGCCCCCATTATAATTAATATTGGCAACCATTTTCTAAGTGTCTCACTGGTTTACATACTGTGTCGGCCATTTTCTCGAAGTATTGAACACATGCAGTGGCCATTTTCCAAGGGACGCCCAAACAGATCATACATCTTAAAGATGGTGGAAAGAAAAAAAGTGTTTTCCATGTATTAAATAACAAAAAAAAATGAATTTAATAAAGCCGCTGTACAGGTCAACCATGTAGGATGGAAACAATTAAAAAATGCAAAGGATAAAAATTTCAAAGGGTAAAATTGTATATTAAATAGTGACTGAGGGACACTGGAAGAGATGCGTAAACCCTACACATATAAATACTGGGAACACATATGGATACTGAATATACATATGAATACTGAGGACACATACAAATGTTGTTATGATGGTATAGAGACATATTCAAATAGGTCAGATCAGGTAAATTCAACAAATACACTTCTATCAATGATAGTTAAAAGGGAGAAGCCCTACCAGGATGTGTGCCTGAGTAGTTGGATATATAGAGACAGAATATACCTCATAGATATCTACCCAATAGGTAAACTAATACAGGTGGAACAGTGATCTACAGCAGATCGAGGGGTCTCAATAAGACTCCATGTAAGTTGAAGTGCAGACAGTGTATGTAGCGAATGCAAAATTATGAATGAATCATGCATCAGAAATCATTAATAAAGCAGTTCAAATAAAACTCAATATTGAGTCCCTGGAGTGTAAAAGTATCCATAAGAAAAATCCATTTGGATTTGGCTCAATGTTCTTATTTTATGGCTTCAACGCCGATGTCTTTTGTAGGGTTCAATTCCTCAGAATTTCAAATGGGAAGGGTCTCTATTATGGACTTTATTAAAGTGTTTTGATACGCTATGGGGTAGATTTACTAAAATTGGTGCACTCAGAAACTGATGCAGCTGCGCATGGTAGCCAATCAGCTTCTAAATTCATCTCATTCAATTAAGCTTTGGCAATAAAACCTGGAAGCTGATTGGTTTCTATGCAGAGCTGCACCAGAGTTTTCAGTCTCCAGTTTTAGTAAATAAACCACTATGTTTATCGTATCCTATCAATACGCTATGTTTATCTTACATGCAAAATATTGTCCACAGGTGCCTCAATAAGTACCCCTGGATACTAAAGCAGCACTACCATCATTGCTTATTATTTCTGGCTTTCATATGATAACACATGAGAAAGATGAATGACAGATGGTGATAAAAGTCCAGAGAGAAACAGGTGGTGATCCTAATGTGGTATTGAAGATGTGCACCTCACACCAAAATCCTTAAGCTGTGCGTCACACTCCCCTTAGGAGTTCTCACTCACCAGAAAGTAGAACACATCAAGCCTTGATATGTTTAAAACAACTGTCATCCACATCATGGAGGGTGTCAGAGCTGTACAGGATCTCCCATAGGTACTCGGATAAAAAAGAAGCTCCAAATAGCGTAATTCAATTTTTTATCCTTTATTAATCTCAAATGACCGGCTCCATAAAATCTGACAGTAAAATGGATCTTATGTCATCAACACTAAAAAGCATTATTCACGGCGCAGGATAGGCTCGAGACTCTCAAACACAAGAAAGACAGCGTCCACTGCTAACGTCCGGTTGTCTTTTCCTGGCTGTGGAATGCAAACATCACTTCCGGTCGCCGTAAGGTCATCACTGATGCGTTTCGTCATCACAACTTCCTCTGAGGGCATAGCCTTACGGCACAGTGTCCTGGTGTTTATATCAGCAAATTGCAGTGTAAAATTAACCATCCAAGTACTAAACTGTTCCCTAAAGTGGAACTTCCGCTCATCGGAACCCTTCCCCCTCTGGTGTCACAGTTGGCACCTTTCAGGGGGGAGGGGGGTGCATATACCTGTCTAAGACAGGTATTTGCACCCACTTCCGGGCATAGACTCCCAGGGGAGTCTATGTTTCTTCCTGTCCCGCTACGCTGTCTGCTGGGACACACACGGGTCCCAGAGGTAGTGTGGACCATTCCCATTGCGCTGCATGACTCGCGCATGCGCAGTAGGGAACCGGGAAGTGAAGCCGCAACGCTTCACTTCCTGATTCCCTCACCGAGAATGGCAGCGGCAGTAGCTGAGAGACGAGCGATTGATCGGCCTCCGCTACTGACATCAATGGACCCTGGGACAGGTGAGTGTCCATTTATTAAAAGTCAGCAGCTGTATTATTTATAGCTGCTGGCTTTTAATAATTTTTTTTCCAGTGGACTCCCTCTTTAACTCAGAGGCAAATACACAGTCTGCATAAAGTCTTTACATGACTGTTATATATATATATATATATATACATATATGTATATGTTATATATATATATATATATATATATATATGTATGTATGTGTGTGTGTGTATGTATATATA
This sequence comes from Lithobates pipiens, assembly GCF_037356315.1. Lineage (NCBI taxonomy): Eukaryota > Metazoa > Chordata > Amphibia > Anura > Ranidae > Lithobates > Lithobates pipiens. The sequence goes on along the minus strand of NW_027507790.1, from coordinate 163,729,264 downwards.
TATATATATATATATATATATATATATATATATATATATATATATATATATACATACATATATATATATATATATATACACACATATATATATATATATATATACACACATATATATATATATATATATATATATATATATATATATATATATATATATATATATATACACATATATATACATACATATATATATGTATATATATATATATACGTATCGGTCAGAGGGCTCTAGACCATAATATATATATATATATATATATATATATATATATATATGTGTATGTATATATATATATATATATATATATATATGTATATATATATATATATATATATATATATATATATATATATATATATATATACATACACACATATATATATATATATATATATATATATATATATATATATATATTTATGGTCTAGAGCCCTCTGACCGATACGTATATATATATTTATGGTCTAGAGCCCTCTGACCGATACGTATAAGGATGACAAACAAGGTTAACATAAACTCCCTTCCTAGAAATGGACCTGAAAGTGTGCCCTGGTCTAACGTACGGTATACCAAAATAAGGGGGCATACCCTAGATAGAGAAATGGGTATAAATGAGATGAATATGAAATGGAGTGAAATGAGTACTCTCATGAGGAGTATAATGCCTGAGAAATGCCCTAAAAAGGGGATGGGTGGGTGGGTATCGCGCACCGGAACCGACGAGGAAGGCAGGCGAACGGGCTACTTATATACCACACCGGGCTCCTCCCATATTTTCAGGCCACCATACTGGCCTTTCTATTTATGGTCTAGAGCCCTCTGACCGATACGTATAAGGATGACAAACAAGGTTAACATAAACTCCCTTCCTAGAAATGGACCTGAAAGTGTGCCCTGGTCTAACGTACGGTATACCAAAATAAGGGGGTAAAAACATTCAGGTAGGGGTTGTATTTTATTGTTTCAAGTTTGAGACTGGGTGAGTTTAACAAAGGCCTGGGCCATCTCCACTTGCGGGTTGGGTATGTAACGGGCGAACAGGTGGACTTCAATCTGCCCAACTTCTTGATAACATGGTCCGGGACCCCTTGGCGGGAGGCGGTTGAAGCTGCTCCGATACGGAAAGAATGTCCGGAGTAGTGAGTAGGATTGAGGTGAAGGATGCCCAGAAGTATCCTGACATGTTCCATAAACTGATTAAACAGAAAAAGCCGCGCTTAGGAAATGGATTATGATGAACAGGGTTGTGCGTTTATAATGTAGGTCTTTTAAGGGATTACTCCCTTGTACTTTATTATTATATTTTTATAGAGGTTGCTGCCACCCTCAAAATACACGGGCTAAGTTCAATAACCCGTGTTTAAAAGGATGAAAAACAAATATGGGCTAATGGCGCTACCTCATCACTTATTTATATTACAAATGTACAACCTTTAGGTCTATCCTTAATTTAATCCCTTTATCTGGCCCCAGAGCCTATTTCACGCCCAGATGGGGGGATTTTATGAAAGACAACCAATGTATTTATATTTGATATATATTACAGACTTTTGTCTTTTCTATTAAGAACATCCCCACTAGGCTACCTGTTTTGGCCAAAAAACCGACTATATGAAATATTCCTGGTATCCCATCGCGGAAATTACACAAAAATACAAAAATAAGGTGAATTAAATCCAATAAAAAGATAAATGATAAAAATAAGAATAAAAATGTATGATATATCCAAATAGTGTGTGTGCCAAAACCAAAAAAAAGTGACCACGTCACTTCCGGTGCTCCAGTCCCGTTGGAGCGCAGCTGGAGCGCACGCCGCTCGCTCAACGGAATATCTTTTTACTGGCAGACCGGTTGGATTGTTCGGGTTTTCCCCTTGTTTGAGCAAGGGATGTGAGGACATTACCAAAGGAGCTATAAGGCAGAAACAATCCAGACAGCCTCCAGGACCTGGGAAAGGGCCCCGTTGAGGGATATATTATGCATGGAGGATAAAGTTTTGAGAGAAAAAAAAAAATAAATCCCCACCTTCTCAAGGGAATAAAATAGGCACTACTGGATTGGCTACCTTAATATACTAATTTTTTTAAAAAACTTTCATAATTGTTTGGTACGTTATTATTTTTATATTTTTTTATATTTTACCTTTTTTTACTTTTGTATTGTTTATATAAGTTGCATTTTTTCCTTTTTCTGTATAATCTTGCATTTAAAAAGAAATTTTTTCTCTGCAAAATATATTTTCCTACAAATATCACTGGCTGTATAACTGCCGAGATATAATTGTTTTGCAGTTTGGATAAAAAAAAAAAAAAAAAAAAAAAAAATTATTTTTGTAATAAAATATTGTTTTTAAAAAATAGTGGTTATTGGCCTCCCACTATATATAAAAATCCTTGTTTGCTCTGGTACAAGCACAACAGAGTGCAGTTTATTCCCCTCCCCCCAATGAGAAGCTTGTTATGCATCAAAAATACTGCACCATGAGCGGATCTTTTTTCCTTTGAGGAACCACCACGGAATACTTTCTTTAAACAACGAAAGCTTTCATGGAGAGTCGTTTTTGAAGATATAGCAGATTGGTGAAATCCTCAACATAAGTGGAACACAGCCTACATGCGCATAACCCCTTAGGGGGTGAGTGGATTTGGTGAGTGGGGACCCTTGAGGGTGAAGGAGCACAGAAGTCACGATTTAATTGTCATAATCACGGAAAGTCACACCTGAATTTTTGGGAGCAGAAATAATTTGCACTATTTTGGACATTTTGATAAACAGCATCACTGAGGACTTTATTTGTATAAGAAATTTTTTTTCTTTAAGAAATCCCTTTGTTTTTAGGGATAAAGGTTTTTTACATATCTGTCACTGCATAATTATAGTATCAATATTATATTGTTATAATTTTTTATATATATACACTGGTTCATAAGGGTTTCACATATATGACTGCATAGTATAATATGGTGATAATAGAAGCACTCAAGAGTAATTTAGGGAAGGTGTATGATTGAGATACATTTACGCATATAGATGTAACAAAAATTTTTTTTGGTTTTGGCACACACACTATTTGGATATATCATACATTTTTATTCTTATTTTTATCATTTATCTTTTTATTGGATTTAATTCACCTTATTTTTTTATTGGATTTAATTCACCTTATTTTTGTATTTTTGTGTAATTTCCGCGATGGGATACCAGGAATATTTCATATAGTCGGTTTTTTGGCCAAAACAGGTAGCCTAGTGGGGATGTTCTTAATAGAAAAGACAAAAGTCTCTAATATATATCAAATATAAATACATTGGTTGTCTTTCATAAAATCCCCCCATCTGGGCGTGAAATAGGCTCTGGGGCCAGATAAAGGGATTAAATTAAGGATAGACCTAAAGGTTGTACATTTGTAATATAAATAAGTGATGAGGTAGCGCCATTAGCCCATATTTGTTTTTCTTGTTCCATAAACTGGGCAGCGTTCAGTGGTTTAGTGTGAAATGGCAGAAGCGGGCCAGACCCTGGTTGACCGGCCAGAAGGTTTAACAAGCGGGTGAGAATGGCGACCGGGCACCAGCGGTTGTTGGTCTTATAGAAATGTATGTCAGTACCCAAGCCAAGCTGCTGCGTCTTGGAGACTGCTAAGTGTAGAATATAATGATCTTCGTATCGGACCAGGTGGTGCTTGCACAGCATGCGTGCTGAGGGGCCATTACAAGTAAACTCGCCTGGCCGTAAGAAGCCGTAGAAGGCCAGGTGTATGGCTGCTTGCAAGACGATACTTATGTGGAGACCAAAAGGTGAAGTGGCCAGAATATCTGACATATCTCTAAAAACGTCTCCTGTAATAGGCAGCCGTTTGGTGCGGGCCACTGGCTGGCGCTTCTGGATGCCGCGCATAAGAGCCCGTACGGCGTGATAAGAAAATAAGGAAGGTTCGGTAGGGTCCTGGAGGGACGAGAAATGTTGTACACCGGCCAGATATAGCCGGATTGTATTAAAGGACAACGCCAACTCCGAGTGGCAGTGGGAAATTAAGCCTAGGACTTGCTTGACACGGGACGTCTCTGTGCTGTGACACGTCATGAAGTGGTTAAAGGCCCTCCAGGCCGATTGATAGGCCTTGAGGGTATTGCGTGAGAGGGAGTGCTCGATGAGTTGGGTCGCTGCTAGGAGGTGTGGTGCTAATCCATTGTCAGCTGAGACCAGTCCGGGATAGCTGCTGATGTTGGTCCAGCTCCGGGTACCTGATCAAAAAAAGAGACAAAGTTAAAGCGGGAGAGGGCGTCCGCTGCCTGATTGAATTTACCGGGGATGAAGGAACAATGGATATTGAACTGAAATGATAAAGAAAGCTGGACCAGTCGACGAAGGAAGGACATAATTGCTAGAGAGTTGGATCTGCCTTTATTAATGATCTCCGCAGTGGCTAAATTATCTGTAGAAAAGGTCACCGTTTGCCCCGACCAACTGCGGCCCCATGTGTGAGCTGCAGCTACGATAGGGTACAACTCAAAGAGGGAGGACGTCTCGGCGAAGCCAGGAATAGCCAGTATCTGGGGAGGCCAGGGAGCTGCGAGCCACAGATGGCCAAAAATAGCCGCAAAGCCTGTGGAGGCCGCTGCGTCGGTCACCACCTGGGGTGAAAGGGAAGACACAGAGGGAATGAACAGGGACACGCCATTCCAAGAGGATAGGAACTCCTCCCACATAGCAAGGTCTGCTATCGCCGTGGGATCCAGGCTGAGGACTTGCTCCGGGTCCTGTGAGAGGGACAGTAAGACTAATAGGCGTGACACGAATGCGCGACCCTGAGGGATGATGCGCATGGCGAAATTCAGCATGCCGAGTAGGGGCTGTAGCTGTCTTTTGGTGCAAGTTCTGGCACGGGTGAAGTCCCTCAGGACCGTCCTGATGCGGGCCAGTTTATCCAGGGGGAGGCTGGCCTGCATAGTGTTGGTGTCTAGGCTGACCCTGAGAAAGGTGATGGTCTGCGTCGGACCATCCACCTTGTGCTCGGCAATGGGGACGTTGAGGTTACTGAAGACCGCCCTCAACTTATGCAGATCTCCTGGAGGTGAGCCGGGTGGCTCGATCAGCAGGAAGTCATCCAGATAGTGTATGACTCCCCGACACTGGGCTACGTGCAGCAGGATCCACGTGAGAGTCTGAGCGAAAGTATCGAAGAGCCAGGGGCTGCTCTTGGACCCGAATGTAAGTTTGGTGGCAAAATAGTACCGCTCCTTCCACTTGATGCCATGCCAGCACCAGAGAGATGGGTGGATGGGAAGGAGCTTGAAGGCGTCCGAGATGTCGGCCTTGGAGAGCCAGGTTCCTGTGCCTGTTTTGAGAATGGCCTGGATGGCCGTGTCTACAGATGTATACTTGAGGGAGAACTCCTCTGAGGGGATAAGGGAATTAAGACTGGGGACAGAAGAGGAATGAGGCGCTGACAAATCGTACACCAATCTGAGTTTATTAGAGAACTTGCCCTTGACAAGCCCAATAGGGCTGACTCTCCAGGTGTTGAATGGGGGCTGTGTGAAAGGGCCTATGATGAAGTCTCGGTCTAACTCTGACTGTAGTAGTTGGTCAACGGCTCGTTCATCCATAGCTGCTGACCGCAGGTTCTGGCATTCGTGCGTGAGGTGCGGGAGAGAAATAAGTCCAGTGTGAAAGCCTTGAGTGAAGCCCTGAACAAGGTAGACGGATAGTGAGGGGGTAGGATGATCGGTGAGGTAGATGCTGAGCCACGAGATGTTGACCCGGCTTAGTCAAGATTTCTTAACCGGTTTGACCTCACACATGATCCTGAGATGAGCCCTATGACACTGTGTGCATACGTGGAGCAGCCTGCACTGACTGAAATTGCATGAGCCGCTATTATAATTGTTGCAGATTGCTGCGCCCCCCATGGTCTTGATCGGGCGCCCAAATTTATCCGTCTGCGGGAGGCGTGCCGGCGCCTGTGAGCCCTGAGCGGTACCTGAGGTAGAAGGACCGTCTGAGGGCGGGGCTGCCACTGAGCTAGCGCACCAAGTCGCGGTGTGAGTAGCCGATTGGCAAATCGCACAAAGAGGAGACCGTAGCCCCGCAAAGTGGCGGCAGAATAGTTCTGTATCCATGATGCTCCAATCAGTAGGCGTCTGGAACTGGACGAGCCTGGCGGCCGCTTTGGCGGAAAAGGAGCGGTGGTAGTCGTAAAATGAAAACCCGCCGTATTTATAACCTAGATCTACTACCACATGGAGGTAGCGATCCAGCTCCTCCCTCCTGCCAGGGGAGACTGAGCAGATGATGTCCCTCATCATGCCGAAGGCCAGTGTAAATTCGGTGACAGAAAGCTTCCTGTCCAGCCTGGGGTCTTTGGTCTTGAGGACCACCGATACGTCCCCCCATGTATAAGCCTTGTTTTCTGCCAGTTCATGAATGGAGATGAGAAGCGAAGCCAGATTGACGTCCTTGCCCTCTAAGATGTCCTTCCTGATGCTAGCTGATACCAGATGAGAGGGGTACACCACTGATGTACACTCGGTGGTACCTGCGAGAGGGTTAGTCACTGCCTGGGATGCTGGTACTGGAGGAGACACGGGCGGGCGGGTCTCGAGGAGGGCCACCCGATTCTGGACCTCTGACATTGAGGTCGTCAGGGAAGACACCAAGGTATGGAGCTGCGAAATAGAAGAGGCGATAGAGCCCAGTGAGGCCTGCTGGGTACTAGCCTCAGCCGCAGCTGGGGGAGCAAAGAGGAGCCTGAAAAGCTCGGCCTTCCTGGCCTAAGCTCAGCTGTCATCCTAGGAATGGTCCATGCTCTGAGGGACCAGTGGCTGCCACTCTCTGAGACTAGAGACGGAGACAATGGGGCAGTGAGGTCCTCGCTGCCAGCCCGAGACATGGTGGCGTAATCCAGGCCTGGCGAGCCTATTAGTCCTTGGGTTCAGGTTTTCTCCTACGCGGAACCTATATGAGGGTGACATGGATTACAAGACACGTTGGAGATCCTGAAAAAGCATATATGCTTAACAAGAAGGATGCTTCCGCTCATGAGCGTTTCCTCCCAGAAGACGTTTTTTTTTTTTTTTCTTACCTAAGGAGGCACCGTCCCACCAGGTGCAGGGTGGACCTACTGAAAACTCGACTGACCTGAGGAGATGAAGGTGAAGTTTGAGAGTTCTATACCTGAACAGAAATGCTAGCCAAAATAGTGATTTCATGGAGGTGAGATTTTTTTTTTTTTTTTTTTTTTTAGAAATGAAATGAAACGAAATAAAGAAATAAAACAAACAACCGAATGAAATGTAGCTTCCTTTTCCCCCCTTTTTTTTTTTTTTTTTTCCTTTTTGGGAGGTATGAAACTTTGAAGCAATTTATAGTGAAATGTGGTCGGTGAGCCAGGCCCCCGGTAGGAATCCAAAGTTTGAAAAATCAACTGGACTTGAACCGGGAAGCGATATGACAGTGAAATGAGTGAATCCGCCATGACAGATGTCCGGATCGCCATGCCACCATCTTGCGACCGAGCACGAAACGGATTCTGGAGCATGTACTGAAAATGAGGCCTGTCCTAGGGCACGCCGAGACGAATTTGGTGCACGGATGTGACTATTCGTACCAGAGCGTGATAGGTGAGATGAAATGATACCCATGACAAAGACAAGAATCAGAGGATGTGCCCATGAATGAAACAAACGAATCCTGTCTTTGGAGCATGTACTGAAATGAGGCGTGACAGCTGGGCACACCGGAACAAATCGGTGCATCAATAAATGCAACAGGATTCGAATCGGAGCGTGATAAGTGACAGAAAATGATATGCCATGACAGAGACAAGAATCAACGACTGGACAGATGGTTACAACAAAGAATCCTTCTCTGGAGCATGTACTGAAATGAGGCGTAACAGCTGGGCACACCGGATCGAATCGGTGCATTAATGCATGCGACGGGATTCGAATCGGAGCGTAATAAGTGACAGAAATGGTATGCCATGACAAAGACTAGAATCAGGGATTGTGCCTGAACCTGCGAGTGACTCAGTCTCTGGAGCATGTACAGAAATGAGGCCGAATAACTAGGGCACTCCAAAGCGAATCGGTGCATCGGGGATGCGACAGGATTCGCACCGGAGCGCGGTGAGTGACAGAAATGAAATGATTCGATCTGATATAAAAAGATTGAAATGATGCGAAGTGACATGAAATGATCGAAATAATTCGAACGGAATGAAATGATCGAAATGACTCAAATATATGAAATTAATCGTATTTGGAACGGTCGGACCGGTTTACCGTTTGAAAGGACACGACATTCGAAATGATCCGGACTGCTAGAATTAACGTAACGAGCAGTCGGCTGTGGTATCGAAGTGATTCGACCGATTCGAATATTTAAGAAATGATTGGGGAGTCGTTCGGCTCGACCTGACGTGCCTACGAAATGAAGTGCCCGATGTGGCACGACCGACGCGTCTCGAAAGGAAATAACAACTTTCCTTCGCAAGAAAAAGGAGTAGTGACATGAGGTAACGAGTACGAGTGACACGGTTTAAAACGTTTGTGAAATGAAAGGTGAGAGGTTCGTGAGTTCAGGATATCGTGTTTAAGTGACATTGTAACACATGAAATGAAAAAATGGGTGCCGAAGCCCTACCTGCGACAGCCGGCCCAGACGCGTTGTACGACAACGGCAATTTCTTTGAGTATTGCGACACTCGGACGGAAAACACACGAACGCCAACGACGACAAGACGACTGACAACACGGACACGATCAAGACACACACGGGGACTCACGAACACAACTCGCTACGTTTGGTCTCAAACAGTCAGGCCTTGATTTCTGACGTATCAGATATCGCGCACCGGAACCGACGAGGAAGGCAGGCGAACGTGCTAGTTATATACCCCACCGGGCTCCTCCCATAATTCCAGGCCACCATACTGGCCTTTCTATATATATATATATATATATATATATATATATATATATATATATATATATATATATATATACATATACATATTATATATATATACATATACATATTATATATATATATATATACATATACATATTATATATATATATATAGAAATAACAGGGTCAAGGCAGGCCGGGTCAGGCGAGGAGAAGGCAGCGGTAGTCAGATGAAACAGCATCAGGTAATAACAGCAGATATGATCAGACTCAGGTAAAGCTGCAGATCAGACAGCACTGTACTAGAGCAGCTGCTGTCCTTTTAAAGGGGAACTGGCGCCAAGCCGGGTTAGTGCGCATGCCTGTCGCATGTTCCCGAACACGCACGCCTGTTGCGTGTCTCTGCGCAGTTCATGCGCCACTGTCCGGTACGGCGCGTTCTCATAGGAACATATGTGCACACACGCGCACACCCGAGTATCTGCCTTGTCACAAGGTATGCCTGACAATGACACAGAGGAGAGAAAATGGCTAATTGGGCCCAATTTGGACATTTTCATTTCGGGGTGTACTCGCTTCATAAATGCTATAATGTGCCCAAAACTGAAATCGACTATGGTTTAAATTGAATATATATATATATATATATATATATTTATTTATATATATATAAAAATAAATGATATTACACATGACAGAGACTCTTTACCACGTGATCAGCCGTGTCCAATCATGGCTGATCACAATCAGGAAGAGCCGTTGATCCTCATTCGTGTCTGACAGACGCAAATAGAGGAGAGCCGATCGGCTGCTCTTCTGACAGGGGGGTCTGTGCTGATTGATTATCAGTGCAACACCCCCTCCCGCGGATGCCCACACTGGACCACCAGGGATGCCATCAGGACCACCAGGGATGTCACCACCAGGTATGCCATGCTAGAGCACCAGTGATGCCAACCAGTGCCCACAATGGATGCCAATCAGTGCCCACAATTGGCATCACTGATTGGCAGGCATTATGGTTTGGCATTGATTGGCATCCATCAGTACCATTTATTAGTGTACATCAGTGCCCATCCATGCCCATCCATGCCACCTATCAGTGCCCATCTGTGCCGCCTATCAGTGCCCATCAGTGCCATCTATGTGTAGCCATCAGTGCTGCATATCAGTGCCACCTATCAGTGCCCATCAATGCCACTTATCAGTGGCCCATCAGTGCCGCATATTAGTGGCAATCATCAGTGCCCATCAGTGCCACCTCATCAGTACCACCTAATTGGTGGCACTTCATCAGTGCCCATCAGTGCAGCCCCATCAGTGTCCATCAGTGAAGGAGAAAACATTTTTCGGTCTATTTTATATTTGTTTAGCAGAAAATACAAATCTCTGAGGTTATCAAATACCACTAAAAGAAAGCTCTAGTTGTGGGAACAAAATTATAAAAATTGAGTTTGGGTACAGTGTTGTATGACTGCGCAATTGTCCTTCAAAGTGCAACAGCGCTGAAAGCTGAAAATTGGTCTGGGCAGGAAAGTGTACAAGTGCTCTGTTTTGAAGTGGTTAATTAATAGGGTGCAAAAATAAAATAAAACAAGAAGGCTTCAATAGTCACTATATCCAACTCCACATTTAACCCTTTAGGGGTGAGAGCGTCAATTAAAAATACCCAGTGGGTTTCGCATTTGGAGAGTTCCCTACCCATATTGGAACCTCTCCACACTGGTTTCACGTGATCTACAACCCAGAATTTCAGACACAAGGGGTCCTGATTATGATGGAGTTCTATAGAACAGTAGCTTATCTCTCTTCTTTCCAAAAACATAGCTATCCTCCCATTCTCCCATAAATAAGTTTGTTATACTGGGCGCAAATTTAGCGCCCATAGCTACACCTTTCTCTTGGGAAAAAAATGGTTATTGAACCAAAAATAATTATGGGAGAGGCAGAATTCAAGGGTATCTCGTAGGAAAATTTTCTGACAGTGGGGCAAATCCTCTCTTAGCTCAGTGCCCAATTAAGGGCCAATAACGCGTTGTCCTGCTGTATGACTGTGTACAGTGACGACATGTCAGAGGAAACTAAAAAAATCTCACCTTTCTCAGTTAGTTTGACATCCTGAAGCAGTTAAAAAAGATTTTTTGTATCCTTGAGGTAAGCTTTGGTTACTAAAACACTTTTTTGGAGGAATTGGTCTAAATATTTGTCCCTCCTTGATGTAACCGTCCCTATGCCATTTACGATGAGCATAGCGGGGGTATTTTGGGGGTCCATGTGTATTTTGGGGAGGGTATAGATAGTGGGAATGCGGGTACTGCTAGGAACAAGGTATTTTTTCTATTTCATTATTAATACATGTGATTGATAACCATGTTCCACCAAGGCTTCCAATTCTTTATTGTATTGTTAGGTGGGTTCATTATCCATTTTTTTTATACGTATCTACATCTGACAGCATTTCTGCTAGTTGGTTATTGTAGCACTCTTTAGACAGGATAAACTAGCAGAAATGCTATCAGATGCAGATACATATAAAAAATATAAGGTAATAGAATCCATCTTCAAGGCCCATTAGCATATTCTTTCCTGAGACAAAACCTTTAAAAAAGTACTACCCTCGATACCCAAATTCATTTATCGGAAGGCCCCTAGTGTGTGTGACAGTGTAGTAAAAATGGCCCTAGATCCCCCTATCAGACCCTTCTCATTTTGGGACAAGGATGGCTTCTTTGCATGCTGAAAATGTAAGGCATGCAGAGAGGTGGCAGCACCTATGAGAGGCCTAGATAAATTTACATCAACCTCGAATAATAAATAATTTGTAATCAAAGAATTCATCACATGCAACATAACACATGTGGTGTATGTTTTGGAGTACCCTTGCAGGTTGATTTATGTGGGCTGCACCAAAAGGCCCTTTAGGATTCGTATTGCAGAACACATACAGAACATAAAACTGGGGTTTAAGGACCTTAACCGGTTCCCGACCAGCGCACGTCGATGTACGTCGACAGAATGGCACGGGCAGGCATATTGGCGTACAGGTACGTCCAATCTTCAATGCCGGGTCCCAATGGTCGGGACCCCCATGAGTCCGGTCGCGGGACCCGCAGACTCGATCGCCGCGGGCATCCCCGCGATCGTCTCACGGGACGGCTGAATGGAGGAAATGCCGTGTAAACAGCATTTCTCCATTCTGCCTAGCAACTAGTGAAGCTGATCTCTGCTCCATGTGATTGGAGCAGAGATCAGTGCTCACTAAATGAAAGCCCAACCCCCCACAGTTAGTAACACACCCCTAGGAACACTTAACCCCTACACTGCCACCCACTGGTTAACCCCTTCACTGCCAGTGTCATTTACATAGGAATCACTGCATTTATATAGCAGTGATTACTGTATAAATGACAATGGTCCCAAAAATGTGTCAAAAATGTCCGATGGGTCCCCCACAATGTCGCAGTCTCAATAAAAATCACTGATCGCCGCCATTACTAGTAAAAAAAAAAAATAATAAAAAATGATTAATAAAAATGCTATAAAACTATCCCTATTTTGAAAATGCTATAATTTTTGCGCAAACCAATCAATAATCGCTTATTGCGATTTTTTTTTATCAAAAATATGTAGAAGAATACGTATCGGCCTAAACTGAGGGAAAAAAATGTTTTTTTATATATTTTTGGGGGATATTTATTATAACAAAAAGTAAAAAATAATGCGTTTTTTTCAAAATTGTCGCTCTATTTTTGTTTATAGCGCAAAAAATAAAAACCGCAGGGGTGATAAAATACCACCAAAAGAAAGCTCTATTTATGGGAAAAAAAGGACGTCAATTTTGTTTGGGAGCCACGTTGCACGACCGCGCAATTGTCAGTTAAAGCGACGCAGTGCCGAATCGCAAAAAGTGGTCTGGTCTTTGACCAGCAAAATGGTCCGGTCTGTAAGTGGTTAATGTGCCGCTGCATTTTAAACTCCTTTATAATCAGGACCCCTTAGGTCTGAAATTCTGGGGTGTAGATTACGTCAAACGTGGAAAGGTTCCAATATGGTTAGGGAACTCTCCAAACATGAAACCCACTGGATTTTTTTAATTTACACTCTCACCCCTAATATAAACTGCTTCATTGGTGATTATTGAAGCCGTCTTGTTTTATTTTATTTTTGCACACTATTGGTTATATTTAAAATTGTTAGAATTTTTAATGTGCAATCCTGTAAAGTCATGTGTCCCTGATTCAGGTTTACCCTGGACTTTTTCCTTATCTATATAGATTTTATATGTATTTTGGAGTTTTTAGATATTTGTATATGTAATGTCATGTGTATATATATATATATATATATATATATATATATATATATATATATATATATATATATATTCAATTTAAATCATTGTTCATTTCAGTGTAAAGCGGATTATAGCATTTATGAATTTTGGAATTATGTGTATTTTAAGTATAGGGGTGATAGTACTGTTGTAACGGCCCTAAATGCGCTAGAAACAAAACCATATGTTCATTTACGAATTTTACTATAAGAGAGATGTATTGTGTATGTATATTTTTTAACTGAGTATTATATCAGCCTAAGTATAGATATGTCCCACACTGTATCCAGATATATAAGTCATGTGAAGACTTTATGCAGACTGTGTATTTGCCTCCGCTGTCTTTCTTATGTTTGAGAGTCTCAAGCCTATCCTGCGCTGTGAATAATGCTTTTGAGTGTTGATGACATAGGAAACTATTTTACTGTCAGATTTTATGAAGCCGGTCATTTGAGATTAATAAAGGATAAAAAACAGAATTACGCCATTTGGAGCTTCTTTTTTATCCGAGTACCTATGGGAGATCCTGTACAGCTCTGACACCCTCCATGAGGTGGATGACAGTTGTTTTAAACATAGCAAGGCTGATGTGTTCTACTTTCTGGTGAGTGAGAACCCCTAAGGGGAGTGTGACACATGGCTTGAGGACTTTGGTGTGAGGTGCACATCTTCAATACGACATTAGGATCACCACCTGTTTCTTTCTGGACTTTTATCACCATCTGTCATTCATCTTTCTCATATGTTATCATCATATGAAAGCCAGTCATAATAAGCACAGTAGCACTGATTCAGTATTCAGGGTTATTTATTGAAGCACCTGTGGACACTTTACTATTTTGTACGTACTGTTTTTTTGCATTTTAAGCGGCAGCTAATATTTTGAATTGCTTTGGTTAATTGAATCACTGTGAATATTGGAGATATTGAACTGTCTATATTGTTTTAAGATTTATAGTTCCATAGCACTGAGATAGTGGAAGAAGGCATGTGTTTTCACTCTATTGTGACTATGTTTATCAAATCCTTAATAAATATGTAATATTCTGTACATGCTCTTTAATATGTATTCTTAACAGTCTCTTCGTACGTCCGATGTATTGAAATCCACAACTGCATTCCAGGGCATATACTGTTCCCTCTGTATTGCAGCATATGAAGTCTCTCACCTCATATGTAGTACTAGTGTTTGACCTTGTCGATTTAAAGTTGAATACTTTTTCGTTGGGGCGTTTAGTTGGTGTACATGCAAAACATCTTTGCAGGTATAAAAGCCCTTCCCTATAAAAACATGTAAAACTTATTTTATGTGGATCAAACACATTTCTCACCACTCTGTCTCAGATGGTGGGTGCTCTTTTATAAATACATTTGGGCTTCTCAGGTCATGCATTTTAGAGGTGTCTATCTGTTTGTAATATATGCCAATGCCGTTAAATTATCTTTTCTATTTTCTTCTAGTGAATATTGTAATCAAGGATTATGGGTACTAGGTCAGCTGTTTGACCCATTTGTCCACTATCCTTGACTAGGCTGGTTCTATCAATCTCAGCCACTTCTATTATTTTCTCTTCTATAAACTTGTTCATATATTCTTTGTTAACTAATCTATGTCCAATTTTATGGGCTTGCACTATATAATGTCCCAAGTTGGTACAGTTTCGTCTGAGGCACATAAGTTGGCCCTTAGGTATGTTGCAAGGCCAGTTCTTATGGGGACAGCTCTCCTTAGGTATGTTGCAAGGCCAGTTCTTATGGGGACATCTCTCCATTGGGAGATAGCTGTTCCGGTCCACGTTCTTGAAATGGGTTTTGGTGGTTAATTTATCATCTTTTTTGTGATTTCTAGGTCTAAAAGGGTATGGTAGTTTCATCGATCTCCCAAGATAACACAATATTCCTGTTGTTAATGTTGTTTGTGTAAGAAATCCTCTAGCTGATTCTGATCTCCTTTCCATAAGATGAATATGTCATCAATATATCTTCTGCATACAATGATTTCTATCTGTGTATTAGTGAAGACTGATTCTTCCTCCCATTGAGCCATAAAAAGTCCATCTACACGGGGTGCGAATTTTGCTCCCATGGTTACTCCCATATTCTGATGGTAGTATTTATGATGGTACCAAAAATAACTGTTCTTGCAGTGGTCAGCCTATTTAGCTTTAGTAAATCAACCCCTTTCTGTGCCAGCCTGTATTTTCTGATGAAGTCACGTGACTCTGACTATACGCGTTGAGATTGACAGGCACAACGGAAGTGACGCGGAGGTACAAGCTCGCCATTCGTGGATGATATACAGTGTCCCACCTTGCTCTATGTGAGTGTTTTATTTCCTAGTGTTTTATTAATAAATTTTACTGAAACGATACTACACTATCTGGGCATTCCCCTTCTTTCCTCCTACCTTTTAGGGGTGAGTGTAAGAAGACCCTTATGTTACTTAGAGGAGCCATCATCCACCACAGAGTAACAACCATTGAGAAATGAGAGGAGGATCCCTAAAGGTAGCTGGGATTTTCAACACCTGAGAGCTAACAGCCATTCATAGGAGGAAATTGGAATCTTTTCACACATGCTGTTACCTTACAGTAGTAAGGTGAGAGGCCATATTGCACAGAGGTGTCACTGCATGGAAAAAAGAAATACCTGCTATATTTTATTTTTCACAGTGAAAGATTGCAGCACTTCTACTCACTTTTCACATTTCACAGGAAATGGAGAGCCCTGCTCGTTAGAGCTTACAAACTAGGAGAGCTTAGAGAGGAGAGACCCAGCGAAGAGGTAACGGACCGCTCTGTTCAATACTGTTGCACAGAGCAAGTAAATATAAACCTCTTTTTTTATTTTAGGGAAAAAAGGCACCTTTAGATCCAATTTAATGATAGGTCTACCTATAAAAAAAAACGTGCCAAGAGGAATAGGTTGCCATTATTGGCATTCCTCTCTGAAATTTCTTTAAGGAGTATTCATATCAAGAATAATTTTCTTACTGTTACTTGCCTTGTTCTATGTCATTTACTCATTAGTCATTGGATCTGAACATGATTTCTTTCAGACTAAATTATACAACTGACAGTTTTTTGAAAGCCCATCCTGAACCTAAAAATGCTTATCTCCATAGTGCTCTCCCACTTATTTTATGCACTGTCTGAACATTTGTGAAATACCCAATACTTGTGGGTATGGGGTAGCATATGTTCTCCTCCCTGGTTGATATGTAGACTTGTGAGGGGCCAATCTTCAGGCCTGAACACTGTCATGAGAGGTGGAGGATGTAAGGTCTGACACCATCCAACAGGCAGCACACACAGGTCTTGATTTTCAACTGAAATAAATAAAAATGCAGCGCTAGGAAAAAAAAAATTCCCAAAGGACCTCTGAGGCAACCCCTAGGGATAAGGATTAAAAAGTTATGCTTTTTCAAAATGTTGGTAAGTGTGAGTAAACATACTTTTTCAAACCGCATTCACAGATGAAAATACTAGGAAGCGGAGCAGGGCCTGGAAAACAATCACCAAATGCTCGTTCAACACAAATACCCTGGAGGCTGCATATAAAGTAATGCTCCGATGGTATTGGGTACCTGCCCACACAGCTCGGGCTTTCCCTGGGAGTACGGACAGATGCTTCCGCAACTGTGGACAGCGAGGTGATGTTATGCATACATGGTGGGCTTGCCCAAGGCTGGTGGGGTTCTGGTCTAGGATTTTTGGTTTGCTGCAGACACTTTTCCACCTAACCATCCGAAGGGACGCTAAGCTAGCTCTCCTACACTGCCCGGTACCTGGTTTGCGGGGCCGTCAACAGAAGTTGGCTACTTATCTATTTATAGCGGCCAAGCGGACCATTACCCAAGCCTGGAAGTCCCAACGGGTAGATTTTCAAGGTGTTAAAACCCGCATGACTGCAATGTTACTTCAGGAACGTATGTCCAGTATTGTTCATGATTCTCATGCTAAATTTCCAAATATCTGGGAGCCGTGGATCTCCTATGAGTTCCCCGCGCTCCAAGCTGCATGCCTGGGCTTGGTCTAACTCCTTTTGGCGAAGCACCCACACCCGAACGTTCCCCCTCCTTCCTTCCCCCCCTTGTCTCTCTATCTTTTCTTCTTTTGTTCCCTATCTTTCTTCACTCTTCTTTGTAATCTCTCTCATTGCTAACGAATTCTGCTGCCCCCCGTAGGAGGGGGTAGTGGAAGAAGGGCCTGCCCTCCGGAAACGACGAGGGAACGGGTTGCCTGGTTCTGGAACCAGTCTCGATACCATCCCCTACTCATATTCCCCCCTTTTCTTCTGTTTATTATAAGTATAATGTGATGGCTGGCCCTCTGGTTTCATATTTATGCTTTGTAGCCCCTGCGAGGGCGCACAAGGAGCAGATTGTAGTCTCTTGTTTATTCCTGTTTATTCAACTTTTCAATAAAAATATTGAAACAGAAAATACTAGGAAGCAATAAGATTGGGTACGCTTACTGCATGAAGTGAACACACACGCAGTATAGCGGTGAGTCAGACAGGCATGTAAACCATTCAATCCAGCAGGTATTTGGTGGAACACTTAGATGGTATGCAGATGAACCTTTGTGACCTCATCCGGGACGGTAAGAAACAGACGATGCACTTCAGAAACATCAACAGGCAAAGTGCCCGATCTTACAATCGATCACCAGTTTTTAAAATTATTGTATTATTTTTTTTTCACTGTATTGACAGTAGCGCAACTTTTTGTCACATTTATTGATTTTCGACTCTAGAGGAAAGAGTGGTGGGGGTGATCTGTAAAGAGAAGTATAAACAAATGAGTGGGCTTTTCAGATACTCTGTCACTTTGCCTTGAATGGGAAAAGTTTCTTTAAGGAACCCATCCATTTCAATGAACTAAAAAAAACAAAGTCTTAAAAAGTCATTATACAAGTAGAATGCACCTTACATGCCAGTACAGAGAGCAGTAGTGGGCAAGTATCTTATCAAATGTCAGATTTCAGCCCCATAATGAATGGAGAACAAAAAGCTAATTTCATGTTTCATGTACAAACATTTCATGTTTGTTGCTGATTAAATAAAAGGCCAAATACATTTTTCTGCATTACTTAACACAGGCTTACACTATTTTTTCTGCCTCTATGGTTTTTGTATCACTTTTTCAGCTCTCTTACAAATAGAGCTAAAGTTATAATATACATCCAGCCTTATTTACATATTTCATCATAGATGTGTACAACAAGCTCAGAACTGATTGATATGTAATTGCTGTAGCTGTCTCTATGCTGCATTCAGAAGAAGCACGGTGGAATACATAAAGCAGTGTATGGAGCTCTGATTTATGAGATTACAATGTCTGCTGTCTGCAATGCATTACCGCTGCATGATAATGATAACAAAATGCCAATGCTACAACCAAGTCTGGGGCTCTCTAATCTATTCGTTCTTCATTTGTCTTAACTCTGTGCAAAGAAAATAAACACACCGGCAAACATAAAAGAGCGCAAAACAAAAATGGGTGCATAATGGTATAGATAAAATATAATAATATTTTCTCTACGATTTAAAGGGAATTTGTCCCTAAATAACATATTTGGGCATGTAAGGCTCGGTTCACACAGGGGGCGACACGAGGCTACACGACTTGCGGTGCCGCGACCTGACAAGTCGCCCCCGTTCTGTACTACGGAACCGTTCTAAGAGGAGCGACTCGAGTCGCTCCGACTTAGAAAAAAGGTTCCTGTACTACTTTTGGGCGACCTCGGGGCAACTTGCATTGACTTCTATACAGAAGTCATTTGCAAGTCGCCGCTGAGGTCGCGGCGCGGCAAGTCGTGTCGCCTCGCATCGCCTCGCATCGCCCCCTGTGTGAACCGAGCCTTAGAGTTCAGTAATTCAAATTAAAGTACAGTTAAACCCCATTTTTTTTTTTTTGGATATAGTGTCCAATGGTCGGTGACACTAAATCATTTCCTTATTCTACAAAATAATCCATACACATCCACTACTTAATGATCTATTAATCTATTTTTAATGCAATAATTTCTTACTGTGTTTTTCTGCCTTGTAAAAGATTTGGAGGAGGCTAGGAGCAATGGAAATGTACCTTTCTGAGGTAGGAATAAATATTTTAACAGATTTTTCTTTTTAAGTGTATGTTACTCTAAATATTTTCTTTTTATGTATGTGTTCACATATGTGTATTTTATAAAACATAGTCCATAGCATTTTCATGTACTTCATCCATTTAAAGTACCAGGTTGATCCGGCCAGTCACCTTTCTTTCTAGTTTTAAACTAACAACACAAAGCACAGAAGCAGATCTGCATTAACATGGTCAGTTTACATCCTTTGGCTGGCCACTCACAGGTATAGGACACTGTGCAGAGATACAGCATGCCGGTATTGGGTGTTTGTTCCGGGACAGACAGGCAGGTAAGTAGCTTTAGCCCCTTCATGCCTACCGTATGCAAATATGCAGCCCCACTTGACTGTTTTTTTTTTCGTGGGGCTGCATTATTGCAGATCTTCCTCTGTGCTGGGAGAGCAATGCACCACCACGGTCCCAGCACAGAGACCAGGGTCTCACCAATAGCCCCATGCCCCGTTTTAAAGATCTTGACTTGAAACGTCCGATTCCGGGTCACCTGATCGCTGTGATTGGCTATCACAGTGTTCAGTCACTGTGAAGCCAGCCCCCGTGTTTTCTGTCTCTGTAAATGGATGAGAGAGATACATTGTGTCACTCTCTGTCCTTTCAGAGACAGAAAAAAAGTATGTGTATGAAAATAAATAAATAAATGAATAAATACAAATAATATTTTTTTTTTTAAATGGCTAGATCAAAATTTGACCTAGGTCAATGAGTTAGCCCTTGTACACACGGTCGGACATTCTGACGGAAAATATCCGATCGGACCGTGTTGTCGGATAATCCGACCGTGTGTGGGCTCCATCTGGCTTTTTCCGTCGGAATGACCGACCAACAAAGTTTGAGAGCTGGATATAAAATTTTCCAACAACATGATCCGATAGGACTGTCTGATCGTTTGTAGAGAATTCCGATCGGACAAAGTGCCACGCATGCTCAGATCAAATTACGAGACCAAAGCTTTTGGCTACTATTGGCCTGAACGTAGTCCCGTCGTAACGAACGAACGAATGCCATCACGTTCCGAACGATCGGATTTTCCGACAACTTTGTCCGACCGTGTGTATGCAACACCAGTTTCAGACAAAATCCGTCAGAAAAAATCCGTACAAGGGCTTAGTGTTTGGGTCAAGTATTTTTTGGTCAAGGTTTTTTTTTTTATTGGTGTCAGTGTGTTTTATTAATAGAAGCAAATTGCACACTATTGTTTCTGGGATGGTTTATGGGTACAAACAACAACTAACATACACATATGTGGTATTGCTGTGATCATGAGGAGCAGGAGAATGTATTTTGGGTTGCTCTTTGGTGGTAGGTCAAAGTAGTAGCAATAAATATACAGTTACATTTAAAAAATATATATTTTTTTACTATTTTGGGACAGTTTTCCTTTGATAATAAGAAAAAATCAGGAGATATCCATTATCATTTATCACCAAATAAAATAAAAGCTAAATTTGTCCTGAAAAAAACAAGCTATAACCCACCTGGATGCACAAAGTAGTTCTGATGATATGTACGGTTTTACTAACACATGCAAAATTGGGCTTAGGCATTTAGATTTGTTTCACCGTCAGGCACATAGCATGTCTCTTCTGTATTAGAAATCCTTTTTTTTTTTTTTTTTTAACATAAAGTTCAACTTTAAGCATCCTTAATCCATAGCCTCAATTCTGGTTCTCCAGCTTAAACCTTTCAGCCCTGGCTCAGCCCCTCCCCGAAAGGGAACACACTCTCTCTTCTTCCTCTCCTGCTGCTGATCATGCATTAACTGGTCATAGGTTTGGCCCTTTGTACCCCTAAAAATTACCTCTTCATCCCCCCCAATGGGTGGGGCTACAGTTAAAGAGGAATTTAACACTGCCTAGAGACTTATTTCAGACATATTTTTAAAACCACGCTTTTGCATCAAATTAAATGTCCCACACAGGTTGGATAGCAAATCTCACAAAATGAATGCTTCATTGTCACAAAAAAAGTATATGTTTTCTAGAATTTTATACATTTTAAAATTAAGAAGACGTGTCTGAGCTTCATCAAAAGGACTTTGCCTAGGCTGACATATTGTCATCAGTCTACTATAGGTAAAGAGAAGAATTTCCTCTCTGCTCCACTCAGACTGCTACATTTTATAACAAACCAAATGTTATAGCTAAAACATAAAGGAGTTTATTTACTAAGTCTGGAGAGTGCAAATAGAAACCAATCAGCTTCTAACTTCAGCTTTTTCAATTAAGCTTTGGCAATAAATCCTGAAAAATGATTGGTTAAAAGCAAGCACAGTAACAATATTTAAAAAAGGACTAAGATATATACTTGGTAACTACATATGAGTCAGCCTAACATCAACAGTATGTAAACTATTGGAAGGAATGATAAAGGACCATATTCAAAAACTTCTGATGAAACTAGTATCATTAATAGTAACCAATGCCTGTGGATGTAGTGTATCTAGATTTCACCAAGGCCTTTGATACAGTACCCTACAAGCGAATTAAGCTACAAATGAAGGTATTTGGCATTAATGACATGGTATGTACCTGGGTAGGAAACTGGTTGTAAGAACATGTCCAGTGGGTGGTGATTAATGTCATATTTTCTGAATGATCTGGAGAATTGCGTGGGGTGCTTAGGGCTCTCTCCTGGGACAAGTTGACCAGTTCTGTTTAACTTGTTCATAAACGATATAGAAGTTGAAATAAAAAGTTAAATCCCCTGTTTGATGATGATATAAAGCTAAGCAAAGCAATAACTTCATAACAAGATTTAGCAACTGTACAAGAAGACCTGGTTAAAATAGAGTAGCATACAGAAGAACAATTTGGAGACAGGTGGAGGCCCTGGAGATACTACACCTGTACGGAGGCTTACCTGCAGTAGGTTGCCTGATTCGAGTCCTCACTGAGCTAGACCTGGCAGCTGCCCAAATTTTCTTATTTGGTCTTCTGTTCACCTCTCAGGAGAGTGACCTATTTGTCTTTCTTTATTTTCTTCTAAAATCTTGCTACAAAGCCGCGGTAATGGCAAATATGGAATTTGGCAGACTTCTCAAAAGATATGTGTTATGAGATAATATCCATGGATAAATAATTGATGCATAAAGTTAGAAACACTAACATATCTAACTGCTTTCCCTTATTACTAGATATACTCCATTTTGCTAGTTGTAACTTCACTGTTTGATTTTTAATATGTGTACTTAGGAGCATTCAGGCCCCTCAGCTTCATTGAAGATAGATGTTATAATATATACAAAGCTATTCCTAAATTGTCAGCAAACGTATTCACAGGTCTTGTATGTTTATGTTTTTGGCATATGGTGTCTGCCGTTGAAGTGTTCCTCTTTGGCACCTTTGTTCAGTTTGGTAATATATGAAGATGACCTGACCTGTAACTGAGATGCTTTGCCATAATAAAAGAAGAAAAAAAAAAAAAGAGAAAAAGAGTGGAGCGGCCTTTTTGTACATGTTCTTTTTCTTTCTGTACTAGTTTTGCTTGTTCCAAAAATCTAATCTCTATAAAAGATAATATTTGTAGTCATTTCTCATAACTGAGGTTCTCCACCCTCCTTATTAAGCTTATTCTCCCTGGAGAAGAGACGCTTATGAGGAAATATGATAGTGATATACAGATCCATGAATGGTGACTCTAGCAATGGGAGGAAATGTTTTAATCTTGGGTCTGTAAAAAAGACAGGTAGCCACACAATAAGACTGGACAAGAAAAGGCTCCAAGGCTTAAAACTACACAAGGGGTTCTTTACTGTTAGAGTGGTGAGGATGTGAAGGTGTCAGTGGAAAGTGTAGATTAGTTAAAAAAAAACTTTCAGATGTGTTTCTTAGTGAGCAAAATTTACAGGTATATGGAAAACAGCAATCACACAAAGACATTCTCAGGTTGAGCTGGATGGGTCAGTGTTTTTATTCAACCCGTACCAACTAATGTAACTATGTAACTATGTAATTATGTAATTTAAACTCCAGTATTCAAAGCAAGATGCCAAGGGATTGATTTATTAAAACTAGATTGTGCAAAATTTGGTGCAGCTCTGCACATAAACCAATCAGCCTCCAAGTTGTATTGTCAAAGCTTAAAGGAGAAATAAAGGCAAAGCTTGTTTGGCTGTACTTCTCCTGTGGTTCACGGGAGTGCAGTCAGTTCTGCACTCCTGTGACCTGTTTTAAACCACAGAGCCGGTCAGGATTCACCCAGATGCCTGGACAGCACCTGGCTCAGCCTCTCAGTGAGCCACTGAGAGCCTGAGCCAGTCGCTCCCATCCCCTCCACAGCCCAGTGCTCCAGTGAGCATGGTGGGGGGCAGGGTAGAGAGCCAGTGACTGACTGAGAACTGAGCGATCAGGGGTCTTTATTGCTCAGTTCTCAGCCTTACGTAAAACCCAGTTTTTTAATAATACACAAAAAAATTCAAATCTTGAGGAGCCTAGCCACAACAATCATGCATCACTACCAACAGGTGTGTATTGATCCAAAGCTGGGAAGCAAAATGTATATAATACATAATATTAAACGACTGGAAAATTATTTTTTTGTTGATGCTTATAAATGAATGCCAGATATGCATGTGTCAGCTTAAAGTCCTGGAACTAAAATTATCCCCAGAGAGGTTATCGGTGGAATGGGGGAAATAAGTGACCATCAGGCACACTGGCTAGATGTCAGGAGACCAGGGATATCCACCACCTGTGCCAAGTATTCCTAATAATCTGGACATTTGAAAACCCTCCAGGTCAATGATCTCCAAACAGAGTACGAGCAGTGTACATCTGCATCCATTCCAAAAACAAACCTCACCTCACCCTTGTTTTGTTTTAATGGACCAAAAGCTAGTAAGCCTAGAGTTAGCAAACAGTGGCCGTCATTTATGCATTGGTCACTTTACGTGAATGCAAGCCCAGCTCATTCACTGTAGGAAGTGGCACCTATGCTTTTGGTGCCAAGGGCCTTGTCCAAGCACTGTGACATAGGCACCAGAATTTACCTTATTAGGTCATCTCTGATCCAGCAGCCTGGGAATAAACAATGACCCCAGATGGCTCATGAGAAAAGCATGCAAGGGTATAGTCACTGGCACTTCTGTGATCTCTGTGAGAGGTTATAGGTACTTTGCTGTTACATGATTTGTTATAAATAATTCTAGGTCCACTTTAACTGAGCTGCACATTAAAATGACAACTAACAGACATTGTAGAAAATCCTTCATTTTGAACAGCCTATAGCTTCATTAACAAATAGGAAGCTACACCTGCATAATTGAACTTTAAAAAGATTGTCATATTATAAGATAAAAAATTTTGCGTGCACATTTAGGTGGTTTATTTATTTATATTACCACAAAACCGCTTCAATGTAGCTTTTATGAGAAAATATGCAAGGACATAAAATAGAATGGAATTCCAAAAAAATACAGAAAATCACATTTTTATCACCTTAGCTCATTCTTGCTGGAAATGGCTTTTCAGGTCTAATAGCTACCATTTTCTATCTAAGCCATCTGACCAGCAGAATTATGCCAACATAAAAATCTACCTAATAAATTAGGAGCAAACACTACAATAAGGCTGGTTGTGGAGGAACATTTTATATATGTCATTCTGAAAATGTACCACTAGATGTCAGTGGTGGGTAGCTTTTAAAATAGATATGTTTTTACATTACAGATGAAAGAACTTCAGGCAAAACAGGAAATGTAAAAATAAATAAGCCATAAAAAGAACCATTCCTCTGTCGCTTTGTTTTGGGAACAATGTTGAACATTAAATTTAAGATCAACAGTGGATTTTAGTATTCAGTACCCCAAATACTTGCTTCCAGCAAGGAGACTTCTGAGCATGTATTGGAGCATGCTGCTAAAGGTCATCTTCAATAGAAATCCTGCACATTGTGCGAACTATCATGCAGCAACCATGCCTATAGTTAATGTATTTAGTAGCTAATGAGTATTTCAGATGTGAACTGAGGTTGCTGGGATTTTTAAAATATAAGTCCTGCTTTGAAAGAAAAAAAATCAATACCTTCAAGGTCCTTTATTATTTAAAAAAATTCCTTGCAGACCCTTGTTCTGTATATTTAATATAGACCGTTCCAGTGACTTTTCGGAAACATCTTACTGGAATGATCATATCATCTTAGTAGTCTATTTACCAAAAAATGCATATTCATTTGTTTATCTACCGGTCTGCACATCATTTGGTTTGAAATATCAGGGATCTCCTGCAATAGTAGTTTCACCCCTAGTGAAACACTTTCACAGTCTATGTGAGAAGCAATTCTGGGATTGCAGATTTTCTTCTTATAACACTAAGAGGTCTATTTATCAAAAAATATATTATATGAATGTCTCAGCATTAGGGTTGCCACCTGTCCAGGATTCACCCGGACAGTTTGGGTTTGGAATCATGTGTCCAGGTTTAAGACTGTCAGAGACCCGGACACATTATTTAGACTGGACTATGGCTTCCCTACAGCGTTGCTGGCTGCAGTTGCCTCAGCTGAGAGTGTCTGTTACACTCTTTCACACTGCCCAAAGCCAGCACTAACACCCCCCCCCCCCCGAAAACACACAGATGGGAGAGGAGAGAGGGTTCAACCTTCACCTCTCCCCCCCCCCCACCCCTACCCTCTTTGTCTGCCCACACTCCAATCCCCGGCGATGTGCCTCAGAGAAGGAAAGTTGGGGCTGTAAATTTGAAGTTGAGCAGCCTCAGATACATATGGATGAAAGGAGCCAACTGTCAAAGGGTGAGTGAGCTCACCATCCATCCCTGTCTGTGAATGAAGTCTCCCCCTTCTCTCTCCTGCCTCTGAGTGAGTACACTAAGGCAAATCAGGTTTCATCAGAGTCTGCAGAGTCCCCCACCCCCCTACATTGAAAGGAAACTCTGTGAGTTCAGATATAAAAGGGGAACTCTGTGGACTCTGATGTAAAGGGGGACTCTTGTTATTAACGTCATGATTAAAAATGTTATTTAATAGCAAAATATATGTATAGTTTATACTATTAAAAAAATTGCCTTGCGCCGCTAAAGTGTTCGGGTTTGACTTGAAGAAAGGATGGCAACATCACTCAGCAGTCACGTAAAATAAAAAAATTGATCTACATAATCATTGTAATATGTGTGAAATGACAGTTTTTAATTGTCAAATGTGAAATATCAGTTTTTAGCACATGTGCTAAAAAATCCTACACAGCTGAGCTATGGCAAGCAGGCTGGGAGATCTCTACTGATCCATGATGGCTGCCTCTGGAGGACAACCTGCTTCATTGGGGTTGTGCCTCCCACTCACTTTCCTCCTTTGCTCTATCCCTAACCCAAGGCATGTCAGTGACCTCATCATCATCATCCCCTCAATCTTCATCATCACTGATTGAAATTTGTCTGGTCCTTACTGAACCGGCTGAATTTTTATGCATGTATGGCCACCTTAAGAAGGTGTGGCATGACCTGAAAAGAGCTGTTTATTCAGAGAATGCCTAAATTATCAATTCAGCTAGACTTATTCTGTGATTTTGAAGAGTAAATAGCTTATCTGAACAACTTCTTCAGTTCCAATGAGAGTCTGGACAATACCCCAGCAATTATATCCACCCAGGTAGCACAGGCACCTTAATTAACATACCATAGAGAGACAGCTGTTATTGTCCAAGAACAGGATGGGAGTTATAACAGTTATGGAACTTTCCTGTTCTAGTTACATAATCTTATGTCAGAAAGGCTTCAGATGTATTTACCCATTACTGATTTACAGTGCATGGCTAAAGGTGTGAATGTCCCAACAGAGGAGGACAAATTCTATATGTCAAAACCACAGTTTTCCTACACCATAAGGAAAAGTTACATTTTTTTGAGGACAGTGAGGTGCACATTTTGGTCAGAGAGGACAACTGGTTCATAAGAGGTATGAAAGAGGCCATCTACATCAAACTTAATCAACCAACCTAAACAGAACAGAATGAACAGAAAATTGGTCCTTCAACACCATCTCTTTTCCAAATAGAATGCTGTTTTACAAAACAGAAGTAAGCAGTCAAAGCTGTAATTTACCAGCAATTTACATAGCATTTTTTTATTGTTGATTTTGCTGTAGTAGATTCCACACATAGTACAAATGCGTCACTGCTCAGGAAGGGTAAGGGCAGCCCCTAGGCATGTTATTTAGAAAAAAAACAATTTTTAATGTTGTACATTAAGCATTATTAACCACTTGACCTCCGGAAGATTTGACCTCCGGACGAGGCCATTTTTTGCAATCCTCTAATACATTAATTAAACTGACAATTGCGCGGTCATGCAACGCTGTCCATAAATTGAATTTTTGTTATTTTTTCCCACAAATAGAGCCTCCTTTTTGTTGTATTTGATCACCACTGGGTTTTTTGAGCCATAAAAAAAAAAAACTGACAATTTTGCAAAAAAAAATAAAAAATTTTTGTTTTTACTTTCTATTATAAAACATATCCAATAAAGAAATAAACAAAAAAATGTCTTCATAAGTGTCGGCCAATATGTATTCTGCTACATATTTTTGGTGAAAAAAATCCCAATAAGTGTACATTGATTGATTTGTGCAAAATTTATAGGGGGTCATTTACTATAGCGCCACGGTGCTAATTATCGCTAATTAAAAGAAATAGCACCCTGCTAAAACTTGGAATAGTGCACATGGAAATACTGTTTGGAGCATGCTATGATTGCCTAAATGGTACTGAAATATGCGGTATATTGTTAAAATATAATGTGCTTTCAAACTCCATTTCCCAGGTGTGTAAGGCGGCGACCTGGCCACCCGTTCACACTTTCACAAAATTTTACAAGGTTGATGTGAGCGCATCTTCGGATGCTTGCTTCGGCAGGCGGCTGTTTAAGGTTGCAACTCCTCCGTTGAGGAGTTCTGGTTGTTATGGGTGGAGTTTATTTTCTTGCTGTTCCCACCCCTTGTTTTTTTACACTGCTTGGGAATGTCCCTAAGGTCAAGATTAAAGTTGCTCTGTCCGTCAATGAAGGAAAGAGAAAATAGGATTGTTGTACTCACTGTAAAATCCTTTTCTCTGAAGTTCATTGACGGACACAGCACCCACCCCTCCTATTTATGTCCATATTGCTTTTTGACGAACTGAGCTGCTGGAAGAAGAGTGAGGTGTTATAGTCAGTAGGACCGCCCCCTGGGCGGTACTGTGCAGTTTTGCTGTTTTTAGATGTTCTGCCTTGTCCTCTCCTGAAGGTGGCAATATAACCCTAAGGTCAAGATTAAAGGTGCTGTGTCTATCAATGAACTTCAGAGAAAAGGATTTTACGGTGAATACAAAAATCCTACTTTTTCTCTGTCACTTTCACCTGTTACTCTCCATCTCACAAAAATCTTTACTCAAACACAGGTGTTTTACAAACCACAAACAATACCATTGCTGATGCGAATTTAAAATGAGTCACAATTGTGTGTGTTTTTTATTATTTCCAAATAATCATAATTTGAGCCCAAAAAATGTGATATCACAGAATAAATCAAGAAGAATAACTCTTGAGTAATGTAATTCCACCACCTATATGTCCAAAGAAATGCAGTATATGTGTATTTTTGTGTAGGAGGTTTCCATATGTGGCAGCTCCGTGGCTTAGAGGTTAGAACTTCTGCTTAACATCTTTGAGGGTATGGATTTAAATCCCAAACATGCTGCTTCATGTAGAGAAATTGTCTAATCTCCCTATGTAGCTAAATAGGGATGATTCCGATGTTCGAGTTGAATGGTCGGTCCTGGCAATACACATAAAAGTCATACACATAAAAGTCATTGAAAAAAAACAGCATGGAATTCCCCCACAATCTATTACCAGGCCCTTTGGGTCTGGTATGAATATTAAGGGGAACCCCAAACCAAAATTAAAAATATAAATTGCGTGGGGGTCACCAAAAGTTCCATGCCAGGCCCTTCAGGTCTGGTATGGATATTAAGGGGAACCCCACGCCAAGATTTAAAAAAAAAATGACGTGGAAGTAGCCCTCAAAATCCATACCAGACCCAAAGGGTCTGGTATGGAATTTAAGGGGAACCTAGTGCCAACATTTTTTTAAAATTGTGTGGGGTCCCTAAAATCCATACCAGACCCTTATCCGAGCATGCAACCTGGCAGGCTGCAGGAAAAGAGGTAGGGACGAGAGAGTGCCCTCCCCCTGAACCGTACCAGGCCACATGCCAGACTACTCGCCCACATCACATTTTTATCTGCAAGATTATAGAAACATACTTAACAGTCATTCTTACAAAGCATTCTAACATAGTATTACAAAAAAGCACATATTCAAACTAACACCCCCCACCACCACACAACACACACATAAATTGGTGATCATGTTCTGCTGGAAGCTGCATTTCTATGTATATGATTAAGCAATGAAATCAAAGAGCAGAAGTTCAGCAGATCCTCCCAAACCAAGCATGGTCAGATCGGGAACAATACACACACAACATTGACAGCATGGCTGCATAAACCCACTTTTGATGGAAAGAATGCACAAGAATTTCAGCAAAGAGTCCTAGTTGGGCATTTGTCATTATCCACACTATCATTCCTTCTCCCTCACAAATCACAGCAAAAAACCTGGCCTTCTCAGGCCAAACAACCCCCCCCCCCCTCCACTGCAGTTATTTATATAAGATAGGTTGTATTGTTAACACATGCTGTTGACACACTCCCAATAGAAGTACACACCAACCAGTATCTTTAAATCTATCTCTTCATGTATATCTAAAGTAATTGCACCTGATGAGCAGGAACACATAATACTATTTGCAACTGTGTTAGCCCTTGGCTATGTGCATCAAATCTCAACCTACAGGCCAAAGATCCATTTGCATGCACATGCATAAACAAAGCAACAGTTTTCTAAGCATATGTAACTAACTTTCTTACATTAGAGACTAGTTAGACAGGAGACAAATAAAATGCCAGCATTAGGGATGAGCTTCGTGTTCGAGTCGAACGTACGTTCGACTCGAACATTGGCTGTTCGTGCGTTCGGCGAATTCCGAACGTTTTGGCCGTTCGCGTCAAAATTCGAGTGACGCGCGCGCGGACCACAATGCACTGCGTTGGCGCAGTGCATTGCTGCCCGATGATTGGCCAAGCATGCACTGTGACCCCGCATGCTTGGCCAATCGCAGCGCCGGCAGCGAGGAGAGCCATGATTGGCCACAGGCATCCTGCCTGTGGCCAATCATAGCTCAGGCTGTGTAGTGCACGCCCCACACTATATAAGGCCGCCTTTAAGGCGGCCTCCTGTAGTGTGTTACTTTGCATCTGAAGCAGTGGGTGTTCTGTGTACCTTCAACACAGTACACACCAATCGTTTTTGGCTGATTTCCTATCTTGCTGCTGTGTAGTGGTTGTTGTCTGTGCCCTGACTGCAGTATACACCACTATATTCACCTCACCTATATAGCTAGTGATCTAGCTTTAACCACTTAACAACTGCCCATTGCCGATTAACGGCTTCAGGGCGGTTGTTTAACTCAGAGAGGCCGTTAATTAACGGCCTCCCAGAATTCTGCTCTCGCGTGCCCCGAGGTGTGCGCACTCGAGAGCATCCGTGACTGCCGGGTCCATAGGACCCGGCGCATCACGGTAAACGGCCGCTCATAGCGGCCGTTTACCACGTGATTGCTCCGTCAAATGACGGAGTGATCACTTGGAAACAAACCGGCGTCATGTTATGACGCCTGTTCCTCCCTCCCCTTTCTGTACCGATCGGTACAGCGGAGGGGAAAGAGATCGGTGTCAGCAGCGATGTGGGCTGCATCTGCAGTGCCCACATCGCTGCTCACCAAATTTAACCCCTCAATTCCCTGCCAATACTCTGCAATACCAGTGCATACTCTGCAGTACCCTGCCATTACTCTGCAGTACCCCGCCATTACTCTGCAGTACCCTGCCATTACTCTGCAGTGCAGTACCCCGCCATTACTCTGCAGTGCAGTACCCTGCCATTACTCTGCAGTGCAGTACCCTGCCATTACTCTGCAGTACCCCGCCATTACTCTGCAGTACCCCGCCATTACTCTGCAGTACCCCGCCATTACTCTGCAGTGCAGTACCCTGCCATTACTCTGCAGTGCAGTACCCTGCCATTACTCTGCAGTACCCCGCCATTACTCTGCAGTACCCCGCCATTACTCTGCAGTACCCCGCCATTACTCTGCAGTGCAGTACCCCGCCATTACTCTGCAGTGCAGTACCCTGCCATTACTCTGCAGTACCCCCCATTACTCTGCAGTAACCCCCATTACTCTGCAGTACCCCCCAATACTCTGCAGTACCCGCCATTACTCTGCAGTACCCCCAATACTCTGCAGTACCCACCATTACTCTGCAGTACCCCCCATTACTCTGCAGTAACCCCCATTACTCTGCAGTACCCCCCAATACTCTGCAGTACCCGCCATTACTCTGCAGTACCCCCATTACTCTGCAGTACCCCCCAATACTCTGCAGTACCCGCCATTACTCTGCAGTACCCCCAATACTCTGCAGTACCCTGCTATTACTCTGTAGTACCCCGCCAATACTCTGTAATACCCTGCCATAAATTGCCATACCCAGCCATACTCAGAGATACCCAGCCATACTCGGTGATACCCTGAAATACCCAGCCATAGACGCCCCCCACCCCTCACCGCCCTCCGGTGCTTCTACCAACTCGCCAGTACGATCAAAGCCAGAATCTTTTTTTTATTTTTTATTTCAGGCTTCCCAGCCTAGAGGTGAGATGTGGGGTCATATTGACCCCCCAGATTTCACTGTAAAGAGGACCTGTCACCCCATATTCCTATTACAAGGGATGTTTACATTTCTTGTAATAGGAATAAAAGTGATCAAAAATATATTTTTGGGAAAAAAATGTCAAACTAAAATAAATAAAGTAAAATGAACAATAAAAAAATAAAATAAAAATTAAAGCGCCCATGTCCCCATGTGCTCGCATGTGCCACACATGTGAGGTATCGCCGAGAATGTTAGAGCGAGAGCAATAATTCTAGTCCTAGACCTCCTCTGCAACTCAAAACATGTAACCAGTAAAAAAATATTTAAAGCGTCGCCTATGGGGATTTTTTAAGTAGCGACGTTTGGCGCCATTCCACGGGCATGTGCAATTTTGAAGAGTGACATGTTTGATATCTATTTACTCAGCATAACTTCATCTTTCACTTTATGCAAACATTGGGCTAACAAGTGGTTAATAATAGAGCTTGCAGTCAGTAGTGTTAGGAGATAGTGCGTGCTGTCTGCGTGCTCTGTACCCAGTACATACCGCTATAATATAGGGCAGGCCCCTACTTTCAAACATCCAACTTACAAACATCTCCTACTTGCAAACGCAAGGAGACAGCAGCAAGTGAGATGAAAAAAGATGGACGACAAAACAAATTATACAGGGGTGATAACCCTTCCCTATGTTTTCCAAAAAGCTTAAAGATAGTTTTTTTGACTGGAGCTACACTTTAAAAATGTACCGGTTGAAAATGACAAACAGATTCAACTTAACACAACAAACCTACACAGTCCCTGTCTTGTTTGCACCGCCTGTATACTGCTGTTCTGAGTATATAGGGCCTGGGGGCCACATGCATTTCCTTTTTTTAATATGGGTACGGGGTTCCCCTTAATATGCGTACAAGACCCAAATAGGCTGGTAATGGGCAGGGAGGGCTACCCATGCCATGTTTCTCAATGATTTTCAACCATATTGCAGGAACCAGATATACCATTAAAACCGCAAGCAGTTTTAAATGGTGTTATTTCCGTTTAATGTCATTTTGTGCAGGGACTGTTCTAAACACGGGAAACACGTGGCACTTCACAGGCATACTACAGACACCCCGCAGGCACCATATTTAAAGGAATATTTCACTTTTTTTTTCACTTTAATCGTCATTAAAATCAGTGCTCCCGCCAAAACGGTAGTTTTTAAAACTTTTTTTTGCAGTGACCCATGTCCCCTGAGGCAGGAGGCAGGTCGCCAAACCCTTTTTAGGACACTATCTTGCATATTAGCCGTTAAAATTAGCACTTTCCAATTCGAACGTTCGAGTCCCATAGACTTCAATGGGGTTCTAACGTTCGTACCGAATGCGGGGGTCGTTCGCAAGTTCTGGTGCGAACCGAACCGGGGGGTGTTCGGCTCATCCCTAGCCAGCATGTCTTTGGATTTTGGTGTGAAACTCACACAGGGAGAACATATAAACTTCAACACAGCATTAGCATGTTGGGGAATTGAACCAGCTACCCCAGTGTTGCTAGACAGAATTGCTACCCACTTAGCCAGTGGGCAGCCTCATACCCGTAGTCTGCATCTCTGTGGTGTGAACCAGGCCTAAGTCCATAGCCATGCTCAGGGTCACAAGCAATATACTTCCCTATGGCTTCCCCGGGGCGTCAGAGGGGGGGCATCCGTTTATGTAACTGGGTGGCCCTGGCCCCTCTGACTACGAGGAAGCCATAGGGAAGTCCCCGTGCATCAGAGGGGGCAGGGTCACCCGGAAACATCACGGTGTGGCCCCACCCTCAGTTATAAAATAACTGTCAAAGCGAAGACGCGTTATACGGAGGGTGCCTCCCATGGAGGTGGGTCGGTCACGTTTTTTTTTTTCAGTCCGTTGGTGGAGCAAGAGAAGAAGACGATTTAGTAAGACTTTTTTTTTTAATAAAGGACTTGTCAAGCCGTGTTATGTCATTTTTACCATTTTCACACTTTTTTATATTTTATATATATACTGTATAATTTTTTTTATGCTAGTAATTGAATGTACATAATTTGGTTTCTGCAAAATAAAAGTATGTTATTGAGTTTGTTTTGCTTTTCTTTCTTCTTCTTAATTAGTTTTGGGGGTGGTGGTTTTGGGGACGTGCAATATCTTTCTTATACCCATAGAAATTATAAGATATAATTGTGCACCAAAAAACGAATCTCTTCAGCACACCTCCAAGTAAATGATAAAGGTGTTTAGGTGGAGTTTTTGTATATAACAGCTGTGAAGAATTGCAGGTAATGAATTCAGCTGGTGGCTAGGCAGCGTTGTATATGTCAGCCCTGGTTCACATTGGTGTGATTTGGCATGCGATTTGACATGTAAAATTGCATGCCAAATCGGCAGCAATTGCACCGTCCTAAATGGTGCGGCACAGCAATTTCCAAGAGTAGTTTCTGTACTACTTTTAGTGACTTTGGGGTGCGATTTCCATTGACATTTGTGCAGAAACCTGCACAGATGTCTCTAAAATACCCCCGCAGTCGGGACTGACATGCTAGAATTAAATTGTACAGAGTACAGCTAAACTTGAACAATTTCCTCCCCCTGTCAGTCTGAACCAGGACTCAAACTGGGCCTTTATCTTTGTAATTCACCTGCTGCAATCCAAGGGAAACCATTTCCTTAACCACTTTCAGACCGGACCAATTTGCTGGTCAAAGACCAGACCACTTTTTGCGATTCGGCACTGCGTCGCTTTAACTGACAATTGCGCGGTCGTGCGACGTGGCTCCCAAACAAAATTAACGTCCTTTTTTTCCCACAAATAGAGCTTTCTTTTGGTGGTATTTGATCACCCCTGCAGTTTTTATTTTTTGCGCTATAAACAAAAATAGAGCGATAATTTTGAAAAAAACACATTATTTTTTACTTTTTGTAATAATAAATATCCCCCAAAAATATATAAAAAAAACATTTTTTTCCCTCAGTTTAGGCCGATACGTATTCTTCTACATATTTTTGGTAAAAAAAACCGCAATAAGCGATTATTGATTGGTTTGCGCAAAAGTTATAGCGTTTACAAAATAGGGATAGTTTAATAGCATTTTTATTAATAATTTTTTATTATTTTTTTTTTTACTAGTAATGGCGGCGATCTGCGATTTTTATTGTGACTGCGACATTGTGGGGGACCCATCGGACATTTTTGACACATTTTTGGGACCATTGTCATTTATACAGTAATCACTGCTATATAAATGCAGTGATTCCTGTGTAAATGACACTGGCAGTGAAAGGGTTAACCAGTGGGTGGCAGTGTAGGGGTTAAGTGTTCCTAGGGGTGTGTTACTAACTGTGGGGGGGTTGGGCTTTCATTTAGTGTACACTGATCTCTGCTCCAATCACATGGAGCAGAGATCAGCGTCACTAGTTGCTAGGCAGAATGGAAAAATGTTGTTTATACAGCATTTCCTCCATTCGGCCGCTCCGTGAGACAATCGTGGGGGTCCCGCGACCGGACTCACGGGGGTCCCGACCAGCGCGGCAACGGATATTGGACGTACATGTACGCCAATATGCCTGCCCGTGCCATTCTGTCGACGTACATCGTCGTGCGCTGGTCGGGAAGTGGTTAAAGAGGAGGGCCACTGTAGCTGCTGACTTTTAATAAGCACACTTACCTGTCCAGGGCGCCCGCGATGTCGGCCGCCCGAGGCTGACCCGTCCCTCGGCTCTCGGGTCCGAGGGAAACAGGCAGCTTTGTGAATGGGGCGCACTGTGTTCTGGGACACACAGTTCCCAGAACACAGCGCGACCCATTACCCAGAAAACGCCGCATGGAGGAGAGAACATAGAAGATCTCCGCGGAGGAGGAAGAGGCAGATTAGGACGATGTGCCTAGCAAAAGGCATTTTTGGTAAGTTAAAAAATTATTTTTTCTTCATTTTTTTTCTCATTTTTTTCTCATTTTTTATGTATTTTTTTTTTCAGGGTGGCCCTCCACTTTAAGTATGCCTTCAAATATCATTATATGTAAAAATGCAGATTCACATATCTTCTGTGTCGGTATGCAAGGTGAGATACACGATAATAGGTACATTTCACCTCACATTCGTTCCATTGTAAGGGACTAAACCGGAATCCAGCCCGGTTTTTCTAGCCTCTGTGGCAGGCTGGGTTCCAGTCCGGATGTTTAGGTCCACTGGAGTCCACAGCCAGCTGGACTTTAAATATCCAGGAAGAGAGCATAGCAAGGCTCTGGTTTTGAGACTCAGGAAGGAATCTGAGTGAGAGGAGCTCAGGCTGTTGGACTAAAAAAGGTTTGCTTCTCTGTATGTTTTGTGGGTGACGGGGACCAGCTCCACACTGTATAGAGAGGAGACTATTTGTTTAGTTAGCGCCGTACAGCAAGGATTTAATTTACTGTTTGTTTTTACCCTGCAAACCTCCTGCAAATAAACCTGGCATCCGCCAGATTTTTTAAGAAAGTGCCTGTTTGCTGACTATCATTCAGAAAAGGAGATCCCCCCCCCCCCCCCCCCCCACACATGGTGGATTAAGCAGGCACTTTTCTGAAGATGGAGGTAATAATAAAGGCCCAGCAATGTAGCTCAGTGGGAAACCAACCGCCAAGTCGCAGAGGACACTGAAGCACAACAGGTGGCCCAGCAGGAGATGTACCTCCATGTCACAGAGGCCATTGCAGCACAACAGGCGGCCTAGCAGGAAATTAACCGTCAGTTTGCAGAGGCTCTGGTGGAACTGAAAAAGGGGTCCGCACCTTCTATGTCAGTGGAACCAAAGATGGTACATGCCTCCTACTACCTGCAAAAAATTATACCTGTGGATGATGTTGAGGCATACATTGCGACTTTTGAGAGAGTCGCGGTCTGGGAGGGCTGGCCATATGAGCAGTGGGTGGGTCTGTTGGCCCCATTTCTAACAAGAGAACCCCAAAAGGCCTATTTTGCTCTAGAACCAGACAAGGCCCAGGACTATGAGACTCTAAAGACAGAGATACTCGCATGCTTGGGTGTCACCATGGCAGTCCGGGCCCAGTGTGTGCATCAGTGGTCCTACTACAGCAGCAAGCCATCCCGTTCATAAATGTTTGATCTGGTCCACCTCACTAGGAAGTGGTTGCAGTCAGAGATCTTGACAGGCCCTCAGATCGTGGAGCATGTGGTAATGGACCAAAACCCACATGCGCTCCCTGCTGCCCTGGGGAAGTGGGTTGGACAGGGGGACCCCAAAACTGCAGCCCAACTGGTGGACCTAGTGGAGAGGTACAGCGCTACTGAGGACTTGATGAACCCATCTACACCCCACTTCGATGTGTCTAGGGGTGCAAGATCTCCCAGCGGTTCTGGTGAGACTGTTGCGGGGTTCAAGAGCTTGGGGAAATTTGATAAGACTGTTGTTACAGATGATGAGACTGTGGGTCCTAGACCTCGAGACTGGCCAAAGAAGCCAGGAAGGACTTTGGGATCATTAAGAGGACTGGCGGTAGAGCATATACAATGTATTCATTGCCATGCATTAGGGCATATTGCTGCAAACTGTCCTATACATGATGAACCAATGCAATGCGACTTATGCTCATATGAAAAGATGCATTTCTCTGTTTGCACAGGTCGCATGTACTGCATTGTGTCAGAGTCGAATTGAAAAACAGATATGTGTTATTTCAGTGGATGGAAAGCCCTGCTAGACTCAGGTTCGTGTGGTGACCCTAGTCGGGAATCATTGCATAAACTCCACAAAATGACACCCCAGCACTATAGGGGTAGTTTGCATCCAAGGGGACACTCGGAACTACCAGACTGCGATGGTTGAGGTTGATACCCACTTGAGCAGTGTAGCACATTCAGTAGGGGTGGTACCTTCACTGCTTCATGAAGCTTTAGTAGGGAGAGATTTTCCCCATATTTGGAATTTATGAGAGCAAAGGGAGGCTGGTAGACAGAGCTCCCCTTGCTGGGGAAGCATGGGAACTCTCACAGGAGCCATTTTGCCAAAAGGAAGGGGGTGCTGTTGATGGGATCGAGGAAGCTGGCAATCCTCTTCTTTTCCCTGTCATGGCTGGGGAGCTGGAGGACCTGGAAGCTAGCTCCCCACCCGAGGGTAACAAACAGGAGAACACCTCTGACCCTGACAATGAGAGTAATTCCCGACGCTATAGTAAATGACCCCATAGTGTCTACAAAGTATGGGGTGTGTGTGTGTGTGTATATGTATATATATATATATATGTGTGTGTGTGTGTGTGTATGTATATGTATATATATATATATATATATATATATATATATATACACTGGAATTTTGTTTTCATACTAGTAATGGAGACGATCAGCGACTTATAGCGGCACTGCAATATTGCGGCAGACAATCTGACACTAACTTGGTGGGAACCAGTGACACTAATACAGTGATCAATGCTAAAAGTATGCCCTGTCACTGTACTTACGACACTAGCTGGGAAGGGATTAAACATATAGGGCAATCAATGGGTTAAATGTGTGGCTAAAAAGTGTTTTTGTGTGCTGCTTTTATTGAGGGATGTGGTGAATTCTACTCCCTCCTTTGCAGGGAAACAATCCGCCACATTCCTGCTGACAAAACAGAGCTATGCCTTGTTTACATAGGCAGAACTTTGTCCTGTGTCTCTGCCCGACGATCAGCAGAGTCCACTGGCCGGCACTCGCTGATCGGCATCTGCTGTGACTAATCGCAGCAGAAGTAGCACACATGTGCCCCTATATGGAAATGCAGAATCATATATATATATATATATATATATATATATATATATATATATATATATATATATATATATATATATATATATATTAGTGTATGTGTGTGGGGGGTCCCCCCAAATTCCATACCAGGCCCTTCAGGTCTTATGGATTTTAAGGGGAACCCCGCACCAAAATGAAAGAAAAATGGTGTGGGGTCCCCCAAACCACCAAATATCACAGAATAAATCAAGTAATTCCCCAAAATTAGAGGGTAACATCACTATTCTACATTCACCCACCAAGAACCACCAAATATCACAAAATAAATCAAGAAGAATAACTCTTGAGTAATGTAATTCCACAACCTATATGTCCAAAGAAATGCAGTATATGTGTATTTATGTGTAGGAGGATTCCACATGTGGCAGCTCCGTGGCTTAACATCTTTGATGGTATGGGTTTAAATCCCAAACATGTTGCTTTATGTAGAGAAGTTGTCTCATCTCCCTATGTTGTTAAATAGGGATGATTACGATGTTCGAGTCAAATTGTCGGTCCTGGCAATACACATAAAAGTAATTGAAAAAAACAGCATGTAATTCCCACACAGTCGATTACCAGGCCCTTTGGGTCTGGTATGAATAATAAGGGGAACCCTGAACCAAAATTTAAAAAACAAAATGGCGCAGAGGTAGACCTCAAAATCCATACCAGACCCAAAGGGTCTGATATGGAATTTAGCGGACCCTAGTGCCAAATTTTGTTTTTAAAAATGGCGTGGGGTCCCTAAAATCCATACCCTTATCCGAGCACGCAACCTGGCAGGCCGCAGGAATAGAGGGGGGATGAGAGAGCGCCCCCCCCTCTTGAACCATACCAGGCCAGATGCCCTCAACATTGGGAGGGTGCTTTGGGGTAGCCCCCACAAAGCAGCTTGTCCCCATGTTGATGGGAAAAGGGCCTCATACCCACAACTCTTGCTCGGTGGTTGTGGGGGTCTGCGGGCAGGGGGCTTATCAGAATCTGGAAGCCCCCTTTAACAAGGGGACTCCCAGCTCCCCCCTCCGTGTGAATTGGTAATGGGGTACTGTACCCCTACCATTTCACAAAAAAAGTGTCAAAAGATTTTAAAAAAGACAATAGGCGGTTTTTGCCAATTCCTTTATTAATGTTTTCTTCTTTTCCCCGCTTCTTCTGGTCTTCCTTCAGTGTTCTTCTTCTTCCTCCATCTTGTTCTTCCCCCACATCTTTCTCTATGTTCCTCCAGCTTCTTCTTCTTCTCTGATTCGTCCTCCAGATGATCCGCCTCAATGGGAGTCTCCCACTGTGTGATGCTTCTGTTCATATGACAGCTGTTACATAATGGAGGGTGGGGTCACTGAGTGGCCCCCCCTGCCCTCTGTTATACAAGAGCTGTCACCTGAACAGAAGCGTCACACAGCAGGAGACTCCCATTGAGGCGGATCGTCCGGAGGATGGAGCGGAGAAGAAGAAGCCGGAGGAAGATGCCAGACAAGAAGACCAGAGGAAGAAGCGGAGGAAGATAGTGGATGAAGCGGGGGAAGAACACCGATTGATGACCAGAAGAAGAAGCGGGGAAAGAAGACGACGACATTAATAAATGAATTGTCAAAAACCGTCTATTGTCTTTTTTAACATTTTTGACACTTTTTTTTGTGAAATGGTAGGGGTACATTTTGTACTCCATTACCAATTCACACGGGGGGGGGGATCTGGGGGTCCCCTTGTTAAAGGGGGGGCTTCTCGATTCTGATAAGCCCCCTGCAGACCCCCCACAACCACCGGGCAAGGGTTGTGGGGATGAGGCCCTTCTCCCCATCAACATGGGGACAAGGTGCTTTGGGGGCTACCCCAAAGCACCCTCCCAATGTTGAGGGCATGTGGCCTGGTACAGTTCAGGAGGGGGGGGCATTCTCTCGCCCCCCCCTCTTGTCCTGCGGCCTGCCAGGTTGTGTGCTCGGATAAGGGTCTGTTATGGATTTTTGGGGGGGATCCATGCCTTTTTCTTTTTTTACATATTTGCGGGGAGTTCCCCTTAAAATCCATACCAGACCTGAAGGGCCTGGTATGGAATTAGGGGGGACCTCCCTTTTTTTCTTCTTTTTTTTAAATTTTGGTTCGGGGTTCCCCTGTGGGGGAATCCCATGCCGTTTTTATCAATGAACTTTTATGTGTATTGCCGGGACTGACAATTCATTATAGCCGCGGGTAGTTTTAAATTACTTTTTTTATGACAATAACTTGCATATTAACCTTTTTAAAATTAGCACTTTTGATTTTGCTCATAGACTTTTAAAGGTGTTCCATGGCTTTGGAATTTGCAGCAAACACCCCAAATTGTTCCCCATTTGGTAAACAAGCGAACAGCCAATGTTCGAGTCAAACTCGTGTTCGACCCAAGCATAAAGCCCATTCCTACACAGCATCCAAGACACATTTCTTCTACTTCAGTCTGGCATTGGATACAGGGTGCAGTAGCTGTGGCACAATTCACTATTAGATTGTATGTTAATCAACAGTTATGATGCTTCCCTCCTGCCCTTTCAGAAGGTCTCTTCCTCAAACAGCCACATAAGCAAATTGATACCATGCCATAATAAACATCATGCATAGAGATGGGCCGAACACCCCCCTGTTTGGTTTGCAACAGAGATCCTAAACAGGGGAAAAGTTATAACCCAAATAGTTGTAGCGGATGACATTTGGGATGAAATGTCACACGCATTGTAAATTTCGTTTTTGACCTCAGGACAATAAAGGTTCTGAGGTTTAATTATTATAGGTAGGCCTAACACCAGTCGGGCCAGGCTGTGTTTAGAAGTTCTGCCTAGTTATGTGAGTGGTGAGGTGCACATGAAAGGCTTGAACCAAGTCTGGTTGGATGTTTTGGTACCGGCCTTCTCTGAGCCAATCAGCAGGAGTGCCGGGGCCTGCTGAGGAGTCTGGGAGGGGGTACTTAAGAGGGTGTGGGTCACGTGTTTGGGGTTCCAGAGTTGTTTGTGAGACCCGTGTGGTCTGTTCTGGTTCCAGGACCGGGGTAGCCCTGTGTGGGGGTCCCGGTCACGGGGTGTTCGACATCCCGCAACATGTTCCTGTCAGTGGCCCCTGGTAGACCTGTCTGGTCTAGGGTGGGGATCTGTCTGTTCCCGCGTCTTGGAACCGGCTGGTCCGAGGCACTGTAACTGAGGGAGGATTCAAAGTGTCCGGGTGTGCTCTCGGCTTGGAGGGACACCACAGCTCGGGGAAGTGACCGGAGGAGGCCTCTTCAGACTAGGGCCAGCAAGTGGCATCGTGAGAAGTGCCTGGTTACTGAGTTGGGAAGGACATTGATGAGTTCACACTTTTTTCCAGTACCACAAAGGAAGCGGGAAATGTTCCAGGTGCGGTTAGAAAAAGGTTCCTGTATACTCTCAGTGGATTGACTCAAAACTTGAACAATGTGCTGACTGCCATGATCTCTGGCTAGAGATCTGTTCAGCCTTGAAGTGCCCAGCTGCGGGTGGCTACTCTCTGGGTGGAAATAGAGACTGTGTTAAAACTGCAGTTCAAGGTGCCTGAGTTCTTCACCCGTGCCCTCTGTTCCCTAAAGAGACTGTGTTTGTGAGAGTTCTACTGCAAAATAAACCTTTTAAAAAGGACTTCATCTGTGTCAGTGTACAAGTCATTGGGTATCAACCCTGAGAACCCTTAGACATGGAGGAGCAGGCCAGGAGAAGGTAATCGGTAAGCCCATTCAATCAAGGCCGCCCTGCAACGGGTTATGGCCGCTACATAGTGAAATCCCATTGAAGTTTATGGGAACTGAACAGAAAAAATCAAACGTCCCCATTTTGAAAGTCCCCATTATACAGAAGTAATTGGCCATAAAAGGGATATGGGGGTTCACCTACTGCCCTGGGGCCATGTATCAATGCAATTATTTTTTTTAAAAACAATAGTGTTTTCAGAAACAGTGATTTTAATTATGCTTAAAGTGCAACAATAAAAATGAAAAATTCCTTTAAATATAGTGCGTGGGGAGGTGTCCCCTTAGGCTGCCTGTAAAGTGGCACGTTTGTAGAATGTATAGAACATGCTGCAGCAAAAATTACATTTCTAAAATGATTTAAATCACATTTAAATTGACTTGCGGTTATTGGGAAAAAAAATGGCATGAGGTCCCCCTAAGATCCATTTCAGA
Organism: Lithobates pipiens; assembly: GCF_037356315.1. Lineage (NCBI taxonomy): Eukaryota > Metazoa > Chordata > Amphibia > Anura > Ranidae > Lithobates > Lithobates pipiens. The sequence goes on along the minus strand of NW_027507790.1, from coordinate 163,686,173 downwards.
CCCTTATCCGAGCATGCAGCTTGGCAGGTCAAGAAAGGGTGGGAGAGTTGAGCGAGCGCCCCCAGATTCCGGCACCCCCCATGTCAAAAGTATAAAAAAAACACAGAGACCGTTCTTGACAATGCCTTTATTAAAAAGTTAAAAAAACAGTGTCCCCCCAATGTAAATCCATTGTCAATCACACTGCCCACTACACGTGAAAAAGAACAAAAAAAATGCTTTGCCAGATGGCCCCACTCCTTATAACGCCACGGACGGGTGCATGTTGGATCTGCGACATCACAAGCACCCCTCCATGTTGAGGGCATGTGGCTTGGTATGGTTTGGGGGGGGGGGGGCATTTGCTCTTTCCTGATCTGCCAGACTGCATGCTCGGATAAGGGTCTGGTATGGATTTTTGGGGGACCCCACGTCATTTTTTAAAAAATATTTGGCTTGCTGTTCCCCTTAAAATCCATACAAGTTCCAAAGGGTCCCTGAAGTGTTGAGCAGCCAATGTTCGGCCTGAACTCATTCTTAACCTGAACCATTCGCCCAACACTAATCATGCACCTGAAACAGAAGTCACAAAGCAAGTGTGCTGCTGGCATGAGTTTAGCAGATAAATGGTCCTTGTTTTTTTATCTAAGGCTAGAATATTATTTTGTGCTCTAAAAAAATCAACAGTTTCTCTATGCTTTGCTCATGCCATTAATTAATTATTTTTATACAAAGTATATAGTACTAAATGTCTTTCAAGTTTTTGAAAGTTCATTCATTTCTAACTTTGAGTCATAAATTATTAGCAACAATTTCAGTTTAGCACTGCTTCACACTGTTGAAGCACATGTGTACATCTTATGCATGTTGGGATCCAGTAAATGTCATGTTTTTATGCATAATTTCTAAGAATCTAATTGTTCTACAGAGGGGTCAGAGAACTCAAGTCATACCTGCATGCATTGGCCCCACTGAGAAAGCACCAGATATTGCTTGATCTGTCCCAACTTAACTACCTTGAGAAAATTTGCAGAAAATTTATTATATGATGTGCAGATTTATGCATCGCTTTCTGTGAGTTGTCAAAGGTCACACAATACTCTGGATTAAAGGACTGGGTTTTCTTTTGCATAGCACAGCAATGTAACAAAATGAGGGATAAGAGAAGAGCTAGGGCACCAAGGGAATCCAATGTTTGAATTCTGCCCCAGTCTGTGAGCTTTTCTTAGGGAAAATCTATTTGCCATTCACTTTACCAACTCTGAAAAGTCTATAACTGGTAAATATCATTGTATCTCTCACTTCAAATTGTTGCACATGTTAGCTTATTAAGAGACTGAAAACAGAACAAAAATGTACGTTTTTTTTTTTATCACGTTATTCACTCTTGATTTTCTATTTCCTATTGCATATTTAATTAAGATGAATATGCATCATTGGTCTGCAAATACAATCCCCTGACTTGTATTTAACCAGTTTTTACTTTTCGATGTGCAACACATAGACCTTGTATAGATGTATGGAATAAAATGGGACAGACAACTCAAACAATTTTATATATAGTCAAAAGTTTTCTTCCTAATATAAGGTTTGCAAGTAAGCATAATTCCATAACTGAAGGCATTATACTGATTTACTGAGAATGAAGACCCCTCCTTAAGTGTTGGACCTCACGTAACAATAACTTTGTTTTCTCTCCTTGCATGATTCACACCTAGTAGAATAAAAAAACTCCCTGTAGACACATATGCGATGTAGTGCCAACTGAAAATTACAGTTTTAGAGCAGTACATGCCTTTGCATTGTGCATTAGCACAGCTGTATGGAGTGCAGCTCAGAAGTATGCAGGGCAGAGCCTTTAAAATGAAAGTGGTTGTGCTCACCCTAGGAAGAGAAGTGTTTGTGCCTACACTTTGCTGGAAAGATCATCAAGTATGATTTATTTAAATGCAGCAACTATAATAAATGGAATAAACCTTTTTACGTTATAGGAATATGTGCAGCAACAAATGTGGTTTACGAGTATGGCTCTAGATACATTTTAAAGCTGTATACCTAAATTTGCCATGGAATCCCATGCTAAGGGATTGCAGATACTGAGGCTTTCAAATCTATTTTCAAAACGCCCAAACAGAATTTTAACTCCCAAGATGACCAGATCACTTTCGGTTTCTGTTTGGAGTCAAATGGTCCTAGCAGCAATTTATTATAAATAGAAAAGCATAAATAGTTACAATAAACACATCAACATACAAAAAAAAAAAAACACAACAAAATGTATAACCAACCTTACAGGTCTAAGGTCTTTGAAGGCATATCTAATCAAAAACCATCTGTATCTGCCACAAAACTCCATGTCAAGCCTCCCCCCCCCCCCCCAGTTGCTACTACTACATGGCCTCAGAATCAATTTGCCGCCAATGAACCCCAGATACAACCCAATAACCACTACTGCAATATCAATGTAACCTATTTTGGAAAGAGACACCTATACCTGAGATAATAATCTAAATAATTTTACCAGTAAGTACAGCCTTCAGAGACCCTGCTAGGTACAACTACTGTCAAAAGTAAATGAAATAAATGACAATCTGAAATATATTGATACTGTAACTCAAGCAATTGTTAAAAAGATACAAATACATGAGACAATAAGAGAGGAAAGGAGATGGTGAGAAGACAAGGACTGGGGAGGGAAGATGGGAGAAACTTGTCTGATGCTGGCAAAGCTCCAACTAATCTCCAGACAGGAGCCTTTATTCATCACAGCATACCAAGACTCCCAACACATAACCACACCCCTCCAATCAGATAAGTGCTTTTTCCTTTTCTAATTTAAATATTTTAAATTGCTTAGCTCACATCTGTGAATTATTTCAATAAAAGGCTTGCCAAATCAATCTTAGATACCTTTTATAGTGCAGTGGTGGTCATTTGTCAGTGAAGAATTGAGATGGAGCAGTGGTGGTAACTGGAGAAATTCATGGATGAAATGACAGCAGTAGGGATGAGCCGAACACCCCCCTGTTCGGTTCGCACCAGAACCTGCGAACAGACCTAAACTTCGTGTGAACTTTAGAACCCTATTAAAGTCTATGGGACTCGAACGTTCACAATCTAAAGTGCTCATTTTAAAGGGTAATATGCAAGTTACTGTCCTAAAAAAGTGTTTGGGGACCTGGGTCCTGCCCCAGGGGACATGGATCAATGCAAAAAAAAGTTTTAAAAACGGCCGTTTTTTCAGGAGCAGTGATTTTAATAATGATTAAAGTGAAACAATAAAAGTGTAATATTCCTTTAAATTTCGTAGCTGGGGGGTATCTATAGTATGCCTGTGAAGGGGCGCATGTTTCTGGTGCTTAGAACTGTCGCTGCACAAAGTGTCATTTGTGCAGGAAAAAAAGTCTTTTAAAATCACTTGCGGCTAAATTGTCGGGTCTCCGTAATACAGAGAACACTCAATGAGTGTTCTCTGTATTAGCCGACAATTCATTCATTCATTGATTAAAAAAAAAAAAAAAAAAGCGTGGGGGTTCCCCTAAATTCAATTACCAGGCCCTTCAGGTCTGACATGGATATTAAGGGGAACCCCGTGTCAAATTTTAAAAAAAAATTGACGTGGGGGTTCCCCTAAAAATCCATATCAGACCCTTTATCCGAGCACGCAACCTGGCAGGCCGCAGGAAAAGAGGGGGGGACGAGAGAGCGGCCCCCCCTCCCTCCTGAACCGTACCAGGCCACATACCCTCAACATTGGGAGGATGCTTTGGGGGTCTGTGACCCCTCAAAGCACCTTGTCCCCATGTTGATAAGGACAAGGGCCTCATCCTCACAACCCTGGCCGTTGGTTGTGAGGGTCTGCGGGCGGGGGGCTTATCAGAATCTGGAAGCCCCCTTTAACAAGGGGACCCGCAGATCCCGGCCCCCCCCTGTTTGAAATGGTAAGGGGGTACAAAAGTACCCCTACCATTTCACAAAGAAAGTGTCAAAATGGTTAAATAAGACAAACACACTTTTGAAAAATTCCTTTATTAAAAATGAAAAAAAAAAAAAAAAAAAAAGATTCCAGCGGTGCTAATCCACTCTTGCTATCCAGCGACGGATCTCCGGGGTCCAGCGATGGATGATCATATCCAGCGACGGGGGAATCTCTCAGTCCAGCGCTGTCCATACATCAGAGGGGGCGGGGTCACCCACACGTCACTGGGGAACCCCTGGCTTCCCTCTCCAGCGTCAGAGGGGCGGGGTCAGGTGACGGGTGGCCCCGCCCTCCCAATATAAGAAACGTCAGCGCTGTGCTCTCTGCAGTGTCTCCGGAGAGGAGACAGAAGAAGGATGTATGGACAGCGCTGGACTGAGAGATTCCCCCGTCGCTGGATATGATCATCCATCGCTGGACCCCGGAGATCCGTCGCTGGATAGCAAGAGTGGATTAGCACCGCTGGAATCTTTTTTTTTTTTTTTTTTTTTTTTTTTTTTTTTTTCATTTTTAATAAAGGAATTTTTCAAAAGTGTGTTTGTCTTATTTAACCATTTTGACACTTTCTTTGTGAAATGGTAGGGGTACTTTTGTACCCCCTTACCATTTCAAACAGGGGGGGGGCGGGATCTGGGGGTCCCCTTGTTAAAGGGGGCTTCCAGATTCTGATAAGCCCCCCGCCCGCAGACCCTCACAACCAACGGCCAGGGTTGTGAGGATGAGGCCCTTGTCCTTATCAACATGGGGACAAGGTGCTTTGAGGGGTCACAGACCCCCAAAGCATCCTCCCAATGTTGAGGGTATGTGGCCTGGTACGGTTCAGGAGGGAGGGGGGGCCGCTCTCTCGTCCCCCCCTCTTTTCCTGCGGCCTGCCAGGTTGCGTGCTCGGATAAAGGGTCTGATATGGATTTTTAGGGGGACCCCCACGTCAATTTTTTTTTTAAATTTGACACGGGGTTCCCCTTAATATCCATGTCAGACCTGAAGGGCCTGGTAATTGAATTTAGGGGAACCCCCACGCTTTTTTTTTTTAATTTTTTTTTTAAATCAATGAATGAATGAATTGTCGGCTAATACAGAGAACACTCATTGAGTGTTCTCTGTATTACGGAGACCCGACAATTTAGCCGCAAGTGATTTTAAAGGACTTTTTTTCTTGCACAAATGACACTTTGTGCAGCGACAGTTCTAAGCACCAGAAACATGCGCCCCTTCACAGGCATACTATAGATACCCCCCAGCTACGAAATTTAAAGGAATATTACACTTTTATTGTTTCACTTTAATCATTATTAAAATCACTGCTCCTGAAAAAACGGCCGTTTTTAAAACTTTTTTTTGCATTGATCCATGTCCCCTGGGGCAGGACCCGGGTCCCCAAACACTTTTTAGGACAGTAATCTGCATATTACCCTTTAAAATGAGCACTTTAGATTTCTCCCATAGACTTGTATAGGGTGTTCCGGCTTTTCGAATTTGCTGCGAACAGCCCAAATTGTTCACTGTTCGCTGAACAGGCGAACAGGCAATGTTCGAGTAGAACATGAGTTCGACTCAAACTCGAAGCTCATCCCTAGACAGCAGTATGGCTACTGGCACATATGTGCTGTGTCTTTGTTTTAGAGATCCTGTCTAAAGTAGTAGGACAGAATATGTCAAAATCTATTTAGACAATTTTGACAATACATGCTGCCTAGCATATTTCTGGAGTTGTAGTACCGAAACTGTAACAGAACATAAAGAGGAGGCTATAACCAGCTGACTCTTGGTGTAGGCATAACAATTAATTGGGAAGTTTGTGTTAGCCACAACTCTGAAGTTGGGAGGGATTTGAGTGACTGTCAGTGAGGTAGCTAAGCTGCTAATAGAAGATACTGGAGCTACTAAGCTCTCAAAGTCAGGTGTCGGTGGTAAAGCAGGGGCAATGTCTGGGTTCAGCGTTACTACTTTGGAGCAGGACAGGGATGCCTGAGCAGAAGAGTAGGTGGGACACTAGCCTCAGACTTGCACTGTCACAATGGCTCCAGCACTCCATTACAAATGCACTTTGCCTGTACAACTTAGCTCCAGTCACCCTCCAACTCGAAATTAATCACAGATAGGAAAGAAAGTAGCTGCATTGCTGAATTAAAGATGCAATGTTTGATAGCTTATAATAATCATAATTAGGGATGGCCGAACGGTTCGCCCGGCGGTCGGTTCGCGGCGAATTTTGGCTGTTCGCGCTCCGCCCGATCGGCGGACTATTGCCGCTGTTCACCCGGCGGACTTCCGTGTTTACTGTGTAAAAGAACTTTGACCTATGATGACACATCCATCATGTGGTACAGGACAGCCAATTGAGACATTACAGCACATGGACACTTGGACATTACCCCTAACTTATAAATAGACCCGATCCGGCGGCCATTTTACATTCTTTCGTATGTCACTATAGGGAGAGGTTGCTGTGTGGAGCAGGGAGAGACTGCAGTGACCCAAATCGCTAGCTATTAGGTCCACAAAAGTTATTTTAAGGACTGATATGGTATAGGTGTAGTTCAGGATATAGGTTTGAGGCACTGCTATTCAAGTCATTGTTGCAGCAGCCTGTCTTTTGTCAGTGCTGAGAGAGGGACAGGACGCTGTGTGCAACAGGGACAGTCAGTTTCATCATTAGCTGTTACTATTAGGTCCACAAAAGTCCTTTTCAGGACTGGTATGGTAAAGTAGTACAGGATATAGTTTTGAGTGCTATTCAAGTTGTTGTTGCAGCAGCCTGTGTTTTGTCAGTTTAAATAGGTACAGACAGGAAGCTGTGTGTGGCAGTGAGGGACAGTCAGTTTAATCAGTAGCTGTTTCTATTAGGTTCACAAAGGTTCTTTTCAGGACTGGTATGGTAATAGGCTTGTACACGTATAATATTCTTTCTTCCAAATATAGAAAGAATATTATACTTGACTGCTGCCCTATTCTGCAGCAGTCCTTTATCAGTATAGGGACTGAGGTACAATCTGCTAATCACAACCTACTAGTTCCACAAAGGTCCTTCTAAGGACTGGTAAGGTATAGTGTACTACAGTATATAGGGTTGAGTGGGGTACAGTCTGCTAATCACAACCTACTATGAGGGGCTCCCACCATCCCTGTGCTATGCTCATTATGAGGGGCTCCCACCATCCCTGTGCTGACTTCCTCCTGAGGCTGCTTATTATGAGAGGCTCCCACCATCCCTGTGCTGTGCTGACTTCCTCCTGGGGCTGTACCTCTGCTGTGCATATTATGAGGGTCTCCCACCATCCCTGTGCTATGCTCATTATGAGGGGCTCCCATCATCCCTGTGCTATGCTGACTTCCTCCGGGGGCTGCTTATTATGAGGGGCTCCCACCATCCCTGTGCTGTGCTGACTTCCACATGGGGCTGTACCTCTGCTGTGCATATTATGAGGGGCTACCACCATCCCTGTGCTATGCTCATTATAAGGGGCTACCACCATCCCTGTGCTATGCTGACTTCCTCCTGGGGCTGCTTATTATGAGGGGCTCCCACCATCCCTGTGCTGTGCTGACTTCCTCCTGGGGCTGTACCTCTGCTGTGCATATTATGAGGGGCTCCCACCATCCCTGTGCTATGCTCATTATGAGGGGCTCCCACCATCCCTGTGCTATGCTCATTATGAGGGGCTCCCACCATCCCTGTGCTATGCTCATTATGAGGGGCTCCCACCATCCCTGTGCTATGCTGACTTCTTCCTGGGGCTGCTTATTATGAGGGGCTCCCACCATCCCTGTGCTATGCTGACTTCCTCCGGGGGCTGCTTATTATGAGGGGCTCCCACCATCCCTGTGCTATGCTGACTTACTCCTGGGGCTGTACCTCTGCTGTGCATATTATGAGGGGCTCCCACCATTCCTGTGCTATTCTCATTATGAGGGGCTCCCACCATCCCTGTGCTATGCTGACTTCCTCCTGGGGCTGCTTATTATGAGGGGCTCCCACCATCCCTGTGATATGCTGACTTACTCCTGGAGCTGTACCTCTGCTGTGCATATTATGAGGGGCTCCCACCATCCCTGTGCTATGCTCATTATGAGGGGCTCCCACCATCCCTGTGCTATGCTCATTATGAGGGGCTCCCACCATCCCTGTGCTATGCTCATTATGAGGGGCTCCTGCCATCCCTGTGCTATGCTGACTTACTCCTGGGGCTGCTTACGGTGCAGGTGTCATTGCTGTATGTCACGCTGCTGATGTCAGTGCTCTCTATCACGGTGCTGGTGTCAGATCACTCTATCACAGTGCAGGTGTCATTGCTGTATGTCACGCTGCTGATGTCAGTGCTCTCTATCACGGTGCAGGTGTCATTGCTGTATGTCACGCTGCTGGTGATCATCTCCTGCACCCTCTTCTTTGCCTACCCTTACCTTCCCTCTCCTCCATTGCCTTCATGCGCTCCACGGTCCTGAATTGTCACAATTTCACATATAAAAAAAGAATGCTTGTAGTTGTCGATCCCAGATTTACCTCATACATGTGTTATGTCATTGGCCATGTGGTGGGACTATGTTTGCACAGCTAGTAATTATTTTGTGGCTGCAAATTTGACCTGTAGGTTTGCACAGTTTGCCTCCCATTGAAGTCAACAGTTCGCGAACCATTCCTTCGGAAGTTCGTCCATCACTAATCATAATATAAAAAAACTGACAAGTTACCCAGCAGGGGAAAATTGTGACAAAAGGGGTCAAGGATTACCTATGATAAAGGGAAGGGGTATATCACATTTAAAAAAATGAATCCCGCTGGTGTACGTGTGTTCAATACAAATATTCTAAACACATCTTGTCGACACAGGATAGAAAATCTATCTTCTTCCCTCATCTACCCATTCAATAATTTTTTTTTTTTTTTCAATAACGTTTTATTAGATTTTGTCAGGTATACAATATTGATAACAGTATATTAACATTAACAAAAGATTGAAAGCAGATTGGAAAACGTAGATCTTTACAAACAGCAATCTACGGAGTTGTAAAACAAAATAATTAGGTCTAGCTTTGAAGTAAACGTTATGCTAAACTGCGACATTCAATATCAAGGGTTACAAAACAAAATAAACTGAGAGAAGAGAAGAGAAAAAAAAAAAAATATATATATATATATATATATATATATATATATGATAGAGCTTATTGTGAAACCCCGTGGGAGGGGGAAGGTGATACTACAACTATTTCAGTGACCATGGGTAATTCATGTATGTTAGACAATAAAAAAAAAAAAAAAACAGTATCCAGTCACCCCAAATGGGAACTCACTGTGACCGGATACTATAATATAGTATAGGAGCAAAGTGTATGAAAAGTTGGTCAAAGGAATAGTGTGTAGGTATGAAGTTAGGACTGGAAAGTAATTACATAAAATAAACAGAATCTGTAACAAAACTATGTGCCGATCATAAGGATCCAAAGTTATCATATGTTGGAGGAAGAAAAAATAAAAAATAAAAAATAATAAGGAGTTTGAAAGGTCTATCTGAGAGGGGGAGGGATAGTATCGTTGGAGAGAAGGTTTCTTAGAAGGAGAGTAAGATCCAGGAGTGTTGGCTATTCAGTGACCTAGTATCTATACCATGTAAAACAAGTAGGCACTTTTTTTCTTTTTTTTCTATTTCATGCAGATAGATCCCTAGCCTGCCACAAACCCTCTTTACATGCTTATGTAGCTAGTGTGTGCAAGAAGTGACAGTAGGAAAATCTAGTTTAGTTCAGGGCTAAGCCTGAGCTATGGAATCTGGGTCAGGGTCTACTAAGGTTCAGGGCTAGGTGACTTTTCCTGGCAGCTCTTTGGTGCCTCCCTATGGTCTAGAAGGTTGGATAATATTCTAGAATTAGTGGGTGGTGGTTAGGAGGCAGCTGCCTTGAATATTTATGGAGCCTCAGGCAATCCACAAGGTAAGCTGGCAGGGGACTGAGACCACTTCATAAATAGAAATGGGCAATGCCAGCAGGGGCATTCGGGTGAAAGATGGAGATGCAGTGCTGAGGAGGCTATCGTGACCCTCAGGGGTGCCCCTTAGTATGGGGAGGAGTGTTCTGCCTTTGGCTGGGGCTTGGGTGCTGGAGGGATCATGCCATGACACATGGGAGGAAGCTTTCCTGGAGGCATGGAAGCAAGAGAGGACAGAGTGAGTAGATCAGCAGTGTTGGGGACTAACAAGGGGGGAGCCACATGTAGCCAGTCTCCTTGCCGCCCTGCCATTGTGTGCATGCCGGTTGGGACCCCCATGAGTCCGGTCGCAAATACCCATGATCGTCTCCAATCGCCGCCACCATAAAAAAAAGAAATTTATAAAAATGCCATAAAACTATCCCCTATTTTGTAAATGCTATAAATTTTGCGCAAACCAATTATTTGCTTTTTTATTTTTATTTTTTGTTTTACCAAAAATATGTAGAAGAATGCATATCGGCCTAAACTGAGGGAAAAAATATATTTTTATATTTTTTGGGGGGATATTTATTATAGCAAAAAGTAAAAAATAATGTGTTTTTTTCAAAATTGTCGCTTTATTTTTGTTTATAGCGCAAAAAACAAATACCACCAAAAGAAAGCTCTATTTGTGGGGGAAAAAAAGGACGTCAATTTTGTTTGAGAGCCACGTCGCATGACCGCATAATTGTCAGTTAAAGCGACGCTGTGCCGAATCGCAAAAATTGGTCAGGTCTTAAGCCAGCAAAATGGTCCAGTCTGAAAGTGGTTAATAAAGAGGCCTGAAAAGAAAGTATTTTCCTTTCCAAATGAATGACTTCTTCACCTGCTCCAGGCTGACTCTTCACAATGTGTAAGATTTGTCTTACACATTTGAATGACAGTAATCAAAATTTGAGGTCCACGTGCGAGAATAATACAGGCAACAACCATAGTCTAATGCCCTGTACACACGGTCGGACATTCCGACGACAAAATCCGTCAAATTTTTTCCCATGGATTTTGGCCCAAACTTGTCTTGCATACACACGATCGCACAAAGTTGTCGATGGGACTATAAAGAGGCCAGTAGCCAATAGCTTTCATCTCGTAATTTATTCTGAGAATGCGGGGAACTTTGTGTGTCGGAATTGTCTACACATTGGAATTTAAATGATTGGATTTTGATCAAATTTTAGATCTCAAACTTTGTGTGTCGGATATTCCGACAGAAAAAGTCAGATGGAGCCCACACAAGATCGGAATTTCTGAATAACACAATCCGATCGCACATTTTCCGTCGGAAAGTCCGACCGTGTGTACAGGGCATAGGACCCTGTTTGGGGTGAGACGTGCTAGCATTGAGGCATACATTCAGCCTTTTAACCTCTGTTAAATAAAAATTATTTCATGCATTTCCAGGATTGAGTGCCAATAAACACTTCAAGAATCACCTCCTGAAGACTTGCAAACTGTCCCTAAAAGACAATGCACATCAGACCACTTTTCAGGGAAATAGGGACTACCACATGGACCCCATGGTTCTAATATATTTCCAGTGTACTAGAAATGTGCATTTCTTGTTGTGTCTTTCAAATAGTAAGATTTTTATATCTCTTCCTGTCCCACTGACATGTTGTCCAGAACAAAAATAAAGATTTGGAGCTGGACTTTAAGGAGGTCTAGCATGCTTGCTCTGTCTGATAATTACTATACATGTCCTGTTATTGTTAGCATAGTAAACATAAGCAAAGGCAACTTGACACACTTGGAAACATATGTGGATTAGATCTCTGTTATAAGGTCCTCTTTGTTGGCTGGCAGCTCATAGTGCTAGAGAATTTTGTATTAAAGTCTGCTTACAGATTGTCCTCACTTAAAGCCCAAAGGGCTTTTTCCTCTCCAGGCTACACACTTAAGCCCCATACATGCTATCAGATTTTCTGATGATTTTTTTTTTTCCTTCAGATTTACCAAAACCATATAATATGAGGTCAAACCTTAAGAGTTTCAATTTGTATGCAATCAGGCAGGCCCTTGCACTACATGGTTTTGGTAAATCTGAAGACAAAAATCAGCAGAAAATCTGATAGGATTTTCCGACAACAAATGTTGGATGCAAGCTTGTTGTTGGAAAGTGACCGTGTGTATGCTACAGAGAACATTTGTTGCTGGAATTTCTGCCAACAAACGTTTGAGAGCAGCTTCTCAAATTTTCCGACAACAAGACTTGTCATACATTCAGAGCGTGTGTTTACAATTCCGACGCACAAAAGTCCACACATGCTCAGAATCAAGCAGAAGAGCCGCGCTGGCTATTGAACTTAATTTTTCTTGGCTCGTCATACGTGTTGTACGTCACCGGGTTCTTGACATTTGGAATTTCCGACAACATTTGTGTGGCCGTGTGTATGCAAGACAAGTTTGAGCCAACATCCTTTGGAAAACAATCCACGGTTTTGTTGTTGGAAAATCCTATCGTGTCTACATAGCCTTATGCCCTGTACTCAGGGTCGGACAGTCCGACGACAAAATCTGTCGGATTTTGTTTCGACTGATTTTTGCCCAAACTTGTCTTGTATACACACGGTCGCACAAAGTTGTCGGAAAATTCAATCGTTCAGAACGAGGTGATGTACAACAGGTATGACGGGACTATAAAGAGGCAAGTAGCCAATAGCTTTCATCTCATAATTTATTCTGAGCATGCGTGGCACTTTGTGCGTCGGAATTGTCTACACACAATCAGAATTTAAATGATTGGATTTTATTGATGGAAAATGTTAGTACAAGATCTCAAACTTTGTGCGTCGTAAATTCCGATGGAAAAAGTTCGATGGAGTCCACACACGATCGGAATTTCCGACAACACAGATGTCAGGGTGAACCTGTTCCCATACACCTTCTGCCCAGGACTCCACATACAACAGATTAAAAAGGGGTACAAGCTCCACCTACAACTGCACCCAGGGAAGGGATCTCACTAACAGGGGTACTAACCCCCTACTTACATGTGCTTCCCATAAGCATCTCCTTGTGTTATGCACAAACCAGTGATATTATTGCCAGTGTCTCTCCAAGCTAATTTTTTTTTTATATAAACCTGGGTCTACTTTATGTGTTTAATCATTTTTTAATACCTGTGTGGTCATAACTGAGGACAGTGCTACCTAATTATTTAGCAGTAAATGTAGTTGATACTGCAGCTGCAAAATCAATACATATTGTATGAGGCAGGCCAAATTTTAACCTAAAAGTATATTTTTAATTTCATAAAATGAACTAAGAAGTGCCAAGTGGAGTTCTGAATTTCCTATTTAATTAAAAAAAATCAGGTGTGAATGATTCATGGCTTAGAAATAGTATACACTTGGTTTTATTAGTTATTTCTTTCTATTACTACTTCATGCAACAGACAGACTATTCATTAAGTATGATTGCTATGATTATACATGAAATAAATTAATACACACAACCTCCCACTTCAGCTCAAGTTTCTTTTTCATTTGAGGATGGATATGAGATCTGCACATTTATTCTCCTAGAGATCTGTTTTATCCCTAATGGTTGCCTTACCCAGGGAAATAAAGATATCAATTTTATCAGCCTTAGGGTACCACGTACCTTCTTCTATGTCACATAGGGTAGTAAGCAGCATTTAATCAAACAAATAAATAATGCATACCTCACGTGTTATATTACAAGAAGTTAGGAATCAGACACTTATTGGGCCAGATTAAAGCTATCAATGCTAGGGGACAACTTCAGTATCAAGGATAACGTTTCGGTATTACAATGTACACAACCACATGTCATGCATCAACGCCCAGTTACTGTATTTCCAGTTCACATCTCGAGCAAGTTACAGTAAAAAATCTTTTTAAGGGATTGCCCCTGAATATATCCTGTCAATCTTTGTAGCTAATGCTTAATTAAAACATTGAGATTTTTACAGATTTTTACATTTTTACAAAACTTGACACATTACACATACAGTGCTTGAAAAAGTATTCATACCCTTTGAAATTTTCCACATTTTGTCATATAAACGTAAATGTATTTTATTGGGATTTTATGTGATAGACCAACACAAAGTGGCACATAATTGTGAAGTGGAAAACAATTATAAATGGTTTACAAAATGTTTTACAAGTAAATATGTGGAAAGTATGGCGTGCATTTGTATTCAGCCTCCTTTACACTGATACTCCTAACTAAAATGTAGTGGAACCAATTGCCTTCAGAAGTCACGTCATTAGTAAATAGAGTCTACCTTTGTGTTAATTAATCTCAGTATAAATACAGCTATTCTGTGAAGCCCTGAGAGGTTTGTTAGAGAACCTTAGTGAACAAACAGCATCATGTAGGCCAAGAAAAACATTGGGCAGGTCAGGAATAAATTTGTGGCGAAGTTTAAAGCAGGCCTAGGTTATAAAAATGATCCAATGCTTTGAAAATCTCACGGAGCACTGTTCAATCCATCATCTGAAAATGGAGAGATCATGGCACAACTGCAAACCTACCAAGACATGGCCGTTCACCTAAACTGACAGGCTGGGCAAGGAGAACATTAATCAGAGAAGCAGCCAAGAGGCCCATGGTAACTCTGGAGGAGCTGCAGAGATCCACAGCTCAGGTGGGAGAATCTGTCCACAGGACAACTATTAGTCGTGCACGCCACAAATCTGGCCATTATGAAAGAGTGACAAGAAGAAAGCCATTGTTGAAAGGAAGCCATAAGAAGTCCCGCTTGCAGTTTGTGAGAAGTCATGTGGGGGAAACAGCAAACATGTGGAAGAAGGTGCTCTGTCAGATGTGACCAAAATTGAACTTTTTGCCTAAAAGCAAAACGCTATGTGTGGCAGAAAACGAACACCCAGAACACACGATGCCTACCGTGAAACATGGTGGTGGCAGCATCATCTTGTGGGGATGCTTTTCTTCAGCAGGGACAGGGAAGCTGGTCAGAGTCCATAGGAAGTTTGATGGAGACAAATACAGGGTAATGTTAGAAGATAACCTTTTATGCCGTGTACACATGGCCAGTTTTTCTGTCAGAATAAACTCTGACGGTTTTTCTGAGTTCTGCTGAAGCGGTCTTACCTACACACCAAAGTCCAATTGCCTAGAACACGGTGAAGTACAACACGTACGACACGACTAGAAAAAGGAAGTTCAATAGCCAGTAGCCAGACTACATACAGACGAACGGTTTTCTCGATAGGAATTGATTCCATCGGAAAGATTTAAAACATGTTCTATTTCTAGGTCCGTCAGAATTTTCGAAAAAAAAAAAGCCAGATGAGGCCCACACACGATTGAAATATCCGATGAAAAGATTCTGTCTGACTTTTTCTGCCGCAAAGTCTTACCGTGTGTACACGGCATTAGAGCCTGAAAAAGACTTGAGACTGGGTTGGAGGTTCACCTTCCATCCTTACAAGGACTCAAAATATACAACATGAGCTACAATGGAATGGTATAGATCAGGGGTCCCATCATGCTTTTGCCTGTGGGAGTCATGTAAGTAACTGTCAGCCTTGCAATGCCTCATGGGACTTGTAGTTTTGCAACAGCTGGAGGGCCGCCAGTTTGAGATCCCTGGTATAGATCAAAGCATATTCAAAGTCCAGACCTAAATCCAATTCGGAATCTGTGGCAAGATTTGAAAATTTCTATTCACAGATGCTCTCAGTCTCCATCTAATCTGACAGAGCTTGAGCTATTTTGCAAACAAGAATGGGCAAAAATGTCACTCTCTACTGTGCATCCCCAAAAAGACTTGCAGCTGTAATTGCAGTGAAAGGTGGTTATACAAAGTATTTACCACTGGGGGGGGGGGGGGGGGCTAAATACAAATGCACGCCACACTTTTCACATATTTATTTGTAAAAAAAAAACATTTATCATTTTCCTTCCACTTCACAATTATATGCCACTTTTTTTTGATCTATCACATGACATCCTAATGTAGCACTGACCCCCGAAGGAGCGGCTAATTTGCTGGGATTACCAATACCTTCTTGACCTCGTGTACGTCTAGGGGTTTCCTGAGGTAGATGGCCCAAAGAATTGTAGAAACTGACACTGGATCTGCTTTTGGGATTTTTATTTGCAAAAAATAGTAGACAAAACACAGTCTATCAATAAGGGGTAGAGGGTTTAGGTAGAAAGTTCAGGTACTCTTGGAACTACTCAAAATAGGAAGTCTCTCACTATAGAAATCAAGAGAATAGTCAAAACTGGATTCTCACAGCTACCGGATAGACCTCCTCTCACTAGGCCTAGCAGCCGATAGAGTGCTCAGATAAAGCGAAGCCTCTGCAACAGACTTGCATATGGAATGTTTGAATAAAGTCTCTGGCACAGACTTGTTGTAGAACACTTGTAGTAAACTGAAGGATGTAGACAAATTTAGAGAGCCCTCATACGGTACCAGTATTTTTCAGCCGGTCCGGCGATACCGTACAAGTGTAGATTCACGTGGGGTCTTTCAACTAAGCCTCCAGGCTCTTTCTGAGAAGCCAGCCTTCCGTGTGGTCTTCTCCCGAAGAGTCCTCCCCTGATTGCTTCCTCAGTTGCTGGGCCTCTCCACAGATGAGACGGCACCAGACCACCTCCGAATCCTCCCTCCAGTTACTTTGCCTCGGGCTAGCCAGCCCCGAGCCTCAGAATTGGATGGATCTGCACCCCAGGCCATGAGGGCCTCCGGGGCTGGTTAGGAGGACCAGGACCAAACAGACAGAAAGATCTTCTGGACCGGAACTCAGAAGCACATGATGTCAGTACCTTAAGTACCCTCTCCCAGAATGCACAGCAGGATGACACTCCCACTGGGCTAGTTCCGAGAAAAGTGGCACTCAATGCGCCCAGCTGAACTGCGTTCTCACACTTGCCAGTGATGACAGAGCCACCTGTGGCCAAGCAGAACACAGTGCAATCCAGCTAGACTGGTACTGAAACCATAATTCGGTATAATTAAACCCAAAACCAAACTGCGGTTCTAGGAACTTATGTTTTTAGTTGTAAAATTGTGAAAAATTTCAATGGGTATGAATACTTTTTAAAGGCACTGTATATACTGTATACAGTATCTGACAAAAGTGAGTACACCCCTCCCATTTTTGTAAATATGTTATTATATCTTTTCATGTGACAACACTGAAGAAATGACACTTTGCTGCAATGTAAAGTAGTGAGTGTACAGCTTGTATAACAGTGTAAAAGAACTCAACACACAACCATTAATGTCTAAACTGCTGGCAACAAGTATCAGGACAAGTATCAATACAAAAAAAGTTTAAAAAATTGCAGTCTTTTCGGGTGCAGTGATTTATTTTAATAATGCTTAAAATGAAACAATAAAAATGAAATATTCCTTTATATATATCATGTCCTTGGTATGCCTGTAAAGTAGCACATCTTTCCCATGTTTATAACAGTACCACAGCAAAATTACATTTCTAAATAAATATCATTTAAAACTGCTTGTGGCTGTAATGTATTGTCAGATCTCAGCAATATAGATAAAAATCATTGAAAAAAATTACATGGGTTCCCCCCAGTTCATTAATGGGCCCATTGGGTCTGGTATGAATATTAAGGGGGACCCTGCTCTAAAAATACAAAAAAAATGGCGTGGATGTCCCCTCCAAAATCCACACCAGGCCCTTCAGGTCTGATATGGGTATTAAGGGGAACCCCGATCCAATTAAGGGGAACCCCGCTCCAAAAAAAATGGCGTGGGGGTCCCCAGGAATTATATACTATGGAACAGCAGTATATGTATTATACGGCCTGCCCTATATACTCTGCTGAAAAACTGGGCCTTAGGTGTTGGAGAAACCAGAACACTGTAACCCCTAACAGTTACTCTTGTTGGGCGCAGGAACGGGCCCTGCTTAACTAAAATTTAAAAAATAATAATTACATGCCCCTGTTACACAGGGGCAGAAAATTGGGCCTTTGGTTTTGGAGGTACCAGAACACTGTAACCCCTCACAGTTACTCTTGTTGGGTGCAGGAACAGGCCCTGCTTAACTTTTATTTCAAAAATAGTAATTACATGCCCCTGTTAAACAGGGGCATAAAAATTGGGCCTTGGGTGGGGGTGGTAGTGCCACAATACCGTAACCCCTCACAGATACTCCTGTTGGGCGCAGGAATGGGCCCTGCTGTAAAATATGCAGGCAGTCTTCAAGGGATCCTAGATCCATCTCAAATTCAATCAGTTACATCAGAATCAGGTGCTTGATAGCTGCTGATACAAGACTGATTCATTAGACTGATTCATTTTTTATGAATGTGAGCCTATCACTGGAGTCTGTGGTTAGGCGCACTCCTTGATTCATTACAAACTCTCCAGCAGCACTGAATGTGTGTTCAGAAAGCACACTGGATGCAGGACAGGCCAGTAGCTCAATTGCATATTGAGCAAGTTCTGGCTAGGGGTCCATCCTCAAGATCCGGTAACCCAGTGGATGCGCTGTTGGAAAGGTCTCCAAGTTTGCTCATGCCCCTAGATATTCCTGCACCATATAATGCAGATGCTGGTGATGGTTGCTTGAACCAAACAGACCTTGGTGCTGAGGACTGAAAAATTGTTTAAAGGGATATGTCAGCCGGCCACTTTCTTCACTACCCTTCAATTGCCTGAAAGAAGCCTCAACAACACGTTGTCCAGCACCAGGAAATGGTAACTTCCCAGGGTCTAGGAATGCGTTACACAAACCTTTCTTCAAGGCCTCCTGAAGATGTTTCATCCTCTGCTCCCTCTGCGAAGGCAGAATGTGTTCTGCAACTTTACCCTTGTAACGTGGCTCAAGAAGGGTTGCCAGCAAGTAATGATCCCTTTCCTTGATACTACGAATCCTAGGGTCCTTCCGCAGGCTTTGCAGAATCAATCGCAGGCCATGCAATGTAAGTTTGCAGAGGCATTTGAATCCTCTCCTTGGTTTTCTGGGGACTGAAAACCATCCCTTGAAGACTACTGCTGAGTGTTATCCTCTACATCCATGCTGACACAATCCTCCTCCTCCTCTTCCTCTTCTTCCTGTGTGTTTGGCGGGCCTGCAGGGATGCTACCTGGATAAAGGGGGTCCTTTTCCTTCCACTATTCTGCCTCAAGTGCCCTGTCCATGATTCCACAAAGCGCGTGTTCTAGCAGGAAGACTAGAGGGACAGAGTCACTATTTCATGCATTGTCACTGCTCACCATCCTTGTGGTCTCCTCAAATGGTGACAGGACAGTGCATGCATCCTTGATCAGTAGCCACTGACATGGCCAAAAAAGCCAAGATCCCTGACCCTGTCCTTGTGCCATACTCTCACAGGTACTCATTGATGTTAAAAGTTTTCTTTTAACTAATATCTAATATTCATTATTAACAATATATCTAACTATACATATACATATACATATATATATATATATATATAAAGCCCTTGTACACACGGTCGGAGATTCCGACTGAATGTTTCCTATCGGATCGTTTTGTCGGACATTCCGACTGTGGGTGGTCTGCATCGGACTATTTCCGTCGGAATATCTGACGGACCAACTTTTCCAACTTGCCTATAAAATTTTCAGACAAAATGCTCCGATCGGACATACTCCAACGGACAAAGTGCCACGCATGCTCAGATCAAATTCCTAGACCAAAGCTATTGGCTACTAGCCTGTACGTAGTCCCGTCGTAACGAAATAACGTCATCACGTTATGTACGATCGGATTTTCCGTCAATTTAGTCTGACCGTGTGTATGCAACATAATTTCCGGACCTCTTCCGGAATTAATCCGTCGGAATTACTCAGATGGATTTGGTTGTTGGAATCTCCGACCGTGTGTACAAGGGCTAAGATAGATATATAGTGCCTTGCAAAAGTATTCATCCCCCTTGGCATTTTTCATGTTTTGTTGCCTCACAACCTGGAATTAACATGGATTGTTTGAGAATGTGCATCATTTTATTCAGTTCCATGCATCAGAGGGGGCGGGGTCACTGGGTGTCCCCGCCCTCCATTATAAAAGAACTGTCAGAAGAAGAGAAGCGTCACACAGCGGGAGCCTCCCAGAACACTGGAGCAAAAAGAAGCAGATCGGAGGAAGAAGAGGATCGGAGGAAGAAGAAGATGGAGAAAGAAACTGAAGGATGAAGAAAGGAAGAAGACCAGAAGAAAGAAGATGAAAGAATACTTTAATAAAGGACTTGTCAAAGACCGTCTCCTGTCATTTTTAACACTTTTTTGTACCTTTTTTGGTGAAATGGTAGGGGTACTTTTGTACCCCCTTACCATTTCACACAGGGGGGGAGGCCGGGATCTGGGGGTCCCCCTGTTAAAGGGGGCTTCCAGATTCCGATAAGCCCCCCGCCCGCAGACCCCCACAACCACCAGACAGGGTTGTGGGGATGAGGCCCTTGTCCTCATCAACATGGGGACAAGGTGCTTTGAGAGGCTACCTCAGAGCACCCTCCCAATGTTGAGGGCATGTGGCCTGGTACGGTTCAGGAGGGGGGGCACTCTCTCATCCCCCCTCTTTTCCTGCGGCCTGCCAGGTTGCGTGCTCGGTTAAGGGTCTAGTATGGATTTTGAGGGGTCAAAACGATAACGAAAATACCTGAAATTCGGACGAAAATGCATTCGGACAAAAACTAATGCACATGTCTAGAAAAGACTACTACTGCACTATAGCACAAAAAACAGCGTGTAGAGGGGACAGGCTAGGTGGAGCTACGCACTTGCGTCACTTCCGGTACGTGAAGAGGGAGTCTGGAAAGCAGGTGAAGCGCACGCCACAAACCGGCCCCTTTACACGCTGTCTTTTGTGCTATAGTGTAGTAGTAGTCTTCTTCATGATCACCAGATGGCCTTACCCCCCAGAGTACTGCGCCATCACAGTATAAGCCACTGTGTAGCTCTCTGGAACAAGCTGGGCAGTCTGTGAATCACTTACTGGCGTTCCACCGAGTTTTCACATAAAAAAGAAGAGGGTGCCCATAGCCTAATATTGCTTTCAAAATAGTTTATTTGTGGGTAAGGTAAAAGATTATACTCACATTTTAGTTAAAGTAAACATGCACAAATGAAAATGGAGCAGGCGCCGGGTGAAAGAAACAATCGCGGCTCTTACAGGAAGTGACGCAAAGACGTACTGTAACGCCGTCTTACACATTTCGTCATTCAAGGCATCATCTGGTCGTCCATCTTGCTACACCTCCTTTTATAGGGCGTAGTGTCCCTAATGCGCTTGCATGAAAAACGATGGCAGCCAGTTTTGATTCGATTTTGCAGACCGAAGCCTGTACTTCTGAGGCCATTTTCGGTGTCATTTTGGAATCTTTTAAAATAACAGAGTCCGTCACATAGCAATCTAGCTATTATTTAGCTTCATAAATGGGCCCTTAATTGCAGTCATCATATATAGAATAGGAGAATATATGGCAAAAACTTTATGCTATAAGATTGGTAATTGCATTAAGGTGCATAAAGTTAATTATGGCCAATCGTAAAGCTAACAGGGTCACTATACACTATTGGACCAAATACTTTGTATCTGGAAACATGTTAAAAACACATGAAAATATATATGTATATATACATATGTATATATGTATACATAAAAAACATATATATAAAACAACTTGTATAAAAACCGAGAATGCATACCAAGACTTATTAATAAATTAAAAAACGTACGTGAGTGTTTCAAAGTGCTCGGCTAAAAAATGTTTAAGAAAAATGTGTTTGAGAGAAATATATGCCTAAAAAAGCCATCATAAGGAGGAGATATATAAATAAACATCTATATTAAAGATGTTTAATGATAATAATATTATAGTACATTAAAATGAAATTAACAATAAAAAAAATGATTGATAAAAATTAGAATAAATGTAAATTAGTAAGGATGATATAATGAGGTGGAATCATTATTGAAATCTTATAGTAATGACCACCCCAAATATAATAATGAAATAGGTATTTTTTAAATGCAACTACACATATAAATGCTTAAAGGGATTGTAAAGTGAATTTTTTTTTTTTTTAAATAACAAACATGTTATACTTACCTCCACTGTGCAGCTCATTTTGCACAGAGTGGCCCCGAACCTGGTCTTCTGGGGTCCCTCGGCGGCTGTCTCGGCTTCCTCCCGCAGGTGCTTCTCACGTTCATGCGAGCTCCCTCGCATGGTGAGAAGCATCTGCGGGCGCGCTCCCTTGATACAGCCGGTGGCTATAGCCGCTCGCTGTATCACACGGCCCCACCCCCCGGCGCTCCGTGTCAGTGGATGTGATTGACAGCAGTGCGAGCCAATGGCTGCGCTGCTTTCCATCCATCCACTCCAGCCAATCAGCGGCCAGGCTGAACGGTGGAAAGGACGTCGGGAGACGAGCGCGGGATTTTCGAGGGGTAAGGTAAGTAAAACGGGAGGGCTGGGGGCGCAGGCACTGTGAGATGTTTTTTCACCTTAATGCATAGAATGCATTAAGGTGAGAAAACATTTACTTTTACAACCCCTTTAATAAAAAAGATTAGTATGGAAAATTTAAAAATAAAAAAATATATAGAGAGTGATAAAACCAGTGAATTTAGTACCCTAGAAAATGGTAGAGGGAACTTCATGTGTTCCCCAGTAGGGGGAGCAGAGGGGGAGATGTGTGTGATAAACCCACCTCTCTACCTGAGTGAAATGTTACCCCGTAAAGCTAACCAATGGGGGGAGGTTATCATGGCCCTTTAGTAGCAAAACTCCATATATGAGATAGAAATGGAAGAAGAAATAAGAAATATGGATACCCCATAGGTGTGAGTATGTTGTCCCTGAACCGGATGGATATATAAATAATAATAAATAAAATGTATAAGTAATAAGTAATAAAACTTAAAACTTAAATCAAAGCTTAGTCAGTCAGTAATTCATTTGAATTCCCAATATTAGTAAGGGGATGTGCCTCAAAAATCAGGAAGCAGTTCAAATCCAAGTCTATGTTTAGCCCTGCTGGTTTGAGGGTGTCGAAATGAAAAATCTATTTAGTTTCATTTTGTGAAACTTTAATTCTTTTGTTTTCCCCTCACCAGTGGCCTTTGATTTTGTCTATAACGTAAAAAAGCATACATGTTGGATCCCTTCTGTGGTAGTCCCTAAAGTGTCTTGAGTTACTGTGCTTGTTAAAACCGTTTTTTTTTATATTAGTGATATGTTCCCTAATTCTGATGCATAGCTGCCTTGTGGTTCTGCCCACATATTGTTTATGGCATGGGCATTCTCTGACATAGGTTACATAAGTGCTGTTACAAGTTATTAGTTCATTTATTTTGTATTCATTTTGATTCACTGTAGAAGCAAAATTTAGTTTTTTCGTTTTTTTGCTGACTCTACATGGTAGACATTTGCCACATTTATAGAAGCCTTTCAAGTTTTTGGATATTTTAATTTGTTTGGGTGGATCTAGAGCGTTGTGTACCAGTCTGTTTCTTAAAGATGGCACTTTTCTATTTAATGCATTTTTGTCAGAATTTTGGGTATTTTCGTTATCGTTTTAACAAACGATAACAAACATGCAGAATCCGAAAACCGCAAGATCCGACATAAACAAATGCTTTATTTTTGTTTTCGTTGTGACAACAGTTTGATATAGATAGGAGATTTGACATGACGCTGACAATAGCAATCTGTGTCCATCGAACCTGTGGTCGAATGTGCCTAACCTCAAATGTGCCTAACCTTAGCTCTATTAGTCCAAGATTATTCTACATAGAGAGGAAAGATTTGACATAGAGAGAAATGATTCAACATTATAGAGACAATAGCAAAAAAGGTTGATTGCGGCATCGTACAGTTTAGCTGCTCCATCAAATCTTCTTAGAACATTCGACAGACACCATAAGCCATCAATAACAGATTCAACCTTTAATTATTTAGTATTTTCGGATGAATGCTTTTTTTAACAAAACAAAAATAAATAAAAACGATTTTACTAAATACATTTGTTTTTCGGACGAAAACGAAATTCTGAAACAAAATATTTCAGTGTGCACATGTCTACTAGGTAGTATAGATATTAGAACTTTATCGGACTGTAGGATTGGTCAAAGTTTTTTTATTACTGTCTCCAAGGCCCTATGCTGTCATTTGAATCCTGTGAGGAAAGCCATATCAATGTGTTTGTTCTTTATCTTCTTTTTTCTGAATTACCTTCTATCATCATTCTTTTTCTTTATATCCCTTTGCCTTGAACCTGTTGATTATTGTACTTGATTGTTCTTCAAAGTCTTCTTTGTTGCTCCAATTTCTATACAGATGCATTAATTGTCTTTTTGGTATGTTACCAATCCACTGAGGGTGGTGGCAGTTATTAGTTGGAATATACCCGTTTCTGTCTGTGGTTTTGAAGAATGTACGTGTATTTAAAAATCCATTATTCTTATATACCTGTAGGTCAAGGTAATCAATGCTTTGTCTGTTCCAGTTACCTGAAAAAGTGATCCCATAGATGTTTTGGTTTATCTCATCGAAGAAGTTCTGAAGTTCCTCTTCTGTACCCTTCCATACTATGACGATATCATCTATATACCTATGATAGAGTATAAGGTTCTCTCTATGTACACTATATATTTGTTCCTCTTCCCATAGATTTAGAAACAGGTTTGCCACACTAGGGGCAAAATTTGCCCCATAGCTACCCCTTTTGTTTGGGTGTAGTAATCCCCTTTGTGCCAAAAGTAGTTGTGGCTCATGGCTAGTTTTAGCCCTTCGGTAATGTATTTGATCTATTCATTCTTTAGATCCATTTGTTTATTTTCCACGCTGCTTAGTCCATCTTATTGTTTGATGTAAGTGTATAATGAGTTCACATCTATAGTTACCAGATTATCCTCCTCGTGTATTTCAAAATCTCTGAGTTCAGCAATTAATTGTCTACTATCTTTCAGATAGGATTTACCCTCTGCTACCAATGGCTGTAGATAAACATCAATATATGCTCCTAGTCGGGAAAACAATGAGTCTATCTCGCTTATTATTGGTCTGCCAGGGGGGTTCATTTGGTCCTTGTGAATTTTTGGGACATAGTAGATGACTGGAGTTTTTGCTGCCTCTGGGGTCAGGAATTTTGCTTCTTTCTTGGTCAAAATTTTTACAAAGGATTTTATTTTCTTTCCATATTCCACCTATCGGTTGAGTTTTTTATATAGTGGTGCCTCTTGCTTAGGTGTTGCAGCCTCTGGTGCCTTTCAAAAAGGTGTGTATGGGGCGTGGCTTGCATGCACAGGAAGGTGGCCGCTTAAGCCCAGAGCTCTCCAGAGCCGACAGAATTACCGCGATTAACAGGCAGGTGAATAATCGCATCATTATACCGACCGTACCAAAATACTTTCCAGCTATCAGAGACCATTATGTCTCGTAAACGGGGTCAAGAATGGGGCAAGAAAAAGCTCACGAACTTCACATTTGAACAGAGCGGTACGCTGAGGAAAAAACAAAATGACGCAGTCGGAGCTGAGGAGAATAATACAGCGCTATTTAATGATCAAAAACACGGCCAAATGAACAAAAACTGTACAGGATTATCATCCTCTTATATTACTGACTCTTCTCAAACACCACCAACCTCTCGAGTCCCGCAAAATCGTGGATGAAAATGGACTCCTATTAACAGAACACTAATGCAGTGAATACAGTAATACAAAGTGAGAGTACCATATCTTCATTACAATCATCCATTTCTGATTTCCCTACCTCAGGACAGCCGGTTTTGGATACTACAATGAAAGATAAGATATGCGAATGTCATTGCAGTCCTCAATTGTATCAAATTTATCCTCCTTAAAGAGGAAGTAAACCCTGATGAGTTTACTTCCTCTTTCATTCCCTGCAAAGGCAAAGCATAATGGACTACTATGCATCGCATAGTAGCCCATTATGTGTCACTTACCTGACACAGGAGCCAGCGAAGTCGCCGCTGTCCCCTGTAGTCCGCCGCATCCATCTTGTTGGTGGGGTCTCGCAGCTCCGCCGCTGTCATTCGGCGAAGCCGTCACTCCCGCGCATGCACACAGGAGCCGACACGCGCGGCAGCTCCGTCGCTGAGAATGCCGCGCTCAGTGCGCCTGCGCGCCGCTGTCTACGTCTCATGCGCCGTAGACAGCGGTGCCTGTTTTCGGGCAAATATCTCCTAAACCATATAGGTTTAGGAGATATTGCTTGGACCTACAGGTAAGCCTTAATCTAGGCTTACCTGTAGGTCAAAGTGGTTTGTAAGGGTTTACAACCACTTTAATCCACAACTTCTCCCTAGAAATGAAACATATGGATGGGAGATTACATTATATATAAGATAAAATGGAGGAATGTACTGTAACAGTTAACAAACTAGTCAATGCATATACGGAACAAAAGGATGATTCCTTATGGGTCAGGGCAAAACTGGCAGATCTCGAGGACCGCTCCTGATGTAATAATATTAAAATAAGAGGAGTACCAGAGTTCGTTCCACCAACGGAATTATGTCAGCACAATGTTTTCATCATTACTACCAGATTTATCTCCAATTGAACTTACTATTGCCCGTATTAATACACTTCCCAAACTTCCACACCTAGAAGAATAGATTCCCAGAGATGTCATTCTGCGAATTCACTTCTATCAAGCCAAGAAACAAATCTTATCGAAAGCCAGAGAATTAAAAATTCTCCCAGCTCCGTATTCAGATATACAACTGTTTGCGGATCTCTCGCAATCTACATTGCAAATGAGACGTCAACTAAAGACGATAACAAAAGCACTATCAAATCATAAAATTATATACAAATGGCGCCACCCGGCCACTATACTAACCACCTACAATGGCAAACAGCATGCCATATCTACTATTGATGGCGGTATGCAGCTACTCTTTTCCAGAGGATGCTGGGACTGTGACATCATAATGGGCGGGGACATCACCCGGTGATGTCCCTATATAAGTTGCCGCACACTTCGTCCCTGTCATTGCGGCCAGAGAGCGTTGAGTCAACATCTCAAGGAAGAAGAACAAAAAGCAGTGACAGAAGACTGGGCCACCGCTAGTAAAAGAGCTGGAAGAAGGAGAAGGCCCGGCAAGAAGAACCGTGTTTTTTTTTTTTTACTTTTTTTTACAGGTGAATGGGTAGGGGTACATTGTACCCCATACTCATTCACATAGGGTGGGGGGCCGGTATCTGGAGGCCCCCTTATTAAAGGGGGCTCCCGGATTCCGATAAGCCCACCACCCACAGACCCCGACAACCAACGGCCAGGGTTGTCGGGAAGAGGCCCTTGTCCTCATCAACATGGGGACAAGGTGCTTTGGGGTGGGGGCCTGGCACGGCTCAGGAGGGGGGGGGCGCTCGCTCGTCCCCACCCCCTTTCCTGGCTTGCCGGGTAGCGTGCTCGGATAAGGGTCTGATATAGACCGAGGGGGGACCCCCATGCAGATTTTTTGGCGTAGGGTTTCTTCTTTAAGTCCATACCAAGTGACGGGGCCAGCGACGCCTCCTTCGCTGGCCCCCGGCTACCTGGAGATGCGCTCAAAATGAGCGGACTTTCCTCCACATGTGTGGGCGAGTCCATTCATTTCAAAAGTACGGCGGATAGTCCGGCGGACTTAGTACGCCATATTAGTCCGCTGAAAAAGTGCCGTGTGTGGGCAAGTAGCTCATTCGGAAAGTCCGGTGGACAGTCCGGTGGAAAGACCGCCAGACTAAGTCCGCCGGATAGTCTGCTACGTGTGTACGCGGCATGAGGGTTATTAAAAATGGTCCACATAAAAAGGCGGGCAACTAGCGAAACTTTCCATTGACCCGATGATAGGGGGGACTTGTGGGTTATTTAATTCCTTATGGACCTTTGAGTGGTGATAGAAGTATGGCACTTTAGAAAAGGTTTTAGCAAAAAAGGCAGCCACTCTTGTTTATAATGTCATTCACTAAGGCATTAAGGAGTTAAGACATCTCAGTTCTATGGTAATATCAGGTAATGGATTTGTGACAATTTTTTTTATATGTATTTTATTGTGATAATAAGCAGTAAGCCTCTTTTACATAATCAGTTTTATTTTTTATGACGTTTCCACCCTTATCTGCAGATTTTATAACGCTGGTGTTAGACGTAAAGGCCATGTCCCTTCTGGTTTCCAGTGCTGACGTCACTTCCGGTCTACTAAATTCTGCCTTCCACAGCTCGGTCTGCTTCCTGGTTGTTGATGCCCCTCTTCTTATCTGACCTAAAAATGGTGCCCCATCCCTGGACCTACCTTCCATCACTGTGTGCAGAGTTTTGAGCCTTGGATGACATTTGACATAAACTCCTTTTTACTCCTTCTTGTGAGTTGCCACATTGTTTTTGTTGTTTATCCATTAACGTTTTTCTGCAATGCTACACTTAGGTTGGTGTCCATTTACGGTATATATCTAGAGAGATTTTTTCAGTCTCTGAGGAGCTGCAACAAGTGTGTTAACCCTTTATGGAAATTATTGGACTATATTTTCCTTGCTTTCATTTTGACACATGGTCAACATTTATTTACTTGTGTGCCATTTTGTAATGTTCTTATTGTGCTGCCAGGAAGACTGCAAAGAAGCAAATTGACCATGCAGAGATGGATGTACTTCTATGCCTTGTGTTGTCAGTTTGAAATAGGAGGGGGACTGACAGGATCACCAGGTATTTCACACAAAAGGAAGCAATGCAAAATTGAACAGGATATTTTTAAGTAGAAGTAAAATACAAAATGTTAGGGTAACATACACTTTAAAGTCTAACTCCAGTTTTTTTTTTAATTAACGCGTATTGACAAGTAATTACTTCTTTCCTTTTAGCCTTCAGAAAAAAGACAGTTGTGCATCTGACTGCAATATCCTTTTGCAAAACCATTGCTCCTATGCACTTTCCTCTTAATTACTTGCCCCAGGGACCAGAGACATTTTCTGCTCTTTATCTGCATGATTTTGGGTCCACTCTCTACCCCTTGTAGTTCTCAGTGCTATTGTGTGGGCATAGTCCGCATGAAGAGTAATGTGAACAAGACTAGTACAATTCTACTGTGATGTGTTCCCTGTCCATTTTCTCACTGTTTTGCTGCTAATGCAAACCTAGAAATTCACCCACCCATGACTCTCCACCAACAACTCTGCCTGAGGACAAAAACACAGTGCCTAGGAATTATGTAGTCCTGGACAACAGTAAAATATTATGTGAGGCTGCTGCTCAAGCACTCCTCCAGACATGCAAGTGCAGCAGCAAAATTGGCGGCTTTTAGATGTATACTAATATATGGTGCTTAAGCATTCTGAAGCTTGTCATTTAAAGTGGTTGTAAACCCTTACAACACACTTTTTGCTACAGGTAAGCCTATAATAAGGCTTACCTATAGCTACCCTGAATCTCTCCTAAACCTGATCGATTTAGGAGATATCCCCTGTATTTGCATGTGCCAATGTCATTGGCACACGCGCACTGAAACAATGGCACATATGTGCTGTTGCTTCAGTGAGTGTGCCTCTAACAGCAGCTCCCACACGTATAGGTTGGAGTAACCTTATCGTGGCTCCAGCCAATCACAGCGCTGGAGCCCGCGATACCACCCGGAAGTAATTCAGGGAGTGATGTTGGCAGCCAGAGCGGTGTATGAGGACGGTTGCAGGGGCTTTGATCTCAGGTAAGTATAATTCATAATGAACTAGTATGGTATGCATACTAGCTCATTTTGCCTTTTGTCTTGCAGGTTTTAGTTTTTTTGTCCGAGGGTTTACAGCCACTTCAAAAACCTTATATGAGATGGATTTGTGCTTGTGCAGAAGAACAGTATATAGACAACAAAGCAGGAATCCCGGGGCTGGGCTTTTAAACTTGTGTAATGCCAACCCAAAGGTGATACTTTGTAATTTTGGATTCTCTGTTCTGCGTTCGACACCAAGAACAACCTCAGCCCCTCTGACAAATCAGGTTGAATAAATGTCCCTGCAAGCACATACAGAGGCTCAAGTATACAATTTACCTGACTGAGATATTACCATAAAATAGACACATAACTGCTTAGTGATAAATGTACTTCTTATATTGATACAGATTTTGAATAAATGGAAGTAGAACACAGATGAGCACACAGCGAGTCAATTTGAACACAGTCTGCTAGACAAAGTAATAACTACATCAAAATGACTAAGATCAGGTTCTACCCCACCAACTGAAATAATATGGATATTAGAAAATCAGCAATAAGCAATGTATATAAACATGAAATGCAACATGAGTGATACTACTACTACAGTTGTTTAGAAAATTCTCTAAGGTAGGGGTAGGCAACCTTAAAGAGGTGGAGATCTACCTGAACATCAGGAGAGAAATCAAAGATTACTGGACAGTGTCACACAGTGTTGCCTCCAAACACATGATTTAAACCTCTACTTGTCGTACTGCCATCGCATCCCAATCGCGTGCATTGCACGGCAAACATGGGTTTAAATCAGGTTATCAGAAGGCAACATATCACCTCCTCACCACCTGTCGAACACGATTTTCAGAGGAGTAGCAGTGCCTGCCACACTTATGAATGAGCCCTTAGTTAAATTCCGCAGGTGCATCCTTAGGCTTAGTTGACATGTAAAGTTAGGGCGGGGGGTAAAACCCTGCAGTTGAGTCAAGGTTTTACTGCCCCCCAATCCCTACCCCCTTTAGCTACTGAGGCAGCAGCCAAAGGTGCACACATGCCACAGAAGGAATTAAGCTCCCTGTTGCTTTTTGGTGGGGGTACCGTCTGCCAATCCCACCCCTTTCAAGTAAATGGGACCACCCTACAAGCTCTCTGCAACTACATTGCTTCTGCGGGGTCCAAGGGATAAAAGGAGGTGGGGAGAAAGTAACACAACACTGCCTGCTTTAACCCCTTGTTTGCTATACTGCACAAGGTTGCAGGGTGCTACACCCACCAACCATGACCAACCATGACATGGTGTAAAACTCCTGCAACATGTGTAAACCCCTGACCACTACAACTAAAGGGGATGCGGTTGGGGCAGGGGTGATAAAAAACACACTATGGGGTTTTACCACCCCCCAAACTGCAAATCTAAAAGAACCCTTACTGTTCTGAGCCCCCTATAAGCCCTTGTACACACGGTTGGAGATTCCGACAACCAAATCCGTTGGATTTTGTCCGTCAGATTTAGTCTGACGGATTGTTGGAGTAATTCCGACAGATTAATTCCGGAAGATGTCCAGAAGTGATGTTGCATACACACCGTCGGACTAAGTTGTCGGAAAATCCGATTGTACATAACGTGATGACGTTATTTAGTTACAACAGGACTACGTTCAGGCTAGTAGCCAATAGCTTTGGTCTAGGAATTTGATCTGAGCATGCGTGGCACTTTGTCTGTTGGAGTAGGCTACACATGATCGGGGTATGTCCGATGGGAGCATTTTGTCGGAAAATTTTACCGGCAAGTTGGAAAACTTGGTCCGTCGGATATTCCGACGGAAACAGTCCGATGCAGACCACACACAGTCGGAATATCCGTAAAAACGGTCCAATAGGAAACATTCCGTCGGAATCTCCGACCATGTGTACAAGGGCTTAGACTGCTTTGACACTGATGTGCTGCAGTTTGACTGCACCCCAGGTGCGGTGCAGTGCAGTTCACCAAAACTCCTACATTCAGGAGTTTTGGTGCCTCTTCAGAAAGCACACCAAACCCACAGGATATATTAAAAGTCTATGGCTAGGTGCAGCAAAGCCACAGGAAATCTGCAGGTACACTACACTGCACCCACGGTGTGGTTAAACCGCAGCACATCAGTGTGAAAGCAGCCTTATACTATTATGCCTAGTTTATTACTTTACACTGACCTGAAGAACTCTTCTTTGCTGCTGGAATCACTCTGGAAACCACTAGCCGGGATAAGAGGTGGAGTGCTGTCATAAACCAGATGTCACCAGAATTGTGTGACTGCGACAGAGTGAACCAAACATAAATAGGGGAAAAAAGTAAGTACATTTAATAAGGTAAATGTGAATACACCACCAATACAAAACAGAGTGAGAAAACCAAACAACCAAACTATGATAACAAACCAACTAGCATATGTAGCAAAAGGGAATACCAGAATCATAGTCAAGCCAGGCCAGGGTCATAAACAGGAGATCAGCAGATGGGGGGCCAGGAGTAAACAGACAGGGACACGGTGGAAGGGATCAGGATGCAGGAAAAGGATCCAGGGATGCAGGAACACAGACAGGATCAGGTACAACAGGTTCAGGATCAGGGTAACAGGATGCAGGTCATGGCTCAAGGAAAATACCAGGGCAAGGTGTGTGTGCACTTGCCGGTTATTTATACTATTACCTGCTATCAAGCTAAGGTGATGCTTGACTGCAGAAGGTAATATCTGCTCCACACTGCCAGGATCCATCCGCTGGTGGACGCCAATACTGCAGCCCAAAGATGACATAACCCCAGCAGGGGAAAGCTCTGCTGACAGTTCCAAACTGCCAGGAGACACCTTCTGGTGGACCTCAGTGCTGCATGCCAAATGATAGATATTACCAGCGGATGGAAACTTTCCTGACAGTACCTCCCCTCGAAGGAGTGACCTCTGGACGCTCCAACTAGCCGTTGCTGGGGAAAGTCCATGGCGTCAAGCCGGGTAGCGGCAGAGGCACATCAGGTTCGGCATGAGGAAGGTCCATGGCTTATAACTGGGCAAAGTGCAGTTCGAGCTGAGCAGCAGGTATAGACACATCAGGCTGGACAATAAGTATGCCAAGCTGGGTAGCAGGCACAGGAACCTCAAGCTCATCGAGCCGGGCAGCAGGCACATCGAGTGGGGCGACAGGCACATTGAACTGGGCAACAGCCATGGGCACATAAAGCTGGACATCAGGCATGGGCACCTCAAGCGGGGCAGCAGGCACATCAACCTGGGCAGTAGGCACAGGCACATCAAGCCAGGCATCAGGCACATCAAGCTGGGCAGCAGGCACAGGCACATCAAGCTGGGCAGCAGGCATGGGAGTGGGGCAGCAGGCGTGGGAACATCAAGCTGGGCAGAAGGCACATCAAGCTGGGCAGCAGACATGGGCACATCAAAAGGGGCAGCAGGCACAGGCACATCAAGCTGGGCAGCAGGCACGGGCACTTCGGACTGGAACACTGGCACTTCGGGCTGGGACACTGGCACCGGAACGTCAAGCTGGGACAGATTGGTGGGTGTGGAGGCAGGTTGGGTTAATGGCAGGATCGCTTTGGTTGGAAAAAACTTTTGTTTTTGTTTTTTGGGCTTAGCCACTGATGCTCAGTAGATGACTGCAGGACTGTAGGTAAGGGGGTGCAGCAGACTGGAAAGGAGGATTGGGATATGGCAGAGAAGAGGTAACAGTAGCTGGGGGAAGTTCTTGTGGGTTTGTAGGCAGCTGAGAAGAGGCAGGTGGGTTGATTGCAGGATAGTTACAGGGAGCAGAGACCGGGTGTGAATATTTGGTTAGGAGCAGCGTATACTGGGCTGTGACTGAGGTTGACATGGGTGATGGGGAAACATACATTCTGGTAGGCTGATGGCAGATAGGGATGAGCCGAACACCCCCCAGTTTGGTTCGCATCAGAACATGTGAACAGGCAATAAATTTGTTCAAACATCCAAACACCGTTAAAGTCTATGGGACTCGAACATGAAAAATCAAAAGTGCTAATTTTAAAGGCTAGAGGGCATGTGGCCTGCTACGGTTCAAGAGGGGGGGGGGGGGGTTAACCCCCCTCTTTTTCTGCGGCCTGCCAGGTTGCGTGCACGGATATAGGGTCTGGTTTGGATTTTTGGGTGGAACTCCATGTCATTTTTTTTTTATTTGGCATGGAGTTCCCCTTAAAATCCATACCAGACCCTTCAGGTCTGGTATGGATATTTGGGGGGAACCCCACGCCATTTTTTTAAAAATTTGACGCAGGGTTCCCCTTAATATCCATATCAGACCTGAAGGGCCTGGTAATTGAATTTGGGGGGACCGCCATGCATTTTTTTTTTTTTATCAATGGCTTTCAATGATTATTCTCTGTATTACAGGGAGCTGACAATTCATTATAGCCGTGAGTGGTTTTAAATGACTTTTTTCCCTTCAGAAATGACACTTTGTGCAGGGACAGTTCTAAGCATGGGAAACGTGCGCCCCTTTACAGGCATACTATACACACCCCCTAGGTATGAAATTTAAAGGAATATTACACTTTTATTGTTTCACTTTAAGCATTATTAAAATCACTGCTCCTGAAAAAAACGCAGTTTTTAAAACTTTTTTTTGCATTGATACATGTCCCCTGGGGCAGGACCCAGGTCCCCAAACACTTTTTATGACAATAACTTGCATATAAGCCTTTAAAATTAGTACTTTAGATTTCTCCCATAGACTTTTACATGGTGTACCGTGGCTTTTCGAATTTGCCGCTAACACCCCAAATTGTTCGACTAATGGCAGAATTGGTTTGTTTAGCTGGGTCTGATTGTACCATGTCAGACCATGCCGAAAGTATAGGTTATACAAACTGTAGTTTTAAATCTCCTGTCTAACAAAAGACTTAGCAAACAAAATGCACTCAGCAATCACCTGTGGGGAACAGGCTGAGTAGTGCTCACAAAAATTGGCAGGATCATCTTCAAAAAGCCACTCTAGGGATATAACCTGATTCATATTAAAAGGAGGAGGGAAATCATCATGGCCCTCTGGAATACAGGGCATGGCCAGCTCAGTACATATCTTCATCAAAGGCTGCACCTCCTCAAACAGTATATAACCCCGACCAGGGAGTGAGCCAAACATATAGTTTCAAACAATTGGTAACTAGACCATACTTTCAAAGCCTAGTGGCATTATTCACCACTTTCAGATGCCAGCAGAGAAAAATAAATAACCTCATCAGCATTCATGTTTGCAAACAAACTGAATCAAAAATGGTTCCCCTGTGCAGCCACTTCTGGTCAAGGATGGCCCTGGCATTCTATCATAAACCAGATGTGACCAGAACTGTGTGACTGCGACAGAGTGAACCAAACATAAATAGGTGAAAAAAGTAAGTAGGTTTATTAAGGTGAATGCATATAAATGTGAATACACCACCAATACAAAACAGAGTGAGAAAACCAAACAACCAGTCATAACAAACCAACCAGCATATATAGCAAAAAGGGAATACCAGAATCATAGTCAAGCCAGGCCAGGGTCATAAACAGGAGATCAGCAGATGGGGGGCCAGGAGTAAACAGATAGAGACAAGGTGGAAGGGATCAGGATGCAGGACAAGGATCCAGGGATGCAGGAACAGACAGGATCAGGTACAACAGGAACGGGATAACGGGATGCAGGTCAGGGCTCAAGGACAATACCAGGGCAAGGTGTGTATTTATATTATTACCTGCTATCAAGCTAAGGTGATGCCTGACTGCATAAAGTAATATCTGCTCTACACTGCCAGGATCCATCTGCTGGTGGACACCAGTACTGCTGCCCAAAGATGACATAACAGCAGCAGGGGAAAGCTCTCCTGACAGTTTCAAACTGCCAGGAGACACCTACTGGTGGACCTCAGTACTGCACATCAAATGATAGCTATTACGAGCAAATGGAACCTTTCCTGACAAGTGCAGTTGGTATGACTGCATGAGACAGCAGCCAACACTACAGAGAAGGCAACGGCTTATATGGCTCTTGCTCCTTTTTACAGCTCCAACTTTACAAGCAGTCCCTTTGCATTGCACTCTGTGTGATGCTCTGGAATGCCAGGTCAGCAAGCACAGACTGTGATCTACCAGTTTCCTGTTTGCGATCTACAGGTTGCTGACCCCCCGCTCTAAGAGATTGTCTGGGGTATCATTGTCTCCTCTTAGGGGTAGGGGTAGGCTGCAGGTACCTCTTAACTAAGCAAAAGTCACTGGTTAGCAACTGTTAAGGGACAGATTTTAGTCCTGACTCTTAAGCCAGCTAAACATTACAGACCAGTAACAGTTGGCACAATTTAAGGAGGTCATCAAGGCCCGCCGGCATTACTATAGCTAGAAACTCTAGCTGATTATGTAGTTTCTAATAGCTCAGTCTCCAGCCATGGTAGGAAGCATTGGCTGCAAGGGCCTCTCTCCAGACCCAGCAACATAATAGCAGTGGTCCCTCTGGCTAGGTGTTAACTCGCTCTGGGTTGCCTTTAACAACTCTAGCAAGCAGTGCAGCAGGGTCTGTATCCTGGCAGTTGCTTTGTCTCTATGCACTTAGGTCAGAGATCTGCAGGGTATGGCTTTCATTTACACAGCTGCCACATTTCCCTCTTTCTTTCTTGGGATGGGGACCCACAGCATGGTCCTCTCACTCTCTCTGCCCGAGCTGCACTATCTCACATTTTTGTCTGGCAACGTTTCTGCTCTTTCCTCCCATTCTTAGCTGTGCTCATTGGGGGCTGTTGTTCAGAGCCCCATAACTTCAAGCAGAGCAGCCCTAAGACTACATGCCCCATCATGCCCCACCTAGTCTTTCTGGATTGGCTACTTTTCCACTTTCTAGGAGGGAGGGGGAGTGGGTGGTGAGTGAGGAGATCCAACTAAGGCCACAGCTGTGCATTATGTCCCTCTCCATAACAGCAGCAGGGCAAGCAGGGGGAATAACACAGAGTACAGCCTGGCCCGCTCTGCTGTTGTTTACAGTGGGGTCACTCTTGCTAATCCAGCCTGAGAGGGAAGAAATGAGTGGGGAGAGTGAGCAGAGCACCCGGCTACACTTAATTCTTAGCACTTGTACTTAAAGCAGAACTTACCTGAGCAGATTGTCCTCCCCCTGCCGTCTTCCATGCCACACGTGGCACCAGCTTCTGCTAGATGGACACTGCCTTTGTGCACATGCACAGAAATATGCAGCATGTGCGCATGTGTGACACACAAATTGAACCTCCACTTTTGGAAACCCTCCCGGCTCCGGTGTCACATTTGGCACCTTTCAGGAGGGAGGGGGGTGCAGATACATGTCCAAGACAAGTATTTGCACACACTTCCGGACATAGACTCTCACGGGAGTCTACGCCTCTACCACCCCCCCCCCCCCTGCGCTGTCTGCTGGTACACACACAGGTCCCAGGAGATAGTGGGCACCCGTTAGGATGCGCAGCACGATTTGTGCATGTGCAGTAGGGAATCGAAAACTGAAGCCGCAATGCTTCACTTCCTGATTCCCTCACCGATGGCGGCAGCTTCCGATAGCCAAGCGGTTGATCGGCTTCGGCTGCCGACATCGCTGGACCCTGGGACAGGTAAGTGTCCATTTATTAAAAGTCAGCAGCTGCAGTATTTGTAGCTGCTGGCTTTTAATATTTTTTTTTTTTTAGGTGGACCACCTCTTTAATAACAGCCAATAATAGGTGGCGAAGGCATTCTCTACCCCGCAGCAAAGGATGTGTATACTTGCAAGGGGTGGGGAATGCCACTGCTGCCCATGATTTACTGTCTGCTTTGGCAGGTTCCTGGATGGAATCGTTTATATGGGTTTCACACTCCTATCCAAACATGCCAGAGCTCATCCCTGGCTGTGACATAGCAATCATAGGAGGCATTGGGACCCGGCCTAGGCCATAAACAAAGAAGTGCTGCACCAAAACTAACCCAAAAGTGAAAATGTTACACATTTTTTTAAGCATGTGTGTAAGAGGGAGGGGGGAAGACAAAAAATAAATAAAAAACTTGCTTTACTGAGTTAAATTGGTATTAAACCCAAACACCAACATTTATTATACTGCAGCTTACCATTTTTTTTTTTTTTTAGGCTTTCTTTCCCTCTGGCACATGAGGTTGAGACTACTAATGTACAACATCACAGGAATTCACTGAAAGTAACACTTAGTACCCAATAGTAGTATAATAGTAGCTATATCAAAGAAAAACAGGCACCAAACCAGGTAGTAAAGGCAAATTTAATATATTGTCACCCAATATGATTGGTAACTAGGCAAGCATAAAATGGATTCACAATGGTAATAACACAATTTAGCATGCAAAGTGATTATCAGTAGTGACTAGGCATACAATGACATTTGGCATCCAGATCAGCATAAACAGTAGCAAGGTCATCTCAAGTGCAGCAGTGAACAGTAGTAGTTTTTAATCTACTGAGTGCTGGAACTATATTTCCAGAGTGCATTTATGGCAGCAATGCTAGTCCTAGACCAACTAGGTATGCACTGTCCAAAAAAAGAGGATGGTAGGGGAGGGGGCAGGGGAACAATAGGGACTTGCAGAATAATTATTATTGGAGGGGCAATCTTTTGAGATGCTCTTGTTATGGCTATTGTTGAGCCCTTTAAAAGTATCAGTGCGCATTATGACAGTCCCAGTTAACAGTATAGTTTTGACACAGCTGCAAGGTAGATGTGGCTCAGATGCAGTAAAGGTTTGGTATAATATGGTATAGTTTTGGCATAGGTTCAGTCTAGGTTATGAATAAATGCGTTATATAGTGTAGTATGGGTGCAGTATGGATTGGGCACAATTGGTGTCCTCCTTTCAGCTGCTCAGTCCCTACTGGCAGTATCAGCAATGGGAGAATAGCCATCTCACCAATCCATGGGATGCTGCGGTGATCTTTCCCTGTAGAAGTGGTGGGGGTCCTAAGTCTCTCCCTTGAAAGCATACAGTGATCAGCGGGAAGCAGAGTGGATGCTCCAGTCCCATGAGCATGGGAGGAGGTGCAAAGGGAGCTAGAGAGCAGGAGGCCTTGGGGGTAATGAAGAGAACCGTTTGGTTGGTATTTTAAGACAAGGTTAGTGGTGTAGCTGGGGGACAAGTTGCGGATGACTTTGTGAGTTATTGTTAGTATTTTAAATTTAATTTGTTGGGTGAGTGGCAGCCAATGGAGGGATTTGCAGAGAGGGATAGCAGGCACTGAGAGGTTTGTAAGGTAGATGAGTCTGGCAGCCACATTCGTGATGCACTGGAGGGAGGGTTACCTATGTAAAGGTAAGCCAATGAGGAGGGTGTTGTTGAGGCAAGAGATGGTGTCATTGGTTAGGAAGGGGCATATTTTGGAGAAGTTGCAGAGGTTGAGGCGGCAAGCTTTGGAAAGTTATTGGATGTGGGGCTGAAAGGAAAGTTCAGAGTTCGGGATTGCACCTAGCACCCTGGCATGCGGGGATGGGTTGATTGTTGTGCCATTGATCTTGACAAAGAAGTCATGGGAAGGGGCAGGTGGGGGAGTAAATATTATGAGCCTGGTTTTGGACAGGTTAAGTTTGAGGAAATGATGTGACATCCAGACTGATATGTCAGTTGTTAAATTAGTGATGCGTGAGAAGACTGATATTGTTATCTGAGCTGTAGAGAGATAGATTTGGTTGTCATTAGCATAAAAAAAATATCGAAAGCCATTGGAGGCTATCAGCTGACCCAGGGAGGAGGTGTAGATTGAACAGGAGAGGTCCAAGAACAGAACCCTGGGGGGCCCCAGCGGAAAAAGGGAGAAGAGAGAAGCAAGTAGAATTGTGACTGAAGATGCAGTGGGATAGGTAAGATGAGGCGGGGTGCTCTCGGGCTGAAGTTCAGGTGCTGGCCTGGAAAGATCCTACCACAGGAGCATATGAGCTGCTTGGCATGTGCATCTGTTGATGGAGCCTTCCATCTGCCTTTTCTGGGGTTAGTAATCCATTTATTTCTCTCTAATGTCACCTGAAGATTGCAATATAGAAATTGATTGGAGGGGAGTTCTCCATACTAATGATTGTGTGTGTAATGTATGGGGGTGTAATGTATCTGTGTGTATGGGGGGTGTAATGTATCTGGGTGTATGGGGTGTAATATATTAATGTGTATTGGGGTGTAATGTATCTGGGTGTATTGTATCTGGGTATATAGGGGTGTGCGGTATCTGTGTGTATGGGGGTGTGCGGTATCTGTGTGTATGGGGGTGTAATGTATCTGGGTGTATGGGGGTGTAATGTATCTGGGTGTATGGGGGTGTAATTTATCTGTGTGTATGGGGGTGTAATGTATCTGTGTGTATGGGGGTGTAATGTATCTGGGTGTATGGGGGGTGTAATGTATCTGGGTGTATGGGGGTGTATTGCATCTGTGTGTATGGGGATGTAATGTATCTGGGTGTATGGGGGTGTAATGTACCTGGGTGTATGGGGGTGTATTGTATCTGTGTGTAATCTGTGTTTATGGGAGGGGCAATGTATCTGGATGTAATCTGTTGTATGGGGGTGTAATGTATCCGGGTGTATGGGGGTGTAATGTATCTGGGTGTATGGGGAGTGTAATGTATCTGTGTTTATGGGAGGTGTAATGTATCTGGATGTAATCTGTTGTATGGGGGTGTAATGTATCTGGGTGTGTCTGTACTATGTCTGCAGTCTCTGACCGTGATAATGACAATCGAAAAGGGGCAGAGCATGGGTGACCTTAAAATGATGCCCCCCCTGAAAAAAGTTCTGCGGATGCCCATGCAAGTGAGTTGGAGGTACTCCTTAATGCAGTTCACAACACGTGCTACATTTCTAAAGGGACTGAGAGTTCCTAGCCTGGAAAGGGCTGTTGCTAATCTAACAGAGATTATTAGTTTATAAAAAGAGTAAATCTAGCGGAGTTGTACAAAGGATCAAGTCACGTTGTGCAGGAGGATTGAGTTTGAGTGGAGCTGTATATACTGTAGGGAGGAAATTGTCCCTGTGCTTTTGTTTTAAAGTCAAGTTGGGCATTCCATAACTCCCATCCCATTCAAGTTGTTTTCTCAATAAAACAACAAAACAAAGCTCAAGATCTGTTTTTGTGTCTGGATGCAAGTTGAAGATGCTATGTGCCTGGCTGTGCAACAGTGGGGAACACTGTGACTGGCAGCCCCTATGGAGGTAGTGCTACATTACTCGCCCTGCAAAGTTCCATAAATACCTGTTGAGCTTGTGAGTGAAGTCTGCCTAATGCAGCTTCCTGGGATTGTGTGGCAATGATGCTGCACTGCTTCTAAATTCAGAGTTGCCAATCTCATGTAGATGCAGGTTGATGCCTGATTGCACTACAGTAGGGAGAAAAAATGTTGAAGGGATGTGGCAGCACTGCCACTGCTGATTCACAAGCCTGTAGCTTATGAATTAACATTGGACCACATTTAGTCCTGCCCAGTGCTTTCTGGATTGGCAGTACTGCCTCTGCTGCAGAAAATCCCCCCACTGTGATCTGCAGTGTCTGAGAGAGAGACCAGGTAAGACACAAATGAAGGAAAATTTGGCTCAGTCGGGGAAAGGAAAATAAACTTTTTTATTTTCCGAAGCTTGCGCATCACTTAGGGTAAGTTTACACTAGCGATAGCCCTCTGAAAAGTGGTATGTGGTGGTTTGCATTTCAGAGGGCATTTGACAGGCAGTGAGGAAGTGGTGTTGTTAACACCATCGGTGCTTCACTAAGACTGGGGTGTGTTCTCAGGGCTGTCTTTCTTCTGCCCAAAGCAGGATGGAGGGCCCAGGCCTAGGGCGGCACTTTGCAAGGGGGCGGCTCCTCCTGAGTCAGCGCTCTGAAAGTATCAGAGAGAGAGAGAGAGAGAACGCTCATCAGTTTCTCCTCCTGTGTTGTGGTCCCGGACTCCCAGATGCGAATGGGGACACATCAGGGTGACAGGGTCGGTCAGATTGTGGCTTCAGCAGGTGAACCCAGCTAGTTCTGTATATAGAAGAAGAGAAGAACAGAAGAACAGAAGGCGGCGAAGACAGCGGCGACAGCGTCGATAGAAGACCGGGCTACCGCTTGTTAAAGAGCTAGAAGAAGGCACGGAGGCCCGGCAAGAAGAACTGAAGAGGGGGACAAGACCCCCGAAGAGGGGGACAAGACCCACGAAGTCGGAAGAAGAGGGCGGCGACAAAGAAGAAAGCCGGGCTCCTCCGCTAGTAAAAGAGCTAGCAAAAGATAGCGGAGGAGTCCGGCGAGAAGACCCCCGGAGCTGTGCAACAAACTATTTTTAACCCTTGTGTGTTGTGTTTTTTTTACATTATTTTCACAGGTGAATGGGTAGGGGTACATTTGTACTCCATACTCATTCACATAGGGTGGGGGGCTGGGATCTGGGGCCCCCTTATTAAAGGGGGCTCACGGATTCCGATAAGCCCCCGCAGACCCCAACAATCAACGGCCAGGGTTGTCGGGAAGAGGCCCTTGTTCTCATCAACATGGGGACAAGGTGCTTTGGAGTGGGGTGGCCGCGCGGACCCTTGGTCCCAGCAGCTAGACTCCAGCCCCAGCAACCAGACAACCAGACAGTATATAAAACATATCTATGTTCTCAGGCATCCCAACTTACAAAAACAAATTTCAGGGAAGTTTCAAACTCATTTCAGGGAGGCTTCAAACTCATTTCAGGGAGGTAATGCTTTGCACTGGTGCCACCCCCCCCCCCCCCCAATAAAATGCAGCCTCACCAGTGCAAAATAAATGCAGCCTGATCACACAGCTGCTGGGGCTGGGCTACTGGTTCTGGGGTCTGGCTGCTAGGGCCCAGCTGCTGGGGCCAAGCGTCTGGCTGCTGCAGCTGGGCTGCTGGTCCTGGGATCTGGGTCCTGGGGTCAGGGGTCTGGCTGCTTGAGCTGGGCTGCTGGTCCTGAAGTCTGGCTGATGGGGCTGGAGTCTGGCTGCTGGGGCCAAGGGTTGGGCTGCTGGGGCTGGAGTCTGGCTGCTGGGGCCAGGGGTCTGGCTGCTGGAGCTGGGCTGCTGGGGCTGGAGCTGGGCTGCTGGGGCTGGAGTTTGGCTGCAGGGGCTGGAGTCTGGCTGCAGGGGCTGGAGTCTGGCTTCTGGGGCTGGAGTCTGGCTTCTGGGGCTGGAGTCTGGCTTCTGGGGCTGGAGTCTGGCTTCTGGGGCTGGAGTCTGGCTGCTAGGGCTGGAGTCTGGCTGCTAGGGCTGGAGTCCGGCTGCCTGGGCCAGGGATCTGGCTACTGGGGCCAGGGGTCTAGCTGCTGGAGCTGGGCTGCTGGGGCTGGAGTCTGGCTGCTGGGGTCAAGGGTCTGGCTCCTGGAGTCTGGCTGCTGGGGCCAAGGGTCTGGCTCCTGGAGTTTGGCTGCTGGGGCCAAGGGTCTGGCTCCTGGAGTCTGGCTGCTGAGGCTTGAGTCTGGCTGCTGGTCCTG
Source organism: Lithobates pipiens (assembly GCF_037356315.1). Lineage (NCBI taxonomy): Eukaryota > Metazoa > Chordata > Amphibia > Anura > Ranidae > Lithobates > Lithobates pipiens. The sequence continues at coordinate 163,643,134 of NW_027507790.1, read as the reverse complement.
GAGTTTGGCTGCAGGGGCCAAGGGTCTGTCTCCTGGAGTCTGGCTGCAGGGGCTGGAGTCTGGCTGCTGGAGCTGGGCTGCTGGCCCAAGAGTTTGACTGCTGGGGCTGGAGTCTGGATGCTGGAGCTGGGCTGCTGGTCCTGGGGTCTTGCTGCTGGGGCCAAGGCTCTGAGTGCTGCAGATAGGCTGCTGGTCGTGGAGTCTGGATCCTGGGACCAGGGGTCTGGCTGCTGGGGCCAAGGGTCTGGTTGCTGGAGCTGGGCTGCTGATCTTGGAGTCTGGCGGCTGGGGCCAGGGGTCTGGCTGCTGGAGTCTGGCTTCTGGGGCTGGAGTCTGGCTTCTGGGGCTGGAGTCTGGCTGCTGGGGCCAGAGGTCTAGCTGCTGGAGCTGGACTTCTGGTCCTGGAGTCTGGCTGCTGGGGCCAAGGGTTGGGATGTTGGGGCTGGAGTTCGGCTGCTGGGGCCAGAGGTCTGGCTGCCTGAGCTTGGCTGCTGGGGCTGGAGTCTGGCTGCTGGGGCTGGAGTCTGGCTGTTGGAGCTGGGCTGCTGGTCCTGGGGTCTGGCTGCTGGGGCCAAGGGTTTGGGTGCTGCAGATGGGCTGCTAGTCCTGGAGTCTGGCTCCTGAGGCGAGGGGTCTGGCTGCTGGGGCCAAGGGTCTGGCTGCTGGAGCTGGGCTGCTGGCCCTGGAGTTTAGCTGCTGGGGCCAAGGGTCTGGCTCCTGGAGCTGGGCTTCTGGTCCTGGAGTCTGGCTGCTGGAGCTGGGATTCTTGTCCCAGAGTCTGGCTGCTGGGGCTGGATTCAGGCTGCTGGGGCCAAGGGTCTGGCTCCTGGAGTCTGGCTGCAGGGACTGGAGTCTGGCTGCTGGAGCTGGGCAGCTGGTCCAAGAGTTTGACTACTGGGGCTGGAATCTGGATGCTGGAGCTGGGCTGCTGGTCCTGGGGTCTTGCTGCTGGGGCCAAGGGTCTGGGTACTGCAGATGGGCTGCTGGTCGTGGAGTCTGGATCCTGGGGCCAGGGGTCTGGCTGCTGGGGCCAAGGGTCTGGTTGCTGGAGCTGGGCTGCTGGTCTTGGAGTCTGGCTGCTGGGGCCAGGGGTTTGGCTGCTGGAGCTGGGCTGCTGGTCCTGGAGTCTGGCTTCTGGGGCTGGAGTCTGGCTTCTGGGGCTGGAGTCTGGCTTCTGGGGCTGGAGTCTGGCTGCTGGGGCTGGAGTCTGGCTGCTGGGGCTGGAGTCTGGCTGCTGGGGCCAGAGGTCTAGCTGCTGGAGCTGGGCTTCTGGTCCTGGAGTCTGGCTGCTAGGGCTGGAGTCTGGCTGCTGGGGCTAAGGGTTGGGATGCTGGGGCTGGAGTTCGGCTGCTAGGGCCAGAGGTCTGGCTGCCTGAGCTTGGCTGCTGGAGCTGGAGTCTGGCTGCTGGGGCTGGAGTCTGGCTGTTGGAGCTGGGCTGCTGGTCCTGGGGTCTTGCTGCTGGGGCCAAGGGTCTGGGTGCTGCAGATGGGCTGCTGGTCCTAAAGTCAGGCTGCTGGTCCTGGAGTCTGGCTCCTGGGGCCAGGGGTCTGGCTGCTGGGGCCAAGGGTTTGGTTGCTGGAGCTGGGCTGCTGGTCCTGGAATCTGGCTACTGGGGCTGGAGTCTGGCTTCTGGGGCTGGAGTCTGGCTTCTGGGGCTGGAGTCTGGCTGCTGGGGCTGGAGTCTGGCTGCTGGAGGCTGGAGTCTGGCTGCTGGAGGCTGGAGTCTGGCTGCTGGAGGCTGGAGTCTGGCTGCTGGAGGCTGGAGTCTGGCTTCTGGGGCTGGAGTCTGGCTTCTGGGGCTGGAGTCTGGCTGCTGGATCCAGAGGTCTAGCTGCTGGAGCTGGGCTCTGGTCCTGGAGTCTGGCTGCTGGTCCTGGAGTCTGACTACTGGTCCTGGAGTCTGACTACTGGTCCTGGAGTCTGACTGCTGGGACTGGAGCTTGGCTGCTGCGGCCTGGAGTCTGGCTGCTGGGGCCAAGGGTCTGGCTGCTGGAGCTGGACTGCTGGTCCTGGAGTCTGGCTTCTGAGTCCAGGGGTCTGGCTGCTGGAGCTGGGCTTATGGTCCTGGAGTCTGGCTGCTGGGGCTGGAGTCTGGCTGTTGGGTCCAGGGGTCTGGCTTCTGGAGCTGGGCTTATGGTCCTGGAGTCTGGCTGCTGGGGCTGGAGTCTGGCTGCTTGGGCCAAGGGTCTGGTTGCTGGAGCTGGCCTGCTGGTCCTGCAGTCTGGCTGCTGGGACCAAGAATCTGGCTGCTGGAGCTGAAATGCTGGTCTTGCAGTCTGGCTGCTGGGTCCAGGGGTCTGGCTGCTGGGACGAAGGTTCTGGCTGCTGGAGCTGGGCTGCTGTTCCTGGAGTCTGGCTGCTGGGGCCTGGAGTCTGGCTGCTGGGGCCAGGGGTCTGGCTGCTGGGGCCAGGGGTCTGGCTGCTAGAGCTGGGCTGCTGGTCCTGGGGTCCAGCTGCAATGGGGCTGGTGAGCCATCCCAGTCAGTGAATTCCCCAGAAGGAAGGGGGGAGCTGAGGCAGAGGGAGGGGACAGCCCATACTGCTGAATGAATGAAATACTTATATAGCGCACAATGCGAACTGAATCGCCTCTAGAATTGTCTCCAGCCTGCTGCATGGGTCCTTTTTATGGGGTTGGGGACGGCCGATTCAGCAGAGAAGGAAGGGGGTGGGTGGAGGCAGAGAGAAGACTGTGATCTGCAGGCTGTATCAATTAAAAGAAAAAAAAAACTTTCCCCTGTCAAGCGGACTCTTTCTCCACTTTCAGGTGCAACTGTGCAGTGATCTTCTGTGCGACAAGTACATGACATTCCCGGTCTGCCCAGCGGATTGATATAGAGGGGACTGTCTTCTACAGGTGATCACTGCGCAGCGGCACCCAAAAGTGGTGAAAGAGTCCACTTGACAGGGGAAAGTTTTCCTTTTAATTGCTACAACCTGCAGATCCCAGTCTTCTCTCTGCCTCCTCCCACCCCCTTCCTTCCCTGCTGAATCGGCCAGTTCAACACCCCAAAAAAGTACCCATGCAGCAACCAAAGCAGGCTGGGGGCAGCAGTATGAGCTGTCCCCCCCCCTCTGCCTCAGCTCAGAGCGCTTTGAATCCACCTGTCACTCGGCTATAAACAGAGTGGCCGTCCTCCATTCGGCCGCTCGGGCTGCTCTGTCTGTGGCTGAGTGACAGACCCAGCCGGGAGATCACTCTGCGCTCGCGGGTGTCCGGACCCACGGTTCACAGGAGACTTGAGATGTCTGTGTTGTTAAAACACAACTTTGATTTCTGTAAAACTAACTTTGTGGATGGGGCAGAGTTACAGTATCTCACAAAAGTTTCATGTGACAACACTAAAGAAATTACACTTTGCTGCAATGTAAAGTAGTGGATGTACAGCTTGTATACCAGTGTAAATTTGCTGTCCCCTCAAAATAACTGAACACCCAGCCATTAATGTCTAAATCACTGGCAACAAAAGTGAGTAAACCCCTAAGTGAAAATGTACAAATTGGGCCCAATTAGCCATTTTCCTTCCCTGGTTTTTATATGACCCATTAGTGTTACAAGGTCTCAGGTGTGAATGGGGAGCGGGTGTGTTAAATTTGGTGTTATCTCTTTCACTCTCTCATATTGGTCACTGGAAGTTCAACATGGCACCTCATGGCAAAGAATTCTCTGAGGATCTGGAAAAAAAATTATTGTTGCTCTACATAAAGATGGCCTAGGCTATAAGAAGATTGCCAAGACCCTGAAACTGAGCTGCAGCATGGTGGCTAAGACCATACAGCAGTTTAACAGGACAGGTTCTACTGAGAACAGGCCTCACCATGGTCTGTCAAAAGAAGTTGAGTGTATGTACTCAGTGTCATATGCTGAGGTTGCCTTTGGGAAATAGACGTATAAGTGCTGCCAGCCTTACAGTAGAGATTGAAGGGGTGGGGGGGTCAACCTGTCAGTGCTCAGACCATACGCCACACACTGCATCAAATTGGTCTGCATGGCCGTCATCCCAGAAGGAAACCTCTTCTAAAGATGATGCACAAGAAAGCCTGCAAAATAGTTTGCTGAAGACAAGCAGACTAATGACATGGATTACTGTCATTGGAACCATGTCCTGTGGTCTGATGAGACCAAATAAACGTATTTGGTTCAGATGGTGTCAAGCGCGTGTGGCGGCAACCAGGTGAGAAGTACAAAGACAAGTGTGTCTTGCCTACAGTCAAGCATGGTGGTGGGAGTGTCATGGTCTGGGGCTGCATGAGTGTTGCCGACACTGGGGAGTTACAGTTCATTGAGGGAACTATTAATGCCAACATGTACTGTGATATACTAAAGCAGAGCATGACTCCCTCCCTTTGGAGACTGGGCCGCAGGGCAGTATTCCAACATGATAACGACCCCAGACACACCTCAAAGATGTCCACTGCCTTGCTAAAGAAGCTGAGGGTAAAGGTGATGGACTGGCCAAGCATGTTTCCAGACCTAAACCCTATTGTGCATCTGTGGGGCATCCTCAAACGGAAGGTGGAGGAGTGCAAGGTCTTTAACATCTACCCGCTTTGTGATGTCATCATGGAGGAGTGGAAGAGGACTCCAGTGGTAACCTGTGAAGCTCTGGTGAACTCCAAAGCCCAAGAGGGTTAAGGCAGTGCTGGAAAATAATGGTGGCCACACAAAATATTGACACTTTTGGCTCAATGGAAATTTTCATTTAGGGGGTGTACTCACTTTTGTTGCTAGCGATTTCGACGTTAATGGCCGTATGTTGAGTTATTTTGAGGGGACTGAACATTTACACTGTTATACAAGCTGTAAACACACTACTTTACATTGTAGCAAAGTGTAATTTCTTCAGTGTTGTCACATAAAAAGATATAATAAAATATTTACAAAAATGTGAGGGGTATACTCACTCACTTTTGTGAGATACTGTTCTACTGATTGACAAGTACTATCAGTTTTGCAGACTTGGGAGAGGGGGGTGGGAAAAAAGGAGAGGGGCGGAGAGGGGCCGGGCAGGGATTGTAGGAGATTGTCTTTATCACTCCTGACTACGTGTTGACAGGAATAGGGAGGGGGAGGAGGGTGGAGATGAAGACAGGTGTCCTGACAAAATGACCAACCTGGCAGAATCTGCAACCCACTAAACTTCCTGTGACGTGTAATTAGCTGTATCTCCAAACCATTCACACTGTGCATGTGCAACGCATCATACATACCTTCAGTGGCTGACATCGGTGCACAGAGGAATCAGCCTGACAAAATGCTCAACCGACTGTACTGCGCATGCGCACGCCAGAAATAAACTGACACATAAGAATATATATAAATTCATTGTTTGTGAATGTGATATGCAGACAATCATTCCACTGACTGCACCATCATTTTTGTAGAGTGCATGTATGCACAGTTACTTTCTTTAGTTGGCAGAGTAGATGAATAGATTCTTAGCAACTTTAATTTCTCAATGCATTTTTCAGGACAGAACCCAACTTCCCAGGAAACACTGCGAATAATTCCTTTTAAGGCAGCACCCTTCCACCATGGCCTCATTTGTAGTTTTTCCTCCTCCATGGTGGAAGCGCTGCGAGGAACTGTGGATGGGCTACACTCTCCAGGCAGAGGGCCTATATGAGGGTGTGGGTGTATGGCTCACCTTTTTCTTATTGGACCTTGCAGTCCTCTGGGCCATCCCAGCATCCTCCCAGACAGGTGGGGGACACTCCGGAGCTCCCCCTTCTTCCCCGCTTGGTGAGAGCTCAGGACAGCCTGGGAGAGTCTACCCCCTTCCTGGAGCATGGAGCCGGGGATTACCCAGTCTCAGTTTGTTCCGGGTCTGGATGACCAGCGAAGTAACTTTCGGAAGGGGTGGAACTTCCGGCCAGGCGCAGGGCTTCCAGGTCTGGCCTGTAGAATGCAGGAAGGCCCTGGTTGGTGTAGACTTCCGGTCCTCCCAGCGGTGAGCAGACCAGAAGTCTTTAAAAAACTGACAGCAGCGCGGCTACTCCTGCTGCAGTATGGAGTCGGGGGAGCTAGCAGTGATGGCGGGAACAGGAGCCACAAACGCCAACCCAGCTCACGTAAGCTGGGGCAGAGACCTCAGATCCTTTTATCTTGGGGATTTTCTTTTTCCCTCCACCTTCCCCCCCATGACTGTAGTTTAGGGAAGGGGGAGCTTGTTCCATGTTCCTATCTTAAGGGGACATGGATTGGATGGTCTCTCTCTCTCCCCCCCCTCTCTTTTTTTTGGGAGGTTCTGGTTTGGGGGGGTGGGGGATAATGCTTTGGTACTAACGGGGTGCTTTTCTGTTCTTAATTACAAAAGGCACGAGAAAAAACAAATACCCCTACCTCTTCTAAGAAAAGGTGCCCTTCCTGCAAAGCGTCCCTTAAAGAGAGCTTGACCAAAGACCCTGTGCAAGGACTTCATAGCGGAGCTTGTGAAGCATGAGGAGGGAATAGTAAAGCATCCAAAAAGCTCAGAGCTTTTACAAAAAGGAACTTACAGCAGGAACTTACGTATACTTTCCAATCATTCAGCTCCTTTTGGACAAACACCCGGGGCTCCGATCAGGGAGTCAAGCCAGACCATCCAGTCCTCAGGGAGGACAGTGATTCAGAGGAGGAAGTCACAAGCAAGGCTAGTTCACCCAAATCCTCAGGGGATGAGGAGAAGGAGGTGTCAGAAAGAAGAGCTTCTAGATATAAGTTATCTTTGAACGAAGTGAATGAAGTGATTAAGACCCTTAATTAAAAACTCTCTTAGCATCCAGGAAGAGTGGTCTCCAATCAAGACCCACCAAAGGGAAAGAGCATTTGGACTATCTCGGTACACATAGAATTTTTTTTATATATAGACAAATATAAAATTTAAACAATTTTGTCACGTACCTGGTATAGGAGCCCAGAATGCAGGAATCGGCCTCTCGTAAGCCTCTGGCTCAAGAATCCCTGGAGGTGGGAACAGGAGTTCAGAGGGCACAAGTGCCGAGCTGGTGAAGGACAGGTCCGGACCTTGAGTAGTGGAGGAACCACAGAAGGGCTGGAAATGTAGACATCCGGTAGACTGGTCAGACAGCAGCAGGCACAGGCGGTCAGGCTGGAACGGCAGGTAGCAGACAGCAGACAACAGCAGGCACAGGCGGTCAGGCTGGAATGGCTGGTAGCAGACAGTGGGCAACAGCAGGCACAGGTGGTCAGGCTGGAACAGCTGGTAGCGGACAGCAGACAACAGCAGGCACAGGCGGTCAGGCTGGAACAGCTGGTAGCAGACAGCAGGCACAGTTGGTCAGGCTGGAACGGCTGGTAGCGTACAGCAGACAACAGCAGGCACAGGCGGTCAGGCTGGAACAGCTGGTAGCAGACAGCAGACAACAGCAGGCACAGGCAGTCAGGCTGGAACAGCAGGTGGCAGAAGCAAGGTCAAAGTACAAGCCGGGTCGGTAACAGGCGGGCAGCAACGGTACACAGGAAGAGACAGAAGCGTGGTCAGACAGGCCGCAGGTCAGAGGCTGGCAGCAAGCAGACGTCGTCAGGAACAGGCCGGGTAACAAGAATCAGGGACAATCAGGTAGCAGAAGACAGAATAACCGGACACGCTGTAGACTGGACAGCACAGAGGCACAGTAACAGGTTCCTTAAGTAGCCCTTTGGGCGCCAAGAACGGTCGCACGGCGTGTCTGCGCGCGCCCGCGTGAAACCGTGCACCCGTTCGTGACCCCGCGCACCCGCGTGCACCCGTTCGTACCAACACGCACCCGCGTGCGTCCGTTCGCGCCAACGCGCGCCCATGGATACTAGTTAGTTCTCAACGTGGGGATTCCGTGAGCAGGCCTTCCATATGCCACTGGATTCCGGGGACGACCATGACAAATTTATTCATACAAACAAGAAAAAACTATTTCTAAAATTACAGATGATGTAGTATGATGTAGTATTTCGACTAGTTTTGCGGTTTGAAAGCTTTGTTAGGAAATACAGAAGATACATCAAAGTGAGGATTGAAGTGCAAGCCATGGGTGCAATTTTACACCCATATTGAGGCTTGAGTTATACATCAAAGTGAGGCTTGAAGTGCAAGCCATGGGCGCCATCTTTACAAACAGGAAGTGGTTTGTTTATGATTGTTTGGTGATCATAGAGCTGTCCCTCATTTGGAGTGATCATTTACCTTATAAATACGCAGTGGCTGCAATGGACCAGCACCCCAGAGGATGCCTTATTAGGACTAAACGTCGAGACGTGTTCTGCTGATGCCACTGCCTTACTTGGTTGTATCCATATGCTTTTATTGTCTTCTCAAATCCATATGTCATATTGAGAGGAACCAATATGAATTTTGGTCATTATACCTATGGTTGTTGTACCTTTCCTTGGGTGTGTTACACCAAAAGCTTGGTTGACCCATCAGGCATACGCCTAGCTGGATTCAACCTGTCTGGTAAGCCTCTTTCCTTATGGTGGTGGATTATCTACAGAAAACCACTTCACAAAGATTCACAGTCACATTATTCTTTGCCATATTTTATGGACTATATGCACTTTATATGCATTAACACTGTTGGTTTGCTTAAATGTTTCATTATTGTTGGGCAATCTTAATTTGTTGTATATTTATCTGCACATTTATATATTGTATCAATTTTTATTGGAAATAATCTCATTGTTTATTAAATTTTTCGTCGGCGCTGAACTATATTACTTTATTCATTAACTTATCTACAGATTATCTGATGTGCTGGCAGCTACCACTATTTGTATAAGACAGCGTGTTTTTTTCCACATATTTTCAATAAAACTGATTCAGACAAGCTCACCAGTAACTGTGTGGTCAGCAATGTCGACTCTGGGCAGGCCTTCTAACAGCCTCCATTCCGGCTGTTCAATGGGCCCGTCTTTACTCAAGGGAACTGCAGCAAGTGATTCTCCAAAATTGGAGGCCCGAAGAACCCATGGAAAAGAGGTTCGTGATTCCGGCGCAAGTAAGGAAAAAGTTATGGTGGTGGAGTTAAACCTAAGCAAGGGCCTACTTTGGGTATTTCCTACCTCAAAAAGGTTATCGACAGATGCAATCTCCTGGGGGTTGGGGACTCATCTGGAAGATCGTTTTGCCCAGGGAATCTGGACAAGTTCATATGCGAAAAGATCACCCAAGTGGAGGGAGCTGAAAGCAATTTGGATGGGGCTTCTCTGGTTTCAGGAAGAGATCAACAGTCAACACGTTCTGGTCTTGTGCGACAATGCCACAGCATCACCCGGTGACCCGCCCCTTGTCCCTATATAAGTCGCCGCACAACGTGTCCCTGCCATTACGGCCAGAGAGAGCGTTCTGTCAACATTGGAAGAAGGAAGAAGAAGAAGAAGAACCAGCATGTATTTACAGTAATGACATTTACCGCAGATGAATGTCCCTTTATGTTTACAATGCGTCTTAACAGTATCGCCTCGAAATTCACCCTGTCTCTGATGGATGTAGCGCATTTAAAGGTAAAAAGAGGTTTAGTAGGGACAAACTGTCCCAATATTGGATCCAGTGAAAACAGATGCCAGTATTTTTCTATAACAGTTTGAATTTTCTTTTGCTGGTTACTGTATCTAGTGATAATTCTAACAGTATTTACATCCTTTTTGGATTTATTAGAATAGAGAAGATTCTCTCGTTTGTAAAGAGGCTTTTTTAATTGACCGTTTCAGAGAGGTATGAGAGTAACCCCGTAACAATAGCTTGTCATGGAACTTGTCTGCTTCTGCCTTATAGGTGTTATCATCCGTACAATTGCACCTTACCCTAAGGTATTGGCTGTAAGGGATTGAGTCCATCAATGGTTTTGGATGGAAACTGATGGCATGCAGGATCGCATTGCCAGCAGTAGGCTTCCTGTAAAGCTTACTCATGATGGACCCTCCCTCTCCCCTGTAAACCTCTACATCTAGAAAAGTGACCCGATATTTGTCAAAAGACATAGTAAATCATAAATTAAAGTAGTTTTTGTTCATTCTCAAAAGGTGTTCTTGCAATAAATCGGGAGGTCCGTCCCAGATGACGAACATGTCATCAATGTACCGGTACCAACACATTATGTGGTCTGTGTACATTGATAAGGCTTCGTCGTCCAGGAACAAAGTCTCCCACTCCCCCAGTACAGGTTGGCGTAGGACGGGGCGCAACAAGTCCCCATCGCTACCCCGTGCACCTGGAGGTAATGGGAGCCATTGAAAATGAAAACATTATGTTCCAAAACGAACTCAAGAGGTAAGAGAATGAATTCTCCATAAAGGGAATCTACATTTCTATTTCTCTGTATGATGTGCCTTATTGCTGCAATCCCCTTTTCATGAGGGATTGAGCTATATAGAGATTTGATGTCTATTGTTACCAATAGAGCGTTTTCTGGAATGTATAACTGGTCAATGATCTATAGGAAGTGAAGCGTATCGTTTACGAAAGAGGGCAGAGACGTCACAAAGGGTTTTAGGAATTCATCCACTAGCTTGCTTGGATTTTCACTAATGGCTCCCACACCTGAAATGATCGGTCTTCCAGGTGGGTTGTTGGCATTCTTGTGGATCTTAGGGAGTGCATAAAACACTGGTATCTGCAGAAATTAATTTTTAATAAACTCCCAGAGTTGTTTTGTAATTGTATTTCTCATATAGGCAGTATCAATGAACATTAGAATTCTCTATTGTACTTTTTTATAATGTCGGCCAGAATACGTCGGTACTACCGTATATACTCGAGTATAGGCCGACCCGAATATAAGCCGAGGCCCCCAATTTACCCCCAAAAAAACTGGCAAACTTATTGACTCGTGTATAAGCCGAGGGTAAGACATGCCTGTCCATCCCTGTGTGTGTGTCCGTCCATCCCTGTGTGTCCGTCCATCCCTGTGTGTCCGTCCATCCCTGTGTGTCCGTCCATCCATCCCTGTGTGTGTGTGTGTCCATCCATCCATCCATCCCTGTGTGTGTGTGTGTCTCCATCCATCCATCCATCCATCCCTGTGTGTGTGTGTCTCCATCCATCCATCCATCCCTGTGTGTGTGTGTATCCATCTGTGTGTGTGTGTGTGTGTGTGTGTGTGTGTGTGTGTGTGTGTGTGTGTGTGTCCAGCCTACCTGTGTCCCGAGCCTTTGTCCCGAGCCTCCGTCCCGTGCCTTGCCTCCTTGCCTCCGTGCCTCGCCGCCGTGCCTTGCCTCCGTCCCGTCCCGTCCCGTGCCGTGCCGTGCCTTGCCTTGCCTCCGTCCCGTGCCCTCTTCGTCGGCGCCTCGGCGGCCATTGTAAAATTCAAAAGCTGCGCCGCCGCCTTCGCCTGTGATAGGCGGAACACTGAATTTCCCAGCAGCCTGTGTTCCGCCTATCACGTACATCGTATCATCCTCGTCCGTAGTACGAGGATGATACGATGTCCGTGATAGGCGGAACACAGGCTGCTGGGAAATTCAGTGTTCCGCCTATCACAGGCGAAGGCGGAGCCGGAGGCGCGGCTTTTGAATGATAGAATGGCCGCTGTCTGTCTGCTCGACACGCTGATCGAGCGGGCAGACAGCGATGACTCGAGTATAAGCCGAGGGGGGCACTTTCAGCCTCAAAAAAGAGGCTGAAAATCTCGGCTTATACTCGAGTATATACGGTATTCTAGATTTCTAAGTATTTTGTTACACATATTTTAAAAAAGCAGTGTGGGAGTCTGGCTGGCTACTTGAGACTCCCACACTGCTTTTTTAAACGTTTTTTATGGCATTATTTTATTACACTATCGTGTTCCTTTTATGTCTCCTTGATTGTGAGAAATTTTTCCAGTAAAACATTATTGACTGATTTGCACTATATGGAGCACTTTTTTCCACTATTTTTATGACATTCCGTCATCGGTGAACACTGACAAGTTGGATTTCGAGGTTTTGGATGAGTCTAAATACCATCTTCGGCTGCGAACCCACAGTCCTAAGGTGTATCCCCGTGACCAGGATTCCGTCATCATACCTAAAGAGAGCAATCTATGCGCATTTGACTCACTGCCTTTTGGTATGTGTGTCCACCATTGCTGGTAAGAGTACCTCATTGAGTGTTTTAAGTATCGATATTCTCCGTGTCACAAGTATTGCATTCCCGTGCAGTCACCTCTTCTGAGACATTATTGCCGATTTCCATCTGGATTTAAATCTTCCAGGCAGACTCTCACCTACCAGTTTTACACTGGCCACTCGACTCTAATTTGTACACTGTACACTATTGTTTATTTAAGGAGTTTTACTCATTATTGCACAGGGTTATCATATGCCTTAGCGCTACACATTTTTTGTTTATAAGGGTATTTGAATTGTTTCATATTTGCTGCAAGACAAAAACACTAAATATCAGGCTAAACTCTCCAATCTTATCCCAATATAGGCCTCGATCTAGAATCAGTATAAGCCACTGATCTACCAAAGTTAACTTATCCTCGCCCTGTTCATGGACTGGGCTTGTGTCAAAGTAAGAACCCCAACACCAAGCCCCCGTATAGCACAATCTTTACGACGAGTACATAACTGTAACATGGCTTCAAAATGGTCAGGTAGTCAGAATTAACTAACTGAATGCACTGAAGAACAGCAAGGCCTGTGAAGAGCGATCTACAATTGAGAAACGAGCAGACAATAACGCACTGAAAAACAGTTACGAACTGACTACACGCACTGAAAACCAGATATAAACCCTCAAGCTAAAACTGAACAGCAGTAAAACGATTGGAATAAGCACGAGTCTGAAAAGTGCGAATCGTCTCTCACCAAACTCCAACTAACACGAGATTAGCAGAAGGAGCCCAAAGGGTAGCGCACTGGGTATTGAACTTCCTTTTTCTAGTCCCGTTGTACGTCACCACGTTCTTGATGGTCGAAATTTCGTGTGACTGTGTGTATGCAAGACAGCTTGAGCGAAATCCTGTCTGAATTCTGTTGACAAAACCATCAGAGCTTTTTCCGACCGATACGTCTACGTGGCATTAGTCCGACTTCTAGCACTAGTGTACAAGCCTCATAGTTTTGTCTGGTCGCATGCAATTTGCTTGTTATTTGTTCTGAGGCTGCAATTTGGATTTGTCAACATACTTACCTTGGGTTTAGGTATTCTAGTCACCCTACCACTAATGCCCCCAATATTACCCACTGAACCTTGTTCCACACTGGCTAGCTCTACATCTGGACCGTTCCCCCATCACCTAGTTTAAAAGCCCCTCTAACTTTTCGCCCATCTTCTCTCCCAACTGAGCTGCACCCTTCTCATTTAGGTGCAGTCCGTCCCTGCTAAAGAGCTTGTAACTGACTGAGAAGAAGGCCCGTTTCACTAGGAACCCAAAGCCCCCCTATCTATACCAGCTCCTCAGCCACTTATTTCCCTAATCTCCCGCTGCCTCACTGGTGTGGCTCAAGGTACCAGTAGTATTTCTGATAATACTACCTTGTAGGTCCCACTCCTCAGTTTAGGTGCTAAGTCCCTGAAATAGTTTTTTAGGACTCTTCATCTTCCTCCAACTTTGTTATTGGTGCCAACGTGTACCATGACAGCTGGGTTTCCCCAGCCCCACCCAATAATCTGTCTACCAGGTTCGCGATGAGCCAAACCCAGTAAACAACATACATTTCAGAACTTACAGTCTTTTTGACAGATAGCCCTCCCTGTCCTTCTAATAACTGAGTCCACTACCACCAGAATCTATGTTTCCTTACCCCCTAACCTCACTTCCGCCCTCACTAAAGGAATTCTTTCCCCTGGCAGCTAGGGACGTCACTGCCTATCTTGGGAAGTAATATTTTACCAGCCATCATCTGTAAAATCCTGGACTGGTATGTTGCATCATTTTTCAAAAATGTATTTAAGTAACTCAAGCAAACCACACATAGAGCACTATAACTGGGTGTATGAGGGCATGTGTGACCTCAGAATGATGTGTCATACATTTTTAAAATGTGTGACTGTTATTGAGAATGTAAACCAACTCTGTGTATAAGAGGCCCCCCAAACCTGAAGGGCCCCAGACCCCCAATGTCTAAATCTGGCTCTGGGTATAATACAGTGTTCATGAAATTGAATTACATTGGTCTCTCTCCCTAATAATCCAACATATCCACAATACACCTTTTGGACCAACAAATGTAAAATATCCAAGGATGGGAGCAGTACCAACTTATACATTTTCTAAGCAAACTGCTTGTGTTTTGGGGTCAGGATAGTATTTTTTATAAGCAGAACAGTCTATAGGTAGGGGAGGACCAGGTGGTTTTTGGATGTCAGAATGTGAGATGGCTAGCTGGTTCTGCATATTTGTCTTTATGTTAAGCTTTAAGTTCACCCACTGCACATGTTTCTAGTCACTTCACTCAAGTGCACAATTTTATTTTTATTTTTTAAACATTAAAGTTAATTGAAGAAAATATATTTTTATGTGAACGTGTAGTTTATCGAAAAAAGAGAAAAATGGGCTATGAAGTTTTTAGGCACAGTACAAAGACTCAATTCATTAAAAAATATAAATTTTATTTACAAAAATATTTTAAAAGAAATCACAAGATCAGCACATACAATTCATACATGATCAGAACATTATCCCCATCGATATAACCGCATTTATATAATGATGCTAGAATGATCAAAACCATAAACAAGATATTAATTGATCCATAAAGGCGGTACATCAAGAGGGATAGGAAAGTGATGTTATACTCGACATGTTTCACGTGTCTTCACGCTTCTTCTGGAGCTAATTCTGATCAACTAAATATTTGTTATACAATATATAATATTAAAATAGATCCAAAAACAGCAAAAGGAGATTTGGCACAGTCTAGCTGAAAACCCAAGACCACCGACGTGTAGCAGAAAATAAGACACCATGGAGATGTGTGTAATATTGTAAAAATAATTATAAGGAGGCCAAAAACCAAAGATACAATGAGTAATAACTTACTGAATATAAAATTACAGATAGAAATATGTATGCTGAGATTAGATCCCCGATGACGAATGAGAGATCCCAATGCATAGAAAAACCAAATCTAGTGCATAATGTGCTTGTATCAACAGTATATAGTTGCAACCTACACTGGTCCAAAAGGAAAAGACTCAGACAGTGATCTAAAAATATATAAAAGCACAGGTATTAAACTATGACCATTAATGCAAAAGTATCAACTCTCATTATCAGTCAGAATAGAAATAATTTATTATATATAGGGCTCACCAAGATATTAAGGTAAAAAAAAGAGGCTGGGTACAACCACAGTGGAGACCAAACAACGGATATATTTGTTCCAATACAATGGAAAGGGGTGTCCAATAGGGTAGATAATGCAGGACAAAGTACCATCCAAACACAAGATCTGTAATAAATGTAGTAATATAGAGTGGAATTAGGGAAAAGTATATCCGGCAACGATATGTTTAAAGCGGAGGTCCACCCTAAAGTGGACCTTCCGCTCATCGGAACCCTCCCCCCCTCCGGCGCCACAATTGGCACCTTTCAGGGGGGAGGGGGGTGCAGGTACCTGTACAGTACAGGTATCTGCACCCACTTCCGGGATAGCTCTCTGCGGAAAGGGGTGTAGATTACGCCCCTTTCCGAAAGTCCCCTCGCTGCCTGCTGGGAAACACACAGATCCCAGAGGCAGCGGGTCCATCCTTATTGCGCAGCGCGACTCGCGCATGTGCAGTAGGGAACCGGGAAATGAAGCCGAAAGGCTCCACTTCCTGATTCCCATACCCAAGATGGCGGCGGCAGCACCCGAGAGACGATCGAGAGATCGGCTTCGGGTGCCGACATCGCGGGCGCGCTGGACAGGTAAGTGTCGCTATTTTAAAAGTCAGCAGCTGCAGTATTTGTAGCTGCTGGCTTTAAAAAAAAAAAAAAAAACGCGGAGTCCCGGCGGACTCCCGCTTTAAACCAAATACCTACAGCAGGTTAAGTACAGCCAGCAACTAGAGGGAAAACCGTTTACCTAAGAAAGTACCTTGTCCTGGAGACAGACTCGGCAGCAGCGTCTGATGTAAACAAGCTAACGAGATATACATTATCCTAATAGGACACGCTGCGGAGACATGTCCTAAATATGCATGTCCCGTCCATAGTCATGCAATCAGCGAGACCGGCCAAAAATGTTACTGCACATGCCACCGCCAGAGATTCTCACGCCTGCGCAGCACTAAGGTTATTGCGAGCACCACGCAGGAATTTATAGAGCCCAGCGCATAACAAACACTGGATGGAAGGACGGCAGAGGGGGAGGGACCATCCAACTGAGCAAGTGCACGTCATACGGGCTAAGGTTGACCATGACGCTGGGTGGCCACATAGTATCCTACACTGCTCAAATACAGCGGTGCATCCATGATCAGACAAAAATGCGCCAAATCATACCCAAGTAAGCCAATGAGATAAAAAAATATAAACAAAGAGTATAATTATGTAATCTAAGAGAATCAGCAAGTTTGTTTTAAGGTCCATGATTGCAGCTGAAATGAGAATTTAATGTCTGCTGCGAATCCTGACTTGTCAGCGTATATGAGGTGGAGATCAGGACGAGCGTTTCTCGTATCCTCCGTGGCTGACTGTGAGTCTTCACTGAAGTCCTCCTCCATATGTATGGATGCTATTTTGCCTCCAGCCATGCCTCTCTGAGCAGATGCCTCGTTTTTGAAAATGTCAGAGAGATTTCTCCCCATATAGGCAACCAATGAGCGGCAGGATCGAGTGTGTGGATTATGGCGGTTCTGCCTGCTCATTATTGGGTGTCTGTAATGCAAAGAGATGGTTTAGGGCTGCGGGTCTGTCGGAGCTCCTCTGTTATGCTGCTATTTCTGCCGCGCGCCAAAATACGCCTCTGCACAACAATTTTTTATGCTTATTACCAAATTACACAAGGACAAAAGTGATTACAAAAGGGGACTATGGAAGACATTTCATTTGTTTGGTAAAAAAAAAAACATGTATTTTTTTAAATGCATTGACCACTTGTGCATTGTCTATAAAACAGATTGTAAGATAAAAACACATGTATTTTTCCATGAGCTCGGCCAGTGCATTCTTAGCCCCTGTACACACAGTCGGAGATTCTGACAACCAAATCCGTTGGATTTTGTCCGTCAGATTTAGTCTGACGGATTGTGTCCGAAACTGTTGCATACACACGGTCGGACTAAGTTGTCGAAAAATCCGATCTTTCAGAACGTGATGACGTAATTTCGTTACGATGGGACTAGATTCAGGCTAGTAGCCAATAGCTTTGATGTAGGAATTTGATCTGAGCATGCGTGGCACTTGGTCCGATCAAAATTCTCTACACATGATCGGATTACGTCCGACCGGCCCAGTTGGTCGGGAAATATTTCCAACATGTTGGAAAATTGGGTCCGACGGAGATCTCCGTTGAACGGAATCAGTCCGATGCATACCACACACAGTCGGATTATCTGACGACACGGTCCGATAAGACGCATTCCGATGGGTTCTCCGACTGTGTGTATGCGGCATTAGATTGACCTAGTTGTGTCCACTGCCTTGAAATTAAATCTTTTGTCATTTGTATTTGAATTTCAGTAAAATCAAATAAATAATGGTGACTGGCATCACTCGAACGTATATTGTACAGAGCTTATTCACAGCGTTTCCTACATATAACTGATTACTTGAGTAGCTGAATCTGGAACAGACAAAGTAGGCTAATGTGGATGGGAACAGATGGGAGTTGGCAACATTTTCCCAGCTAATAAGTATTTGTTTTTAAGCCCACAACTCATTCCCTTTTTTAATCTATGCGGAGGAGGTAATGTCTGGTACACATTTAATATGATACAGAGATCTGTTATTTATTTATACAGAGCCAACGTCTCATAAAGTCAGAAAATGTATAGAATATTCCTTTATATAAAGCACAGTACAAATGAGTGATCTATGAAACAAATAGGAAGGGTTGTATGAATGCTACAAGTGTAAGAAGATATTAAATGTGCAGCCAAGAATACTGCAGGGGAGTTCCACTGTCCTGGCAGTAAACATCAGTAAAGACATCTCTGCTGAGAATTTGTCAAAGACAAACACAGCTTTTGCTTTTGGACAAAGGTTTCAAAGTGAAAAGTGTGACCACAATGCTCAGTCTCATTTCAGCTTATCTAGTAAAAACAAGACCATGTCAAAGAAAGTTTGGCATGGTTGACTGGATGAAAGAACATATAATAATAGAAAAGGATATGCCAGAGACAAACATATACAGCAGGTTAGACCCATTCCAAAATTGTTCAAATAATCTAAACTGATTGACATACTTGCTACAGAGGCTAAAGCTAAATGACATTTGGAAAAGCACATTGATAAGTAAATGTCATCCCAAAAGAACATCTATACAATTTTACTGTCATTCCACAGGCATCAGGCCAACCTTTCAGCTTCATCGTACTGTACCACTGCCACAGTTCAAATGACTCTCACATCAGAAAGGCCAGGAATAAAATGGAAGATAAGAATTGTCAAGGAAAGAATGGATGAGCGATTTGTGAATCAATTACTCAAGCTAATACTTGATGTTTATCCTCTGCAAAATATAAAACAATCCATCTCATCCGACCTCAAGGAAAATTAAATCTCTGGTATACAGGGTATTTGAAGATATATCTTACATAAAGCTGACATAACTGTGATTATATTTCTAAAAAAAAATGCACATTTGTTTGTTGTCTAGACACAGATCTGTTTCTGCCATTAGCTGTTTTTTTTTTTTTTTTTTGTAGATCATGTCTACCCGGACACTCTAGAATGATTACAAGCTTTTGAATAAACTCCACCCCTATGATCAACCAAGTGCGACCAAACAAGTTATATGATTATTGCTATGGAATTTAGAACACAAAAATATTATCAAAGACAACATGTTTTCTGCCTAATATGTAGAGGTAACAATGAACTGACAAATTGGCTAAGACAACAGACTGAAGAAAAGAAAGATATCAGAGATACAAGGAGTTTGCAATTCAATAAAAATCGGTTTACTGAATTCCTAAGTAGTGATGGCCGAACTGTTCGCCCCCGGCGGTAGTTTCGCGGCAAATTTCGGCTGTTCGCGATTCGCCCGATCGGCGGACTATTGCCGCCGTTCGCCCGGCAGACTTCCGTGTTTTCTGTGAAAAAGAACTTTGACCTATGATGACACATCCATCATGGGGTACAGGACAGCCAATTGAGACATTACAGCACATGAACACTTGGACATTCCCCCTAACTTATAAATACACCCGATCTGGCGGCCATTTTACATTCTTTCTTCTGTCACTATAGGGAGAGGTTGCTGTGTGGAGCAGGGAGAGATTGCAGTGACCCAAATCGCTAGCTATTTGGTACACAAAAGTTATTTTCAGGACTGGTATAGGTGTTGGGTGTATATAGGTTTGCTGTGCTACTGATTGTTGCAGCAGCCTGAGTGTCTTTTGTCAGTTTAGAGAAAGGGACAGGATGGTGTGTGCTGCAGGGAGAGTCAGTTTAATCATTAGCTGTTACTATCAGGTCCACAAAAGTGCTTGTTCCAGCAGCCTCTGTTTTGTCAGTTTATATAGGGACAGGCAGGAAGCAGTGTGTGAGGCAGTGAGGGTCAGTTTAATCAGTAGCTGTTACTATCAGGTCCACAAAAGTGCTATTCCAGTAACCAGTTATTGTTCCAGCAGCCTCTGTTTTGTCAGTTTATATAGGGACAGGCAGGAAGCAGTGTGTGAGGCAGTGAGGGTCAGTTTAATCAGTAGCTGTTACTATATTAGGTCCACAAAGGTTCTTTTCAGGACTGGTATCAGTGGTATGGTAATAGGCTTGTACACGTATAATATTCTTTCTTCCAAATATAGAAAGAATATTATGCTTGACTGCTGCCCTTTTGCTGCAGTCTGCTAATCATTCACAACCTACTTGTTCCACAAAGGTCCTTTATAAGGACTGGTAATAACCTGGTGTAGGGTGCTATAGTACATAGGGTTGAGTGAGGTACAGTCTGCTATTCTATAAGGACTGGTATAGGTCCACAATACAAAGGGTTGAGGTACACTACTGCTGACCACTGCCCTATACTGCAGCAGTCCTTCATCAGTATAGGGACTGACGTACAGTCTGCTAATCAGTCACACACAACCTACTTGTTCCACAAAGGTCCTTATAAGGACTGGTAACTTGGTCTGTCTAGGGTGCTACAGTACATAGGGTTGAGTGAGGTACGTTCTGCTATTCTATAAGGACTGGTATAGGTCCACAATACATAGGGTTGAGGTGCATTACTGCTGACCGCTGCCCTATACTGCAGCAGTCCTTTATCAGTATAGGGACTGACGTACAGTCTGCTAATCCCTCACACACAACCTACTTGTTCCACAAAGCTCCTTATAAGGACTGGTAATAACCTGGTGTAGGGTGCTATAGTACATAGGGTTGAGTGAGGTTCAGTCTGCCATTCTATAAGGACTGGTATAGGTCCACAATACATAGGGTTGAGGTGCACTACTGCTGACCGCTGCCCTATATTGCAGCAGTCCTTCATCGGTATAGGGACTGACGTACAGTCTGCTAATCACTCACACACAACCTACTTGTTCCACAAAGGTCCTTATAAGGACTGGCAAGGTATAGGGTACTACAGTACATAGGGTTGAGTGAGGTACAGTCTGCCATTCTATAAGGACTGGTATAGGTCCACAATACATAGGGTTGAGGTGCACTACTGCTGACCACTGCCCTATACTGCAGCAGTCCATCAGTATAGGGACTGACGTACAGTCTGCTAATCACTCACACACAACCTACTTGTTCCACAAAGGTCCTTATAAGGACTGGTAAGGTATAGGGTACTACAGTACATAGGGTTGAGTGAGGTACAGTCTGCCATTCTATAAGGACTGGTATAGGTCCACAATACATAGGGTTGAGGTGCACTACTGCTGACCGCTGCCCTATATTGCAGCAGTCCTTCATCGGTATAGGGACTGACGTACAGTCTGCTAATCACTCACACACAACCTACTTGTTCCACAAAGGTCCTTATAAGGACTGGCAAGGTATAGGCTACTACAGTACCTAGGGTTGAGTGAGGTACAGTCTGCCATTCTATAAGGACTGGTATAGGTCCAGAATACATAGGGTTGAGGTGCACTACTGCTGACCACTGCCCTATACTGCAGCAGTCCTTCATCAGTATAGGGACTGACGTACAGTCTGCTAATCACTCACACACAACCTACTTGTTCCACAAAGGTCCTTATAAGGACTGGTAAGGTATAGGGTACTACAGTACATAGGGTTGAGTGAAGTACAGTCTGCCATTCTATAAGGACTGGTATAGGTCCACAATACATAGGGTTGAGGTGCACTACTGCTGACTGACCGCTGCCCTATACTGCAGCAGTCCTTCATCGGTATAGGGACTGAGAGTTTTGTCACAGGGTCATTTAAAAAATGACAGGCAGAGGAAGAGGCAGGCCCTTCCGCAGGGGTGGTAGGGGTAGGGCAGGAGCAACAGGCTTGAGCCAAAGTGGTTTCTGCTATGTGCACCCCCAAAGACACTACCACCAACAACACCACCACCACCACCCCCACCACATACCTTCCGCTTGAGTCACAGGAATTATTTTCCGATCCATTTCAAGAGGACATTTCTGATGCGCAGCCACTCTTGGTATTGGATCAGCAAGAGGAGGTAGCAACAACCGCTACTCAGCAGTCTGATGACAGTACCCAGATCAGCCCAAGGAGGAGGTTGGTCCCCGATGTTGCTGCCTACTCCGAGATCTCTACTTTTAGCGGTGGGGAAGGTGATGTTGATGATGACGTGTCTAGTGATGTCACGTGGGTGCCCACAAGAGAGGAAGAGGAGGGGAGTTCAGAGGGAGATATGGACCAGCAGATAGGGAGGAGAAGCAGGAATAACTTACATTGCACAGGAGGGACAAAGCAGACTGCAAATGTATCAGGAGCGAGTCATCGACCATGTACGGTCACATCTGGCGCTCCCAGGACACCGGCACATGGCTCCGCAGTGTGGGCTTTTTATAACGTGTCTGCTGCTGACAATAGTGTTGCCATCTGCAATCTTTGCAGTCAACGCATTAGTCGCAGTAAGCCCAACACTCACCTAGCGACGACCGCCTTAAGAAGGCACATAAGCAGCCATCACCGAGCCGAGTGGGAGCAACGGAACACACAAAGCCACACTGCAGGCTCTCACCGTCCAGCCTCGTCTTCTACTTCTCCTTCTCCTCTCTCCTCACAATTGTCCTCCACTCCACCTTCCATCATGCCAAGCTCACGTTTTTCTGCAAAAAGGCAGGCTTCCGTGGGCCTAATGTTCGAGCGTAAAAAAATGATGACGCCGAATAACCCTCTTGCCCAACGGTTGACGGCTGGCTTGTCAGAACTGATAGCCCGCCAACTACTGCCATATAACCTGGTGGACTCGGAGGCCTTTCGCAAATTTGTGGCCATTGGAACACCACAATGGAAGGTCCCAGGAAGGAAGTATTTCTCAGAGAAGGGTATCCCAGAGCTATATGGCCATGTTCAGCGGCAAGTGAATGTATCTCTGGCACACAGTGTCGGTGCCAAGATACATCTGACCACAGACACGTGGTCTAGCAAACACGGGCAGGGAAGGTATATCCCTTTTACTGCCCACTGGGTGAACCTTCTGACGGCCATCAAGCATGTAACCCGTGGCACCCGTGTAGATTTGGTTTTACCGCCACGGATTGCATGCAGGCCTGACTCTTCTTCTCCTCCTCCTCCTACTCCATCCTCCTCCCTCTCCTCCTCGGCTGACTCCTCCTTTTCCGCTGCGCCGCCCAAGCTCCCCAGAACCTATTCGACATGCCAGGTGAGACGTTGCCATGCCGTGCTGCATCTGTTGTGCCTGGAAGCCAAGAGCCAAACTGGCCCGGCACTCCTTTCAGCTTTGCGTTCACAGGCAGATTAGTGGCTAACACCGCTCAATTTGACAGTTGGTAAAGTGGTGTGTGACAACGGTGCCAATCTGCTTAGCGCATTGAAACAGGGCAAAATCACGCACGTGCCATGCATGGCACACGTCTTAAACTTGGTCGTGCAGAGATTCCTTGTCAAATACCCTGGGATCCAGGACATCTTGCGGCAGGCAAGGAAAATCTCGGGCCATTTCAGAAGATCTTACATGGCCATGGCTCGCCTTGCTGACATTTAGCGGCGACACAATCTGCCGGTCAGACGTCTTATTTGCGATTGCCCGACGCGATGGAACTCAACCTTCTATATGCTGGATAGGCTGCTCCAGCAGAAACGTGCAGTTAACGTCTACCTGTATGAACTCTGCGGCAGAACAGGTTATGGGGAGCTGTTTTTTTTTTCACCGCGCCAGTGGCTGTTTATGCGCGACGCATGCAGACCCATTTGTGGAGATCACCAAACTGGTCAGTCGCAGCCATGGCGCCATCAGTGACATGGTACCTTATGCCTTCTTTATGGAGCGTGCATTGCGGCATGTTATTGATCACGCTGTGGAGGAGCAGGAGCGGGAAGATGAGGAAGTCGCAATGCTGGATGAATTCCCAGGGAGGGCTACTCTATCTGAGACAAGTCAACAACAGGAGTCTGAAGAGGAGTCAGAGGAGGATGGTGCCGGGGCGGATGAGGAGGAGCAAGAAGAGCATGCTTTAAACCTTTCTGGGATCCCTGTTGTGCGTGGATGAAGAGAGGAGAATGAAGAGGACAACATTATCCTGGATGATGAGCAGGAGCCAGGCCACCACACCGCTTCCACTTTAGTGCAAATGGGGGCCTTCATGCTCCAGTGTTTTAATAGGGACCCCCGTATAAAAAGCATAAGGGTCAAGGACCAGTACTGGGTGGCAACGTACTTAGACCCCCGGTACAAACACAAAATGGCGGAAATGTTACCGCCGTCACAGAGGGCTGGCAGAATGGAGCACTTCCAGGCCTTGCTTCGAGAAATGCTGCATTCTGCTTTTGCGTGCGCTGGCAGAGAAGCAATTCCCACTCCCAGAGAAGGAGTTGCGGGTACCAATCCAACAGCGCCTGCAAGAAGAGGCCGGTTTGAAGATGTGTTGGTGACTTCGCATATGAGGTCATTCTTTCAGCCGACCCATCAACAGGTGTCATCCGGATCCAGCATCAGGGAACGCCTAGACCGTCAGGTGTCCGACTACATCGGGTTAACGGCCAATGTGGACGCTCTGAGGAGTGATGAACCCCTGGACTACTGGGTGGGCAGGCTTGACCTCTCGCCAGAGCTTGCCCAATTTGCAATCGAACTGTTGGCTTGCCCCTCATCCAGTGTCCTGTCCGAAAGGACGTTCAGCGCAGCAGGGGGGATCGTGACCAATAAGCGTACTCGCCTAGCTCACGGCAGTGTTAACTACCTCACATTTCTAAAAATGAATGAGGCATGGATCTCGGAGGAATTCAACACATGTGACCAGTAGACCATGTATATGTCTATAAACAATTTTTTTAATCGAGCACAGAGACCTTCTTTCTTCATTTGGCTCACTTCCTTGTCCAAAAAAAGCACACAGTACTATATGCCCGTACCCTCCTCTTTGAAGAGGTTGAGCGGTGTCATATTTCTACTGGGGCTGCTTATTATGAGGGGCTCCCACCATCCCTGTGCTGTGCTGACTTCCTCCTGGGGCTGTACCTCTGCTGTGCATATTTTGAGGTGCTCCCACCATCCCTGTGCTATGCTCCTTATGCGGGGCTCCCACCATCCCTGTGCTGTGCTGACTTCCTCCTGGGGCTGCTTATTATGAGGGGCTCACACCATCCCTGTGCTATGCTGACATCCTCCTGGGGCTGCTTATTATGAGGGGCTCCCACCATCCCTGTGCTATGCTCATTATGAGGGGCTCCCACCATCCCTGTGCTATGCTGACTTCCTCCTGGGGCTGCTTATGGTGCAGGTGTCAATGCTGTATATCACAGTGCTGATGTCAGTACTCTCTATCACGGTGCTGCTGTCAGTGCTGTATATCACGGTGCTGGTGTTAGTGCTTTATGTCACGCTGCTGATGTCAGTGCTCCCTATCACGGTGCTGTTGTCAGATGACTCTATCACGGTGCAGGTGTCATTGCTGTATGTCACGCTGCTGATGTCAGTGCTCTCTGTCACGGTGCTGCTGTCAGTGCTAAATATCACGGTGCTGGTGTAAGTGGTTTATGTCACGCTGCTGATGTCAGTGCTCTCTGTCACGGTGCTGCTGTCAGTGCTGTATATCACGGTGCTGGTGTGAGTGCTTTATGTCACGCTGCTGATGTCGGTGCTCTCTATCACGGTGCTGGTGTCAGATGACTCTATCATGGTGCAGGTGTCATTGCTGTATGTCACGCTGCTGGTGATCATCTCCTGCACCCTCTTTGCCTACCCTGACCTTCCCTCTCCTCCATTGCCTTCATGCGCTCCACAGTCCTGAATTGTCACAACAATTTCCCATATAAAAAAAGAATGCTTGTAGTTGTCGATCCCAGATTCACCTCATACATGTGTTATGTCATTGGCCATGTGGTGGGACTATGCTTGCACAGCTATTAATTATTTTGTGGCAGCAAATTTGACCTGTAGATTTGCGAAGTTCGCCTCCCATTGAAGTCAATGGGGCCCGCCGTGAATGTTCCGGTTCGTGAACTATCGGCCGCGTTCGCGAAACGTCCCGTCGGAAGTTCGTCTATCACTATTCCTAAGTCTTAGAGCTAAAGTCATCACTTGTCAGGTATACTTTTGAAATACTCCTGAATTATAAAAACATCTTTGTTAGTGATCATAATTAAAAGCACTAACTACTTGTACTTGAAAAGAGATAAGTGAATAGTGGAAGATCTGAGTGGTAGATGGGACCCCCATCCCCAACACTGGATGTCAGGAAGGGGTTGGCCTGCTGGTGGCACTGTGGTTTCCAGACCTATAGGCTGCCGTTTTAGTGTCTACCAGCAGCCAATAGCTCATGGTTAGGGATGAGCCGAACACCCCCCGGTTCGATTCGCACCAGAACTTTCGAACGGACCCCAAATTCGTACGAACGTTAGAACCCCATTGAAGTCTATGGGACTCGAACGTTCGAAATTAAAAGTGCTAATTTTAACAGCTAATATGCAAGATACTGTCCTAAAAAGGGTTTGGGAACCTGACTTTTGCCCCAGGGGACATGGGTCAATGCAAAAAAAAGTTTTAAAAATGGCAGTTTTGGCGGGAGCACTGATTTTAATGACGATTAAAGTGAAAAAAAAAGTGAAATATTCCTTTAAATATGGTGCCTGGGGGGTGCCTGTGAAGTGCCACGTGTTTCTCGTGTTTAGAACAGTCC
The DNA here is from genome assembly GCF_037356315.1 of Lithobates pipiens. Classification (NCBI taxonomy): domain Eukaryota; kingdom Metazoa; phylum Chordata; class Amphibia; order Anura; family Ranidae; genus Lithobates; species Lithobates pipiens. Next base: position 163,616,794 of record NW_027507790.1, on the reverse strand, counting down.
CTGCACAAAATGACATTTAACGGAAATAACGTCATTTAAAACTGCTTGCGGTTTTAATGTTATATCTGGTTCCTGCAATATGGTTGAAAATAATTGAGAAAAATGGCATGGGTAGCCCTCCCTGCCCATTACCAGCCCCTTTGGGTCTTGTACGCATATAAAGGGGAACCCCGTACCCATATTAAAAAAGGAAATACGTGTGGCCCCCAGGTCCTATATACTCAGAACAGCAGTATACAGGCGGTGCAAACAAGGCAGGGACTGTGTAGGTTTGTTATGTTAAGTTGAATCTGTTTGTAATTTTACATTTTTAAAGTGTAGCTTTAGTCAAAAAAAAACAATTTTTAAGCTTTTTGGAAAACATTGGGAAGGGTTATCACCCCTATATAATTTGTTTTGCCGTCCGTCTTTTTCAGAGCACGCAGACAGCACGCACAATCTCCTAACACTGACTGACAGCTCTATTTAAAACGAGCAAGATAGTTAGCTATATAGGTGGATATAGCGGTGTATACTGGGTTCAGAGCATGCAGACAGCACGCACAAGCTCCTACCGCTGACTGCAAGCTCTATTTAAAACGAGCAAGATAGTTAGCTATATAGGTGGATATAGCGGTGTATACTGGGTTCGGAGCACGCAGACAGCACGCACAATCTCCTAACACTGACTGAAAGCTCTATTTAAAACGAGCAAGATAGTTAGCTATATAGGTGGATATAGCGGTGTATACTGCGTTCAGAGCACACAGACAACAACCATTACAGAAGAGCAAGAACGAAAAATCGGCCGATAGCGATCGGTGTATACTGTGTTGAAGGTACACAGAACACCCACTAACTGCTACAGACGCCAACACACTACACAAGGCCGCCGCGCTGGCGGCCTTATATAGTGTGGGGCGTGTACTACACAGCCTGAGCTATGATTGGCCACAGGCATCCTGCCTGTGGCCAATCATGGCTCTCCTCGCTGCCGGCGCTGTGATTGGCCAAGCATGCAGGGTCACAGTGCATGCTTGACCAATCATGAGCTAGCAATGCACTGCACCATCGCAGTGCATTGTGGACCGTGAGCGCCACACGAATTTGCCGCGAATGGCCCATAACATTCGGAATTCGCCGAACGGGCAAACAGCCGATGTTCGAGTCGAACGTATGTTCATGCTCATTTGGCTGTGCTTCTCCTATGGATCACAGGAGTGCAATTCGTTTTTGGACTCCTCTGACCCATTTTCAGCCGAGAGCGAGCTGAAGTCCACACTCTGCTGATGCTACTGCTATCAGTCTAGGATCTGCGTCATCACAACCATGGAGTTGGGATCCACCAGGTCCCTGGAACGACACCTGGCTCAGCCTCTCAGTGAGACACTGAGAGCCTGAGCCGGCCGCCCCCACCAACTCCACAGCCCAGCGCACCAGTGAGCGAAGGGAGGGCAGAGCAGAGAGCTGTGACTGACAGTCTGCAGCTCTCTGCTCATGGAGGTATTCGATCACTTAGTTCTCAGTGTAGAGGCGCCGGGGGACAGATGCTGCATCAGATTGATGCTGTATCCACTTAGGTAAGTATGAATCTTAACTGGATAAGGACTGCCTCACGCAGATATAGGTCGGCAGAATGGCACGGCTGGGCACAATCACGTACCTGTACGTGATTCTTTAAGTGCCCAGCCGTGGGTCGGGAGCGTGCCACAGGACCAGTGGACTCGATTGCCGCTGGTGTCCCACGATCAGGTCACAGAGCTGAAGAACGAGCTCAACAAACCTCTCCCCGTGCTTCCTAGTGTGGTTGTCACCGATCGTCTGTTCCCTTTTTATAGGGAAGGACGATCAGTGACATCACATGCCAGGCCACACCCCCCTACAATATAAAAACACATAACGTCATACATAACACCTACACTGCCCCCTAGTGGTTAACTCCTTCACTGCCAGTGCATTTAAATAGCACTGATTGCTATATAAATGACAATGGTCCCAAAAATGTGTCAAAAATGTCCGATGTGTCCGCCATAATGGTGCAGTCACAATAACAATCACTGATCGCCGCCATTACTAGTAAAAAAAAAATATTAATAAAAATGCTATAAAACTATCCCCTATTTTGTAAACGCTATAACTTTTGCGCAAACCAATCAATAATCACTAATTGCGATTTTTATTTTTTTTAAACAAAAATATGTAGAAGAATACGTATCGGCCTAAAAATTTTTTAGATATATTTTTGAGGGATATTTATTATAGCAAAAAGTAAAAAATATCGAATTTTTTTCAAAATTGTCGCTTTATTTTTGTTTATAGCGCAAAAAATAAAAACCGCAGAGGTGATCAAATACCACCAAAAGAAAGCTCCATTTGTGGGAAAAAAAAGACACCAATTTTGTTTGGGAGCCACGTCGCACGACCGCACAATTGTCAGTTAAAGCGACGCAGTGCGGAATCGCAAAAAGGGGCCTGGTCCTTTGGCTGCAAATTGGTCCGGGGCTTAAGTGGTTAAAGGAAAAAAAAAACATACTTCTCCTTTAAGCCCTGCCTGTACTCTTTGTCTTGGTGTTTGTCCATGGGACTCTGACTTGTGTTCCTGCACCCTGACCCCTTACCTGCCTGCATGTTTCTTTTCCTGTAAGTCTGACCCCTTACCTGCCTGCATGTTTATCCTCTCCCTGTCCTGGCTCGCTCCTTGTGCCTTCTGCCTGATCTCCTGTGCAGGACCCTGGCTCTGATACCGAATACAGGTCTCGTATCCTGCTATCTGTATTTGGTTTGGGCAGTGTGTTCACTCACTTATTAGATTCTCTGGTTGATTTATGCAGTTCCAATATATTGGCGGTGCATTTATATTTTTGTTATCCACTTATTCTTAATAAATTACATTTCATAGTTAGTAAGGTTGAATAAAGACACCAGTCCATCCAGTTCAACCTGAGTGAGTATCTACAATTGTCCCTATCCCTGTACATTGCACACTCATATCAGTCCCTGCCCTCAAGGAGCCCACAATCCTAGGTCCCCATTCATATACTAGGGCCAATTTTGGACAGAAGCCAATTAACCTACCTGCATGTCTTTGGATTGTGGGAGGAAACCAGAGTACCTGGAGGAAACCCATGCAGGCACAGGGAGAACATGCAAACTCCAGGCAGGTAGTGTCATAGTTGGGGTTTGAATCAACGACCCTTCTTACTGCTAGGTGAGAGTGCTAACCACTACACCACTGTGCCGCCCGTATTATTTTACATTAAACTTGTGACTGGTATTCGCTGTGCAAATCCACACCTTTCTGGTCACACCTGTTTCACAGAATACGAGCACTCAGTATCCCTGACACTGGACCTGCATGATCTAATAAGGATTCAGCTTTTTTGACTTCTCAGACCTATGGGAAGATAAATCAATGCCCTCAGCAACTTAAAGTAATCAATATACTTCTTTATTTGGTGCTGTCCTAATAAGAATACATTTTATTTCATATCAGGGCTGGACATATTTTCTCATGTAAACCAATATTCATTGGTCACTGGGGGTCACTGGTGGTCATTGTAAAGAGGCATAAAATATAATTCCTGCCTTGGTTGATAAGGAAATATTACAACAGTCTTAGCAGTAAATACACCATAAGGAACATTAGGAGCCCTCACATGTTCTAAAATGATTACAGTTAATAGAGAAAGCTTTATGGCTTTGTGACATAGATTGCTGAAAAGTTCCTTTGAGGCTGGTAGTCAAGAGGTGGGCCAAAAAAGGACTATGCAGGCCAGTCACTTTGGTTTTTAATGTTGCTGTTGAAGAGGGTGTTTTATGAGTTATATGCAAAAGGTGATTGGTTAAAAACCAACTGTGGCCAGAGTGCTACCATTACTTTTATTCAGATGTGTGTACACTGATTAGCCACATAAAAAGCCATTTGGGTACTTAACGCTCAAATGATTTTATTGTATGCTGCTCATCTATGGGTAATGGGCATACATATTCTAATTACAATTATATATACACTAAAATATTTAATAATTTAGAACTTGTGATGAAACATTCGACCAATTAAAAATAAACTAAGAATCTGTAGCAAGATTTTATGGATTACTGCCAATGTAGACTTGGTCTATTTCCTATTCAATGTTTCCTGGGTGAGTGTGACCATTCCACATTAACTGAATTCCAAAGGTGATTAATGTTTTTAATTGCAATGATGTAGTCAGGTAGGACTGTAGCCATACAAGAAAATGTAACCATTGCTTAAATGTTTAATTTATTGACTCTCTGCTAAGCTTTTACAGCCAAAAGTAATAAATAGAGTTTGGATGCAGATAAACCACAGCTTTAAAAAAAAGAGTCATTATTAATGCCAGTTCATTTGCATAAACATTAAATATTTGCCAGTTTTTCACGAACAAATACAATGACACATGAGCCATTCCAAAGCCATAATTTAACCAGGAGAGAATGTGTGATGTTTAACTCCTCTGACTGACAGCCAATGCTTTGGTAGCTCAGTCCTTTGAAGACAGTTCAGGCTTTGTAGGGCTCCATGCATTCTAGCATTTTTTTTAAGCTTCCAGAAGCTATTAGGAGCAAAATTCGAAATGCTCCTAAACGCTTCTAAGCGCTACTAAAACACTCCTGACAGCTTTTTTCAGGATTTTTTTTGACTTCATGTGCTGTGGAAATGCTAAAAAACACCCCTAAATGCCTATAAAAGCTACTAAAACGCTACTACAAGTCGGCACAAAAATGCTATTATCGGCGTTTTCCATCCGGAGTTTTTGTTCTAGTGTTTTTTGAGCTTATAAAAAATGCTAGTGCGCATGGAGCTAAGAGGTTACCTTTGCCACAATCAGTTAAGTGGATGGTCAGGGTTTTCATTATGCTGAATATCAATCAGGTACCCAAATTCAATTTCACAAATTACAATAACAAAGGATACTGTAAGTTCACCCCAAAAGCCATTGATGGAGTGATTTTCATTCCTGCAACCACAAGTTGCCATTGTGTTCTCCTCAGCAGGGTAACACAGTGATTACTGCTATTGGCTATAATAGCTACTAGCAATAATCACATGTAAAGTCTGGCAGGCTGGTTGTACCCAAGTTGATCAATCGATTAACTTAGGCACATTCAGCCTACCTATTCATGGTTTAAATCTTGGCTGTTTCTATGGCCGGCTTAACTCTTTTCGGGTGGATTACATCCTTTCCTGTTTGCTTATCCTCCAAAGCTCTAAATGCTGTTTCTCTCTGGTGCCCTAATTTAGCCATTAAACCGTCTAATGTCTAAACCGCTGGCCACAAAAGTGAGTACACCCCTGTCCAAATTGGGCCCAATTAGCCATTTCCCTCCCCGGTGTCATGTAACTCATTAGCGCTACATGGTGTCAGGTGTGAATGGGTAGCAGGTGTTTTAAATTTGGTGTAATCACTCTTACTCTTGCAGTGGTTGAAGGTGTGGGGGTCAGCCTGTCAGTGCTCAGACAATACATTGCACGCTGCATCAAATTGGTCTGTGTGGCTGTCATCCCAGAAGGAAGCCTCTTCTAAAGTTGATGCACAAGAAAGCCTGCAAACATTTTGCCGAAGACCAGCAAAATAAGGACTTGGATTACTGGAACCATGTCCTGTGGCCTGATGAGACCAAGATAAACTAATTTGGTTCAGATGGTGTCAATCGTGTGTGGGGGCAACCAGGTGAGGTGTACAAAGACAAGTGTGTCTTGCCTACAGTCAAGCATGGTAGTGGGAGTGACATTGTCTAAGGCTGCATGAGTACTGCCGGCACTGGGGAGCCTCAGTTTATTGAGGGAACCATGAATGCCAATATGTACTGTGACATACTGAAGCAGAGCATGATCCCCTCTCTTCGGAGACTGGGCCGCAGGGCAGTTTTCCAATATGATAATGACCCCAGACACACCTCCAAGACAACCACTGTCTTGCTAAAGAAGTTGAGGGTAAAGGTGATGGACTGGCCAAGCATGTCTCCATACCTAAACCCTATTGAGCATCTGTGGGGCATCCTCAAACAGAAGGTGGAGGAGCGCAAGGTCTCTAACATCCACCAGCTCTGTGATGTCATCATGGAGGAGTGGAAGAGGACTCCAGTGGCAACCTGTGAAGCTCTGGTGAACTCCATGCCCAAAAGGGTTAAGGCAGTGCTGGAAAATACTGGTGGTCACACAAAATATTGACAGTTTGGGCCAAATTGAGACATTTTCACTTGGGGTGAACTCACTTTTGTTGCTAGCCGTTTAGACATTAATGGCTGTGTGTGAGTTATTTTGAGGGGACAGCAAATTTACACTGTTATACAAGCTGTACACTCACTACTTAATGTTGTAGTAAAGTGTGATTTCTTCAGTGTTGTCCCATGAAAAGATATAATAAAATATTTACAAAAATGTGAGGGATGTACTCACTTTTGTGAGATACTGTAAATGCATGCTGCTATGGAAATACAAGCTTTATATAAGAAAAGATTAGTATAAGCACATATATTTAGTACAAACAGGTATTAGCAGCAAAGAGCCAACAGGAGTCCTGGTGGAATTGTGCACATATACTTGGGTATACAGTAAATAGTTATTAATAGAGATACCTCCAGTTTAATGTTGCAGCATAGTTCAGTTACAGGGGCCCCTGAAGATGAGCATGATGTGACATCTGTCTGGGTGTCAGAGACTTGAAGACAAGATCAGTGGTGATGGAGAGATCCTCCAACTGTTAGGAAGTAGAAAAAAACATACTAAACAGCAATAAAACATACAGGAATTCCCATGTATATACAGGACATGTGACTATGTATATAAGTCAGGAATTTCAACCGTGCTCACAATTACAAAAATCTAAAAAAATATATCTAAAACCTATAACAGAATAATGTGTATACACTATGACTATGTATATACATTGGAATTCCTGTATGTTTAATTAATGTTTAGTTTGTTTTATAGACATTCTTATTTTTTGGGTTATATTGGTTTTGGTTTTATCATCTAGTCTATGCATATGCCAAAATGAATGCTATTTGGGTAGACAGAGGGAACACCTGATTGTATTCAGGTGAACTGTTTAGTATTTAAAGATGATATTGACAGGTGTTTCTAGGTTATGACTAAGTACATTTTGCATGAAATGCATTAACCATTGTTGCTGTCATCCTGTATCCTGGGTTTGTGATGCTTGTATATCTGTATTTTAGCTAAAAAAAAGCTCCCATTTTTTTTGAAGATTGGAATGTGGTCAACCTCCTTTTACATTAATTGATATCCTCCAACTGTTATCCAACCAGCCTGGAAGGCAGATTCTCAAAGGCAGAAACTATGTTGTGGCACTGGAGCTCAGAGTCAGCCCATATACTCTGTGCTTTAGCCCCCCCCCCCTTAGTAGTTTCCATTCTGACATGCAACCAGACCTCGACCTACCAGAAGTGGTCATCGGATGTCTAACCTTGCTATAGCATATGCTGGTTACTGGGCCCTGAGTTAAAACTAGCTATAGAATCCCAGACCAGAAGGGACAGGGTTAATTAAAATAACAAGGGCTGTATATAAACACTATTGAAATAAACAGGTTCACCTACTAATATACTATAAAGTGACCACTACATATATACAGTAAGGATGAGCCTTACACCCCTGGTTTGGTTCGCACCAAAACATCCAAACAGGCGAAACAATTCGGAAGAACACACAAACACTGTTAATGTCTATGGGACACGAACATGAAAAATCTTACTTACTTATATGTAAGTTGTTGTCATAAAAAGTGTTCTGTGACCTGGGTCCTGTCCCAGGGGGGACATGCATTAATGCAAAAAAAATTCAAAAACTAAAGTTTTTTTGGGAGCAGTGATTTTTTTTTTAATGCTTAAAGTGAAACAAAAAAATCAAATATTCCTTTAAATATCATGCCTGGGGGGGGGGGGTCTATAGTATGCCTGTAAAGTGGCACAGTTTTCCCGTGTTTAGAACAGTACCACTGCAAAATTACATTTCTAAAGGAAAAATTCATTCATTTAAAACTGATTACAACTTGAATATATTGTCGGGTCTTGGCAATATAGATAACACTCATTGAAAAAAAGGGCTTGAGTTCCCCCCCAAGTCCGTTACCAGGCCCTTTGGATCTGGTATGAATATTAAGGGGAACCTAAATCAAAATGTAAAAAAAAATTGCGAGGGGGTCCCCCCAAAATCCATACTAGGCCCTTCAGGTCTGGTATGGAAATTAAGGGGGAACCCTGCACCAAAATAAAAAACATGGCGTAGGGGTCCCCCCAAAATCCACACCAGACCCTTATCCAAGCAGGCAAACTGGCAGGGCACAGGAAAAGAGGGGGGATGAGAGAGCGTCCCCCCTCTTGAACCGTACCAGGCCACATGCTCTCAACATGAGGATGGTGCTTTGGTGTCTGACCCTGAAGCACCCTCCGCCCGACGATCCAATGGACAGACCGAAAAAAAAAGTCCATGGGATGCTCCCACCGAGTGATGCTTCTTCTGGGTGGCAGCTGTTAAATAGCTGAGGGTGGGGCCACCCGGTGGCGTAAATGGGTGACCTGCATACCCCACAACCACTAGACAAGGGTTGTGGGGATGAGGCCCTTGTCCCTATCAACATGGGGACAAGGTACTTTGGGGTCAGATCCCAAAGTACCCTCCCCATGTTGAGGGTATGTGGGCTGGTATGATTCAGGGGGAGGGACACTCTCTCCTCTCCCCTCTTTTCCTGTGGCCTGCCAGGTTGCGTGCTCGAATAAGGTTCTGGTATGGGTTTTGGGGGGGACCCCTACGCCATTTTTTTTAAATTTTGGTGCAGGGTTCCCCTTAAAATCAGGTTGTAATAATATGACTGAACAGAAGTGACTCCATTTTGTGTGGCTACAGAGCCATATAAATTCATATATGATAATTTGTATATTTAAACTCAAGTTAAGATCACTAGTTCTGTTTTTCAGCATTTGTAGCAGGTTTTTCTATAAAGCACACATATAAGAAAATATAGCTTACAGCAGCATCTTTCTATATAAAGCTTTTGTGATAAGAGCTGTCTGGGACATTTGTCCTGTGTAAAGGGGAACACCAAAGGCATAATTATGAGTCATGGAAGCAGATGGCATGGTGACTATGGTTGCTATTGTCAGCCATGTGTAAGGGGTTGGGCATTTGAGTATTAATAATATGTTATGATATGAAATGTACACTTCTGTATTAAATCACCCCCATGTGCTATGCAATAAATGGTTTCTAATAATGTATATAAATTGTATACCCGCCCAGAATTATATCAGATAGCTTTGGACATTTAGACTTTGCAGTCATCTCTTTTGTGTTCATCAAAAAGCTATCTCCTCAGTACTGAGAGGGTCCTGTGAGTGTGGTAATTGCCGTGATTATACCTAGCTGGTCTTGTCAGGTATATAGAAATACCACTTGATTCCACTTCACAGGTCTGGTATGGATTTTGAGGTGGACCCCTACTCCATTTGTATTTTAAATTTGGTGCAGGGTTCCTCTTAATTTCCATACCAGACCTGAAGGGCCTGGTATGGATTTTGGGAGGACTGCCACGCAATTGTTTTTGACATTTTTGGTTCAGGGTTCCCCTTAATATTGAAAGGGTCTGGTAATGGACTGGGGGGGGGGGACCCATGCTCTCATTTTCAGGTCTCAGGTGCATGCCCTTTCTATGTTGTAAAACCCCAACCAGAAGGGACTTTTATATAAGAATTCCTATGTTCTAGTAGTTTAACTGCAGCTGATAAGTGCAGGGCCACTGATAGAAATCATAGGGCCCTGTACAGCCGATCTGACGGGGCCTCCTTCAGCCCGAGAGGCTGCAGACATAGTACAGGAGGTAGTCAGAGACTGCAGACATAGCACAGGAGATTATCAGAGACTGCAGACATAGCACAGGAGATGATCAGAGACTGCACACATAGTACAGATGATGATCAGAGACTGCAGACATGGTACAGGAGATGATCAGAGACTGCAGACATGGTACAGGAGATGATCAGAGACTGCAGACATAGTACAGGAGATGATCAGAGACTGCAGACATAGTACAGGAGATGGTTAGGGATTGCAGACATAGTACAGGAGATGGTTAGGGATTGCAGACATAGTACAGGAGATGGTTAGGGATTGCAGACACGATTTATTCAGGAGATGGTCAGAGACTGCGTTTATGGCTGAACCCAGTGTACAAGTATATAGTATCACAGGGCTAATCCACTTTATTTAAACCAGCTTTGCAAAATCAAGTCAGTGATTTTCCTTTGAAAGTACAACCAAGTGACAGAAGTCAGCTTTACATACAATTTCCAAAATACACATTTTCTTACAAACAGTGAATTGCTCAGGATTAGTGGAGGGCAGCTACCAGTTAATGGGGCTGTGAAGCTTCTAGCCTAAACTAGCCTTAAATCCTCAAAAAAAACAAAAAAAAAAAACAATCTGTGCAGCACACACAGAGCTCTGGCTAAATAGCAGATTATAAACTGAAATGGTTAACAGCTGCTGCAGAGTCTTCCAGAGATCATATCAGTGTGATCAGACAATGTGCAGGTCAGGTTAGGCAGATAAAAGAAAAAAAGTAACCAGCAAGACAAGAGGGAGGGGAGGCTGATTGTCCTGTTCACTGACACAGATATCTGGAAGAGACTGCAGCCGACTAGCTTCATGTTACTGTGGTCCCAACTATCCTGTGTCCATTCAGCCACAGTTGTGTGTCCTTGCAGAACTTGTATTGCTGTTGTCATACCTTGTATGTCTCCCTCCTCGCTCTCACATTCAGCCCCACTCCAGCTGAATGTGAAATGTGAGCGGGCTGGAAAAGGGGAGGGAAACACTTTTTTCTTTACTTTGCATTCTTTCATTCCTTTTTACAGTATATTGCTGGGCCCCCCTTCCTTACCTTAAATTGTATCTCTCAGCAAGTCACCTCCTCCATGGCCATTGCAGACTGATAACAGACTGCTCCTGGCCCATTAAAGTATCTCACCGCCCCATCTCCTTCCCTCCCCTTCCAGGTGAAGTAAATATTACTCACCTGTGAGTCCTATCACCTAAGCGCGGCCCCCCGGGTGTGCGGCGCACGACGTTGCCCCATGCCCACATCCAAAATGGCGCCGTGGGAGGAGTGACGTCATGCGTCACGCTCCCACCGACACGCATGCGCAGATCGTACCTTAGGAAAAGAAAAAGCTGTTATATTTTAATATTCTCATATATCACTTTTCTATACCCCCTGATACAAAGCCTTCCAGAAATGGTCTATAGTTTGTTGCTTCATTGAGGCCGGGAAACTTAGTAGCTTGTAACTGAAAAATCCATTTTAGTTCTCTCTGCAATAACACCTTATTCCAATCTCCCCCTCTTTCATTGGGGTGCACTCTATCCAACGCCATAAATCTAACCCTGGGAGGGGTGCCTCCATGTAAGGAGATAACATGCCTTCCCAGGGGTAGATCTGGAATAGCTTTTTTCATACTCCATATGTGCTTAGATATTCGTACTCGCAATTCTAATTTAGTTTTTCCTATATAGAAACAATTACACTCACATAGGAGTATATATACTACTCCTTTCATTTTGCAGTTCGCAAAGTGTGTTAATCTTAATGTTTTCCCATTAGGCAATGTACATGTGGGTCCCACCTGCAAATACTTGCAGAAGGTGCATCCCCCACATGTATAAGTTCCCTTCACTGTACATGGATCCTTCCGATTTCCCCCTTTAAACTCGCTTTGAACAATCCTGTCCCTTATAGCTGTTGCACGACGTAGCTGTTGCCAAATAGATTGCCTTAAACATTTAAAAGAGTTGCAACATTTGGGCATCTCATTTTAACAATTCTAATATAGGAATCTCAGGTGTTTTCCCTTCGGGACACAGCAAACTACTCTATGAAACGCTTTTGGGTAAGATTTTTTTAAAAGATTTTGCAATATTATTATCTTTTAGAATGATCACTATGAGATAGCTTTTTTTAGATAAAGTTACCCCCTTTCTTTAGGGGTGTTTCCCTCTTAGTACAAATGTAATGACGGAAGTCATACAAGAGGGTTAACATATAGAACCTTTATCTGCCATTATTGGCGCTGTAGTAAAATACATGCAATACTTATTTAAAATCTAGGCATGTGAAAATTTGACATGCATTTAATTTACTTGTACACCTCCTCCCTTACAGTCCGCCTATCACTGCGGTCCCGCTTCCCATCCAAGAAGGTGGTCAAACATCCCCCCCTTATTATGAGCCTAGACCTGCATCTTGGAGTGAAGATCGTATATATAGGTGATGCGTTTTAGTGGTGCGTTGTGTTTTTTTTTTAAATTGTACATGTATATATATATGTATATATAATTATTTCTTATGTTTTTATAGATTCTACTATTTTGTAAATTTAAGTGTGCTAAAATGGATCATCCCTGAAGAAGGAGTAAGATAACTCCGTAACGCGTAGGTTACATCGGATGCACAATATTAATGCAATCTGACCTTGTTTGTAGAATGCTTTAAATACGCCTATATACAATGTCATAGAAGTCTGTTCCTTTGGAATAAGATGTAGGAAGCAAATGTTTTCTGGTTCTATAAATATATGCACATGGAGGAAGTAATGTGTCCCTTTCTCCTGTTCGGAAATGTATGTTAATATATTATTCTTTGTTTTTTCTTTCTATGTTGAAATAAAATAATTTTTTTATATATTTTTACCAAATCAATTGGTGTCACAGTCTATGCCTAAAAAGTCCCGCCTTCTTTAAGGGGAAAACTTCTATAGTATTTCATGTTGGGATGTTGGCTACTATTAAGCGGATCTTAATTTATACCTCGCACAATTCTGATTTTTATCCGTCCCAATGTTGAGGCCATGCAGCTTGGTATGGTTCAGGAAGGGGGAACATGCTCCATGCCCCCCCCCCTTCTGATCACACAGACTTCATGCTTAAAAAAGAGCCTGAGTTCAATTTTAAGGGGAATGCAAAACAATGTTTTTTTCTTAAGGGGACAGTATATTTAAAAAGAACCAAAGTATACTGTCCCTTTCTGAAAAAAATTGCATGGTGGTCATGTAGCTTGGGTGGTCAGCAGTGTCAGGAGTTTTTAATTTGTATTACTTATTACGAAACATGGAAAATCTACTGACAGAACACATTTTTACTGAGAACCTGAAATATGATAGAAACGAAAAGAGAAAGAGGTGATGGAGGGAGAGAGACAGAAGTGGGAGGAGGGAAAGAAGGAGGGAAAGAAAGAGATGGAGAAGTAGGAGAGAGATGCATAAAGGGGAAAGAGAGGAGAGAGGAACAGCTACAGCTACAGCTACTAAAGAGGAGAGAGGAGCAGCTAAAGCTACTAAATTACAGGTTTTGGCTGATGCTTTTTCTTTTATAAACATCAGTTTGAAGTTTGGGTGGGTGAACTGGCCAAATATAATGAGTTTTTTTTCACTCTGGGTCATTACTAGCCCTCAATGGTTCAACATTTACAACAAACACATTCTTAAAGGGGTTGTAAAGGTAAGTGTTTTTTCACCTTAATGCATTCTTTTCATTAAGGTGAAAAAACATCTCACAGTGCCGGCGCCCCCAGCCCCCCCCCCGTTTTACTTACCTCACCCCTCGAAAGTCCCGCGCTCGCCCCCGACTTCCTCTTCACCACTCAGCCTGGCTGCTGATTGAATGGAGTGGATGGATTGAATGCAGCGCAGCCATTGGCTCGCGCTGCTGTCAATCACATCCAATGACGCGGCACGCCGGGGGTCGGGGCTGTGTGATACACTGAGCGGCTATAGCCACCGGCTGTATCACGGGAGTGTGCCCGCAGGTGCTTCTCTCCATGCGAGGGAGCTTGCATGAATGTGAGAAGTACCTGCGGGAAGAAGCAGAGACAGCCGCCGAGGGACCCCAGAAGAGCAGGTTCGAGGCCACTCTGTGCAAAACGAGCTGCACAGTGGAGGTAAGTATAACATGTTTGTTATTTTAAGAAAAAAAAATTACTTTACAATCCCTTTAATTTTTGAAAGCGAAATTTCTTCCCCAAAACTACTGTCATTCTTTTAAGCCTCAAGATGTGCTATTCTGGTTTTGATCATCCGTATCACATTCTACCACTGTAAGTATAAGATCTGTGTAAATGTTAATCAGATGAACAATTTAATGTCTGCTTTCTATACATTATACCATTTTATGCAGGTGAGGATAAGTATTTCATCCTAAAATTGTTTCATATGAGACTATCCTCCAGACTGTGTGAATTCATTCTGTTATGTACAACAGCACAAAATATGTATGTCCACCTTATAAAGTTTCATAGGAGCTCTCATGTTCATTAAAAAATAGTGGCAAAATGGAAAGAATTACCCCAAAGGAAAAAGCAAAGTGATTTTATACATGCGGGTGTTAGTTTCCCTATTATACGTTTTACAATGTGAATTCAATGTGCAGAGAACCAGGCAAGTGCTTTTAAATGAAGTGCTGAATGCACATGAAACATTTTTGCGTAAAATAATTCATAGAAAGCAAAAACTATTGTGAATAGGCCAGAGGTCTATTTGGCAAATTGAACATTGAAAAAAAGAAAATTGTAGCAAAAATAACAGCATGTAAGCTTCAGTTACAGTTTTCATTCACAATAACAATATAATGTTCATACAATATTCATAGACCTTAAACATGCGGCCAGCTAATGCTGAACTTGAATGAAGCTTGAATATGTCATTTTCAGTTTCAGTGTGATGGGGTATGCAAAGAGTCTGGCTATTTATTATTTAGAGAAACGAGCATGTGTGAATAAATCACATTTGGGTTCACCCCTATCAGGGTTTGGGGTGAATGCTGCATTTTTTAAGTTCCTGGTCCCAGACATTTTATGAGCAGATTCATTCAAGAGAATTTAAACCACATGTACTGCATTAAACTTGAGATCTACTCCACTAGTGACTCACTTAATCTGGGTTTTACCTTGAAAAATATCCAGGATTCACAAATATTCGTACATTTATAAGGTTATTTGTTATGATAATACATCATCACTTTTTTTAACGTGAATATTGTAATATTCAGGGGAATGAGTACCACCATACACTGCTTACACTCACTTTAGGATAAAAGAACTAAGCAAAGTTTACCAAGCAAGGTGTAAACCCTGGGCATAGCACCCAAACATCATGGAAGTTTATGGGAGCCAAATCTTGTTATTTTTTTCTGGCCTTTTGGAAGCTAGCCACTGCCACTGGAAACATGTGCCAATGCAAAAAATAATAATACAGTTTAGAGGTGAGTGAGTCATTCAGCTGTAAGAGAGCTGCCATTTGTTGTCAGAGTTCAGTAGTAAAAAATCATCATTTGTGTCAATGACATTGGGAATCACTCATCATGAAGGATGATAAATCTACATTGCTGGACATAATTGACATTGCATTTACATTGTGGGACATGTTTTCTTGGGATGAGGGTTGTTTTAATAAAGTATTTTTTCTACTGTGTATGTGCTTATTTCTTTGCATTTTTTTCTTTGTGAATGAGTAACAAGTGGGACTAAGTACCCCTGTCAGGTCACCTTGAGGAGAGGTGACAGATGACACCGTAGGGATCAGGAGTGCACCGCAAGGTTGTGGACCCTACGGCGGACTGCTGCGGATGGGAGACAGATCCCACTGGGGTTAGAGCGTAACATTCCCTGGGGCGCGGAGTCTAAGGCCGCGTACACACGGGCGGACTGTCTGCCCAACTAAGTTCGTCAGACAATCCGACAGACAGTCCGTCCAAACTTTTGAATGAACGGACTTGCCCACACACGGCACTTTTTGAGCGGACTAATTACAGCGGACTAAGTCCGCCAAACAATCCGCTCAACTTTTGAAATGAACGGACTCACCCACACACGCGGAGGAAAGTCCGCTCATTTCGAGAGCGTCTCCAGGTAGGCGGGGCCCGCGAAGGAGACGTCGCTGTCGCCGCCTTCCGTTCTTCTTCTTCTTCTCCAGGAGATGTTGACACGACGCTCTCTCCGGCTGGAATGCCAGAGTCGCGCTGCGCGGCCACTTATATAGTGACAATGGGGCGGTGTCACATGGTATATGTCACATGGGTTGGTCACATGGTTTGATGTCACATGGGGACTATGACATCGTAAGGGGGCCATGTGACCATGTCACCATGTGACCAACCCATGTGACATATACCATGTGACACCGCCCCATTGTCACTATATAAGTGGCCGCGCAGCGCGGCTCTGGCATTCCGGCCGGAGAGAGCGTCGTGTCAACATCTCCTGGAGAAGAAGAAGAACGGAAGGTGGCGACAGCGGCGACAGAAGACCGGGCCACCGCCTGTAAAAGAGCTATAAGAAGGCGCGGTGGCCCGGCAGAAGAACCGAAGAGGGGGACAAGACCCCCGAAGTCGGGAGAAGAGGCCGGCGGCGGGGAGGAAGAAAGCCGGGCTCCTCCGCTAGCAAAAGAGCTACAAGAAGATAGCGGAGGAGTCCGGCGAGAAGACCCCCGAAGACGGAAGACCCCCGGAGCTGTGCAATAAAATATTTTAACCCTGTGTTGTGTTTTTTTTGTACTTTTTTTCACAGGTGAATGGGTAGGGGTACATTGTACCCCATACTCATTCACATGGGGCTCCCGGATTCCGATAAGCCCCCCGCCCGCAGACCCCGACAACCAACGGCCAGGGTTGTCGGGAGGAGGCCCTTGTCCTCATCAACATGGGGACAAGGTGCTTTGGGGTGGGGGGGCCGCGCGGCCCCCCCCTTCCCCAAGGCACCCCCCATGTTGAGGGCACGCAGCCTGGCATGGCTCAGAAGGGGGGGGCGCGCTCGCTCGCCCCCCTTTCCTGGCCGGCCGGGTAGCGTACTCGGACAAGGGTCTGTTGTGGCCTTGGGGGGGACCCCCACGCCGATTTTTTTCGGCGTTGGGGTTCCCCTTTAAGTCCATACCAGGCGGCGGGGGCCAGCGACGTCTCCTTCGCGGGCCCCGCCTACCTGGAGACGCGCTCGAAATGAGCAGACTTTTCTCCGGGCGGGAAAAGTCCGCTCATTTCGAAAGTACAGCGGACTGGCACACACACGGGCGGACTGTCCGCTCAAACCAAGTTTGGACAGACAGTTTTACGAAAATTCCGTAAGACTCTGTTCGTCAGACAGTCCGCTGAAAAAGTCAGCTGAAGCCCACACACGAGCGGACTGTCCGCTCAAATGCGTTTTCGGCGGACTAAGTTGGGCAGACAGTCCGCCCGTGTGTACGCGGCCTAAGAGCCAGTAGGTGTTCACCAGCGCCTCTAGTGGTGAGGATGGACTTGGCTGCAACTGGCTCCAGGTCGCGACCCCCAGGGTCCTCCAGCTCACACCCACAGTAGGCAACAGGAGGATAGCAATAGTGAGGGACGAAGCCAAGGTCGGGGGCCACAAGCAGACAGGAATAGTCAGGGACACGCCAAAAGGTCAGGATCACAGGCAAACAGGGATAGTCAAGGACACGCCAAAGTCGGTAACGGAACAACAGAAGAGCACACGGTAGGTAACAGGAAGCTAACACACAAAGGAATACACAATGGTTGATCAGCACTGTTGGCTTGCAGTGCACAGGTTAATATAAGGTTCCCTGATAGGGCCTGGCGTGGAGCCATGCTTAGGGGAAAGGTTATAAAAACCACCAGGTGGAAGTGGCTGGTCTCTTAGTCTGAACACATGAGGGGAGGTAAGAAAACAGGAAGATCACTGCATAACCATGACAACCCCCTTACTCATTCACTTAGGGGGACCAATTATATGAGGGCCTCTTATCTTAAAAGGAGCTTCCATAATCCAACATATACATGAATGAGCCCCCATTCACACTGGTGTGACTTGTCATGTGATTTGACCGTTCAAAATCCCATGACCAGTGGCACCCTATTGCCAGAAATGGAACCGATCATATCACCACTACTCATGTTGCAGCAATTATGAAAAAGGTACTTTCAATACTTTTTACTGATTTCATTTCAACTTACATAGACTTCTGTTAAATACACACCTCAGAAAAAATAATTCTAGTAAGATAAAAGAAAAAAAGATAAAAAAAAGTTAAAAATGTTCCATTATAGATATCCAACATTAGTCACATTGTCCAGTAATATACTTCCAACATCTATGACAATGAATAATTTTCTGGTGACCTAGATGACATCCTGGAAGCTTAGTCGTGGTAGTAATGCTGCCACTAAACACATTCTGGTTGAAACAGTCTGTGTAGTTTTGCAGCCTACATTTTAAGTGTATATACAGTATTTCACATGAAGAACATTTTTCAGTACCTCTATAGACAGTATTTGGACACTTTCAGTAGGCTACATTTTGAACAAGAGGGACAACAGTCACAGAGAATAAAAAAAACAGCTAAATATTGTACATACACAGTCATTAAAATGTTTTTGTTTTTTTGAACAGGAGGGACACCAGGAAGAAAACAAAACACAAGACTGTATTATTTTACCAAAAAAAAGTTGTTGACTCCAGTATGTAAGCACTTTTACTAGGTTGCAGTTTAATGGGGAAGGCCTAGTGCAGGCTTCAACCTAAGCATAAATCTCCTCAATCCCCCTCGCCATCTCCAGCAGCACCCTCATCCAGACAGGTGTCTCCCATAATCTAATTTAGCTGCCCTGATCACTCTCTTGTATTTCTTATTGCATTCTTTGTCGTTTTGTAATGCCCATGTGACCCTTTGGCCTTATATTTTTTAATGGACCGTTTTATATCTTGTATATGCCTTTTACCTTAGTATTTAGCCACTTTTGTTCTTTTATATTTGTTGTTCAGTGGAATACCCTGACGAATGCCATTGTTTATTATGTCCTTAAAGCATTCTTTTTTTTTTTTTTTCAGTGTCCAAGAATTTGATCCCACTCACTATCATGTAATATGGAACACAGTATAGTAAAGTTGGCTCTTTTGAAATTTAGTGTTCTTGTCCTGACTCCCTGTCTCCTTCTCCTTGCTTCCTTTTTGCATATCCATCTCTGCTGTGCCAGAATTCTCTTTGCCATTGTAAAGTACCTGTTGTAAGGTAGAGTGCGAAGTGTAGCGTAAACTGAGGATAGAGGTGTAAGCGTAGTCACCAACAAATCTGGTACAAAATCAGGATCTGGAAGAATAATCATGGGCAGGCAGAGGTCATACACGGTCTGACAGAGGAAAGCAGAGCCATGAGTTGGAAGCATAATCAAGAAATAAGGCAGAAGTCTAAAACAGGCGATTCAGCAGTTCACACAGGAAGGTAAACACCTGGTTAACAAATTCATACAAATGGGCTAAGAGTACAGGGGGTGCTGCCATTTAAAGGCTGAGCTGATTGCAGATTGACGGAAACTGGAAGGCAGGTGGAGCTAGAGTCACAAGTAGCAGAAGCCCCAAGAAGATTATATGCTGCAAAGACTCAGATCCTCCAGTGACAGAGTAAATAGAGCTGCTGGACCAGAATCAGAAAAATCTAGGTTCTAAACCACCAAGATACATGACAGCCATCAACCAATCCTTCCAATGCCAAAGATACCTGCACTAGGATCTCTACTATTTCAGAAATAGTCTATTAAACTAATGAAATGCAGCACTAGGTTCAAACCCCACTAGGATCCCATGTACAAAAAGTTAGCCTTTTTTAGCCACATCGATGTAGGTTTTTGCTAAATGCTTCCAGTTGCATTGTTAAATTTATAACAATCTGTTTTGACAAAGTAGACTAGACATACTATATGGCAATAATAATCTGTATATTTGTTATCATTTTATTATAAACATAAATTTGCATTACTAGCAGTTTTTGTATGATTTGTATCTGTACAGCACATGTGTTGGTTTGTTCACTCCCAGATCTACAGTTTACAAAGAAGATTTTGTATATATAGAAGAGCTAATGCCAAATAAGAAAAACAAAACAAAAATAAATAAAGCCTTTGTCTTTGCATAAGTATTGTGAATATTTGGATGATGAAATAGTCATATATTGTAAATTTACCATAAGTAAGGTTTATGCAGACTCCTATACTTTAGATTGGTAGTGTTCATAACCTAAGAAAGGCTGCTTTATTTTAGCAGAAGTTATGACCTATTCTCAGTGTGTCCTTATTTTAAGTTTATATTTATTATTTTACTTAAAATAACAAAATGTTGCTTTTTACATTTTTATTTTTTTGCCATTATTATTGACCTGATCCCCTGTCGGCCTGACAGGTGGCACTACCCCATGCTCGGGTGATTGACTGTCCCTTGGTGTCATCACATCCAATCAATGCAGTTCTATGAACCCTGCAATGGTCTTGATGGCATCAGGACCATAGTCCAGTCTAGCAGCATGAAGGAGCAGAAGATTGGGTAAGTAAATCCTATTTTATGTGTCCTCTACATATGCAGAATGGGCACAGCCCCACCACATAGGATGTTTTAATGTTTCTCAGAGTTGGGCTTTAACCCTTAATCAGTTACCGACCAACTCACGTAGGAGTATGGCGGAAGAGAGGCTTTCCTATGCCAGACCACGTATCTAGTATGTGATCCATCACTTCTGGGTAGGGGGGTGGTAGAGAGAGAGAGAGAGAGGAGAGAGAGAGAGAGAGAGAGAGAGAGAGAGAGAGAGAGAATATACACTGTATACCATAGTTTGTTGAGGCTATAGCTTTCACGCCAGTCAATATAGGTTTATTGGAAATTTTTGTTACCAAAAATATGTAACAGAATACTCATTGATCTAAATCTATGAAGAAACATTTTTTTTACATTTTTATTGCATATGCTTTTGTCAGGGCTGGGCTCAGCCCTACCTTCATAGAGCAGGCTGCTCATCTGTTGGATAGTTGCTAGCTCCACTCATTTCCACAATGACTTGATGATGATATCCTGTTTGTCAGTCCTGCTGGTTAATTAAAGAGGAAGTAAACTCTCCCACTCTGATGCTTCTTTTCATAAAACAATAGAAAATAGAATTCCAGAAGCTAACTAAGTGTCTATAAGACCAAAACATGTGTATTATGTTTCCTATTTCCCCACAGTTTCTCCAGCACAGGGGAGAACATTGTGTACCAAACTTGGAGATCTTGTAGGAGGTAAGGTACCACCTGAGTGCTATTTTTTAGGATAACTCCCAGTGATTTATACACTTAGAAGCTTTATAGATTGTGCGAAATGCTACTTGCCACTGTGCCTCTGTGAAAGATTCCCCCAGATCCATCTCCCATTTCATGAATGGGGTGGAGCCAGTGAAATCTAATTTGTGCTGAAGGAAATTATAGAATAAAGAGATCCCTTTGGGGGGGTTGGTTTTGTGGTGTAAAATCTCCATATTTCCCTCGGTATCTGCACATAGGGTGACCTAACCTTCCCTAGAAAATACGTAATCTGAGTGTGTTTGTAGATATCCGAAGGGGGAAGGTTACATTTTTTACTTAGTTCTGCAAAGGGAATCGGAATGTCACCTGAGTAGAGATCCTCCACTGAGCTGATACCTTTATGGTACCATCCAGCGACATTCAGGTTGGGAATAGGGTGGGCTAATACGGAAAGGAGCAACGGTATATTTAATAAGTCATGATTCGGGACTGAGACTGCGCACAGGGCTCTCCAAGCTAGCAGAGAGGCCTGGATGGTAAGGGGTAATCCCTGCAAAGAAAGTTGTTTCCACTTATCCAATAGTAGGAGGTTTTTTAGGTTTTTGACGGAGCATAGTGCTTCCTCTATGCTGTGCCATGGAAAGTAATTTAAAGGGTCTAGCCAGGACTTAAGCTGGGTTAGGGTTGCTGCTGTGAGATAATCTTCGAGGTCAGTGTATCCCATGCCCCCAGCTAATCTGTGCTTGATCAGTAATGTTTTGGCACATCTAGGTTTCTTCACCTTCCAAATGTAGTTTGAGAGTAAAGCGTTAAGGTTCTTGATATATTTGTTAGGTACTGGGATTGTCAGCGTTCTGAAAACATAGAGTATCTGTGGCAGTATTAGCATCTTAAATGAAGCTAGTCTCCCTGACCACATCAGCTTTACGTTTGCAATCCGTTTCATTTTCTTAGATAATTTATCAATTAGAGGCATATAGTTGGCTGCTGCTAAGTGTCATAAATTTTTCGTTAGTTTTATGCCCAAGTATGTAATACTTTGTCCACTCCAGGCATATGAGAAGCGTTCACGTAGATATTTTATAACAGTAGGAGATAAGTTCATATCAAGGATTAAGGATTTTGTAAAATTAATTTTATAAAAGGAGATTTTACTAAATTCAGTTAGAGTGTCATGGGCATGTAACAAGGAGACTAGGGGACGTTAAAAAACAGTATGATGTCGTCTGCAAATAAATGTATCTTATGGGCTTGTCCCCGGATAGTGAAACCAGCTATTTTGGGTTGGGTTCGGATGGTCTCCGCTAAGGGCTCCATTAACAAATTGAAAATGTTAGGGGAAAGAGGGCAGCCTTGCCTAGTACCATTAGTTATGGTGAATGTGTCTGAAAGAAAATTAGAGGTATAGACTTGGGCATAGGGGGAGGAGTATAGAGCTAATATAGCTGACAAAATAGGACCTTCGAAGCTGAACTTCAGCAGTGCGCTTCTCATATATCCCCAATGAACTCTGTCGAACGCCTTCTCTGCATCCAAAGAGAGGAGCAGAGAAGGCGTCCAACAGAGGTGGGCATACTGCATAACACCCAGCACCCTTCTGGTGGCGTCTGAAGCTTGCCTACCTGGGGTGAATCCTGATTGGTCTGATTTGATGAGGGAAGGTAAGAGGGGAAGTAGCCTATGCGCTATAATTTTAGAATACACCTTTACATCTGTGTTGAGCAACGATATCAGTCTAAAATTAGGAGGGGAAGTCGGCTCCTTACCCAGTTTCGGAATCGTCACCACAAAGGCCTTCAGCTTCTATGAGGGAAAAGAGGCGGAGGACATCGCAGCTGAGAAAACTTTCATAAGCATTGGTGTAAGGCTAGAATGGAACTTTTTGAAGTATTAGTTTGGTAAGCCGTCTGGGCCAGGTGATTTGTTTAGTGGTAGGGTATTGATCGCTTTCACGATCTTAGACTCCGTCATAGGCTCATTAAGAGAATCAAGTTGTGCTTGCGATACGGACGGCAATTTTATTTTAACTAGGAATGTTTTAATGGCCATGTCATTTGGCTGGTGGACACTTGGGTCCGTTTTCAAGTTATATAAAGATTCATAGTATTGAGCAAAAGAGTTGGCTATCTCCTTTGGGTTGACTATCTTACGATTGTCCGAAGGATGTAGCAAATATGCAATTCTAGTTTTAGCGCTAGCTGTTTTAAGCCTTCGAGCCAGGAGTTTGCCTGCCCTGTTCCCTGCTGAGTAATGAGATAATTTTAAGCGTTAAACAAGTTTTTTCATATTGTTCTATATATAAGAGTCTAAGATCATGCCTAAGCTGAATCAGTTTCTGGGCTGCGGCCGAATTCAGTGTCGTCTTATTTAGATTTTCTAAATTTTTAAGCTCAGCCATAAGTGAGTCAAACTTCTGCATCCCCGCCTCTTTTCCAGAGCACATATTTGAAGCATAATTCCCCTAATAAATGCCTTATGGGCACACCATAGCATTGCAGGTTCAGTTACTGAATCAGAGTTCAAAGCAAAAAATTCCGCTAGGTTGTTTTCAATAGTTTTTACATGAGAATCCATCTGAAATATACGAGAGTTGGCTCTCCATACATGAGCAGGACCAGGGGTGTTCCCCTCCACAACCGTGATAGATATGGGCGCATGGTCTGACTATGTGATATTATGGATGGTGGAGGAGGACACAGCCTGTAGTAGCATTTTGTCCACCATTATCAAGTCTATTCTGGAATAAGAATTGTGCCTAGCAGTGTGGAAAGTATAATCTTTTTGATTGCCATGTTGGATCCTCCACACATCAAATAGATCTTCAGAGTGCAGTAGGGGTTGCAGTGAGGGGGAGGATCTTCTGGGTTTGGAGGTGGTGTCCATAGTGTGGTCTACAATGATGTTGTGGTCTCCACATATCACCAACGAGCCTTGCTTGATTTCAGCAAATTTTGATAGAGTCTGCTAAGGAAACTAATCTGGTGCGAGTTTGGGGCATACAAGTTCGCTATAGTCAAAACTCTATTGTTGAATTCCCCCACCAGAATAAGATACCTGCCCGCAGGGTCAGTAAGAGTGTGCAGGACTTTTAAAGACATGGATTCTCTAACTGCGATTAATACACCTTTCTGTTTAGTAGGGGCTGGTGCAGAGAAAATATGGGGGAACTTACGATTTTGGAAGTGAGGAGCTTTGCCATCCACAAAGTGAGTCTCTTGAAGACACAATATGTCTGCTTGGAGTTCTGTAGCTGTTTTCCAAGTGGATGACCTTTTGGCCGGATGATTTAAACCATTTACGTTAAATTAGACTATTTTTGCTAGGGGTACTAGGTAGACGAAAAGATGATCGTATGAAAAAAAGGGGGGTAGGGTGCGCTATGGAAACAAAATATTTTACTTTAGTCGCTTACAGTCGCTTAGGATTAGTTAAGTCGCATGTAAGGGGCTGCCACTACCAAAAACCCCAGCCTAAAAGGTTGGAGAAACAAATAAATATCAAGGTGATAGTTATGGCGCTCTCCTATGGCTATGCAAGAAATCGCATACTAAAATATTATCTTAAAGTGCTAGTGTTGCATGTTCTAATATGTTAGATCACAATTCAAAATACTGAAAATGTAAAGGAAACATTTGGAAATTAATAAAATTGATAACTGTGCAAAAAAGTGCAAAAAATGTGCAAAAAAAGGTGCTTGCGTGCTATAGTGCAAGATACGTGCATTTACAGCCTATACATTTTAAATCATCTTCTTCCAACAACCATTTCAAAGCCAAAGAATATATATATATACACATTAAAAAAATTCCTTTGAAAATCACAAGATGCAAAAAACTGAAAACACAAAGCAAAACAAAAATGTTCAAAATGACTTTCGTGCAAAAAGGAGTTTTGGTTAAGGGATTTTTGCAAAAGTTCAAATAGAGGTGACTTGTGCCCAGTGCCTGGTGTGTTCTGAATCTCAACCGGTGCGTTTTTCCGTGCCTAAAGCAAATTGCCACGCTCACCAGCTCCCCTGCCCCTGCAGGGGTTAACTTGCATTCACAGTATAAGCCCCTGTGTCGCTGTGTGGAGCTGGTCTGGTTGGTATTCAATTCCTCGTTTCCTCGTTTTTATAAAAAAGATATAGAACATCCATAGTGCAATATTGTTTTTAAAATTAGCGCCTTTATTGTATGTAAACAGATGGCTACTCACATAAACACAGAATAAAAATCGTTCGTAAGCATCTCAAATCACTGCCGCCACCTTGTGGGAGACAGTGTGTACGTTAGGCCACGCCCTACGCGTTTCGTCATTGGACGTCATCTGGAGCTGCCATCTTGGTACACCTCTCTCTTAATATAGGGTGTAATGCCTGTACTGCGCATGCGCGAGCGCAAAAGCGCCATATTGATGTCTGGAAACGAACTTCTACACGGAAGGTCTTGTATTACAGCATGCCAGTACTTAGAGCATTACATCTGCCCTTGTTGTTTACTCTAAAACCTATTACACAGCGGCTCATTATGCGGCGGTGAATAAAGCAATCCATGTATTTTGCATATTGTGTTCCATCCATTATATATTGTTCATCTTTGGGACTCTCTATATTAATTTAGGTGACCATAACTTAATAATTTCCCTACCAAAACGGGAATAAGAATTTAGTTAACCATTAGTGAGTATAAGGTAAGTAAATAAGTGGATATAGAGTCCAGAGAGGGTAAATTAAATGGAACAATATCATGAATGGAACAATAAAATTAAAAAGTTAAAAAATAGACAAGCATGAAAAAAATATAACATTAGAATAGATAAAAGGAACCTGAATTATAAGAATCTGTGTAAAATATGTAAAAAAGACAAAAGTAAAAATATTGAATATGTTTAAAATTATATATAAAAATTAAAATAAAATAAATTACATGTAATATGTGTACTATATTTTGGGGGAATATTTTAACAGTGGCTATTAATGCTTTGGATATTAAAAAAGCAAAGGGGAAAAACCCCAAGAAGTATAAAAAAAAATTAAAATACAGAAATCGCCAAAATCGCAAAGGTCATGTCCCTTTGATGTAGTGGGCTATGTAATTACATATGTATTACGTTCGACCCCATGCAATACATATGATCGCATAAGGACAAGGTTTCTAAGTATGAATTATTAAAGTTGGAGGAATATAAGAGGAGATGGGACAATTGGACTAAATTGGACCTATCCTTACTTGAATCTTGAAGGGAAAATTACTTTCTTAACTAGTTGGGAGGCCTCCTATTTTATATAGATACTACTACTCCGTTGTGAGAAACAATAGGAGTATGGATATATTACATCCAATATATGCACTACATTCGACCTCACATTTGTATGGTATTTTGGATATGGGAACCCAATTTTAAAAGTAAAAATGTAGATGTTTGGGCTATACCAGGAGGGTAAGATTACGAATACTTTCTGAGGACTTGATTTGGTAAGGAGTGGGAACAGAGGAGGGAGGGGGGATATTATACTTAGTAGTTGGTTAAAAAACAGTTTAAGTCTAGGTCTATATTCAAGCCTGCCGGTTGGAGTGTGTCTAGACAAAAAATCCAGTTAGTTTCATTTTGTGAAACTTTCACTCTTCTGTCCTCTCCTCTCTAGTGTCCCTTTATTTTATCAATTCCGTAAAAGGTCATATGTCTAGGGTCTCGTCCGTGGTGGTCCCTAAAATGCCTGGAGACATTATGGTTGTTGTATCCTTTTTTGATGTTTTTAATGTGTTCACTAATCCTTACATGCAGCTGCCGTGTGGTCCTCAAAGGAATTTTTTTAATGTGTATATATATTCTTTGGCTTTGAAATGGTTGTTGGAAGAAGATGATTTAAAATGTATAGGCTGTAAATGCACGTATCTTGCACTATAGCACGCAAGCACCTTTTTTTGCACATTTTTTGCATTTTTTGCACAGTTATCAATTTTATTAATTTCCAAATGTTTCCTTTACATTTTCAGTATTTTGAATTGTGATCTAACATATTAGAACATGCAACACTAGCACTTTAAGATAATATTTTAGTATGCGATTTCTTGCATAGCCATAGGAGAGCGCCATAACTATCACCTTGATATTTATTTGAAAAGATGATCGTACCTTAGTGATTGTTGCACAGGAGGTAGTGTTCTTGGAGCATGCCAGTTGGTTCCCAAATTGGGAGGTGCCACATCCTCCCCCAGTACAGGCTGAGAACCATGAGGAGTATAAACTACAGTCCATTCTTGACTCCCGTAGGTTCTGTGGGCGTATACAGTACCTGGTGCATTGGAAAGGGTACGGTCCGGAAGAACACTTTTGGGTCTCATCCTCTGACATACATGCCCTCGTCCTCCTCCGTGTTTTCCATAGATGTTTTCCCCTCAAACCTGGTGGTCCTCCGAGAGGGAGGGGTTGTTGAGGAGGGGGTACTGTCAGGGCTGGGCTCAACCCTTCCTTCTCAGAGCAGGCCCCTTAGCTGTCAGTTAATTGCCAGCTCCACTCTTTTCCACAGTGATTTACCTGATAAAGATTTCCTATTTATCAGTTCTACTGGTTCCTTAAGCTGTTCAATTCAGTTTCTTTCTGCCTTCGCCTTGGTCAACACATCCAGAGACTCTCTCCTTTGTACCTGTTGCAGACTTGCTTGGCTGACGTCTCTTTTGGTTCCTGATCCTGCTTGCTGTTCCACTACGCTGATTCTCTAGTTTCATGATTTCCTGGCCTGTCCTGAAGTATGCTGATCTCTGGCTCCCTGACATCCTGGCTTGTCTATCTGTTTCGGTTACTGAACTCTGGCTATGATTTGACTACGTTGCTCTGTTTACCTTTTACTATTATTATTATTATTATTAAACAAGTGTGATTTTAACGGCACTTCTGTCTACGTCTGATTCATGGTTTCTGATGGTTTTATATCAGAAAGTAAATTTTTTTTTCACTCATAGAGAAAAAAGTAAAAACCCAGTGGTGATCAAATATCTAATATATAAATTTAATTTGTGTACAGCAATGTATGACAGTGCAATTTTCAGTTAATCACTTGCCCTCTTCATGACCAGGCCATTTTTTTGCGATACGGCACTGTGTTACTTTAACTGACAATTGCGCGGTCATGCAACACTGTACCCAAATAAAATTCATGTCCTTTTTTCCTACAAATAGAGCTTTCTTTTGGTGGTATTTTATCTCCTCTGCGTTTTTTTACTTTTGTGCTATTATACATACCCAATCCAAAGAATTGAAAAAAAAAATTAATTTCTTCATCAAAATTTAGCACAATATGTATTCTGCTACATATTTTTGGTAAAAAAAGATGGTGGCGATCAGCGATTTTTAGCAAAACTGCGACATTGCAGTGGACAAAACAGATACCTAACTAAAATTTTTGACACTTTTTTAGGAACCAGTGACACTAATACAGTGATCAATGCTAAAAATATGCACTATTACTGTACTAATGACACTGGCATTGTAGGGGAAGGGGTTAAAATCCAGGGCAATCAAAGGGTTAAGTGTGTCCCTAGGAGGGCTTTCTAACTGTGTGGGGATTGCTCTGATTGGGAGAACACAGAGATCCATGTTCCTGCTAAGCAGGGACACAAGATCTCTATGTTCTCCCCTGTTAGAATGGTGACCTTGTTTACATCTGCCTCTCTGGAGCGCAATTGTGGGTGGCCGGACCCGGTGATTGTCTCCCTTTCCATCCAGTCAGCGCACCACCAGGAGCCTACTGCATGAAGAGTCATACAGGTACACTGTTTCATGCAGCTGGGCCGCCTTGCCACAATAAATGTGCAGAAGTCAGTCCGGAAGTTGTTAAAGTAACACAATACCAAAAAAATAGCCTGGTCATGGAGGGAGGTTAAGTCATTAACCTAGCACATTCCCAGTGTATTCAGATAGGTCAATGTGGATAAAATACTTTATGCCCAATGCCTGGCTCTTTGCACCCACTGTGGACACAATCATTCAAAGTTTATTGTGTTTTTTTCACTTACTGTATATCACTCTAATATATTGTTCCTTGTTTGTGATATATATCTGCTTTCAGCAAGTGTGACATTTCTGAAAAATACTTTACTGTGGTTTGTCAGGCAAGACAAGTGACTCTTTCTCTTTAATATATATATATATATATATATATATATATATATATATATAAAATCATCACGGCCGATCATGTGGTAAACAGCCATACCCAATGGCTGTTCACCCCCCTCGATGGCGAGCGGTGTCTCCGTGACACGCCACCACTGAAGGAACAGGGATGTGCATGCACGATCGCGTGCATTCCCTGTTTAAATAGGAGAACATCATATGATGCCCTCCCGCCACAAGAGCCATGCCGCCTGGCCTTCATTTGACGGCCGGCGGTCGGCAACCAGTTAAACATCAAAGCTGAAAAAGCATAGCTCCAGATCTTTTTTTTCCTGTCCATTTGACAGGTGTCAAGAAGAACACTAAGGAGGAGAGAGAAATTACCTCTATAGGGACATTAACACCATTTAAAACTGGTGGAAAAATCTTCCTAATGGGGACCCAGACAACATTTCCAAACTGACAGAGGTTCCAATCCTCCCCCACTATATGCAAAACTGGCTGAATTTGTTTTTTGTTGTTGTTTGTTTTGTTTTTTTTTAAATACGATTTTATTGAAAAAGAGAGTCAATGACAGAGTAATACAAATTCACAAGGACAACAGAATTTTTTGCTGTAGCTTACAGGTTAGATAAGTGCAATGATAAGTCACATAGTAGTGCATGAATACAGTGCAGTTTACAAGAATTGGTAAACAAAATATTCCCCTTCAGAGGGAAGAAGAAAGGGAGGATTTGACTGGATGGATCTGAAAATAGCAAGGCACTATACTAACCTTAGAGGGAACCAGAGTATAATGTACAGCATACATGAAAATAAAAGAAAGAGGAGGAGGAAGGGAGGGGGGGGGGATAAAAGACCTGAGGTCCGGTATGTCAGAGCACATAGAGGGGGGGAATCCAACAGAAGTTCAAGCAGCCGGTGGGGGGGTAGAGACCAGGTATGGGGGGGGTCCAGAATCTGCAGTCCTGTTGACCAGAGCAATCCGGTTGTAGAAGAGGTTGATGTTGATAGGGGTCCGTTGTAAAGGAAAGAGTGTTCTTCAAGTTGGGCTCGTTCCCGGGGAGTGAGCTTCGGGGCTATAAGCATATCCCATCTGCTGTGGAAGTGCTGTTTGGCTTTCTCGTGAGCCAAATATGTATTGAGTTTGTCCCGAAATAGGAGCTGCAGGAGATCTCTGCTGACTTGGGAAACAGAAGGTTTGGCGCTGGAGATCCAGTTGGCTAGAATGGCTCTCCTAGCAAGCAGGAGGCATACCAGGGCCCATTCCTTGCCCTGAGGAGTGGGAGTGGTTGACCAAGGGAGTAGTTTGGGATCCCAGTGCCCGAAGATAAGGAGTAATGGGTCCTTAGGGAGCTTCAGCAGTGTAATCTCGAAGATGTAGGCCAGAATTCGGTCCCAGAAGGTGGAAATGAAAGAGCAAGTCCAATAGCGGTGTGGTTGGGCTCATGGGAGGAAGGGGATGTGTGCCCGATGGGCAATTTTCAACTGGGTTTCCCTCCAGGATTCATTTGGAACCAGCTTATACACTGAGTTGAGGCCTTGAAGAATCTTTTCCACTATGTCAACGTCTGGGAAATCTTTTGCCCAGTTGGATACTGAAGAGGATTCCAGAGGAGGTGTGGTTTTCAAGAGTAGTGGCTTGTAGATGTCAGAGATTTTGTAGGAGTCTTTTTGTAGGAGTGCCTCTATGAATGAAGATTTAAATCTTGTGGGTTCATCTCTGCAGGTTTTTTGTAGAAAGCTGAGACATTGACCATAGTGAAAGGCAGAAGTGTTGGGGAGAGAGAACTTGGTGGCCAGAGAGCGGAAAGATAGTGCACGACCAGACTCCAGGTCACAAAGAGAGGAGAAGGTAGTGAGACCCCTTTGCCGCCACGACTCATAAGGTTGGTGATCCAAACCCAGGGTAAAATTTGGGTGACCCTGTATCGGTAGGAATCTAGATATGAAAGGAGATAGTTTGAGACTTTTCCTTGCCTCCCTCCAGGCAATAGCAGTATCTCTTAGTAGAAGGTTGTGTTGGAGTGGCGGCGGCAGTGATTTCCACTTACAGTGGAGAAGTGCTGTTAGGGAGTAAAGGTGAGTCATTTCAGCTTCCAGATGATAGTTAGAGTAGCGGGATTTTTGGGCTATCCAGTCCAGGCCCACCTTTAAAAGACAAGCTAGGTTATATGTTCTAAGATTGGGAAGACTAATACCTCCTTCGATCCTGGGAAGATGGAGTTTTGAGAAGGCTATGCATGGTCTTTTGTTTCACCAGATAAATTTGGAATATCGCAGAGTTAAGGAGTTTGGAATCCCTGTGCCTTAGGAGAAAGGGTATCGTCTGGAGGGGATATAATAGGCGTGCGAAACTAACCATTTTTACCAGATGGCATCTTCCCAGGAGCGAGAGAGGCAGATCCATCCAGTTTTCTAATTCCTGAGTAATTTTGGCAAAGAGGGGGGGATAATTGAGGTGGTAGAGAGAGGAAGGGAGTTTCCCTATTTTTACTCCTAGGTAGGTGATATGAGATCTTGCGATCGTGAAAATGGAATTTTGAGCCCAGGCTGGAGGTGAAAGGGAACCTATGGGAAGTATCTCGCTCTAGGAGTAATTTATACGTAGTCCCGAGCATTTTATGAATTGGTCAAAAGTGTATTTGATCGTGGGCATGTCTGCAGATGGGTTAGCGGAGAAAATGAGGACATCATCTGCGAAGAGAGATGTCTTCAATTCATGCTCCCCTATTTTAATACCATGTAAAGGGGCCACCTTTGATAGATATCTGGATAGTGGCTCAAGAGCTATATTAAAAAGGAGTGGGGATAGGGGGCAGCCCTGTCTAGTGCCTTTATGAAGGCGAAACTCGTCCGAGAGGAGGCCGGCGGCTACCAATCTGGCTGTCGGAGAGGCGTACATAGAACTGACTAGGTGGAGAAAAGGGCCAGAGAAGCCCATTTCAGTCAAAACCATGGAGAGCCATTCGAAACTAACATTGTCAAAAGCCTTTTCGGCGTCAAGGGTAATAATGGCAAGGTCACCGTTTGGGTTGCTTCTAGCGTGTTCTAGTGCCATTATTACCTTTCTGATATTGATTGTTGCCGTTCTGCCCTGATTGGGCAGGATGTATCAGAAAAGGGATGATGGTGGCCAGTCTTGTGGCTACTATTTTCGAAAGAATTTTGACATCGAGGTTTAAAAGCGAGATGGGCCTGTATGAGCCAGGTTCTTGTGGATCCTTCCCTTTTTTTCTAATAGTTTAACTATTGCTTGGTTGCCCGTGGGCAGATAGGGGCCGCCGGACCACATGTGGTGGTAGACATCTTTAAGAGTCGGTGCTACAAGTGGGCCTAGGGATTTGTAAAGTCCGCCTGTCAGGCCATCAGGGTCGGGGGCTTTAGATGAGGCTAGGTTACGAATTGTAGATGTTATTTCTGTAAGAGAGATGGGAGCGTTAAGGGTCTCTAGTTGGGAGGAGGATATTTGGGTCAGGTCCACTTTCCCGAAGAAGTTGCGCGCCGTGGGCTTGTCGATAGGGTCCGCAGCATAGAGTGCAAAGTAGTAGCGCAGCATAGCCGCATTTATTCCTTTTTGCGTGGTTACATTGCCGTCTGGTTCGTGTATGGAGGGGATAATAGTCGGGCGGTAGGGTCCCTTACACAGTCTGGCAAGAAGTGTGTCTGCCTTGTTGCCAAATTTATGAAGAGTGGCGTCAAAGTATGCTTTTTTGGTAGATTCCAGGGCGTCGGCCCAGGTGTCAAAAAACTGCTTGGCTACTTGCCAAGCAGTCTGGTTCTCAGGAGAGTCATGGGTGTATAGTGCCCATTTTGCATGGTGGAGTCTGGAACTGGAGGTTTTGTAATTAAGTTGGGCGTTTTTTTTTAAAGAGGATGCATAGGAGATAATGTGCCCTCTGAGGAATGCTTTACCCATATCCCAGAACAGATTCGGGTTATCAGTGTGTGCCGCATTCGTTAGTGTGTAGTCTAGCCACTCTTTTTCAATGTAAGCATGGAAGTCGACGTTGTGTTGAAGCTAGGATGGGAAGCGCCATATTTTAGGATTGGGGTGTAAGTCAGGTGTCTCTAGGGCAGTGATGGCGAACCTTGGCACCCCAGATGTTTTGGAACTACATTTCCCATGATGCTCCACTACAATGCAAGGTACCAGAGCATCATGGGAAATGTAGTTCCAAAACATCTGGGGTGCCAAGGTTCGCCATCACTGCTCTAGGGTCGCAGAGATGGGTGCATGGTCAGAGATAGCTATGTCATGGATGTCCGCTCCCGGGATCAGGGGAATTAGGTCGTTTGAACATAATAGATAGTCAATCCTCGTGAAAATATTGTGTGGGTGGGAGTAGAAGGAGAATTCTCGATCGGTCGGGTGGTGTAGTCGCCAAATGTGATGGAGGCAAAGGGATTCCATCGTTGATGCTAAGGTCGTGGGAGTGGGGGGGGGGGGGGGGGCTGGATGTGGGATGGGGCGCGGTGGTGAGGACTTGTCGTCCAACGGGTGGATTGTGGAGTTAAAGTCACCTCCAACGATTTGGGGAAGGTGGGGATGGTGGAGAAGCCAGCTGGTCAATGTGCTGAAGAATTGCTTTGGGGGGCTGTTAGGGGCATAGACATTAGATATTATAAGCTCTTTCGTCCCAATATGGACGGGAATGGAGAGAAGTCGGCCCTGGTGATCTGTGTCAGTAGATAGGATCTTACAGGGAAGGTTCTTATGTATAAGGATAAGTACTCCCACTTTACGGCCAATGGCATCGGAGCCTACCACCGTGCCCACCCAAAGTTTCCTCATCCGATAAAAGTCGGGTGAGGAAAGCTGGGTTTCCTGCAGCAGAGCAATGTCGGCTTTAAGCCTTCTGAGGTGGCGAAGGACCTTCATTCTTTTAGAGGGGGAACAAAGTCCCTTCACATTCCAAGAGACTACTTTCAGCATGGTGGGATTTTGATGGGGATATGTGCTGAGTTTACTAGTAACATTTGGTTGCGGGAACCTGAGTAGGGCAAAAATGGAGATGCTCCGCTAAGAAAGGCCAGGGGGCCTTCATTAAAGGGACAGCGGATGATGTCAAATCATACTGGGGGAGGGAGGATAGTACGGTGGGGGGGGGGAGAGTATGTATGCCAGAGAAAAATAAAAACGAAACATAGAAAATCATTTACCAACTTCACTTTTTTTCCGCATGGAGAACACTGTGTAGACCAGCTCCCATAACCAAGCCTCGTGCCTGTTGCAGATACTTCCGCCCTTCAGGGGGGGAAAGGGTGTACCATCAGTCAAGGCAGGGGTTCAGAGCATGCAAGATGGTCTGCACAAAGAAACCATAGGGGAATTGCAAGTTCAAACATGTAGAACAGAAGAACCTTTAAAAAATATGAAACACAGTTAACTAAAAGAGAACCAAAATTAGAGCAAAACAAACCAATAGCCCTTTTACCGATGTCGGATACTACCTGAGGGGTGTGGACGGCCCAGGAGGGGGGGTCCAAGATCAGTTTATCTTGCCCAGGTAGAAATGGGTAGTGTGGCTGGGCCTCACAGGGGGGAATAAATCAAAAGAACCAATGGATGTTTGAGCCCATCAACGTGGGGTTAAGCCGTGTTGGGCCCTAAAGCGCTTGGGAGAGTCTTTCCGTGGGCTCCTTTGATCCAGAGCTCGGTTGACCGGAGCCGCTTTGGGTGCAGGGCTGAGATGGGGACCCGAGTGTAGTGATTTCAGAAAGGATGTTGCCTCCTCTGGATCTTGAAAGGAGAGTTGTTCGCCACTGGGTGCTTTGATCCGCAGGACAGCCGGGAATGCCAGAGTAAACTTTAGTTGTCATTGGTGAAGTTCCGTGCAGATGTGTTGGAATGCCTTTCGTTTCTTGGAGACGTCTACCGAATAGTCGTCAAAAACCAAAATTTTGACTCCATCAATCTGAAGGGATCTGGACTGTTGGTATTGCTGTAATATGGAGGCTTTATCCGAATAATTCAGGTATTTAGCGATTATTGGGCGTGGAGATTTGCGTTCTGAATTGAAAGCTCCCACGCGGTGTGCACGTTCCACGGTCAAGGGGCCCCCTAGACCCAGTGCTTCGGGGATGTGACGAGCACAAAGCTCTGACAGAGCAGACTGGTGAAGCGATTCAGGGATTCCTACAAATTGCAGGTTGCTCCTCCTGGACCTATTTTCGAGGTCATCGAGCTTTTCCAGCACATACTTGTTCGTTCTGTCTTGGGCATGTTCCAGAGACTGTGTCTGGTAGAGTTCTTCCTCAAAATTGGAGATGCGGTGTTCAGCCTCATTTAATCTGGAGGTATGCTCCCCTAACTGAGCTTGTATCTTTTGCATGCCTGTGCTGACAGCTTTCTCCACTGAGGCAGCAATCATAGTGGAGAGGAGAGCAGCTACAGTCTGGGCCAGGAGTTCTGTGTGATGGTTCTGCACTGGTGGAGGTACCAGGGGCTGCTGCATAAACAGTGCTTGTGTAGGGCCAGATATTTGTGGAGGGGCAGGGGACTGTTGTGAAGGTGGGTCCCTTTGAGTGGTCTGTGAGGCTGAATGGTCCCCTACCTCCATCTCAGGCGCTGTCTCCACTGGAGGGGCCGTGCAGGCCGGAGCTGTGTAAGCCGAAGCCAGGGCCTCGATTTGCGGCTGGGCCGACTGCGCGGCTGCGGCCGCGTACAAGCGCGGCCCGTTTTTTTCCACAAACCAGTCCCTCTCGCTACCGGTGTCGTGGGGAAGGCTGCCTGAGCTTTTTTGGGCAAAAATTACTGTTTTATAGGCCGTTGTTGAGGGTCGATTTGCAGGAGCTGTGTGGAGGGACAGCTACTCCATACTGCGCCGGAACCGGAAGTGAATTTGGGTTTTAAGCAATTAAAGTGAAACTTGAATTCTGGATTTTTCTGTTTAGCCATACAGAGTGTGAAAAGCATTTAAATACATTTTTTTATTTATTTATTTATTTTCTACTGTTTTGAGAATGTGTATATGTTTTTCTCAGCCAGGCACTAGTAAATCATGCCAAATCAATATAATATTAGGAATTATCAGATTATTTGAAATGACCGGTACTTGTCTGAGAATCATATATCAATTACTTTGATTTTACAGTGTATACACCTTGTTACTGAAAGCAAGAGGTATTGGTCTGACTGGCATATCTGTCCACAGCCAGCAGTGGAGCAATGCCTGCAAAGCAAATATAAATCAAAGAAATCTTGTATCTTTAGGAACTAAGGGTCCCCGTAGGAATGCCGACATTCGATGGAAAGCCTACTCCATGAAAGGAGGTTTTCACAGGCCGACAATAAGAGCACTTATGCAGAGCAGTAAATGCTGCGTTGTTAGAACACATCTCTCAGAGGAGACTGATGTAAGCAGAATCTTAACAGAATTTCTTCTTAAGTTAATGTCAACATATGTGACTTTCAGAATTTGGCTAACATTTTATTTTACTTTTGCATCTAGATACCATGTACGTTCTTACAAAAACACTTGACTTGGAAGCCTGTAAATCATGATTCCGTTTGACCAGCTATAGATCCATTAAATGGCATATGAGTGTCTTATAAATTCAAGTTAAATTTGCTTGTATATAAATCTTTGTTTTCATATGTAAGGTACGAGTACTGAATAATATAATTTCAACAAAAAAATGTACTATTTAACATAAAAGAGTGTAGCACAGACCACCGAAGGAGCGGATTATTTTAATCGGATTACCGTTACCTTCTTCACCTCGATTTGTGTCTAGGGGTTTCCCGTGGTAGATGGCCCAGAAACTCTAGAGACTGACGACAGATCTGCTCAAAGGGATTTTTATTTGCAAGAACATAGTTAACAACAGTCTCTTAGTATAGGATCAGAGGGTTAGGTGAAAAGTCCAGGTACTCTTAGTGTCAAAGCCAGTATAAAGAACTTTCTTACTTTGAATA
The DNA here is from genome assembly GCF_037356315.1 of Lithobates pipiens. Taxonomy (NCBI): domain Eukaryota; kingdom Metazoa; phylum Chordata; class Amphibia; order Anura; family Ranidae; genus Lithobates; species Lithobates pipiens. Next base: position 163,579,691 of record NW_027507790.1, on the reverse strand, counting down.
AATCAAGAGAATAGCCATTCACAACTGGATGTTCACTCTAGTTGGATAGTCCTTCTCTCACAAGGCCTAGCAGCCAACAGGGGGCTTGAGTCAAGAACAAGTCTCTGCCACAGATTTTGTTGTAAAACATGAACAAGGAAACTGGAAAAACTTGTAGAACACTCGTGTAGTACCAGTATCTTGCAGCCGGTCCGGCGATACTGCACGAGATTGGATTCACTTAGGTCCTTCAGCTTTACCAGGCTCTTGCTAAGAAGCCAACCCTCGAGTGGCCTCCTTCTGAAGAGTCCTCCCTTGGATAACTATGAAGTTGCTGGGCCTCTCCACAACTTGAGACGGCACCAGACCACTTCTGAATCCTTTCCTTCGTTTCCTTGCCTCGGGCTAGCCAGCCCCGAGACGTAAAGTCGGGTGGATTCGTACCCCAGGCCATAGGTGTCCTGGGGGCTTGTCAGGAGGACCAGGACCATGGAGTCAGAACATACTTCTGGACAGAAACCCCAAACCACGTGACATTCGCATCTTAAGTACCCTCTCCCAGAAGGCACAGAAAGAGTGACACTCCCACTGGGCTGGTTCAGAGAGAAATTAACCTTAAAGCACCCAACCAGACTGAGTTTCCATGCCTACCAGAGGAGACAGCACCCCCTATGGCCAGGCCGAACACCCTATAGTCCAGTCAGACTGATGCTGAGGTCAAAATTTGAATTAGTTATACCCAAACCAAACTGCAGTTTAGGTGTAACTTTAAATTTCAAAAACACATAGCGTATGCTCTTCAGGAGCTGGCGCTACAAGAGTATAGCATTTTTTCCTTACTAGTGGTAGGTGAACCTCAGGGGGTCTTTCAGAGAGGGGTGGAAGATAATTCTTAAAGTATAAGTTCACCTTTACAGAAAAATCTGTAAGGTGAACTTATAAAGAACCCCCACCTCGCCCCACACCTCAGTCCCGCTGACCTTCATGGCAGAGATCACCCATTCTGAGCAGCTGTATAGCCACCTCACGGCTCCGGCACTTAGAAATATTCTCAAAAATATTCTCATTTATCTCTTCTTCTTCCCCGCTGAGAGGACGGACTACATGGGTTCTGATTGGTTGGCACTACCCGAGTGAAGACCTGACCAATTAGAATGCTTCTAAATGTCCCTTCTGACGGGGTACGTTTAAGAGATTAAGCTACATGGATTTCTAAGCCCCGGAGACGTGAGGCGGCTATGCCGGGGCTCAGAACGGGTGATCGCCACCATGCAGGTCAGTCGGACGGGGGGGGGGGGGGGCGAGGTGGGGTTCCTGTGTAAGTTCAACTTACAGATTTTTCTGTAAAGGGGAATTTACCCTTTAAGGAAAACTTTAAAAAGTTCATTCTAATTCAGTAGGTTACAGTACAATACATTAAACAGTGGATTGAACAGATTGGATGTCAGTAAGTAAATTTAGTTATTTATAGACAAGATTATTTGTTTGGAAGGGCTTTATGTTGTTCCACAGTAAGGATGAGCATCAAAGCCAACATATTTGGCCAGTTGGCCCATCAAAACTTGACCGGTTGGTGTTGGTTAAGATGTCATTGACCAGTTTGTTTGCATATAATCGCTGATTAGTGGTCTATCATTTTGTGGCATAAGTACAACAGGTGAACATCAGGCTATGAATCTTCATGTTGGCAGGGCTGTGGGTCATCATGTTTGACAAGACCTACACTGGATGTTTAGATTTATGTTGAATTTTCATTAGGAGACTTTGATTTTTAGTTATTTTATTACCGATGCTAAATGACAGATCCCTGGTTGGTTAGCCATTATAGTCTTATCATAAATATTTAATCAAACAAGAAAAGAATAAGATGAAGAGGGGGGAATTGTAGGGTATTCAACATGGGTTAAAAAAATTGTACATGTAATACTAGGAAATCATCAATTGTATCTCGTAAAATAGCTGGTCATTATCTAGTTCATATCTCTCAGAAGGTGAAAAAAGCAAAACTAACACTCACAATGCAAAAAACACCTTGTGGCGCTACAAAGAATAAACACTGTTAAATAGCAGTGTACTGCAATGCCCAAAACTGCGCAGCGTGAAAATTATAAACACATGTGCATAAATAAGTACAATAAACAATAAAGTAAATTGTGATTAAATAGCAAAAAAAATCGCATAAAAGTGATACAGTGAATATGTGACAAAACATAAATAAAGCAAATAAACACAATGATTTTTATACTACAAATAGTGCTCTAATGGAAATGTGCAGTTCCAAAATAAATTTAAAGATTGATCTTCAATCAGACACAATTATTGAGGAGCAATAACTGTGATGGTAGCAATAGTTCAAAAACTCCTTTTCAAGTGAACGTTCTGTACCCAAGTGTCCATAAACCGCAAAGCCTCCACCGCACCCTTGGTGTTCGTGCCCCCCTTGTTTAGAACACTCACCAGCAGTATTGCCCAGCACTCTCGTGTCGGGCAAAAAACGCTTATAATGTATACAGATGATGACTATTTCTCCAGCCAATTCTTGTGAAAACTTCGCAGCAGAGGGTGATCAATTAATATCTCAGAGTTACCTCAGGGAGACAAAAGAAACTTCCCATAGTGCAAAATTGCAAAACTATTTTTAATCTCAATAAAACACTCGATTAAAATCACACTCACATGGATCCAATTAAAAGCAGGCACTTCAGATAGACATTCCACTGGTCAATTAGGAGATCCTTCACTCATAGGCATTGGTGAGCACACTGGAAGCAAGCTAAGTTCATATCAAAAAGCACCGTCTCTAAACAAGGTATCTGTGTGGTACATGACAGCAGACAACCCAATTTGAAAGCAGCGCCAAATAATGATATCCAGTCCTTCAACTTGTGTGTTCTCCTTCCTCCGCCTTCTCTCTAGCCTTTTACTGTGTGTGCTGGTCGCCGTATAGCCACGCCCCCATTTTTTAAGTGGCAGCTGGGGGGAGGGGGGGGGTTTGAGCGCTGTGATGATATACTAGACTGGAGGCCATTAATAGTGTATCTTGAGTTTTTTCTCATTATCTAGTTCAGTTGAAACAACTTGTTTAAAGATAATTGATGGTGATTTCCATACCCTGCCAATTGTAATTTTAGCCACAAGAAACATTCGTTTATGGATATGTCTAGGAACTTTTGGAATAGTGCAGGTAAGAAGAACCATAGAAGCTGATGCAGATAGCAATGTACAGTATTAGTAAGGGAATATATCAATGTCAATTTGAACCCAAAATTTGTGGACTATCAGACAAATCCTCCAAAAATTGATAAATGTTCCAAGAGGAGTGCATTGTCTAAAACAGGATGTAAAGGGGATACATTTGTTACATATTTAGCTAACACAGATGGAACCATATGACATCTGAGGATGGCTTTATAGTTAGCATAAATATTTGTAGTATTGGTGGATATTGAGGACGTTTGTTTTATCAAAGCATATAAGTCGGTAATATCTATAGTTTCTCCCATATTCAAATCCCAGCTAATTATATAGAATAATTTTTCATTAGAAGAGGATACAATTTTGTTGAGGGAAAATATATCTTTGTTTATCAAAGTACCTGCATTAATTTCAAAGGGAGTCATTTTAACTTCTATATGTCAAGATGAAAGTTGATTAATAAAATGTATAATTTGTTTACATTGATAGATTTCTTCCTATGGTAGTTTATATTCCTTTTTCAAACGTCAAAAGATACAGTAGTACACCATGAGATGTGTAGAAATCTGCAAATATCAGTAGGCTATTATTTATTCAACATTCACATTCATTGGGACAAAGTCTAGGGGGAAAAAATAGATCTATAAGTATAGGGGCTAAAGACAATTGAAGGGGTTGAAGGTGCTATTTAGCATTTAATTGAATAAAGTGCATCCAATTACACATTTTCCAGTAATTATTAAATTTGGGTAATAAGCCCCCCACCATGTCAGGGAGGCCAGCAAGGAGAGGCAGATGTTCCCATGCCACTATGAGGGGGGCAGCAGCATATGTGTCTACAGCCAATGGTGGACATGATCTGTCCTTAGGCAAGGGCATGTTTTCCTCTGTTTAGTGATGTTGCCCATGCTATCCAGCCATAGCATGCAGAGGAGGTGGTGGACTAGCATACTAAACCATCCTCATGCTCCTCATCCTCTATTACCCAAGCTGGCACTAGTGCACAGTCCTCTGTAGCTGCCAGAGCTGCTTATTCTGCCTCTTTGTCCACGGCAACTCCTGCCATAGCCCATGAAGAAGTCTTCTGAACTATTTGAACACAGCGTCAGCCACTTGCTTCTTGATGATGCACAGCCATTATTTGTTTCTGATGTTGGTTCTGAGGTAGAGGAAGTCAGTAAAATAAGCCTACAGGGTGGAGAGAACACTGATAAACAACAAATTGGCAGTCATGTTCCCCCAGCATATTGCCAAGTTGTTTCCAGTGATGATGAGGATGGGAGGGGATGATGAGATCACTGACTTTATCTAATAAAAAGTGTTAATCTTGGCCTGCGTGTACTATTATTTAATTTGTCTTCTTCACATAAGGCTTGCTCACTGTGGAACAAAAATGTCTTATTTCCATCCAAAGTCTGCCAAAGACACTATAATTTATCCCAAAAATCTCTAATCTTTTTTCGAGTGCACTAAATTGTGCCCTCAGCATTAGGGATGGGCCCAATGTTCAACTTGAGCATCGGTGTTAATTTGTTCGTAGAACAAACTAACTAATGGGGCGCTCACAGGACTTTCGCCCGCCGACGAGCACACCATAATGCACTGCAAGATCGCACTGAAGACTGCTGATTGGCCAAAGCATGCACCTGTCCAGTATGCTTTGGCCAATCACAGTGCAATGTGCTGTGAGAGCCATGATTGGCCAAAGGCAAGTTCACACCCCCCACACTATTTAAGGCTGCTTACACGGCAGCTATATGTAGTCTGTATTAGTGGAGATTAGGCAGGTTAGACCGTGTATTGTGCATTGTGTATTCAGTCAGTGTAGTGCAGTAAGTATATATAACAGTGTAGTGCAGTGTAAAATACAGTGTAGTGCGGTGTATATAATACAGTGTAGTGCAGTGTGAATAACACAATGCAGTGTGGTGTGAATAACAATGTAGCATGGTGTATATATTACAGTGTAGTGCAGTGTGTATAATACAGTGTAGTGCGGCGTATATAACACAGTGTAGTATGGTGTGAATTACAGTGTAGTGCGGTGTATATAACACAGTGTATTGAGGTTTGAATAACACAGTGTAGTGCAGTGTATATAATACAATACAGTGTAATGCGGTGTAGAAAATATGCAACAATTGCATTTGGGAGATGCCCCTTTGGACTTTTTATATGGCAGAATAAGGAATATATATAAATCAGATAATTAATTAAAAGGCATATTAAAGCGGGAGTCCACCGGGACTCCGCGTTTTTTTTTTTTTTTTAAAAGCCAGCAGCTACAAATACTGCAGCTGCTGACTTTTAAATAGTGACACTTACCTGTCCAGCGCGCCCGCGATGTCGGCACCCGAAGCCGATCGCTCGCTCGTCTATCGGGTCCTGCCGCCGCCATCTTTGGTATGGGAATCAGGAAATGGAGCCTTTCGGCTTCATTTCCCGGTTCCCTACTGCGCATGCGCGAGCCGCGCGGCGCAATCTGGACGGTCCCCGCTGCCTCTGGGAGCTGTGTGTTTCCCAGCAGGCAGCGGGGCACTTGCTGAAGGGGGCGGGCGCTTGCAGAAAGGGGCGTAACGTACGCCCCTTTCCGCAGAGAGCTAGCCCGGAAGTGGGTGCAGTTACCTGGATTATCCAGGTAACTGCACCCCCCTCCCCCCTGAAAGGTGCCGATTGTGGCGCCGGAGGGGGGGGATTCCGATGAGCGGAGGTCCATTTTAGGGTGGACCTCCGCTTTAAGTGCCAATTTTATTAATATACACAATAAAAATACAAAAGTAAACAGTGCATATAGCATACAGATATCCAAAAATCATAAATTGCAATAATACATCAATGAGTAGACTAGTGTAGTCCGGTGTGAATAACACAGGGTAGTGCAGGGGGAATAGCACAGTGTAGTGCGGTGTATAAAACACAGTGTAGCCTGCCTAAATTATTGTACTTATTTGAAACACTGCCAATTCCGGTCCCAATGTCACAGCTGAAAAACCTTCAAAGAAAATGCCTCAATCTTATATGGAATAACACCTCCCACAGGATCCCTCAATCAGTAGTTTTTGCTCTCAGAACTAAAAGAGGGCTGGCTGCACTAGATTTCATTAAATATTATTATGCCTCTCACCTCAGGGCATTGACTTCCTGGTCTTCTAGGAAAGCTCCAAACAGATGGGCTGAAACTGAAATGGGGATCACTGTCCCAGTGCATCCTTGTTACATGTTATGGCCATCCTCAAATAAATTTATGCCTCAATTGCGATCCCTATGTTTGGCCCCGATGCTTTTCACCCTATCCATTTGGAGGAAATGTGCAGACTGGTTCTCCCTATCTTCCCCTTGCTCTCCACTCCTAAACGTCCTTTTTAACCTGGATGGGTACATACAATATTCCTGATGGAATGTCGTATATACAAACACTCCCATGGACCCAGGCAGGCATCTTTCAGCTGCGACATCTGGTACACCTAATTACACGAAAAACTCCTATCCTTTCCAGATCTTCAACAAAAACATGAACTCCCTGCCTCATCCTCGTACTCATACATACAATTCAAACATTTTTTCTTTACCGAAGCGCCCTCACTATCCTTGGAGAAACCCACAGACTTTGAAATACTATGCACAAATGTTCCCTATGAACCTAAATTTATCTCATCCATATATAAAATGCTTCACGTGACACCCCTTCTAACAGACCCTTCACACAACTACATGAAAAAATGGTCCCAAGTATTATCTCATTGTAAGATTGGGAAAAATATGGGAATCGTCCTCAAAAATCTCATGATGTGAGATATTATTCTTTTGGTATAGAACTCCCGACCTGCTACATGCCCATAACCCCTCCATCTCTAACCTGTGCTGGAGATGTGGGGAGTTTGTAGGCTCTCATTTTCATATCTTTTGGGAATGCCCTGTCATTGGCCCATATTGGACTGAGGTTCAAAAACTGTTACTAACATTACTTTCCACAACCATTCCACTGAATCCTATATATTTGCTCCTTGGCCTCTCTATTACATAGTTACATAGTTAGTCAGGTTGAAAAAAGACACAAGTCCATCTTGTTCAACCACAAAATTATAGATATCTCCAAAGCATTACAGAAACTAGGATCCTTTATAGTTTTGACAGCAGAGCCATTCCTAGGCATTGGCTCTCTACTTCTCCTTCCACCCTCCACCATTTTATTTCTATAGTAGCAGATATACGCAGGATGGAACATATGACTGCAAAGATCAATGGTAATCTACCCCTATTTGATAAGATTTGGAAAGTTCGGGATGATTCAGTATTTCCTCTGGAATAACCATACACCCTTATGATTCCCACTAGAAATTCCCTTTGAATATCCTCTACTTTTATGTTATAGTTTAACACATATTTACCCAAACAGATTTGGCTTAGATACTGTATGGAAATTATGTTTAGCTGATCCAAATATGGAAGTCGATTTTTTACGCCCATGCTTGTATCTCTGCTAACCTCTATTGGCTTGTTTTCTATATTGCCTTGTATTTTCAGAAGTTGAAATGTCATATTTTATGTATCTTATGATGTGATGTTTTATAATTGTTATAAAGAAACAATAAAAAAACACAATGTAGTACAGTGTATATAACACAATGTATTGAGGTGTGAATAAAACCGTGTAGTGCAGTGTATATAATACAGTTTAATGCACACAGTTGGTGTGTACAACACTTCTGTGTCACCACTGATCTAATTTTTTTTTTCATTAATAATTATTTTTTTTTATTTTTTTTGCAGTATCAGGTTCTGCATTATTAGTATTGCATTATTAGCACTCCCCGTTCTGTGTCACAGGTGCTATTCCTTCTACGTCAGCACAGCGGTGGTATACTTTTTTTCTTGCTTGTCTTTCTTTGGGCGGTGGCAGCACTAAGAATATTTAGGGCATAATTGCTGACCCACCTTGTGTGTCGCAGGTGTTCCTCTTTCTGCATCAGAAATGGTTAAATTTTTTCCTTTTTTTTGGGCTTTTACAATTTTCCCAGTAACGACAAAAAAAAAAAAATATCTACATAATTGGTGTTGCTTTTCTTTCTTTTTTTGATGGTCTTCCTTCTGCACCTCCATTGTTTTTTTTTTTTGGCCTTTCTTTTTTTTTTTTTTTTTTTTCTGCAGTAGTAAAACAAATTCTCCACAATTGCTGCAGCTTTATTTTCTTTATTTAAATAAAACTATAATAAAAAAGTATATAGTGCACCCAAGCACCATATTTCCATCCCACACTCTATAATAGAAAGTTACAAAAATCCCCCCAAAAATCTACGTATTATGTATGAATCATGTATGAAAGGCCAACAAGGAGAGACAGATGCTCACAGGCCACTAAAAGAGGGCAAGAAGCCTCTGTGTCTACAGTGAAAAGTGGTGGTCGCGGAAATGCTGCATCCTCTGCAGGTGGGGCACGCTTCTCCTTTTTTTCCAGTACTGGCTATGTTATTAAGCCACAACATGCAGAAGAGGCCCAATTTTTCTGCACCTGTTTGGTGCATGTCATTTAATTTTTTTTCTCATTTTTAACAGCAGGGACTGTTCCTGTGCCCAGCAAGAGTAACTGTGAGGGGTTACATTGTTCAGGCAGCATAGTTTGTTATTCTGACAATTTTGTACAAAAAAAATAAAATAATTTCTTCATTTTCCCAAGAATTGTGGGGAAAAAATACAACTTCAAAGAACTCATCATGTCTCTTACTAAATACATTGGACTGTCTATTTTCCATAAAGGGGTCATTTGGGGGGTACAGTTCCTTGAAAAAGTATTCATACTCCTTGACATTTTCCACATTTTGTCATGATACAACCAAAAATGTAAATGTATTTTATTGGGATTTTAAGTGATTGAAAAACACAAAGTGGCATATAATTGTGAAGTGGAATGAAAAGTATATATTTTTTTTACTTTCAAATATTTTTTATTGATAACAAGCAAAGAAAGCAATCAGTCACTGTTACAAACATATTCCCAAAGAAACATTTTCAAGCAGAGCATTTGCACAGAAGAAAAAAAAGTGTGGACTATATTCAAAAATACAGAGTGTACATCGCGTTACAGCACAAGGAAAAGCTTAAACATATAATCCACAGTATTATTAGTAACGTGGGGGCGTAGGCCCAATAATTATAGCAAAATAATCAATAGGGGGGGTACTCTGCCCAGACAACTTGGGCAACAGTAATGAACATGTAATGTGCAGTATAAGCTTTATTACCAAAAGAGCTTAATGAATAGAAAGGAAAGTTGAGGAATAAAGAAGAGAAGAAGGAAAATAGATAAGAGAACCAAAGCTAAAGATAGACAGTAAAAGTAGGAAAGGAAAAAGAGAGTAGAGTAAGGGGGGAAGGGGAACTGGCCAGGTGTCTTAGGCGTGCCATGAAGGGGTAGGGTCCTCCTTGAACCCCTGTTGATAAGGCTCAAGGCTCCAGGAGATGTCTATCGAAGCCAGGGGGGAGATAATGGTCCAACCATGGGCGCCAAATTTTAAGATATCGGGGGATCCTATCCAATATTGTGGCTTCAATTTTACTATGTATCATGGCCTGGGTAACCCTACTTTTAACTTCCGTAATGTTCAGAAACGGGGTCTTCCAAGCTTTCGCTATTGTCTGCTTGGCAGCCGTGGTGAGTTGCAGTAAGAGACACAACTGTGCCTTAGTAAAGTCTTGTGGGGGAGGTTAAGTAAGGCAAGGGCTGGGTCAGGAACAAGGGATACACTAAACAGGGTTGAGGCCATTCGGAATATTGTCGCCCAGAAGCACTGCACCACTGGGCACGTCCACCATATATGAAGGTGGGTGCCACCAGTATCACAACCTCGGAAGCAATTAGGAGGGTAAGTATCTAGCGATCCTGGTTGGAACCAGGTACCACCGCATGAGGACTTTATAACTGGCTTCTAACGCGACAACATTCTGTGAAGAGAGCTTGGTTGTTGCCCATAGCGTTGTCCAATCGCAGATATCTGGGTCCATGGCTAAGTCCTTGGATCAAGCAGAGGCATACGAGGGAAGTGAGGATGGGGGGGACGTGAGATATGCATAGAGGCTGGAAATTATGTCTGGAGCATCTGGGTCCGAATCGCATACATTCTCGAATATAGACAAAGTGTTCAACACCTTGTGGGGGCCCATAATTGTTTGGACAAAGTGGGAAATTTGGAGGTATCTAAAGCATTCCTGAGAAGGGATTTGCGTCTGTGCCTGTAAAGATGGAAAGGATTTAATGGCACCATTCGAGATGAAGTCACGTATGCGTTCCAGGACGACACGGGTCCAGGCTTGGAAGGAGGCAGGCTGGACGAAGGCCGGGTAAAACAGTGGATGGCCAAAAAAGGAGAGTAGGGGTAAGTGCGGAGAGATCAATTTAAATGGTCTACATAGCTTGTCCCAGATTTTTATGGAGTGTTGGGTTATCGGATTAGAGATGGGGCCCCGAGCAGTGGCAGGGAGCCACAATAGATTGGTGATGGAGATAGGGTGTAGATCTATTGCCTCCAGGGCGACCCAAAGAGGAATCTCTGTTTTCACATGGTAGAGAGTTATTTGGGCTAACTGAGCGGAATGGTAATAACGGAGAAAGTTGGGAACACCTAGGCCCCCATTGAGTTTACTACAAAGTAAAGTCGATCCTGAAATTCGGGGGGTCTTAGTACCCCAAATATACTTATTCACTCGGCTCTGGACTGCCCTGTGGAAGTAAGGTGGGATTGTGACCGGGAGGACCCTATAAAGGTATAGCAACTTAGGTAACAAGGAAATTTTCACAGCTGCGATACGCCCAAGCCAAGAGACGTGGAGGGGCAGCCAGGTATCAAGTAGTGAGGACAGGTGTTTTAGCATTGGGAGATAATTAGATTGAGATAGTCGCTAGTCAGTTTGATTCCTAAATAAGGGATTGAAGAGGAGGACCATTGAAAGGGAAAATTCATTTGTACAAGTTTAAGTTCAGCTAAGGGGAGGGACACATTAAGGGCCTTAGATTTCACCTGATTGACCTCAAATCCAGAGACCCTTGCAAACTTAGCTAAAAGTTGTAAAAGGTTGGGCAGGGAGATATGCGGAGAGGTAACAAATAACAGAGCGTCGTCAGCAAAGAGGCAAAGTTTATGGGAAGTAGAAGCTATTTCTAGGCCATGAATATTTGGGTTTGTTCTAATTAAAGCAGCGAGGGGTTCAATTACTAGGGCAAATATTAGCGGGGATAAGGGGCAGCCCTGTCTCGTACCTCTTTGTATAGGGAAACACTCTGAACTAAAACCAGATTATTTCACATATGCCTGTGGATGGGCATATAAGGCACTCACCCATTGTAAGAAATTGGGACCGAAGCCCCAGCGTCCTAAAATGTAGTGGAGATAGGGCCATGAAACAGTGTCAAATGCTTTTCTGATGTCGAGCGATAGGAGGTGCATAGGGATCTTACGGGATTTAGCTATATGTTGTAAAAGGACAACCCGACAGATGTTATCGCCGGCCTGTCGACGGGGGATGAAGCCCACCTGGTCCTTATGGATCAGGCCTCCAATAATTGGGTTAAGTCTCAGGGCGAGGATTTTAGCTAGGATTTTTACATCCAAATTTAGGAGGAAGATGGGCCTATAGTTGGACCAGAGGGTATGGTCGGTGTTGGGTTTAGGGAGCATGGCAATGATAGCAGTCAATGTGTCATGACCAAGGGATTGTTGATTTAGTAGGGCGTTAAAAGAATTAGCAAGAAGTAGGGCAAGGGTGTCCGCAAATTTCTTATAGTATATACCAGGAAGACCCTCCGGCCAGGACGTTTGTGGGGCTTGAGTGTTTTGATGGTGCCGAGGACCTCTTCTACCGAGACTGGTTTATCTATAGACTCCCGGCTAGCATCTGGCAATTTAGGTATAGACAGGTTCTGGAAGAGTGTCTCTGCCTCATTAGAAGGAAGAGACCCCCTTCCTTCATATAGATTAGCAAGACGCTTACGAAATTCAGAGAGTACTCTGACAGGGTTACTTGTATGAGTGCCATTGGCCAGCCGGAGTCTAATAGGGTTGTAAGCATGATCCGGTCGCCGGAGGCGCATCGCCAAAAAGGTATCTGGCTTATTGGCTTTTGTGTAGATCTTATGGCCAGACCGACGGATGGTTTTCTCTGCAGATTCGGCCAAAGGGAGATCCAGCTCCAGCTTGGTCTTTTCAAGTTGCATTTTATTGGTGCTGGAGGGGGTCTCCTGAAATTGTAGGAACTGACGGTGAAAGTCAGCTTCTAATTGTTGTAGTTTGAATTTCTTATCCCGTTTAAGATGGGTGGCAACGGAGATACAAGTACCTCTTATCACCGGTTTGTGTGCTTCCCAAAGCAGGGTTGGTGAGATGCCAGGAGTGGCGTTATGTTGGAGATAATCATTAAGGGCCGTTTGGATATCAAGACAATAGGACTGATTAGTAAGGTGAGCTTCATTTATGCACCAAGTTTTGTTATCAGGGCGGGGGATGAGACCGTGGTGATCACAGCACAATGATCTGACCATGTGATGGGGTGTATAACGGATTGTAATGTGATTGGGGAGGATGCGATTGGTACAAGGAAATGGTCAATTCTGGAAAAAGAATTATGCGGGTGAGAATAGTAGGTGTAATTTTTCTTCAGTGGGTTACACTCTCTCCATGTATCGAGGAGGGAGGTTTGTTGGAGCAATCTGCGAAATTGTGAAGAGGGGGAATAATGGTTTGGAGAGTAGGGGGACTTGTTAAGATGTGGGTGGAGTACTAAGTTTGAATCGCCACACATGAATAGTGTACCTTTGGAGTGTGTTTTGACTACCTGCAGAAGATGAGTGAAGAAGGGGATCGGGTTAACATTAGGGGCGTAGTAAGAGACAAAGGTTGTTTCCACGTCTTGTAAAAGACCTACCAATATAATATACCGACCCGCAGGATCTTTGATCTCTGTTATCAACTTAAAGGGCAAAGTGTGGTGAAAGGCAAGTAGGACCCCTCTGTGTTTTGAGTCGGCAGAGGCGGTAAATACTAGGGGATAGCGGGAATTGAAATATTTGGGGGTATTGCGGGTAGAAAAGTGAGTCTCCTGAAGGGCGACTATGTCGGCCTTCAGGGAAGCAAATGTGCGGAAGGCCTTAACCCTCTTATTTGGGGAATTAAGTCCCTTAACGTTAAGGGAGAATATGTTTAGGGGGGCCATCTGAGCGGACGGAGAGGATCAATATAAGAAGGAGAGTGAGGCAGGAGAGCCACCTGACCAGTAAGAGGAAAAGAGAAAGAAAAGGCAGGGAAGGAGCAGGGAGAAGAAAAAGGAAGAAAAAGGAGAGAATGTGGTGTACAAAACGTAGGGCACCTCATTAAAATTGAGAAGTGGTAAAAAGTATCTGTGTTGCCCAACTAAATATTGCGCTAGCTCCGCGGCCAGAAGAACCGGCCGAGGAGAGAGAGCACTGAAAGGTGGGGGAGCAGTGACAACTCCCCGCTGCAAACGGAACAAACACTTAAATCAATCCAACAATATGTAAGATGATATCCTGAGTAGGTATAACATTAACAGACAGAATTAAATGGTGAAGCACAGAACCTCCTGAACATTGTAGTTGCACAACTACCCCGTTGGGTAAAGCGGGGTCATAAAGAGGGGCCAGGGGGGGAAGAGGGGAGGGAGGCAGAGGGAAGGAATGGGTATGGGGATGGGAGAAAAGGGGGGACAAAAGGGGGGACAAAAGGGGGAGAGGGGGAACAGAGGGAAAGGAAAGAGGGGCTAAGAAGGGGGGAAAGGGTAAGACAAGAAAGAGGATGGGGGAGGGGGGAGAGGGAGACAGCCAGCCCAAAGGGTCTAAGAGGAGGAACAAACTTAAAGAAACATAAATTATCGTTTACAGAATATGACGCTGGAGGGGGGTGCGGTGTAGGATATCCATTTGAGGTATGAGAACTGGAAAGAGCAAAGATAGAAAGGGAGGGTACAAGAGGACGAGGAGGGGAGACAACCTGGTCGCGTCCCCCCCTCGCGCCCCGCCCCCCCCCTCTCCAGCAGTCGGATCTCAAAAACAACATAGTAAAGATATACATCTAGATCAAATTAAAGAAATATATAAAAATAAATGACTGAACCTTTTCTATAAGCCTCAAAGGACACCTTAGGAAGGGTATTCTATATATACCCAAGTACAGTCCCACGGGTCTCAGCATAGTGAAAAAAAAAAAGGTTCATTGAGTGAAATGAGAAAACAAAAACAAAAATGAAAATAAAAATAAAAACTGAAGTATCAAGGAACCATTTGTTGTAATTCTGCGACGGCAGGGCAGTGGTGAGAACCAAGAGACCAGGGACACTAAGGGGTACTCCAAGAGTACTAAGAGAAAAAAGAAGGAAGCACTCGTAGACATATCAGAGCGGTGTGCGGGACTTCGGGCTGAGGAAGGTGTCCTCATACCGGCGTGAAGGGGTTCCTTTACTAACAGATGCTGGATTCAATGGATTGCGCTTTGGCGTGGCTGAATACGGATGAGCTGTGGACCGGGCCGGTGTGCGGGGCAGCGTAGTCTCCAAAAGTTGGGCCAGCGGAGTCAGGTGCAGTGTTTCCAGGAGATGTTGTAAGGATTCCAGAGAAGAGCATGAATGCTGTTGGCCCTGGTGCGTAAATTGCAGAGCGAAGGGAAATCTCCAGGTGTATTTAAGTTGATGTTGCATTAAAATTTGAAGCTGGGGTTTAATAGCGCGACGTTTGGCTATGGTCAGCGGGGCCAAGTCAGAAAAAAGCTGGTATTTATGGGTTTGGAAGAGCAGCTCTTCCTTCTTGCGGGCAGCATTAAGCAACTGTTCTTTCGTACGGAAGAAGTGTAACTTCACAATAATATCCAGAGGGGGAATATCTATTTGTCGGCGTGTAAGGGCCCGGTGGATCCTGTCGAATCCCAGCCGTTCTATTTGGATGGAAGGTGAGAGCTCCTGGAATAGCGCGGTAGTGAATGACTGTATGTCATCAATGGCTTCAGGGATACCGCGTAGGCGCAGGTTGGACCTGCGGGAACGGTTTTCGGCGTCCTCTAAGCGGGATAGCAAGGTGGCATTCTCCTCCCTGAGCACAAAGAAGTCCTGAGTGTGTTCTTGGAGGGTGAGCTCCATATCATCCACTCTCGTCTCCAGGTCAGCAGTGCGCTGGCCTATTTCACAGATTTCCCGTGACAGTCTGTCAGTTATTTGCTCCGAGGTGTTCTTGAGGGCCTTCTGGAGCATGGACTCCATGTGTTTTAAAAAGGCAGCTTGAGACATACCTGTGGAGGGTAGAGGTGAGGAACCGCCAAGATTAGAGTCCGATTCGTCCTCATCACCGCTGTCAGCGGGGTCTGAGGCGGCCGGAGATGCAGCGTGGTGTTTAGCTAAGGCTCGCGCCGCCATTTTGGAGGAAGCCCGGGCCAGAGCTTCTTTGATGGGTTTTGGCTTGTTTTTGCCCTTGGGTCCCGTGAGCACCATACCGATAAGCACCAGAGTATGCCAAAAGGTGATCTCTGACAAATCGTGGCAAAATGCTGGTTCAGATAGTCAAAATCGATCCGATAATGCAGCGGGGAGCGCGGAGCTCTAAGGAAGAACGTCTGCCATGACGAGCCTCGCGCATGCACCCCCCTATATATTATTTTTTATTTAAAAAAATGAAAATATGTGAAACGTGTGGCGTGCATTTTTATTCAGCCCCCTTTACTCTCATACCCATAACTACAAGCTAGTGGAACCAATTGCCTTCAAAAGTCACCTAATTAGTAAATAAAGTCCACCTGTGTGTAATTTAACCTCAGTATAAATACAGCTGTTTTGTGAAGCCCTCAGAGGTTTGTTAGAGAACTGTAGTAAACAGACAGCATCATGAGGGCCAAAGAACACACCCGACAGGTCAGGGATAATGTTCTGGTGAAGATTAAAGCGGGATTAGGTTATAAAAAAATATCCCAAGCTTTGAACATCTCAGGGAGCACTGTTCAATACATTATCTGAAAATGGAAAGAGAATGGCACAACTGCAAACCTAAAAGGACATGGCCAGCCACCTAAACCGACATGACGGGCAATGAGAGCATTAATCACAGAAGCAGCCAAGAGGCCCATGGTAATTCTGTAGGAGCTGCAGAGATCCACAGCTCAGGTGGGAGAATCAGTCCACAGGACAACTATTTGTCGTGCACTCCACAAATCTAGCCTTTATGGAAGAGTGGCAAGAAGAAAGCCATTGTTGAAAGAAACTCATAAGAAGTCCAGTTTGCAGTTTGTGAGAAGCCATGTTGGTGTTGCAAAGCTGGTAGAGACATCCTCAAAAAGACTTGCAGCTGTAATTGCAGTGAAAGGCAGTTTTGACTCAGGGAGGCCGAAAACAAATGCACACCACACTTTTCACATACTGTACTTATTTGTAAAATCATGAGCCTCCAGACGACGTCCAATGACGAAACGCGTAATGAGTGGCCTATGGTGAACACACTCTCTCTAACAAGGCGGCGGCGGTGAATACGAACGCTGTACAAGCATACATACCGAGGCGCTGTTTTATCTTTTCATCTATGTGAGTAGAAACTTTTGCATGTAATAAAAGTTGGCTTTTAAACTGGATTACACTATGTATGTGTCATTTTCATTTACAATGAGGAAAATAACTGGATGGTAACCGGAGCAGCTCTATATAGCGACACAGGGGCTTACACTGTGGAGGCACATTAACCCCTTAAGGGGCAAGGGAGCTGGTGAGTGCAGAATATTGTTTTACTGCATGGAAATCGCACCGGTCGCAATCCAGTAATCCACCAAGCACTGAAGCACATTGTCACTTTGATCTGAACATAGAGGAACTTTCTGATATTAATTCCTGCTGTTAGACTGATCAGAATTCATTTGAACTGCCTTATCTATTCCGTAATTGCAATTTTTCCGTTTTGCGATTTCACACCCAGAAAGGTGTTGCGATGGAAACAAAAGTATAAAGCACTGTATTTATATGTTTTTGGCACCTATATGTTTTTGGCATCTGTATAAGCACATAGCACTTTCGTATTAGCACAAACAGTGATTTGCATAATGCACCTTTTGCACTTTTCTAACACTGCATAAAGTGTGAAGCATTGAATGAATAGGTTTTTGCACTAACACGCAAGCACTTTTGTAATAGCATAACCTGTGGTCTTTAGAATAAATTTATGCATTTTTAATACTGTTACGTACAGTGGTGTGAAAAAGTGTTTGCCCCTTCCTCATTTCCTGTTCCTTTGCATGTTTGTCACACTTAAGTGTTTTGGAACATCAAACCAATTTAAACAATAGTCAAGGACAACACAAGTAAACACAAAATGCAATTTGTAAATGAAGGTGTTTATTATTAAGATTATTATTATTATTAAGGTTGTAGATGGGCATTGATCAGGCTGCATTGATGGGCAATTGTGAGGCTGCAGATGGGCATTGATGGGCAATTGGGAGGCTGCATATGGCATTGATCAGCCTACACATGGGCAATGGTGAGGCTGCATTGATGGGCATTGACCCATATTTTGCTTCAAAGTTCTTCATTTAAAATCTAAGTTTTTTTTTCCTGAAACGTCCCTCCTAAAATGAAGGTTCGTGTTAAATGCCTGTGCGTGTTATATGTCGATAAATGCGGTAGTTTCACTTTTCACATGTGCTCACTGGGTTTTCTATTGGTTGCTGTATCTTTGTGTTTTTGTCAGTTTTGTGTTGTGGTCTCAAAATAATTTATTGCTTCAGTTAGATTTGAGCCTAAATTTTCGCTGTGTCGCTTTAAATATCTAGTAGTAGCACTGCATGATACCAGCAAGTGATGTTCTATTATAAATATACCCCTTCATTTTGAACAATCAACAACTTTTTGAAGACCTAAAAATAAAATTACTGTCACTAAAATCAGGATTGCCAGGAAATGTGATGTAACATTGTCAGCCTATTACATTTTAGAAGTGTTTCCCATCCTTGCAAGTGTGCATGATAATCTGTAGCATTAGCCAGTTGCACTGCTAAGAGCTCGGGCTATCTATCAGAAACACATGTGTTTAATCTCTGGACATAATAGCGCCCATAGAATGTGTTTGTAAGTAAGTGTAGTTTTTCAGTGCTGTTCTACAAGTCTACTTTTCCCTGCCAGTATGTTTTGGCTTGAGATGCAAGAAGAAAGCTTTGCAGAACCACAGAGTTTACTTTGTTGGAGTGATTGGCAAATAAGAGGGAAAAGTTTGCGTCAGAACCTTATTTCGTCTGTGGAAATGATATGCAGATACTGCAAACTTTCTAATCTTTCTTTTTTGTATAAGACATTTCAGTTTGTGGGCAAATCATTGTCTCCTAAAAAGTAAGTAATTAGGAAAACCAAATATAATTAAGGGTGGTAGCATGTCAATTTTTTTTGTTTTCCTCGAGGCAATAAAATAAGCTTGCACCCAATGGTTGGCTCAGTTATACTTTATTCCTCCCTTCAGTCACCATTTTCTGTGCAGCTGGAGATGACACAAAGACAATAGCTTATCATGGGTACAACTACTAATAGTAATACTGACGGGTTCATATAGTTTGTGAAATGTCATCTTTGCAATATGCTATAACAATTAAATGGATTTTAGTTACTGAGATCTAGAAGTTAGTGATTGTCAGGGCTGGGCTCAGCCCTTCCTTCTCTGAGCTGGCCGTTCAGCTGTCAGCTAATTGCCAGCTCCTATCTCTCCACAGTTACTCAGCTGTTGAGGATATCCTGCTCGTCAGTGCTGCCTACTTAAGCCATCCAGTCCAGAGGAGCTCTGCCTTCACCTTGGTCACATCACAGAAACTATCTCCTGTGATCCTGTTCAAGACTTGCTTTGCTGACATCCCTGCTTGCTGTTCCACTACATTGATCCCTGACTTCTGGTTTGGCTGACTATCCATTCTGGTTACTGAACTTTGGCTATGTTTTGACTACATTTGTTCTTTTTACTTTTCTTATTAAACAAGTGTGATTTAACTGTACTTCTGTCTTGGCCCGATTTCATGGTTTCTGGCAATAGGCGAAGACCATGAATTCAGAAGATGCAGTCAATTCACTTGGTAATATTTTTTCCAGATTGGATGAACTGGATCACCGCATGGATCAGTTTGCCATGGCATTACAAATGCTCCTGAGTCACACGACTTACTTGGAATCTCCCAATGTGGCTGCCCCGGTACAACCTATGTTGCAGGCCAACCCTACTGCTGCTCCTCCTGAGAAACTTTGTGATCGCTGCTTTGTCCCAGAGAGTCTCCATACTGCCGTGGGCCATTTTCCAACGATTCTGGTGGCCTAGTCTGCGTGCTGATGTAACTGCCTTCATAGCTGCCTGTTCTGTGTGTATTCAGAGTAAGACTAAACAACACCTTCCAGTGGGCCGCCTACAACCCATACCCAATGGAGAGAGGCCCTGGACCCACCTGTCTATGGATTTCATTGAGGAGTTACCCAACTCCCAGGGCAAGACAGTTATCCTTATGGTGGTTGACCGGTTCTCAAAGATGTGTCATTGTATTCCACTTAAGAAGTTGCCCACTTCTAAGGAACTGGCTTTCCTTTTTGCTCAGGAGATTTTTCACTTATATGGCCTACCCAAGGTGATTGTTTCCGACAGGGGTAGTCAGTTTGTGTCCTGGTTCTGGCGAGTTTGCTTTCTCCTCTGCATATCACCCACAGTCTAATGGGGCTGCAGAACAAACCAATCAGTCCTTGGAGTAATTCCTTTGTTGCTATATTTCTGACCATCATAACAACTGGTCAGACCTATTACCATGGGTAGAGTTTGCTCACAACCGTGCCTTGAATTCTGCTTCCCGATTCTCCCCATTTATGGCAAATTCCATGTTGCCTGACTCGTTTGTTCTGCAGAATATTCCTGCGTTAGTGGAGCATCTCCGTGGTCTTCGCTCCACTTGGGCACAAGTCCAGGAGGCTTTCCGACATGCTAATGATAAGTACAGACTCCATGCTGACCGCAGACACCTGCCTGCACCCTCCTACCAGGTTGGGGACAGGGTCTGGCTGTCATCTCGCATCCTCTGACTTTGAGTTCCCTCACTGAAATTGGCACTTTGATTTATTGGATCTTTCTGTATTGTTCGCAGGATTAACGCATTAGACCTTCCTTTTAATATGCGTATTTTGAATGTATTTCATGTCTCCTTAATAAAACCTTTGGTCTGCAACCACTTTATCCACCTCAGTGCTACGTCCTTACCCTGTACAGGTTGAGAACCATGAGGAGTATGAAGTGCAGTCCATTGTTCACTCCCGTAGGTTCCATGGGCACATACAGTACCTGGTGCATTGGAAAGGGTACAGTCCAAAGGAACGCTCTTGGGTCTCATTCTCAGATGTACATGCCATTGTCCTCCTCCGTGATTTCCATAGGTGTTTCCCCTCAAGCCTGGTGGTTCTCCGAGGGGGAGGGGTTGTTGAGGAGGGGGTACTGTCAGGGCTGGGCTCAGCCCTTCCTTCTCTCAGCTGTGGCTGTTTGCCAGCTCCTATCTGTCCACAGTTACTGAGCTGTTGATGATATCCTGCTCGTCAGCCTTGCCTACTTAAACCATCCAGTCCAGAGGAGCTCTTCTTTCGCCTTGATCACATTGGTGACATTGGTGACCTTGGTCACATCACAGAAACTATCTCCTGTGATCCTGTTCAAGACTTGCTTTGCTGACATCCCTTCTGGCTCCAGATTTTGCTTGCTGTTCCACTACATTGATCCCTGACTTCTGGCTTGGCTGACTAACCATTCCTGTTACTGAAGTTTGGCTATGTTTTGACTACGTTTGTCTTTTTACTTTTGTTATTAAACAAGTGTGATTTAACTGTACTTCTGTCTCGGCCTGATTTTATGGTTTCTGACAGTGATGCAAGTGGAAGAGATTTAAGCAGGAATGGATGTAACAAAGCACCCAGCCTAGGAAGGGATGCCTTCAACAGACAAGCAATCTTTGAAATATAAATAATTTCTAGTCAAAGATACGTTCTACAACTTTAGGGAGGTCAGGCACTGCCAGGTCCAATGTTCAGAACCTAGAGGCTCCTAAAATATAACAGAAGTTCCCATGGCATTACGGGATCTTCTACTAGTGGTGGAGCCAATTACGTGCTCAACCACATCAGCTAGGTCCAAATTCAGACATACATTTTAAAATAAAAAGGAAGCCCCTAGTCTTTAGGTAGAGTAGTATCTTGATACCCTATATATACATTTGACACTTCCTCACTTCTTAATAGCACCACTTTTAAAACATGGAAATATTATTGCATAATTCATAAATATCAAAACTAGAGCTAATTAAAAGATACTCTAACTTGGTATACAGAGAAGGGCAAAGCGCCTTTCCTTGTACACATTGTAGCAGAGCAGCATATTTTTTTCCGCTGCTACCCTCTCCTTCTCAGTGGTTGCTTCACATGTTGGGCTTCACAGTCGACAGCCTCCTAGCAATCGGTGATTCTATAGTGGGCAGAGTTTAATGGGGAAGCTGAGATATGAGTTCCCCATCAGGTCCACTCTTGCATTGTATATGACAGCAGGCAAGGGTGGCTTCTATAGCCAATAATGGGCTGTCTGTTGGCTAAGGATCCACTCACTTCCTGCTGCCACTGACAATGAGAGCAGACATAATTGGGAACTAGTGTCTGTGAATTTGTATCAGATTTCAGGTATAAGACTTGCCAATGTCGGCTTGTCTGACAAGTTTAGTGGAAGAGGTAGCACCGTTGAACTGAGGGCATTGTGCCTGAATGGACATACTGGCATAAGTGCACCCAGGAAACACTCTTAATGCATGCCCCAGAATCTCATACCTGTCTACAACCAGTACATGAAGCTGTTGCCCACTCTGACATTTGTGTGGCCAACATTTGTTGTGTGGAGACATGTTAGAATTCTAAAGAGTATTATTTTCATCATATTCTTTATGAATTCCATTGAGCAAGTGTTAAAGGGAAGTGGCCTGCCTTTGAGCCTCAGTGATATTAAATTGTTATCCATTGGGACCTTACATCCTATTAGAGACAGATCCAAGAGAAGGGAGAGTTTTTGGAATAGGGTTAATCCAAGAAAGGTGACCCCACTCAAAGTGCTACAAAGCTAAAGGGATAATCCTCATAAGTGTAAATGGGAGGAGCAGAGGATTAAATCCCTGTGGCCTTCTTCTACTCAGCGGGCAATCCGATATCTCCAGAATGGAAGCCCAGCTTTGAGGTGGGGAGAGCTGTTCTCTAAAGATGTGTTCTATGTGGGGCATGCAAAGGGTTCTTGCCAAAACCTGCTTGATGATTTGCAATATTCAATAAAGCACATTGCAGAATTGAAGACAACTGGAATCATTTGAAACTTGTGGAGCCTATATGCATCCCACATATTGGTGGTTCAGAAGAAGGGCTCCATTGCGATGTATTTTGGCTTTCATACCCTAAACAAAAGAACCACCACAAATCAATATACAGTACCATTCCATGATTAGAGAACACTCCTCAATGTTTGACAGGGGCCACATGATTTAAGGTACTGGTGAATAATACCAGATCCATATGCAACCTGAAAACAAAGAAAAGACTGCATTTTAATGGGTTTCTACAAGTTTAAAAGTATGCCCCGAGATTTGACTGGAGTCTTGCAACCATTATGAAGATTTTCATACTAGTTATAGATTGCTTCCATTAGCTTTGCATGAGAGTGGAGATAGTTACTGTCAATCATTATGGGGAATATGCAGCAGAGGGCCCTGACAACTAAGCTCATCCCTATGGGCAACCTGCTAAGTCCAGGTTCGATGCAGTTGGTGTGTATTATCTTTCTGTGCACTGAGCCTAATATGAGTGGACAAGGGAATGTTTTGGTGGCACCTGAACATTTAAAGTGATTAAAAAGTCTTGTTTTTTTTTTTTCTTTTAAAATAACACACATGGTATACTTACCTGCTGTGTGCAGTGGATTTGCGCTCATCCTCGTCTTCTCAGGTCCCGTTCTTTGCTTGTGGCCCCTCCCTCCTGTCAAGTGCCCCCATAGCAAGCAGATTGTTATGGGGGTACCTGAGCCGAGTCACAGCTCCCTGTGTCCATTCAGGCATGAAGTCATGACCAGGCCCCACCCCCTCTGTCTCCTATTTATCTAACTGACATGGACAGCAGCGGAAGCCAATGGTGCCACTGCTGTGCCTCAGCCAATCAGGAGGGAGAGTCTCAGAAGACTGGGAAACACTCGTGGACATCGCTGTAAAAAATGGGGCTCAGGTAAATATTATGGGAGCTGAGGGGGGCTGTTGCACACAGAAGGTATTTTATCTTCATGCATATAGAATGCATTGCAACCACAACCTGCCTTTACAACCACTTTTATGACAAAGCTTTCCAAAAAGGTATCAAAAAGCTTCTACTGTAGCCACACTGCCTTTGATGCGCAAAGGCAGCAAAAGAAGAGGAGTTATAATGTAGGAGTCTGATTTCACAATCTACAATCTGCTGACAGGGTGCTGAAATCTGGACCCCTGTGGGAAGCACAAACTAGCCAACTGGTAGAGCTTAAAGCCATATATCATTTATGCTCAATTGCCCAGGCTTCCTGTGTAAAATGCCTGCTCAGAGGGGAAGGCAGGGCTTTTGAAAACACATAAAACGAATTCTACAAATGAAATTGCAGTTCAGCAAGTGAAATAAGTATTTGATCCCCAAGCAAAACATGACTTAGTACTTTGTAACGAAACCCTTGTTGGCAAGCACCGAAGTAAGATTTTTCTTGTAGTTGGTGACCAGGTTTGCACACATCTCAGGAGGGATTTTGGTCCACTCTTTTTTACAGATCTTCTCTAAATCTTTAAGGTTTCTTGGCTGTCGATTTGCAACTTGAAGTTTCAGCTCCCTCCATAAATTTTTCTATAGGATTGAAGTCTGGAGACTGGCTAGGCCACTCCATAACCCTAATTCTTCTTTAGCTACTCCTTTGTTGCCATGACGGTATATTTTTTGTCATTGACATGCTGGAAGACCCAACCACGACCCATCTTCAGTGTTTTGGTTGAGGGAAGAAGGTTTTCATCTAATATTTTACAATACATGGCCCCTAATTCCAGCAAAGTTGGCCTGTAGCTTTAGTAGAGAAACAGCCCCAAAGCATCATGTTTCCACCTTCATGCTTGACTGTAGGAATGGTTTTCTTAGGCTCATAATCAGCATTTGTCTTCCTTCAAACATGGCGAATCGAGTTTATGCCAAAGACCTAAATTTTGGTCTCATCTAACCACAGCTCTTTCTCCCAGTTCTTCTCTGAATCATTTAGATGTTCATTGGCATGACTGTACATGTGCCTTCTTGAGGAGGGGGACTTGCCGTATTTGGAGGAATAAAAATGCTGACTATGACCCAAAGAACACCATCCCTACAGTCAAGCATGGAGGTGAAAACTTGATGCTTTGGGGCTGTTTAATTTATAGCATTTGTTTTACAGTATCTCACAAAAGTGAGTACACCCCTCAAATTTTTGTAAATATTTTATTAGATCTTTTCATGTGACAACAAGAAATTACACTTTGCTACAATGTAAAGTAGTGAGTGTACAGCTTGTATAACACTGTAAATTTGCTGTCCCCTCAAAATAACTCAACACACAGCCATTAATGTCTAAACCGCTGGCAACAAAAGTGAGTACACCCCTAAGTGAAAATGTCCAAATTGGGCCCAAAGTGTCAATATTTTGTGTGGTCACCATTATTTTCCAGCACTGCCTTAACCCATCTGGGCATGGAGGTTCACAGGTTGCCACTGTACTCCTCTTTCACTCCTTCATGATGACATCACAAAGCTGGTGGATGTTGGAGACCTTGCACTCCTCCATCTTCCAATTGAGTATGCCCCATAGATGCTCAATAGGGTTTAGATGCTTAGCCAGTCCATCATCTTTACCCTCAGCTTCTTTAGCAAGGCAGTGGTTCTCTTGGAGGTGTGTTTGGGGTTATTATCAAGTTGGAATACTGCCCTGCGGCCCAGTCTCCGAAGGGAGGGAATCATGCACGGCTTTTGTATGTCTCAGTACATGTTGGTATTCATTGTTCCCTCAATGAACTGTAGCTCCCCAGTGCTGGCAGCACTCCTGCAGCCCCAGACCATGACACACCCACCATCATGCTTGTGTAATCAAGATACTTCTCACTTGGTTGCCGCCACACACGCTTGACACTAAGGATGAGCCGAACACCCCCCGGTTCGGTTCGCACCAGAACTTGCGAACGACCCCCGCGTTCGGTACGAACGTTAGAACCCCATTGAAGTCTATGGGACTCGAACGTTTGAAATGGAAAGTGCTAATTTTAACGGCTAATATGCAAGATAGTGTCCTAAAAAGGGTTTGGGGACCTGCCTCCTGCCTCAGGGGACATGGGTCACTGCAAAAAAAAGTTTTAAAAACTGCCGTTTTGGCGGGAGGACTGATTTTAATGACGATTAAAGTGAAAAAAAAAAGGTGAAATATTCCTTTAAATATGGTGCCTGGGGGGTGTCTGTAGTATGCCTGTGAAGTGCCACGTGTTTCCCATGTTTAGAACAGTCCCTGCACAAAATGACATTAAACGGAAATAACACCATTTAAAACTGCTTGCGGTTTTAATGTTATATCTGGTTCCTGCAATATGGTTGAAAATCATTGAGAAACATGGCATGGGTAGCCCTCCCTGCCCATTACCAGCCTATTTGGGTCTTGTACGCATATGAAGGGGAACCCTGTACCCATATTAAAAAAAGGAAATGTGTGTGGCCCCCAGGCCCTATATACTCAGAACAGCAGTATACAGGCGGTGCAAACAAGACAGGGACTGTGTAGGTTTGTTGTGTTAAGTTGAATCTGTTTGTCATTTTCAACCGGTACATTTTTAAAGTGTAGCTCCAGTCAAAAAAACTATTTTTAAGCTTTTTGGAAAACATAGGGAAGGGTTATCACCCCTGTATAATTTGTTTTGTCGTCCATCTTTTTTCATCTCACTTGCTGCTGTCTCCTTGCGTTTGCAAGTAGAAGATGTTTGTAAGTTGGATGTTTGAAAGTAGGGGCCTGCCCTATATTATAGCGGTATGTACTGGGTACAGAGCACGCAGACAGCACGCACTATCTCCTAACACTACTGACTGCAAGCTCTATTATTAACTACTAGACCACTGGGCACTTAAACACCCTTAATAACCAGACCAATTTTCAGCTTTCGGTGCCCTCACATTTTGAATAACAATTACTCAGTCATGCAACACTGGACCTATAGGAAATGTTTGTCCTTTTTTCACACAAATAGAGCTTTCTTTTGGTGGTATTTAATCACCTCTCTGCTATAAAAAAAAAGACAGAAAATTCTGCGAAAAAATGAATTTTTCTTCGTTTCTGTTATAAAATTTAGCAGATTAGTCATTTTTTGGCCAAAATTCATACTACTACATATCTTTGGTAAAAAAAAGTACAAATTGGTGGATATTATTTGGTCTTTGTGAAAGTTATAGAGTCCACAAGCTATGGTGCCAATATCTGAAAATTGATCACACCTGAAGTACTGACAGCCTATTTCCTTTTTTTTTTTTCACAAAATTGTCATATTATCAGGTTATTTCACACACACAGCATATGCATACCACAAATTACACCCCAAAACACATTCTGCTATTACTCCCGAGTACGGCGATACCACATGTGTGAGACTTTTACACAGCGTGGCCACATACAGAGGCCCAACATGCAGGGAGCGCCATCAGGCGTTCTGGAGCACCCAGGCCAATTCTGACATTTCTCTCCTACATGTAAAAATCATCATTTATTTGCTATAAAATTACAGAGAACCCCAAAACATTATATATATATATTTTTTTTAGCAAAGACCCTGGAGAATACAATGGTGGTTGTTGCAAATTTTTATCTCACACGGTATTTGCACAGCAATTTTTCAAACGCGTTTTTTTGGGGGAAAAAACAGTTTTGTGCTTAAAAAACAAACAAAAAAAAACAGTAAAGTTAGCCCAATGTTTGCATAAAGTGAAAGATGAAGTTATGCTGAGTAAATAGATATCAAACATGTCACTCTTCAAAATTGCACATGCCCGTGGAATGGCGCCAAACGTCGCTACTTAAAAAATCCCCATAGGCGACGCTTTAAAAATTTTTTTACTGGTTACATGTTTTGAGTTGCAGAGGAGGTCTAGGACTAGAATTATTGCTCTCGTTCTAACATTCTCGGCGATACCTCACATGTGTGGCACATGCGAGCACATGGGGACATGGGCGCTTTAATTTTAATTTTATTTTTTTATTGTTCATTTTACTTTATTTATTTTAGTTTGAAATTTTTTTCCCCAAAAATATATTTTTGATCACTTTTATTCCTATTACAAGAAATGTAAACATCCCTTGTAATAGGAATATGGGGTGACAGGTCCTCTTTACAGTGAAATCTGGGGGGTCAATATGACCCCACATCTCACCTCTAGGCTGGGAAGCCTGAAATAAAAAATAAAAAAAAGATTCTGGCTTTGATCGTACTGGCGAGTTGGTAGAAGCACCGGAGGGCGGTGAGGGGTGGGGGGCGTCTATGGCTGGGTATTTCAGGGTATCACCGAGTATGGCTGGGTATCTCCGAGTATGGCTGGGTATGGCAATTTATGGCAGGGTATTACAGAGTATTGGCGGGGTATTGGCGGGGTACTACAGAGTAATAGCAGGGTACTGCAGAGTATTGGGGGGTACTACAGAGTAATGGCAGGGTACTGCAGAGTATTGGGGGTACTGCAGAGTAATGGCAGGGTACTGCACTGCAGAGTAATGGCGGGGTACTGCAGAGTAATGGCAGGGTACTGCAGAGTATTGGGGGTACCGCAGAGTAATGGCGGGGTACTGCAGAGTAATGGCGGGGTACTGCAGAGTAATGGCAGGGTACTGCAGAGTATGCACTGGTATTGCAGAGTATTGGCAGGGAATTGAGGGGTTAAATTCGGTGAGCAGCGATGTGGGCACTGCAGATGCAGCCCACATCGCTGCTGACACCGATCTCTTTCCCCTCCGCTGTACCGATCGGTACAGAGAGGGGAGGGAGGAACCGGCATCATAACATGACGCCGGTTTCTTTACAAGTGATCACTCCGTCATTTGACGGAGCGATTACGTGGTAAACGGCCGCTATGAGCGGCCGTTTACCGTGATCCGTGATGCGCCGGGTCCTGTGGACCCGGCGGTCACGGATGCTCTCGAGTGCGCGCCCCAGGGGGCGCGCGAGAGCAGAATTCTGGGAGGCCGTTAATTAACGGGCCAAGCATGCGGGGTCAAGCATGCAGGGTCACAGTGCATGCTTGGCCAATCATGGGTCAGCAATGCACTGCGCCACCGCAGTGCATTGTGGTCCGCACGCGCGCCACTCGAATTTTGACGCGAACGGCCCAAACGTTCGGAATTCGCCGAACGGCCGAACAGCCAATGTTCGAGTCGAACGTACGTTCGACTCGAACACGAAGCTCATCCCTACTTGACACCATCTGAACCAAATAAGTTTATCTTGGTCTCATCAGACCATGGGACAATATTCCAGTAATCCATGTCCTTAGCCTGCTTTTCTTCAGCAAACTGTTTGTGGGCTTTCTTGTGCATCATCTTTAGAAGAGGCTTCCTTCTGGGATGACAGCCATGCAGGCCAATTTTATGCAGTGTGCGGCGTATGGTCTGAGCACTGATAGGCTGACTTCCCACCCATTCAACCTCTGTAGCAATGCTTGCAGCACTAATACATCTATTTCCCAAAAAGAAAACCTCTGGATATGACACTGAGCACATGCACTCAACTTCTTTGGTCAACCATGGTGAGACCTGTTCTGAGTGGAGCCTGTCTTCTTAAACCGTTGTATGGTCTTGACCAGTATGGGAGAGTGAGAGAGATAACACCAAATTTACACACCTGTTCTCCATTCACACCTGAGACCTTGTAACACTAACAAGTCACATGACATCGGGGAGGGAAAACGGCTAATTGGGCCCAATTTGTAAATTTTCACTTAGGGATGTACTCACTTTTGTTGCTAGCAGTTTAGACACTAATGGCAGTGTGAGTTATTTTGAGGGGACAGCAAACTTACACTTTTATGAAAGCTGTACACTCACTACTTTACATTGTAGCAAAGTGTAAATTCATCAGTGTTGTGACATGAAAATATATAATAAAATATTTACAAAATGTGAGGGGTGTACTCACTTTTGTGAGATACTGTAAAACAAATGCTATAAATTAAGTTGCAGCTCAGTGAGTGAAATAAGTATTTGATCCCCAAGCAAAACAAGGCTTGTTGGCAAGCACAGAGGTAAGGCGTTTCTTGTAGTTGGTGACCAGAGAACAGATAATCACAGGAACCATCCACCCATGAGATTGACATACAACACAGCTTTGAAAAGGTCTTACTCAAAGGGAACCTCAGCCACCTATTGTTACCAGCTAGATCAGAGCACTTTTTCAAGACATGTTTAGCCTAGTTGATTACAAATACCTTAATTCGAAGGTTGAGCACTTCGTTGAGTTTAAAGAGCCCCACCACCAGCAGACTACTTAGTAGTTTTACTCACTGGCCAGTGTATAATCAGGGCTAATGGATTTTTGCTAGGCATTTGTAATATGCTGTATCTTTCATACCATAGCCTTTGGTATACTTCTGTTAGAATGACTATTCTGTTGTTGCAGTGTTGTTCCCTACCCGCCTAATAAGTTTAAGGCAAGGCCCCTCACAAACACAGAGAATGAATAATCATCATATTTTTGTGAATACAATGCACATTGCATTGTTTTGTTGCAGTTATTATGTCTACCATTGCTTTACTATTATTCACTTGTAGGAGATGTTCCTGTGTTAATAAACCTCAGATATCTGCTGCTAGTGGTTTGACCTAATATTGGGACAGGTTACAGGGTGGGTCATCAATGGAAATGATAGGAGAACCTAAACTTTTCAGCAGCTCCTATGTGGGTATTACTATATTTCCACTAAATATATCACATTTACAAATAAATGAAACTAATATAAGTAACTGCATTTATCTTAACATATTTTTATCAAGGATGTGTAGCAGTATTCACTTTGGCCTAAATTTATGAAGAAAAATTACTTATTTGCAAAATTCTATAATAGAGACCAAAATTTTCGCTCTTTTTTCTTATATCGCAATTTAAAAAAAAAAAACAGTGTTGATTAAATACCACCAAAAGAAAGCTTTATTTGTGTGAAAAAAAAGCGATAAAATTTGTTTGAGTACAGTGTAGCATGACTGAGTATTTGTCATTCAAAGTATGAGAGCACTGAAAGCTGAAATATGGTGTCATGGTTATTGTCATGAAATGGTCCACCCGTTGGTGGCGCTGTTGATCTCTTGGGTTGCAGTACCAGTGTCCACCAGCGGGTGTCTTCTAACACCCAGGGCCTGTAATAAGAGGACATACCTCCTGGTGGCACTATTGGATCCCTGGACTGTAGTACCAGCGCTCACCAACGGGTGTACTCCGGCAGTGTGGAACAGACAGCACCTGCAGCGATCAGCTGTTACGTGAGGGTAATCAGTAGTCTTATAAAGACCCAGCAAGCCCTAACATGCTTGTCTCAGTATCACACTCTCTTCATGTAACCTGAACCTTTGGACCTGAACCTTTGGACCTGAACCTTTGGACCTGAACCTTTGGACCTGAACCTTTGGACCTGAACCTTTGG
The DNA here is from genome assembly GCF_037356315.1 of Lithobates pipiens. Lineage (NCBI taxonomy): Eukaryota > Metazoa > Chordata > Amphibia > Anura > Ranidae > Lithobates > Lithobates pipiens. The sequence goes on along the minus strand of NW_027507790.1, from coordinate 163,548,782 downwards.
ACCTGAACCTTTGGACCTGAACCTTTGGACCTGAACCTTTGGACCTGAACCTTTGGACCTGAACCTGTACTTTGTATTTTCCTGACTTGTCCCTTCCTGATTCTTAGCCCATCCTGGACCCGTCCCTCTTGTATCCTGCTACCTTGATCCCTGCTCTGCAGCCCATCCATCCGTCCTTACACTTCTACTGTTTTCCCGGTGTTTGACCTCGGCCTGGCTTTCGTTGACGTCACTGGTAGTCCCATTTATTATATATATATATTACTTGTTATGGTTGGTAGTGCACTGTTTGTTTTCATTTTCCTTTTTATTTATAATAAACACGTTTGTTATTGCATTCACATGCGTTTGGGTTTCCTCTGTGCAGTCCACACAGTCTGGTCTAATCACTCCCTGACAGTATACTGAGAACATTCCTGACCAGACGTGGCTGCATTGAGGAACCATCCCGACCTGTTAGTCTGCCAATATGGATTTCAATGAAATCTCGTATTATTCTCTGCTGGCAGAAGAGAATGGTGAATATTGTCGCCAGCTTCTAAAGAGGTGGTCTAGTGACCGGCTGATGGAGACCATCCGATCAGCTCATTCCCTGGTGGATCAGGGCTACATGTCATTTGAGGATGTTCAGCCCTTAATCCAATTATGTGCAGAGCTAGTACTGACATGTAATTCCAAAGTAAGTGGTGATTTTTCTCCCCCCTTCAATTTGAGCCAAGTTGTATCTTTGGTATGGTTGTTAGAGGATGACCCAGCCTATTTCATGGAATGTTATTCCTCTTGTCCTCAGCAGGTGCTGTCTGATTGCATCCATTCAGTGCAATCTCTGGTTAGTCAGGCTGTGTGTGAATCAGTGTTTGTTCAACCTGTGCTACAAGCATGGTCAGATCTCCTGCGTTTAGCTAAACCACAACCTTCCAGCCCTGTCATTAACCACCTGCCTTCCCAAGTATCTACCTCCTCATTGCCTATGGCAACCTCAGCTACAGCCCAGTCTACTCCACTTCCTACCAAATACTACTATCCTGTCACCAAGTGTAGCACCTATCCTGCCTGCAACCCACCTGCCTCTTCTCATCCACCTGTAACAGTCCCACAAAACCCTCCTCCTGCCACTGTTCCTTGGTCTTCCTTTTGCCCAGACACTTTGATTTCTCACAGCCCTGCACCTACATACAAAGCTGCAGCGGCTAAATCAAAAAAGAAACGAAAATTCTTTCCGACCTGCACAATCCTGCCAGTAACCCAACCCGCCTCCGCACCAACCGACCCGGTCCAGCTTGCATGCATGCCAGTTGTATCCGGTGGCCCACCTAAGCCTGACGTTCCAGCTTGCCAGCCTGTTGTCCCACCTTGCCAGCCTGATGTCCCACCTTGCCAGCCTGATGTCCCACCTTGCCAGTCGGATGTTCCAGCTTGCCAGCCTGTTCCAGCTTGCCAGTCGGATGTTTCAGCTTGCCAGCCTGTCCCACCTTGCCAGCCGGATGTCCCACCTTGCCAGCCTGATGTCCCACCTTGCCAGCCTGATGTCCCACCTTGCCAGCCTGATGTCCCAGCTTGCCAGCCTGATGTCCCAGCTTGCCAGTCGGATGTTCCAGCTTGCCAGTCGGATGTTTCAGCTTGCCAGCCTGTTCCAGCTTGCCAGCCTGATGTCCCACCTTGCCAGCCTGATGTCCCACCTTGCCAGCCTGATGTCCCACCTTGCCAGCCTGATGTCCCACCTTGCCAGCCTGTTCCAGCTTGTCAGTCGGATGTTCCACCTTGCCAGCCTGTTCCAGCTTGCCAGCCTGATGTTTCAGTTTGCCAGCCTGTTCCAGCTTGCCAGCCTGTTCCAGCTTGCCAGCCTGTTCCAGCTTGCCAGCCTGTTCCAGCTTGCCAGCCTGTTCCACCTTGCCAGCCTGTTCCACCTTGCCAGCCTGTTCCACCTTGTCAGTCGGATGTTCCAGCTTGTCAGTCGGATGTTCCAGCTTGCCAGCCTGTTCCAGCTTGCCAGCCTGTTCCAGCTTGTCAGTCGGATGTTCCAGCTTGTCAGTCGGATGTTCCAGCTTGTCAGTCGGATGTTCCAGCTTGTCAGCCTGTTCCAGCTTGTCAGCCTGTTCCAGCTTGCCAGCCTGTTCCAGCTTGCCAGTCGGATGTTTCGGCTTGCCAGTCGGATGTTCCACCTTGCCAGCCTGATGTTCCACCTTGCCAGTCGGATGTTCCAGTTTCCCAGCCTGTTGTTCCAGTTTCCCAGCCTGTTGTTCCAGTTTCCCAGCCTGAAGTTCCAGTTTCCCAGCCTGAAGTTCCAGTTTCCCAGCCTGAAGTTCCAGTTTCCCAGCCTGTTGTTCCAGTTTCCCAGCCTGTTGTTCCAGTTTCCCAGCCTGTTGTTCCAGTTTCCCAGCCTGTTGTTCCAGTCTCCCAGCCTGTTGTTCCAGTCTCCCAGCCTGTTGTTCCAGTCTCCCAGCCTGTTGTTCCAGTCTCCCAGCCTGTTGTTCCAGTCTCCCAGCCTGTTGTTCCAGTCTCCCAGCCTGTTGTTCCAGTCTCCCAGCCTGTTGTTCCAGTCTCCCAGCCGGATGCTCCAGTTTCCCAGCCGGATGCTCCAGTTTCCCAGCCGGATGCTCCAGTTTCCCAGCCGGATGCTCCAGTTTCCCAGCCGGATGCTCCAGTTTCCCAGCCGGATGCTCCAGTTTCCCAGCCGGATGCTCCAGTTTCCCAGCCGGATGCTCCAGTTTCCCAGCCGGATGTCCCCGCTACCCAGTCTGCGGAGTCGGGGCCCGCTACCCAGTCTGCGGAGTCGGGGCCCGCTACCCAGTCTGCGGAGTCGGGGCCCGCTACCCAGTCTGCGGAGTCGGGGCCCGCTACCCAGTCTGCGGAGTCGGGGCCCGCTACCCAGTCTGCGGAGTCGGGGCCCGCTACCCAGTCTGCGGAGTCGGGGCCCGCTACCCAGTCTGCGGAGTCGGGGCCCGCTACCCAGTCTTCTGAATCAGTGTCCATTAATTGGTCTGTTAAGCTTGTGCCCGTTATTTGGCTTGCCGGACCAGTGCCTGGTGTCCAGCTCGCTGAGCCGGGGCCCGTCACCCAGCCTGCTGGGCCGGGGCCCTTTACTCAGCTTGCTGAGCCAGTGCCTGTAATCCAGCTTGCCCTTGCAGTACTTGCTGTTCGGCCTAAGGACCCAGAGATTGCTGCCCAGCTCAAAGACCCAGAGCCCTTGCCCGCTGTCTGCCCTGACGTGCCCTCATCCATGGTGTGGTTTGAGGCCATTAACTGTGGACAATTACACCTAGCTGGAGCGTCCGGAGGCCGCTCCTTTGAGGGGGGGTACTGTCATGAAATGGTCCACCCGTTGGTGGCGCTGTTGATCTCTTGGGTTGCAGTACCAGTGTCCACCAGCGGGTGTCTTCTAACACCCAGGGCCTGTAATAAGAGGACATACCTCCTGGTGGCACTATTGGATCCCTGGACTGTAGTACCAGCGCTCACCAACGGGTGTACTCCGGCAGTGTGGAACAGACAGCACCTGCAGCGATCAGCTGTTACGTGAGGGTAATCAGTAGTCTTATAAAGACCCAGCAAGCCCTAACATGCTTGTCTCAGTATCACACTCTCTTCATGTAACCTGAACCTTTGGACCTGAACCTTTGGACCTGAACCTTTGGACCTGAACCTTTGGACCTGAACCTTTGGACCTGAACCTTTGGACCTGAACCTTTGGACCTGAACCTGTACTTTGTATTTTCCTGACTTGTCCCTTCCTGATTCTTAGCCCATCCTGGACCCGTCCCTCTTGTATCCTGCTACCTTGATCCCTGCTCTGCAGCCCATCCATCCGTCCTTACACTTCTACTGTTTTCCCGGTGTTTGACCTCGGCCTGGCTTTCGTTGACGTCACTGGTAGTCCCATTTATTATATATATATATTACTTGTTATGGTTGGTAGTGCACTGTTTGTTTTCATTTTCCTTTTTATTTATAATAAACACGTTTGTTATTGCATTCACATGCGTTTGGGTTTCCTCTGTGCAGTCCACACAGTCTGGTCTAATCACTCCCTGACAGTTATGCAGTGATCTTCCTGTGTTTGCTTACCTTCCCTCATGTCTTCAGACTAAGAGGTCAGCCACTTCCACCTGGTGGTTTTTATAACCTCTCATCTTAAGCATGGCTCCACCCCAGGCCCTATCAGGGAGCCCTATATTAACCTGTGCACTGCAGGCCATCAGTGCTGATCAACCATTGTGTATTCCTTTGTGTGTTAGCTTCCTGTTTCCTGCCGTGTGCTCTGCTTCTGTTTTCCGTTACCAACTTTGGCGTGTCTTGACTATCCCTGTTTGCCTGTGATCCTGACCTTTTGGCGTGTACCCGACTATTCTTGTCTGCTTGTGGCCCTGACCTTGGCTTTGTCCCTCACCATCCCTATCCTCCTGTTGCCTACTGTGGGTGTGAGCTGGGGGACCCTGGGGGTCGCGACCTGGAGCCAGTTGCAGCCAAGTCCATCCTCACCACTAGAAGCGCTGGTGAACACCTGCTGGCTCTTAGACTCCGCACCCCAGGGAATCTTACGCTCTAACCCCAGTGGGATCTGTCCCCCGTCTGCAGCAGTCAGCCGTAGGGTCCACAACCTTGCGGTGCACTCCTAATCCCTACGGTGTGCACCTGTCACCTCGCCTCAAGGTGACCTGACATATGGTCTGGGAAGGACAGGGATAAAAGTGCCCTGTACTTGAGTGATTAAAAGTGTATTGATTGATATGGGTTTTTTTAAAATATATGCTTTATGTAATTTTTTTGTGTGTTATTTAATTTAGCATTATTTCAGTGGGTGTACAAAGAAAAGGTTCAAGAACGCTCCCCGTGTTTTTTTTAGCAGCAATTTGAGAGACACAACGGATCTTTACATAAAAATATACATTTTTATTAACATGGCATGATGGAATAATTGCACATCATGGGGAAAAAAGGTAAAATATAGGCTCTGGTACATACAACAAGCAACTAATGATGAAAAGTATAACAATCCTTTACCTATTCTACTAATGTATAACTAGAGTGTTAATAATAAAACGTTTCCGTATTTCTCACTCAAAGAACCATTAGGTGTATAGAAATACCTCAATGCATTTCAACCCAGAACAAATAGTGGTCTTCTTCAGGGTTTTTTTTGTATTTCTGTTAATACAACAATTTGTATTATTATAAGATATCATACAATGAAATAAACATGGACCAAGAACGCTTCACCAATATTTACCCTTTTTGTCAAGTAGATGCATTTAAGACCAGAGACTTTCTTAAAAGGACATTTGTCTCATTCAGAGGTGATCCCGAGATCTGATGCACTGTCCATGTCCAAAACATATCTTCCCAGGGGAAAAAGCACAAAATGCGGCAAGAAAATCCCCACAGGGCCTATAAGTGGTCACAGGACAAGAGAGCCTCCGCCAGACAGGAAGGACAAAGGGGGCAACACCTAAAATTCATTATATGAAATTTAACACCACTCCAACACCACCGAACAAAGAGGGGGGAGGGGGAGAGGGGGGAAGAAAAACAGAAAAAAGGAGGAGTAGGGAGAAAGGAGGAAAAAAAAGAAAAAAATTTTTTTTTCTAACTAAATTAAAAATTGATTCTTAATTTTTGATTATTAATTAATTATTAAAGAAATGGGAAAGGGAAACCCTTAGAATATTTATAAAAGGAATAGTTGTGACTACTGAAAACATGTACAACTAAACATATGAAAGTTAGTGAAAGGATGAATAAAATAAAGTGCATTTGCTGAATTACTGCCTATACTGGGCTACATTGATTCTAATACTAAATTAGTGGGCCAAATAGTGCCCTATCTAATAAGTGAACATGACCGCTTAGGGCATAAAGTGCCTCGAGTCTAAATAACAAGGGTCAATGAAATATATGTTATAGTCAACTGGCTATATAAGGCCTGTGTGCCTTTATAAACCCCCCTATGAATAGCCTCCTTACCCAAATCCTTTTCTGACGATGCTTCCACCATACCAGTCAGGGATCATCTGAAGGATCCCGACTGGATCTCTGTAGTATTTATCTTACTGGTGATTAATTAAAATAGTACCTGGTGTGTGTAATCCGCCCCTCAATCCCGCTGTGGAGACTATATGCCGCAAAGCTGTGGCCAGCCCCTGACTACCTCGGCATTCTGGAAGATACAGAGTGTATCCCAGAACCTCAGACGTCGCCGAGGCAACCAGCATGACACCAGAGGTGAGCGCCACACATGCGCAGCTCTGCCGCCATCCCAGGAGCGGCGCACCACGCGCGCAAGCCACCATCACAAGGGTGGAAAACACTATAAGGAAGGCACGATTAACAAAAACCTGTATGGCTTTGTTAGAGTAAGGCATCCTAGAATGCCCACCTTGTATAGTCTCCCCAAAATTCACAATAATCTAAGTCACCCTACAGGACGACCCATCGTATCAGGCAATGGCAGAATCTCAGAAAATCTAAGCAGGGTAATTGATGCATATTTGCAACCCTTTTTTATTTCATTACCTTTGTTTATCAAGGATACCATCCATTTTCTTTGGGTAATTCACCAGTTAAAACTTCCCACTAATGCTATCTTCGCAACCATTTATGTTGAATCCCTGTATTGCTCTATTCCACATGAGATGGGTCTTTTTGCCATCCGAAATGTGTTGGAGCACAATTCTCAGTATGGCAGGGATGTCAACCATTTCATATTGGAAGGATTGAGTCATATCTTGTATAACAACGACTTTTTGTTTGACGGCTCCCACTACCTCCAGGTGCAGGGCGTGGCAATGGGGACATGTTGTGCCCCATCCTACGCCAATCTGTACCTGGGGGAGTGGGAGCGGTCCCTCCCTAGCGATGGGGGCCTTGTTGAGTATCTGGGCCACATCAAAAGGTGGCTCAGGTACATCGACGACATCTTCATCGTATGGGAGAGCACTGAGGAAACCTTGACAAAATTTTTGAATGCATTAAACATGAACAATTTCAATTTAAAATTCACTATGTTGCAGGATGTTAGGTCTGTCACATTTCTGGATGTGAAAGTTGAACGAGACTGTCAGGGACATTTAATCGGTACTTTGTATAGGAAAAACACTGCAGGATATATAGTTCTCCATGTGGCTAGTTTCCATCCCACGCCTTTAAAAAATTCTATTCCTTATGGACAATATCTATGGCTACGTAGAAATTGCTCCACTGACACTCTGTTTAAAATTGAAGCCGGGAAGCTTCAAAATCGCCCTCTAGATCGGGGCTATAGCCGTTCCAGCTTACTCAAGGCATTTAATCTCCCGATTAAGCAGACACGAGAAACTTTACTATTCAGACCCATTGTTGAAAAAAGCAATGAAAACAATGCTACACGTATGATTATGCGTTTCTCTATACAACATAAAGAGATTCAGAGTATTATAGGTAGGCATTGGTCTATCCTGACAGACGTTGAAAAAGTGAAGCGATTTATTTCTCCAATACCATCTATTACCTTCAAACGGGCTCCATCCTTAAAAAAAAAACTTGTAAAAAGTGAGTTTCGAAAACCTAATAAAAAGCATTGCTCAGCTTTGGGTAGATTTTATTCTTCCAAATGGTGAAACTTTTGTACCTAAACACTTTGTCAGTTGCCAAACAAGTGATATTGTTTACCTTATGACTTGCAAATGCGGAGCATTCTATGTAGGAAAAACTAAGCAAAAGTTTTGGTGCAGAACATCAATACACATCTATAGTATGAAGATAGGGAACATCTATCTCCCCCTGGGAAGACATGTGGTTACTGTACACAATTATAGAATGCCAAAGGTTGGCTTCACCACTCTCGATCAGGTGCACATACCGATGCGAGGAGGTTACTGGAATAAAAAACTCTTACAAATCAAACAACAATGGATCTATAGGCTTAAGGCTACAACGTATCCGGGCCTAAATGAATCCATTTAATGTTTACCCTTTCTGATGGGTTACAGTTCTGGCAAGACAAGCTAGCACAAGAAAAGGCTTTAATTTAGATTTGAATTCAATTTTAAATATAAATGAATAATTATTAACAAATAATAAAAATATATAAAACAATTTAGTTAAATTTGATTCATTGCAACCTTTTGGCTAAGAATCATTTGGGGGTCCAATATGATGGCCATAGGGGAGACTTGTCTCCCAGCTATGGAATGGACACCAATCACTATTATAGCAAATTATTAATATTCCTTCACAAAATGGATAACTCGATTCAGGTAATCCTGTTTTATTGTGTAACATAGGCCCAAACTACGATGCTGATCTCGTCTTTCTGTGACTGCAATTCTATTTTGTATATTTTCACAATGTATACGATTATTGTTTCTGTCCAGCACCCTATAAAATATTACAGTGGTCTATTGTTGCTCTATTAATACAATATGTGTTTGAGAGATTATGCCACGTACAAAGTTTTGGGCAAAAAATGAATATTAGTAGTGATATATGTTTTAAAAACTTCATAGTTATTCACCAAAATATGTCTCTTTATTAATTATTTTTTCTTTGTCTTAGGTCCTCCCGGGTCTGATGCCATGTTCTTGTCCCTGTCTCCTGTGGGGGGTGCGGTCTGGGATCCCTGCAGGGTCCCCCAGCATGGGGGAGAAGGGGAGGTTGATCCGTGGCCTCCCTTCTGTTGGACTGCGCGGCTCTCCATCCCGTGCCGGCGGCGTTCTGTGATCGCCGCTGGACGCTGGGGTGATTGCTCTGGGCATGTGCAGCTCGGCCGTCGGTCTGTGGAGGTTGTGGGTCTTCAGCACGTGCGCATTGTTTTCCACCCTTGTGATGGTGGCTTGTGCGCGCGTGGTGTGGCCGCGTCGCTCCCGGGGTGGCGGCGGAGCTGCACATGCATGGCGCTCACCTCTGACGTCACGCTGGTTGCCTCGGCGACGTTGGAGGTTCCGGGATACACTCTGTATCTTCCGGAACGCCGAGGTAGTTACGGGCTGGCCGCAGCTTTGCGGTATACAGTCTCCACAGCGAGATTGAGGGGTGGATTACACACACCAGGTACTATTTTAATTAATCACTAGTAAGATAAACACTACAGAGATCCAGTCGGGATCCTTCAGATGATTCCTGACTGGTATGGTGGAAGCATCGTCAGAAAAGGATTTGGGTAAGTAGGCTATTCGTAGGGGGAGTTATAAAGGTATACAGGCCTTATATAGCCTGTTGACTATAACATATGTTTCATTGACCCTTGTTATTTAGACACAAGGACTTTATGCCCTAAGAGATCATTTAGATACTGCGATATACCACAGGTAAATATATTGATTTATTTATATATATATACACACCTTCTCTCACGCATCGTTCTTGCCACTTTTTTCTGATGTTTTTTTTATAAGTGTCTCATACCTATTTATGAGCAGCCCATGTTTTAATTTATGAGCATCTCATGTGTGAATAATAATCTTTTCACTTCACATGGTCACGTTCACTTATTAGATAGGGCGCTATTTGGCCCACTAATTTAGTATTAGAATCACTGTAGCCCAGCATAGGCAGTAACTCAGCAAATACACTTAAAGCACTTGATTTTATTCATCCTTTCACTAACTTTCATATGTTTAGTTGTACATGTTTTCAGTAGTCACAACTATTCCTTTTATAAATATTCTAAAGGTGTCCCTTTCCCCTTTCTTTTAATAATTAATCATCAAAAATTAAGAATCAATTTTTAATTTACTTAGTAAAAAAATGTTTTTCTTTTTTTTCCTCCTTTCTCCCTATTCCTCCTTTTTCTGTTTTTCTTCCCCCCTCTCTCCACCCCTTTCCCCCCCCCCCTCTTTGTTGGGTGGTGTTAGGGTGGTGTTAAATTTCATATAATGAATTTTAGGTGTTGCCCCCTTTGTCCTTCCCGTCTGGCGGAGGCTCTCTTGTCCTGTGACCACCTGTAGGCCCTGCGGGGATTTTCTGGCTGCACTTTGTGCTTTTTCCCCTGGTAATATATTATTTGGACATGGACAGTGCATCAGATCTCGGGATCACCTCTGACTGAGACAAATGTCCTTTTAAGAAAGTCTCCGGTCTTAAATGCATCTACTTGACGAAAAGGGTAAATATTGGTGAAGCGTTCTTGGTCCATGTTTATTTCATTGTATGATATCTTATAATAATAAAAATTATCCATTGTTGTATTAACAGAAATACAAAAAAAACCCTGAAGAAGACCACTATTTGTTCTGGGTTGAAATGCATTGGGGTATTTCTATACACCTAATGGTTCTTTGAGTGAGAAATATGGGAACGTTATATTATTAACACTCTAGTTATACATTAGTAGATTATGTAAAGGATTGTTATACTTTTCATCATTAGTTGCTTGTTGTATGTACCAGAGCCTATATTTTATCTTTTTTCCCCATGATGTACAATTATGCCATGTTAATAAAAAATTATATTTTTATGTAAAGATCCATTGTGTCTCAAATTACTGCTAAAAAAACCCCACGGGGAGCGTTCTTGAACCTTTTCTTTGTATATCTATCGGGGTATGTAGCTCCTATAAGATCCAAGATACTTGTCCATTCCCTTTCTTAAAATATTTTGATGGGTCTAATACATTATCAGTTCATGCCAGCTTTATTTTCCAGTTTAGGCAGTGTAACATATTGCAATGCACTGCAATGCATTGACATGTGGTAATATACATTGTGCTGTGAAAAAATCAGACAATTTGCCTTGTTATACAACACACACCGCTGCACATGTATAATGTGAACAGGTTACATAGAGGACAATTATCATCTGCCCTACATTAAAAAGGTTTTGAACTGTGACAGATTCAACCGGGACAGGGGCTTTTGGAGGGGACTCTAGGGTAGCCTCTTGTCTACTGACTATGGGCCCTGACTGTTGATGATGCTTTATTCTTTGGGAAGTCTGTACCTGGGGACCTTTGGAGTGGTTTTGCTTTGGATTTGGGTCTATGTCTCCCTGAAAAACACAGACTCTGGGAATCTAGGACCTGGATACAGATTTGGGACCTCTGTGCCCAAACCAGCAATGCATGCTTCAACTCCCTCCTAAACTCAGAAACTCTAAGCAGAAGATTATAATAATCAGATTAAACAACCTGATGCTGAGGTCTCTTGCTGCTATGTGTTATCTGTTATCTGTGTGCCTCCTAGGTGTGAATTCCCATTGTTAATTTAGTCACCTATTGTTTCTGTCTGTCTGCCAATCCTCTAGGACAGTGGTCATTAACCCTGTCCTCAGGGCCCACTAACAGGCCAGGTTTGCAAGATAACTGAAATACATCACAGGTGATATCATTTGCTGCTCAGTGATTGCAGTATTCTAGTCTACATCTCCCCAAGGTAATACATAAAACCTGGCCTGTTAGTGGGCCCCGAGGACAGGGTTGATGACCACTGCTCTAGGAGATGTGATTAGTGTTTAGGATAATGTGATTAAGAACTTATCTGGTTTTGTGTGGTAAATATTATGTGTGAGTTTTCAATAAATGGTTCCAGTTTGCACCTAAGCTAGTGTCACCTAGTTCTTGGGTGCAATTCTCAGTTATAAAACCTGATTCCTAGCTCCAGAGTAGAGGAAGCTGATTCTTGGTGGAGGCACCCATGCTGGGTGCGAGGCAGTCCATCACATAAACCCTTACATATACCTAGTGGAGTGATCCACAGGTGATACACAAAGATGAAACAAATCCTTCTACATAAATTGCATCTGATTATCTGCAATCTTCTCTACATCTGTTCAAAGTGCAGGATTTATAAAGCTTGTCTAAGTGTTGAGAGAAAAAAAGGTGGAGTGGATCTAAAATTACGCACTTCAGAGCTCAGCGGGGAGAGCTCTGAAAGCTGATTGGAGGGAAGAGACACACCCCTTCACACAGCACACCCTGTCACCTTTTTCTCTTGGTGTCAGGGAAACGTGTCAAAAGTGACTCCTGCTGATAGCAGAGGTATGAAGCAGCAGACAGAAATTACACTTGGTGCTCTTAAATGAGACAAGAGCACAGTATAGAGGGATATGCTTTGTTCATATTTAAACCTTCAATACTGATCAACGCAGCTCAATTCACCTGATGTAAAAAGCCCTTAAAGTGTTTACCTGAAGCTGAACAGCACATAGGCTGGTACTAACACCGCCGAGAGCCTGCATGTTGAAAGCTCTCTAGCTATATGGACAGGGCCACTGTTAAAAATCACTGGGCCCCCTACAACCTACCTGACAGCCCCCCCCACCCCCCCGGGAAATCAAATTGCTAAAATACAATGGGCGCATTGGTATGCTTTGCAGCCATGGCAGAAATTAGAGCCTTGCTACTGTCGCCTCATGACAGCTGTGTTTTTTTTTTTTTTTTAATTGCTGAGTGTCGATTTACATTGTGAGACCACATTGCAGCTGTACGCCAAGTATTTGGCTTCAAGGTGCAGAGCAGCCCCATTGAATTCAATGAAAAGTTTGACAGGTGGTGCTGCCTGTCAAATTCTGCAGCTTGCCGTACAAATGCTGCAGCTCTGAAGAAAAGCATTGCAGCCATGGCATGTATACAGCCCTGTATGACTGCTGGCTTCTGTCAAAGGGGCTTAACCAAAAAAGGGTTGCTGACCATCTTCTCCCTGACTGGAGTATTCTGGTGGGGGGGGGGGGGGGGTCCCCTTGTCAGAACACAATAGAACAGCAAGGGAGATCGATGTACTAACATCGGATTGTTAGTACAGTGGCTATGACCTGAGGTGTCAGGTTTTTTTCGTTCAGCCTGTGGGGTTGAGCAAAAGAAAACTCCATCCAAACCTTGGAGTTCAGTGACCACAGAACAGTGAGAGCATGATCTGGAGGGAGGGGGATCAAAGGTCAGGACTGTGGACTCAGGGAGATAACACTGACGAGGGGGAGTTTCAGGACCCGGCAGAGACACAGGCAGACTGGGACTGCAGCTATCTTCTGCTCCAGATCGGAACACTTTGCCAATTGCCAGTATGTAGAACTGATCCCTCCGCAGAGTGGCCAGAGGGAGAAAGCTGGCATCGCTGCAAGTTTTCTAAATGCTGAATTTCAGCTGTCTTCAGGCTGGTCACGTGACTCGAGCGCGCTTTACAGCTCCAATGGATGTCTTCTGTGGAAGGGGCTGTGATCTCCCTCTGTGTCAGCCGGGGAGATCACATGGCCGCACGTTTCCTCCTCAGAAGCCATACATCAGAGCTGTAAAGCCGCCGCAAGTCACATGACCAGCCTGAAGACAGCTGAAATTCGGTATTTAGAACACTCGTTTTTAAAAACAACTTACACAGTGTGTTATGCAAGCCTCTAATAGAGGGACTGGCAGTGACAAATCTAAATTTTTATTTTTTAAATAATAGCAGCGGGGGGGGGGGGGGGGGACCCAGGCTGGAGACCAAGAGGGAGATGACAGGCAGGAAGGAAGGGGGTGAAAGGGGAGAGAGGAGAGCAGAGCAGGGCAGTGTATGATGGAGGAACGCACTTTCACCACAGTGATCAGGGCAGAGCAGCCCTGGTTATCGTTGTCTGTTTAGAGAAGGCATACAGAAAGTGTCAAGTTCAGTCTTTTTTTTACAGTTTAGAGAGGGGCAGATTACACAGCACAAGCATTGTGCTGTGTAATCTACTTTAAGAGACCAGGATCTATATATTTTTTGGGGGGGTTAGCAAACACTTTAACCACTTCAGCCCCGGAGGATTTTACCCCCTTCCTGACCAGAGCACTTTTTGCGATTTGGCACTGTGACGCTTTAACTGACAATTCTGCGCTCGTGTGACGTTGTACCCAAACAAAATTTATGTCCTTTTTTCCCACAAATAGAGCTTTCTTTTGGTGGTATTTGATCGCCTCTGCGGTTTTTATTTTTTGCGCTATAAACAAAAAAAGAGGGACAATTTTGAAAAAAAAAAAAACACAATATTTTTACTTTTTTCTATAATAAATATCCCCCAAAAATATCTAAAAAAAAACAAACAATTATTTTGCTCAGTTTAGGCCGATATGTATTCTTCTACATATTTTTGGTAAAAAAAAATCGCAATAAGCGTATATTGATTGGTTTGTGCAAAATTTATAGTGTCTACAAAATAGGGGATCGTTTTATGGCATTTCTATTTTAAATATTTTTTTATTTAATATTTTGCTTACAAAAGCATCTCCCCGTTCTTCCTCTTTGTGACATGATCGCGAGCACATGGCGGACATCGAGTCTGCGGGACCTGCGGTCATGGTCATGGAGACCAAAGCGGGCGAGTGACACTGCTTCTTAAAGGGGACATACCTGTATGCCCTTTTGCCTACCAGAACCATTCTTCCAACGTACATCTGCGTGCGCTGGTGAGCAAGCGGTTAAAGTGGTTCTAAAGCCATAAGGTTTTTTACCTTAATACATTCTCTGCATTGAAGTAGCAGTTCTCTGCTCTCTCCCTTCTCACAGGGCAGATTGATAACAGCGGGAGCCATTGGCTCCTGCTGCTGTCAGTCAAATTCTGTGAGACAGGAGCAAGGGGTGGGGATGAGCCATGTTGTATGTGTCTATAGACGCAGAAAGGACAGCTTGGGATCAAGCCCACCTGAGTGCCTCCATAGAAAGAAAATTTCTGTAGGGACACTTGCCAAAGAGCAGGAGCCAGGAGCACAGGCAGGGAACCCAAAAAAAGAGGATCAGGGTCTGCTCTGTGTAAAACTATTGCACAGATCAGATAAGTATGACATGTTTATTATTTTAATTTAAAAAAGCACTTCAATCTGAGTTGGATTTCAAACGAAACAGACCATTTTTCTCAGCTGCATAGAACAATATGGTTCTCATAAAATCATTCAATAAACATCAAAACATCCAATCAATATGGTATTTTATGCCTTATGATGGCAGCTGCTTACATAATTTTTTTTACTACTCTTATATAGGATAATTTCCCCAGTTTTACAAAATGTAGATTCTTTTATTATGAAAATCCATAAGTATACAGAAGATTATTAAAAACATAGAAAGAATGCTAAAGGACAGATTGTTTCTGCTGAATTCGCTGTATTTTCAGAGAACTTTTCCATTTTTATTTTTCTGGTTGTGCAGGTTTTTGGAATACTATCCATTGTTAACTTTTAGCTGTATCAGTAAACCATGCAGATGATGCATGTAATATCTCCTGAAACAAGTGCTTTTGCAGCACAATCATTAATTGCTTTAGTGACATTTATTCAAAGAGAGCATGTAACAGCTTCAGACATTAAAGTGTGCCGAATGAACATTTTCAAATATTCAGCACAAATGTTTCTTTAGACTGCACCTATTATTTCACTTCTCCCAGTTCCTCTCTGTACTTTAAGATCTTTGCACAGTAAACTCCTTATGTTTTTCACATATTCTGTCAACGGTAAAAGAAAGAAAAGTAACCTCTTATTGCGGGATGAACTAATTTCCTTCAAATTTAAGATGCTCTTTTACTTAAGATAGGTTGTACTTTTTATTTACTGGCCCCTTTTTTAGGTTGTAATTTCATGACTTTATACTGTATAAAACTGGTACCTATGCTTGAAGAGTTAAAAAAAACTGCTTCCCGTGGATAAAGTTAAAGCGAAAATCCAGACAAAGATCTAAAACAGGGGTGTCCAAACTTTTTTCAAAGAGGGCCAGATTTGATGAAGTGAACATGCTTGAGGGCCGACCATTTTTCCTGACATTCTTTAAACCATTAAAATTCGGTCTAAGTGTGTTCGTCCGAGCACTAATACAATGCCCAACAAGAATTCTCTTGCCTTTGTGCTGTGTGTGGTGAATAGATGAGCTCGAGTGTGTTATTTGGATATACCGTATTTAATCGGCGTATACCACGCACCTTAACTTTAAAAAGGAAGTCTCAGGAAAAAAATAAATCTTAAATTTTAAATAAAGAAATGTGAAGCAAAATAACGGTCATTACCCATCAATACAGCCTAAACAGTGCCCATCTGCCACCCCCAACTTATCACCATGAGTGCAGCCCCCACCATATCGCCATGAGTGCAGCCCCCACCGTATCACCATGAGTGCAGCCCCCACCGTATCACCATGAATGCAGCCCCCACACATTGCCATGAATGCAGCCCCCACACATTGCCATGAATGCAGCCCCCACGCATTGCCATGAATGCAGCCCCCAGGCATTGCCATGAATGCAGCCCCCACGCATTGCCATGAATGCAGCCCCCACCCATTGCTATGAATGCAGCCCCCACCCATTGCCATGAATGCAGCCCCCACACATTGCCACACAATAGCGGCGTTTTGCCGGCGGTATTACAGCACTGCCCCATTGATTTCAATGGGGAGCAGCGGTGGAGGAGCGGTAAACACACTGCTCCTTCACCGCTCCAAAGAAGCTGCTGGCAGGACTTTTCCCTGACGTCCTACCAGCACACCGCTACAAACAATGGTGCAGCTTTTTTAGGGCGGATTGCAGGCGCTATTTCTAAAGCTATAGCGCCTGCAAAATGCCCTGGTGTGAAAGGGGTCTAAATAAATCTGTTCAGTTGGGTATACATGTTATGAAAATGATTGTGATAGACATAAAATATTGGTAATGCAGTCATTTTCAAATATAATGAATTATGCTTGTTGAATCCATAGACCATTAAATACTAGAAACATTGCATACAGGCAACCTATACAGGCAACCCAAACCCTACAGAACACAGTAAACATTCTAATTTTTCAGCATTGGGGAAGAGCTGACAGTTTAGTCCAAACCTAGGTTTAGGGCAAACTTTGGCTGTTTCGGCATTCAGATGAACACCCGACCTTTTAGCATTAGTCTGTTGGGATATGTCTCTAACTTTGCACATCTAGACTTCTCAATGTTTGCCCACTCTTCTTGGAAGAACTGCTCAAGTTCAGTTAATTTTTTTTTTTTTAAATCAGGAATAAAGTTTATTAAACTTAAACAAGCAAGCATAACATACACAGCCAAAATGCATGACAGTAAAGGAATTTCAGAGCGTCTGTGTGCCATATACAGCATACTATAATCAGAGAACTGCGGGTACTCACAAGGCACATACAGAAAAACATTACAGAGTTATTTAACTTAATTCTAGAAATAGAGGAGTTTTCTTACACTTGGTAAGAAACATGGGGAAATTGCTCCAACAACCCCCCGATTTCTATAGGGTACCGATCAACCCAATAGTCTATCCATTACTAAGTCCACAAATGTAAGACCTGGTACTGCTAGCCAGTTATCCCACAGCCTATCAAACCTGTGCTGACAGCCCCAATGCTGGAATATTATTTTTTTCAAGTTTAAGAGTATGTCCCATACTCAAGACCCATTCTTTATGAGTGGGAGCTTTATCACTCTTCCATTGTAACAGAAGAAGCCTACGGGCCTAAAACATAGCTCTGTTAATAGCTATTTTTTTTTGTAATGTGAAAGACCGAGTTAATAGTACTGATCACTGCCTCCCAGTAACAGCTATGACATTATACTACAGCTCATCTATCTGACCCACATCTTGCTCCCATTTCTTTTTGGCATTACAAAGGTAACCTTTTAAGTAGGACAGCAATAGCATTCCATAGCAATTAGAAATAAACCCCTTGGTGTCTTGTACCGACTGAACATACCGAAACTCTGGTGTGGGGGACTGAGACCAGTCAGCCAATACACCCTGGGAGTGGGCAGCATGCCGAAGCTGAAGGCAATAAAAGTGCATTGTGGAGGGAAGGGGGAAGGCAATTTGTATGTCCACAAAGGCCAGGAGTAATTCATTTTGAAAAATCTGCCTCATTGTGTCCACATCCCCGCACATGGCAGATTTACTAGTTCCATATACTGTACATGGAATTAT
This sequence comes from Lithobates pipiens, assembly GCF_037356315.1. Lineage (NCBI taxonomy): Eukaryota > Metazoa > Chordata > Amphibia > Anura > Ranidae > Lithobates > Lithobates pipiens. Next base: position 163,530,964 of record NW_027507790.1, on the reverse strand, counting down.
GCCAGAGCAGACCGTAGTCTGTGAATCTCGTAACACCCTGTATAGACCGCACCTTTAACCATATTTTTTGAAGCAGTGTGTACATGGGATACAGCCTGTTAGAAGTATTAAAACATGAGGATTCTAAGCCCCTCCCGATATGTCCTGTGTTTTCATGTGAAATTGAATAAGGGATGATGCAGATGGGGACACTCAGCTAGTGCAATTAATTCAAAGTGAGAATGCCCTGACCAGGTGCTGTAATTGTGCCACTAGGTAATATAACCATGGTTAGGCAGGGCAACCTTGGGTCGCTGGAGCTCCTCTAGTTTAACCCTTGGAGATTTATTCTTCCATAGCAAGAATCGAAAAATGGTATTAACACGTCTGAAAGTATATCGAAGAAATACCAGTGGGGAGTTGTGGAGAAAGTAAAGGAGTTGACACAACAATCATTTTTATGAGATTTGCTCTCCCAATCATCAATAGCCATAACTTTTTTCATACTGTAACCTTAGCTTTAAACCTACGTAGAAGTGGTGTAATATTAAGTGTACGGTAAACCATTATGGTGGGATAGATAACTACCCCCAGATATTTAAATGACTGTACCACAGGTACAGGGCAAAAAGTAGCTAATGATGGGGGACCATTGGTATCAAGGAGCAGTAGGGCAGACTTAACCCAATTGATCATTAGACCAGAGCATGAACCAAAGGAGGTGATGACTGCCATGACCTCTCTAAGGGAGGTGTCAGTTTTCCCAAGAAACAACAGCATATAATCATCATAAAGGGTTTTTTCTCACACAACTCTCTGTATTGACAGCCCACTATCTGATTGTCTGCCTGTATTATACCTGCCAAGGGCTTGGTGGCAAGGGCAAAGAGCATGGGGGAAAGCGGGCACCCCTGTCTCATACCCCTACCCAAGTTAAGAGGTCTTGAAACCCTGCCACCTTCTCTAATGGAATCCACTGGAGAGTGATAGAGCAGCTGGACCCAAGAGACCTCCCCGAAGCCAAAACGCCTCAGAGTCAGCCACAGGTATGGCGATGTTACGCTTTCAAATGCCTTATTGGCATCCAATGGCAGGAGCGCTTAAAATGTGGATGGTCATAGACTTAACTGGCATGAAGCCTGATTGGTAAGAGTGTATAACTGTAGAAATATACTTATTCAAGTGTGTGGCTAGTATATTTGCCAAGATTTTAATAGCCACAGGCAACAAAGATATGGGTCTATATGAGTTTGGCTCTATAGGGGCCTTCCATGATTTTAAGAGTAAGACAACATGCACCCTGGTCATAGATTGCGGCAAACACCCCCCCCCCCCCTCCAGGGCTGTGTTATATACTGTCAGTAACTGTGGTGGTAACTTAGCCGAGTCAAGCTTATATACCTCAATGGGAATGCCATCATCTCCTGGGGCCTTGCAATTGGGAAAGGAAGCTATAGCTGCTGTAATCTCCTCCATTCTAAGTGGGGAATCCAAGTCCCTCTTGTGTGCCAAAGAAACCTGTGGGAGAGCAACCTGGTCCAGATAACTACTAATAGCAGGCAAGGACACCTGGGTTTTGGGTTGTTATAACTCTTTATAGCACCATACCAGCTCATCCATAATTAGTTCAGAGAGTTTTTCAGAGTCTCATCCACCAATCGCAGGGTAGAAATAGGGGTTGCCCCTGTTGTGCATTAACAATTTTAGCCAGCAGACAGCCAATCTGCTCACACTCCTCATAGTAAGCCTGCTTCCTAAAGAAGTGTTTTCTCAGCCGTTGAAGTACCCTCTGAGCTTCTTACCATGTCTCCTGATTTATTGTAGAACCGTCAGAGACGTATCTCCTCTCTGCCTCCTGGGCCCTTTGAGTAAGGTGCGAATCATGTCCCTGGGTGGCATTTTGCACTGCTTTAATTTCAAAGATAAGTAGGCCTTGCAAGCAACTTTTAAAGGCATCCCAACAAAGAAGGGAATTGTGAAAGGACACATGTATATGGAAATAATCAACAATGTGGAATGCCAAAGTCACGGTATCAGAAAAAAGTTTGAGCCATAAATATATATATATATATATATATATATATATATATATATATATATATATATATATATATATATATATATATATATATATATATTGACAACTTTCCCAAGTTTTTGACCAAGTTTTCAAACTTGTAGTTAAAATCCGTTTTTTTTTTGCTGGAAAATTACTTAAAACCCCCAAACATTATAGATTTTTTTTTCTTAACACCCTAGAGAATAAAATGGCAGTTATTACAATACTTTTTGTCTCACCGTACTTGCACAGCGGTCTTACAAGCTCACTTTTTTGGGAAATAAGACAGCACTAAAGTTAGCCCATTTTTTGGCGAGTAAATTGATACCCAACATGTCATGCTTCAAAGTTGCGCCCGCTCATGGCGATAAACTTTTACCCTTAGAAATCCCAATATGCAATGAGGAGGTCTAGTGCTAGAATTATTGCCCTCACTCTTGCGGCGAAACCTCACATGTGTGGTTTGAACACTGTTTTCATATGCGGGCGCTACTCACGCATGTGTTCGCTTCTGCACACAAGCTCAGCGGGACGGGACACGTTTAAAAAATGTTGCTTTAAGAGCTATGGGTGGAAGTGACGTTTTGATGTCGCTTCCACCCTGCAAATTTATGGAAACGGGTGGGATCCATCTTCCCCTCACTCATTTCCATACCTAACAGGAGACAGGACACAATTGCCTCCGCCGATGCCGGTGGCTCCGGTAAGCGGTGGAGGGCACCGGAGAGCGGCGGGAGGAGGAGAGCTTATGTTCAACTTGAACCGATGGCTTATCCCTACTCGCCAGTATACCATAGATAGCACATATCTGTACGTGTTGAATCCATAGTTGAGAAGTAAGGCTGTGGCAACAAGGCACAATGGCGCCAAACAAAATGTTCAACCAATTGAAAAGGACAGTTACACATTTATGTCTATCCAATTGGCAATAAACAAAAAAACAAGGTAAAGTACCAAACACTGAAATGAGAGTGGGGTACTACTACAGACAGTGTGTATTGTGCTGATAATGTCATTAGCAGTGCTATGAGACATAGCAAAATAAACACGGAGCATATCCATTGTTAACCACTTGCTGGGCACTTAAACCCTCTTCTTGCCCAGGCCAATTTTCAGATTTCAGTGCTGTCACTTTAAATGACAACTGCGCGCTCATGCTATAGTGTACTCAAATGACATTTTTATAATTTTTTCATACAGATAAAGATTTTTTTTTGGTTGTATTTAATTGCTGCTGGGTTTTAAATTTTTTGCTAAATAAAACAAAAAATGGACGAAAATTTTGAAAAAAAACAAAACCGTTTCATAGTTTGTTATACAGTTTTGAAAACAGGTAATTTTTTCCTTCATTGATGTGCGCTGATGAGACTGCACTGATAGGCACTGATAGGCTGCACTGATGGGCACTGATAGGCAGCATTGATGGGCACTGATAGGCAGTACTTAAAGCGGAGGTCCACCCTAAAGTGGAGCTTCCGCTCATTGGAACCCTCCCCCCCTCCGGTGCCACAATTGGCACCTTTCAGGGGGGAGAGGGGGGGGAAAGATACCTGTACAGTACAGGTATCTGCACCCACTTCCGGCATAGATATCTGCAGAAGGTACACCCCTTTCCGCAGAATCGACGCCCCTTTCCGAAGGTCCCCCACTGTCTGCTGGGAAACACACGGATCCCAGAGAAAGCGGGGACCATCCTTATTGCGCAGCGTGACTCGCGCATGCGCAGTAAGGAACCGGGAAATGAAGCCGCAAGGCTCCACTTCCTGATTCCCATACCCAAGATGGCGGCGGCAGCACCCGAGAGACGATCGAGAGATCGGCTTCGGGTGCCGACATCGCGGACGCGCTGGGCGGGTAAGTGTCATTATTTTAAAAGTCAGCAGCTGCAGTATTTGTAGCTGCTGGCTTTAAAAAAAAAAAAAGGCGGACTCCCGCTTTAAGGGCCTTGATAGGCACTGCTAAGGTGGCACTAATGGGCAATGATAGGTGCCCCTAATAAGCACTGAGGTGGCACTGTGGGTGGCACTGATGGGTGGTACTGAATGGCACTGATGGGTGGCACTGATGGGCACTGATGATCACTGATGGGTGGCACTGATGGGCACTGGTAGGTGACATTGATAGGCAGCACTGATCTGTGGCACTGATTATGAGACACTGATGGGTATTGATGGGTGGCACCGTGGGCACTGGTAGGTGGCACTGTGGACACTGGTAGGTGGCACGTGATACGTGACAGTGGTAGGTGGCACAGTGGGCACTTGCAGATGACACTGGTGGGCACAAAAAAATTCAGCTGCGGCTTTCTGGGACCGATTTTTCCTCTGGCAGAAGCCGGTGATCGGCTTTTTTTTTCATGTGGTAAGGGGACGGGATCGTCTCCTTACTCTGATCTGTGATCAGCCGAGTCTCATAGACTCCGTGATCACAGAGTGCCCTGAGCGTGACCCACAGGGATGTGCAGACAGCGCTTGCACAGGAGGACGTCCATGAACGCCCTCCCAGAAATTAAGGCCCATGCTGTAGCCATCTTTCAGCTATACCACGGGCGGAAAATAGTTAAGCTAGGTAGGAGCATTACCCTCGTAGAGTCACAAGATAGGTGTTACCGGCAACTTTAAATGAGAGCCATATACCTTCCATGTGGACAATTAATGATCCTAGAGGAGGAAAGGGCAAGAACATCTTACCCTTATATAAAATAAATACATTTTAGTCTCATCTGACCATAAAAGCCTTTTCCATGCAACCTCAGAATCTTCAAGGTGTGTTTAAGGTGGTCAGATAAGTTTAAAATTTAATCATTTGGCCTCAACATCAAACAATGTCTGGTGGAAATCCAATACAGTTCATCATCCAAATAACAGCATTCCTATAGTAAAGCATGGATTTGGTAATATCCTGTTATGGGGGTGTTTCTCTGTAGCAGGGACTGGAGCACCTGTCAGGAAAAAAAGGAAAATGAATGGGACAATATAACATCAAATTCTTAAAGGAAAATCTGCTCCCCTCTGCCAGAAAGTTGTCAATTGGAAGAAGGATTACCTTCCAACATGACAATGACCCAAAGCACATAGTAAAAATTACCACACAGTGGTTGAAGGAGAAAAATGTGAATGTCCTTGCGTGGCCTAGTCAGAGCCCAGACTTAAACCCCATTTAAAGTCTGGGGAATTACTTGAGGACTGCAGTCTAAAAATGGTCGCCATTAAATTTAACTGAACCTGAGCAGTTCTGCAAAAAGAGTGGGCAAATATTGCCAAATCTAGATCTGCGAAGCTAGTAGAAACATTTCCAACAGACTAAAGGCTGTAATTAAAGCAAAAGGTGTTTCAACAAAATACTGACACAAGGGAGTGATCCTTTTCCAACTGAGTGATTCTGTTTTTGAATTTTTGAAGAACAAATTCTGACACTGTGTTATATCTTTCACTTGAATGTTATACGTTGCACTAGTAAATACAGCTAAAACAAAAGATAAGATAAAACAAAAACTGTGTCTGTCTTCATTTCAGGCCACAAAGCAACAAAATATGGCTATTTTAAAGGGGGTTATTATTTTCTATACCCACTGTAGAAGAGGTATTTCTGCACTTTACATATGACATGATATTTCTAGACATAGAAATAATTGGAGTTTCTGCTTGACCTGCATTTTCATATACAAACTGCGAGAACTTTGCTGCATCAAAATAAATTAGTGTAACTAGGTCTTTAAACTGTTGTAAGGATTTAACTCCTTATACTGTATGTTATACATTCAATAGTATACATTTGCACATAGTAATCATTGTCTATTCTATACCATGCACATTACTAAATGTGCTCAGCCAGTTGGAAATATTAGAATTTTGCGCTGAAAATACTTGAATCCATACTACTGAATTATATGGGTTTTGTTTTTATTTTAAAGATTACGTATCCTCTATAGGTACAAACAATTATTTTCAGTTACAGGTGAGAATGGAAAGTATTTTATTTCCCAGATTTAAGCAGCACTGGCATAATATACAGTACATTAGAGAATACTTAGAGCCACTCATAAGCCATCAGTCCCTCAAAGGGGGTCACACTCTAATTCTTTTACCACATTCACACAAGGGTCGAAACTCACTTGCCAATATATTTTCTGGACAATGGAGGGAAATAGTAGAACCTTGAGGAAGACTTTATAAAGACAGTGAGAAAATACAAAATTTGGTGCAGCTCTGCGTAGAAACCAATCAGCTTTCAGGTTTTTGTTGTCAAAGCTTAAATTAACAAGCTAAAGTTAGAAGCTGATCCATGCAAACCTGCAGCAAATGTTGCACTTTCCTGTTTTAGTAAATTTCTCCATATGAATAGAATGATAGTATCTTTGGGTTTTTAACAAGGGTTGAGGTTTGGGTTTCCCGCTAACAAAGGTTCAATGACAAATGCCCAGGAATCACCATCAGGAAGTTTGTGAATTGCAGACTTTTGGATGAAAACTTGCAGGTTACTTCACAGAAATAGAGAAAAATTTATAATATAATGTGCCCTTTATCCCTGGTCAACTCTCCCACAAGAGCCAATAGTTTGAAGGAATGGATAATCCAGCAGCCACATTGTCGATGTGTGTTGGAGCCAGTAAAGAGAACTATCAATGTAAGGAAAGATACAGTTTGTTTTATTTTTGTTAGTCTACTTCATGCTATTTGTTCACATCCCAATGGCAGTGTCTGAATGCATATGCCTTTTGTTTGACAATAACTTTTTATTACCATTACTAATGGCCAGGACTGAATAACACAATTTGCTCCCCCATAAACCTCAATAGGGTTGCCTGCAAGAACTTCAAGCAAGATTCAGAAAACTGTTCTCAACCACAAGCAGAAGTGCCCAGCCCTAATTATACCCTATGACCCGACAGCTGCAGGACCAGAGAGTGTTCACTTATCTACAATGCTACCCCAAAGCTATCCTTCCATTAAGGAATAACCATAAAGCTGATAAGGAACCAAATAGAAATATGTATTTAGCTCTTCTGCTGATAAAAATGTTAGTGTTGTTTGGAAGTGTCAAGTTCTTGTTCTGTGTAACTTCATCTTGCTTGTACATAACCACGACAGTGCTGGAGGGTAGGTTGTTGTCATAGATTTTGGTGCAACACCAACCTTAGTCAGCATCTCAGAATACCACTATATATGGCACTTAACTCTTCAACAAAATAACTGTTTATAGAGAACTTGAACATTTGAGTTTAAATGCTATAGGAGGTGGCATTGTTATTAGCAATTGTATAACCTGCTTTACATAAAATGGGGGATGATAAAGTTTGCGTTATACTTAAGATGAGAAAAATTGAGTTATGTAGTTCAATTTATAAGTTTATAGATCACCTGAAAATTTTGTTCTAGAGGTAGCTAGATCATAATAATGGTAAAAACTCACATCTTAAAAAAAGGAAACATAGCCCAAAATATAAAATAGTTGTAATTTATTGTCACATTTTTCTTCAGTACAATTCATTTTTATCCTGCAGCACCACTGTCTTCTCAATTGTAGAGCAAGTCCATTTCTCATTTTTGCATTTATTAAGAATTATTCCATTATCATAAAACATCCACCTTTATGGCCCTTAATATATCTAAATATATTGGTTAGTTTGCTTATTGTTTTTTTTTTTTTCATATAATGAAAATACAGAACCCAACAACTTTTTGTTTATTACAAGCAAATTTGCCTTGCAGTAGGCCCCTATGTCAATGCTCCTTCTCTATCCCTCATACCAGCTTGTTTTCCTTATTTGTTTAAGCTCTACCTATGATTTATCATGTGCCCTAGATGATCTCACAAAGACATTCTTTGGAAGGGGAATTGTACTGAAACAGTATAGTTGCTAGGCAGTCAAACCTTTTATATTACTTGCTGTCCATATAGGGACATAAATATAGATTATGGCAGTAAAGTAAGGGCATCTCACCCCTCAGTAGAGCTTAATAAATACTAAGATTTCAAATAATTAGCACCCCATTTACAGACTTCAGCCTGTTTTAATGTACTTAAACTTTTGAAAAGTATATATAACAGATGATTTACTCAAGTGTGTGTTGTACTTCAGTTCAGTGACATTTATATATATATATATATATATATATATATATATACATTCCAGAATGATTTTTTTTACTTTTGTAAAATGAATTTTCACTTAGGTGGAGAAAAGTGAAAATTTGTTTTGCAAAGAATATGTGCAAGGAAATAAAAAACATGATTTTTGTTCACCACTAATTGGATAAATTAAGTCAGAATAACTTCTCCTCATTCACCAAGCTAGGGGAAATTTTGCAAAGGGTAAATTCTTTTAACTTAATCACCCAATCATGTGCAAGCACTAATCCTATTTTCTGATCACTTCACTTTAAATTTTAACTTATGTTTGTAAATTAGCTTAAGCAGTTTAAAATAGAACATGCACTACTATTTTAGTACATCAACTTCATAGGGACTTTAACTATGACTTGCATGTACCATACTCTAGTGTTAACTAAGTTTCTTAAATCTGACTTCATCTGTTGGAATGTAGTACTGGCTTTCTACTTCATGGCTCAAACTTTACCAACAGTTCTGGTGGTACTTCTCACTAGTTCTGATCTGATTGTGACTCCAAGCTAGTAAGTATCCTGGTAGTAAGTAGTGCGATATACACTATAATACCAAAAGTATTAAGATGCCTCTCTTTACATGCGCATGAACTTTAATGGTATTTCAGCCTTAGTCCGTAGGGTTCAATATTGAGTTGGCTCACCCTTTGCAGCTATAACAGCTGGAGTGTGTCTATGGGAATGCTTAAAGCTGCAGAAAGTTCCATAGAAGAGCTTAGATCCAGGTAATACCGTATTGGCTGTATAGATACTCCCGGGTGAGGGCATAAAATTTGAAGAATATCAGTTTCCATTGAAAAATGTAATGTTTTAAAAGGCATATTCTTGATTAAAAAGCTGTGCAAACCAGTTGTGTCAGATGGATATATACAATCATCAGTGCCTAGATCTGCTTATTTGTCTCGATGCCTTCCAGCTCCAACACTGATGTATAATGGATGGAGTAGGCTGATGGATCAGGGGACAGATGGGAGGCAGATGTTAAAAATTCCCGATTACAGCATTGGAAAGATAATGGCCATGAGAAGCTGTGACTGATCTCCCCGGAGAGACACTCTATGGAAGTGGCGGCTAGTGATGACGTCACCTGCTGCACCAGAGGAACAAAGCACAAGCCAGTGGAGGGAAAGACACCTGGAGGGTAAGCTGGTAGCATGGCCCCATCACTATGACAACATGTTTCACGCTCATGCGTCTTGTCAAGGATGTCTTGATAAGGCGTAGGAGCTTGAAACATGTTGTCATAGTGATGGGGCTACACTACCAGCTTGCTCTCCAGGTGTCTTTCCCTCCACTGGCTTGCACTTTGTTCTTCCGGTTCCGGTGAGTGAAGTCATCGCTAGCCGCTGCTTCCATACAGTATCTCTGTGGGGAGATCAGTCACAGCTTCTGATGGCCATTATCTTTCCAGTGCTGTACTCTGCATTTTTTTGTATCTGCCTTACATCTGTCCCCTGATCCATTTGCCTGCTCCAGCCGTTATACATCAGCGTTGGAACCGGAAGGCATAGAGACACATCCTGGACTCTTCCATCTGAGGACAAGTAAGCAGATCTAGCCATTGATGATTGTAAATATCCATCTGACACTACTAGTTTGCACAGCTTTTTACGCAGGATTATGCCTTTTAAAATAAACATTAAATTTTTGAATGGAAACTGATATCCGTTTTTTTTGTTTTGTTTTTTGCTCTCATCCAGAGTATCTATACAGCCAATACAGTATTACCTGGATCTAAGCATTCTATGGAACTTTCTGCATGTCATTCTTTCCCAGGAGTATTTCCTAGCAGCTAAGGTTTACAGGATTGACAAATTTTTCTTGCCTAATTTCAATTATTGCAAATTTTATATGGTGCCTGATAATTTTTGCTGCTCTGTGGGAATGTTTGACCATTCTTCCAGAAGCGCATTTATGAGGTCATGCACTGATATGGATGAGAAGGTCTGGTTTGCAGTCTCCGCTCAAATTCAGCCCAAAGGTGTTCTATTGGGTTGAGGTCAAGCCAGTCAAATTCTTCCACCTCAAACTCGCTCATTCATGTCTTTATTGACCTTGCTTTGTGCACTGGTCCAAATCATTTGGTGGAGGAAGGATTATGGTGTGGGGTTGTTTTTCAGGGGTTGGGCTTGACCCCTTAGTTCCAATGAAGGTAACTCTAAAGGCACCAGCATACTAAGACATTTTGGACAATTTCAAGCTCATTATGGGAACAGTTTGGGGATGGCCTCTTCCTGTTCCAACATGACTGCGCACCAGTGCATAAAGCAAGGTCCATAAAGACGTGGATGAGCGATTTTGGGGTGGAGGAACTTGAATGGCCTTCAGAGTCCTAACCTCAACCCAAGAGAACACCCTTGTGTTGAATTAGAGCGGCGATTGCGAGCCAGGCCTTTTTGTCCATATCAGTGCCTGACCTCACAAATGCAGTTTGGAAGAATGGTCAAACTTTCCCATAGACACAATCCTAAGAGTTGAAGCTGTTATAGCTGCAAAGGGTGGGCCAACTCAATATTGAACCCTACTGACTAAGACTAGAATGTCATTCAAATTCATGTGAGTGTAAAGGCAAGTGTCCCTATACTTTTGGTAATATAGTGTACATCTAAAGATCTTGACTAACATAGCAATGGAAGTAAAGCCAGATGTTTAAATATTCAATCAAATTAAGGAGGAGGTATTACAAAATACAAACTTCCCACATGATCTGGTATTTACTGGGAAGAAGTAAGCAACCTCTAAAAAATAAATGGTTAGATATGTTTATTTTTTACTTATCCTGATTGAATCTTTGAAGACAAAACTGGTTCTCTAAGCTGAAGTACAACTTGAAATAATAAAGTTGATCAGTAATTCTGATAAAGCAGCCAATCCAACATAACAAAAGGCTGCAAATACAAATTTGCTCAAGTGTCACCACTTTCGGAGCCTCAATTCTAGTGTGCTCACCATGCAAACTGCAATGTTCAGCATCAGATTCACAGTTCTGACAATGCAAAGTAAGAGCCTTACTATAGGTCAATAAACCATACATATTGTACTGAGGGATGCTGGGGCATGTAAGAGCTCTGACTTTGAATCTGAAATTACAATTTGTATATTAAAACAAGAAATACTAGGGAGATTAGGAGGACATTTTGATATGTAAGGTTCAAAGAGAAAAAAAATTCTTCACCCCCTATGGTTTCTGCAGGGGATTTGATGACCTCTATTGATATGGATGTTATACCAAACGAAAATGAAATATCCAAATCCAACAGTTAAATTGTCTCTTGGAGAGTTTAAACATTTACATCATGAATATTTATATATTATAGCTCGGTCCTGGTGTAACTCCTGTGGTTACACAACACCCCACTACATGATACTGGTCTGCCTTTGGTTAACAATAAGTGTGAAAGCAATTATGAAATGGCCAGATTAAACATGTAAATGTATATATTTGTTATGGTTATTGTATCATTGATTGATATTTCATTATCTTTTGGTATAGCTTCCATGTCAATAGTGGTTATCAAATCCCCTGAAGAAGCCCTAGGCGGTGAAACATGTTGGGACTACATACCGTTATATTGCCACATATATGAATACACCAGTGACCATGCAACAAATGTGTATATATTTTAATATTATTGGTTTTTAACTTTGTAATCACTAAATGATGATGTTTTAATTTGTGATTTGTTCATACATGAATGTGCAATTTTTAGCACCCCAAAAGTCCCTTGAAACAATTTTTTCCTCTTTGAATATTATTCTAGGGATGTGGTGCTATAAATAGAAGTGTCACTCACACACACTATAGAAACCCTTAATTGAGATATGTAAGGTGGCTCTGATGGTTTGACTGCTTTATTACTAAGACATGATTTAGTCAAGCAAATCTTCTCTTAAAGCTATACTGAAAATCATGCAACACCAGCAACACTGCCTAAAAACATGTTGCTACTAAAATAGTTTGATTTGACTCTTTTTGAACATATGTAAACAAAATAGCAGTGTGATTGAATCTGTTATGCTGGAACTATTAGCAATACAGCTTATGTTTTTCTTTTTTACTACATTTTTATAGATTAAACATTAATTTGTGCTTTACATAGCTGCAGGAGAAAATATTCTCTGTAGTTTGCGTATTCAGTTCCATATTTTTCCAATTTTTAAAACATTGCTCAACTTCATGAATCCTTAAAGTGTAAGTAAACCCCGCTATTGTTCTTAGCCAAGGAAGCTGCCATCTTTACCTCTGTTTAATCTACAACTGCCATGATGCTGCACATGTGATCAGTTATGACACCAGCCATTGGATGGTTTGACAGTTTGGTTGAGAGCACAACCAATCGAAGCGTTACATTTCTGGCATGTGCCGGAAATTAAACTGTTTTATGGATGGGTTTACTTCCGCTTTAATATATGTCTTGGCGTGTGTTTATATTTGTTAAACTCCAGTAAAGCTGGCTTTTTAAGTATAGACCTACGGTGTATGATTTTTTTTTTAAGATATCAAGTCTATATTCTGCATGCTTACAGTATGTTGGATATTTGTTATTTGCATTATACATACATTCAGTAAACTTAAAGTTTCCATCAGATACATTTAAAATTACTCACAAAAAACACAAGCTGCATGTTAAGGGCAATATTATACAACTAAGGTTATTTTTGCAATACTTTGGAGAGCTGGAAGAAAGCAGAGTAGTTATATTTTCTTACCTAATTATTCACTGAAATTGTAGGGATACATTTATAAATAAAATTACATCAAAATGGAAAGTGTGCTTCTAGCAAAAAATGTCAGTGACAAAATAAATTGCATACTCTCCTGTGCATTACATGCTCAACAAAATATGACATACTACAACAATATTCTAAAAAAATATACCACTGGCATTGGGGAGGATCAAGTGATGACTGTAATTGTGCCCTGTATATATTTCTCATTCTAATTCTATTTTTGTAGGCTTTTGAATGTATACATATAAATGTATATATATGTTATTTATACATATAATTTATGTTAATTGTTGACCTACTGTGTAGTCAGACATGTGCTGTAAGAGTTGAGGAAAAACATGTATTTGTATAATCGGGGTTAACTGGAAGCTGTGCTCATTTTCAATAATGTCTTATGAATTCTAAATACGAAACATATTAAATATATATTAATAAAGACAATAATAATTAAAGACTAACATATAATAAACTTTGCTATATCATTTTGAGTATGTGTTTGTTCTGTCCAGCAGTTCACATGGAATAACTGCCCTGAGTAAATGCTATATATATCTTAACAAACAGCCACTGCTGTTTAACTAACTCATGAAAGTTTGCCAACTGTACCTGTAACACAACACTTTTTAGGCGTCATTGAACTGAATTAAAAACAAAATAGGGTTCATTCATTAATTATGCAAACATTCATCAATGTTTCATACACAATAAAAAATACAGTTTAACTGCTAAGATTTTTGCTGTGCTTCTAATGACATCATAGTTTTTTTTTTTCTTTTTTCCATTGTTTTATAATATTAAAACAAACCATGTTCAAAGCAAATACAGTTTATATACTACTGTTTTATATTAGCTGTCCTATTATGCATAAGCAGACAATGGCAGCACCTAAATTGAACCTGATGATCTACTTTCTGTAGTGCATTTTAAAATATCATTGTATAAACTATTATTTTTTTTTTTTTTTTTTACAGTTCTTTTTGGAGTTATCTTACATTCCTCAGGAAAGATGAAGCATTCATCAAGCTATGGCATGCCCCATTCATTAAACTACTAGATATGGTTTGGTGTGACCGAGTAACCATTATGCTTTAATTTAAAATATATATATTTTTTTAAATTATAGCTTGAAGAAGAGTTATAAAAAACAAAAGAAAGCCGATGACATAAATGTATGACAATGTTTTTACAGTAAGTAAAAAGGTTTATCACAGTTTTTTATAGCTTGCATGAGTTCACTTTCAAAATAAATTTTTCACTTTTCTCAATGACTTTTTAATACTGGTGTGTGTTCTTGAGTTGCTATAGTTCTATGCTTTATAACAATAAACACCATATAGCTTGTGCTTTTTATCTGGGAAACCAACAAATCGCACAGCTGCTTCATTGGGACTACAGCGTCGTCGTGGTTTTGAGATTGGGTAACGAACACTACCATCAGCCAACCATCCTCCATCACAGCGATCGTAGCCAAGTAGCTTCCATGCTGCATACATCTGGCCTACTTTAGCGATCTGAGCACCATCATTGATACAGGCTTGTACAGCTTCATCATAAGTCAGCTTCACTGGATGTATTAGGTAATAGAAACGACCTAAGAATAAAAATAAAGGAATAGAATTGTTCATAAAAAAACACATTTCAGAAAAATGCTCCTTATTAGCTACAATTCATTTTAAAGGGCTTAAAGGGTCTCTCTTTCAGTAAAATGGTCACTATTTACTACAATTTATTTTACAATGTTTAAAGGTCTCTGTTTAAAAAGCAGGATTGACTCCATGAGCAGCTGTTGACATTTTTACATTGGGAGCAGCTAATATGCAGATCGGAAAGTCATATAAACAGATAAACAGATTTTGTTCTGTTATTTACCTGCACATAATAAAATAAAGAACAGTCTATAATGCAGTGCATAGCATTTGCCTGTGGTCAGCTTAGTCCCAAAAACCAGTAAGAAGGAATGGATTAAGGATGAGTAAAACTAACAAAGTTTGGTTCGCTGGATGCTCGTCAAACCCAGCAGGAAATCCACGAACATACCACCCAAACCATATTGAAGTTTTGAAGTATTGCACCTGCAGGCATCATTCAGATAGCGCTACTTAGTTACATAGTTAAAATAGTAGGTGAGATCAAAAAAAGTCCAAAAAGTCCAACCTATGTGTGTGAGTATATGTCAGTATTACCTTGTATATCCCTGTATGTTGTGGTCGTTCAGGTGCTTATCTAATAGTTTTTTGAAACCATTGATGCTCCCCGCTGAGACCACCACCTGTGGAAGGGAATTCCACATCCTTGCCACTCTTACAATAAAGGACCCTGCATGTAGTTTAAGGTTAAACCTATTTTCTTCTAATTTTAATGAGTGGTCACGAGTCTTGTTAAACTCCCTTCAGCGAAAAAGTTTTATCCCTATTGTGGGGTCACCAGTAGGGATGAGCTTCGTGTTCGAGTCGAACGTACGTTCGACTCGAACATTGGCCGTTCGTGCGTTCGGCGAATTCCGAACGTTTTGGCCGTTCGCGTCAAAATTCGAGTGACGCGCGCGCGGACCACAATGCACTGCGTTGGCGCAGTGCATTGCTGTCCGATGATTGGCCAAGCATGCACTGTGACCCCGCATGCTTGGCCAATCGCAGCGCCGGCAGCGAGGAGAGCCATGATTGGCCACAGGCATCCTGCCTGTGGCCAATCATAGCTCAGACTGTGTAGTGCACGCCCCACACTATATAAGGCCGCCTTTAAGGCGGCCTCCTGTAGTGTGTTACTTTGCATCTGAAGCAGTGGGTGTTCTGTGTACCTTCAACACAGTACACACCAATCGTTTTTGGCTGATTTCCTATCTTGCTGCTGTGTAGTGGTTGTTGTCTGTGCCCTGACTGCAGTATACACCACTATATTCACCTCACCTATATAGCTAGTGATCTAGCTTTAATCACTTAACAACTGCCCATTGCCGATTAATGGCTTCACGGCGGTTGTTTAACTCAGAGAGGCCGTTAATTAACGGCCTCCCAGAATTCTGCTCTCGCGTGCCCCGAGGTGTGTGCACTCGAGAGCATCCGTGACCGCCGGGTCCATAGGACCCGGCGCATCACGGTAAACGGCCGCTCATAGCGGCCGTTTACCACGTGATTGCTCCGTCAAATGACGGAGTGAGTGATCACTTGGAAACAAACCGGCGTCATGTTATGACGCCTGTTCCTCCCTCCCCTTTCTGTACCGATCGGTACAGCGGAGGGGAAAGAGATCGGTGTCAGCAGCGATGTGGGCTGCATCTGCAGTGCCCACATCGCTGCTCACCGAATTTAACCCCTCAATTCCCTGCCAATACTCTGCAATACCAGTGCATACTCTGCAGTACCCTGCCATTACTCTGCAGTACCCCGCCATTACTCTGCAGTACCCCGCCATTACTCTGCAGTGCAGTACCCTGCCATTACTCTGCAGTACCCCGCCATTACTCTGCAGTACCCCACCATTACTCTGCAGTACCCCGCCATTACTCTGCAGTGCAGTACCCCGCCATTACTCTGCAGTGCAGTACCCTGCCATTACTCTGCAGTACCCCGCCATTACTCTGCAGTACCCCGCCATTACTCTGCAGTGCAGTACCCCGCCATTACTCTGCAGTGCAGTACCCTGCCATTACTCTGCAGTACCCCGCCATTACTCTGCAGTGCAGTACCCCGCCATTACTCTGCAGTGCAGTACCCCGCCATTACTCTGCAGTGCAGTACCCTGCCATTACTCTGCAGTGCAGTACCCTGCCATTACTCTGCAGTGCAGTACCCTGCCATTACTCTGCAGTACCCTGCCATTACTCTTCAGTACCCCCCATTACTCTGCAGTAACCCCCATTACTCTGCAGTACCCCCCAATACTCTGCAGTACCCTGCCATTACTCTGCAGTACCCCGCCATTACTCTGCAGTACCCCCCATTACTCTGCAGTAACCCCCATTACTCTGCAGTACCCCCCAATACTCTGCAGTACCCCCCATTACTCTGCAGTACCCCCCAATACTCTGCAGTACCCTGCCATTACTCTGCAGTACCCCGCCATTACTCTGCAGTACCCCGCCATTACTCTGCAGTGCAGTACCCCGCCATTACTCTGCAGTGCAGTACCCCGCCATTACTCTGCAGTGCAGTACCCTGCCATTACTCTGCAGTGCAGTACCCTGCCATTACTCTGCAGTGCAGTACCCTGCCATTACTCTGCAGTACCCTGCCATTACTCTTCAGTACCCCCCATTACTCTGCAGTAACCCCCATTACTCTGCAGTACCCCCCAATACTCTGCAGTACCCTGCCATTACTCTGCAGTACCCCGCCATTACTCTGCAGTACCCCCCATTACTCTGCAGTAACCCCCATTACTCTGCAGTACCCCCCAATACTCTGCAGTACCCCCCATTACTCTGCAGTACCCCCCAATACTCTGCAGTACCCTGCCATTACTCTGCAGTACCCCGCCATTACTCTGCAGTACCCCCCAATACTCTGCAGTACCCGCCATTACTCTGCAGTACCCCCAATACTCTGCAGTACCCTGCTATTACTCTGTAGTACCCCGCCAATACCCCGCCAATACTCTGTAATACCCTCCCATAAATTGCCATACCCAGCCATACTCAGAGATACCCAGCCATACTCGGTGATACCCTGAAGTACCCAGCCATAGACGCCCCCCACCCCTCACCGCCCTCTGGTGCTTCTACCAACTCGCCAGTACGATCAAAGCCAGAATCTTTTTTTTTATTTTTTATTTCAGGCTTCCCAGCCTAGAGGTGATATGTGGGGTCATATTGACCCCCCAGATTTCACTGTAAAGAGGACCTGTCATCCCATATTCCTATTACAAGGGATGTTTACATTTCTTGTAATAGGAATAAAAGTGATCAAAAATATATTTTTGGGAAAAAAAATGTCAAACTAAAATAAAGTAAAATGAACAATAAAAAAATAAAATAAAAATTAAAGCGCCCATGTCCCCATGTGCTCGCATGTGCCACACATGTGAGGTATCGCCGAGAATGTTAGAGCGAGAGCAATAATTCTAGTCCTAGACCTCCTCTGCAACTCAAAACATGTAACCAGTAAAAAAATATTTAAAGCGTCACCTATGGGGATTTTTTAAGTAGCGACGTTTGGCGCCATTCCACGGGCATGTGCAATTTTGAAGAGTGACATGTTTGATATCTATTTACTCAGCATAACTTCATCTTTCACTTTATGCAAGCATTGGGCTAACAAGTGGTTAATAATAGAGCTTGCAGTCAGTAGTGTTAGGAGATAGTGCGTGCTGTCTGCGTGCTCTGTACCCAGTACATACCGCTATAATATAGGGCAGGCCCCTACTTTCAAACATCCAACTTACAAACATCTCCTACTTGCAAACGCAAGGAGACAGCAGCAAGTCAGATGAAAAAAGATGGACGACAAAACAAAATTATACAGGGGTGATAACCCTTCCCTATGTTTTCCAAAAAGCTTAAAGATATTTTTTTTGACTGGAGCTACACTTTAAAAATGTACCGGTTGAAAATGACAAACAGATTCAACTTAACACAACAAACCTACACAGTCCCTGTCTTGTTTGCACCGCCTGTATACTGCTGTTCTGAGTATATAGGGCCTGGGGGCCACACGCATTTCCTTTTTTTAATATGGGTACGGGGTTCCCCTTAATATGTGTACAAGACCCAAATAGGCTGGTAATGGGCAGGGAGGGCTACCCATGCCATTTTTCTGAATGATTTTCAACCATATTGCAGGAACCAGATATAACATTAAAACCGCAAGCAGTTTTAAATGGTGTTATTTCCGTTTAATGTCATTTTGTGCAGGGACTGTTCTAAACACGGGAAACACGTGGCACTTCACAGGCATACTATAGACACCCCCCAGGCACCATATTTAAAGGAATATTTCACTTTTTTTTTTCACTTTAATCGTCATTAAAATCACTGCTCCCGCCAAAACGGTAGTTTTTAAAACTTTTTTTTGAAGTGACCCATGTCCCCTGAGGCAGGAGGCAGGTCGCCAAACCCTTTTTAGCACACTATCTTGCATATTAGCCGTTAAAATTAGCACTTTCCAATTCGAACGTTCGAGTCCCATAGACTTCAATGGGGTTCTAACGTTCGTACCGAACGCGGGGGTCGTTCGCAAGTTCTGGTGCGAACCGAACCGGGGGGTGTTCGGCTCATCCCTAGTCACCAGTATGGGATTTGTATATTGAAATCATATCCCCTCTCAAGCATCTCTTCTACAGAGAGAATAAGTTCAGTGCTCGCAACCTTTCCTCATACCTAATATCCTCCAGACCCTTTATTAGCTTTGTTGCCCTTCTTTGTGTTCGCTCCATTTCCAGTACCTCCTTCCTGAGGACTGGTGCCCAGAACTGGACAGCATACTCTAGGCGCGGCCGGACCATAGTCTTGTAGAGCAGGAAAATTATCGTTTTATCTCTGCAATTAATCCCCTTTTTAATGGATGCCAATATTCTGTTTACTTTGTTAGCAGCAGCTTGGCATTGCATGCCATGGCTGAGCCTATCATCTACTAGGACCCCTAGGTCCTTTTCCATCCTAGATTCCCCCAGGGGTTCTCCCCCCAGTGTATAGATTGCATTCATAGTTTTGTCACCCAAATGCATTATTTTACATTTTTCTACATTGAACCTCATTTGCCATGTAGTTGCCCAATCTATTTATTTGTTCAGATCTTTTTGCAAGGTTTCCACAGTTATTGCTCTGCTTAGCTTAGTACAGGGCCGTCTTTAAGGCAGGGCAAAAGGGGCAGCTGCCCTGGGCCCTGTCATTGTTGTGGGGCCCAAAACAGCTTCCTCATACTTGCCACCTATCCAGGTTTAAATTCCCTTGTCCCTTAAAGTTTTATTCCTGTGCTGTGTCCTAATATCTGTGTGAAGTGCTGGTACTAATGCTGCCCAGCTTTGCCCTAGTGTTGTGTGCAAGTGACTCACCTGCAGACCCTTTGTTTACATGTAAATAAACAAGCCTTCATATGTAAATAGCAGCAACAATACTAAGTAAATAGTTGCGGCTGGCGGCATTTATATGTAAATAAAGGTGGCATTCCTATGTATATCATGCTCCCCTGCTGTGAGGAGGTGATGTGCTGTAACCTCTACCAACTAATCAGTGAGCCGTAACATGTGCTGTAACCTCTAGCAACTAGTAGTAAGCAGTAATGATATACTGTAACTGCTGGCAACCAATCGCAATTGCTGCCTGATCTGATACAGAAAACTGATTTTAGGTCTAGCTGCTATTTATTGTATGTCTCAGAGTAGGTGGAGAGGGAAATTGGATGGGGGGGGGGGGCCCTAGGGTTACCACCTGTCCGGGATTGACCCGGACAGTTCGGGTTTTGAATCATGTGTCAGGGTTTCAGTCCACCTGAAACCCGGACATATTATTCAGACAGGAATGTGGCTCAGAACAGCGCTTGACAGGAAGGTGAAGTGGCACTATATGCACCACATTACTATTATCTTTGGAGTGCCCAAAGGTGTCCTAGGTCTGTTACAATCCTATAGTGTATATTGAAAAAAAAATAATGTGGGCCACTAAAGTGTTCGGGTTTGGCTTGAAGAAAAAGTGGCAACCCTAGGGGGCCCCCCAAGAAAAATCTTGCCCAGGGCCCAATCTATATTAAAGACGGCCCTGGCTTAGTATCATCCGCAAACAGGGCTCAAGTCCTGCGGGAACGCATGGGAACGGAGTTCCTGTACTTTTTCCACAACAGGAACTCGGTTCCCATTAGCAGCCGTGTCCTGCAAGACTTTGAAGTATGTGAGCTGTGTGGCAGGTGCTACACCAGCAGCCGCCGACACAACTCACAATAGTAAATGCCGCACACCTGACCATTCAGGCTTTGCCAGTAGGGGGACCCATGACATCACAGCTAGCTGATGGGTAGATCATGTCTAGGTCTAGCTGACAGGTAGATCAGCTATTCTGCTCACAGGACATGCAGGGAGAGAGGTGAGCTGAGGGAGGAACATCAGTTTGGGGTGGTAAGCTGAGCAAAATACCTGGCAAAGTTTAATGCCAGGAGGGAAGTTTATGTGGAAATATGTGAAGGGTTGGAATAGCAGCGAGTGTGTGTTGGAGCCCTGCAGAGTTTGCAGCCCCCAAGCTAACCTACATCTCCTAAGCAGGAACACATCACTATCTCCCCAAGCATGCTGTCCAGATAATGTGCAGTTTATTTATGACTTTTCCATTTAACCCTGTGTTATCCAAACTCTGTTCAATGAAAAGTGTAAATTTACCACATAAACACTCTATATACAAAATAACATTCCCCAATAAAGATCAGAACATGATGTTCACATTCGCATGGAAGCACAATTGAATGAATGCTGTTTATTCAGAGAGTTACCGTATTCATGTTTATTGAGGATTGTTTTTTATGTACTAACAGTTAAGCTTCATACACACAATACAAAAATTGGATGAAAAATGAAAAATAACACTTTTGAAGCGTTCGTGCATATGAGCGTATCATTTTTTGGTGGGCGAGAGGATCTTGGGTGGGAGTTCCCACACTTTTTTCCCCAGGACTTGACCCCTGTTCGCAAATACAGAGACGGAACTGTTTACCCCATCCTCCAGGTCATTTATGAACAAATTAAACAGGATTGGTCCAAGCACAGAACCCTGGGGGGCTCCATTACCCACTCCTGACCATTCTGAGTACTCCCCATTTATGACCACCCTCTGAACTCGCTCTTGTAGACAGTTTTCAATCCATGTATTCAACCTATGGTCCATGCCAACAGACCCTATTTTGTACAGTAAACATTTATGGGGAACTGTGTCAAATGCTTTGGCAAAATCCAGATACACCACATCTATGGGCCTTCCTTTATCTAGATGGCAACCCACCTCCTTATAGAAGGCTAATAAATTGGTTTAGCAAGAACTATTCTTCATAAATCCATGCTGATTACTGCTAATGATATTGTTCTCATTACTAAAATCTTGTATATAGTCCCTTATCCTCCCCTCCAAGAGTTTACATACTATTAATGTTAGGCTAACTGGTCTGTAATTCCCAGGGATGTATTTTGGGCCCTTTTTAAATATTAGTGCTACATTGGCTTTTCTCCAATCAGCTGGTACCATTCCAGTCAGTAGATTGTCAGTAAAAATTAGGAACAATGGTCTGGCAATTACTTGAATGAGTTCCCTAAGTACTCTCGGGTGTAAGCCATCTGGTCCCGGTGATTTATTAATGTTAAATTTCCCAAGTCTAATTTGAATTCTGTCCTCTGTTAACCATGGAGGTGCTTCCTGTGATTTGTCATGAGGATAAACACTGCAGTTTTTGGTTACTAAAGCCCCCGATTCCCTCATAAAGACTGAAGATAAGAATAAATTCAATACCTTCGTCATCTCCCCATAGTTTGTAATCAGATATCCTTCCTCATTCTTTATGGGGCCAATATGATCTGTCCTCCCTTTTTTACTGTTAACATACTTAAATAATTTCTTGGGATTTTTTTTTGCTTTACTCCACTATGTGTCTTTCAAGTTCTCTCTAAGGCCGCGTACACACGGGCGGACTGTTCGCCCAACTTTGTCCGCTGAACAGTGTTTGGGCGGACAGTCCGCTCGTGTGTGGGCTTTCAGCGGACAGTTTCAGCGGACAGTTGGACGGACAAGGTTTTTCGGAATTTCCGAAAAA
This sequence comes from Lithobates pipiens, assembly GCF_037356315.1. Lineage (NCBI taxonomy): Eukaryota > Metazoa > Chordata > Amphibia > Anura > Ranidae > Lithobates > Lithobates pipiens. The sequence goes on along the minus strand of NW_027507790.1, from coordinate 163,508,351 downwards.
CTGTCCGCTGAAACCTTGTTTCAGCGAACAGCCCGCTCGTGTGTAGGCTTGTTCGTCAAACAAAGTTGCGCGCATGCTCAGAAAGGATTTTCACAGAGATCGGGACTTCCGTTTCCGGGGGGTGTGTGCTGAGCATGGAGGAGTGAGGAGGCTCGTGTGAGCGGTGACCGTGCTTACAGACAGCGTGTATTACACAGCAGCGGACCGGAGAGACTCTCTGTTCATGCCGGGCCGTGGGCGGAAGACAAAGCAGCTGAATGCTCCCGTCCGCTCGTATATCACGAGGTATATGGTGAAGAGCGGAGGGGGTACAGCAGTGGAGGAGGAGGAAAAGCTAAAGACTAGGACGGTGAAGAGCGGGGGAAGAGAGGAGAGTGGCGTGACAGCTGACACAGCTAAGATCATTAAATCCTCGCAAACCCCGGCATGTGATACTGCATTCCTCTCTTCAAAGACAGTTTTGTACACTGGCATTAATCCTATGCAGAGCTGGGACACAGAGGAGATAGCGAAGGCTAAAGATATCTCTGCACAGACGGAGAAGTGCATAAGAGGAGGACGGCCGGATCAAAACGAAAGTGAAAGGTCAGTCTTGTATCCACTTTCAGATAATATCCCTGCCTCAGTCCAGAAAATGTCAGAAACAGACCGGCAGATATATCAGGCACCAGTAACAAGCACAGATTTAAAAGAGATGGGAGGAGGGGAACAGGGGCTTAGACAGTTGATTCAAGCCCTACCCACAAAGGATGATATACAGGCATTAATGTGTAATCTGCTGGGTCCATTAAAGGAGGAAGTGGGTGAGGTACGGAAGAAAATAGAGGCAATAGACTATAAATTGCATAACTGTGAATTATCCCAAAATAAAGTAGAAATACGGATGGAAGAACTAGAGAAAAAATGTATAGAGCAATCGCAGAGAATGACTACTATGCAGCTACATTTGGAGGAATTTGAGAATAAAAGCAGAAGGAATAATCTGCGGATAAAAGGTATTACAGAAACGGTGTCAGCTACAGAGCTAAGAGGAGTATTACTGAATATTTTTAATGAACTGCTGGGTAATCCCCCTGATACGCAGATTGAGCTTGATCGTGTGCATAGGATTCCGGTGTCTCAGAAAATAGCCATGAAAGCTCCCAGGGACGTTCTCTGCAGAGTACACTTTTATAAAACGAAAGAGGAGATAATAAGAGCGGCTTGGAGAAAGAGCCCAGTCGAGTTTGATAAACATGAGATACAAATCTATTCAGATCTTTGCCGACAGACGAGAGACAGACGCCGAGTGTTGAAGCCATTATTAGATCATGTGCTACTTAAGGGGGCAACATATCGATGGGGGTACCCAATTTCATTGATAATTAAAAAAGAAGGACTAATGTTTTCTCTATACGACCATAAGCAGTTACCCGATTTGTTTCAATTTCTGGGATCAGAGATGATTGAGATACCTAACTGGAAAGACCCCTTGATAATAGGAGAAGAGAAAGATTTCCCGAATAAAAGGAAGAACAGAATGGTAGAAAGGAGGGACCAATCAGAGGGACCAAGCTGTGGATCACCAAAGTGAAGCTGAAGTAGAAGAAGTAGAAGAAAAGATAGACCCTGTATTAAGAGGCAAAGGACCTCCTCCCCCAATTAATTTTTTGCTTTTGGGACTCCCCCTTTCTTTATTTTTCTATTTATTTATTTATTTATTTTTTCTCCCCGAGAAATATTATCTCTGGGATTTGTGTGTTTATTTTTTGTATTTTTTATCTCTTTTTTTTTTTTTTTTTCTCCTCCCTCCCTGCGTCTCAGAGGGGTAGATGGAGGCATGTTTTGCTGTGCGGTGGAAAGAGGCAATGTGGATTTTTTTTTTTTTTTTTTTTTTTTTTTTTGCACGAATAAGGAATATGAAACATAGATGAAGGGCGATAATAGAGTATATTATATAATTATTTTTTTTTTTATTTTTTATTTTTTTTTTTTTATTTATTTATTTATTTATTTACTTATTTTTTGTATGATACACATATAAAAAGTAGAGTGATCTAATAGGATTTTTTACAAATGGAGAATGTGGGTATGGTAGGTTAAAGGGACTGGGAGGAGGGTGGGATGGTAAAATGGAAGCGTGAGATAATGTGTGCACTCTGATATACACGGTTTTGGATTTATGTTAAGGGATGTGGTAGGGGGAGGGGATGGGAAAGGAAACTATAAGTATTTTTGTGGTTTATGTATGTATATATATGTGTATGTATACATATATGTTTGTGTGTATATATATATATATGTATATATTTTTTTTTTTTTTTTTTTTTTTTTTTTTTTTTTTTTTTTTTTGTGATTGCACGGATATGACACAAATGACACAAAATGTGGATTGATTCAATAGGACTCCCTTGGAGGGGAGAAGTAGGATGGGGAAGTAGAGTGAATAGAGAGGGGGGTGAAGGTTTATTCGGTTTTGGAGGGTGAAGGGGAGGGGATGGGGGAGGGGAGGGGGAGATTGTGTTTTTTTTTTTTTTTTTGTTTTTGTTTTTGTAGAGTGATCTAATAGGACTTCTTACAAATGGAGAAGTGGGTATGGTAGGTTAAAGGGATTGGGAGGAGGGTGGGATGGTAAAATGGAAGTGTGAGATAATGTGTGCACTCTGATATACACGGTTTTGGATTTAAGACAGGGGATGTGGTAGGGGGAGGGGATGGGAAAGGAAATTATAAGTATCCTTATGGTTTATATATATATATATATGTATATATATATATATATGTATATATATATATATATATTTTTTTTTTTTTTTTTTTTTTTTTTTTTTTTTTTTTTTTTTTTTGATTGCATGGATATGACACAAATGACACAAAATGTGGATTGATTTAATAGGACTCCCTTAGGGGGGAGAGGTGGGGTGGGGAAGTAGAGTGAATAGAGAGGGGGGGTGAAGGTTTACTCGGTTTTGGAGGGGGAAGGGGAGGGGAGGGGGAGATTGTGTTTTGTTTTTTGTTTTTTTTGTGTCCCCCGCACATCTTCCCCTCCTGCCCTCCCTTTCCTGTTGATAGCGGGGGGGGGGGGGGGGGGGGGTTGAGGGGAGAGTAATTTACTTAAGGAAAAGAAGAGAGGGGTAGCAGTAGAAATGATGAGGGGGAGGAGGGAGAGAAGATGGGAAAGAGAAAGAGAAAGGGAAAAGAAATAAAGGGGAAGAATAGAGATAATATGTGAAAAGTAAAGGATTAAGTAAAGATAATGATAAAGATCATGTCTATGTTAACAAGAAAAAGATGAATGTGGTAGAAAAATAATTATTGTTAGTGTGGAGAACGCTGGTTGTGGGCGCGGTTCACTTGCTCCTCTTTTGCTCACTAACACCCCCATATTAAACGCCTCTCCTCCAGGTGGAGGAAAAGTCGGAGGCGTTGGGTTTTTTTTTTTTTTTTTTTTTTTTTTTTTTTTTATTCTTGGGGGACAGCTCCGGATATAGTATCTGTCTCTCATTTATCTGAAAGAAGGGGTAGTTTTGGGGCGTGGATTGGGTTTTATTTTTATATATTTATTTATTTTTCGTCTCCTCTCTTTTTCCCTCCCCCCCCCCCCCGAACTGACAATAAAAATGACTAAAATAAGTTTCACATCATACAATGTTAAGGGACTAAACACCCCAGAGAAACGTACACGATTAATAATGGAGTTGAAAAGATTTAAATCTCAAATAGTTTTCTTACAGGAAACTCATTTTAAAAAGGATAGGATCCCTTGGAGTAAAGGTCACTATTTCCCCTGGGTATATCATAGCACCTCACAGAACTCGAAATCCTGTGGGGTATCTATTTTAATAGCAAGACAGACACCATGGAAGGAACAAGGGGTATACATGGATGAGGAAGGTCGCCTCCTGATAGTAAAAGGTACATTGGGCTGCCAAAAAGTGACATTGGTAAATATATATCTGCCAAATGAAAACCAAGTAACCTCTCTAGAAATCTATTTACAGATTATTCAACAACATAAAGAGGGAATATTAGTGTTAGGAGGCGACCTAAATATGGCTTTGGATCCAATAAAAGACACATCAAAAGGCTCGTCTCATCTATCTTATGTCAAATTAAGGAAAGTAAAGAGAATGATGCAAGAACTGCAGCTGATCGACAGCTGGAGGGCTGTTCACACACAGAGCAGAGATTATACTTTTTTCTCGGCAAAATATAAATCTTACTCTAGAATTGACTATATTTTAATCTCCCAGAATGTGATTACATCCCTAGTGGAAGCCTCAATTGGCCTATTTACACTATCAGACCACGCCCCGACGAGTTGTGTGATTGAATTAGGGGAAGCTGAACCAAGGGAATGGCAATGGAAGTTAAATGAAACATTACTAAAGGATAATGAATATAAGGTAAAATTAGAACAAGAACTGGATGTTTTTTTTGCAACAAATAAAGTAGGAGAAACAACACCTTTTTGTATATGGGAAGCACATAAATGTGTCATGAGAGGAATATTTATATCCATGGGAGCACATAGAAAACGCAGAATGAATGAAACGATTGATAACTTGCTTAAAGAGATTAGGGAACTAGAAACAGTACATAAAAAATCACAAGCACAATTAGTAGAACAGAAATTAGAGGGTCTGCGTGAAAAATTAAATCTCCAATTAATAGATAAAGCGAAAGCAAAGCTAACTCGAGGGAAACGGAGATTCTATGAATTTGGGAATAAACCAGGGAGACTGTTGGCAAACGCCCTCAGAGAAAGCACAACTAGGAATTCAATTACACAAATTAAGACACAGAGAGATGAAATGGTTAATACATCGGAGAAAATTGCTCAGGTATTCAAAGAATACTATGAGAAGCTATATCAGTTGGAAAAGAAGCCTACGTTGGCAGAGGAGTTAAAAAAAGGAGAGATCGCTAGAGAATATATTGAAAGGACAGAAATGCCAAAAATAACAGAGGAAATGGCCAGAGAAATAGATGTACCAATCACTCTAGAGGAAGTTGCAAAAGCATTAAAAATATTGAAATTAGGTAAATCACCAGGTCCAGATGGATTTACTTTGTCATATTATAGAATGTTCGCGGAGAAATTGGCTCCGAGATTCGTGGAAGCCTATAATTCAATACGGGAAGGGAAGCAAATTCCAACAGAAACGTTACTGGCGCATATAACAGTAATACCGAAAGAAGGAAAGGATCCCTCTCAGTGTCCCAGCTACCGACCTATTTCGTTGTTGAATGTGGACCTTAAATTGTTCACAAAAATATTAGCCATGAGATTGATAAATTTGATACCGGAACTAATACACCCAGATCAAGTGGGATTCGTCCCAGGGAGAGAAGGAAGAGAAAATACGCAACGAGTGGTGAACACAATTTACCTGGTACAAAAATTGCATAAGTCAATGGTGATAGTATCTGCGGATGCAGAAAAAGCGTTTGATCGGGTGGATTGGATATTCTTAAAAGCAGTACTACAACATATAGGCCTGGGGGAGGGGATGCTGAGATGGATCCTAAACTTATATTCAAAACCAAGTGCTAGGGTGAAAGTGAATGACAGATTATCAGAGCCATTCTCCATTTTAAATGGAACACGCCAGGGATGTCCCCTCTCACCCCTGATATTCATTTTGACAATAGAACCTTTTTTAAGGAAAATACGTGCCAATGTGGATATCAGGGGGGTAAAAATAAAAAATGAGGATCAGAAGTTGGCAGCTTATGCAGATGATTTGATCTTTTTTGTAACGTCCCCAATTACATCTCTCCCATCTTTACTAATGGAGCTACGAGAATATGGGAAAATATCCAACTTTAGAATAAACTATGGAAAATCGGAGGCAATGGGAGTAGAGATGGATTCGCCTCAGTTGCAAGCAGTGTCCACGCAATTTGATTTTAGATGGACGAATTCATATATAAGTTACTTAGGAACAAAAATGTCAAAAAATCTAAATGAATTGTTTGAACTTAACTATATCCCACTGGTAAGACAGATCAAAAGAGATCTTCAAAAATGGGACAAAGAGATTTTTACATGGTTCGGGAGAACCAATATTATTAAGATGAATGTGATGCCCAGACTGTTATACATAATTCAAACTATACCAATTAAGATCCCTTCAAGTTTGTTTAAGGATCTTAGATCAAGATTTATGAAGTTCATCTGGGCTGGGAAGCCAGCAAGAGTACGTCGAGATATTTTAGTACTCCCCAAAGGAAAAGGAGGGATAGGACTTCCAGATCCAATAAAATACCAGGAGGCCTCACACTTAACTAGAGTAGTGGAATGGTGTAGGCTTAAAAACGAAAAACCGTGGATACAGACAGAACAAGCAGCGACAGATATCCCATTGGAAGGATTAGTGTGGATTCCAGATACAGAAATACCAATGGGATTGAGAAAACATCCAATACTAGGGGAGACATTACGAATAACTAAAAGAGTATTCAGGAAAACATCTATTTCAAGAATTCCCAGTCCGCTCCTTCCTATCCTTGGTACCCCAGCATTTCTACCGGGAATGACAGATCCAAAGTTTAAAACAATACAAGATAGAGGTATGAGTAGAATTTGTCATTTCTCGGTAGGCAACCGGTTAATGACTAAAAAAGATATTGAAAAAGGAATGACAATAGGACTAGACCCTTTCAGAATGAGGCAATTAGAAGCCTTTATTAGATCTAAATCAAAGGTATACGTAGAAATAAGGGCATTGACTGAGTTTGAAGAGATCTGTTTGAAAGGAGAGGAACTGAGACATCTGATGTCTTATTTTTATAGTATGTTAATAGAACAGGAGACTTTACAAGATTTGCCCTTTTTACAGGCTTGGGAAAGAGATTTAGGGACTACGTTTTCCCCAGAACAAAAGGATAAGATGCTGTGGTTTAATCAAAAGGCCTCGATAGCAAGCAGATATCAAGAAGGGGGATACAAGATCCTTACTAGGTGGTATAGAACACCAAAAGTGTTACATCAAATTTACCCCCAGATATCAGAGACATGTTGGAGATGTCATGGAGCAGAAGGAACATTATTACATATATTTTGGGAATGTCCAAAAATGAGAGTGTTCTGGGAGATGGTAGCCGATACTATTGTAAGGATTACAGGAATTGACCTGGGAGATAAACCGGCAACTTTTCTGCTGCTGGACATCCCAATGGCAATAGAAAGATTCAAAAATTCTTTGCTGAGACATTTATTGATAGCAGCAAGGGCATGCATCCCGGTTCTGTGGAAAAAAAGCAACCCTCCAGCTAGAGCACAGTGGTTTCAGAGAATTGCAGAAATCCAACAAATGGAAAATTTAACAATGACAATGAGAGATCAAGACGAGAAATATCAGAAGATCTGGGCTCCATATCTAAATTATAGAGAAAGTATGATGTGAAACATTTCGAAATATGATAGAGCAGGCGGGTGGTGGTGGGGGGGGGGGGGGGGAGTGAGGGGGGGGATTATAGTGAAAATTCAAACTTTTTTTTTTTTTTTTTTCTCTTGTTTGTATATTTATTTATTTATTTTTCTGGGAGGGAAGGGTGAGGGAGGGGGGAGGATGACATGGAATTGAGGTACGGATTGAAATATTATAAGACTGTTATAGCTGTTAAAGAAGTTGTAGATGTAAAACGAAATGTAATGTGAAATCTATGGAAAGAAAAGATGAAAAAATAAAGAATTTATAAAAAAAAAGAAAGGATTTTCACGCCGAAAGCTATAATGCAGTGTATAGGATGTCGTATTTTGCGTCCCGTCGTACGTGCCGTTCACGTCATCGCGCACGGTTTCAGCAAACTGTTCGTTCGTCGTGTGTGACCATGTCCGTCCATGCTAATTTTGAGCGGACTGTTTGCCGAAACTGTTGGACGGACAAAGTTGGGCGAACAGTCCGCGCGTGTGTACGCGGCCTTAGATATCCTTATTGCACCCTTACATTTCTTGTTGCATTCTTTATAAAGTCTGAATGCTGATGATGATCCCTCAACCTTGTATTTTTTGAAGGCCTTCTCCTTTGCTTTTATATGCGTTTTTGCATTGGAGTTAAGCCATCCAGGACTTTTGTTCACTCTTTTAAATGTATTATCCAATGGGATGCTTTGGCTAATGCCCTTTTTTAATATGCCCTTAAAGCAAACCCATCTCTCCTCTGTGTTCTTTGTTCCTAAGATTTTATCCCTATTTATGCCTACTAGCAAGTTTTGTAGTTTATAGAAGTTGGCTCTTTTGAAATTCAGTGTCTTTGTATTCCCCTTATGTTTCCTATTTGGGTGGTTTATACTGAAGCCAATTGACCTGTGATTGCTGTTAACTAAATTGCCCCATATTTCCACATCCGTGATCAGGTCTGTATTGTTGGTAATCAGTAGATCCAGTAATGCTTTATTTCTAGTTAGTGCATCTACCATCTGACCCATAAATTTGTCTTGCAAGACATTTAGGAACTGGCAAGCCTTAGATGAATGCGTGGTTCCCTCCGTCCAGTCTATGTCTGAATAATTAAAATCCCCTATTATGATAACACTTCCCATCCTTGCTGCTAATCCAATTTGTGATAGGACATCTGTCTCCCCTTCCTCCCTCAGGTTAGGGGGCCTATAGTATACTCCCAGTATTATTGTCCCCTTAGCTTCATCCCTTGGGACCTCTACTCATAAGGATTGTACCTACTCCCTAGCTCCCTTAGTGATGTCATCTCTCACATTCACTTGTACATTATTCTTGATATATAGGCATACCTTTCCCTTGGTGCCAATGTCCACCAGCCAAGTCTTCCCCAGCCCCTCCTAGTAATCTGTCCACAAGATCCGTGAAGATACTTCAAGTCCCTGTCATCATATGACGTGAACCTGGGAGAAGTGGCTAACCTATTTGGCTTCATGGAACTTTTGGAACAGTAAGTGATGTTGGCAGGAAGTAGGGGGAGGGAACAAAGGACTTGAACTTAGCTATGTGCTGAAAAAAAAGGAGCAGAAGAAGTTTTGAAGGACTTTGAGAAGAAAGGAGCAGTCTGGAAAAGATGAAGACTGAAAGAATGAACTTTACCTGGAGATGACACGAAATCTACAACCCAAAAAAAAGTTACTTTTAGTATATTCCCACAGAGCGTATATTGCTCCATGCTCATTTGCTAGAAAGGTTGGATAGCTTGTGCATATGAATTTGTATGCAATTTGTTATGTATTATTTTTCCTACATTTTTATGTACAGCTTTTTATTTTGTAAAGTACATTCGTACACTACAGATGTTTTTAATGCTTCCTTGGTATACTGCAAAGTAACCTTAAAAACAAAGCGAAACAGTATCTGATTGGGGGAGGCATGCCAGTACAGACAACGTAAATGGGGTGATATCTCTGTACTTATTGCAATCCTTATCAATCTCGTTCAAAGGGATTGGGGGGGGGGTGCTACTTCGTCTAGGGTCCCACTCTGCCTTCACATGTCTCTGTGTAATAGTGTATAGAAATTGTTTCATAGGACATAATTATTAGCAGAAGTATTGGAATAACATCACTGTTGCTAAAAATGAAACTGGAGTTTTTCATTTTGTAGCAGTGATGTTATTCCAATACTGATTAGCTTGTGGGGTATATTATTCCAATACTGAACAGCTTGTGTGAATCCAACATTTTGACCTTAGAAAAGTTACTGTATCTTCTACCGCCTTGGCATTGACATGATAACACACTTTATTGTGTGCAGTCCCACTGAGTCTGTAAGCTCTCCTTGTAATTCATTTTACACACTGCAAGACCTGGTCCCAAATACAGATATATTATCTTCGATAGTTGTTTTCAACTTCTTTCCTAATCTCTGTGAACATAAGCCCTTGAATGAAAGTCTGACGAGGATTGAAAAGAAAATAGCCGCCATGGAAACCAGCATTTAAATTCCCATTAGCATCTTCTAGTGCCAGAAATCTGTGTTCTGTCAAATGCTCTTAGAAATAACATAGTCTTATCAATTAATTACAGTATCACATATTTTCCGAAAAGCTATCTGCTATTTAATGAAATGCATTGTAATAAATAATTATATGTTAGAAATACAGAATTAATTAAATAATTAGGCAGTAGGTATTTTTGATGTTTAAATGTTAGAAATGTGGCATTTTTTTGGTGTAGTGTATACAAGACATGTTAGTTTGACCTGGTATGTATAATTAATTCATTACGAGACAGTGGGTTGAGTTATAAAGTTGAAACGTGCAGCAAAGTGACGTTTTTCCCAAAAACCAATCAGGTTTCAGCTTTCTTTTATTAAAACAATGTAGTAAAGCTGACAGGACTGTATGGGCATTATGTCAAATTGTGTGCTCATTTGCTTTTTCCCTATAGAAGTGTCTGAAGATGTATTATTTTACAACTAAATAGTGTATTTTTCAGTAGCCTTCCTTTTTTTTACTTTTCTGTAATTTACTACTTGATAGGTTAACTGACAAACTGCCAAGTAGACTGCCAACATAGACCTTGCTGTAACAACTGGCTAGAGTTTTCTTACTGATGTATTGCTAAAATGTTTCTATTAACTGACTGGATTCCGAGGCCGCACTTCTATTGCCATCTTCATCATCCCATGCTAAGGTTTCTTCTTCTTAGATGAGAGCTATATCAGTTTTCAACAGGTGAATATAGAAGAAGAGAAAATAGAATTCCCTTTTCATAATTCCCCCATGCTATTCTGAAGAAAGTATGTTTCATATATCAGATAGTGAGGTCAAAATCTTGTCTTTAAGAATGTAATAGAAAAAAAAAAGTAATGAAAGGTAGTACACTAAATTACCAACATGTAAAGTCCAAATTAACCTGCCATCGAGGCCACAGTCAGCCTCTCATATAACTATCTAGGAAAGCAGCCAGGGCCGTCTTTAATACTGATTGAACCCTGCTGGGCAAACATTTCTTTTGGGCCGCCCCAGCTTACCCCCCCACCCCCCCATACACACACACACTGAGACATACAATAAATTGCAGCTAGACTCAAAATCAGGTCAGGCAGCAATTGTGATTGGTTGTCAGAGGTCACAGCATTATCAATACTTCTCATTGACTGGATTCTAGAGGTTACACGTTACGACTCATCGAGTCACATAGTCAGGTTGAAAAAAGACACAAGTCCATCTAGATCAACCATAAAAAAAAAAATTATACAATCCCATATACCCACATTTGATCGAAGGCGAAAAAACCCCCAGAAAAGCAGGATCCAATTTGCTACAACAGGGGAAAAAGTTCCTTCTTAATCCCAGAGAGGCAATCGGATTTTCCCGGGATCAACTTTATCTATACTTGTTAGTACCCAGTTATATTATGTACATTTAGAAAAGAATCCAGGCCTTTCTTAAAGCAATCTACCGAGCTGGCCAGAACCACCTCTGGAGGGAGTCTATTCCACATTTTCACATCTCTTACTGTGAAGAAACCTTTCCATATTTGGAGATGAAATCTCTTTTCCTCTAGACGTAAAGAGTGCCCGCTTGTCCTCAGTGTTGACTATAAAGTGAATGACTCAACACCAAGTTCACTATAGGGACCCCTTATATATTTATACATGGTGATCATATCACCCCTTAATATCCTCTAATCTTTCCTCATAGCTCAGCTCCTCCATGCCTCTTATCAGTTTGGTTGCCGTTCTCTGCAATTTCTCCAGTTCCCCAATATACTTTTTGAGAACTGGTGCCCAAAAACTGAATTGCATATTCCAGATGAGGTCTTACTAATGATTTGTACAGGGGCAAAATGATATCTCTCTCTCTGGAGTCCATACCTCTCTTAATACAAGAAAGGACTTTGCTTGCTTAGGAAACCGCAGTTTGGCATTGCATGCTATTATTTAGCTTATGATCTACCAAAACCCCCAGATCCTTCTCCACCATTGATTCCCCCCAGTTGTACTCCCCCTAGCATGTATGATGGCAAGCATATTCTTAGCCCCCAAGTGCATAACTTTTTATTTATCAACATTAAACCTCATCTGCCACATAGTCGCCCCAATTAGACAGTGCATTGAGGTCGGCTTGTAAATTAGAGACATCCTGTAAGGACGTTATTCAACTGCATAACTTGGTGTCATGTGAAAAGACAGAAATGTTACTTTTAATCCCAGGATTAGTTGCTAGAGGTTACAGCACACCATTTCTGCTAACCGATTGGTTTCTAGTGGTTACTGCACATCCTTGGTTGCTAGTGGTTACATGCTTACTTCTCACTCATTGGTTGCTAGAGGTTACATGCTTACCACTCACTCATTGGTTGCTAGAGGTTACACGCTTAACGCTCACTGGTTGCTAGAGGTTACATGCTTACTGCTCACCGATTGGTTGCTAGAGGTTACTGCACATTATTACCGCTCAGTGATTGGTTTCTAGAGGTTACTGTGCTCAATACCCCTTATTTATTGGTTGCTTGAGGTCACAGCACATCAATACAGCTCACTGATTGGTTACTGAAGAATATAGCACATCATCTCCCCACTGCCTGCACACCATGGACTGGGTTGGTGAGGGGACCCACCAATAGACAGAAAATTCCTAGAAGTTGCTATTAGCAATGAGCAGAGCAGAGCACACACAGCCATGAAGGTTAACTGAGTGCAGATAGGAACAGAGTCCAATAAGAGCTGTGTCCCCAAAGACAGGCTGCCAGAAATAAATGACTAGTCATGCCTCCTGCAGTAAAGCAGTGTGGAGGGGTGCGTTATGTACAGAGTGCAGGGTTAAGGGGTGAGCTATGTACGGAGTGCAGGATTGAGGGGTGAGCTATGTACAGAGTGCGGGATTGAGGGGTGAACTGTGTACAGAGTGCAGTATTGAGGGGTAAGCTGTGAACAGAGTGCAAGATTGAGGGGTGAGCCGTGTACAGCGTGCGGGATTGAGGGGTGAGCCGTGTACAGCGTGCAGGATTGAGGGGTGAGCTGTGTACAGAGTGCAGGATTGAGGGGTGAGCTGTATACAGAAGGCTGCAGAAGAGAAGCTGTAACTCACTGCATGTTCATGGAACAGCTTCTGCCTGTGTAGATCCCCCACCCTCCCCCTCTCACATAGAGATAGACAATGTGTTTTATAGAGCAGAAAGCATTCTTAATGGCCATTGGCAGGAGAGTGCTGTCACTTGTAAATACAGAAGCAGCGCTTCTGTATTTACAAGTGACAGTAGCGAGTAGCGAACTTGGCTGAAAAAAAAGCCAGCGGGCAGTGAGGGCTCCAGGGGAAGCTGCTTTGGACCCCCCAACAATCGCGGGGCCCTGGGCAGAGGCCCTGTTTGTCCTGCGGTAAATAAAGCAGCAACCATACATGTGACTTTCTGAAAAACATTTAGATAACAAATTTAAAGAAATGTTACCTTTAAAATTTGATGTGAAACAGAAGACATCATATCTGCCTTTGTCTTTGTCTCTATAGCCATAGTTTCGAACTCCAGGGACAATGTTTTTGCCACCACATGGTTCTCTAGGGTTTGTGATTGGGTATTGTACTGATCCATCACTTAGCCAACCTGCATTACACCAATCAAGTCCAGACCTCCACCCATCATACAACTGATCAAAGGAGGCAATTATAGAATCCTGATCTTGACAGGCTTGTTGGGCCTCATGAAAGTTTAGATTATACCGGCCAAGCCGAGGGAAGAATGGAAAAACAATACCTGAAAAGTAAATATATAAAGAAGTAGATTAGAAACCTTATCCATTAAAAAAAAAAAAAGAACACATTTTAATTAAGTAACCAGGTTAAATTATATTAAAGGATAACTTACCAGCCAGCCTGCAACAAACAGAATTGACCCTGTCCAACCATTTATGTTAAAAAACAAGGGGTTTAGTTTGCACACATTTGCAAACAAATGTGTAAGCTGCAGTGGCCATGTCATGGCACCCCAGTGTATTGCAGTCCTAACTCTATAATTTTGATAGTTTTCACAAGTTGAAGTACATATATAATAATGGATAGATTAAGGGAAGGTATGCCTGGATGGAGTTCACCCCCCCTCCCCCCTTAAAGGTACAGGGATGCACCAGCAAAAGCACAATGGCAGCAAAGGTATCCAGTGCATCACCACACCAATTCACCAACCATACAAACCAATGGCATCCACCCTAACATATAACTAACCTTTGCAGCTAGGATTACATGGAAGGGCAACACATGTCAAAAAACAAATAGAAATTCCCAGCTCACTTACCGGTGACTTGGCCACTGCAGCTTATGCATATATTTTCAAATGTATGTCTAAACCCCTTGTTTTTAACATAAATGATTAGACAGGGTCAGTTTAGTTTGTTGCAGGCTGGCAAGTAAGTGAGCTGGAAAATTTTGTTTGTTTTTGTGTTGTAAATTGCCTCCAGCATTGTTTCTATTTCTTCTTCCTGGAGGCTGCCATTTATCTGAAGGCCAGAGCCCCTGGGCAGAATTACATCTTTAGACTGTCAGCAGATTGTCCTCTACAAATTCAGCACATTGCCAAAAAATAGCAAACACCTGAGCATGTGCAGAGCAGGGTGAGACAGTATATTACTGGATTTTAAACCGTATAGGCACCTATTTTTAATGTTTTACATAGCTATACTTGCAGAAGGGGCCAGCCTGAGGTTATCTAGCAGGATTTAATTTTCTGACTAAAGTCCCACTTTAATGACACATTGTGAACAATTCACAAAAATAATGTGTTCTGTAAATGCACAAGGGGAAAGGGGGTATTAAAAGAACACTATGACTTCTGCTTGTGAGAGCTGCAGTTTTCATAGCCAGCATGAAGAACGTATGATTTCTAAACTACATGGCATTCTGTAGTGGGAAAAATATCATTTGAGGTAACTAACCACCACAAGGCATAAAAACTCTGCCTGGAGTCCCGCTTTAATAAGGCTTAGATATTATATATTATATATTATACTGTTTAATTAAAAGCTTACCCATTCTATAATATTTCAAACCTTTTAGGACATATAAAGGGTGGCGCTTAAGTGTTTATTAATATAAACTTAGAAACCAATTGACAGTGGCTGGATGGACAATAAGTTTATTCAGAATGGTAAAGCATTGTTCCAACAAAAGTCCAATGGAGGAAATGGGTAGGCTAATAAATAACATTATTATAACATTATAACATTAACAGTAAGTAAAAGTACAGTAAATACTTTTTGTGTTTTACATTATCTGTCCCCTCTAGGATAAATTTTCTCATGCCACTGGGAAAGGAGATAGCAGAGACACAAATAGCAATAGCAAGTCTTATGCCCTGTACACACGGTCGGACTTTCCGACGGTAAATGCGTGAACGGATCTTGTTGTCGGAAAATCCGATCGTGTGTGAGCTCCATCTGACTTTTTCCATTGGAATTTCTGACACACAAAGTTTGAGAGCAGGATCTAAAATTTTCCGACAACAAAATCCGATCATTTAAATTCCGATCGTGTGTAGACAATTCAGACGCACAAAGTGCCACGCATGCTCAGAATAAATTACGAGACAAAAGCTATTGGCTACTGCCCTCTTACTAGTCCCGTCGTACGTGTTCTACGTCAACGGGTTCTGAACGATTGGATTTTCGGACAACTTTGTGCGACCGTGTGTATGCAAGACAAGTTTGGGCCAAAATCCGTCGGAAAAAATCTGAGGGATTTTGTTGTTGGGATGTCCGATCGTGTGTACAAGGCATTACAGTTTTATTAGAGGGGGTGATCTGCCATAATGCATACATACTGTATATACATACTGTATATTCCACATACTTAAACATCCTAGAAAACATACCTCTTCATTTGCATTGTTCCAGCAATGACAGCTTGGCTCTCTGTGCCTTTTGCAACTTTGTTGTTCCTATTTAGCAATAGGATTACTAGTGATGATGCAACTCCTGAACATGCACAATGTACAGTAGTTGCCTCATCTTGGCAATCGGCAAAGCTCCCAACTGTCCCCTTATTTTGAGGGGCTGCCCCTGATTTGGAACAAAGTCCCTTTCTAAGTCTTTTCTTCTCATTTATCCCTCATTTTGGTCTTATCTATATAGTTCTATATATCTTATAAATAGTGTTTTCCTGCGCTAAACCTGTGGTCCAATTTCTAAATTGCTGCATCTCAAAAGCCAATATAAAGGAATGCAAGTGGTAAAAAAAAAAAAAAAAAGAACTAGTGGGTTTAACTAATATTTTTTTTCTCCTTTAAGGGCGTGACAGGGAGTGTTCACTATGCCTACATACTTTTGCTAATAATTGTCCTTCTTTCCCATCTGAAAAATTTGGGAGGTATAAATTGGCTCTATTGTTCAGCAACTTACAAATCCTAAGTGTGTACACTACACTATGCATGAATAAAAGGCAGTGTTAGTTTAAAAAGAGGGTAGGACGAGTTTTTTGCCACAAAAAACATGTAGAGGTCTATGCATAAACATATTTGCATCAAATCTTCACTGTAATTTGTTTAATTCCTTCATGCCGACAGTACGCAAACATGTGGCCCCACTGGACTGGGCTTTTTTCCGTGGGGCCACATATTTGACTATTTCCCTTTGCGCTGAGAGTTTGCTGCATGTTGTACTCCCTGCACAGAGACCGGGGTCTCACCAAGAGCCCCGTGCTCCATTCTAATGACGGAGACCTGGAACAGCCGATTCTGGGTCACCTGATCGCTGTGATAGCCTCTAATCGGCTATCACAGTGATCAGACACTGTGAAGCCCGCCCCCCGCATTTTCTGTCTTCGTGAATGGATGAGACAGATACAATGCATTACTCTCTGTCCTTGCAGAGATAGAAAAAAAAGTGTGTGAAGAAAAAAAAAACATTTTTTTTAAAATAGATTATGGTTTGATTTAGGTCACTGCCAGGATTAGTATTTTGGTCAAGGTCAGGTTAAAATTTCAAGCTCAGGGTTAGTTATTTTTGGACAGATTTTTTTTTTTTTAATTAGTATCGGCGTCGGTGTGTTTTAGGTAGGTTAAAAAAAAAATACGCCCTATTGTTTCTGGGCTGTACTACAGGTACAAACAACAACTAACATGCACATATGTGGTATCACTGCAATCATCAGGAGAAGAAGATTGTAATGCATGCAGCTTATGATAGTAGCAAGAAATATACAATTTTTTTACTATTTTGGGGTAGTTTTCCTTTGATAATTAAAAAAAATCAGGCGATATTTGTACAATGATTTGCTCAGAGCTCTTGCTATATGGAAATTTCTGGACATATTGTATGTGAAAACCTGCCCTTTGTTTCCTCAAAAACAATAGAAGGACCCTTGTTCTGCTAATGTTTAGATTATTTGGAGTCTAATATCCAGACATTCAGATACAGACAGAGCAAATATTGAAACCAGGAAATTATAACTCCTAGTTCATGTAAACTGGTGCAGTTACATGCTGGGTATAAGAAGAGTTTCTAAATGCTGACACTTACTGAGTCTGCTTTTAAATACATGTGTTGAATCTGACATTATCCGATCCATAAAATGGGTATAATTAAGTATAACTCACTTGTTTTAGGGTTTTTGGATAGAACAGGTAATATATAGTTGAAACCTCTTCTTTTTTTTTTTTTTTTGCTGTCCGTGGCCTGTGGCCCATAGGGGAGATTTCTATTATCTTCTTATTGTGTCTGAGGGAAATCCCTCCAAAGTGAGGCAAAAACTCCTACTAAATCGGCATCAACACAGGCTCCCCTCATTACCTGTTCTGGTGACAATTGAAATTGTTTGGACTTTCCATCACTTTTTGTGGTATTGACCATGTTAACTAAAACAGATAGAGATCGTGAATCTCCCCAGAAGGGACAGAAACATGATTATTAACCTACATACTGTATAATCAATGAGAGTGCCCAACAAAAGTCAAAGAGTCCAAGGTAATTTCATAACAAAATTGAATCATAGTAAAATATAGCCAAAGAGTTTCAGAGGCCAAACACACTCTCATCAGGGCTCGAGAATTTTTACTATGCTTATATGGATTCAGGTGAGTAGATACCAAATAAATCTGCACTGTGATTTACTGCTTGGAACAGTTTCAGGAGGACACTAAATCTCCTTCAATTCTTGGATTTGTGTCTTGCACGTGGATTCCCTGGGTCCTTTCCTTGACCTAGTGTGGACCCCATTTTGTGGAGTGCTACTGAACCAGTAACAATTTAAGTGACCCTTAGAAAATCTGAACACAGCTCCCCATCTGTTCTTGTGTTTAACAAAAGAAACCTGACCCAGGCTCTAACTCTTCTATACTTTACACAGCATTTAATAAATTAGTTGATATATGAAAAATTGTATTTTCTTTAAATATATTGTATATAATGATAAGCCACTGATTGACATTACCTTGTAAATCCAATGATACAACAGCAGTATCATCTTCCAGTCCTTCAATGACTTCACATTTGTATCTACCATAGTCTTCCAGTGTAATGTCGGTGATAAGTAGTGAAGCATCATTTGCACTTGATCCTTGCAGGTAAACCCTTCCCTGGTAGCTGCCATAGCTCTTTTTGTGGTGCCCCATTGAAACAAAGACATCCACTTCCTTGAGGTAATCTGAAGTCAGTTTGGTCCACTTGATTCGAATTTTGTGTGAAAGTGATCCTGCTGATGCTGATTCATGATGAAATTTGCATGGCAGTGTGGCATTACCACCTCGATGGGAGATAACTTTAGCTTGTTCTACCTCCACCACAAGACGAGGCCCGTTCTCTGAAAAGAACATAAAGGCAGTCAAAAATGAGTTTAAAAAAATGATAAAATATGCTGCCCATAATTCAGTATCAATAGTAACATGCAGAGCAGAACAACAGATGATTGAGAACATTTACTTTTTTCACAGTCTGTATAATGCTTCTTGCTTCTCATATGTACAAGCCATTTTAACTATCATTTTGCATTCCATAGGCATTTTTTTCAGATCAGGGTACTAAGACTCTTTTGAAGTATTTTTTTTTTTTGCTTTCCTGTATTATTTGGATCATTTCCATCTTGAGTTATGTACATTATTGGTTGTTGATAACCTTTGCTATGGTTATTTTTTGCCTAAAAGTAAAACGCTACGTGTGGTGGAAAACTAACACTGAACATCACCCTGAACACACCATCCCCACCGTGAAACATGGTGGTGGCAGCATCATGTTGTGGGGATGCTGTTCTTCAGCAGGGATAGGGAAGCTGGTCAGAGTTGATGGGATGATGGATGAAGCCAAATACAGGTCAATCTTAGAAGAAAACCTGTTAAAGTCTGCAAAAGACTGGAGCAAAGGTTCACCTTCCAGCAGGACAACGACCCTAAACATACAGCACGAGCTACAATGGAATGGATTAGAACAAAGCATAGTCATGTGTTAGGATGGCCCAGTCAAAATCCAGACCAAAATCCAATTGAGAATCTGTGGCAATACTTCAAAAGCTATTTTGCAAATAAGAATGGGCAAAAATGTCACTCTCTATATGTGCAAAGCTGGTAGAGAAAAAGACTTGCAGCTGTAATTGCAGGGAACGGTGGTTCTACAAAGTATTGACTCAGGGGAGCTGAATACAAATGCACACTTTTCAGATATTTATTTGTAAAAATAATTGAAAACCATTTATCATTTTCCTTCCATTTCACAATTATGTGCCACTTTGTGTTGATTTATTACATATAATCCCAATAAAATACATTTACGTTTTTGGTTGTAACATGACAAAATGTGGAAAATTGGTGTATTATGATTTCTTTTTCTTATATTGTTTTTTGTTTTAATAATTTTTAATTAAAGAGATCATAGAAACAAAATCAAAAGGGTTTCACATAATTCACAAATTGTGGTGCTCAACAACAACATTTGTACTGGAAGACCACTTTTATAAGAACATAAGAATTACCCAAGACTTCCAATCACTTGATATCCTAGTCAGATACACCCAAAAGAGTACCACCCCAATGAGTAGTGAAGCATATTAGGCATGCCCAGATTATATTTATATATCCACAGGGCATATTATTCAAAAGTCTTAAGTAACACGTTAACAGATGGTCCTCCAGTTGGGCACCCATCTCTTAGGGGCTCTAGGATGTATGACCAAAGGACCTGCTGAGTGGAGGTATCTCTTGCAGAAACAATAATCCATTCTAAAAATAGATCAAACTAATGCCGCGTACACACGATCAAACAATCCGGTGGAAAAGTCCGGCAAACTCAAGTCCGCCAAACAATCCCCCCGTGTGTAGCCTCCGGCATACTTTTTTGACCCGAAAGTACGGCGGACTTAGAATGCCGTGTTGCACATCAATCTGCACGCCGTACTCACATTTCGGCGGATAATCCGGCCGTGTGTATGCCAGTCCGCCGTGCTTTTGAAATGAGCGGACTTTTCCCGCCCCCGGAGAAAAGTCCGCTCATTTCGAGCGGGTCTCCAGGTAGGCACCCCAAAAAAATCGGCGTGGGGGTCCCCCAAAGTCCACAACAGACCCTTGTCCGAGCACGCTACCCAGCCGGCCAGGAAAGGGGGGGCGCTCCAGGCCGCATGCCCTCAACATGGGGGGGTGCCTTAGAAAAGGGGGGGCCGCGCGGCCCCCCTACCCCAAAGCACCTTGTCCCCATGTTGATGAGGACAAGGGCCTCTTCCCGACAACCCTGGCCGTTGGTTGTCGGGGTCTGCGGGCAGGGGGCTTATCGGAATCGGAGGAGTCCGGCGAGAAGACCCCCGAAAACGGAAGACCCCCGGAGCTGTGCAATAAAGTATTTTATCTCGTGTGTTGTGTGAATGGGTAGGGGTACATTGTACCCCATACTCATTCACATAGGGTGGGGGGCCGGTATCCGGGGGGCCCCCTTATTAAAGGGGGCTCCCGGTTTCCGATAAGCCCCCCGCCCGCAGACCCCGACAACCAACGGCCAGGGTTGTCGGGAAGAGGCCCTTGTCCTCATCAACATGGGGACAAGGTGCTTTGGGGTGGGGGGGCCGCACCCCTTTCCTGGCCGGCCGGGTAGCGTGCTCGGACAAGGGTCTGTTGTGGACTTGGGGGGGACCCCACGCCAATTTTTTTCGGCGTTGGGGGTTCCCCTTTAAGTCCATACCAGGCGGCGGGGCCAGCGACGTCTCCTTCGCGGGCCCCGCCTACCTGGAGACGCATTCGAAATGAGCGGACTTTCCTCCGCGTGTGTGGGCGAGTCCGTTCATTTCGAAAGTACGGCGGACTTAGTACGCCGTATTATGCCCCGTACACACGACCAGACTTTTCAACATCAAAAGTCTGACAGAATGATTCCGGCAGACTATTCGATCGTGTGTGGGCTGCAGCGGACTTTTGATTTGCAAAAGTCTGACAGACTTTAGAAATGGAACATGTTTCAAATTTTTCCGACAGAACTCTGCCGGACCCAGAAATCCGCTCGTGTGTGTGCTAGTCTGACGGACTAAAACCGACGCGAGGGCAGCTATTGGCTACTGGCTATGAACTTCCTTATTCTAGTCCAGTCATACGCCATCACGTTCAAATCCGTCGGACTTTGGTGTGATTGTGTGTGGCCAAGTCCGTTCATTCGGGAAGTCCGTCAGAACTCTGTCAGAACTCCGTCAGAACTCCGTCGAAAGTCTGCCGGACTTAAGTCCTGTCGTGTGTATGCGGCATTAGTCCGCTGAAAAAGTGCCGTGTGTGGGCAAGTAGCCCGTTCGGAAATTCCGACGGTCAGTCTGGCGGACGTCCGCCAGACTAAGTACGTCGGACAGACGGCTACGTGTGTACGCGGCTTAAGACTATAAAAGAGAAGAAAAAGGTTAGAATAAAAAGAGTAATGGAAAGGGAAAAGTTGGGTCTGGGTCAAGCTGAATCTCTTCCTGCAGGGCTGGGCCCCACACAAGTATACATTGTTAGATTAGAGAGTGCATGTTGAGTCATCAGAATTCCTCCCAAGGTTACTCAAAATTCATGGATCCCACAGCTTTGTGAGTGAGTGTGTGGACCTTATGGACCTGGATTTCCAAACCCTCATCAGAGTTAAACTGGAAGCATGAAAAATTAAGGATACTTATTTGAATTGTTTATAAGTACAAGCAGATGGCTTCAGATTGAGTAGGGCTTCATAAGGGTTTTGAGAAAACTCTTTCTGAAGACCGTGTAGATTAATTGGTAGACTTTTGCCCACTATTCAATGATCCATGTGCGATAGTATGCCAAAAGTGTGACCATTGCATGGTTAGTGCATTAGGAGATTTAGTTAGAGTTAGTGCATTAGGAGAAGGAGAATGTCTTCTCCTTCTCTACTGTCCTGAAATTAAACACTGCTCAGGTAAAAACGACAATCAGTGATGGTCCCATCACACACATGACCCACATTTCTATTAATGGGCCCATAAGTGCCAGAGGGCCTTTGAGCAGCTGCACAGTCTTCACAAATGATCGGCCCATCCACACTATTAGGCACTAATATACATGAGGCCACATCTGTTTAAATATACTGGACACATTATGCATTTTTGCTCATTAAGGGGCAGTTCATACCATTGCACTGCTTTATGCTGCATGTTAACATGTGTTGCATTGCGGCAGTCCATTAATTGTTATTAACTCACTGTAAAAGGTGCATGTACGATATTCTGTAATGCAGCATGCTAAAAAGCATGGTATGTGCATTACTATTGTGGTGCACTGCAAATTACATCCATTAGCAAGCTGCATTAGGATGCCTGTACCATTTCGCCATGTGTTACGATATGTTACAGTAACCCACGTGTTACCACAGTATAACAGTATGAATGGGGACAAGGAGTACACAAGGGGAGCACAGTCTGCTTTCTCTGTGGTTTAACATTTCCTGAAATTGCTATAGTATAGTGTTCTCTTCATATGCTTTATATTTATTTTGAAGTTACATTTTTGAATAATTTTCCCTAGCCACTATTATGGTACAAGTGATTTGTACACATACGACTTCCTAAATAGTGATTTCCTACAACATTTATAATAAATGTTTTTCTTGTAGAGTTATAATGTTGTTATTTGAAAACTTGATGACTGCAAGGATAAAAACAGTGACTGCAATCATGGATGAACATCCACGGGGAGCATAAAACTCATTTTAAAAGCCAGGCATGTTGGTGGCAATGATAAATGCCTTATGTTCTTCTTTGAGTTTCTTTGATTCTGGCCTACGTACCCGATTAGCTAATGTAGATTTTTTTTCTTTCTGCATTTTCTACATAGCTAACTAATTCAAAGCATCCTAATGAAAGTACAGAAAAACAAAAGACCATTATCTAATTAATGTAATTTCCCTGAGCACAACATCACCAAAGTGGAGATATAAATAAAGGGCTAGGCTATTAGCAAAATCTTGCAGATGTATTTCTGTACTGTTGTCTACATCTTTCATCTTTAGAGGAGCATTATGTACACTTGATATTCTGGCAAACTTATTATGCAGCCATTTAATTTTATTTTTTGCTAATCCTTTCAATCTTGTAAGAAATTCTATTTCACTATAATTCAGAACTCATTTTAAAGCTTCAAGATAGTGTTTGGAATGACTGCAGTGTACAGAAAACATTTTATATATCTTTTAACCGTGTAGATGTCTCCAGATATACCCCATTAAAGAGGATCTTAGAGCAAATGGTGGACTCTGGTGACTGTGCTACTTGGGGACTTAAGTTTTGAAATGTTCTTATAATAGTTCCTTACTGTTCTCATTCACATGTGAGCTTTGAGCTCCTGTAAACTGTAAAACTTTTCTGAGGGAAACATGGAGACTACCATTACTGACCTTTTTCATTTCATACT
Source organism: Lithobates pipiens (assembly GCF_037356315.1). Lineage (NCBI taxonomy): Eukaryota > Metazoa > Chordata > Amphibia > Anura > Ranidae > Lithobates > Lithobates pipiens. Next base: position 163,484,612 of record NW_027507790.1, on the reverse strand, counting down.
TTGGGTCATTAACCAATAGCAACTCAGTAGAACGTAGGACTTCTCTCTGAATTTCTCGATCTGCATATTTGTTTGGAACCAATTATTGAAGCCAGAGCCATAACAGCCAAGCAACTAGGATTTTCAAAATAGCATGTAGACATGGGCCACACCCAAGAAGGAGGATGATTTCATTTCCCCCAGCAGGATCATATACATACTTGGGGTAGAGTTTAGCTTGGGGCAGAAGCTGATTGATAGGAAAAGCAGTGCCAGGGTGGGTAACCGTGATCTAGGAGATAAACTCTCTATTCTTCATTCATTCAGAACTATTGAATGATTAATTGAGAAGATGTGATTTAATGCACTCGAGAAAACAGTGTGTGTAGATCTGGCTGGTTCCTAATGCAGTAGCGTGTATTTCGTGTCCGGCTCATAGGGGTAAAGCCTGATATGGGGTGACAAATCCGGACCCAGGGGGATCATACAAGGCTTTTTGGATCTATGATCCTTTGGGAAAGTGACTGGAGCCTGGAGCGATATCCCAATATGCTGGGCCATCACCACCAGATGATATACACAGGTGCTGGGAGATGTTCCAATCCAATCCACGGCCTCCTCTGCTGCCACTTCCAGCAATGTCGGCTGCTGCAAAATGCCTCCCCCCCCCACCCCCAATCCCTCCATTATTTGGAGGAGAATCAGTTTACTATTGAAAATGTCAGACAGGCAAATACTTTTCATTCCTGCAAAAGTTATTTGTAGCAGTAAGGTCATCTGTAGCACTCTTCAGGGCCCAATAAGTGTCAGATCCTCCTGACACTGCAACTGTTAGATGCTAATTATCTATTACAGAATATCACTACTTTTTTCACTCATGGCACCCCATCTCCCATTTTGTCCTGTTTACCATTAGGAGTGAAAGTAAAAGAAATTATCAAAATGTTGGGTTGTCCCCAGAAAAGCAATTGAGGGGAAATCTTCAAATGGGTACACTAGTTTGGGTGACCTGGGGGTCCTCAGGGAATTCCCTTGATTTATAGGGATTTCCTCTCACTTCCTATTTGGCTATGGGACAGGAAGTGAATGGGTTATAACCCTCCCTTTCTCTATCCAAAATGAAAAAAACAAAACATTCTGCCTATAGTTCTACTTTAATGTAAAGTAAACTGGTTGCACAGTGAATGGATATTTTCTAGCCTGAACTTTAACCCAATGCATTCAAGGCATCAACTATTCCATATTATGTCACTGGAACTAGCTGCTTCTAGGGCTGTCTGACTATAACCAATGATCCCCTAGCCATTTTGTTGACCATTTTTAAAACATGTTTGTGACTTTTTTATAATACCCCTTAACAAACATAGTTGGCACCCCAGTTTAGAAAGGCTGATGTAATGTTTCTGTGTATACGAATCAATGCTAGCTGTTAACACAAAAGCATCATATACATGTTTGTGTGCATATTTTATTTTTTTTGCATATCAAGTTTAACAAACTTTATTTTTTAAAAGGACTCCCTTCCAATCATTTTTACAACACTGTACCAAATATCATTCTATTTTACTCACTCTATAAACTCACAGAGACTTGTTTATGAAGCAGGTAAAATGAAAAGGCAAAGCACATATTTTTATGTGCTAATGCATCGTCTTATCCAGCAGGCACACACATACATCAGTGTACCTTTTAGTAAGCTTTTTATTTTCTGCTATACAAACAGCACAAGAAACACATTTTGCTGGCTTTTCATCTGTGGTATCACTTCCTTAAAGAACACCTGTACTTAGGTATACTGTAGTAATAAGCATATGGCCGTGAAAAATGATGTAGCAGGCTTTAACAGTGATGAAGGTATGGTGTATTTTAGAAATATCTTATACTGACAAATTTAAAGCAAACCTATGTTGTGCCAATGCAAACAAAGGATTTGATTTAAAAGAGAAGTATGGTCAAAGCTTGTTTGGGCTTATTTCGCTTGTGGGTCAGAGGAGTGCACTTGCATTTGAGACAGCTATTGCTTGCTCTCAGCTGATGTATCAGAGCTCCTTTAGGATCTGGAAGGAGGAAAGATTGTCAGAAACCACCCAGATGCCAGATTGACAACTGGCTTTGCCTCTCAGAGTTGGACTGAGAGCTGGAGCCAGCTGCTCCCACTCCCTCTTCTATCTGGCCCTTCAGTGAGCTCTAGTGGAGTAAAGTGGAGAGTAGTCACTGACAGTCTCTGATCTCCGCTCTGAGCAGACAATCACACAGATACTGCAGTATAGAGCTGAGTATTTCTTTTATTCCTTTATTTTTCCCCACCCTAGCAGCACATACTGACCCCCGCTGTTCCTTTTCTGCTCTGTTGACTTGCTAGGTACAGTGCAAATACCACTGCCTGGTATTCAGGAATGTGTGACTCACTACTATTTGGGGATAGACTACTAGGACCCTTGTAACCTTTGGCTAGAGTGACTTGAGTTTACATAAAATGTTCTCACTCTAATTTAGATGAATGGAGCAACAAAAGAATGAAGGTAAGTTGAGTATGTACCGCTAGGGAGAAACTATAACGTAAACCTTTTGCTTTATCCTGCATAAGCAAAGCATAAGTCTGCTCCAATGTATATTTACAAGCTACTCAAGTCTTGTGTGCCTGCCAGCAAACTGCTTGTCAGTATGACTACATTGCAAAGATAGTTATCCAATATCATCCTACTTCAGTGTCAAACCTAACCCTTTAGAGCATCTATAAACAAAAATGAGCAGAGCCTAAATTAAACCATTACAGAACACATACTATATCAACTAACAGTATTAGTAGCACCCTAATTGTACTGGTGATTTTGTACCAATTTCTCATGAAGGAAATCATAGTAATTTTACATGGAATCACTAACTCCCTAATTTTATAGCAATTTGTAGCTCAAATGCTCAGCAGTTGAGTTTGTGCAGTATTTCATGTCAGCGACAAGATTGCCAACAGCAATCCCTCTTCATTCACCTCTATTGCTTGGCTACAAATCTCTGAAGGAGAGCAATTCATAGCAGTGAACACTAACGTAGTGATGTAGAAAAAGTTTGACCTACAGTTAGCAATTACGTTGTTAGCTACAAATCACGGTTAATCCTTGCCATTGGCAATTTTCTGCAGCAACTAATCACTGCTACAAAATGGCTGTTGTGACATGGCCCAATAGGTGCAAGAGTGTACCCTCATCTTTACTACAATAGACTTCAAAGGGGCTGAGATCCATGGAAAATCTTACACACAACACACACACACACAAAAAGCTGGTTGTAATTCCAGGTTTATCTGTTTTCCTGTTATGACACTGTGCTGCAGTGAGGAATAAGGTAAAGTGCATGCTAAGTAATGTGTGAGTGTAACCCAATGCACTGCTAGTTTCTTAAAGCGGAACTAAATCCATCAATTGAACAGTTTCAAAAAACAGTTACATTCCTGGCACAGGCAGGGAATGTAACTGTCACAGTGACAATGGCTTGTGTCATAACTGATCACATGTGCAGCATTATGGCACTTGAAGGTCAAACAGAGCCTAAGATGGCAGCTTCCTTGGCTGAAAACAATAGAAGGGTTTAGTTCTGCTCTAAAGACATTCGGTGAAGATATTTACCCTCCTTCATGTCATCTCTTACAGATGCTGTCTATCATGACACAAGAATTTACTCATTCAGGCTTGTAAAGATACCAAAAGTCCACTTTAAATACAGTATATACAGTATTTATCCCAGATTTATTTAGGCCATACAGTAAAACCTTGGTTGAGACCAACTTGGTTTGAGAGCGTTTCGGAAGACAAGCAAAATTTTTTAAATACATTTTGACTTGATATACAAGTGATGTCTTGATATACAAGTAGCGTCATGTCACAACTGATTATACAAGAGAAGAGAGGTGCCTCTAAGTGTAGTAATATGGTTCCATTTAATAAAGGTACAACATTTAGCAACATATTTCTACACTTAAAGGCACTTCTCTTCTCTTTTATACTCTGTAGCTTCTGCTGGATTTTACTTCTAATCCCCTTGTGAAGGCTTCCATTTGTGGATGGACATTTCATGGCTACACAGCCTGGTCACATTGCTATAATCTTTTTATATGGACTATAAACTAAAAGACCTATGAATGAATGGTTGTGGAACGATTCATTTGAGTTTCCATTATTTCTTATGGGGAAATTTGCTTCGATATACAAGTGCTTTAGATTACAAGGATATTTCTGGAACAAATTATGCTCACAATCCAAGGTTTTACTGTATATGTTTACCTATGTCTTTTTTTTTTTTTTTTAGGATGTACCCACATTGTTTGCTAAGACCCTCTTTTGTTTGGGTCTGGTTATCCAAAACTAACATTTGTGTTGTTGGGTTGATTATCTCAATAACTTCTAATGCCTGGGATCTCTGTTTATTTTGCTATAGGAGTCTCAGATAAATATTACACGCAAGTGGATAATTAAAAGAGAAGTTCAGGATTTTAAAAAAAACACAAGCATTTATACTCACCTAGGTGCATGCAGCATCGATCCAATGCTGCATCTGGAGCCCACCGGCTCTGCAGTGAGAACTGAGTGATCAAACACCACTGATTGCTCAGTTCTCCCCCTTTGCTCTGAGCAGAGAGCCATGACTGTCAGTCAGCAACTTTCTGCTCTCCCCTCCAGCGCTCACTGGAGAGCGTGGCTATGGAGGGGACAGGAGGGGCTGGCTCAGCCTCTCAGCAGATTGCTGAGAGGCTGAGCCAGGTGCTGGTCCAGGCATATGGGTGGATCCAAACCATATGGTTTCCCGAACCTGGGCTGGCTGAGTGATGTCAGGTGACAGCAGGCTTTAGCCCGCTGACGGCAGAAAACGGGTCAAAAAAAGCTTTGCCCATACTTCTCCTTAAAAAATACCACATGCATATAGATGAAAATCAGTTTTGTTTGGCTGACTGACACATATCAAGCCCTTCTAAGTTGGGGCTACACTGTCCCAATAGCTTCTCATACCTGGAATCACCGGAAGGAGTATTTTCTAAGAGAGTCCCAAAGAAATATTAAACACTAGTGGGGGATTAAGTCTACCACACATGAATGAAATGGCAATATTGGTGGCCTGGCACATTGCAAGTCTTTATAATCCGGGGCTGTACTGCCATGGCTCCTCTGTCTGATTGGGTTTGATTAAGTACCCTGTTTCCCCTAAAATAAGACCTAGCCTGATTGTCGGTGTTGGCTGCAATATAAGCCCTACCACTCAAATAAGCCCTACCCTGAAAAGAAGACCTACAAGGACTTTAACTAGGGCTTATTTGGGGGGTAGGGCTTTTATTGCAGCTATCACCGACATTCACACTAGGTCTTATTTTAGGGGAAACAGGGTATGAAGGATATTGTTAAAGTGCTTGTTAAGCCACTGATATACAGTTTACAGGGGGGGGGGGGTATAGCCAGGCAGGATCAGGCAGATTTTTTTTAGGTGTTACAGGGGGGCAAATGACCCAGCACAACCACTGTGCTGTATATCATGCATTAAGGAAACAGGATCTGTTTTTATTTTAAATTTTTTGGGCTAACAAACGCTTTAAAGAATCAGAGAATTCCAATTCCTTCCTTACATTGTCGATTTTCCCACTTGTCCCCATATGACTCACGTGTTAAGCAGATGCAGGAACAAGTCTGAATTCTCCAGAGTTTACAAAATGATTAGACAACCTTGAGGTTACATTGAACAAATGCTGCACTCACAATGAAATGTTTTACTGGGGACATTGAGGACAAATGTGAAGAAAACACAGACAGTGATAAGAACGTAAGGCTAAACATAAAATGGTAAAGCAGTACAAATAATTTCCTCTGGCTTAATTCCAAACAAAATCAATACATATACTGTCACCCCATTCTAATGCTATAATAACTGCTTGTACTCTCCTATAATAATAAAGCTTTACTTTCCATGTTCTATTACATATAATTATTTTAAGATATGAGAATTGTAAGAAGATGTTATTAGCACTGACATTATAAAAGTTACTTGTCTCCTTCTGCATGCTAACAAGTAATTCTCTCTTTAATAAAATCTGCTCAGCTCACATTTATATTCGAAGGTTATAAATACTATACAAATCAATTGGCACATTGTTTTCCATTGAAAGGAATAAAATAAACAATTCGTTCAGAAAGGGCCAGACAGATATGCAGGCTTATTAGAGTGTTTCACTGACCTTTCAGAGCCCTTGCAAATTGGATTAATAGACAGCTATAACTTTTCATAATGCCACTATATTAACTAAATGTGATAACGTTGTGTTTCCAACATGTTTACTGTACAAAAGCCTAATGAAGACGAGTGCAGATTTTCCAGGGCTACTTTGCTTCCTCTACTTGTTTGACTTTTCGTAATGCGTGTTGAAAACATATAAAAGATAAAGATGGCTAATTAGAGGATGGAAAATCAGGAGAAGTATTGCACATTGTGCCATTAAAACTTTTTTACAGTTATGGTATTATCACAGCAATTTCAGATGCATACAATTGTAGAGAAGTTAAGGCAGCTTCAAAAAGGCATATACTAAATCTAAGCACAATCTGTCTAAACAAAACTAATATTCCTATTTTGAGAAGTAAATAGAATTACCCAGTGACATTTAAAAAAAAAAAAAAAACATCATTCACCTTTGCATATTGTGCAGCTAGAGAAGGGAAGCTCAGATAGTTTCACTGTAGTGTAGTGAGACCGTGTCAGTAATCTTTACATTAGATAGTATCAGTGTAGTGATGGTTAAACACCTTCTATTCAATTGCATTACTGCCAGTTTAACGCCATTTACTTCTGTGTGCATTACTGCCAGTTAACGCCATATACTTTTAAGTGCGTTACTGTCAATTTAACACCCCCAACATCCAAAGAGTAATTTTTCTGCACCTGTTTGACAGGTGCATATCATTGCAATTTTTTACAGCAAGGCCAATTCTGGCTTTAATTAAGAGTACCTCTATAGGGTTATGGTGGGAAGACACCTCTGCCACCCAAAGACCAATTTTTCTGCACCTGTTTGACAGGTGCATATAATTGCATTTTGTTTGCATCAAGGCCAATTCTTGCTTTTATCAAGATTACTTCTATAGAGTTACAGTGGGAAGGTGCCACCGACACCCGAAGACCAACTTTTACTTCTATAAAAGTCAAAGTGACACCAGAATGTATCCAAAAAATCTCTAATCTTGTTCTCAGCGCACTACATTGTGGCCTCATCATTCACACTGGCTCCCCAGCTGTTGCTGAGCAAAATAGTTGTGTATGTTACTTCCAGTTTAATGCCATATAGTTTTGTGTGCGTTACTGCCAGTTTAACGCCATATAGTTCTGTGTGTGTTACTGTCAGTTTAATGCCATATAGTTCTGTGTGCGTTACTGTCAGTTTAATGCCATATAGTTTTGTGTGCGTTACTGCCAGTTTAACACCATATAGTTCTGTGTGCGCTACAGCCAGTTTAACGCCATACAGTTCTGTGTGCGTTACTGCCAGTTTAACGCCATATAGTTCTGTGTGTGTTACTGCCAGTTTTTATGCCATATAGTTTTGTGCATTACTGCCAGTTTAGCGCCATTTAATTTTGTGTGCGTTACTGCCAGTTTAACGCCATACACTGTAGTTCTGTGCATCACTGTACGTTTGGTGCATTATATTGGAGTATATTATAGTGTATCTGTGGAGTGTGTTCCTGGAGTGTGTTCATGTAGTGTGGGTACTCAAATTAAAGTGCACCAAATGACACTTTACATTGCATAAAGTCCATCTACGTACAAATTTCAACTTCTTCTTTACATTTGCTTATAAGCACCACCCCCTCCCTCCCAATAATGTCTAAGGGGAGAATAAGGAGAGGCAGATGTTCCCTTGGCACTGTAAGGGGGCCAGCAACAAATGTGTCCACAGGCAAAGGTGGACATGATGATCAGTCCTGAGGCAGAGTATAATTTACTCTGCTTAGGGAGTTTGCCTGTGCTATCCAGCCACAGCAGCAGAGGAGATGGTGGACTGCAGTTGTCAGAGTAGATAAACCTGCCTCCTTGTCCACATCTATTCCTGTCATAGCCCCAACATCAGCCATTGAGAGGTCAGCTGAGTTATTTGACTACAGCGTCAGCCACTTGCCCAGCCACTACTGGATTCAAATGTTGGTTCTGAGGTTGGGGATGACAGGAACATGAGCCTAGAGAGAGGGAGAAACACTGGTAGACAAATTCATGTTCCTCAAGCCACAGCATATTGCCAAGATGTCTCCAGTGGTAATGATGAAGATGGAGGAGATGGCGATGACGATGATGAGGTCACTGATGCAACTCGGATGCCAGATAGAGCAGAGGAGAAAACTGAAGGTGAGGCAGCACAACCCCAAGGAGGCTGACATCAAGAAAGAGTCGAGAACAACCACCCTATTCCATCACATTCTGCAGCTGTTATCTCCTGGCCTACTCCCCAAAGCTCAGCTGTCTGGACCTTTTTCAGCACATCTGCATCAGATCACACAGTTGCTATCTGAAAACTGTGTCTCAGGCACTTTAAACGTGGTAAAAACATCAACCATTTGGGTCCCACATGCTTAACAAGGCATTTAACATTCAACCACTCAGCCCGTTGGCAAGAGCACCTAAAAGCCACACTGTCCCTCCTCCTCCTCTTTACCCACTTCAGTCTGCCCCTGCTATACTGAGTCATTATCTCTCAGCAGCCTACACTGACAGGGATGATGGCAGGGCCATTTTTAATATTGATTGGGCCCTGGGCAAAACTTTTTTTGCCCCCCCCCCCCATGCAGTTTCGCTCTCCACCTGCTCTGAGACATACAATAAATAGCAACTAGACTCAAAATCAGTTGACTGAATCAGATCAGACAGCTATTGTGATTGGTTGCCAGAGGTTACAGTGTATCATTACTGCTCACTCACTGACTGGTTGCTAGAGGTTACATCACACATTACGGCTCACTGATTAGTTGCTAGAGGTTACAGCACATGATTTCTGCTTGTTGATTGGTTGCAAGAGATTACTGTGGATATGACCTCAGGGGGGCATGATATACATATCAATGCTGCCAGCCGCTGCTATTTACATATGAATGCCGGTAATTTACATGTAAACACAGGGTCTGCAGATGAGTCATCTGTACACAACAATAGGGCAGGGCTGGGCAGCATTAGTAGCAGCATTTCACACTGAGATATTAGGACACAGCACAGGACTAAAGCCTCAAGGGACAAGGGAATTTAAATCAGGATAGTTGGTAAGTATGAGGTAGCTGCTTTGGGCACCACAACAATGACAGGGCCCAGGACACCTGCCCCTTTTGCCCTGCCTTAAAAACAGCCCTGGATGATGGTATAGCACAAGGTGTCCCAGGTCCTAGCCGGAGATCTGCCAGCAGCACACCACCAGCTGCAGACTGTAGATGACAAATTTCTCTGCCCCATCTGCTTCAGCGGAAAAAAATACAGTCCCTGCCACCCAAATGCCCAGCATCTAAATGAAAGCTTGTCAATGCTGTTGGCTCTCCAACTTCTGCCTTTCAGCCTGGTGGATTCTGCCTCTTTCTGTGAATTTGCACAATGTGCTGAACCACAATGGCAGGATCCCAGTCCCTACTACTTTTCACATAAGGCTGTTCCATCTCTCTACCATCTGGTGGAAGGGAATGTTCTGGCATCGTTGGGCAAGGCAGACATCCATAAAATCTACCTTAATGCTGACACGTGGTCCAGCAAGCATGGACAGGGAAGATATATTTCATTCCCAGCACACTAGTAACACTGTTTGCAACTCAAAAGGATGCAGGGCAGGGCTCGGTGCGGCAACTTGTTGTGCCCCCACATCTCCATATAACTAGTGATGCTGGACCTGTGAGATCTACCCTCTCCTCTTCCTCCTCCACCACCTCCATGCCCTCCTCTGCAGAATTGTCCTACGAACATCAGGTACCCCCTAAGCATTAAAAGGGCTATTCCCAGAGCCAGGCTAAAAGGTGCCATGCAATTCTTCAGCTGATGTGTTTAGGGGACAGGAACCACACCGGAGCAGAGATTCTTGCAGCTATGGAGGGATAGGCCCAGAGGTGGTTGACACCACGCAAGCTGGAACTAGGAATGGTGGTGTGCGAAAATGGCTCAAACCTCCTGTCCGCCCTTAGACAGGGAAAGTTTATACATGGGCCATGCCTGGCATGTGTTCTCAATTTGGTGGTGCAGCATTTCCTAAATATGTACCCAGGGTTGCAAGATGTGCTAAAGCTGGCCAGAAGAGTCTGTAGCCATATACACTTATACATGCAGCGGAGGGCCGTCAATGCTCTCTCATTTCCCCCTTTTCCTGAAGCCTGCCAGGTTGCCTGCTTGGATAAGGGTCTTATATGGATTTTGGGGGACTCCTACGCCATTATTAAAAGAATATTTGGTGCAGGGTTCCCCTTAATATCTATACCAGACCTAAAGGGCCTGGTACGGATTTTGGGTGGACCCCCCACGCATTTTTTCCTTAATATTCATATCAGACCCAAAGGGCCTGGTAATGGACTGGGGGGGGGGGGCATGCCATTTTTTACAATGATTTTTATCTATATAGCTGGGATTCAAAAATTCATTACAGCCATGAGCAGTTTTAAATGTATTTTTTCCTTTAGAAATGTAATTTTGCTGTGGTATTGTTCTAAATATGGGAAAAATGTGCTACTTTACGGGAATACTAAGGACACCCCCCAGGCATGATATTTAAAGGAATATTTCATTTTTATTGTTTCACTTTAAGCATTATTAAAATCACAATTTTTTTTTATTGCATTAATACATGTCCCCTGGGGCAGGACCCAGGTCCCCATGCACTTTTTATGGCAATAACTTGCATATAAGCCTTTAAAATTGTCACTTTTCATTTTTCATGTTCATGTCCCATAAATGTTAATGTTGTTCGCTTGTTCATACAATTTTTTTTCCTGTTCACATGTTCTGGTGCGAACTGAACTGGGGGTGTTTGGCTCATCCCTAAACAGAACACACAAGAGGAGAGGGAGGAGGAGGAGGAAGATTCTGACAGTTTTGGAGGCATTGAAGCAGAGGAAGACACACGCTCCAACAGTAAAAAATGGTTTTCCATCCCCAGAACCCTTGGGAGTAGTACATGGCTGGGAGAAGGTTGTTCCAGATACTATAATCCTCAGTGACCCGAGGAGTCTGCTTCTCATGCCTCCACAAATTTGCAGTGAGCTCCCTCATGCTTCAAAGCCTGCTAAAGGACCCAAGAATTTGTGGCGTAAGGGAGAAGGATCACTATTGGTTGGCAACCCTCCTTGACCTCTTTTACAAGGAGAAAGTCTGAGAACTCAACCTGTCCCCACAGAGAGTGCAGAAGATGAAATCTCTTGAGGACACCTTAAAGAAGAGTTTATATAATGCTTTTCCTGCCTCTGGTAGGTTACAGTGTCGTGGAAAATGTAGTTTTGAGGGTTCTGTTGAGCAAGAGAGGAGCAGTGGTGAAGAGAATAGAATAGAACATTGGCTAGAACTTGCCCGGTATGCAATTGTTCTGCTGGGCTACCTGGCATCCAGAGTGCTTTCCGAATGGCATTCAGTGATTAAGTGCTGCTGGAGGTTTTGTTACTGATAGTAGAACATGTCTGTCCACAATCTCCGTGGACCATCTGACATTTATCAAAATGAATCAGTCATGGATTAGCAGCAGCTATGAAGCCGCTCATGTCGATGTCGCTGATTAATTGTTTTTGGAATGTGGAATCTCTATAGGACTTCTAGGCTGCCTAGCATTGTTGGTGTTGATTTAATCTGGAAGAATGTTTTTGGTGTAGGTTTCATGGGCACAATTAACACCCAAAGACCATTTTTTTTTCCTGCACCTGTTTGACAAATCATTGCAATTCTTAACAGCAAGCCCAATTCTTGGTTTCATCAAGAGTACCACTTATATGGTTACAGTGTGAAGGCACCACCGACACCCAAAGACCAATTTTTTTGCACCTGTTTGACAAGTGTATATCATTGCGATTTTTGACAGCACGGACAATTTTTGCTTTCATCAAGTGCACCTCTTATAGGCAGGGCCCTCTATAATATAGATTGAGCCCTGGGCAAAATTTTTCTTGCCCCCCCCCCCCCCCATGCAATTTCCCTCTCCACCTACTCTGAAGCATACAATAAATAGCAGCTAGACCTAAAATCAGTTTTCTGTATCAGATCAGGCAGCAATTGCGATTTGTTGCCAGCAGTTACAGCATATCGTTACTGCTTATTGACTAGTTGCTAGAGGTTACAGCACACGTTACGGCTCACTGATTAGTTGCTAGAGGTTACAGCACATCACCTCCTCACAGCAGGGGAGCATGATATACATAGGAACGCCACCTTTATTTACATATCAATGCCGCCAGCCGCAGCTATTTACTTAGTATTGTCGCCGCTATTTACATATGAATGACGGTTATTTATATGTAAACACAGGGTCTGCGGGTGAGTCACTTGCACACAACAATAGGGCAAAGCTGGGCAGCATTAGTACTAGCACTTCACACAGATATTAGGACACAGCACGGGAATAAAATTTGAAGGGACAAGGGAATTTAAACCTGGATAGTTGGCAAGTATGAGGCAGCTGTTTTGGGCCCCACAACAATGACAGAGCCCAGGGCAGCTGCCCCTTTTGCCCTGCCTTAAAGACGGCCCTGCTTATAGGGTTAGGGTGTGAAGGTGCCACCAACACCCAAAGACCAATTTTTATGCACATGTTTGACAGGTGCATATGATTTAAATTTTTGACAGCAAGGCTAATTCTTGCTTTCACCAAGAGTACCTCTTATAGGGTTACGGTGTGAAGGCACCACTAACATCCAAAGACCATTTTTTTCACACCCATTACTTCTATCCAAAGTCTGTGGAAAAGACACCAGAATTTAACCAAAAAGCTCTAATCTTTTTCTCACTGGACCACATTGTGGCCTCATCATACAGGCTGGCTCCCCAAGCCGTTGCTTACAAATAAAGAAAGCTTTCAGGGAAAATGTAATTTTTGGGGATTTATAACTAAAATTATTGCTGCAGCAGCTTCTATACAGAGTACAGATGTGCCACTTTACAGGTAGTTTTTTTGTTTATGATTTCCCCTTAAACATCAATAAATCACTGCTCATCTAAAAATGACGTTTTGTACAAACTTTTTGATCTCATTGATACATGTCCCCTAGGGCAGTACCTGGACCTCCATAACCATTGTATGCCCAATTACTTAAATATAAGCCTTCAAAATGGGCACTTTGATTTTTACAGTTCCGGTCCCATTGACTTCAGTAGGGTTTGTTATTTGGCTCCAAACCTTCCCAATACTCGAAAGTTCTGGTGCAAACTGAACAGGGGGTCATTCGGCCCATCCCTACTGCTAAAGTGCCAGTACTGGGATCAGTACTGAAATTGTTACAAGTCTGTTTGGAAGTGCCTTCCCAGAGGAACAGTCTTAGCCCTTGTACACACGGTCGGATATTCTGACGGAATGTGTCCGATCGGACCGTTTTGTCGGATATTCCGACTGCGTGTGGTCTACATCGGACTGTTTCCATCGGAGTATCCGACGGACCAAGTTTTTCAACTTGTTGGTAAAATTTTCCGACAAAATGCTCCGATCGGACATACTCCGATCATGTGTAGAGAATTCCGATTGGACAAAGTACCACGCATGCTCAGATCAAATTCCTACACCAAAGCTATTGGCTACTAGCGTGAACGTAGTCCCGTCGTAACGAAATAACGTAATCACGTCGGATTTTCCGACAACTTTGTCCGACCGTGTGTATGCAACAGTTTCGGACAAAATCCGACAGACAAAATCCGATGGATTTGGTTGTCGGAATCTCCGACCGTGTGTACAAGGGCTTAGACTCTTGAAAAAGAACATTTGAGGACAACTGTCTGTTGCTACTCTGTCTTCACAGTGTTAGACTACCCTGTTTCCCCCAAAATAAAACCTAGTGTGATTGTCGGTGATGGCTGCAATATAAGCTCTACCCCCCAAATAATCCATACCCTGTTTCCCTGAAAATAAGCCCTGCCCTGAAAATAAGACCTACACAGACTTTAACTAGGACTTATTTGGGGGGTAGGGCTATATTGCAGCCATCACCGACAATCACGCTAGGTCTTATTTTCGGGGAAACAGGATAAGAAGACAGAGTAGCTACAAACAGTTGTCTTCAAATGTTCTTTTTCAAGTAATTTCTGGGCATTCCATACCTCCCTATACCCCATTTAAGTTGTTTACCTCAATAAATATCCAAAAACAGGCTCTTGGACTGGTTTACTGACTTAGCGTGCCTGCTGAAAATGAGTGTTGTTTGCTGCACAGAAGGGGGACCCAAAATCCAGCAGCTCCTAAAAGGAGTAGTGCTATACTTAGTTTGGTTTGAGCCAGGTTTGGCAAATGTGTGTACCATTTCGAAACCCTGTTAAAGTAAATGGGAGGAAAGTGTTAAAAACCAATAATGGCTTTTTTTCTAGGCCAGTAGACAGGGGTTTTTCAAATAAATGACACTGGGGAGCTGGGCAATGCCATGGGGGACATGTGCCAAATCAGAAATAAAAAAAAAATATATATCTGTCTGAAGGGGAGCAGGAATTGTAAAAAGCTTAAAGTGAAATATTAAAAATAAAAAATGTTACCTAAATAAAATGATGGGGGCCCTTAACCTGCCCGTGAAGTGATGCATCTGTATGATGTTTACAACTTACAGCAGCAAAACAGAAATTTTCAAAGACAGATTTTGCCACTTACTTCTGTTGGTAAACAAAGGGGTTAAGGATTCATCTAGATCAGCCCTTTATTCTAGATGGGGGTCTGGTATAGATGTGAATGGGGGACCCCTACACAAAAAAATAGTGTTGGATTCCCCCAAAAAATCAACTCTCATTTTTGACCACAGTGACAAGCATGCTGTGGAATGGAAAACCTTTCTTGAATGAATGAACACATTTCTAACAGTATATGTGTTTTTCTTTCCAGAAATTACAATAATTTTTAAAGCAAACAACATTTTTTAAGCATTTTTGAATGGCACTTGTCCAGTATTTAAATGTAAAAAGAATTTTTGCAAGTATATTATTACGAACGTTCATAAAAAAATCTACTAGCATATAGCCATCTTTGGTTTATATTTCTGCTCCTAAAAATACATATTTTCTTAATGCATTTCTAGGTGCATTTTAGGGTTCTTTAACACAGAGTGGTGTCCACTTCAATCAGCAGGGTATCCGTGAGAAGGTCCCCTGCTGAATTAGAGCTGAACAAGATGAATGTCAGTTTCTTTTATCCATTGTGCCCGGTGGACATGGGCAGACTGTGACAGCTCTATGGGCAGTTGGATGTAAACAGACTCCACTGTTCATTTATAACAGGTTACCTCTGATCTCTAATGTTTAGATTTTGTAATGTATTAGGTATGTTGTGTTTTAGGCAATGTTTAGAAAAATGAAAAGAATGCAGCCCTTTTCTTTTTTTTTTTTTTTTTTTTTTTTTACTACACCTTGATGTAATTTAGCCTAGGTTCATATTGATTAGATTTGGCATGTGAAATTGCATGGCAAATTGGCGGCTATTGCCGGCAATGGCACCGCCTGAATCAGTGCAACACCGACTTGATGCCGACTTGACCAATTCCCAAAAGTAGTTTCTGTACTACTTTTCGTGACTTCCGGTGCAATTTGTATAGACATCTAAGCAGGAACCCACACAGATGTTGCTGAAATTGCTCCTGAAGTTGGACTGCTATGCGGGTATGAAATTGTGCGAGTTCAGCTGTCAGTTTTAATCCCACTGTGTGTGTCTATAGACACACACAGCCTGGCTCAGGTGTGAGCCTGCACGTGGCTTCCTATGGTGGTGCACAGAGAAGAAGAGCAGCTTACAATGTCAGTAGGGGACACCAGAAGAGGGTCCCTCTCAATACATATGCACAGAACATGTAAGCATAACATGCTTACTATTTTTGAATTTTTTTTTATTAAGCAACTAAGCTTTACAGTTGCTTTAAAGTAAAAATGGGCATTTACAGGGGTTAATAATTGTACCAATAGCTGGGCGAAGGCATGCAGTGTTTATTTTAACCATCAGCTAAACATTATATTTGAATTACTTGTTAGCAATAAATATATCTTTTTTTAAATATTTATTTTCTGTAAAACATATCTTGGTAACTCAATAAAAATATCCCATGTAGTTATATCTGTATGGAGCTTCAGAATCACTGTTAAGGATAGTTGAGTTTCAATCTTCATAAAGAGTTAAACTTTCTGTGTAGAGTAAGTATGCTCTTCTCGGGAGAGGAGTGATAGACATACTGAATGGGTTTGTTTGGATGGGTTAATATAGACAAATTAGAAAACCTCCCACCAGGAAGAGGTAATTATGGCTGTAGCTCATTTATCTGGTACACTTGTTATAGAAGAGATATGTTAAACAAGAGACAGCCCTGTAATGTACAGCAAAGTGTAGTCATGAGTATTCAGATCAGTGATACGAGTAGTCTCTATAATAAATCAGAGATGCTAGGCCTTCAGATAACCAAATAAATTTGGACACAAGTTCATAGTCAAAATTGCCTTATTTTTTAGCTTTATAAACTTACCTGGATTTCTTAGGGGTCACGCAACCCCCCTCCCCCCATCTTGTCAGCATGCAGGAATTTCAAATTGACCCTAATCTATTGTATGGAATTTAATGTATTCTTAAGGTAAAGAAGGTAGCTTCTTTTTTTTTCTGCTGTGATCCGGCTTCCTGTTAGAGGGTAGCTACATTTGTTCTCCATGGTCCAATTGTATATAGGAACATAGCCACCTTCTCTTGCTTGTTCCCAACACAGATTAAAGCCCCGTACACACGAGCGGACTTTTCAACATCCAAAGTCCGTCAGACCGAGTCCGTCAGACTATCCGATCGTGTGTGGGCTGCAACGGACTTTAGCTTCGCAAAAGTCTGACGGACTTTAGAAATGAAGCATGCTTCAAATTTTCCCGACGGAACTCCGCCGGACCCGGTCCCCTTCGAAAAATCCGCTCGTGTGTATGCTACTCCGACGGACTAAAACCGACGCTAGGGCAGCTATTGGCTACTGGCTATGAACTTCCTTATTCGAATCCAGTCGTACGTCATCACGTTCGACTCCGTCGGAGTTTGGTGTGATGGTGTGTGTCCAAGTCCGTTCGGTCGAAAAGTCCGCCAGAACTCCGCCAGAACTCAGTCGGAACTCCGGCGGAACTCCTTTGGAGGTCTGTCGGACATAAGTCCTCTCGTGTGTACGGGGCTTAAGGCCTATGTATAGGGACTATGGGAGCAGTGCACATAACCGGGCACAGCATGCTCTGCTCGATCCTAACAAATGGAAGTGAAGGAAGAAGAGAGGTATAGGAGCTCACTAAGGTATTAAAATGAGGCAGAAAAATACAGTAAGAAATTATTTTATGGAAAATGCATTGCATGGCCATAAAATTTGTGTATGTATTATTTTTGGAGAATAAGAATATTGTCTAGTGTCACTTTAACAACTTGCCATGCCCTAGGCCTAGGAATAGTTTGCCATTGACCCCTTCTCAACCTGGATATGGATTTTTAATGGCTGAGATACATAGCTGCTGTCAGAGGCATTGCATAACATTTTCAGAGTGTTTCGAATCAGGTAATTTCCTTGACTTCCAGGTCCAACTAGATACTTTTACCATGCAAGCATAGAATACTTCTGATCATTAGTTATCAATCACACTATGTTGGTTTCTGCAAAGAACTTTTGTTATTGTGTATGCCAGTGGTTCTCAACCCTGTCCTCATGTACTCTCAACTGCCCATGTTTTGGCAA
This sequence comes from Lithobates pipiens, assembly GCF_037356315.1. Lineage (NCBI taxonomy): Eukaryota > Metazoa > Chordata > Amphibia > Anura > Ranidae > Lithobates > Lithobates pipiens. Next base: position 163,466,748 of record NW_027507790.1, on the reverse strand, counting down.
TTTCTACTTCTACTATGCTACTTCAAATAATGATGGAAATGTATCTGTGAGACTTTGCTATTATTTAGGCTGAAAGTGCATTGGAAGTAAAGTCACTGTAGATCTGAGGGGGACATGCAAGGAAAATAAATAACAGCATTTTAGCTTGCACATGATTGGATGATAAAATCAGCAGAGCTTCCACTCATTTCAGATCTACTCCTTAGATTTAGAGTGACTGCACTTCCAAGTGCACTTTCCATGCACTTTCAAGTGCACTTGCAGTGCAAAGTGGATTTGCCTTTTGTAAATAACCCCCATTGTTATCATGTCTAATATTTATGATTGGGATGTGACTTATTTAAGAGCAGCCACAATCCACACAATTTAGTTTCCATTTCTCTTCTTCCTAAAACCAGCCTTCCTTCTCATTGTGCTCTTTGGAATGCCCGTTCTGTCTGTAACTACCTCACCTCTGTCCATGACCTTTTTATCACTAACTCCTATCATCTACTTGCTGTTACTGAAACTTGGGTTCAAGAAACAGACTCCATCACTTCTCCTGCTTCTCTCTCCCATGGTGATCTTTTCTGGAATTAATTCCCCATACCCATGGATGGAAGAGAGGTGGAGTTGGAGTCCTTCTATCCCCAGAATGCCCTTTTTAGGTTCTTCACTCATCTCTCTCTCTCTCCTCATTGGAGGCACACTGTATTTTTCTATTATCTCCAGTTTCTTTGAAAATTCATGTGATCTACTAGCCTCTCTCTCTAATAATCCTTTTCCTCCTTTTGATCACTACCTTATTAGTTTCACTTTCTACATGTCTTGCACCTCTCCCTCCATGATAAGAAGTCCCAGCACTTCAATCACCATAAATCTGCCCTTTAAAAATACAATTTCTGCCTCCACTTTGTCATCCAGTCCCCTTCAACCCTTCTCTACCTTAAACTCTCTGCTTCATTCTCTACTGCCTCCAACCACTAACTCACTCACTGCCCAGAAGAATGCCAATCACTTCAAAAATAAGATTGATACAATTTGTGATGAGATCTCCACTATACAGTTATCTCCTCCACCTAACGCTCCATTTCCATTGGTACACTTAATGCCTCGTTTAACCCTGCTACTGAAGGTGAGATTGCTAAACCTTTTCCTAATGCTTCCTGGACACTGTTTCTTCGAACAGTCAGCTATGGTCACCTTTTGGCTCTGTCCTACACTCTCTAACTCAGATCCTCAATCTCCCTCTGTCTTTGAGCAGCTTTCCCAACTCTCTAAAACATGCACTAGTCACCCCATACTTAAAACATCCTCATTGAATCCCACCAAACTTAACAACCTAATGCCGCGTACACACGGTCGAACTGTATGACGTACTTAGTCTGGCGGAAAGTATGCCAGACTGTCCGTCAGACTTTCGGAACGGGCTACTTGCCCACACACGGCACTTTTTCAGCGGACTAATACGGCGTACTAAGTCCGCTGTACTATCCGCCCTACTTTTGAAATGAACGGACTCGCCCACACACGCGGAGGAAAGTCCGCTCATTTCGAGCGCGTCTCCAGGTAGGCGGGGCCCGCGAAGGAGACGATCGCTGGCCCCGCCGCCTGGTATGGACTTAAAGGGGAACCCCAACGCCAAAAAAAATCGGCGTGGGGGTACCCCCCAAGTCCACAGCAGACCCTTGTCCGAGCACGCTACCCGGCCGGCCAGGAAAGGGGAGCGAGCGAGCGCCCCCCCTCCTGAGCCGTACCAGGCCGCGTGCCCTTAACATGGGGGGTGCCTTGGGGAAGGGGGGGGCGCGCGGCCCCCCCACCCCAAAGCACCTTGTCCCCATGTTGATGAGGACAAGGGCCTCTTCCCGACAACCCTGGCCGTTGGTTGTCGGGGTCTGCGGGTGGGGGGCTTATCGGAATCCGGGAGCCCCCTTTAATAAGGGGGCCCCCGGATACCGGCCCCCCCACCCTATGTGAATGAATATGGGGTACAATATACCCCTACCCATTCACCTGTAAAATAAAAGTACAAAAAAAAACACAACACACAAGATAAAATACTTTATTGCACAGCTCCAGGGGTCTTCCGTCTTCGGGGGTCTTCTCGCCGGACTCCTCCGCTATCTTCTTGTAGCTCTTTTGCTAGCGGAGGAGTCCGGCTTTATTCCGCGCCGCCGGCCTCTTCTCCCGACTTCGGGGGTCTTGTCCCCCTCTTCGGTTCTTCTGCCGGGCCACCGCGCCTTCTTATAGCTCTTTTACAGGCGGTGGCCCGGTCTTCTGTCGCCCCGCCGCCGCCGCCTTCCGTTCTTCTTCTTCTCCTTCTTCTCCAGGAGATGTTGACTCGACGCTCTCTCCGGCCACAATGCCAGGGACGCGCTGCGCGGCCACTTATATAGGGACAAGGGGCGGTGTCACATGGCTTTATGTCACATGGGTTGGTGTCACATGGTGACCCCGCCCCCTTACGATGTCATAGTCCCCATGTGACATCAACCCATGTGACCAACCCATGTGACATAAAGCCATGTGACACTGCCCCTTGTCCCTATATAAGTGGCCGCGCAGCACGGCCCTGGCATTGTGGCCAGAGAGAGCGTCGAGTCAACATCTCCTGGAGAAGAAGAAGAAGAAGAACGGAAGGCGGCAGCGGCGACAGAAGACCGGGCCACCGCCTGTAAAAGAGCTATAAGAAGGCGCGGTGGCCTGGCAGAAGAACCGAAGAGGGGGACAAGACCCCCGAAGTCGGGAGAAGAGGCCGGCGGCGAGGAAGAAAGCCGGACTCCTCCGCTAGCAAAAGAGTTACAAGAAGATAGCGGAGGAGTCCGGCGAGAAGACCCCCGAAGACGGAAGACCCCTGGAGCTGTGCAATAAAGTATTTTATCTTGTGTGTTGTGTTTTTTTTTGTACTTTTATTTTACAGGTGAATGGGTAGGGGTATATTGTACCCCATATTCATTCACATAGGGTGGGGGGGCCGGTATCCGGGTAGCGTGCTCGGACAAGGGTCTGTTGTGGACTTGGGGGGGACCCCCACGCCGTTTTTTTCCGGCGTTGGGGTTCCCCTTTAAGTCCATACCAGGCGGCGGGGCCAGCGACGTCTCCTTCGCGGGCCTCGCCTACCTGGATACCCGCTCGAAATGAGCGGACTTTTCTCCGGGCGGGAAAAGTCCGCTCATTTCAAAAGTATGGTGGACTGGCATGCACACGGCCGGATTGTCCGCCGAAATGCGAGTACGACGGACAGAATTTCGAAAAAACCGAAATTCTTAGTACGCCGGACTGCACGCTGAAAAAGTCCGCTGAAGCCCACACACGAGCGGACTGTCCTCTGAAATGTGTTTCGGCGGACTAAGTACGCCATACAGTCCGCTCGTGTGTACGCGGCATAAGACCCATCTCCTTGCTCCCCTTCTCCTCCAAACTCCTTGAATGCCTGTTATAGAACTGACTGATCTACCACCTCATTAAGAATGACCTTCATGATCCTCTTTAGTCTGGATTTCGCCCTCAACACCCTACAGAAACTACTCACCTAAAACCAATGGTTACTATTCTGCACTCCTACTCTTGGACCTTTCTGCTGCCTTTGATACAGTTGACCACCCCCTACATGCCCCTTCCCTTTACTTCTCTGTCAAGATTAATGGCACAAATATCAACCCACCCCCACATACTAGGGTGATGTATTTCTGACACTGAACTCTCTTTTCGGCCCAACATCCAATTACTGTCCAAATCGTGCTGCCTCAACCTCTGCAACATCCTCAAAATATGCCCATTCTTAACCAATGACACCACAAAGATTCAAATTCCCTCCCTGATTATCTCTTGGCTCAACTACTGCAACTCCCTCCTCACATAGGCTATCACCCTTCAGTCCACCATGAATGCTGCTGCTGCTAGACTCATCCACCTTCCCAACTGTTCAGTGTCTGCTACCCCTCTCTGCCAATCACTTCATTGGCTTCTGCTCACCCAACAAATATGATTTAAAATACTAGTAACAACTTATAAAGTCATCCACAACTCTGCCCCAAGCTACAGCACTAACCTAGTCTCAAAATACCAACCAAATTGTTCTCTTCATTCCTCATAAGACCTCCTGCTCTCTAATACCCTTGTCAGCTCCTCCAATGCTCGCTTCCAGGACTTTTCCTGAGCCTCTCCCATCCTCTGGAGTTCCTTACCCCAATCACTAGGAACAGCAGATTTATCTATCCTCCCCTGTCAGAATGGAGATCTGTCTATTTATATTGACAGATCCCCATTCTGGTTCTCTGTGGAGTGATCGCGGGTGGCCGGTGGACATTTTGCCTGCCTGCCACGCGCATCAGCTCCAGTGTCGCACCATGGGCACACGCCCCCTAGCACTCTTAAATTGGCCAACGTACACCTATGGCAATTTGTCCAGGAGAGCTAACCTGCCACAGTATAATGACGGCAGCTCGTCCTTAAATGGTTAATATAACTTAGATTACAAAATCATCAGTGTTACTCAAATTAGTTTATGCAAAAATGAATACACCCCACAACAAAAACTACTACATCTAGTGTATTGTATAACCTTCATGATTTGTAAGGACAGCACCAAGTCTGCTAGGCATGGAATGAAAAAGTTGGCGACATATTGCAAGATCTATCTTTTTTTAATTCTTCAAGAACAGCCTCTTTTAAAGCCTGGATGCTGGATGCTGGATAGCGAGTGATGCTCAACTTGTCTCTTCAGAATTCCCCATAGGTGTTTGATTGGATTCAGCTCAGAAGACATACTTAGCTACTAAATCACCTTTGCCCTGTTCCCCCAAATGTCACATTTCTTCTGAAAACAAATGCACATTTTCAGGAAAAAAGAAACTTGAATGAATTTTAGCGCACACAAACACAAAGTAATATCCAATTTTTTGATAAAATATAAAAGAGGATGTTATGCTGAATAAATAGATTGGTCTGTAGTACACAGATCATAGTGGATCATTCTATTCAGAAAACATCCTGCATATTTTATAGAAGGCAAGGTAGAGAAGAGGTGCAAATAAATGTCACAATCTCCCCTTCATCAATCCTCTGCTCCTATCTTATCTTTTTGCCTATCCTAAGGCCCCTCCTCAGTCCTTCTAACCCTGCTGCCTATAGTTTAAAGTCCATTCAGTGCAATTATGTCTTAAAAACAGTTGATTCTGCAAACAAAATCACCAGGAACACGAATCCCAAACTTGCAGAATTCACCTCGAACCCAAGGTATAAGCCCATGGTCTTCAAACTGCGGCCTGGGTGCCAGATGCAGTCCTTTGCTTGCTTTTATTTGGCCCTTGGGGTACTATTTTATTTACTGTCAGGAAAGAAAGGCACAATTCCTCCCAATGGCACCAACGATGGGGCACAATGACACCAACGATGGGGCACAATGACACCAATGATGGGGCAATGACACCAATGATGGGGCCCAATTCCTGCCAATGACACCAATGATAGGGTACAATTTCTCCCACTGACACCAATAATGGGGGATTGTTTGATGCCAGGACATTTTGCACTCCCAGAGCCCAAAGCAAGGCCCCCTAACGTCTGAAGGACAGTAAACTGGCCCTTTGTTAGGAAAGTTTGGAGACACCTGTTATAAGCAAACCCGAACCTCATACTTATTCTTTACACTACAAAAACAAATAAGTCTGATAAAATATTCATATTTCACAATGCTAATAATTACACAGCCTCTGCAATGGCAAAATGCCAGATTTCCTTTTAGCACGGAAGCTGCCACAAGCTAATTCGTGTTGCTCTGTATGGATCTCACAAAAAAATAAAAATAACCCACATATTGGGATGCACTGCAATCGTAGCTTGTCAGTGGGCCTCACTTTCTTATAATTTGACAATGTTGTCATGAGTATTTATGTAAGAGGGGCCTGTATGGCAACAGAATCATAGCATCCCAGGCCTATGTGGCAGCAGTGAACACTCAAATCCATTTTATATGATACATTAATGAGACCCACACATCACATTTCAACACTTACAGCTGTCATTAAAATATGTTACAGTCTTTATATGGTCCCGGCGTTGTTTCTAGAGTAACCATTTACAGCTAAGGAAGGATAAAGCCCCCCCCCCCCCTTTCCACATTCAGCTGTTCTATTTTTATCAAATAAATATATGTAAACTATATTTCTATGCCATAAAATAACAATAAGCAAGCGCTGTATTTTTTCTTGGCATTGTGACTTTTCAACTACGGATGCCAACACTGAAAAGCTGACATGCACTGCAGAATTAGATCCTGCTGCAGATGCATGCTGTAAGGGAAAAAGAAAAAAAAATGCTCATACAGATTTGAAATGGACTTTAGAATAGAGTCTCCAGCTAAGGTAAGTACATCACTTTTGTCATCTGAAAATAAAGCAGTCCTTTTAAATACCAGGATATTAATATTCCTCCTATCTTTAGCATGAAGGACACTGCAGTGGTACTAAATAGCTCTTTCTTAATCAGGAAAAAAAAAAAAGCAATACTTCATTCAGCACAGAGATAATGATGGAAAAAAATGTTAAACCTAAGCTGCCCTTTTGTTATAAAGAACTAACACTACTGACAGCTTATACTAATGCAAACTTAGCAAAAGTAAAGAGAGGTTAAAGGGGGGGGGATAGGGTCAATGCAGCATAATATGATACAGAGCAGCAGGATGCAAACAGCAACATATTGTATATCACATAAAGCCCTGAAAACAAATTGACGTGCCTTACTTTGGCCATAGTCTTACCTTGGACGTGAATGATCCTGTCGTGGTACACCGGGGAGTTACTGCCATGATGATCAGCCCAACAGAAAGAGATTAGCACCAGGAAAAGTACCCTCTTCATCTTCGGATACCAAATGGATTTTCTGATTTTCTTCACTGAAAAATCATAAGATAGAGAGAAAAAAAAAAGAGGCTCGTGAAAAGTAGAAAAGCTTCAACGTCTGTGCTGCTTCTGCTGCTTAACTTGTTCCAGCATTCCCATCAGTGGGGAAATCCTTGACAACATTGCTTGTCCTGTTCTGCATTAGAGAAGTTACTGCAACTGATACATGACGAGGTAAACCATCAATTAGCTACAGTAACCCGTAAAGTGACACATAATAATATACATAGTGCATACAAGACTACTTTTTGCTCATCATGAATGTTTTAATGAAGTGACTTACAATAAAATCCTGCTTAATTACACATACCAGAGCAGCAATATTGATTGCATCTGTTAAATTAAATATCTTTTGTCCGAGCAAAGGTCAATACTATTTGAAATAGCCGTTTAACCGCAGTGGCACTTACCATTTTAACCTGACATATATTAAGGCATATAAAACCATGCGTTTATACAGCATGATAGTACTCTGTGCTAGCACTGCAGTTGTACAGATTGATTCTCAATTCGCTGCTATCTAGAATGCTGACACGCTTATTCAAGGTGCACAGCCGGACTCTGCAAGCAGCTGAGACGCTCAGTAGACTGCAGAGGGATCTGGAGCTACTGGGTATTAATTGGGCAAATGAGAAGAAAATGGATTAATAATGTGCTTTAAAACATATACAATTTACAAGGTAGCTTACAGAGACTGCAGCATATGCTAAAAGTATAATAAAAATGAGCTACATTTCAAAAGTAGCTGGGAACGTTTTTAGTGCTAAGCTGGATCAAGTTTGTGTCTAAATTATTTTTTTATATTCTCAACTGCTTAAAAAAATAATGACCTAATAAATGGCTTTGGCCAGCCAGCATTTAAATAATTTAATTTTTTTTCCTCCATTGTATCCTGGCAAAGAAAGATGAGTTCGAGAACGCAATTAATCTAATGACGACTTATCAGGACACTGATTATACTGAATCTAATTTACTCCCACGTGGTACTTAAAGGTTATTTTTGTATGTGTTCAGCCCTTCCAACTATGGGCCAGTAATACTTATGAAGCAAAGCTGACATGAAAGAAAATCTGATGAAGCCCCTAGGTGATATGGCATGTAATGTCATCATGATTAAATGATGCCCGATAGGCATTGTAAAAATAATTAGTTTGTAGAATGTTTTTACCAAAGAGTTCCTGTCTTTTTTTGTGTGAACTTAGTGGCCTTAAAGAGGTACTGAACTAAAAAAAAAATGGTGCCTTAAAAGGCAAGCATAGGGCAAAGGGTTAATCAGCGGCATTGCCTGTGGTCTCCCTGTGGCTTATTTTTATCTGAAATGCCATGCCTTGTTTTATACTGGGTGGGGCAGCCATTTTGGCCTATGTTTCTTCTTGTCAGAACCTCCAGCAAGGTGAACAGTGAGCCGACCCATAATGCCACAACTCCCAACTGTCCCTGATTACGAGGGACTGTCCCTGATTTGGAGCCTCTGTCCCTCATTCCTCCTCATCTGTCCCTCATTTTGGTTTAATCTACATAGTTGTATATAAAATGCACTTTTTATCTATCAAAAAGTATTTCCCAGCGCTAAACCTTTCATCCAATTTCTGAATTGCTGTGTTTGTAAATTCAAAAAGCCAATATAAAGGAGTAGTAGTGGTAAAAAAGCACTTATGGGTTTAACCAGTCTTGTTTTTTTGTACAATTCGCCTTTAAGGGGGTGTGGCAAGGGTGTGTGTCCTATCCCTGCATACTTTTGCTGATAGGTGTCCCTCATTCCCATCTCAAAAAGCTGGGAGGTGTGTAATGGCATCACCAAATCTCACTCGAAATCTGGTGAGACTAGTGTCACAGGTTACAGTGCCATAGATTTAACCCTGCAGATACACATTTATGAGGCTGTAGGCATAAAGTGCCTAGACACTCTCACATACAAGTAAGTGCGCTGCTATTTTTAAGCTGGCATTCAATGCACAAGGGTAATTTCAAGGATAATTCCAAGTAATTGTGAAGTCTTAATTGTAATTTTTAAATCACAAACATGTTATTCTTACCTACTCTGCACAGTGGAATTGCACAGAGTGGCCCACAATCCTCCTCTTCTGGGGCCCCCTCCTGGCTCTTCCTCTTCTCTGCACATCCCCGTAGGAAGCACTCCTATAGGAGCGCACACGTGGACTCGATCCTGAGACATGCTGCCTGCATCCATAGACATAGATACCGCACAGCTCTGTCCAGGTTTTGACCAATAGAAGCAGAAGCCAATGGTTTTCACTGCCTCACCAAAGCCTGGGAGAGAGGAGAGAGCCGCTACAGACAGGTACACCACTGACTCAAGCAATTATTCCTAGATATTCACAATAATTCCCCCCTGTATTGAATTTTATTGTAATTGTACAGTCTGCTCCAATGTTGTAAAGCGCTGCGTAAACTGTTGGTGCTATATAAATCCTGTATAATATTAATAATATTTTATATATATATATATATATATATATATATATATATATATATATATATATATATATTAGATTAAACATTATATTTTGAATTTAGGTTCACTTTAGGCCTCATGTACATTGAACGTTAAATGAGCTGTAGAAAGCTGTAGCTGTAGAATGAGTTTTGTAGTGTTTTTGCAGTAGCATTTTTTTCAACCTGTTTTAGCTGTGGTGTTTTTAAGCTTTTTTTTTTGTGCTACCATATGGCTCAAAAACGCTGATAAACGTAGCCACATTTTTCAGAGTTTTTAGGCTCCATGCACACTAGCCTTTTTTTAAGCTCTTAGGCCGCGTACACACGGGCGGACTGTTCGCCCAACTTAGTCCGCTGAACAGTGTTTCAGTGGACAATCCGCTCGTGTGTGGGCTTCAGCGGACAGTTTCAGCGGACAGTCTGACGAACAAAGTCTTTCGGAATTTCCGTAAGACAGTCCGTCCAAACTTGGTTTCAGCGGACAGTCCGCTCGTGTGTAGGCTTGTTCGACAGACTAAGTTTCGCGCATGCTCAGAAAGGATTTACACGGCGAAGGTTGCATTGCAGTGTATTGGACGTCGAATTTCTCGTCCCGTCGTACGTGCCGTTCACGTCATCGCGCACGCTTTCAGCGGACTGTTCGTTCATCGTGTGTGGTCAAGTCCGTTCATGCAAATTTTGAGCGGACTGTTTGTCGGATTGTCTGACGAACTTAGTTGGGCGAACAGTCCGCCCGTGTGTACGCGGCCTTAGGCTGCATTCACACCTGAGCGTAGCGTGTTTGAACGTTTTTACCGGCGTTTTGTCGCGCGACAACGAGCGTTTTGTCACACTACAACGCGCGACAACGAGCGTTTTGTCACACTACAACGCGCGACAACGAGCGTTTTGTCACACTACAACGCGCGACAACGAGCGTTTTTTAACTTCGGCGTTTTTTTTCAGCCAATAGGAAAAATATTTTTCATCTGCTTATTTTTTCTTGAGCAGATACAGCGTCAAAACGCCCGTAGAAACGCTCGTTGTCGCGCTAAACGCTCGAATCGAGCGTTTCCATTAGTTTCTATGGGAATGAAAACGCCCAAATCAGCCCAATTCGCGCGACAAAAAAGGGTCCGGAACTTGTTTGAGCTTCAGGCGTAGGGCTTCAGGCGACATGGAGTGGAGATGTGAACCATCTCCATTGAGAATAATGGATTTTTTCCCCTCCAGCGTTTTGTAGCTTCAGGCGTAGGGCTACAAAACGTTCAGGTGTGAACGGGCTGTTAGAAGCTGTTATTTTTTTCTGCTCCTAAATTTTTTGTAGAGTTTCTTGGAGCATTTTTCCAGCAGAAATAGCTACTAATAGCGTTTGAGGTTTTTTCTCTTCACTGCAAAAACGCTAATAAAACGCTAATGCTTCTAAAATGCTGATAAGATGCTACTACAAACAGCTATTACCAGTTTTCATCCAGTGATTTTCCAGCATTTTTTTAGCTTAAAAAAACACTAGTGTGCATGAAGCCTTAAGCGTTTATCAGAGTTAGAGCGTTTTTACAACTGAAAAACTCCTCAGCCAGAAAACCCCCTTGCCAAAAAACGCTGATAACAGCCTATATGTGCATGACACATAGGATAACATGCTGGGGAGTTTACTAACTGCAGAAAAAAAACGTCTAAAGCCAAAAACAGCAGCTGTAAAAACGCCCGGTGTGCATGAGGCCTACAACCCACTAGTTCAGGGTTTTTTTCCAGACAGAAAACACATAGCTCCCAAATGTCCCTAATTTTGAGGGACTGTCCCTCATTAATCACATCAATACAGGGCACTTATACACCTTCCTGCCCAGACCAATTTTCAGCTTTCAGCGCTGTCGCACTTTGAATGACAATTGCATGGTCATGCTAGACTGTACCCAAACTACATTTTTATCATTTTGTTCCAACACATTTTTTTTGTTTTCTTTTGGTGGTATTTGATCACCTCTGGGATTTTTTTTCCCTACTAAACAGATAAAAAAAAAGAATGTTTCTGTTACAAAACGTTGTAAATAAGTACGTTTTCTCCTTCACTGACGGCATTGAAGGGGCTACACTGACGGGCACTGATAAGGCGACACTGATGGGCACCTATGAGGTGGCACCAATGAGGTGGCACTGATGCGGTGGCACTGATGGGAACTGATGATGGGCACTAATATGGGGCCCTGATAGGTGGCACTGATGGGCACTGATAGGTGGCATTGATATGCAGCACTGATGCGCACACATAGGTGGCACTGATGGGCACTGAAAGGTGGCATTGATGGGCACTGAAATGCGGCACAGATGGGCACTAATAGGTGGCATAGATGGGCACTGATAGGCTGCAGGGATGGGCGTGGTTTGTACTGATAGGTGGTACTGATGTACACTAATTGATGGTATTGATGGGCATCGCTGATTTGCAGGCATTATTGTTTGGCACTGATTGGCATCCAGTGTGGGCACTGATTGGCATCCCTGGTGGCCATGGGTGGCATACCTGGTGGTGACTAGTGGTGTGCATCCCTGATGGTCTTGTGTGGGCATCCCCAGGGGGGGGTGCACTGATAATCAATCAGTACAGGCCCCCTTCAGAAGAGCAGCCGATCAGCTCTCCTCTACTCACATCTGAGAGACGCGAGTGAGGAAAAGCCAACAAACAGCTTTTCCAGTTTACACTGTGATAACGTGGTAAAGAGTCTCTGTCAGAGACTCTTTACCTAGATTGGAGTTGCAGTGTGTCAGACTGACATGCCGCAACAACGATAGGCACGATTTGCGCCCTCGGGGGCGCGTAGCGGCTTGTTATCCTGTTATCCTGAAAGACGTCATATGACGCCAATGTCATTTTGCTATATGGCAGGCGGCAAGAGATTAAGAACAAAGTACCTCTTTCCTTCTCATTTGTCCCTCATTTTGGTCTGATCTATATAGTTTTATTAAAAAAAAGCACTACTTGGCCATCAAAAAGTTATACTTATCTGTTGTGAGCGAAGGTAGTGCACAGAACGGTCCCTTACCTCCACTTTGGCAGTTTTCCATTGGGGCTGTCTGCTCCTTCTTCCTCCGAATGCCCATTTAGCAAGCAATCTGCTAAGGGAGCACTTGTGTGTGCATGCTCCTGAGTCAGGCTGTGTATGTCCATAGACACACACAGCACCGGTAAGCCACAACCTGGCTCCCTCCTCACATGAGTTTGATTGAGGGCAGCATGAACCTATGGTTTCCACAGCTCTGAGTATCTCCTGTGGGACCAGGAAGTGAGGGGAGCGGTGTTGCAGTCAGGACAGTGCTGGAGCAATGACAGGACTCAGGTAAGTGTTTAGGGATGAGGGGGGTGTGGTTGTAGAACAAGTAGTGGGCAGTTGTATCTTCTGAGTTTAGAATCGCTTTAAACTGCATTACCCAATAGGAGTTACATTGGGAAGTTGGGTATGTTATGCTCACCAGAATGTTCGGGATTCTAACAACAGCTCTTTGGCTGAATGCTGAAAGCAGAAAGTTAACATCAGAGTATGAGGTGAGATGTAGAGTTTTTTAAAAGGGTATGTTTTTGAGGCATAGAACATCATAATCAATTAAAGCAGAATTTTGTGGATACAAAAATGATATGCTAGGCTACTTATTTTGAATCCTAAAGTGACACTAAGCAATATTCTTTTTCAAAAATTAATCCACTACTTAATAGCCCTGTAATCTGTTTTTATGAAATTGTTTATTACTGTGTTTTTCTGCCTCATTGCAATGTTCCTCTGTGATATCCTGAACCTCTCCCTGCCCAGCTCACTTCCATTTGTTTGGAACAAGCAGTGCACTGTAGTTGCAATCATATGCACTGCTCTATGTACACACATTGCATAGTCCATCTAGAAACAAGCAAGATAGGATGTCTACATTCCTACATACAATGTAGCACCCCCTTATGTAGAGCAGGCTGCTAGGTACATTTTGTTTAGCTTCTCTGTAATCAGTTGAGCAGGGTTGATTGTTTATGTCTGCTCAGTGTCTCATAGGCTGCTGCTCTGTTACTTCCCCCTGTCTTCTAGAATTATGGAGTTAGAACAGGGTATGCAGCCTTAATATTTATGGGACTCCAGCCAATCCCTGGTGAGGTGTGCTCAGAAAGTGGAGGAAGAGCTCATAAGTAGTCTGAAGCCTGAATCAGCAGTGCAGAGTTCCTGGGTCCAGTCCTGCTGGAGGAGACCCCTGTGCAGGGGCTCTGGCCCCCGGGGCAGCTTTCTGGAGGGATCTGTTAGGAATACACCGAGGTCCCAGCTAGGCTTAGCTGGGGGGCCTATTCACTTACTAAAAAACCAAGGATCAAGTGGGGTCTTGAGAAGCTCACTGGAGAAAGCTGGGAGAAAGTTGGTGGAAAAGAGTCCAGCTGGTCTATGATGGTATGGGTCTACATCTCCCTCACTGGAAAGAGTCTGGTAGTTTTCAGCAGGAGGCAACAGATGATCTTGTGGCTACGTGAGTAAGGAACCCCATTGATGAGGAGGAGTTAGTGACTGTGTGTTGCTAACACTGGAAGGAGTACAGGTCACATTTAGCACAGAGATCCTGTGGGACATTCAGCAATTGTATAGTACAGCCAGTGATTTATGAACTTCAGCCAGAAATTGAGGAATCCTTAGCTTATCCAGTTCTACTGTCGGGTGTTGCTGGGTAGGGTCTATTATTGCATGGTGGATCGTTTGTCTTTTGTCATTGGTCTATTGTTGCTTCTACTGTTTTTCAGGGTATCCAATATTCCTTCTCCCTATCCCAGTTTAAAGGGGTCATAAACCCTCATTTTATTTCACCGTAATGCATCCAATTCTAGCAGTGCAGCCATTGGTTCCCACTTCTGTCAATGAAATCCAATGATGCAGGCACTGAGGGCAGGGCCCGAGTCCAGCATTCTATATCTATGGACACAAATGCTGGATTCGGAAGCGCACCCACAAGGTAACCCCCTGGGAGTGCTTCTCCTAGGGGGTTATATGATGTGGGGAGGAGCCACCAGCACCACCGGGGACCCCAGAAGTCAAGGATTGGGGCTTCCAACTTAATTTATGAAGATTTATTTGGTATAGCCATGGCTTTTCTCAGCGGGAACACATGGAAACACAGTTTCAGCATCTCCAGCACTGAATGCATGTAATGGAAAGGGGTGCTGAGGTCCACTGATGCTGGCTGTTGGGGATCTATTGTCCCTGGGGGGTCTATTGTTGCTGGGGGTCAACTGTTGCTGGGAGGAATCTACTACTGGGAGGGGTTGTGTCTGTTGTTGAGTAATGGGTCTATTATTACTGGATGCTGGAGGGCCTATTGGTTCTGGCTGCTGGGAATCTATTGCTGCTGGATGGTATTTGTTTCAGGGAGTCGGGTGTTGCTGGGTAGGGTCTATTATTGCATGGTGGATCGTTTGTCTTTTGTCATTGGTCTATTGTTGCTGGCTGCAAGGGATCTATTTAACAGCTTCTTTTGCTATCCCTAACAAATTCCATACAAATTATTTAGCACCACAAAAAGATACTTGGCTCTGTATTCTCTAAAAGGGGCAGTACTGGGAGGTGGGTAGCTGAGTGCAACCAAGGGGTGGTGCTCAGAGGTGGGTATAGGGGGCGGAGACAAAGGGTGACTCAGAAGGGGGAGTGAGTACCTACACCTATTCCCTGAGAAAAAAAGCGCTGGGTATAGCCATTACAGCAACTTGAGCTATAGACCATTAAGGAGGGAAGTAAAGAAGAAGTTGAGCTATACATGATACTTTAAAATGAGAGATCTTCTAAATTTTGTTTTTATTCTTTTCATACAAAAATACTGCAAAGTGGCATTTGACCCTTTTCAACAACAAGTTAAAGTAATATTAAAGGCTTTATTTAAAAAAGAAATAAACATGAAGGTTAAAAAAACCTTTTGCCTTTAGAACCACTTTAAACCCCATGCTCATGAGCAATTCAAATCTCATGTGCAAATAAGCCTTTCATTTACTTAGTTATTTTTATCAAGTGACAGGTGTCACTTTACTTATTGAAATGGAATATAAAGTATATGGGGCATATTTACAAAGCAAATAGAAAAGGGGAAAACACTGCGCTATGGTTTGTAGAAAATGGCCACAACAGCCAAAACAGCCGCCAACACTAAAAACAAACAAAGTTCAACAGATGGAATAATAAAAACAGTGTAGCGCTTCAATAATAATAAGTGTAATCAACACAAATTAAAAAAATAACAGAACAAAAAATCGCACAGAACTAGATGCCTGAAAGTAAAAGTCCAACATAAGGCACTCATTCCACTATGTTGATGGCATAGGAGTGGCCAAACCGTCACATGGAAGGAGAATGGTGTGCTAGACGAATATGTTCATGCAGGTAGACTTGATTGTAACAATAGTAGATAAATACTTCTTACCGGAACAGTTGGACTCACGCAATCATATGACGGCTGAGTCTAGAAGGCTTGGGGTCACAGTCAAGGACCAAAGAGTGTAAAGAGAGAGGTCAGTTGAGCTGGTGATGGAGCTCCAGGCGGTTGTAGGCTCAAAGATGGGTCCTTTCAGATGGAACATCAAAGGTCGAAGTGGTCAAGCTCAAACGCAGCCCGTTGGACCAATACTCCAGCCTCCCCCGAATGGGGAGGGGGGTGTTTGTGAGGTTTTAAACCAAAACCATGGAAAGAAGGGAAAAGAAAAAAAGGCTCCACATGGTGCGGGTCAAACGATATAAAAACGTTGGTTTATTGAAGTCAAAAGGTAACAAATGACTTAGTGATCACATAAAAAAAAACAAAATGAACTTAAAAGCAATGTGGGGTACCAACAGCTCGCCCGACGCGTTTCGACATATGTGTCTTCAACTGGGGCATGAAGTTGAAGACACATATGTCGAAACGCGTCGGGCGAGCTGTTGGTACCCCACATTGCTTTTAAGTTCATTTTGTTTTTTTTTATGTGATCACTAAGTCATTTGTTACCTTTTGACTTCAATAAACCAACGTTTTTATATCGTTTGACCCGCACCATGTGGAGCCTTTTTTTCTTTTCCCTTCTTTCCATGGTTTTGGTTTAAAACCTCACAAACACCCCCCTCCCCATTCGGGGGAGGCTGGAGTATTGGTCCAACGGGCTGCGTTTGAGCTTGACCACTTCGACCTTTGATGTTCCATCTGAAAGGACCCATCTTTGAGCCTACAACCGCCTGGAGCTCCATCACCAGCTCAACTGACCTCTCTCTTTACACTCTTTGGTCCTTGACTGTGACCCCAAGCCTTCTAGACTCAGCCGTCATATGATTGCGTGAGTCCAACTGTTCCGGTAAGAAGTATTTATCTACTATTGTTACAATCAAGTCTACCTGCATGAACATATTCGTCTAGCACACCATTCTCCTTCCATGTGACGGTTTGGCCACTCCTATGCCATCAACATAGTGGAATGAGTGCCTTATGTTGGACTTTTACTTTCAGGCATCTAGTTCTGTGCGATTTTTTGTTCTGTTATTTTTTTAATTTGTGTTGATTACACTTATTATTATTGAAGCGCTACACTGTTTTTATTATTCCATATTTACAAAGCAGTAAACTTATTTTTCCCCAAATTTTCACTGAAGGTCAGAATCAAAATATGAAATTAGAATCAGAAAATATATTTATCATTCTACAATAACAATAATAAAATAAAACCCAGATTATGCTCACATTTCAGTTCCCTTCTAAGCTCTTAATTGTCTCCCTTTTCTTATCTGTGCAGTCCACATGAGTATAGAGTCAGACAGGTGGGCGTATACAGAGTGATAAATAACACTCCCCTCCCTCCCTCCTCCTCCATGTCCTTGTATTGCCAACCACAATGGGGGTGGGATATACTGTAGCATGCTGTTTGATTACATTCACTACAAGACTCACCAAAAAGCTTAGTTTTAATATAAATCAGTATTAAGCATATCAAATGTAATTGCTAATACCTGTAAAGTAAAAAAGAGGCCTTATGCCACATACACACGATCAGAATTTTGGTCGGAAAAAGCTCTGATGGTTTTTCCGACAGGATTTCTCTCAAGCTGTCTTGCATACACACGGTCACACCAAATTACGACCATCACGTTATTACGGTGATGTACAACACGTACGACGGGACTAGAAAAAGGAAGTTCAATAGCCAGTAGCCAATAGCTTCCGTTTCGTAGTTGAATCTGAGCATGCGTGAGTTTTTGCGCGTCGGACTTGCATACACACAAACGCATTTTTGGATAGGAACTTTTTCCAACCGAAAAATTTAGAAAATGCTCTCAGTCTTTTGCTGACCGAAATTTGATCAGCATTAGTCCGATGGAGCATACATACGATCGCATTTTCCGACCAAAAGCATCAGTCTTTTGCTGGCCGAATTTCCAATCCTGTGTACGGGGCATAAGATGCAGATACCATCTGAGCAAAATGAAAGCTAGTGTCAACTATCTTTGACTCCACCAACACCATATTGATGTTGCAATAAATATTTATTGGGAGCTGAAAACAATTTTTAGATACCGTATATACTCGAGTATAAGCCGAGATTTTCAGACCCTTTTTTTAGGCTGAAAGTGCCCCCCTCGGCTTATAATCGAGTCACCGCTGTCTGCCTACCCGATCAGCGTGTCGTGCAGACAGACGGCGGCCATTCCACTATTCAAAAGCCGCGCCTCCCTGTCTGTGATAGGCAGTACACTCAATTTCCCAGCAGTCAGTGGTCCGCCTATCACGGACATCCGCTCATCCTCATACTACGGACGAGGATGAGAGGATGTCCGTGATAGGCGGAACACTGACTGCTGGGAAATTGAGTGTTCCGCCTATCACAGACGGAGGCGCAGCTTTTGAACAGTGGAATGGCCGCCGTCTGTCACAGACGAGGAGGAGAGGTGCGGCTTTTGAATCCTGGCATGGCCGCCGTATGTTTTTTATACATGCAGATCGGTGCAAAATGGCACACAGAGGCTGCAGAAGGACACAGAGGCTGCAGAAGGACAAATAGGCTGCAGATTGGCACACGGAGGCATGCACAGGACACAGGTAGGCTGCAATGGACACAGTGATGGACACAGTGATGGTCACAGGGATGGACACAGGGATGGACACAGGGATGGACACAGTGATGGACACAGTGATGGACACAGGGATGGACACAGTGATGGACACAGGGATGGACACAGGGATGGGCACAGGGAGGTATACAGCTGCAGATGGGCATTGTTGACCCTCTTTTCCACTCTTTTAAGCTGTAACAGTAGCTGCTGCATGTCTCACCCTCGGCTTATACATGAGTCAATACGTTTTCCCAGTTTTTTTGTGGTAAATTAGGGGCCTCGGCTTATATTCGAGTCGACCTATACTCGAGTATATACGGTATGTATAATTTCATTTGAATTGCTCTCCTGGAACATTTTTAAAAAAAATATCAGTAGAGTAATAGAAGCCCTTCCCAAAGATCTTACCCTGCAAATGACAAAGAACAGGGAAAGATCATGTGGCCACACCACAGCGCTACAGGAATAACATTAACACATTAAGCAGTGCATTTTATAGCACTAATTGCTGTATAAATGTCAACGGTCCCAAAAATGTGTCGAAAGTGTCCAATCTGTCCACCACAATGTTGCAATACCGCAAAAAGAAAGTAAAAAGAAAAAAATTCCAACAAAAATGCCATAAATCCTTCCCATAGTTTGTAGACACTATACATTTTGTGCAAACCAATCAATATACACTTATTGAGATTTTTTTTATTTATTTATCAAAAACATGTAGAAGAATATATATTGGCATAAACTGATGAAGAAATGTGTTTTTTTTTTAGAAATCGGGGAATAATTATTATAGCAAAAAGTAAAAAATATATATATATTTTTTTAAATTGTCGTTTTTTTTTTTGTTTATAATGCAAAAAATAAAAATGACAGAGGTGATCAAATACCAAAAAAAGAATATTTATTTGTGGGAAAAAAAGGACGCACAGCCACACAATTGTCAGTTAAATCAGCGCACTGCCAAATTGTAAAAAGTGCTCTGGTCAGGAAGGGGGTAAAATCTTCTGGACTGGAGTGGTTAAATGCTTTCAGTTGCAGCTTTACAAAAACGAATGAGGACCCACTATGAAAAGCCTGCCCTCCATAACTTACTCAAAATGCACATGCCCACTAGATGGGATATGCGCCTTGTCTATGCAGATTCTCCATTAATGTTCACAAGAAGCAGAACTCCTCTACCTTATCAACCTCCATCCCATCAATCACTATTGGCTCATAAGTAACTTCTCGGACATTCCTGAAATCAATATTAATTTTCTTCATTTTAGATATATTTAACTGTAAGTTGTTTCCTCTGCACCAACCAACTCGATTTTCAATGTCCTGCCAATATGCAGACTCATCACTGCCCCTTATTTTCCCCACTATTGTGGTCTTATCTGCAAATTTTAACACAGAGTCCACCTCAAAGCAGGAAGCACAATCATAATTGTGGCAACCCTGTACTAAGGGACTGCTTCAATGAGTAAGGCAGGCCATAGATTTTCTTATCTTAGATCTCCAAATTGTACCCTCTGCTGTCTATCAGTCAGGGAATCAAAAATCCAGTTATGAAGAGTTGGGCTCAATCCCAAAGAGTTCATCATAGCAATAGGTTTCATTGGCAAAATAGTAAAAAATGCTGAAATAAAATCAATTAAAAGCATGCAGCCATAACTATTTTTGTTTTCCAAATGAGGTAACACAGAATGCAAGGCCAATGCAATTCAGTTACATTAGAGGGTTTTCGAGCATGAACGGCCTTTTTAAGGTCATACCACAACATCTCAATAGGATTCAGGTCAGGACTTTGGCTAGGCCACTCCAAAGTCTTCATTTTGTTTTTCTTCAGCCATTCGGTGGTGGACTTGCTGGTGTGTTTAGGATCATTGTCCTGCTGCAGAACCCAAGTTCGTTTCAGCTTGAGTACACGAACAGATGGTCGGACATTCTCCTTCAGGATCTCTTGGTAGACAGCAGAATTCATAGTTCCTTTTATCACTGCAAGTCTTCCAGGTCCTGAAGCAGCAAAACAGCCCCAGACCATCACACTACCACCACCATATTTTACTGTTGGTATAATGTTCTTTTATGAAATGCAGTGTTCCTTCTACGCCAGATATACTTGGACACACACCTTCCAAAGAGTTCCACTTTTGTCTCATCGGTCCACAGAATGTTGTCCCAAAAGTCTTGGGGATAATCAAGATGTGTTGTGGAGAAATTGAGACGAGCTTTGATGTTCTTTTTGCTCAGCGGTGGTTTTCTCCTTGGAACTCTGCCATGCAGGCCATTTTTGCCCAGTCTTTTCCTGATGGTGGAGGCATGAACGCTGACCTTAACTGAGGCAAGTGAGGCCTGCAGTTCCTTGGATGTTGTTGTGGGATCTTTTGTGACCTCTTGGATGAGTCGTCGCTGCGCTCTTGGGGTAATTTTGAGCGGCTGACCACTCCTGGGAAGGTTCACCACTGTTCCATGTCTTCGCCATTTGTGGATAATGGCTCTCACTGTGGTTCGCTGGATTCCCAAAGCTTTGGAAATGGCTTTATAACCCTTTCCAGACTGATAGATCTCAATTACTTTCTTTCTCAATTGTTCCTGAATTTCTTTGGGTCTCGGCATGATGTGTAGCTTTTAAGGATCTTCTGGTGGACCTTACTGTGTCAAGCAGCTCCTATTTAAGTGATGCCTTGATTGTGAACAGGTGTGGCAATAATCAGGCCTGGGTGTGGCTAGAGAAATTGAACTCAGGTGTTGACAACCACAGTTATAGTATGTTTTAACAAGGGGGGCAATCACTTTTTCACACCGGGCCATGATGGTTTGGATTTTTTTCACCTTTAATAATAAACACCTTCATTTACAAATTGCATTTTGTGTTTACTTGTGTTGTCCTTGACTATTGTTTAAATTGGTTTGATGTTCTGAAACACTTAAGTGTGACAAACATGCAAAGGAACAGGAAATGAGGAAGGGGGCAAACACTTTTTCACACCACTGTATTTTGTATGACAACCACAATTTGTAAGGACAACACCAAGTCTTCTAGGCATGGAATGAAAAAGTTGGCGACATATTGCAACATCTATCTTTTTAAATTCTTCAAGAACAACCTCTTTTAGAGCCTGGATGCTGGATGGAGAGTGATACTCAACGTGTCTCTTCAGAATTTCCCATAGTTGTTCGATTGGGTTCAGATGAGGAGACATATAGTACTTGGCCACTGAATCACTTCTCTTTCAATATAAAGCAGTACATCAGTAAATTCATGAAACCATCAATGAAATGCAGCTCCCTGACACCAGCAGCACTCATGCAGCTCCACAGAAGGCCACCACCATGTTTCACTCTAGGCATCATGCATTTTTCTTTGTACTCCTCACCTTTGAGATGCTATACATTTTTGAAGCCATCAGTTCCAAAAAAATGTATCACTCCAGAGTACAGATTCCCAGTAGTCGTCTTCAT
The DNA here is from genome assembly GCF_037356315.1 of Lithobates pipiens. Lineage (NCBI taxonomy): Eukaryota > Metazoa > Chordata > Amphibia > Anura > Ranidae > Lithobates > Lithobates pipiens. The sequence continues at coordinate 163,444,904 of NW_027507790.1, read as the reverse complement.
TTTCAGCAAAGGCCCTGGCAAATTCTAGGTGGGCATGGACTATAGGAGAGGCTTCCATCATGGAGGCCACCCATGTATGCCATTCCTCTGCAGTGTACGCCATATTGTGTCATGAGAAACAATCACCCCAGTTTGGCTTTCTACTTCTTTAGCTAACTGCAGTGAACTTGCACAGCGTTTTTCTTTAATCCTTCTCATCAGAAGACGCTCTAGTCAAGGCATTAACTTCCGTGGATGGCCTGGACTCCTCTTTAAGATTTCCATCTTTGGTAAATTTTTGTATTAGTTTTGCTGCAGTATTCTGACTTATAAGTAAAGCTTTGCTGTCTAAAATTTAGATTTGCTCCTAAGGCTTTCAATGGGGTGTATTCATTTTTGTAACGTGGTCTTAAATTAATTTGTTAGGAAAAATAATTTTTTGTGTGTGAAAATTAACAAATCTTGGTTACAATCAATGACCTGCATTTGTGGGAGTATCTTGTAGTATAGTGTCCCATAAAAAAATGTAGATTCTTAAAGGAAATAAAAGGTTTTCTGACAAATCTGTTGGGGCATACTCATTTATGCTGAGCACTGTACTGTTTATTATGATTTAAAAGAGCAGTATGAGTCTGATTTTTTTTTGTTTTTAATCATACTTATCTAGGTGGATGCAGAATTTATGCTATGCTGCATCTGTCCCCTGCTGTCTCTAAGGGTGAGAACTGAGCAATCAAACACCTCTGATTACTCAGTTCTCCCCACCACTCTGAGCAGAGACCCTTGACTTTCAATCAACAGCTCTATGCTCTGTACCTCCCCTTCCGCCAGCACTCACTGGAGCACTGGGCTATGAAGGGGTCGGGAGCGGCTGGCTCAGCCTCTCAGCAGGTTGCTGAGAAGCTGAGGCAGGTGCCGGTCTATCCTGGGTGGATCCTGACCACATGGTCGTGATCATTCCCCAGCCAGGACTGGCTCTGTGACACCAGCCACCAGTAAAAACGGGTCACACAAGCTGTACTTCTCCTAAAAGATTAGTCGACTCTTCATGGTGCATTTGTTTTAAATTAGAGGTAATGATTACCCCCTGTTTTCTTTGGTGAATGTCACATTCACTGCTTTCTAAATATGACCTACATGTTATATACTTTCCTTCTTGATTTTATTATGCTCAATACTAAAACAGTACCCATTTCTACTTTAGTCAGCAAATTAAATAGGAAATATTGTACATGAATATTTAATGGAATCATTTGAGGAGATTTGTGCTGTCCTGGCATTTTAGGGACTCAAGAAATTAGATAGGCAAGCGGTATATCAGGATTAATACATTTTCAAATATATGTACCTCAGTTTATAGACTCTATAACTTTCACACATACTAAATAATAAACAGTGCTTTTGGTTATACTTACCAAAGAAATGTTGGCCTAAATTTAGGAATAAAGATTGTTTATTTGTGTAGCACCCTCCTAGCGTAGGATGCTAGGTTAATTAAATGTTTGGCTCTTTCTGTAATCAAACAGTGATCGACTGATCTGGTCTGTTCAGGGTTTCACAGGTTGGGAGTTTGATTGTGTCCCCCTGCCCCTGGAAGAAGCTTTAAGAGCTTAGGGTGTGAGATTCAAAACAACCAGCCTACATATTTATCAGGTTCCAGCCAATCCTTGGAGAGAAGATTCCAGAAGGGAGCTGGAATGGTGACATATAGTGTAAAACACTGGAGAGCTGGGTTCCTCTTCAACAGGAGGGTTCCAGAGCCAGAGGAGCTGCTGTCCATGGACTGTGCAGCTGCTCTAGAGGCTACAGCGGTCCAAGGGGTGAGGGCCTGGTTGGATCTGCTTTGAAGCTAATTGCAGAACCTCACCACAGGGGATGTTCTCTAGAGAGGTGCTGAGTTACTCACTGGACCATGTTTTGAGCAAGCTGGAAGGTTTGCTAAAGGAGACGTTTGTTCTCTCATTGCTGAATATTAATCCGTTTGGAGTATCCCATGCCCTAGCCCCTTCCATTTAACCACTTGACCACTGGGCACTTAAACACCCTTAATAACCAGACCAATTTTCAGCTTTCGGTGCTCTCACATTTTCAATGACAATTACTCAGTCATGCAACACTGGACCTATATTAAATTTTTGTCCTTTTTTTCACACAAATTGAGCTTTCTTTTGGTGGTATTTAATCACTGCTCGTTTTTTTTTTGTGCTATAAAAGAAAAAATACAGAAAATTCTGTAAAAAAAATGAATTTTTCTTTGTTTCTGTTATAAAATTTAGCAGATTAGTAATTTTTTCTTCATACATTTTGGCCAAAATTTATACTACTACATATCTTTATATAAATAAGTACAAATTGGTGGATATTATTTGGTCTTTGTGAAAGTTATAGAGTCCACAAGCTATGGTGCCAATATCTGAAAATTTATCACACCTGAAGTACTAACAGCCTATTTCAATTCTTGAGACCCTAACATGCCAGAAAAGTACAAATACCCCCCAAATGACCCCTTTTTGGAAAGAAGACATTCCAAGGTATTTAGTAAGAGGCATGATGAGTTTTTTGAAGTTGTCATTTTTTCCCACAATTCTTTGCAAAATCAAGATTTTTTTTACTTTTTTTTTCACAAAATTGTCATATTATCAGTTTATTTCTCACACACAGCATATGCATACCACAAATTACACCACAAAACACATTCTGCTATTACTCCCAAGTACGGCGATACCACATGTGTGAGACTTTTACACAGCGTGGCCACATACAGAGGCCGAACATGCAGGGAGCGCCATCAGGCGTTCTGGAGCACCCAGGACAATTCTGACATTTCTCTCCTATATGTAAAAATCATAATTTATTTGCTAAAAAATTACATAGAATCCCAAAAAATTATATATGTTTTTTTAGCAAACACCCTGGAGAATACAATGGTGGTCGTTGCAACTTTTTATCTCGCACAGTGTTTGCGCAGCAATTTTTCGAATGCTTTTTTTGGGAAAAAAACAGTTTTGTGCTTAAAAAAAAAACACACTAAAGTTAGCCCAATTTTTGCATAATGTGAAAGATGAAGTTATGCTGAGTAAATATATACCTAACATGCCACTCTTCAAAATTGCACACGATCGTGGAATGGCACCAAACGTCGCTACTTAAAAATTTACATAGGTGACGATTTAATTTTTTTTTACTGGTTATATGTTTTGAGTTACAGAGGAGGTCTAGGGCTAGAATTATTGCTCTCGCTCTAACGTTCGCAGCGATACCTCACATGTGTGGTTTGAACACCGTTTTCATGTGTGGGAGGGACTTACGTATGCGTTCGCTTCTGCATGCGAGCACATGGGGACAGGGGCGCTTTAAAAAAAAAATGTATTGTTCATTTTACTTTATTTATTTTGGTTTGACATTTTTTTCCCCAAAAATACATTTCTTTATCACTTTTATTCCTATTACAAGGAATGTAAACATCCCTTGTAATAGGAATATGGCATGACAGTGAGTTACAGTGAGATATGGGGTTAATAAGTGATTTACAGTGAGATATGGGGTCAATAAGACCCCGCATCTCACCTCTAAGCTGGGAAGCCTGAAAAAAAAAGATTCTGGCTTTGATCATATTGGCGAGTCGGTAGAAGCACCGGAGGGTGGTGGGAGGGGGGGGGGTGTCTATGGCTGGGTATTGCAGGGTATCACCGACTATGGCTGGGTATGGCTGGGTATCTCTGAGTATGGCTGGGTATCTCTGAGTATGGCTGGGTATCTCAGAGTATGGTTTTGCAGAGTATTGCGTTGCAGAGCATTGCAGGGTATTGGCGGGTGTTGCAGAGCATTGCAGAGTGTTGCAGGGTATTGGCGGGTGTTGCAGAGCATTGCAGAGTGTTGCAGGGTATTGGCGGGTGTTGCAGAGCATTGCAGAGTGTTGCAGGGTATTGGAAGGTGTTGCAGAGCATTGCAGAGTGTTGCAGGGTATTGCAGAGTGTTGCAGGGTATTGGCGGGTGTTGCAGAGCATTGCAGAGTGTTGCAGGGTATTGGCGGGTGTTGCAGAGCATTGCAGAGTGTTGCAGGGTATTGGTGGGTGTTGCAGAGCATTGCAGAGTGTTGCAGGGTATTGCAGAGTGTTGTAGGGTATTGCAGAGTGTTGCAGGGTATTGCAGAGTATTGCAGAGTAATGGCAGGGAATTGAGGGGTTAAATTTCGGTGAGCAGCGATGTGGGCACTGCAGATGCAGCCCACAGCGCTGCTGACACCGATCTCTTCCCACTCCGCTGTACCGATCGGTACAGAGAGGGGGAGGGAGGAACCAGCGTCATAACATGACGCCGGTTTGTTTACAAGTGATCACTCAGTCATTTGACGGAGCGATCGCGTGGTAAACGGGCGCGATGAGCGGCCATATACCGCGATCCGTGATGCGTCACGGATGCTCTCGAGTGCGCACCCCAGGGGGCGCGCGAGAGCGGAATTCTGGGAGGACGTCATATGACGGCCTCCCAGAGTTAAACAACCACCCTGTAGCCGTCATTCGGCTATGGGCCGGTTGTTAAGTGGTTAAAGGGGTTGTAAAGCTTCATGTTTTTTCATCTTAATGCCGGGGGGTGGGGTCGAGTTCTACATTCGGCACCTATGGACGACAAATGCTGGACTCGGGAGCGTGCCCGCAAGGTAACCCCCTCAGGAAAGCACTTCTCCTACGGGGTTATCTGATGCGGGGAGGAGCCAAAAGAGCCACGAGGACCCCAGAAGAACAGGTCCGGTGCAAAACGAGCTGCACAGTGGAGGCAAGTATGATATGTTTGTTATTCCAAAAAAATAAAAAAATGAACCCTTACAATCACTTTAAAGTCACTTTAACTAGTTGCTGACCGCCGGCCGTCAAATGACGGCCAGGCGGCGCACCTATTGTGGCGGGAGGCCATCATATGACGGCCTCCCGTTTAAACAGGGAATGCGCGCGATCGAGCGCGCGCATCCCTGTTTCTTCGGTGGCGGCGTGTCACGGAGACACCGCTCGCCACCGAAGGGGGTGAACAGCCATTCGTTATGGCTGTTTACCACGTGATCGGCCGTGATGAAGTCACGGCCGATCACAGATGGTCACACCCCGAACGTGCACGGCGCATGCCCGCGATCGCGAGCGCGCTGCGCGTGCACGTCGGTGGCGGCGTGTTCCCCGGGAACACTGCTCGTCACCGACGCTGGTAAACAGCCATTGGCCGGCTGTTTACCCACGTGATCGGCTGTGATCCTTTCACAGCCGATCACAAAAATTTAAACAAACTGCGGTAACGGGATGTTACCGGGTTCTCCTCCTCACACACGGATCGTGTGTGAGGAGGAGATTGCGGTAACATCTCGTTACCGCATACAGTGTACACCAATCATACTGATTGCCCCCCCCCCCAATAAAGAGGACCTGTCATCACCCCTCATAGTACCTGTCAATCACAGTCCATCAGAGTACCTGTCACAGTCCATCAGAGTATTTGAGTACCTGTCACAGCACATCAGAGTACCCGAGTACCTGTCACAGTTCATCTGAGTACCCGAGTACCTGTCACAGCCCATCAGAGTACCCGAGTACCTGTCACAGCCCATCAGAGTACCCGAGTACCTGTCACGGCACATCAGAGTACCCGAGTACCTGTCACGGCACATCAGAGTACCCGAGTACCTGTCACGGCACATCAGGGTACCCGAGTACCTGTCACGGCACATCAGGGTACCCGAGTACCTGTCACGGCCCATCAGGGTACCGGAGTACCTGTCACGGCCCATCAGGGTACCCGAGTACCTGTCACAGTCCATTAGAGTACCGAGTACCTGTCACAGTCCATCAGGGTACCCGAGTACCTGTCACAGTCCATCAGGGTACCCGAGTACCTGTCACAGTCCATCAGGGTACCCGAGTACCTGTCACAGTCCATTAGAGTACCGAGTACCTGTCACAGTCCATTAGAGTACCCGAGTACCTGTCACAGTCCATTAGAGTACCGAGTACCTGTCACAGTCCATTAGAGTACCGAGTACCTGTCACAGTCCATCAGGGTACCCGAGTACCTGTTCTAGTCCATCTGTGTACCAGAGTACCTGTCACAGTCCATCTGAGTACCCGAGTACCTGTCACAGTCCATATGAGTACCTGTCAATGCCCTTCAGAGTACCCAAATACCAGTCACCAAACCATCAGAGTACCTGTCACCAGGCCATCAGAGTACCCGAGTACCTGTCACCAGGCCATCAGAGTACCCGAGTACCTGTCACCAGGCCATCAGAGTACCCGAGTACCTGTCACCAGGCCATCAGAGTACCCGAGTACCTGTCACCAGGCCATCAGAGTACCCGAGTACCTGTCACCAGACCATCAGAGTACCCGAGTACCTGTCACCAGGCCATCAGAGTACCCGAGTACCTGCCACCAGGCCATCAGAGTACCCGAGTACCTGCCACCAGACCATCAGAGTACCCGAGTACCTGTCACCAGACCATCAGAGTACCCGAGTACCTGTCACCAGACCATCAGAGTACCCGAGTACCTGTCACCAGACCATCAGAGTACCCGAGTACCTGTCACCAGGCCATCAGAGTACCCGAGTACCTATTTGCAGCCCATGTCTCATAGAATATACGTTGGGGTGTTTGCTTTCCAAAACGGGGTCATTTTGTGGGTAATTTCACTGTCCTGGTGGTCCAGGACCTTCAAAAGTGTGATGGGTAGGAATGAAATGAGATGTGTCATTTATGCTCCTAGAACGCCTGAACGTACTACTTCAATGTTCGGCCTCTCTATGTGGCCAAGCTGTGTAGAAGTCCTATACATGTGGTATCGCCATACTCGGGAGGAGTAGCAGAATGTATTTTGAGGTGTAATTTTTGCTATATACATGCTATGTGTTAGAAATATCTTATAAATTGACAATTTTGTGTAAAAAAAAATGCGTTTTAATTTTTTTCCACATATTCCAAAAACTTCTGGAAAAAAATGAACCGTTCAAAAGACTCATTATGCCTCACAGATTATACGTTGGGGTGTTTGCTTTCCAAAATGGGGTAATTTTATGGGAAATTCCATTGTCCTGGTACTCCAGGGCCTTCAAAAGTGTAATAGGTGGTTGAGAAATGAGATGCGTCATTTTTGCTCGTAGAACGTCTGAAGGTACTACATCAATGTTAGCGCTCTGTATGTGGCCAGGCTGTGTAAAAGTCCTACACATGTGGTATCGCCGTACTCGGGAAGAGTAGCAGAATGTATTTTGGGGTGTAATTTGTTGTATGCATATGCTGTGTGTGAGAAATAACCTGATAATATGACAATTTAGTAAAAAAAAATAAAAAAAAATAAAAAATCTTCATTTTGCAAAGAATTGTGGGAAAAAATGACAACTTAAAAAAACTCACCATGCTACTTACTTAATACCTTGGGATGTCTACTTTGTAAAAAGGGGTCATTTGGGGGGGGTATTTGTACTTTCCTGACTTGTTAGTGTCTCAAGAAATGAGGTACACCTGATGTACTGAAGGCCTGATCAGAAGTGATCAATTTTCAGTGATTGGCACCATAGTTTGTAGACTCTATAACTTTCACAAAGACCAAATAATATATACTAATGTGGGTTATTTTTACCAAAGATATGTAGCAGTATAAATTTTGGCCAAAATTTATGAAGAAAAATTACTAATTAGCAAAAATTTATGACAGAAACGAAGAAAAAGGCATTTTTTTCACAAAATTTACGTTTTATTTTATTTAAAAATAAAAAACCCACTAGTGATTAAATACCACTAAAAGAAAGCTCTATTTGTGTGGAAAAAAGGACGCACGTTTCATATGGATACAGTGTAGGATGACTGAGTAATTGTCATTCAAACTGTGAGAGCGCTGAAAGCTGAAAATTGGTCTGGTCAGGAAGGGGGTGTAACTGCACTGTATTGAGGTGGTTAAGCAATACATATTAAAAAGATAACCCCTAGACAGTTTATTGGTGCTGGCATGAGTGTACTGATGCATGGGTGGACAGACAGCCTCTGTGCTTTTAGAGGCAGAACCTGCTAGTACATTTGCAAAATCCTATAACAAATTTTATTTTACATGCTGCATGAACACTGCATGAACACGTAAATCAATGCACCTTGAAAAACAGGTAATTAAAACATTTGTTACTTGTGGGTGCCCTGGTGACCTTTACTTAATGAGCTACATTAAATATAAAAGAAGATTAAATAAGATATGTTATTTGGAAAATTATAAGTAAATTACTAGAGGGAATTTACTAGAGCAATTAACGACACATAAAGTGAAGTCATGTGTGCTTCAAGAAGTGGTCCTTGGGAAAACTTAAAGAAACATATGATGAGCAAACTGACCAATCTGCAAATTATAGAATGTGAAGTTATTCATTTTTAAAGATCTCCAAACATCACAACAAAGATTCCGAAGTTTCACCTGATTTCTAACAGCTTATGAAACACTTGTGGTTTCTTTACATTCGATGGCTAGCAAGCTTGCAGGCTGCCAACGTCTGTTCCCTGAGAAAGAGATTTCAATGCCTGCAGCATGAACTTTGAAAGTAATTTTGCCCATAATGCTTATAGATACAGAGATGAATGAGGGCTTGTTTTAAAGTGCTTGCACTGGAGCGAATATGTAAATACTTCAGTGTGCGCGATCTGGGAAACATTTCACTTTAAGACTGGGTTCACACTGGTGCAAATTGGATGCAGATTTCCCCGCATCCAATTTGCATGTCAGGGGTGTGTGACCGGTGTTCTATCGAGAACTACCATCTGTCGAAAAATGCCTCTCATGGGTCTGCGCCAAATGGGTGACATCGACACAGCGCATGCGCAGATCGTCTGATGCATTTTTCGACGGGAGACAGTATTCGACGGGCAGTATTTAAAGCTATGCAAACAGCAGAGGGAGAATGCACTTGTCCGATTGTGCCTCGCTGTTGCTACATTCCCCAGCTGTTTGCATAGCGTTGGATAATGCCTTCGATGATCTGCACGTGTGCTGTGTTGACAACACGCCAGCTGATCAACAAATCAGCTGGAGTGATGTTTAGTACTGTGCATGTGCAGACCCATTGGGGGAATTTTTCAATGGATGCCATTTCTCGATAGAGCCCTGGCTCTCAATGAAGCTGGTTCACACATCTCCAGGACGGCTGTGGAGAGGTTTGTAGAAGAGTTCTTTGTGTCTTCTGGTTCGTTTTAAGTCCGAAATCGGCCAAAAGGGACGCACCGGACCCCTTCCGTGAGCCTCTCTGCACAGTGTAAACCCAGCCTAAAAGTTTTTAAACTTTAAATTGACCCTGTCTCTACAGGGTCACTTTTACACAACTGGCCCCTTGTAAGAGATGCATGAACAATTTTTCTGGAAACATGTCTATTGAAAAAAAAAGAGAAACAAATAGCAGCTCAATGGCAATTTCTTTTATAATTTCAGAGAAACTTAGAAATTGGTAATTTCATGGCATAATGATTTTTGCTGAAATCCCTGCACTCATCCCTACCAGTCACATTGCATGTTTGCTAATCCCTGAGTGTGTTAGGAAATTCTAAAGCTCTGCAGGTACTGGGGGCAACAGCCCTTTTTGTACTTTTTACAGTTTAATAAAAGTGTCAAGGCATCCACTGCAAATTATCTAAAATAGTAATTTTATAGTTGAATGTTCTTTGCCAGCAAAGATGTGTCAACCACCAATATGAGGAAATGCCCTGTGCATACCATTTACCTACAGTAGCACTTCCATATATTTTCAACAGCCTTTTTCTGCATTTTAGCATGTGCATTAGTTAGACAATTCTTCTTTTTGAATGCTTAATTTAATTATGTGATTACACAAATGTATAAGAGAAGTCTTCATATATGAGGTTGGATTGGAATTTATGTCAGTGAATACACAGAGAACAAAAAAACATAATTAAATACAATCTGTCAGAACAGCTGTTATCTGGATCTGCCCAGGGCCCCATCCAGCGGCGGAAACTGCCCAAGATTCAGTGCCAATTGTGGTCTGGAAAGGTAACCATGCATGAGGTCTGTTCATCTCAGAGCCATTCTGGGAAATGAGAATTGGTCGTTTCCAACATTGAAGTGGAGCTTTGGCTGCAACTGATGTCAGCCATCTGGAGTATAAGGGTAAGCAAACAGCAATAATGAAATGTGTATTTGTGAACCAACTTACTTGCCAAAAAAAATAACTTTATTTAGCCACTTATCTACTCCAGGCACCCCTGCCAGACAACATAGCCAGCTCCTTACCAATTGCTTTCTCACTGCAAGCATTATAACTTGGTTAAGAGACTGCGATAGTGAAGGCTCAGCAGTTCACTGATCACTGTGTGATCTGATCTCTAATCAGCAAGCAAGCAAAATCTCCTTTACCAAAACATGTAAAGTTTTCATGTAATATGAAAAAAAACCTAAACAACCTATTCAAATAATCTTAAATAAGGCAGATCTTTACAATACATAGTAATGGTGGATCTAAATAAGATTGTACAATCAGATTGTATAACGTATGTATGGTCGGCCTTACATTGCTGCCCTTTCTTTTTAAAGTGTTGATTTACAGAAAGGCGAAAGCTAGTAAATGAATGAATTGAGAAACTGTTTAGTAATACAGTTAAAGTGGTTTCTTATTTTTAAATACAGGTAAGCTTATAATAAGGCTTACCTGTTAGTAAAATTAATATTTTTAAAAGTGCACCGTTTAGGAGATATTCACCTTTCATACAGCCGCTGACGTCTCTGAAGGTCCAGCATACCGTGGCGGATGTTCAGAGCTTCTTGCCAGAATCGACGGCTTCCTGCACATACCGTCATCGTGGCTCTGGCCACTCACACCGCCGGAGCCTGCGAACCCAGGAGAAAGGCCCTGGGGAACACGTCAGTCCTCTCAGCAGTGACCGGGCACCGCTGGGAGGGCTTTGTTCGAAGGTAAGTACTTCATAATCTAGGATGTGATGCATACTATCACATTATGCTGTTGTCTTGCAGCTTTTTTTTTTTCGTTTTCTTTCAGCGGGTTACTATTGCTTTAAGTATTTCTTAAATAAGGCTAAAATGGGGATCTTTGTTATGTACCTATGGTTATACTTTCATAAGGTCATGACACGACTAGTGCCTCCAATTAAGAGCATTAACTGCTAATATATCTGGGTTATTCGTTTAATCTGTCAAGACATCAAGAGAACAATTATGCATATTTAATGTACACTTATAATGCAAATAAATGTGCAGTCCTATTAAACTGCAAGATGTTTGTAAGAAAGTCTAACATTTCACAACTATATTACTGTGATGCCAAGCTGTTACATATATTTACAATGGAGTAAAAAACAACTTTCACTTTGGTGTGTATGTAATACAGCCAATGACTAAAAAGTCAATGGCAATAACTGACCTGATTTGATTAATACCCTTACCATGTGTGCTTAACCACCTCAGCTCTGGAAGGTTTTACCCCCTTCATGACCAGGCTCTTTTTTTGCTATTTTAGCACTGTGCTACTTTAACTGGTAATTGTGTGATCATGCAACCCTGTACTCAAACTAAATTTATATAATTTTTTCACAGAAATAGAGGTTTTTTTTGGTGGTATTTGATCACCACTGGGTTTTTTGTTCAGATTATTGAACAAATCGAAAATGAAAAAAAACAAGAAATTAAAATTCTTCAAAAATTTAGCCAAAATGTATTCTGCTACATGTCTATGGTAAAAAAATTACAATACGTTTATATTGATTGGTTTGCATGAAAGCTATAGCATCTACAAACTATAATATATATACTGGGATTTTTATTTATTTTTTATATTAGTAATGGCGATGGCCAGCGACTTCTGGTGAGACTGAGGTAGTGCAGCAGGCAACCTGACACTAACTGAAACTGGGTGGGAATTGACTGACACTGACATCACTAGTAACACTAAATACAGTAATCAGTGCTAATAATTTACACTGGCTGGGAAGGGTTTAACATCTAGGGCAAATCAAGTACAAGTATGTTGCGGGTGGGCAGTCGGGAAGAGGTTAAAGTAGCACTGTGAAATTTTGATAAGTGAAACATAAATCCAGTTAATGGGTCAGTCTACCCAACAGAGCCATATTAGTTATAGGCAAAGCCCAATGGGATGATTCAGCTCTTGACTTCTTATAAGTTGTGGTGTACTAACAGCGAGATCTCCAGCTGGGAGTTTTGTTCTAATAAATCTATTGCATTTTCCATAGAAAGAAAATCCAACTGGGAGAGTGAGTCATAATGGCCACATCAAGTATGAAGACCCAGGAACTCAAGCACAAGTATCCTACATATGAAGTCCACAAGAGCTTAAAAAAACGTTAAGTGTTGTAAACCTCAGGCATCTACCAAGAAATTAAATTAAATTAAATTACTTTTTACATTTGGTTGGTTTGACCCTGTAATGTGTGTTTAAGCAACCTCCTCTCAAACTCAATCCAGCCAGCCCCTACAAAAAAATTAAAATTTCCATACAGAATATTAATTGTTCCCAACTATATCTCCACAAGTGTTGAAGGACCAACCTTCCGTGGAAGTCCATGTTTGCATCCTGGTTCATATTTAAGATAGGGGTTTGGGTGAAATTAGGGTCGTCACTTGAACAAAATACCAGCCATGTATGCAGGCTATAGGTGGATTTTTGGATGCATGCATTAGGGCCATATAGGGTTTCCACCTTTAAACATCATAATCAGTGAATAAAAAATGCATTAGGGTCATCTTAAGGCTAAGGTCACACTGTCATTAAAAGTAGGTGTTTGAGAGGTGTTAGAAATGCCAAAGGCTTTGCACAAGATAAAATGGACCGCAGTGCTGTTCACACTATCAAAACATGAAGCGTTAGCGCCGCGTTGCTTCAAAATTGAAGCCTCAAGTCGAGTCAGGAGATGTTTGAAGCCTTTCAAGACCTCCCATTTATGTCTATCGTAATGCTCCACAAATGCTCTGGCAAGCAGTTGTGGTGCAGTTGCAGGGCGTTAGGATTACTTAATTAACTGTAATAGAATATGCATTTGTGGAGCAGTTATAATGTGCTTTAACGCTCATCAAACACTTCAAAACTGCCCAAAGGGCATTTGGGGAGCATTTTTAACATGTCATTAACGCTTGTAAAATGCCAGGTTAATGTCCATACTAAAGCTTATTAACGCAAGTTTAATACCCCTACTAATACTATAGGAGTGTTAGAAATTTAGTCAAGTGTGAACAAGCCCTAAAGGAAAACTTTACTGAGAGGAACATAAAGGCTGCCATTTCTTGTTATCTTCTGTAAAAGCATCTAAAGACTTGCAAAGCTAATATTTACTGATCATAAATGGCATTGACTTTTTTAGCATTCCCATAACCCCCCCTCCTCCCTACTAAGCAGGCACTGCTGAGATTTATTATAAGATAAACCTGTAAGCTTTCAATTTAAATGCACATTGTGTAAAATGATATTTTTTTACATTCAAAACATTCTATGAATGAATTAATAAATGGATAAAGATACGTTTAAAAACTTTTACAAATTAATTTTTTTTTGAAAAAAGTAAAGCTGAATTAAAGCTTTAATGATATCCTTTAAGTAGTATTGTAAGATAGCTGCAGCTTGTTTCTTGACAGTGGTCATCATTATGGAGCATTTTCAAAGCATTAGATTGGCAAAATTTAATCACTCTATTTAATAGCAAATCACTCTTTGAAGACAGCAATGAAGAAACAAGGTGCACTTGTTTTAACACAATTTAGAGTAACAAAAATGTAGCCAGTTAGTTTGTCCCTTAAATTACCAAATATGCTTCCAACAGTCAGGTGTAACCTGTGCACAATTACATTAAACCAAGATAAAAAAACAAATGTTGCGTAGCCCTGAGTCATGTTGATTGATAGGAAAATGGGTTGGGGCCAAGAAGAAATATGAACTTAACTGACATTGTACTGTAATGATAAGCTAAGCAGGCTATCACAAAAGGGAATAGGAAAAATACATCTGAGCCACAAATGTCTAAATGTCTCAACCACCCTCTCTACTTTTTTTTTTTAACATAAAGTTTATTTATACACGGCAAAACAAGTAATACAATCCAAAAACAGTCAAAATAGACAGATATTACAAGTGATCACAGATCCGGGAACTCATCGGGTATATCTAAAATTCGAAGGGTAGTGTCTTCGGGGCCTCAGCCCACCCTCACAGTTGTAAGCACGTAAGTATTGTCAGGGCCCAAACCACTCCACCAGAGGGGGGGAGGGGGGGGCGCCAGGCCCACCCCCCTCCACCGCTCACCCCCACCCACCCACTACGCCGGCCACAGCTCGGGCGTCAGGGTAAGGTCCAATCTTGGTCAATCAAGAGAGGAAACACCGTTACCTAATAGTCACCTGCTTTGCCTCCACCCAATCCGCCCACACCCTATCAAACTTTCCAGGGCAATTCCTTCCCATGTATGTTAATTTATACAGAGGCAGCGCCCTATTAATAAGTGTTAACCATAGCTGTTTGGTAGGGGGCTGAGCCTGGTTCCAGTGAAGCATAATCGCCTTCCTAGCGTACATAGCAGTGTAGAACACAAACAGTTTCTTCCGCTGGGGGGCCTCTATGAAGGACCATATGCCCAGGAGAAGGGGAAGGGGGCTATTTGGAATATGTAGCTTACTGACAGAATTGATATCATCCAGGACCTCCGACCAAAAATTCCTTATCAGCGGACATGACCAGACTATGTGAAAGAAATCTGCCTCCCCTGCTCCACATCTGGGGCATGCCGCTGATCTGTCCGGATACATCCTGGCCAGGCGTTTCGGAGAGAAGTATGCACGATGTAGAAATTTTAGTTGGGCAAATCTATCCCTGGAAGAGACAACCAGGGCCAAGTATTGCTGGATCCCCTCCTCCCAGTCCTCCCCTCTTAAATCCAGAATGTCCCTTCGCCAGGTCTCATACAGCTGGGAAACCCTAGAAGTGCCCAAGAGTGACAACATATTATAGATAGTTGACAGTGTTTTAGTCCGTTCAGGAGACCTAAGCTCTGTCTCCAGATCCGACATTTGGAGAGTAATTGGTTCAGGAAATTGGGACCTATAAGCATGTCGGACCTGGAGATACCTGAAAAACATTCGGTTCGATAGGCCTCTAAGACCCTTTAAGTCATCAAACGTGCGAAGCTGTCCCTGGGACACTATATCCCCCAGTGTGGCAATCCCGTATCTAGTCCAGACAACCGGGTCCGGGATGGAGTAGAAATGAGGAAGACGCGGGTTACCCCATAATGGCGTCTCAGGGGACCAGGTGTGTGGCTTTCCCAGCCTCTTGGTCACCGTGTCCCAGACCTGAATTGTTGCCCCACCCTCCCTACTTAAAAGGAACAAGTCATGAATCGAAATATTTCACCATAAATGTTAATGATTGTGCAGTTTTGTGAGAGCTTTAAAGGTATGAATGCAAAGCCACAGGTCCAGAATCCTGCTATAATTCTGTCCTTTATGAAAAAGAAAAAACAAATATCTCTGTGCTAACAGCAAGATGTGTGCATATGTGGGTGTATATATATATAAAATCACTTTACCACCAACCAAACAAATCTATCCCACGATTGAAACCTTTGGAAATTTAAACCCAATCACTAAAGCGCATTACAGTATACGTTTTAACATGTTAATACAATTTCAAAAGGTGTCTTTAAGCCGTTTTAAATCTGCAGAATAATTATTCAATTGTTTAGAATATATTATGCTTGAGCAAACAAAATGCAGTCCACTTAGGGTTTACATCTTCTTTAAGTACTTGTTGTTATTGCTCTGTGTAATAGATCAGATGACTTAAAGTGATTGTAAAGGCCTTTTTTTTTAAAATAAAAAACATGTCATACTTACCTCCACTGTGCAGCTCGTTTTACACAGAGTGGTCCCAAACCTGCTCTTCTGGGGTCCCCCGGAGGCTCTCACAGCTCATCCCTGCCTCAGATAACCCCCTAGGAAAAGCACTCTCCCAAAGGATTACCTTGCGGGCGTGTTCCCAAGTCCAGCATTTGGCATCCATAGCCACCGAATTTATGACTCGGCCCCATCCCCCGGCGCCCTCATCATTGGATTTGATTGACAGTAGCGGGAGCCAATGGCTGCACTGCTATCAATCTATCCAATCAAGAGCCGGGAACCACGGGCAGAGAGACAACATGTCCCCGTGGGTCAAGTTTGATGGCTCAGGTAAGTTAAACAACCCTTTTAAAGTGGACCCAAAAATTAAAATCTAGCCAGAAAAAATGTGATATAGCCAAACCCAACAATTAAAGTCTCCCCTGAAAAATGTGATGTGGCCAACGCTGGTGCAAGCACATGTACACAGGGAGTGGATGCAAAAATTCTGTGGAAAAGCAGCATTTCTTTAAAATGATGGCAGTTGTGTATGGTATAGGTTGCTTCATTAAACAAAATGCCATTCTGTTGGCATTTACATCTACTTTAACATGCATCGCCATCTTAATTTTGATGAACCTACAGTGAATGTACAGGTATATCTTGCTTTGCCTAGTCTGACCTCAGTAAACTAAGGAGAAGCTTTCTTGGGAAGTTGAGAGTAACTATCAAAAACAGAGCAAAATGGTATACTAATTTACTAAGCAACCATGAATTGGCAAGCATCTATATGTATTATTTACTCACCACCAAATACAGCTGTCTGCCCATAATAACAGATCTATGCAGTCAATCAAACTACTACTAACGAAACATAATTGACAATAGCGCAACACACCAAAGAACAGGCTAAATAATACCACAGTTTAACCAATATGCTTAACAAGATCACTTGGCTGTGTATACCAAACCCCCCCCCCCCACAAAAGTTGCTGGTCTAGAGCAGTGGTTCCCAAGGTTTTAAGTAACCCCAGTAGGTCATGCTTTCAGGATTTCCTTTACTTTGCAGATTTAACACGGTTGTAATAAAAAAAAAAGATCCTGTCCCCTTTAAAGCATGATATACAGCATAATGCTTGTGCAGTGTCACTTGTCCCATTCTATGCTGTAAAATACCTGGTTGATCCTACCTGTTCCTGTGTCCCCCTTTATTTGCTGACCATGGTAATAATGGCTGCTGATCCATGCTACTGTGGTCAGTTCCCTCCCTCCCTGCCTGTCAGCTATTGAGTCGGTGATGTGAGAGCTGATCTGCCTCCCTGCCCCTCCCCTCTTGCTGCTATTCTGTGGAAATTCACTGTGCAGTCATGTGACCCCCACGGTTCACTCCTCCCAGCTAACGTCAGAGGGCCCCCTCCCAGTGTAGTCCACAGATCGGTAAAGGAGAGCAGCGGGAGGCTACGTGACTGCACAGTGCCACTCTGATATAGGGTATTGAGTTGCATAATAAAAAATAAAAAAAGATACTGTACAACATAGATTCCTAAAACAAATGAGGTTCTAGTAGCACAGTGACTTTACAACCACTTTAAATCAATATAAATGGCTTTATATTTATAACAGATATTGTATACAAGGAAAATTGCCAAAACATGACCTGTTAGCGGTAAAAAGAATTGAGGCTGGGAACCACTGGTCTAGAGGGCCCACACTTGTGCCCAGATTTGTAAAAGTAAACCCTCGTATACACGATTAGAATTTCCACAGATAAAACTTTGGACTTTTGTCCAAAGACGTATGCCTAGATTTTGTCTTGCATACAAACGGCAAGGAATTGTCGGACAACAAACATGAACTTGACATACTATGTGGTTTTCAGATTTTTAGCGCCACCACTTGGGCTCCTTCTGGTAATGTTGTGTTAATAGAAGTTTGGTGAGTGTTTGGTGAGTGTTGATTCATGCTTTTCTTTTCACACTTTTCATTTAGCGATTTTCAGTTCACACTTTTTATTTTGTACTTTTCAGTTTTTGCTGTGACCAAAGTCCAGTCCAGGAACAGGAGGAGGAGAATTTTTTTTGACCAAAAATTGGTTCCTTTATTAATTATGACCAATTATGTCATATGCTTTTGCTGCGGGAGCTCCAGGAGAATAACCTGGATGATTTACCGAATTAAAGTCATCGGCTCTTTACCCATGTGATTGGCTGTGTCCTTGGCTCTCCTCAGCTCACACTGACAGAGTATGTGGCAAGGAGAGCTGATATGCTTCAATCCCTCCGATCATCAGTGCCCTGATTACAGTACAACCCCAGCAGTGCCCATCAGTGACACCAATCAGTGTCCATTAGTGATGCCAGTCAGTGCTGCCTTTTAATGCCCATCAGTGCCTGCTCATCAGTGCCACCCATGAGTGCCCATCAGTACCCATCAGTGCCGTACATAAGTGCCGCCTATCACTGCCCACCAGTGTCGCCTATCAGTGCTCATCAATGCAACCTATCAGTGCCCATTAGTGCGGCCAGGGCCGTCTTTAACACAGGGCAAATGGATCAGCTGCCCTGGGCCCAGTCTTTGTTGTGGGGCCCAAAGCAGCTGCCTTTTACTTTTAACTTAGTGGCTTACAGACAGTGACAGCCATCAGCCACATTTGCCGATGCTCAGCCTCAATGATTCTGAGGGAGGAGGGCAGGACTCGCAACCAATCAATGAGTGGTAATGATGTGCAGTAACCACTAGTTACATAGTTACATAGTAGGTGATGTTGAAAAAAGACACAAGTCCATCAAGTCCAAACTATGTGTGTGATTATATGTCAGTATTACATTGTATATCCCTGTATGTTGTGGTCATTCAGGTGCTTATCTAATAATTTTTTTAAACTATCGATTTCCCCCGCTGAGACCACCGCCTGTAAAAAGGGAATTCCACATCCTTGCCACAATTACAGCAAAAAACCTTCTACGTTGTTTAGGGTTTAACCTCTTTTCTTCTAATTTTAATGAATGGCCACGTGTCTTGTTAATTTCCCTTTGGCAAAAAAGATTTATCCCTATTGTGGGGTCACCAGTACGGTATTTGTAAATTGAAATCATATCCGATCGCAAGCATCTCCTCTCCAGAGAGAATAAGTTTAGTGCTCGGAACCTTTCTTGATAACTAATGTCTTCCAGACCCTTTATTAGCTTTGTTCAGCTTCTTTGTACTCTCTTCATTTCCAGTACATCCTTCCTGAGGACTGGTGCCCTGAACTGGACAGTATACTCTAAGTGCGGCTGGACCAGAGTCTTGTAGAGTGGAAGGATTATTGCTTTATCCCTGGAGTTAATCCCTTTTTATGCCAATATTCTGTTTGCTTTGTTAGCAGCAGCTTGGCATTCCATGCCATTGCTGAGCCTATCATCTACAATGGCCCCCAGGTCCTTTTCCTAGATTCCCCCAGAGGTTCTCCCCCTAGTGTATAGATTGCATTCATATTTTTGCCACCAAAATGCATTATTTTACATTTTTCTACATGAGACCCCATTTGCCATGTAGTTGCCCACCCATTAATTTGTTCACATCTTCTTGCAAGGTTTCCACATCCTGTGGAGAAGTTATTGCCCTGCTTAGCTTAGTATCATTCGCAAATACAGAGATTAAACTGTTTACCCCTTCCTCCGGGTCGTTTATGAACAAATTAAATAGGATTGGTCCCATCACAGAACCCTGTGGGACCCCACCCCTGACCAGTCCGAGTATTCTCCATTTATCACCACCCTCTGAACTTGCCCTTGTAGCCAGTTTTCAATCCATGTACTCACCCTATGGTCCATGCCAGAAAATGTTATTTTGTACAGTAAACATTTATGGAGAGCTGTGTCCAATGATTTTGCAAAATCCAGATACACCGGGTCTATGGGCCTTCCTTTATCTAGATGGCAACTCACCTTCTCATAGAAGGTTACCATAGCTCATAGTAACCAATCAGCAAACAGAAATTATGTGCTGTAACCTCTAGAAACTAATCAGTGAGCCATAATATGTGTTGTAACCTCTAGCAACCAGTCAATGAGGGGTAATGATCTGCCACAACCTCTGGCAACCAATAGCAATCACCTGAT
Organism: Lithobates pipiens; assembly: GCF_037356315.1. Taxonomy (NCBI): domain Eukaryota; kingdom Metazoa; phylum Chordata; class Amphibia; order Anura; family Ranidae; genus Lithobates; species Lithobates pipiens. Next base: position 163,424,962 of record NW_027507790.1, on the reverse strand, counting down.
CTGCTGCAGTTAACTGATTTTAAGTCTAGTTGCTATATCTTGTATGTCCCGGGGGGGGGGGGGGGGCAAGAAAATGTTTCTCCAGGGTCCAAACAATATTAAAGACAGCACTAAGTGCAGCATATTAGTGCCTCCCCATTAGTGCCACCTAATCAATGCCTCAGTGCCACCTCATCAGTGCCCATAAGTGCTGCTTCATCAGTGCCCATCAGTTTTGCTTCATCGGTGAAGGAGAAAAATCACTTATTTACAAAATTTACTGACAGAACCTGAAAAAACTGAGAAAAACTTTTTTTTCCCTATTTTTTTTTTTTTAGCAACAAATAAAAAAAAACAGCAGTGATTTAAATACCACCAAAAGAAAGCTCTATTTTTGTGAAAAAAATTATAAAAATGTCATATGGGTACAGCATTGCATGACCGAGTTATTGTCATTCAAAGTGTGACAGCGCTGAAAGCTGAAAATTGGCCTGGGCAGGAAAGTAAAAGTGCCCAGTAGGCAAGTGGTTAAAAATGTGAACGTTGTTTTTTGGCCCTGATTCTTTGCTGTTGTCCGAAAAAAACACATCTACTTTGAACAAAATATACCAAAAACAAACAAAAAATAAGAAAAAAAAAATCACCAACAAAAACATTTACTTTTTAGTAATTTGTTTTATGTTATTTTTAAAATCTCATATATGTGATCATGATTGTGTACGCTGTAATGAAAAAAAAATACAAAAAAACTCTATGCAGGCATCATCAGAATATAATTTCTCAATATGCAGATCATTAAAGTTTTTGTGACTTTAAAAAAAATGTAGCATGGAATGCAAGCAGTTGGTTGCTAACATTTACTGAAATAGTTTAAAGTTATGCAATTTATTATTACTGTTATTAAGCAATACTACTATTATTACTACTGTTATTGTTTTAGTTGATACAAATAATAATTTATGTCAGTCTTCTCATGCTAATGGCAGAGCGTTCTAAATAGAAGAATGGAAATTAAATGTTGCCAAGTAAAATTCATTTTATTGAAAGGACCTTTTTTTTCTTAATCTAATCTTTTGAAAGCTTAGCATTATAGACCAATTCTATATCAGAGGTGCAATCGTTCTGTCAACATTACATTATAATTACAGCCTTGGCTCTTTTAACATTAAGCATAATTAGTGCCTACACACCTCTAACCGGTAACCTTGCATGTCAGCACATTAATTCTTGGAGTTTGGCTTTCTGAATTGTTTTAAAATTACAGCAGTCAAATGAAGGGGCTGACATGCACAATTTGTGACCTCTATATTCAGCGCATGGGAATGTAAATCCAGGCAGCATGTTTTGTACAATAGTAATTTGAGAATAATGGGTTGTGGTAGGGTTTGCTGTCAGTATTAGAGATGTTTTGAGATACGTAGAGGATAAGGGCTCTGTCATATAAAGGTGGGAATATTTAACCAATCCTCACCAGAGATGTATTCTTATCTGATCACACAGCTATGGCCTGCTCTAAACCTCACATTGCACTGCCAAAATCTGCTTTCTACTTTAAATCTCTATAGAGTTTACGTTGCTAGCTAGTCCAACCAAAAAAAACATATTAATATTTTGCCACCCACACACCATACTTGTGCATCCATAGATGTGTAAGGTTTCTGTGCTGAGAGTACGCTGACTGTGTTCACGCACTACCAGCACACTGACCGAATTGTCATACACACCTCTCAGTCTCTCGATATTATCAGGAGCCAGCAGGATGAGCTTCTGATCATGTGACCATTTTTGACAGCCAAACCCAGAGGTCACATGATTAGGAAGTTAGTCTGCCCCCACCTGAGTGTAAAGACCCACTTAAAGAACACCAGGACTGGGCAGGAAAGGGATAAAATGTAAAAGAACCAATCTTCTTTTGCTTTAATATGTAGCTTCAATACAAAAAAGTTCTCTGCTGTACTTTCTCTTTCTGCCACTTGATGTCCCCAGTCTAATGGTCAACATCATTCAACCCACTTCCACTGAGCCTATGCTCCTGGACTTGCCCTAGCCTGTGTAGCACTAACCCCCGAAGGAGCTGCTGGTTATTTTTGGGCTTACCGTTACCTTTTGTTCTCCTTGTTTCACGTCTAGGGGATGTCCCATGGTAGATGGCCCAGTAACTTGAGACTGACAATAGATCCACTTGAATGGATTTTATTTGCAAAAACTCAAACCATTGAACAGTCTTTCAACTTGGGATCAGGGGTTTGGAAAGGAAAGTTCAGGTACTCTCAATGTCAAAGTCCAAAAACGTTAAAGAACTTGCTTACTTTGATTGCATCCAGAGAATAGCCATTCGCAGCTGGATGAACACTCAGATTAGACAGTCCCTCTCTCACAAGGCCTAGCAGCCAACCAGGTGTTTACTCAGGAACAAAGTCTTTATCACCGACGTTGTTGCAGAACACATAGGGAAACTAAGCTGTAGAACACTTGTAGGATACTTGGATCTTTCAACCTGCTTGACAATATCTACAAGGCCGGATTCTCTCGGTTACTTCAGCCTTTCCAGGCTCTTGTTAAGAAAACCAACCGGTACGTGGTGTTCTTCTAAAGAGTCCTCCCCTGGAATGCTTGAAGTACACTGGGTCTCTCCCCAACTGGAGACAGCACCCATCCACCTTGGAATCCTTCCTTAGTTCCCTTGCCTGGGCTAGACAGCCCAGAGGCATTAAAGTAGGGTGGATCCGCACCCCAGGCCATAGTCTTCTTGGGGGCTGGTCAAGAGGACCAGGACCATGTAATCAGCACAGCATACTGGACCAGAACACCGAACCACGTAACGTCCACATCTTAAATACAATCTCCCAGAGGGCACAGCGAGAGGGCCACTCCCACTGACCTGAATCTGAGCGAGAGTAAATTAAACACCCAACCAGACCATAATTCCACGCCAGTTACCAGAGACAGCGCCTCTCTGTGGCCAGGCTGAATATCGCACAGCCCAGTCAGACTGACACAGAAGTCAAATTTAGGCAAATAGACCCAAACCAAACTGTAGTTTGGGTAAAGTAAAATTTTTAAAAACACATAGCGCATGGTCTTCAGGAGCCCGCCGCTACACCTGTAACTGGGCAGCTCTGTCTCTCTGATTTATTCTCCTATCAACCTGCTGCTTGTCAGTTGTGAACTGATTGACCACTTGTACTGCTTCTTTCTCTCACACCAGAAGGCCAATACAATGTAAAATTAACAAATACATTTAATGATATATTAATGATTGCAAAGCTGCATTGATATGTGTTTTTTTTTTATATCTGCCTAGAGTTCAGTTTTATTGATAGCATATTATATATGTTTTTAGCCTAATTTTTCAGGACTCATAGGTGTGCACAGCATATTAGGCTTGTGCAATTTGTTTAGTAACGAATCGAAATTCGGCCGAATTTTGCATCTTTCGGACATTCGGATGCATCCGAATGTCCAAATAAAAAAATAACGAATAACAACGAATACGAAAGAAATATAACGAATGAATTTGAATGAATTTGAATGAATTTGGTAATTCTTTAAATATCTAATGAAACAAAAGGTCAGCTCAAAGTAAATCTTATAGTCCAATCAGCTAATTAATTTTGTGCCGGAGTATGGATTACTGGCAAAGTGCATTCCTGAGAACTGAGTTAGAAGGGTGTTGTATTGTATTTGAGATGAGGAGAAGAGACGTTGTCATTGTGTGTGTTAAAAGATTCAATAAACAAACGATTTTCCAAACTACAAATCATTATCACGAATGTCTATACATACATAAATAGCGAGTTTCAACGAATACGAATGAAATAATTCGACACTCTACGAATAATAACGAATTATCCAAAAATGTATTAACGTAACATAATGAATATAACAGAACGAAATTATGTATTTTACGAATGAGAACGAACCGAAACTAAACAAAATTTTCCGTTGTGCACAAGTCTACAGCATATTGGATTAGGGTGTGCACCCCAAAGCTCAAAACACACATGCATTTGTGTGTGTATATATATTTACGTGTCAGTAGAGCAGTGGACAGTAACAATAGGGCAAAGATTGTTGTCAGTTGGGCAGTGGATAGTGTTAGTCCTTTTTTTTTTATTATTTTGTACAATTTTTTTTTTTTTACTATTTTGTTTTACTTTTTTTTGCTTTGGTGAAAAAAAAATATACATATTATATATATATATATATATATATATATATATATATATATATATATATATATATATATATATATATATATATATATATATATATATTGTGGCAGCACGCAGGTAAAGTCACCTGGTTGTATCCAGGATGGGAAATATGTGTGCCCTAGATTCAGGCTTTATGCAGATTTGTACAACTAGAGGGGAAGAGTTAATGAGCCCAGCCGAAGTAAGTGGGCTCATTAAGACCTCTACAAAAAACCCCAGCATGCTTAGGGAGATGCTCCATCCTGAAACCAGTTTTGTGTGTATAGACTGGGGAGTGGGACACCTGTTCTGTGCGGTGAATTAACGTCTGTGTGGCAAACCTCTACAACAGAGACAGGGACTGGTTCAGCACAAGGCTGCACTCAGTTGTTAGACAGGGAAACTAAGTGTGTAATTAGAGGTCAAGCTGACCAGGATTTATTTTCATGTTTTTCTTTTGTTTTGGCTGTTATATTTTTTACTGCATGTAGCATGAATAAACCGCACCTTTTGTTTTTTCCACTTACAACACTGTCTGCTGTGCCTGATTTTGTGTTGTGAACCCATCCAGGGGGTCACACACACCCGCTGCCGAGCTAACCCCTCACAATATATATAAACCGGGGGATCAGGGGCTACATGGGATGATTAGGGTGTGCCCAGGCGCACCTGGCACACCCTGTGCACGTGCCTATGTCAGGACTGCTATGGTAATTGGGAAAGATTTAGTCACACAGCATTGTAAGATTAGTAGACCTTAAAGCCTAAGGTTAGTAGACCTTAAAGCATGGGTCTTCAAACTATAACCCCTCACAGTTGGTGGAGAATTTTGGCAGTTTTTTTTCTATTTTTTTTTTTTAAGGCCAGCATGGAGGAGATACTGAGACAGCTGGCTCTAGCAAATGCAAATCAGCAGCAAACAAATGCGGGTTTACAAAGGAGCCTTGCAGCCCAGCAGCAGACAAATGCAACTTTGCAGCAGAGTCTGGAAGCTCAGCAGAAGGCTCACCAGCAGAGTCTGGAAGCTCAGCAACAAGCCCAGCAGCAATCTGAAGCCCGCTTCATAGACCTGTTGCAGAAGCAAGAGCAGAGTTTTCAACAGCAAATAGAGACATTGATACAGCAACGTCCGCAGACAAATGAAGCAAGTGGTTACAATAATACCGCATCCTTTGGTGTGAGCTGTTTACTGACAAAAATGACTGGAGAGGATGATCCGGAGGTGTTTTTGACCACATTTGAAAGGACTGCTGAAAGGGAAAAGTGGCCTAAGGAACAATGGGCTGGACTGGTGGCCCCTCTGTTAACTGGGGAATCGCAGAAAGCTTATTATGACCTAGAGCCTGACCAAGCAAAAGACTATGTGGTACTAAAAACAGAAATATTGGCACGGCTGGGTTCAGCGTGTGCATAATTGAACTTTTCAGGTTGGAAAACCTCCCAGGTCTCAAATGTATGATCTCATTCACCTGAGCAGGAAGTGGCTGCAGCCAGAGACTTTGACCGCACCAAACATTGTGGAACGTGTTGTCATGGATCGTTTCCTGAGAGCTCTTCCTACTGCCATCCAAAAATGGGTAAGCCATGGAGACCCAGAAAATGCAGATAAACTTGTGGATCTGGTTGAGAGGTACTTGGCTACAGAGAACCTGACCACCTCTTCCAGGGACTCACGGACTTTCTACCCTAAGACCAGATCATCCCCAGTGGCGGGTAAGATGACTCCAAGGGGTGAGGGTGGAGAGAGTGAGAGGGTGGGAGTTCTACCTAAGGTCTGGCGGGAGCAGCCCAGGAAGCCCATGCTGCAAGAGGCAGCGAAAAAGATTATTTGCTACCGCTGCCGGCAAGAGGGACATATTGCAGCCAATTGCCCAGTTGTGGATGAGCCTATGCAATGTGACTTTATAAGGGAGAGACGTCAGTCACTGTTTGCGACAGTTGCATGCACTGCCTGTCGGGGACCTGAGAAACATTTATGTAAAATGTGTATTAATGGTAGAAATGTTGATGTGTTGCTGGATTCAGGTAGCCTGGTAACGTTGATAAAAGCTGAATTAGTTACTACAAAGGTCTCTGGGAAGAACAAGGTGGCTGTTATTTGTGTGCATGGGGACACCTGAGAGTATCCTGTAACTTCAGTGTTTTTTGAGACCCCCAAAGGTAACCTCTCTCATCAGGTGGGGTTAGTGTCTCACTTACCACATGATGCTATTGTGGGAAGGGATTTTCCAAAATTCTGGGAACTCTGGGATTGTCCTGAGCCCCCACTGGTGCCCCTATAGACCAGGAAGATGACCAGAATTCCTCTGGGAGTGGTGAGGACCCTTCCTGAATTTCCCTTGTCGGTATTGGCGGGGGAAACTCGAGAAACTGGGGAGGAGCCAACATCCTCAGATGAAAACAAGGCCTCGGTGGAGTTTTCGGATCTTGAGGTTCACAGGGAAAATTTTGCCACAGAACAGTTAAAAGATCCCACCCTAATAAAGGCACGGGAAAATGTGGTGAAAATAGATGGCGAGTTAGTGAACCCAGATAAGACTTGCACTTATCCGTACTTCACTATGGAAAGGGACCTGCTGTATCGAGTGGCTCAAAGGGCAGAAGAAACCATTGAGCAACTTGTGGTGCCCAAACCTTACAGAAAGTTGGTGTTAGAATTGGCCCATGGGCACATTCTGGGAGGTCATCTGGGGACCGAGAAAACCAGAGAGAGGGTACTGCAGAGATTCTATTGGCCTGGGGTCATGAAGGAAACAGAAAGTTATTGTTCCTCCTGCCCTGTGTGTCAGAAGTCGGCACCTATGCCACATTTCCGAAACCCACTGGTACCTCTTCCTATCATTGAGGTCCCCTTTGAGAGGATCGCAATGGATTTGGTAGGTCCGATAATGAAGTCTGCTAGGGGGCATCAGTACATTTTGGTTATATTGGACTATGCTACCCGTTATCCGGAAGCAATTCCTCTTCGAAATACCTCGGCCAAAATCATAGCCAAAGAGCTATCTCTTGTTTTTAGCCGCGTGGGTATTTGTAAGGAACTGCTCACGGACCAAGGTACACCCTTTATGTCCAGGGTTATGAAAGAACTATGCAAGTTGTACAAAGTGACACAATTGCGTACATCTGTGTATCACCCCCAAACAGATGGGTTGTTTGAAAGATTCAACAAAACCCTAAAACAAATGTTAAAGAAGGTGGTGGATAGAGATGGAAAGAATTGGGACTGTCTAATACCCTATCTGATGTTTGCCATTAGGGAGGTACCCCAATCCTCTACGGGTTTCTCACCCTTTGAGTTGCTCTATGGGAGACACCCAAGAGGGCTGCTGGATATCGCCAAGGAAACTTGGGAAAATGAGAGTTCTCCTCACAGGAGCGTGATTGAGCATGTCGCCCTGATGCAAGATAGAATTGCACAGGTAATGCCAATCGTAAAGGAACATTTGACCCAAGCACAGTTAGCACAGCAGAGAGTGTACAACCGTAGGGCCAAGACCTGTACTTTTTCCCCGGGGGATAGGGTCTTGGTGCTAGTCCCTACGGTTGAAAGCTAATTTCTGGCCAAATGGCAAGGTCCATACGAAGTAATTGAAAAAATTAGTGAGGTGAACTACAGGGTTAGACAGCCAGGAAGGCGAAAGCCGGAGCAGATCTATCACGTCAATCTGCTGAAAGCCTGGAGGGATAGGGAATCCTTAGTCGCAGAGACTTTGTCACAAGCACAGCCTGATTGCTTAGTTCCTGAGGTTGGAATAGCAGACACCTTATCGAAAGCCCAACAACAGGAGGTTAAAGAGTTTGTACTTCATAACAAAGAGATTTTCTCTGAGCTGCCGGGACAAACATCTGGCGTAGAGCATGACATTATCACCCCGCCAGGAGAAAGGGTAAAACTAAAACCTTATAGAATACCAGAGGCCCGACGGGAGGCAATACGTGGGGAGGTTCAAAGGATGTTGGAATTGGGTGTGATAGAGGAGTCCCAGAGTAACTGGTCCAGTCCTATCGTACTAGTGCCCAAACCTGATGGGAGCTGGCGGTTTTGTAACGATTTTCGACAATTGAATAAAGTTACAAAATTTGACACCTACCCCATGCCGCGTATAGATGAGTTGATTGACCGGCTGGGAACAGCCCGATATATGACAACTCTTGATCTCACCAAAGGGTATTGGCAAATTCCCCTGGCTGAGTCGGCCAAGGAGAAAACTGCGTTTGTAACCCCAGATGGGACATTCCAATATAGGGAATGCCGTTTGGGTTACAGAATGCACCGGCAACATTCCAGCGGAAAATGGATAAGATTCTGAGGCCCCATCAGAAATATGCTGCAGCTTACCTGGATGATGTGATTATCCATAGCACAGACTGGGTCTCACATTTGCCAAAAGTACAAGCAGTCCTAGACTCTATCCGGGAAGCTGGGTTTACGGCCAATCCAAAGAAGTGTACCATTGGACAGGAGGAGGCCAAATATCTTGGTTACACTATTGGGAGGGGGGTGATAAAACCCCAAGTCAATAAAGTCGAGGCCATACAGAGTTGGCCACGTCCCAACAGCAAGAAACAGGTACGAGCCTTTCTGGGAATCGCTGGCTATTATCGACGATTCATTCCCCATTTTTCTTCTCAGGCTGTGCCCCTCACCAACCTGACAAAAGGGAAAGAGTCGGTCATGGTTAAATGGTCCCCAGAGGCTGAAGAAGCATTTCAGTCCTTAAAAACAGCCTTATGTAGCCAGCCAGTGTTGTACTCCCCAGACTTCTCTAAGGACTTCGTGGTACAAACTGATGCATCAGACGTTGGGTTAGGAGCAGTGTTATCCCAGGTCTGGAACGGGGAAGAGCACCCAGTCATTTACCTCAGCAGGAAGTTGAAGTCCCATGAGGTAAATTACGCCACGATTGAGAAGGAATGTTTAGCAGTGAAGTGGGCTCTAGATTCCCTTCGGTACTATCTGCTAGGTAGGCACTTTGACCTGGTGACTGATCACGCTCCTTTAAAGTGGATGGCTCAGAACAAGGAGACCAATAGAAGGGTAAATAGGTGGTTCCTGGCCCTACAGGAATTTAACTTTACAGTTAAGCATCGCCCTGGTATTAAAATGGGGAATGTGTATGCTTTGTCTCAGATACATGTGTGTCTGACTGCTTGTGTTACAACCCCAAGGTTGAAACAAGAGGGGGGGGTATGTGGCAGCACACAGGTAAAGTCACCTGGTTGTATCCAGGATGGGAAATATGTGTGCCCTAGATTCAGGCTTTATGCAGACTTGTACAACTAGAGGGGAAGAGTTAATGAGCCCAGCTGAAGTAAGTGGGCTCATTAAGACCTCTACAAAAAACCCCAGCATGCTTAGGGAGATGCTCCATCCTGAAACCAGTTTTGTGTGTATAGACTGGGGAGTGGGACACCTGTTCTGTGCGGTGAGTTAACGCCTGTGTGGCAAACCTCTACAACAGAGACAGGGACTGGTGCAGCACAAGGCTGCACTCAGTTGTTAGACAGGGAAACTAAGTGTGTAATTAGAGGTCTAGCTGACCAGGATTTATTTTCATGTTTTTCTTTTGTTTTGGCTGTTATATTTTTTACTGCATGTAGCATGAATAAACCGCACCTTTTGTTTTTTCCACTTACAACACTGTCTGCTGTGCCTGATTTTGTGTTGTGAACCCATCCAGGGGGTCACACACACCCGCTGCCGAGCTAACCCCTCACAATATATATAAACCGGGGGATCAGGGGCTACATGGGATGATTAGGGTGTGCCCAGGCGCACCTGACACACCCTGTGCACGTGCCTATGTCAGGACTGCTATGGTAATTGGGAAAGATTTAGTCACACAGCATTGTAAGATTAGTAGACCTTAAAGCCTAAGGTTAGTAGACCTTAAAGCATGGGTCTTCAAACTATGGCCCTCCAGTTGTTCAGGAACTACAATTCCTATCATGCCTAGTCATGTCTGTGAATGTCAGAGTTTTACAATGCCTCATGGGATGTGTAGTTTCACAACAGCTGGAGGGCCGTAGTTTGAGGATCCCTGCCTTAAAGCCTAACCCCAGTCAAAACGTTTTAACTTATTTTGAACAGAGCCAGTAAGAGTAAGAAAGAGGTTTTCATTGTCACCTGTGTGTCTTTTGGAAATACGGTACTTCCTTTCACTTTCTACTAGTATAGGAAATCTCTCTAACTTGGACACAGATACCACTCCCTTCCCCACTTCACACACACACACACACAAACAAACACACTTTTTATAACGAGTGCAGAACCTCCCACTCAAAAATCAGCCAAGAAAGTACGTGGTGAAACAGCAATTACTGCAGAACAAAAATAGGTAGACATCTGCAAAAAGAAAAAAGGTTGCTGAAATTCTTGCAAAGTTCTTTGATCACCCAGATTTTTGTAAAAAAAATAAAAAGAATAAGTGGATTTGCACTCTAAGCATCTCAGAACATCACTAAATGCAATAACAAACACTTGTACTAAGGCTTGCTATACATGGATCTAAATTCAGTAGGGACCAGCTTAAGTTCGATCCATGTATGGTCAGGCTGATTGTACCCAAGTCAATCCATCAATCCATCAATCGACTTGGGTACAACCAGCCTGTCAGGTGTTTACATATGATTGCTGCCAGTGGCTATAGCCGCTAGCAGTAATCATTGTACATTACCGGCAGGGAGGGCTCCCCAGCCCCCCATGACCCCCGCCGTCGGCAGAACAAAATAGAGTGTTGTTCAACTGACTGTGTGATGGGGAATTCCTCCAGTAGCTCTATTGTGTCAAGCAATTTGCTTTCCTTCCACCCGTGGTAAAAGGAAAGAAAACAAAATCCTATATGGGCTGCTTTAAACTGGAGAATTCTAAATCTGGTGCAGCTGTGTATGGTTGCCAATCAACTTATAACTTCGGCTTGTTCAATATAGCTCTGACTAAAAAAAAAACCTGCAACCTGATTGGTTTCTATACAGTTACACCAGATTCTGCATTGTCCAGTTTTGGTAACCCAATTCCAAAGTATACAAAGGGAAGTTCAGTATATGGGAGGCTTGATAGATAGGAAATGTAGTACAGCAAAGCCTTCTTTCTATCCCTCACTAGAAATAAAAGGTCAGTATCAGAATTTCCTTTTTCTTTGCAGAATACAGTTTTTTCCTCAAAAACTAGGATAATTCAAGAGAGCTGAGGAAACTGATAACCTTGATCAGTCTGAAACCGAGAATGAGTTGGTAGCTCTTTTTTGAGGACATCTTAGCACCCTTAACAGTCAATAGCTCCCAATTAGTGTTCTCTCAAAAACTAAAAAGATAGGTTTCAGTGGACATATTCTTTAAATAAAAGTTTATCTTGCTATTTTTGTAGACTAGATTGATATACACTTTACTTCATATGTACTCTGTTGTTCTTTTGATTTTTACATTTTTCTATTACTAAAAGTATATCTTTTGATAAAATGAGCCTTTGAAATATTTACATTAAATAATGAAATCTAGAAAGAAAAATAATGTTCCCCTGCTTGAGAAAAGAATAGTGAAATAGCTGGCTATGAGAGGGCATGTTAAAATTCTAGAACTGTTTGTTCCATCAAAATTTGAGTCACCTTTGCACTCATATGTCACAAAGGAGAAATGTTCAACAGAACCGAAAGTCTCTCTGGAAAAGCGTTGAGTACTATAAAAATGAAATGTTCACGGACTGGAGCGTTACATGTGTCATTCAGAAAACAAATGAAAATTGAAAACTAGTTCAGTCTTACAATGCATGAATACTGTTGTCAGACAGAAATGCATTTATCTTAAAGGATAATTGGAATGTAATCAAAGCCTGGCCAGCTTTACACAAAGGGTCAAGTTAATAATAACTTTCAGATTCAAAATGAGAGTGAAAGTAATAGGAAATAGGCATTCTAATTCAAAAACATATTTTATGGCTAGCAAAGCTATTAATGTATTTTAAATAACTTCCCATGTACATTAGTTTTTTTAATAAAACTGACTGCATTCAGGGAGATGTAACTGAAAGTGCACAGAACTTCAAAGCTTATTTAGGAACTGTGGTAAAAAATGTGTGAACTGTCTTCTTGGACATCTAATGCCATGTACACACGACCAAACTTTTCCGGCAGACAAGGTCCAAAGGAATCATTCCGTCGGATACTAAGATCGTGTGTGGGCTTCATTGGACTTTTTTCTTCAAAAATTCCAACAGACCTAGAAATAAAACATGTTTCAAATCTGTCTGACTGAATCAATTTCTATCGGGAAAACCATTCGTCTGTATGCTGGTCCGATGGACCAAATACGGCGCTAGGGCAGCTATTGGCTACTGGCTATTGAACTTCCTTTTCTAGTTCTGTCGTACGCCATCACATTCAAAATGAACGAACTTTGGTCCGTTAATGTGTGGGCAAGTCCGTTCCGTCAGAAGTCCGTCGTAACTCCCTCGAAAGTCTGTTGTAACTCAGTCGGGAAGACCGCCGTACCTTTTCTGCCGGAAAGTGCAGTTGTGTGTACGCAGCATTACTCACTTGTTGCTATCAGCGTGTTCTAATGAGACTACTAATTTTTGCTGTGAATCTTCTATTAGATCTTGATCTAAGGTCCCATTCACACTTTTGAAAGTATAACACTAATTTAGACTTTCTGAGGTACATTAACCACTTGGGATCCGCGCTATTGCAAAATGACGGCAATAGCGCGGACCCACATTTTCGGGACTACGTCTATTGACGTAGTCCCGGTTACGAGCGGCCTGCGCGCCCCCTGAGGGGCGCGCGCGGCGCGCTCTGTGATCGGCGAGTCCGTGAGACTCGCCTGATCACCGATCCGTGTAAGGGGTCGATCCCGACCCCTTATCACGTGATCAGCTGTCAGCCAATGACAGCTGATCATGTGATAAAACGGAGCCGGTAATCGGCTAGTATTCCTCCTCGCGCTGACAGCGCGAGGAGAAAAAAAAAAAGCCGATCGCCGGCGGCCGTGTTCGGGACATCAGTCCCGATCACGGCCAGCAATTTAAAAGGACACCTGCCCCCTGCCAGTGCCCACCTGCCACCCGCAGTGCCATCCTGAAATAAAGTAAGTGCCCCCCTGTCAGTGCCACCCAGCAGTGCCCATAGTGCCCACAGTGCCACCCAGCAGTGCCCACAGTGCCACCCAGCAGTGCCCACAGTGCCACCCACAGTGCCACCCAGCAGTGCCACCCACAGTGCCACCCAAAATCTGCCTCAGGTGCTGCACCCCAGTGCCGCCCATCAGTGCCCAGCAGTGCCGCCCATCAGTGCCCAGCAGTGCCGCCCATCAGTGCCCAGCAGTGCCACCTATCAGAGCCACCTATCAGTGCCACCTATCAGTGCCCATCAGTCCCATCTATCTGTGGTACCTATCAGTGCCCATCCGTGCCACCCATCCGTGCCACTTATCCGTGCCACCCATCCGTGCCATCTTATCTGTGCCCATCTTTGCCCATCAGTGCCGCCTTATCTGTGCCCATCGGTGCCGCCTTATCTGTGCCTATTAGTGCCGCCTTAACTATGCCTATCAGTGCCCACCAGTGCAGCCTATCAGTGCCCACCAATGCAGCCCATCAGTGCCCACCAATGCAGCCCATCAGTGCCCACCAATGCAGCCTATCAGTGCCGCCTAATCAGCGCACTTCAATGAAGGAGAAAAATGACCCGTTTGCAAAATTTTATAACAAACTATTAAAACATGATTTTTTTTTTTTTTGCATCTTTTTTTGTTTGTTTAGCAAAAAATAAAACTCCGAGCTGTAACTAAATACCACCAAAAGAAAGCTCTATTTGTGGGAAAAAAATGATAAAAAATTCATTTGGGTACAGTGTTGTATGGCCGCGCAATTGTCACTCAAAGTGCATCAGCGCTGAAAGCTGAAAATTGGTCTGGGACTGAGGGGGGTTTAAGTGCCCAGTAAGCAAGTGGTTAAAGTTATAATCAATGTAAAGTGCAGTAAGCATCTTAGATTTGATAACTTTATTTACATTGTATAAAACAGTTATACATGTTAAAACCACAAATCTTGGCTGGTAGTTCCATTCATATTTGTTCACAATAACTTAAACTTCATAACCACTCTACCGTATTCCGAGTCTAGCTTAATATTACATAATGCATAATCTATAGCTCATGCAATAATATTTTACAAATGTTGAATGAATGAATGAATGAATGAATGAATGAAATATTTGTATAGCGCACAACGCGAACTGAATCGCCTCAAGGCGCTGTGAAGAGCTTAGTTGTCATCAACTAGAAGAGGAAGGTCTTGAGTTTTTTCCTAAAGGCCTGGTGGTTTTCTTCCAGGCAGATGTTGGTTGGTAGAGTGTTCCATAGCCGAGGTCCTTGGACAGCAAATCTCCGATCCCCCATTCCGAGGACCCAGACTTTTTCCCACAATGTGTTTCACGAACAATGTTCACTTTATCAGGACCATGTTAACAGTGGCTATAGATCTAGAATTGTATCCACCCACTCTATTACATAGGAAATCTGACCAGTTCCAGCAGATGAATAAAAGGAGAGGGAGAGAGAACTCACAGATGCTATTTCATGAAGGGTGGGATTATACCTAATACTTAGTGTAAAGTTATGATTCACACTAACATGTTTTCCAAGCATTACAACAACACATGTTAAATCATGAATGTATGTACATTGTTAAAAAATATGCTCCCCCTACATTTTATATTCCTGATTAGGGATGAGCCGAACACCCCCCGGTTCGGTTCGCACCAGAACTTGCGAATGACCCCCGCGTTCGTTACGAACGTTCGAACCCCATTGAAGTCTATGGGACTCGAACGTTCGAAATCGAAAGTGCTAATTTTAACGGCTAATATGCAAGATAGTGTCCTAAAAAGGGTTTGGGGACCTGCCTCCTGCCTCAGGGGACATGGGTCACTGCAAAAAAAAGTTTTAAAAACTGCCGTTTTGGCGGGAGCACTGATTTTAATGACGATTAAAGTGAAAAAAAAGGTGAAATATTCCTTTAAATATGGTTCCTGGGGGGTGTCTGTAGTATGCCTGTGAAGTGCCACGTGTTTCCCGTGTTTAGAACAGTCCCTGCACAAAATGACATTAAACGGAAATAACACCATTTAAAACTGCTTGCGGTTTTAATGTCATATCTGGTTCCTGCAATATGGTTGAAAATCATTGAGAAACATGGCATGGGTAGCCCTCCCTGCCGATTACCAGCCTATTTGGGTCTTGTACGCATATTAAGGGGAACCCCGTACCCATATTAAAAAAAGGAAATGCGTGTGGCCCCCAGGCCCTATATACTCAGAACAGCAGTATACAGGCGGTGCAAACAAGACAGGGACTGTGTAGGTTTGTTGTGTTAAGTTGAATCTGTTTGTAATTTTCAACCGGTACATTTTTAAAGTGTAGCTCCAGTCAAAAAAACTATTTTTAAGCTTTTTGGAAAACATAGGGAAAGGTTATCACCCCTGTATAATTTGTTTTGTCGTCCATCTTTTTTCATCTCACTTGCTGCTGTCTCCTTGCGTTTGCAAGTAGGAGATGTTTGCAAGTTGGATGTTTGAAAGTAGGGGCCTGCCCTATATTATAGCGGTATGTACTGGGTACAGAGCACGCAGACAGCACGCACTATCTCCTAACACTACTGACTGCAAGCTCTATTATTAACCACTTGACCACTGGGCACTTAAACACCCTTAATAACCAGACCAATTTTCAGACCAATTTTCAGCTTTCGGTGCCCTCACATTTTGAATGACAATTACTCAGTCATGCAACACTGGACCTATAGGAAATGTTTGTCCTTTTTTTCACACAAATAGAGCTTTCTTTTGGTGGTATTTAATCACCTCTCAGTTTTTTTATTTTTTGTGTTATAAAAGAAAAAAGACCGAAAATTTAGCAGATTAGTAATTTTTTCTTCATAAATTTTGGCCAAAATTCATACTACTACATATCTTTGGTAAAAATAAGTACAAATTGGTGGATATTATTTGGTCTTTGTGAAAGTTATAGAGTCCACAAGCTATGGTGCCAATATCTGAAAATTGATCACACCTGAAGTACTGACGGCCTATTTCCTTTTTTTTTTTTTTCCACAAAATTGTCATATTATCAGGTTATTTCACACACACAGCATATGCATACCAAAAGACCCTGGAGAATACAATGGTGGTCGTTGCAAATTTTTATCTCACACGGTATTTGCACAGCAATTTTGCACACGTTTTTTGGGGGGAAAAAAACAGTTTTGTGCTAAAAAACAAACAAAAAAAAAACAGTAAAGTTAGCCCAATGTTTGCATAAAGTGAAATATGAAGTTATGCTGAGTAAATAGATATCAAACATGTCACTCTTCAAAATTGCACATGCCCGTGGAATGGCGCCAAACGTCGCTACTTAAAAAATCCCCATAGGCGACGCTTAAATTTTTTTTTACTGGTTACATGTTTTGAGTTGCAGAGGAGGTCTAGGACTAGAATTATTGCTCTCTCTCTAACGTTCTCGGCGATACCTCACATGTGTGGTTTGAACACCGTTTTCATATGTGGGCGGGGCTTACGCATGCGTTCGCTTCTGCATGCGAGCACATGGGGACATGGGCGCTTTAAAACATTTTTTTTTTTTATTGTTCATTTTACTTTATTTATTTTAGTTTGACATTTTTTTCCCCAAAAATATATTTTTGATCACTTTTATTCCTATTACAAGGAATGTAAACATCCCTTGTAATAGGAATATGGGGTGACAGGTCCTCTTTACAGTGAAATCTGGGGGTCAATATGACCCCCACATCTCACTTCTAGGCTGGGAAGCCTGAAATAAAAAATAAAAAAAAGATTCTGGCTTTGATCGTACTGGCGAGTTGGTAGAAGCACCAGAGGGCGGTGAGGGGTGGGGGGCGTCTATGGCTGGGTATTTCAGGGTATCACCGAGTATGGCTGGGTATCTCCGAGTATGGCTGGGTATGGCAATTTATGGCAGGGTATTGCAGAGTATTGGCAGGGTATTGGCGGGGTACTACAGAGTAATAGCAGGGTACTGCAGAGTATTGGGGGGTACTCCAGAGTAATGGCAGGGTACTGAAATGGATATTTTGATGATAGGCAACTCCTATCCTCATATTGATTAGTGGTTCCAAATTAATAACTACTGCAGTAGGGAACAGACACAAAAGATACGCTCAGCATCTTTCCAAATAACCGTTCTCCTTTATTATGACGCATTTGAAGGCTTTTATACACATGATTACGTAGGTATCACATTAATATTACAATTGTACGTTTATGGTAACGGGGCGTTACATAGGCAGGCTTATTCTAATCAGAACTCGAAAGAATGCAAAACATGTACTGAAAACATTGTTAGTGCCGTGTGCACAGTGAGGGCATTGTGCAATACATATAAAATAGAATACAATTATATACAGAACCTACAAATTTCCATTACAGTCTCCTCTCTTTTGATCAATATTTTGATCACTAACCATACCTGCTATCACCTTTAACCTGGAACCTCCACACGCTTAGGTGGAGGTAGTCCTGGCCAAAGAGGCAAAAACTCCATTGTGGAGAAAATAATAGCTGAGCAGCTTTTTTCATTACAAAACGACTTTTCACTGTGAAAAACAAATGATTGATAAGACATATTTACAGAGTACTGGCTGTACACTCCTGTGGCCAGAATGGCCTTCTAGCTTAATTGCTGGTATGCTGACTTATCAGCACATGTAAACACATACAATTCTACATAAAATGGAAGAGGTACAAAAGACAAATATGACTTCAACATGGCTAAACTACTTTTCAAATATATGTATCCCTTACAATTAAAGTAATTGAATCAAAAAGTACCATAGACTGTTATCGCAAGAGGGAAACAAATCAAACACAGAGATTTCTTTCATTTAGTCATATTACAGTGTCTGGTGTAGATCCAGGTCACTTTTCCTTCAAGTTTTGCAAAACTGTACATGAAATAGACGCTGTATTGAGTCTCCAAACATTTCCTTATATATAAATGTCTCTTAACAATCCACAAGTCAACTGGCTTTAGTTTTAGATCCTTCCAAACTTTTAGGATCTGGAATTGGGGAGAAAACACATAAATGAGTTTGTCAAAAACCTTAAAAGATCAGCAACATTCTCTGTGAGATCCGAATGGAGAACTTTAGCTGCTGAGACAAAATATAAGCAAGCGAGTAACACACTCCCAAACCAATTCCCATAGGGAGAGAGTCCAACATCCCCTTACGGGCTTGATAAAATATAATAAAACATTCAGGCAAAAGTTTTCTAGTTTCTTACTCTACTTTGTCCGCTACATTGTAGACAGCAGGGGGTGTAAAAAATAAAACCTCAAAACTTCTAGTAAGGACTCTCCTATAAAAATGATTTCCTCTGTTACTCTCTGTAGATTCTGCACTCTGTGCTTAAAAACTACTTCTGATAACACTTTTTTACTGTGGCCTTTGCAGTAGCATTTGCCACTGGACATCCAGAAAACATGTCCATACAAACAAAATACATACTCGTAAGATCCTGACTCGGGCATCTGGATATATCTTTTTGTTATCTCTGGAAGGGATGTTCAGCTTTTGGTAACACCTTTGGTAACAGGTAAAACAAGAAGTGGTATGTTATAAAAACAACTGTGGAGAACCCTGGCTCTATCCCACGCTCATTTACTAAGGCAGCCATAACTGCTTGTGACTGATGACACGGTCCACGTGTCAAGCTGAAGGGAAAAGAGTGTCTGGCAAACATAAATGATCACCTTTTCCAAAGTCCTGTTTCGTAACAAGTTGCCCTCTGTGGACCACTTGTGCTTCTCGTTCTGGGGTCCTTAAAGTTGAATTATTAATCCCAGCTATACTGGGCCAGAACTAGGGTGGAATCTGTGAGTTGCACAGACCCAGCAAGTGTCCGGGGCTGTAAATGCAGCATCCTTAGAGTCGCCTGGTCTGCTTCCATGTGTGAGTTTTACTGTTAGTATGGCTACCTCAGCAAGAACCTGGAAGGCTGAAAACAGCCGATCGAATTAACTTGGCATGCTTGATTGGTTTACCTGCCGAAGTAAAAACAAACTTCTGGCCCTTCAAATGCAACCAAAAGCTCTCTATATCTTGACTATCTATATAAATATATACTCTCTTTATAGCTCACAGGCTTTTCTAAAACATGGAGCTCTGCTTCATGAGCTGGGGAAAAAGGATCCAATGACTCTGAATACAGGGTATCCTGGGTGATAAACTTCATCCTCGGTATAAAACCAGGAATAAAACTACAAAAAAGTAAATACTCGGGTCTTCTGGGAGTGTGTCCTGCACTGGGCTCACAGCAGCTGATTCACACGTCATCAATTTAACACGTGTGCTTTTTCTTTGTCTCCAGCCTCCTCCAATAGAGGCAATAAGGTGGCTGGATTCAAATGTTCACATTTTTCATTGTTGGATTTGTACATAAACACACAAAACAAATTCATATTTTGAACCTTTCATTAGGCAAACACTTAGTTAGCTATATATATTTGCTGTACAGAATATCGGACTATTAAAAATTAAATATTCAACCAAAATAATATCTGTAACTTTGTCTAATAGCAACTTTGCATAAAGCTACAGCTCTGATACATCGGAGTGAACCCTTCATTACTGGGTCCAGCTTGCATAAATATAACAATGGCTTGTTTTCTATCATGCTGTTTGTGTAAGAACTCCAGTTTCATGTTTCAAAAAGACAACTTTTTCCTGGCAATATTATAATAAATGATAAGAATACCCTGCAGTCATGCAGAGATGTCCATAAACCCTAAGTATTCTTCTACTTATACCCACTGCATTATAAGGAAAAGGGACACATCATTTCACAATCCACACATTCTGCTTTGGATTTCAAAAATAAAAATACATAAAAACAAAAGGACCAACAATATGTATGATGGACCAGAAAGCACTCGGCCATCAAAAACTATAAACCAACTGGCTGCAGGCAGCAGCTATCCTAACAGGGTGTGTGGACTTGATGTGATGGGTCTGTTATATTTACATGTTATCATTACTCTCACATCATGGACCGCACATCAAGTCATTATCAGACTTTAAGATTTAATTTCTGTAGAAAAACGTCCTTATGTATCCCATTCATCTTGGCTTTGTTAAACATTATTGCAGCTGTATTCAAATTAACAACCTCATCTTAATTTTTTCACTTTCCACTCAATAAATATAAAATCTTAATCTTAATCTAAACTAATTCCATTTTTACCAATTTTCCCATTAACCTGTATTTCATTTCCAACCAAAGGTTGTCTAAACCAGTTTCAATATATCTATATTTATTAATAAAATTGTTAAACTCATATTAGAAATTAATACTCATATGATAATTTCAATATCACACACTAATATATATGCACAGATAAATGTCCTTAAAGGGGGACATATTACTTAATTTTACTCAATTTCTCTCTCTCTTTTTTTTTTAATGCACTGTTTCCACTATCACAGGATATTCAATTAGTGTAAGACATGGTTAAATGTAACCTTCATTTTATCATATTTGGAAAACAGATTCAAAAATAATTGTGATCACATTGTTTATCATTAGATTCGTTAACCCGGCACATTTTGTTATAAATGTTTTGTCTAAAAAACTGAAATTGGCATGGTGTCCTCCCAGCTTATCACCAATCTCTCATGTCAGCCACATTCTTTCAGGAGAGCACAAAGGAGGGGGTCACATTTGCGTGCATGACACAAGCGATCGAACTACAGGTTCCAGCATTCACAAACATACATAAGTATCGCTCTAAAATCGCTTACATTATTCCCATTTGTACACAACACATGCATTTCATTCTCTCTTTATTTTAACGCTTTTTGAATACTTCCTTGCTTAAATTTCTGCTTTCTTTATTTTGTTCTGATATCCTTTGCATCCAATGTATTGTAATTCCATACTTCACATACTGTACCTTCTATGATCAGACGGGCAGCCATAGTGCTCATCCCATCTTCCCTCTCTGACAACATATAAAGCATTCTGTTTTAACTCTCATTACTGTTTCTTGACTTTACTAGTTGTAGTGCCTGACCCCAAATTCATCCCACAACTTTACATCAAAAAGTCCCTTTCTGTCTCGTGTTAATGTCACTCTTGATCCATCCTGCTCACATAAATAGCTGTTTCTCTAGCTGTATACTCTGCATGATTCTTTGTCCCTGTGGACTTTGGTAACCCAGTTACCCATTGTGGATCCCTGTCCACTTTAACCATTAATCTAGGGGCTCAGTATAGGCGGAACCGCACCTTCGGTTCATATATAGCGCTCCTCTTGCGCTGGGCATTTTTGAGGGTCTCTTACCCATCATTCCCTTACTTAATTTAATGCCCATAATGACTGGCCAGTCTTCTCTACGTGTGCCTATACCCTCTTGCCTCTAAACTACTTTAACTAGCAGATGTACTACATTATACCTGTGAACAGCACTATTCTTCCCTTTCTCTATAACACTCGGACAGTAGACAGCGACAACATAACATATAACCACTAATCAATACAGTTTGATTAAGGGGAGTAAAATAGGTACCCTTTGTCCCGAAAATGCCTTACCGATCAAGGAAGTCTGATAACTCAAATGTAAGCAAAAGGCTTACCTCAGCCGGCTGATTATCAGAAATTCCCGGATCGTCTCAAGCTCCTCGTTTCGGATACTCAGGGTCACCTGATAACCCCTGCTGGGCTGGCTTCGCCACCTGAAATGGTTATTTTGATGATAGGCAACTCCTATCCTCATATTGATTAGTGGTTCCAAATTAATAACTACTGCAGTAGGGAACAGACACAAAAGATACGCTCAGCATCTTTCCAAATAACCGTTCTCCTTTATTATGACGCATTTGAAGGCTTTTATACACATGATTACGTAGGTATCACATTAATATTACAATTGTACGTTTATGGTAACGGGGCGTTACATAGGCAGGCTTATTCTAATCAGAACTCGAAAGAATGCAAAACATGTACTGAAAACATTGTTAGTGCCGTGTGCACAGTGAGGGCATTGTGCAATACATATAAAATAGAATACAATTATATACAGAACCT
Source organism: Lithobates pipiens (assembly GCF_037356315.1). Lineage (NCBI taxonomy): Eukaryota > Metazoa > Chordata > Amphibia > Anura > Ranidae > Lithobates > Lithobates pipiens. The sequence goes on along the minus strand of NW_027507790.1, from coordinate 163,402,673 downwards.
ACAAATTTCCATTACAGTACTGCAGAGTAATGGGGGTTACTGCAGAGTAATGGGGGGTACTGCAGAGTAATGGCAGGGTACTACAGAGTAATGGCAGGGTACTGCACTGCAGAGTAATGGCGGGGTACTGCAGAGTAATGGCGGGTACTGCAGAGTATTGGGGGGTACTGCAGAGTAATGGGGGGTACTGCAGAGTAATGGCAGGGTACTGCAGAGTAATGGGGGGTACTGCAGAGTATTGGGGGGTACTGCAGAGTAATGGGGGGTACTGCAGAGTAATGGCAGGGTACTGCAGAGTATTGGGGGGTACTGCAGAGTATTGGGGGGTACTGCAGAGTAATGGGGGGTACTGCAGAGTAATGGCGGGGTACTGCAGAGTAATGGCAGGGTACTGCAGAGTATGCACTGGTATTGCAGAGTATTGGCAGGGAATTGAGGGGTTAAATTCGGTGAGCAGCGATGTGGGCACTGCAGATGCAGCCCACATCGCTGCTGACACCGATCTCTTTCCCCTCCGCTGTACCGATCGGTACAGAGAGGGGAGGGAGGAACCGGCGTCATAACATGACGCCGGTTTGTTTACAAGTGATCACTCCATCATTTGACGGAGCGATCACGTGGTAAACGGCCGCGACGAGCGGCCGTTTACCGTGATCCGTGATGCGCCGGGTCCTGTGGACCCGGCGGTCACGGATGCTTTTGAGTGCGTGCCCCAAGGGGCGCGCGAGAGCAGAATTCTGGGAGGCCGTTAATTAACGGCCTCTCAGAGTTAAACAACCGCCCTGAAGCCGTTAATCGGCAATGGGCAGTTGTTAAGTGGTTAAAGCTAGATCACTAGCTATATAGGTGAGGTGAATATAGTGGTGTATACTGCGGTCAGGGCACAGACAACAACCACTACACAGCAGCAAGATAGGAAATCAGCCAAAAACGATCGGTGTGTACTGTGTTGAAGGTACACAGAACACCCACTGCTTCAGATGCTAACACACTACACGAGGCCGCCTCAAAGGCGGCCTTATATAGTGTGGGGCGTGCACTACACAGCCTGAGCTATGATTGGCCACAGGCAGGATGCCTGTGGCCAATCATGGCTCTCCTCGCTGCTGGCGCTACGATTGGCCAAGCATGCGGGGTCACAGTGCATGCTTGGCCAATCATGAGCCAGCAATGCACTGCGCCACCGCAGTGCATTGTGGTCCGCGCGCGCGCCACTCGAATTTTGACGCGAACGGCCCAAACGTTCGGAATTCGCCGAACGGCCGAACAGCCAATGTTCGAGTCGAACGTACGTTCGACTCGAACACGAAGCTCATCCCTATTCCTGATACAATATGTATCTGTTGTAGCTTGTCCTGGTGTTAAAAAGTATCCTATTCTCTTTGTGTTGCTTCCTTTGTGTGAAATACCTGATGATCCTGCCAGTCTTTCTGCTTTCCTATTTCAAAATGACCAGGCCAGTCACAACAGCACATCCATCCCAGCATGGTCAGTTTTCTGGCTGTGCTGGGAGAACAACTGCCTGTTGTCCTTCAATAATCAGACTTATGCTGACATGTCACGCTACACGGCCAATCACTTGGAAGATCAGTGTACTGCTGTTTATCCACCTTACCTCTCCAAGCCTCTTATGCTTATCAAAAAAGAAAAGATATTTAGAATATGTATGTATGATATATATATATATATATATAAATATATATATATATATATATATATATATATATATTCATTCTGAATGGCACTCCAATATACATACCGTAAAAAATGCATGACTTTGTTTTATAGCATACCTCATTGCAAAGATGTTCATACTCTTTGTATTGTGGTGCACTCTATTGCCAAATATAGTGCAGGCACATTTTTTGATGTTCTGAGGCACATTAATAGCCAGGGCATGCTGAAAGATTTACAGAATCACTGTCAAACTGTATTGCTGCCAGTGTCCCCTCTGGGGAGGACTTCCCTCACTTTCAGACTCTTTGCAGAAGAGAAACCTCAATAAATGGACATATGCAAAAATAAACACACGTTTAAAAGTACAGTGAGGAAAAGTTAGAATTTTGATTATACTGCAAATATTTCCTACTTTTGTTCCCATTGTGTGTCTAATAATTTAAAATATCCTGTATTACCTTATACTTTAGTAATAAGGTCTAGGTTCACCTGAATTCAAGCCCTTTACATGTGAATTATGTATTATTTTATTAATTTGTTTTGATATTATGAATTTATCAGGTAAAATAACAGAAGTATAATTAATATTTAAATTATGCACACTAATCCTATGGGAAAATTAGATGTACATAGTGATGTAAATGTTTGATTAAGTCTGATAAAATTCAGTTAAAATGAAATTTGAGTAAAAAAGTACTTTTTATGTTTTATATTGTCTAGGTATTACTGCTCTTTTACATATGATGGATTTAGGTGCTGCCCACAAAGATTACATTCTCTGTAAATAACATTATTGTCATGGTGATATTTTCTTTTGGTCACTAGCAATAAAGAAATAGCAGAAAAATGGGGAATCGAGGGAGCTGCCATTACTGACCTCCTTTGGAAAACGTTATTTACCTCGTCATCTCTAAGGATTTTTATCTAGTGTTTTTTCTTTAATTTAACAAAGGTTTAAGGTAAGGAAGGGGAGGTGAGTTTTGCCCAAAATTCAATTTTAATTTAATATAGAGTAAGAACTGCATACATGTTCTGGATGAGTATTCAGCAAGCATTGAAACCAAAATGACAGCATAACAACTAGCCAAACATTTTTCTAGGCAAACCAGAAAAAAACAGGCCTGTATTTCTCCATGTTAGGTTTCATGTAGCCACCCTGGTGGTATGATTATGTCCGATTTTTGCACCTCAAAGCGGTACAATTGTTTTGCATAGAAATTTGCCGTTTTACATTGTAGGCTTGTAATTCTTAGCAATAACACACTTAAATCTGTCCAAACAAGAGTCTAGTAGATATCCTGGCTATGATAAAGTTTGAAACACAAAATCATGAATTATAATATAATAAATAACTATAAATAATTATAAAAAAAATTATATAATAATACAATTAATTTCTCCACAATTCACTATTGGTCAATTCTGCAAGTGTTCTAATTTATTATCGCTGTTTTCTAGCTGGTCTAAAACCACTGTTGATGTAAAGGGACACTTTTTGGTTACTATGGACAATCTCAAGTTTCCAGGCAGAAAGAACAGCAAATATAATATAAAACTGCATACAGGGCATTGGACAAAGCATTAGGGACAAAAGGGATGTGAAATGATTTCATACAGTAATGTAATCTGTAAGATTACTGTGTACTGTATGTATTATGCATTTTGTACTTTTTTAACCCTTTCCCGCCGAGCGTACGCACATCTGCGTACTCGGCTTCCGAGGGTTATACCGGGATGATGCCCGCACCTGCAGGCATCATCCCGGTACCGTTTTTTACAGCGGGCGATTGGCTATCCAGGCATAACAACCGATGCGGCTAAAAGCCGCTCGGCTGTTATGCCGGAGGAGCGGGAGGGGACGTCCCCCCCTCCCGCCGCCTCTCGCCGCTGTTACCGGTGCTCCCGCTCGATCGGGAGCACCGATTAGAGATCCGTCGGCTCTGGCTGCTGGGGAGGAACTGGAACGAAGCCGTAATCGGCTTCGTTCCAGTCTCCTCATCGTAAACACGGAAGCGACGTCATGACGTCACTTCCCGTTTACTCGGCTGCCAATGGCGCCGGTTTTAAAAAAATATCCGGTATTCAGAATCGCCGTTTTCGGCGATCTGAATACATTGAAGTGTAAAGGAGGGGTGGGGGGTCTTTTAGACCCCCGATCCCTCCATAAAGAGTACCTGTCACCACCTATTACTGTCACAAGGGATGTTTACATTCCTTGTGACAGCAATAAAAGTGATCAAATTTTTTTTTTTTTTTTTTAAACAATTTAGTCATTTAAAAATAAATAAAAAAAATAAAAAAATAAAAAAAAAAATTTCAAAGCGCCCGCCGTCCCCGCGAGCTCACGAAGCAAAGAAAACGCATACGGAAGTCGCGCCCGCGTATGTAAACGGTGTTCAAATCACACATGTGAGGTATCGCCGCGATCGTCAGAGCGAGAGCAATAATTCTAGCAGTAGACCTCCTCTGTAACACTAACCTGGTAACCGTAAAAAAATTTTAAAGCGTCGCCTATTGAGATTTTTAGGTACCGTACTTTGTCGTCAATCTACAAGTGCGCGCAATTATAAAGTGTGACATGTTTGGTATCTATTTACTCGGCGTAACATTATCTTTCACATTTCGCAAAAAAATTGGGCTAATTTTACTGTTTTGTTTTTTTTTTATTCATGAAAGTGTCCCTTTTCCCAAAAAGTTGCGTTTAAAACACCACTGCGCAAATACCGTGTGACATAAAATATTGCAACAATCGCCGTTTTATTCTCTAGAGCCTCTGCTAAAAAAATATATATAATGTTTGGGGGTTCCAAGTAATTTTCTAGCAAAAAATATGGATTTTAACTTGTAAACACCAAATTCCAAAAATAGGCTTAGTCATGAAAGGGTTAATTTGCCCCTGGGCTCCGCCTTGTACGTTGCGACGCTCGCAGGGAACGGAGCTCGGTGCACAAAGTCATCGGCCAGAGGATACAGACCGCAGACACAGGGGTGGACACTGCATGATCCTGGGGACAAGGTAAGTAACCTGCACCAGGATCCTGCAATGCAATCTCAAATGGGGCTCGGGGGTTACCGCTAATGGTACGGGAATTTAACCCCAAACCACACTTGGGAAAACTGCCAGAGAGGTTTAAGAAAATGTATTATAATGTGATTTACTGTACATGTTATTTGTTTATTATGGCAATAATTTAAAATACATTTGTAAAAAATATGAATCAGACATATAAAATCTTACATACTAATCATTTCTATTCTCCTTTTTCTCCAGACTTGTACCACTCTGGGAACTCTTTGTCAGATCTTAAATATGTCACATAAAAGAAACAAAAATTGATCCCCTTTCCCTTTGCATAATTAAAAAATGTAAAGTGATATTAAAGCCAGATTAGAAAAAAAAAAAATTATACTTACCTGCTTTGTATAGTGGTTTTGCTCAGAGCAGCCCCAATCCTCCTCTTCTCGGATCCTCTGCCGATGCGCCTGACCTCTCCCTCCTGCCGAGTGCCCCCCTAGCAAGCAGTTTGATACGGGCACCCAAGCAGGCTTGCTCCTGATCTACTCCATTCACTGTGTGTCTGCTCTTTCCTCATTGGCTCACTGGCTTTGATTGACAGTAGTGGGAGCCAATGGCTCCCACTGCTATCTTAGCTAATGAGGAGGAAGAGACCTGGGAGAGCCGCTGCTCTCAGGCACAAGGCTGGATCAAAATGGATGGGGGCTCAGGTAAGTAATAGGATAAGTATTAGGGGGTCTGGGGGGGCTGCTGCACACAGAAGGCTTTTTACCTTCATAGAATGCATAAAGGTAAAAAGCTTTCAGCTTTTACAACCACGTTAAATTTCACAGTCTACATAAGCAAATCGATTCCAACATACAGTAGACGTTAAAGGGTGAAAAATAAAAATATTATAACATATGTAATTGCTACACAAGCTATATTATAATTTATTGTTATTAAAAATGATCTTTCCCTTTTAATCTGCAACTGCTGTATTATTCTGTAAAATTAAATGCAATATGGCACCCTGGAGGCCTTCTGTACACAGATGGTGTACAGAATTTCCCCAGAAATGTAATTTCCTGTTTGTGTGTTTGGCTCACTGATTTTCACATAAGTCTGATTTTTAGGCGTTCTCTGCAATAGGAATTAGAAGTTTGGTAATTACGTCTAATGCCGCATACACACAACCAAACTTTCCATCAGAAAAGGTCTGACGGAATCATTCCATCGGATATTACGATCATGTGTGGGCTTCATCTGACTTTTTTCTTCAAAAATTCAGATGGACCTAGAAATAGAACATGTTTCAAATCTGTCTGACAGAATCAATTTCTATCGGGAAAACCCTTCGTCTGTATGCTGGTCCGGCGGACCAAACGCGACGCAAGGGCAGCTATTGGCTACTGGCTATTGAACTTTATTTTCTAGTCCCGTCGTACATCATCACGTTCAAAATGAACAGACTTTTGTCCGTTCATGTGTGGGCAAGTCCGTTCGTTCGGAAGTCCATCTGACCTTTTCTGCTGGAAAGTCCGGTCATGTGTATGCGGCATAAAGGGAAACAGACACTGCAACTCTTCTCATTAGAACCCTGCAAATGCATCAGATGATTATATGGAGGAAAGACACTCCTATTCAGGAATCAGACTCCCAAGGACATAGTAGAGAGTACATCTTTTTTCTTAAGAACAGAAACAGGTTGGACTCTGCTACAAAATGTGTTAAAATCCATGGAATGTACATTGATCAACCAGAGAGGATTATTTTTTTTTCTAAAAAAAGTGGGGATACTCTAAAGTGTAATTTGCACATAGAAATTGATAAGCACTAAGATAGACATTGTACAAACAACCTTCCTCTTCCTGTCATACCAGATGTGAAGGGTGTCTAAATATGACAAATATGTACAGTATTAAAGACACCAGATTTAGACCCAGTACGATAACAAACCTGTCATGTCCTCTCCACTTTTCTGCAATGAAATAATGTGTAAGAAAACTTTCACAGAATGGGTGTGGCCATTACTCATCTCTCCCAGTACAGACCACTGCAGTGTAAGCGAAAAGTATTTTGAAGCATTTCTTAGCAACAAAAAATGGCAAATAATACCATACAGCCTATAAAGGGACTATAAAGAGATAAAAGGTGTAAAACTTCAATTGAGCTCAAGTTTTAAATACATTGTACACAGTATAATTGTTGAATTTACTTTTTAAGCAAAAGAACAAGACTTTCAGATTTATTTACACAACTTGTTGAAACTTTAACTAATATGCCTTTACAACCAGTGATTAACCTTCTTTTCTTTACAGCAATTCATTTCCTTATGGATGTCATGCTCTTTGTATGCTAACTGATTTCTCTGCTCTCTGTTTTATCTTCCCATATATTTTCTGAACATTACTGTTTGAATTTTATTATCACTTAGGGCAAACTCTGGCAATTTCATATTTTTACGTTTTTAAATGATCTTTACCTGCTCACTTTTTGTTAAATTGCTTTTAACTGCTTTTCTTGGTCCATTTTCATTTGTGATATAACCATTTTTTGCTCAAGGAATATGTTTTATTGCAAGATTTGTGCCTCTTGGAAACATAAAATTATTTTCCTTGGAGTGGATACACTTAGACAGACAAAATCAACAAATTCTTGCAAACCCAAACTTATAGACTGGGGTTTTCTGAGGACCGGGACCTGTCATTACCTTCCATCAGTATTTACCATCTGTCAGTAAATGTTATTCCAAGCTGTTGCAGGTTTATATTTATTGCTTTTAATAATGCTGTTGATCTATCTTAGCCTTTGTTGCTCCTTCTCATTTTATTTATATATTTTGTATGCTGCCAAATTGCAGGATCTTCTTCAGTATGCAGTCAAAATATTTTAACTTTAATATCAATGGAAACTGGCAAGACTTCCACTTTTTTATTGAACATTGAGTGATATGTGTCCCTTTATTATTAGGAACTTGTATCAATAATCTATAACACCACAGTTTAAAAGATTTTAATTTTTGTCACTCAGGCCATGAATGGTTGATGAAAATGATGATAATTGCATCCATCTGTCTATCTACTCAAACAATGTTAAATACCAGTTGTCCACAGAAAACTTGTATCACTTTTCTCCCATATTATTATTACTATTTTTTTTACATCTTAGTGCTCTCCTGTCTACATTTACTTGGTCTAGTGTTGGCTGCACATCATTGCTCTAGACCTGCTTAATCATAGTGATAATGGTTGAACTGTGCAATGTGTCAGAAGGTCCACTTATATTTTCACATGTGCTTTGACTGTGCCTTATGAATGGCACAGCAGAGGAAGGGATTGGAAGTACAATACTGAGCTGTCTTCTGTTATAGATACTGTTCCGATGTGGCTGGGAGCCAGAAATGTAGCTCAGAGTGTACATTTTGGTAGCCGCTAATTGGGGATTTCAGACAACCATTAAAGTACATAAGAACTATTACTCATCTGTCAGCAGTTAAACATAATATTAATGCTAGAAAAATGTAAAAAAAAAAAAAAATGTCAGGTGTTGAGATTAAAGCTTTTGAGATTTTAGTTTTGGGCTTTAGATGTACTGTACTTTAATTTACTAGAATTTTTTTTTTTTTTACATTTACCTACAAACTGTTCAGCTCACATTTATAAATGTTTTGTAGGTGTGAACTATTTTCAAATTTTTAGACCCTAAAGGCATTTATTTGTTATAAATCTGTCTATTAATTGTTATTTTATTTTTTTTCACCTTTGATGATTCAGTAGCGACTAGCCGAACACTCCCCCCCCCCCCCCCCTCCGGTTCAGTTCGGTTCACAGCAGAACATGCGAACAGGCAAAAAATGTGTTCAAACATACGATCGCCATTAAAGTCAATGGGACACGAATGTGAAAAATTGAAAGTGCTAAATTTAAAGGCTTATATGCAAGTTATTGCCATAAAAAGTGTTTGGGAACCCGGGTCCTGCCTCAGGGGACATATATCAATGCAGAAAAAGTTTTAAAAACAGCCATTTTTTCAGGAGCAGTGATTTTAATAATCCTTAAAGTGAAAAAATAAAAATGAAATATTCCTTTAAATATTGTGCCTGGGGGTGTCCTTAGTATGCCTGTAAAGTAGAGCATATTTATCATGTGCCACAGCAAAAGGAAAAAAATTCATTTAAAACTGCTCACGGCTGTAATGTATTGTGAGGTCCCGGCAATATAGATAAAAATACCAAAAAAAAGGCGTGGATGTCACCCACAAAATCCATACCAGGACCTTCAGGTCTGGTATGGCTTTTAAGGGAAACTCCACACCCAATTTTTTTTTTAAATGGTGTGGGGGTCCCTCAGGCCCCCAGGCACTATATACTCTGAACAGCAGTACATATACTATATGGCCTGCCCTATATACTCTGCAGAATATTGGGCCTTAGGTGTTGGTGGTGCCACAACACTGTAAGCCCTCACAGATACTCTTGTTGGGTGCAGGAATGGGACCTGCTATGAAATATTGTATCAAAAAAGGTAATTACATGCCCCTGCTAAACAGGGACATAAAAATTGGGCCTTGGGCGGTTGTGGTGGTGCCACAACACTGTAACCCCTCACAGATACTCTTGTTGGGCACAGGAATGGGACCTGCTTTGATATATTATTTTAAAACATGTAATTACATGCTCCTGTTAAACAGGGGCATAAAAATTGGGCCTTGGGTGGTGGTAGTGCAACAACACTGTAACCCCTCACAGATACACTTGTTGGATGCAGGGACGGGCCCTGCTGTGAAATATTATATCAAAAATTGTAATTACATGCCCCTTTTAATGGAGAGGATGAGTACGGCTTTGTTATCCACTCCACCAACTCTTCCGCATGTTCTGGCTCAATAACATGGCTAGGGATGGGCCGAACACCCCCCCCAGTTCGGTTCGCACCAGAACAAGCGAACAGGCAAAAAATGTGTTCTAACACGCGAACACCGTTAAGGTCTATGGGACACGGACATTAAAAATCAAAAGGGCTAATTTTAAAGGCTTATATGCATGGTATTGTCATAAAAATGTTTGGGGACCTGGGTCCTGCCCCAGGGGACATGTATCAATGCAAAAAAAAGTTTTAAAAAGGGCCGTTTTTTCTGGAGCAGGGATTTTAATAATGTTTAAACCAGAGACCAGAGAGGGTGACCTCAAAGTCCTTACGCTTATATAATGGGAGCACTGCTCTGGAGCACCTTCTTGAGAGATTTAAGATACTCAGAATTCCAAAGATTTTGCTGGAAGATCTGTGATGTCAACTTTGCCTAGGAACTGCAGGAAGTAAGTATATTTTCTAACTTTTTCCACAGGAGAGTTTTTTTAAAGCTATCATGTATTATTTTGTTTTAAGATATTTTATTGTATTTTTGCAATTGGTACACAAGTTACAAAGGAAATGTAGTAAAGTAAGTACTTTTACTAACTGTAATACCATACATGAGGTATTAAACCTCTAAGCAAATGAAGAAGGAAGATCACACTCCACCATGATGGATCATGAACAGTGAAAAACCTTGGCTAGAAGTCATAACTAACTATGTAATATATACATCCAAGTCATAAAACAATTTTAAAGGGTAAGTTCACACAGTTCAGTTTGCACACTTTTTTACTGAATTCCAGCTATCCAATGCACCAATATACAATTTTTGTAAAAAATATCAAAGCTTTCCATTAATACTACAGTCACTTACTTTTCTTGTCCTAATCCATGTTTCCAGATTAACATTAGTAATGTCTTGATCAGACTTGAGGTTATGACACTTGAAGGAGTTGACCAGCTGACCTCATTAGCACACACCCTGCATCATCTACCCACCCATTTCCAGGTGCACGTTTTTTAAATGAAACGCAATCAGTGATCACCCTTCTCACTAAATACACAATCAGATTGCATCGATAAACATGGTACATTCAGCCGGACCACACATGGTTTGAATCAATTTGAACCATCTATGGCTGGCCTAATAGTTCTGTGTGTGTGCAGTTCCTGTCACAATGCCCTAACAAAGGCATGACTGTCTCACACCTTAGCTCTCTAATTATTTGTTTATTCTACACTATGCAAAATGTATGTGTGATGTGATTTTTGGTTCAGCGCATTTCATTTAAAAAATGTGTACCTAGGAAAGGGTGGGTGGATGATGCAGGGTGTGTGCTAATGAGGTCAGCTGGTCAACTCCTTCCTGTGTCATGACCTAAAGTATGATCAGGAAGAAAGACATTACAAATGGAAATGTCTATTTGAGTACATGAATGCTATATTGGTGAATGGGGAGCTGGAATTTAGAAGAAAAAAAAAGTGTACAAAGGTGAACTTACCCTTTAAGTTACATTGAAGGATGGATGGCAAAGCGTTTGGGTCCCAGTCCCTGGGTAACAGCCAGATGGTAGGGAGATTGACATCCCATCTGTCAATTATTAAAAATACCAATAGCGTTCAGCCAGGTCTTATTTACACAGAGTCTTAAAGACCTACCACAAGTAACAGAAGATGATGATGATCATGTATCATTTTGACTTGGGGAGGGGGGGGGCCATGATGCAATAACAAACCTTGCATTGTATGTATCACAAATAATAAGAAAAATAAACTCTATAAGGATAGAGAAAGTTATCTCAGAGTTCTATAGGACACAAATAAGACCATTCAACCTCTAGCCTTGTTCTTTGTTCTTATACTTAGTCACACAACTCCTTGTAATTCCTAGGGGAAGGTGGAATTATATATACTATTTATACACTATATAAAAGAATTTTCTGTTATGGATTTTGCATGTTTACAGTATCTGCCACTATAAAAATCAAAAGCATATTCTGAATCAAGATTGTAAAGTTTATATTTGCAGAAATGTTATTTGACACTGCACGTATTTTGGATCAGTCATCAACTTTTAGTTTATTTTGTTGTTTACACTGGTAGAGGAAAATGTGTACTTTTATATTTCTCCATAAACCACTACTATTTACTTGGTGATGCTCATCCAAGATGAATATGTTTATAGGCATATGCATAGATTTAAATTCCTTCATACTAAGGTATGTTTTTGTTTGCATCCCATACTTTTGGTAAAACTTTAAAAATAGTGCAACTATTACATATTTATTAAATTAAATACGGTGTCTTTCTATGAGATCAGTGCCTGACTTTCAAATAAAGAATACAAGTATGTTTACATAAAATGTTTTATCTAAGACTTTTCACAGACAAACTGTTTTTATGGCTACAAGGAATTGTCTTACTATCAAATAAACTTATCTTTTAAGAATTTAAACCTTGAAAATAATGTGGACTCTATTAAAAGCCTTTTGTTCAATGGTTTCAATAGATTGGGCCTTAAAGACATCCAAATAACTGGGTAAATTATGTTTTTTCTTCAAATTAGTGACATTTCTGAATTGTTAAAGGGATAGCTTTGTTAAAATATAATACAGGAGAGTGCCACAGGTAACTTGATTTAAAACCAATGTGCCTAACATATGTGGTTGTTTATCACACTGTCTGATTTTATTTCAATGAAAATGCAGTATAGACGTTCAAATTGATTCAAACCATGTGTGGGCAGGCTGAATGTGCCATGTTCAACTTAGATACAATCAGCCTCTTAGATTCACTTGTGATTATTGCTAGTGGCTGCTATAGCCGCTAGCAATAATCACTGTCTTCTCCTGGTGGGGTTGGCTTCCCCCGCGCGCCGGGAGCAGACAATTGTTTGGCAAGAGGGATTCCCCTGTCAGCACAGTGTTGAACCTGTGGTTGCAGGAAAGAAATTTGCACCGTCTATGGCTTGCCTTAGGAAATCGGAGGTGTCATGGTACCCCCGTGACCACAGATGTGTGCTTTATACAACTAATGATCATAAGGCCTTGTCACAGTCCGTGATACTTTTTTAAGCAAGCACTGTAGACACTACTGTCTATGGTCAAATGCAAGTGAACATTCTGATTTATTTATTTCAGTGCACTTGAACAAAATACCTTATACCATTGTGCAGAAAAGCCAACCAGTTTTCTGCCTATTCACTTCTGGTATTATCATGGCCCATGTATAAACACTCACTGTTGAAGTGCTGTATTGAACCTTGTACAACCTCTACAGATTTTTTTCAGGAATTGTTCAATATCAGGTATTTTAAAATCTTTCCTGCTGCATGGACAGTATTAAAGTATAAATAAAGGCAAAACTTTTTGTTTGTTTTAGATAGAGTGGAGCTGGATTAGAATACATTTGTCAGCTTTTATTGCTGTCTGTACCCACATTAAGGAGATTCACCCTCTCTATCTTCCTGTTTACCATTATCCATGAATGTGAAAGTAAAAAATAAAAAAAAATCCACAATTTTGGATTGTCCCCAGAAGATGAATAGAGGGGAAATCTTCCAATGGGAAAACTAGTTCTGGTGACCTGGGGGTCCCTAAGGAATTTCTTTAATTTACGGGGATTTTCTATCACTTCCTGTTTGGCTATGGGACAGGAAATTAAGAGAAATCTCCACAATGGGGCACAGATGGTGAAAAAAAATCTGACTGGAGTTATAACTAAGGGTTGCACTGATACCACTTTTTAAGACCGAACACAAGTAACAATACGTTTTTCAAGTACTCACCGATACTGGTACTCAAATACTCGCCGATACCGCCGTTACCGATTCTTTTTTTTAATGTTATGGGACAGTGATACTAATATGCAGCACTGATGGGCACTGATGAGGTGTGGACTGTGTTGGGGGGTGGGGGGGGGGGGTTGTGGGGGTGGAGTGGACTGTCAATTTTATATTAAAATGTTTATTACAATGTTTCTTTTTTTTTATTCAACCCTGTTGGGGGCTGGGGGGCTTTGGTGAGATGTCAAATTTTCCCTTTGAGACATGGAAAGGGACTGAGAGTAGAGATATTCCAGTTCATTTCTCAGCAGCCTCAGCTGCACTGGAGATGAATGGACAGGAAACAGCTGCTCCTCTCTCCATTCATAAACTGAATCATGGTAATTATGATGCTCACTTATGAATGGACAGAGTCAATGATCACTGACTCTGTGCATTCAGAAAAGCAAGGAGACGGTAAATTACATATTTACCGGCTCCTTCCTCTGCTCTCCAGCCTGGAAGATCTGGGACAGTGGGGTGGAGGAGGACCGGGGGAACGGAGGAGCACACAGAGGGGGACTGGTGGAGGACGGGGGGACCAGAGGACCACACAGAGGGGGATCGGAGGAGGACGGGGGACCATAGGAGCCCACAGAGGAGCACAGAGGAGGACACAGAGGGGAGCCTGAGGAGGATACAGGGGACACGCAGGGATGATCGATGCATAGGTTGGAGAAGTTATAATAACCTATCTCCCTATGTGGCTTTCAGTAAAGCAGCTGAAAGGCGTGGAGGGGAGAATGAATGAATGAATGAAATACTTATATAGCGCGCAATGCGAACTGAATCGCCTCTAGGCGCTGTGGCGAGCTTTGATCATCTGCTAAAAGAGGAAGGTCTTGAGTTTTTTCCTAAAAGCCAGGTGATTTTCTTCCAGGCGGATGTTGATTGGTAGAGCATTCCATAGCAGAGGCCCTTGGACAGCGAATCTCCGATCACCCTTGGATTTATACCGGGCTTTGGGCACGAGGAGGAGGTTTTTGTTGGCTGATCGAAGACTGCGGTTTGGTGTGTAATGATTTATTTTCTCCATTAGGTATTGCGGAGCTTCTCTATGCACGCATTTGTGGGTGAGGCAAAGGGTCTTGAACGTGATCCGATTTTTTACGGTTAGCCAATGTAAGCTCCTCAGTGAAGGAGAAATGGATTCCCAGGGTTTTTTTCCTGTTATCAGCCTTGCCGCCGTGTTTTGGATCAGTTGTAATCGCGCAAGTTGATATTGTGGTAATCCTATGTAAAGCGAGTTTGCGTAGTCCAGTCCTGAATTAATGATTGTTCCAACTACCACTGCTTTGTCATTCCTTGGGATAAAAGGGATGAGTCTGCGAAGCATGCACAGTAGATGGTGAGATCGACTGACTACAGATCCTATTTGCGCATCCATTGACATTTGTGCGTCTAAAATAACCCCGAGACTCTTGGCTTTGGTCTTTGGGGAGATAGTCTGCCCAAAGATGGTTGGTGGAGACCAGGAGGTTTTGGTTGCGGGCTTATGATTTGGGTGTAAGATAAGAAGCTCTGTCTTTGATTGGTTCAGCTGGAGGGAGTTGGTGGTCATCCAGTCCTCTATTGATTTGAGGCAGTTTTCAAGTTGTTGTTGGTGATCTTTTTTTCCATTGATCCGGAAATAAAGTTGTGTGTCGTCAGCGTAAGAGTGGAAGCAGAGATCTGAGCATCTGATGATTTGAAGGAGTGGGCGAATGTAAATGTTGAAGAGAACGGGTGACAATGGAGAGCCTTGAGGGACTCCGCAGGTGACTGCCCGAGTTTCGGAGAGGAATTTTCCTAGTTTCACTGTCTGTGACCGATTTCCTAGGAAGGACGTGAACCAATGGAGATCTATGTCTTGGACTCCGGCTACTTCTGTGAGGCGGACGAGTAGAGTATTGTGATCTACTGTATCAAACGCTGCACTTAGGTCTAGCAGTACGAGGAGACACGGCTCTCCGTCATCTGCTGCTTCGAGGGCGTCATCCCAAATCTTGAGGAGAGCTGTTTCTGTACCATGACCCGGGCGGAAGCCTGATTGCAGCGGGTCCAGGAGTTTGTGAGTATCCAGGTGAAGTTGTAGCTGATGTACTACAGCTTTCTCCATGATCTTAGAAATGGTGTTGAGGCTTGTAATCGGCCTACGGTTGTTTGGATCCTGAGGGTCCAGGTTTGGTTTCTTGAGTAGAGGTTTGACAATGCCTTGTTTGAGGATGCTGGGAACAATCCCTTCGTGGAATGATCGGTTTATGAGGTGGGTTATGGTTGGAGCCACGATGTCGGAGCATTCTTTCAGTAGTTTTGTGGGGATGATGTCAATAGGTGAGGTACTGTCACGCAGTTTATTAATGATGTTTTTTGCGGTGTCTACGGTAATTGGGGATAGTGAAAATTTTGGCGGTTGCGGTATGTTGGTGCGGACATCCTCTTTATGTTTTTGCTGGCTGAGGTTGGATGTTTTCTTCTGACAAATTGTTTCCCTGATGGTTTTGACTTTATCGATGAAAAAATCCGACAGTTTGTCACAGTAATCCTGGGATTCGCTTTCTGGGGGTTCTAGGCACACTGGATTCATTGATTGATTAACCAGTTTAAACAGTTCCCGTGGTTGGTTTGCGGCCGTTGAGATTGTATATGAGAAGTGGTCCTTTTTGGCTTTGAAGATTGCTTTCCGATAATTCTCTGTCAGACCTTTGTAGTTAAATAGGTTTTCCTCGGTGGGATTTCTTCTCCATGTTCTTTCCGCTCTTCTGCGTTCTTGCTTTAGTACGGAGAGGGAGCTATTAAACCATCCAGCATTTTTCTTCCTGATGAGAGCCCTGCGTTTTGGTGCTACCGAGTCTGCTGATTGCAGTAATGCCTTGTTCAGGGAGTTGAGTGTTTCCTCCGTAGAGTGGTTTAAGATTATTGTAGATATTTTTTTGGACAGAGTGGTTTTGAAGGCTTCGGAGTACAGTTTTTTATGCGATCTGGTCCAGTGCGTTGTTACAGGTTTCCGTTTTGCGTTGGTGATGTTGGTAGCGATTTTGAATTTGATGGCGTGGTGATCCGTCCATGGCAGAGTTATGTTGTCGAGTATGTTGACGTCGATGTTCTGTTTGAAAATGAGGTCCAGGGTGTGTCCTGACCCATGCGTGGGAGTCTTTATCAGTTGCTGTAGACCCAGTTCTTCTAGTTGATTGATGCAGGCAGTCGCGATGGGGTCTTTAGGCTCGTTTGCCCAAAGGTTGAAATCTCCGAGTGCCAGGAAATTTTTGAATTTTAGGGTGTGCATTGCAAAGGATTCCGTGAGGGGTGAAAGAAGATTGGACTTTGGTCCCGGTGGTCTGTAGCACAGTAGAATATGAGTGGTGTCATGGGGTGTTGGTTGAAAATGTAGCGTCAGGGTTTCCATAAAAGACACTGGGTTCTGAGCTGATGGTTTAGTGAGATCAAGGTGACCTTTAAAGATCACTGCTAGGCCTCCTCCTTTTTTCCCTATCCGGTGTTCGGTTAGGATCCTGTAGTTTTCCGGCACCAATTCGGTGAGGATGGTGTTGCAGTCAGAGGTTAACCAGCTTTCGGTGATGAAGAGGCAGTCTACATTGTTCTCGATGATGAAGTCGTGTACTTCCAGTCTATGTTTGACTGCAGACCTGGCGTTAATCAAGGCGCAATCTAATTGTAGTGGTCGAGTAGATGTCTTCCTGTGGTTGGGAGCTGGTTGTCGTCCGGTTTTTAATAGTTGTTCTCTTTGAAGTATTTTTTGTATGGAAGATGGCAATGTGGTGTTGATGTTCCTTAGTCTGTGCAGAACTTCAGCTGAGTATTTGAAGTAGCACATGGTTTGTGGATGCTGTTGATGGTACTATGGGCCTAAGATGATGATTAGTGATGGCCGAACGGTTCGCCCGGCGGTCGTTTCGCGGCGAATTTCCGACATTCGCGGTCCGCACGTTCGAACGCCTTTTTCCGTCGTTCGCCGCGGCGGACTTACGTGTTTAATGTATACAAGAACTTTAACCTTTGGTGACACGTTTATCATGTGATACAGGACAGCCAATTGAGACATGACAGCACATGGACACTTGTACATTCCCCCTAACCTATAAATACACCCGATCCGTTGGCCATTTTACATTCTTTCTTCTGTTACGATAGGGACAGGTTCCTGTGTGGAGTAGGGAGAGATAAACCACTAGCTATTTGGTACACAAAAGTTCTTTTCAGGACTGGTATAGGTGTTAGGTGTTGATAGGTTTGCTGTGCTGCTGATTCTTGCAGCAGCCTGAGTGTCTTTTGTTAGTTTAGAGAAAGGGAAAGGACGGTGTATGCTACAGGGACAGCCAGATTAGTCTTTCATCATCATCATCATCATCATCATCATTAGCTGTTACTATCAAGGTCCACAAAAGAGCTGTTCCAGTAACCACTAATCGTTCTCTTTTTTTGCCAATTTGTATAGGGACAGGAAGGAAGCAGTGTTGTCAGGCAGTGAGGGTAATTTTAAAGACTTGCTGTTATTATTAGTTCCACAAAGGTTCTTTTCAGGACTGGTATCAGTGGTACAGTAATAGGCTTGTACATGTATAATATTCTTTCTTCCAAATATAGAAAGGATATTATACTTGACTGCTGCCCTTCTGCTGCAGTCTGCTAAACATTCACAACTCACTTGTTCCACAAAAGTTCTTATAAGGACTGGTAACTTGGTATAGGGTGCTACGGTACATAGGCTTGAGTGCGGTACAGTCTGCTGTTCTGTAAGGACCGCTATCGGTCCACAATAGATAGGGTTGACGTGCACCACTGCTGACCGCTGCCCTATACTGCAGCAGTCCTTCAGCGGTATAGGGACTGACGTACAGTCTGCTAATCACTAACACACAACCTGCTTGTTCCACAAAAGTTCTTATAAGGACTGGTAACTTGGTATAGGGTGCTACGGTACATAGGCTTGAGTGCGGTACAGTCTGCTGTTCTGTAAGGACCGCTATCGGTCCACAATAGATAGGGTTGACGTGCACCACTGCTGACCGCTGCCCTATACTGCAGCAGTCCTTCAGCGGTATAGGGACTGACGTACAGTCTGCTAAACACTAATACACAACCTGCTTGGTCCACAAAAGTTCTTATAAGGACTGGTAACTTGGTATAGGGTGCTACGGTACATAGGCTTGAGTGCGGTACAGTCTGCTGTTCTGTAAGGACCGCTATCGGTCCACAATAGATAGGGTTGACGTGCACCACTGCTGACCGCTGCCCTATACTGCAGCAGTCCTTCAGCGGTATAGGGACTGACGTACAGTCTGCTAAACACTAATACACAACCTGCTTGGTCCACAAAAGTTCTTATAAGGACTGGTAACTTGGTATAGGGTGCTACGGTACATAGGCTTGAGTGCGGTACAGTCTGCTGTTCTGTAAGGACCGCTATCGGTCCACAATAGATAGGGTTGACGTGCACCACTGCTGACCGCTCACCTATACTGCAGCAGTCCTTCAGCGGTATAGGGACTGACGTACAGTCTGCTAATCACTAACACACAACCTGCTTGTTCCACAAAAGTTCTTATAAGGACTGGTAACTTGGTATAGGGTGCTACGGTACATAGGCTTGAGTGCGGTACAGTCTGCTGTTCTGTAAGGACCGCTATCGGTCCACAATAGATAGGGTTGACGTGCACCACTGCTGACCGCTGCCCTATACTGCAGCAGTCCTTCAGCGGTATAGGGACTGACGTACAGTCTGCTAATCACTAACACACAACCTGCTTGTTCCACAAAAGTTCTTATAAGGACTGGTAACTTGGTATAGGGTGCTACGGTACATAGGCTTGAGTGCGGTACAGTCTGCTGTTCTGTAAGGACCGCTATCGGTCCACAATAGATAGGGTTGACGTGCACCACTGCTGACCGCTGCCCTATACTGCAGCAGTCCTTCAGCGGTATAGGGACTGACGTACAGTCTGCTAAACACTAATACACAACCTGCTTGGTCCACAAAAGTTCTTATAAGGACTGGTAACTTGGTATAGGGTGCTACGGTACATAGGCTTGAGTGCGGTACAGTCTGCTGTTCTGTAAGGACCGCTATAGGTCCACAATTGATAGGGTTGACGTGCACCACTGCTGACCGCTCACCTATACTGCAGCAGTCCTTCAGCGGTATAGGGACTGACGTACAGTCTGCTAATCACTAACACACAACCTGCTTGTTCCACAAAAGTTCTTATAAGGACTGGTAACTTGGTATAGGGTGCTACGGTACATAGGCTTGAGTGCGGTACAGTCTGCTGTT
This sequence comes from Lithobates pipiens, assembly GCF_037356315.1. NCBI lineage: Eukaryota > Metazoa > Chordata > Amphibia > Anura > Ranidae > Lithobates > Lithobates pipiens. The sequence continues at coordinate 163,383,051 of NW_027507790.1, read as the reverse complement.
CTGTAAGGACCGCTATCGGTCCACAATAGATAGGGTTGACGTGCACCACTGCTGACCGCTGCCCTATACTGCAGCAGTCCTTCAGCGGTATAGGGACTGACGTACAGTCTGCTAATCACTAACACACAACCTGCTTGTTCCACAAAAGTTCTTATAAGGACTGGTAACTTGGTATAGGGTGCTACGGTACATAGGCTTGAGTGCGGTACAGTCTGCTGTTCTGTAAGGACCGCTATCGGTCCACAATAGATAGGGTTGACGTGCACCACTGCTGACCGCTGCCCTATACTGCAGCAGTCCTTCAGCGGTATAGGGACTGACGTACAGTCTGCTAAACACTAATACACAACCTGCTTGGTCCACAAAAGTTCTTATAAGGACTGGTAACTTGGTATAGGGTGCTACGGTACATAGGCTTGAGTGCGGTACAGTCTGCTGTTCTGTAAGGACCGCTATCGGTCCACAATAGATAGGGTTGACGTGCACCACTGCTGACCGCTGCCCTATACTGCAGCAGTCCTTCAGCGGTATAGGGACTGACGTACAGTCTGCTAATCACTAACACACAACCTGCTTGTTCCACAAAAGTTCTTATAAGGACTGGTAACTTGGTATAGGGTGCTACGGTACATAGGCTTGAGTGCGGTACAGTCTGCTGTTCTGTAAGGACCGCTATAGGTCCACAATAGATAGGGTTGACGTGCACCACTGCTGACCGCTCACCTATACTGCAGCAGTCCTTCAGCGGTATAGGGACTGACGTACAGTCTGCTAATCACTAACACACAACCTGCTTGTTCCACAAAAGTTCTTATAAGGACTGGTAACTTGGTATAGGGTGCTACGGTACATAGGCTTGAGTGCGGTACAGTCTGCTGTTCTGTAAGGACCGCTATCGGTCCACAATAGATAGGGTTGACGTGCACCACTGCTGACCGCTGCCCTATACTGCAGCAGTCCTTCAGCGGTATAGGGACTGACGTACAGTCTGCTAATCACTAACACACAACCTGCTTGTTCCACAAAAGTTCTTATAAGGACTGGTAACTTGGTATAGGGTGCTACGGTACATAGGCTTGAGTGCGGTACAGTCTGCTGTTCTGTAAGGACCGCTATCGGTCCACAATAGATAGGGTTGACGTGCACCACTGCTGACCGCTGCCCTATACTGCAGCAGTCCTTCAGCGGTATAGGGACTGACGTACAGTCTGCTAAACACTAATACACAACCTGCTTGGTCCACAAAAGTTCTTATAAGGACTGGTAACTTGGTATAGGGTGCTACGGTACATAGGCTTGAGTGCGGTACAGTCTGCTGTTCTGTAAGGACCGCTATAGGTCCACAATAGATAGGGTTGACGTGCACCACTGCTGACCGCTCACCTATACTGCAGCAGTCCTTCAGCGGTATAGGGACTGACGTACAGTCTGCTAATCACTAACACACAACCTGCTTGTTCCACAAAAGTTCTTATAAGGACTGGTAACTTGGTATAGGGTGCTACGGTACATAGGCTTGAGTGCGGTACAGTCTGCTGTTCTGTAAGGACCGCTATCGGTCCACAATAGATAGGGTTGACGTGCACCACTGCTGACCGCTGCCCTATACTGCAGCAGTCCTTCAGCGGTATAGGGACTGACGTACAGTCTGCTAATCACTAACACACAACCTGCTTGTTCCACAAAAGTTCTTATAAGGACTGGTAACTTGGTATAGGGTGCTACGGTACATAGGCTTGAGTGCGGTACAGTCTGCTGTTCTGTAAGGACCGCTATCGGTCCACAATAGATAGGGTTGACGTGCACCACTGCTGACCGCTGCCCTATACTGCAGCAGTCCTTCAGCGGTATAGGGACTGACGTACAGTCTGCTAAACACTAATACACAACCTGCTTGGTCCACAAAAGTTCTTATAAGGACTGGTAACTTGGTATAGGGTGCTACGGTACATAGGCTTGAGTGCGGTACAGTCTGCTGTTCTGTAAGGACCGCTATAGGTCCACAATAGATAGGGTTGACGTGCACCACTGCTGACCGCTCACCTATACTGCAGCAGTCCTTCAGCGGTATAGGGACTGACGTACAGTCTGCTAATCACTAACACACAACCTGCTTGTTCCACAAAAGTTCTTATAAGGACTGGTAACTTGGTATAGGGTGCTACGGTACATAGGCTTGAGTGCGGTACAGTCTGCTGTTCTGTAAGGACCGCTATCGGTCCACAATAGATAGGGTTGACGTGCACCACTGCTGACCGCTGCCCTATACTGCAGCAGTCCTTCAGCGGTATAGGGACTGACGTACAGTCTGCTAAACACTAATACACAACCTGCTTGGTCCACAAAAGTTCTTATAAGGACTGGTAACTTGGTATAGGGTGCTACGGTACATAGGCTTGAGTGCGGTACAGTCTGCTGTTCTGTAAGGACCGCTATCGGTCCACAATAGATAGGGTTGACGTGCACCACTGCTGACCGCTCACCTATACTGCAGCAGTCCTTCAGCGGTATAGGGACTGACGTACAGTCTGCTAATCACTAACACACAACCTGCTTGTTCCACAAAAGTTCTTATAAGGACTGGTAACTTGGTATAGGGTGCTACGGTACATAGGCTTGAGTGCGGTACAGTCTGCTGTTCTGTAAGGACCGCTATCGGTCCACAATAGATAGGGTTGACGTGCACCACTGCTGACCGCTGCCCTATACTGCAGCAGTCCTTCAGCGGTATAGGGACTGACGTACAGTCTGCTAATCACTAACACACAACCTGCTTGTTCCACAAAAGTTCTTATAAGGACTGGTAACTTGGTATAGGGTGCTACGGTACATAGGCTTGAGTGCGGTACAGTCTGCTGTTCTGTAAGGACCGCTATAGGTCCACAATAGATAGGGTTGACGTGCACCACTGCTGACCGCTCACCTATACTGCAGCAGTCCTTCAGCGGTATAGGGACTAAGAGTTTTGTCACAGGGTCATTTAAAAAATGACATGCAGAGGAAGAGGCAGGCCCTTCCGCAGGGGTGGTAGGGGTAGGGCAGGAGCAACAGGCTTGAGCCAAAGTGGGAAGTTGCAGAAGGTGCGTTCAATTACTTTAAAGGATGCACCAGACTTGGTTGAGTGGCTCGCTCAGCCTTACTCTTCTGCACCCTCCTCATCCTCTCGATCTGCACCCTCTTCTTCACTCTCTGCTATGTGCACCCCCAAAGACACTACCACCAACAACACGACCACCACCACCACCACCACATACCTTCCGCTTGAGTCACTGGAATTATTTTCCGATCCATATCAAGAGGACATTTCTGATGCGCAGCCACTCTTGGTATTGGATCAGGAAGAGGAGGTAGCAACAAGCGCTACTCAGCAGTCTGACGCCAGTACCCAGATCAGCCCAAGGAGGAGGTTGGTCCCCGGTGTTGCTGCCTACTCCGAGATCTCTACTTATAGCGGTGGGGAAGGTGACGTTGATGATGACGTGTCTAGTGATGTCACGTGGGTGCCCACAAGAGAGGAAGAGGAGGGGAGTTCAGAGGGAGATATGGACCAGCAGATAGGGAGGAGAAGCAGCAATGACTTACATTGCACAGCAGGGACAAAGCAGACTGCAAATGTATCAGGAGCGAGTCATCGACCATGTACGGTCACATCTGGCGCTCCCAGGACACCGGCACATGGCTCCGCAGTGTGGGCTTTTTTTAACGTGTCCGCTGCTGACAATAGCGTTGCCATCTGCAATCTTTGCAGTCAACGCGTTAGTCGCGGTAAGCCCAATACTCACCTAGGGACGACCGCCTTAAGAAGGCACATGAGCAGCCATCACCAAGCCCAGTGGGAGCAACGGAACACACAAAGCCACACTGCAGGCTCTCACCGTCCAGCCTCGTCTTCTACTTCTCCTTCTCCTCTCTCCTCACAATTGTCCTCCACTCCACCTTCCATCACGCCAAGCTCACATTTTTCTGCAAAAAGGCAGGCTTCCGTGGGCCTAATGTTTGAGCGTAAAAAAATGATGATGCCGGATAACCCTCTTGCCCAACGGTTGGCGGCTGGCTTGTCAGAACTCATAGCCCGCCAACTACTGCCATATAAACTGGTGGACTCGGAGGCCTTTCGCAAATTTGTGGCCATTGGAACACCACAATGGAAGGTCCCAGGAAGGAAGTATTTCTCAGAGAAGGGCATCCCAGAGCTATATGGCCATGTTCAGCGGCAAGTGAATGTATCTCTGGCACACAGTGTCGGTGCCAAGATACATCTGACCACAGACACGTGGTCTAGCAAACACGGGCAGGGAAGGTATATCAGTTTTACTGCCCACTGGGTGAACCTTCTGACGGCCGTCAAGCATGTAACCCGTGGCACCCGTGTAGATTTGGTTTTACCGCCACGGATTGCATGCAGGCCTGACTCTTCTTCTCCTCCTCCTACTCCATCCTCCTCCCTCTCCTCCTCAGCTGCCTCCTCCTTTTCCACTGCTAGCGTCTCTTCCACTGCACCGCCCAAGCTCCCCAGAACCTATTCCACATGCCAGGTGAGACGTTGCCATGCCGTGCTGCGTCTGTTGTGCCTGGAAGCAAAGAGCCACACTGGCCCGGCACTCCTTTCAGCTTTGCGTTCACAGGCAGATGAGTGGCTAACACCGCTCAATTTGACAGTTGGTAAAGTGGTGTGTGACAACGGTGCCAATCTGCTTAGCGCATTGAAACAGGGCAAAATCACGCACGTGCCGTGCATGGCACACGTCTTAAACTTGGTCGTGCAGCGATTCCTTGTCAAATACCCTGGGGTCCAGGACATCTTGCGGCAGGCAAGGAAAATCTCGGCCCATTTCAGAAGATCTTACACGGCCATGGCTCGCCTTGCTGACATTCAGCGGCGACACCATCTGCCGGTCAGACGTCTTATTTGCGATTGCCCGACGCGATGGAACTCAACCTTCTATATGCTTGATAGGCTGCTCCAGCAGAAACGTGCAGTTAACGTCTACCTGTATGAACTCTGCGAAAGAAACGGTTCTGGGGAGCTGGGTTTTTTTTCACCGCGCCAGTGGCTGCTCATGCGCGACACATGCAGACTTCTGCGGCCATTTGAGGAGATCACCAAACTGGTCAGTCGCAGCCATGGCGCCATCAGTGACATGGTACCTTATGCCTTCTTTCTGGAGCGTGCATTGCGTCGTGTCATTGATCAGGCTGTGGAGGAGCAGGAGCGGGAAGATGAGGAAGTCGCAATGCTGGATGAATTCCCAGGGGGGGCTACTCTATCTGAGACAAGTCAACAACAGGAGTCTGATGAGGAGTCAGAGGAGGATGGTGCCGGGGCGGATGAGCAGGAGCAAGAAGAGCATGCTTTAAACCTTTCTGGGATCCCTGTTGTGCGTGGATGGGGAGAGGAGAATGAAGAGGACGACATTATCCTGGATGATGAGCAGGAGCCAGGCCACCACACCGCTTCCACTTTAGTGCAAATGGGGGCCTTCATGCTCCAGTGTTTTAATAGGGACCCCCGAATAAAAAGCATGAGGGTCAAGGACCAGTACTGGGTGGCAACGTACTTAGACCCCCGGTACAAACACAAAATGGCGGAAATGTTACCGCCGTCGCAGAGGGCTGTCAGAATGCAGCACTTCCAGGCCTTGCTTCGAGAAATGCTGCATTCTGCTTTTGCGTGCGCTGGCAGAGGAGCAATTCCCACTCCCAGAGAAGGATTTGCGGGTACCAATCCAACAGCGCCTGCAAGAAGAGGCCGGTTTGAAGATGTGTTGGTGACTTCGGATATGAGGTCATTCTTTCAGCCGACCCATCGACAGGTGTCATCCGGATCCAGCATCAGGGAACGCCTAGACCGTCAGGTGTCCGACTACATTGGGTTAACGGCCGATGTGGACGCTCTGAGGAGTGATGAACCCCTAGACTACTGGGTGGGCAGGCTTGACCTCTGGCCAGAGCTTGCCCAATTTGCAATCGAACTGTTGGCTTGCCCCTCATCCAGTGTCCTGTCCGAAAGGACGTTCAGCGCAGCAGGGGGGATTGTGACCGATAAGCGTACTCGCCTAGCTCACCACAGTGTTAACTACCTCACATTTCTAAAAATGAATGAGGCATGGATCTCGGAGGAATTCAACACATGTGACCAGTAGACCATGTATATGTCTATAAACTATTTTTTTAATCAAGCACACAGACCTTCTTAATTCATTTGACTCACTTCCTTGACCCAAAAAAGCACACCGTACTATATGCCCCTACCCTCCTCTTTGAAGAGGTTGAGCGGTGTCATATTTCTACTGGGGCTGCTTATGATATCCCTGTGCTGTGCTGACTTCCTCCTGGGGGTTCTTATTATGAAGGGATCACACTATCCCTGTGCTGTGCTGACTTCCTCCTGGGGGTTCTTATTATGAGGGGATCACACCATCCCTGTGCTGTGCTGACTTCCTCCTGGGGCTGCTTACGGTGCTGCTGTCAGTGCTGTATGTCACGGTGCTGCTGTCAGCGCTGTATGTCACGGTGCTGCTGTCAGCGCTGTATGTCACGGTGCTGCTGTCAGCGCTGTATGTCACGGTGCTGCTGTCAGCGCTGTATGTCACGGTGCTGCTGTCAGCGCTGTATGTCACGGTGCTGCTGTCAGCGCTGTATGTCACGGTGCTGCTGTCAGCGCTGTATGTCACGGTGCTGCTGTCAGCGCTGTATGTCACGGTGCTGCTGTCAGCGCTGTATGTCACGGTGCTGCTGTCAGCGCTGTATGTCACGGTGCTGCTGTCAGTGCTCTGTATTACGGTGCTGCTGTCAGATGCCTCTATCACGGTGCATGTGTCATTCCGGTATGTCACGCTGCTGGTGATCATCTCCTGCACCCTCTTCTTTGCCTACCCTGGTCCCTGACCTTCCCTCTCCTCCATTGCCTTCATTAGCTCCATAGTCCTGAATTGTTAGAACAATTTCCCAAATAAAATAAAAATGCTTGTAGTTATCGATCCCAAATTCACCTCATACATGTATTATGTCATTGTCCAGATGGTGGGACTACGTTTTACCCCCTAATAATTACCACGTGGCCGCAAATTCGACATGAAGGTTTGCAAAGTTCGCCTCCCATTGAAGTCAATGGGGCCCGCGGCGAACGTTCTGTTTCGCGAACGTTTGGGTCCGTTCGCATTTCGCGTTCGCGAAACGTCCCGTCGGAAGTTCGTCCATCACTAATGATGATCCTGATCAGGGTATTGATCCTGAGGTGGGGCTAGGTATCAGACTTGCCGCCGTGCTTGAGGCTATTAGCGCGCAAGTTGATCAGGGGATGCCTATATGGATGCGGAAGGAGTTGTATTCGGTTGCTGGCTGTATTCGGTTGCTGGCTGTTCCAGCTGCCTTTACTTAAGGTTGAGGTCTCCGCTTAGAAAAGAAGTCTGGCTGTGATCTGGAATAGTTGTCCTAGGATAGCGTAAAAAATGGAAAGGAGGCCGGAGGTAGGGGTATGCTAACCTATGGTTGTTCCAGAGGAAGGCGAAAAACCCCCTGACAGTAGCAGCCAAATGCACCAGTGGGGCAAAAATTCCTTCCTGACCCCCGTAGGCGGTCGGACGGAGTCCCTGGAACAATCACTGGGGGGGGGGGGGAGTGGAGGTGCGAGCTTACCTGGCTGCGGTTGTCCCCTTTAAACACTCTGGTTCCGGTGAATCTGGCTTGCTGTCAGCCTGATGTTTCTGGAAAGCTGTCTGGTTGCCCCTTGCAGTGGGATCTTTAAAATGGAGGGGAGGATGGAGGTTAGAGACTCCTGTTTTAACTCCTGTTTTCAACTCCTGGTTATTAACTCTCCACTTAGTTCAAAAAATCCACTTGTGTTCAGAAAATCCACATGCAAGCCACAATCAGAGGATGAGAAGTGGCTGTCAGTTGCTTTATTGAAAGCCACAGAGAGAGATCAGTGATTATAACTTCCCCTTCTGCCACACCGATCATCCTTGAGTTTCCAGGTATCAGACTAGGCCAGGGATATGCAATTAGTGGACCCCTAGCTGTTGCAAAACTACAGGTCCCACCATGCCTCTGCCTGTGGGTGTCATGCTTGTGTCTGTCAGAGTTTTGCTATGCCTCATGGGACTAGTGGTTCTGCAACAGCTGGATGTCTGCTAATTGCATATCCCTGGACTAGGCATTGGTTGCATTTGAACAAATACAAGTACTTCTGCTAATACTCTCTATCGGCACTGATACCGGTATCCATACAACCCTAGTTATAACCCTCTACTACTCTTTATAAAATGAAAATAAAATGCCTACAGTTCTAATTTAAGGGTATAAATAATTACAGTATCTATCATCAGAGAGTCAGCTTTATAAAAGAAAAAAAGACTGCTCTTTGTTCTTCAATTTAAGTTTAGAGATGACCCCTACACACTGATGATGGACTATATCTAGCCTGAATAGAGGGAAATACTTTAATGCAAGTATTTAGTTTACAAGGTATCTTTTAAGGCCCCCTTTGCATAGAGCCACTCTGCTCCATTCAGCAGAGGATATGTGAGCAGACCCTCTGCTAAATCAGAGCCAAATGGGACAGATTTCAGTTTTTTAACATACATACCTGTTCAGGTTATGTCCGCATTTTGACAGTGAGCAGGGGCGGGGTCACATTCTGCATGTCAGCTGCAAGTTCTGATTCAGTTATGTTGTGCAATAGTCATCCCACCACAGGGGTCACTGTGGCTGAATTTTCATGCTGTAGGCTTGCAGAGCTCTTGCTGTAGACTAACAAATGCAACTTTGCCCTTGCTAGAGACTTGCTATTCAAATTAGCTACAAATTGGAAAAATTTCAACTAGAACTTGTGCTTCAATTGCTCTGCAAGTATACAATTTGCCAGTGAAAATGTGCAAAAAGTTAACAGACTTACAATTCAACACTGTCACACATTTGTGGCAAGTTATCCTTGCTATTTGGGTTACAGGCAAGGAACTCTCAGTCCCTCAGAAAGTAGCAGTAGTAGTGTGTTGTGAACTGCATTCTGGAGTAACTCCAACTCACTTGTAGACACTGGTCCCAGCTCTACCACTGCAGGAAATGCTAGCACACCTGGCTGCTTCTCTTCACCAGTCTTCCCGATTGACTCTCTTTACCAGTCTACCCAAATGACTCTCTGGGGATCTCTCAAGGCAAGGTAGGGAACATTTAAGTACACCACTATCTTCCAGAAAGACCTGCTACATGTGGCAGCCTCTCCCCTTGTAAATCCATGCACCATGCTGTAGTACTCACACTGTCCTCTCCTTGCTCCCGCTGCCTCTCAGGAAAGCCTCATTTCAACTTCTCCTGTGGTAGGATCCTTCCAGCACTCTCCCCAGCAGGGGTCCCTCGAGGGTCACTGACAGTCCCCTCAGCACTGCATCTCCATCATCCACCTGACTGCCCTGCCAGCATGACTTGTGTCAAGGCCCACTGCTCCCATAAGTATGCAGATCAATTCTCATGGCCTCTGCCCACTAGCCTCTAGAAGTTTCTGTTAAAATCCAGAACCTGGGAGAGGCACCGGAGACTTGTCTGCATGAGTCAGCCAGCCCTGAACTCTAATAACCCTGACCCAGATTAAGACTCACAGGGTTTAAACATGAGTCAGAATATCTAAGTGAAAAACAGAAAAAATAAAAAAAGATGGACTTTTAAAGTTGCCACTATAATCCCCAATTAGGGATTTATAGTGGCAACCTTAAAAGCCCAACTTTTTTATTTTTTCCTATTTTTAATTTATATATATCTTTGGATGTGGTGCCACGGTCTGCAGTCTACTCTGACACTAGTAGCACACTAAAGGGTGCTACACCTGCTTTCAGCACTGAGTGTCCCATCCTCACATAATTTGGGGGTGTGCAGTCTGTATAGTGAACAGCAAACTTCAGCAAATATTACTTGTACCCAAATTGTTGGCTGCTATCTCGTTGTGACCCACCCTCCTGTTTATTTTGCCACTGCGTTGCTATACAGTGACATAATTCAATTTGGACCAATGTTCTATTGTCTCACCACCTGGCCTCCTCCTCCCATCAGCACTCTTTGCAACCTGAACAAAAAGCAGCCCATTTAGACATTCTCTTGGAACTACAAAAGATTAAACTGCTGAGCTGGCTGCTTGAACAGGGCACCCAGGAAAGAAGAGATGCATTGTGTGTCAGCAGGTGGCTATCTTCTCTAGTAAGAAAAACAGATAAGCCTCATATAATATCATATATTTACATTTTGGATCACTCAAATCCACTTGTAGCGTGGGAGTGGGATTGGGGTGACCAGGACTCTTTTTCCAGTAACTTTTACTGAAAAAAAAAAATTTGGAATGTTTGATAATTGGATCAATAATTTGGGGGTCACATAGTTGTACCTTATATAGAAAGGACTGCGATAATGAGCCGAAAGCACCACCTACTGGCTGAATATGTAATTTATAATCATAGGCACACAGGGAATCCTGTACAGCATGTGACAAGGCACATAGAGCTTCATTTGTTGGATGCAAATAAACTATCATCTGCAATCTTGCCTGTTCACATGAAAAATTTTCCTAAATTGAGCCTTAAAACCTAGTTATGTTAAAGGGCATCTCCCCCTTCGCATCTAAACAAAATAAGTACATTCTTGCTAAAAGCCCTTTCTGCTGCTGTGCCCTGTGCACTTTTCTGCCTTTGTGTAGCATTATTCGCCGCCAAAGGTTGCTGGTGTTCATCCCAAAATATTTGAAACAAAAGCCCCAACTGCTGTGTAGTAGCATAATCTTTGCAGTGAATCCCAGCAATTAGTTGGCACAGTAATGTGACAGTGCTGGCCAGAGTCTCTTCTTTTGTCCTGGAAGTAAGAGGAGTCTCTCATTGGTCAGCACTGTCACAAGACTAGGCTAACCAATGGCAGGCAGGGCTGTGTACAGATGTTTGAAGTGTACAGTGGCAACTGTGAGCAGTGGCTGATGTTACACAAAGACAGATAAGCGCACAAAGTACAGCAGCAGCTGGGAGGCTGTTAGGAGAGATTTAATTTATTTATTTATGTATTTCTTTATTTATTTATTTTAGGTGCAAAGGTGGAGATACTTAAATAATTGTATTTTCTTTTTTCCTAAAAGACTGATTCCCTTGAATCCAAATGATATTGCCAGGTCAACAGGCAATACGCCAAACACAACAAAGAAAAAAGTCATTTGCTATCTAATACTGCTGAGATCTAGAAGTAACTATGTTACTGTGTAAGTACCAATATTTCTAAACATTTGTTATTGAATTTGTACATACAGTATAAATATTGCATAGCCATTCCAATTATTAACATGTTATGTGTTACTAGTAGGTTGCACTCATGCGTCTTCTAAATGAAGGTCATCCACAAGTGAGAAAAATTATTAGACCTATGACTAGGTGACCGAACAGGCATGTTTAGACCAAAGTATAGATTTTTAAACTGAGGCACATTAGAGTGTGGCCATATTCAGATATGCTTCTAATAACTGTGGCAACTGTTAGCTTAAGTGCAGACATGGCTTCTTGAAGCACTGCTTCTGCAAAATCTGCTATGTCCTGCTCTGCTATGCCTCCCGCACCTGCCGATTCTATAATTCCAAGCCAAGATGTGTCTTCTACGTATGTAGGATTTGTAATTTCATGGTCAGATATGCCCCTGCCTTCTTTAAGTTCCAAACATGTTACTGCGCCTTCAGATACGTTTTCAACATTTGCACATTGTGGTATGCCTTCTACTCTCAGTCTTTTAAGGCATTTGTGGTACCAAATCCTTTTTCAATATTACTGCTAAACTATACTTTATGAAAACACATCATACCCAAGCATTATCAGATGCTACTAATGTGTTACCTTTCCAAGGGCATACAGTTTACTTTTGCCCTGTGCTTGGTACCTTCACAATTTTACGAAAATGGCTTTTTTCTGTAAAAACAAAATAACTATTTTGCTCATCTTGCATGGCTTTCAGTACTTAAAGATAAAGTTCATTCATTACAACAGCTTATCGGGACAGAACCTTCCAATAACCCCCTACATCCTAAGTATCATTAAGATGCTATTTGATGGGCAAAGCCGCAAAACCAAATTCCAGGACTCTTAAAGTAGTTGGTTTCGCAGTTTGAAACAACACGTTAAAAACAGATAACTTTATTTTATAGTTCTTACATATAAAATATGTGAAGGGTAGAACAACTTCCCTTTCATCAGGTTAAAACATATGACATTTTTGTTGGAAAAGTAATACAGAACAATAACCCCCTAAAGAGGTAGCCCCCAAAGCACCGTGTCCCCATGTTGATGGAGAGAAGGACCTCATCCCCACAACCCTTGCCCGGTGGTTGTGGGGGTATGTAGGCAGGGGCTTATCAGAATCTGGAAGCCCCCTTTAACAAGAGGACCCCAAAATACTGGCCTCTCCCTTGTGAAATTGTAACAGGGTACAAATGTACACCCACCATTTAAAAAAAAAAAAATCAAAATGTTAAAAAAGACAAGCTTGGGGACAAGTCCTTTATTAAAAAATAAAAATTTCCCAGGATGTCCATTCATCTTCTTATATCGCTCCGCCGACAGACCAGAAAAAAAAACCCAAGAGCGATCTGCCACAATGGGAGGCTCCCGCCATGTGACGCTTCTTTGCTTGTGAAAGTTCTTATATAACTGAGGGCGGGGTCACCTGGTAATGTACCCAGGTGACCCCCCTCCCTCTTACACCACAGGGACTTCCCTATGGCTTCCCTGGGATGTCAGAGGGGACATGGTCACGTGTTTACGTGACCGGGTGGTCCCGCCCCCTCTGACACCATAGGTAAGCCATGGGGAAGTTCCTGTGGCGTCAGAGGGGGCAGGGTCACCCGGGTACATCACCGGGTGGCCCCGCCCTCAGTTACATAAGAACTGTCACAAGCAAAGAAGTGTCACAGGATGGGAGCCTCCCATTGAGGTGGATTGGTCTTGGGGTTTTTTTTTGGGTCCGTCAGCGGAGCGATATAAGATGATGAATGTACATTGTGGGACATTTTTATTTTTTTATTTTTTAATAAAGGACTTGTCCCCAAGCTGTGTCTTGTCATTTTTAACATTTTGACACTTCTTTTGTGAAATGGTAGGGGTATTTGTACCCTGTTACCATTTCACATGGGGGGGAGTCTGGGATCTGGGGGTCCCCTTGTTAAAGGAGGTTTCCATATTCTGATAAGCCTCCTGCCCGCATACCCCCACAACCATCGGGCAAGGGTTGTGGGGATGAGGCCCTTGTCCCCATCAACATGGGGACAAGGTGTTTTGGGGGGCTACCCCAACTCCCAGAGGTCCCGGGTTCGAGTCCAGGTCCTGACACAGACTGTTATCCCAATCCTATCCTGCTGCTTCCTAAGTATAGTATAGTTCTATAATATATCGTCAATCTGTCAATTAAAGGGTAACAAAGCCGGTAAAAATCTGCATATGAAATATATTGCAAAGGAGTTTAAGGTTTACATTTTAGCTGAAAGTGTTGTGGGTACAATTAAAGAGTACACTAACTCTCTAAATCATGGGTTCGGAAACGTGGATTTACGGTTATGATGAAACTACAAATGCCTTGAGACATTGCATGATTCCCAGGGACAAATGCACCTGCTCTAACTATTGCTATTCTCTAAATAACTAATGTCAATTTTGGGAAGACTGGGCAGTGACACAGTTTTAGATGTGTACCATTGGTCATCATCCACATTATAATTAGCGGCACTTGTTTGGAAAATTATTGGTCATCCTCATCATTCTTACTTGCTTACCCGGTTACTGTCCTGTCATTTTCCAGACATCTGTTTCCTAACGGTCATATACATCTAGGATCCTATTAACTGAGCGCATACTGTACATGTAGAAACAAGATGGATAAGTACAATATATATTTACACAATTGTGTCATAGTTACAATGCAAAATAGATTTTTTTCTGCTAATCTTAATCATACTTAGTAAAACTTGCTTGACCAATTACCGTATAATTAATCATATACATTAATTGGCCAAGCATATAATGTAAGTCATAGGTTTCTTCATTGTTCTATATATCATGGATTTTGCTCACTGAGTACAATAATAGAGATGGAATGCTATGTCAGAATATATCTACATGACGGTGTTTTCAATACAACATAAAGTACAATTATTTTGTGTTAGGTTGTGGCATCAGAAAACAGGTAGTGTTGTTGGATGAAGACTGTATTTGTGTCATGTTGAAAATTTTGAGATATTGGCCAGGTGGATCCCAGATTTAACTTCCTCTGGTGGGTCCCAGAGCCCCAGTCCACTTCTGCATATGCTGTCAAATTGGCATATATATATATATATATATATATATATATATATATATATATATATATATAGCTGCCAAAACTGTTTGTATTGTGTGGCACTCTCTAACTATTTCCAGTCTTTTGTTTTGATTGTTACTTACATGTAATGACTGTGTGGTTTTCATTATGTTTACAATGCTGCATAAAATGTTCATGTTATGTCTTGCAAAATTACAGCTAATCATACCTTGCTACATTATTTTCTAGATATGACTAGAGCACAACAGCTGGATCAAATCTTTAAAATTTCAGTTACTGTAGATGGCTGAAGTTTATAAAAAGTTAAATGACATCATTCTTTCTTTGTATGGCACTTTGTGATTTGAAAGATTGCTATTTTGAGTTTTAGTTGAAGGAAGCATGGGCATTGTGTGTGTTTTTAATGATGTCTGAAACCACAGAGAAAAGGAACAATTACTGAGCAATCACAGACATTTTTGCAATGGACTGGAAACTCTGTGACTAAAGTAGTAACTACTTGCAGCACGCTGAAGTACTTGTTATCCCTCTGTAGTTAACCCTTACATGGTCAAATTGTCATAAGCAAAGCTTAAAGTGGTTCTAAAGGCTGACAATGTTTTACCTTATTGCATTCTCCTTATTAAAGAGGTTGCAAACCCCCCTGTGTAATTTGCACCTATAGGTAAGCCTAGAATAATTATAAGGCTTACCTATAGGTACTGTAAATATCTCCTAAACGTGCACAGTTTAGGAGATATTTGTGATGATGTCATCAGCACATGCGCTCTGAAGGAATGGCCACCTGTGCCGTTTCTTCAGGAGCGTGTGCCATGACCGGCGGCTCCCGCATGCATGTGCTGGAGTGACATCATGCGACTACGGTAAGTCACATAGCTGAAGTCCACAGCCCCGGAAGGAAGACAGGCGAAGATGGATGTGTTCTCCAGCAGGGACTACGAGGGCTCACGTAATGTCACATAATGTGCTAGTATGCAATGTATACTGGCTCATTAGGCCTTTCCTTTGAGGGGGAGGGGGAAGAAAGGAAGAAAAATCCATCAGGGTTTACTTTAGGGCTCTTTAGGGTAAAAACCCTTGTGTGTGCTGCTCCTCCATTAGTTCCCCCTTATACTTACCTCATCTTGATACAGCGATGTGCATGAAAGCAAAGGCTCAAACACAGCAGCTGGAGCCATTGAACCATTGCCTTCCACTGCTGTCGATCACATCCAGTCAGTAGAGAGCCAGGGGATGGGGCCAAGCCATGCTTTTTGTGTCTGTATGGACACACAGAGCCAGCACTGGGGCTATGGGTGCACTCATCGAGAGGAAGGAGCGCTGGGGGGGGGGGGGCTAGAAGAGGGGGATCTGGGCTGCTCTATGCAAAACCACTGCACAGAGCAAGTAAGTATGACATGTTTGTTATATATATATATAAAAAAAGTTAACGTTTACAATCACTTTTAATTCATTGCATGCATTGCAAACCATGTATAGTTAGCCATGCTGCAATATTCATTGCTGTGTGATGAACAAACAACTCAGTTGAACCCAGATTTGCAGTGATTCTGTTTAATTTTCACCGTTGGGTGAAACTGCTGGCTTGTGACCAGTAAATTAATACTTTTAGTGTGCAGATCCCCTCCATGTCCTCAGTAACTGGAGGCCACTAGTTGGTATCAAACTTTTCTAACTTGTTGCCAGTGATATGCTACAGTATTTGAATTTGCCTAACTCATTTTCTCCTCATTAGTTACCAGGAATGAGCAAACTAGATTTAATAAAGCAACCCAAATGCCACGTCCTTCATTCAGATCTGTGAATGAATGAACTACAAGTTCCGTATTCCACAGCGGCAGATAGCTTGTAGTTCTCAATGAACTACCAGTGCGCTGATGAGTGTCCTCATAGTTTATTGACTCTTTGTGCTCTTCAGTAGTTGTCTGTCCATTTTTGCAGGCTGAATTGTAAAAAAAATAATATATGCACATTTTTTTTACCTGTAAAATAATGTGTATTTATTATTTTGTTAAAGGTGACCATAGACTTTAAACCTCATGAATCTCTGGATGTTACTAACTATAAGCCCTTGTACACACGGTCGGAGATTCCGACAACCAAATCCGTCGGATTTTGTCCTTCGGATTTTGTCTGACGGATCTTGTCCGAAACTGTTGCATACACACAGTCGCACAAAGTTGTAGAAAAATCCGATCGTTCGGAACGTGATGACGTTATTACGTTACGATGGGACTACGTTAAGGCTAGTAGCCAATAGCTTTGATGTAGGAATTTGATCTGAGCATGCGTGGCACTTTGTCCGATCGGAATTCTCTACACATGATCGGAGTATGTCCGGTCGGAGCATTTTGTCGGAAAATATTTCCGGCAAGTTGGAAAATTTGGTCCGACAATATTCCGACGGAAATTGTCCGATGCAGACCACACACAGTCAGAATATCCAACAAAACGCTCCGATCGGACACATTCCGTCGGAATCTCCAATCGTGTGTACAAGGGCTAAGAGCAGTCATGTACAATGGCTAATCTTTACAAGTGCTGGTCCTATAACTGATCACAATTTTGCTGAAGGCATTTACTGTATATACATCTTTAAATTTTACTTTTCATTTTATTTTTGTATTTTAAACCTACAGCAATAAACCAGGAAGGGGTTAGAAAGCTTTCCAAATCCAAAAGGCCCACATTCCTGCATCAATCAAACACTGAAATATTAGCCAAGTTCCTGCCAAGTCAGCTCATCCAGATCATTATACAAATGATAGATCTGGACCAGTCAAATTGTATCCCTGGGAAATCCATTGTTATAAATAATCATTACTGGCCCCCATACAGCAGAGCTCAGAGTGGAACAGGGAGAAGCAGCACAAGGAGCCAGTTGTGCTGCAGTGCTCTTGTGGTTACAAAGAGCATGGTGATAGCAGTAGAGAGCAGAATTGCAGAGATGAGCTCATAAGTCGGCTACTTCTCCAACCACTGCTCAATCACAGCCTGGGAGAGGAACAAGAGCTGTAAATGTAATTTTTACTGCAATAGAGAAAAATAAGGTCTCCTTCACTGCCACACAGGGCTTTTACTGTGTGATTGAGCCTTGTAATCTTAGAACTGGATGCAGAAAATTACAAATTATTTGGTAGGTAAACAGGGCCTATATACAGGTATGTACAGTATGTCATATATGCATTTTTTCTCTATAGTCAAGCTTTAAATACATCAAAACTTCTGATGGACCAAACTTATGGGGCTAGAACGGCACCTTTTATTAAGATTTAGGCCATTTGTAGGGCTATTAGTCAAAAAGAGGCATGGGAAGCTGGCAACTGCCATGGGGAACGTGTCAATGCAAAAAGGGTAACACAAAAATCATACAATGGGCAGAAGGTCTTTTCATCCAGCATCAAGGGCTGCATTGTAAATGCACAAATCATTTAAATCACATACTTGAATGATGGCTTTAAGCTTTATAAATAGCTGATATGTACTGAAGCCGGTTCGTCAGAGGCTGGCCGAGGGGTGCATGACCAAAAAAGGTCGGTAGATTGGCTACCGATCAGTGCTTTCAGTCAATGGCCGAGAGTGCTGACCTGAGTGTTTTGGCCAATGAGGAGAAAAAGAGGAATGGGATGGGTCATGGCTCTGTGTCTGAAAGGACACGGAGAGCTGTGACTTGGCTTGGGTGCCCCCATAGCCAGTTGCTTACTGTGGGGGCACTCAACAGGAGGGAGGGGCCAGGGGCACCCAAGAGAGACCCGAGAAGAGGAGGATTGGGGCTGCTCTGTGCAAATCCACTGCACAAAGCAGGAAAGAATAACATGTTTGTTATTTTTCTAGGAAAAAAAGCGAAACTTTACAATCACTTTAAGATAAGAAAAAAATCTTCTGCCTTTAGAAACACTTTAAAGTATATGTATAGCCAACCCTTTTTTTAGTGTTGAATAGAGTAGGAAAGAGTAATTGTCCCTGACAATTTATTTTTTGCTGTCTGTATCACATTGGACATATTCTGCTCCCTTTCCAGCCCTGGAAATGCAACAAGAAGTGGGAGGAAAACTACACATAAAGAGAGGAATTCCCCGTTAGACGGTTTTCAATGAAACCAGTGTTCCCATTTGAGGATTCCTCCCAACCTTGTGTTCTGATCACAACTGTAAAATTTCCCATAACAAAGGGATACCAGGACAAACAGAGGGGGGCGTATCTTGCCAATGGGGACAGAGCACAATAAAAACATGTCAAGTGCTTATGCTTTGCTACTCTATTAAAAAAAAAATCAACTTCAGCTGCAGGGATGATTAAAAATTCCAGAAGAAAACAAAGAAATCTCCTAACATTCAAATGAATGGATGGAGCAAGGAACTCAGAAGCAGATATTTCACATCTGAAATTCTCTTAATAAAAATCTGGTGGTTAGCATCTATTTACATTTTTGAGCAAACTGATGGTATACAGTTAAACAACCCATTTTGATCTTTATTTTGGAGAAATAAATTTGTATCCATAGGCTCACCAGCCCATTGAGCTATACTCCAAACCTGTGAAATTGCTTGTCAAGGCTTGTACAAATATACAGCATTTTAAAATGTTTCAACTGTGATGTTTAGATGTATAGAAACAAGGCAAAACTGCTTGGAAGTTGAATCGTATATTTCCAATGTCACATTATTTATGAGGTTATTACAGCAAAATATATAATATGATGGTCATTTGTCATATTTTAATACATTCTTGTTAAGCAAATACCCAGTGCTTTATTGCAATCTTAGGTTTTTTTCTCTATGGTATACATTACACATCAGTCAATGTTTTTCCTGCACCATAAAAAGGAACACAGTACTTGTAATGTATATACAATATGGTATTATATGCATAGTTGTAAATCTGAAGGCAGAGGTGACATGCATGTATTATCATATCGAGCTCTGACTTTTGTCCTTTTTTTATTAGGGTAATGTGTATAGCAATGGGGATGTGCAAAGGGCAACAGCAGATTACAAGCAACAGTGTTTCTAACGCATTCAGAAGAATGTACTCAAAATGGATATCATCCCAGATAGCAAGCAATTGTGCTACAAGTTTGAAAAATTACTTGCTAAGCTATTGCTGGACTTCCCAGGCTTTACAAGTTTGTTGCTCGATTGCAACAAGTCCTCATTGCATGACTCCAGGTCAATTTTCTTTGCAAACATTCTGCAAGTCTGCTCCAAATTCTTCTTCAGTTGCGTTGTGCAATAGTCATCCCACCACAGTGGTCACTGTGGCTGAATTTTCATGCTGCAGACTTGCAGGGCTCTTGCTGTAGACTCACCACCACAACTTTGCTCTTGCTAGAGACTAGTCACGAAAATTTGCTACAAATTGGAAAAGTGTCAACTAGAACTTGTGCTTCAAGTGCTCTGCAAGTGTAAAAATTGCCAGTGAAAAGGTGCAGCAAGTTGACAGACTTACAATTCAACACTGCCACAAATTTGTGGCAAGTTATCCTTGCTCTCTGGGGTGGTTCACTGCACTGACACAAACATACTGGTCAACCCATATCAGCTTCAACATGACCCTACATGTTTTGCTTAGTCAGATCACAGAGTGCCTTATATGTTGAATTGGAGGCAGAGGTGTTACCATTTCACATGAGCTTCTGATGGTTACTGCAATCGGTTATTTCAACACATATTAAACAAGTGTGGTCTAATGTTGTCACCATAAGAAAACTCACCCTGAAAAATGCTTGTTTCCTATTTAAATAATAAAGTTCATTGGTGATCCAAGAAAATTCATATGCAATTCAAAACTTAAAGTTCATATAGAGTCCCACAAAGGAAAATCCATAAGAGTTGATCAGAAATCCTTCATTGTAAATCTTATTTCTGTAAAAAAACACCCGATGTGCTCCTTCACCATTCACACCACATTGGCTCACCAGAAGTAATGGCTGGTCAAATTATAAACCAGCAAAACTGCCCTGCATCAAACATCAAACTGGAAGGCTCCCCACGATGCCCACTCTCTCAAGTCAAACCCAATAATATATGAGATTTCGAAAACAGGGAGGAAAATATCCATAGCGTAAAACCATTTAAAATCACTGTGGTTTATTAAAATCATCAAGAACACTAACATTTTTCAAGTGTCGACCTGACACTAGGGAACGCTTTGTTTTTAATATGTGCCTATCGCCTCTGGCTGCAATCCGAAAGCCACAAGCGTGATCCAGGCAAGCACAATGACATCAGCATTCTAGCCCCACCCTACTAGTTTCGTCATTCAACGTTCTCATAGAGCAGAAGGATGCATGATATCGCCATGCCATCTTTATAGTAGGAATTAACCCATCCACATTTAATGTTCTTCTTACAAGTTACAAACATTATACATAATAACCATATAAACACTGTTTGCGAGCAGGCTGCAAGAATAAAAAAAAATATTTTTAATATATAGCCTATCTATTTCTCTTCTCTCCTATAAAAAAACTGTATCAACATATATATATATATATATATATATATATATACCGTATATATATATATATATATATATATATATATATATATAATATTACTATCCTCTCACTCATTGGTGAAATTACTACATTACTAACCCTTTTAGGGGCATGACAAAACGTTTGCATTGAGATCTAATAAAAATACGAGATTTCCCTTATATTCAATGTATGTTATTAGCCTCTCCCTTCTTACGTATTCTCTAGTGAAAGAGTTATGCATAATATAGATATTTGAAAAAGATGCATCCCATTTACAAAGAAAGGAGAAAGAAAGAAAGAACTTACTGATGTAACTCTTCTAAATCATCACAGTGCCTATCAAAAAACAGTTTAGGTTGATACCTTACATATTTACATAGTAGGTGAGGTTGAAAAAAGACACAAGTCCATCAAGTCCAACCTATGTGCATGGTCCTATGTCAGTATTACATTGTATATCCCTGTATGTTGCGGTCATTCAGGTGCTTATCTAATAGTTTTTTGAAACTATCGTTGCACCCCGCTTAGACCACCGCCTGTGAAAGGGAATTCCACATCCTTGCCGCTCTTACAGTAAAGAAACCACTATGTAGTTTAAGGTTAAACCTCCTTTCTTCTAATTTTAATGAGTGGCCATGTGTCTTGTTAAACTCCCTTCCGCAAAAAAGTTTTATCCCTATTGTGGGGTCACCACTAAGGATGAGCCGAACACCCCCCAGTTCGGTTCGCACCAGAACCTGCGAACAGACGTAAACTTTGTCTGAACTTTAGAACCCTATTAAAGTCTATGGGACTCGAACGTTCAAAATCTAAAGTGCTAATTTTAAAGGCTAATATGCAAGTTATTGTTCTAAAAAGTGTTTGGGGACCTGGGTCCTGCCCCAGGGGACATGTATCAATGATAAAAACGGACGTTTTTTGGGAGCACTGATTTTAATAATGCTTAAAGTGAAACAATAAAAGTGTAATATTCCTTTAAATTTCATACCTGGGGGGTGTGTATAGTATGCCTGTAAAGGGGCGCATGTTTCCTGTGCTTAGAACTGGCCCTGCACAAAGTGTCATTTCTGCAGGAAAAAAGTAATTTAAAATCACTCGCCGCTATAATGAATTGTTGGTTCCCCATTATACAGAGAAGTCATTGAAAGTCTTTGATAAAAAATAAAAAAAGCGTGGGGTTTGCCCAAATTCAATTACCAGGCCCTTCAGATCTGGTATGGATATTAAGGGGAACCTCGCGTCAAATGTGAAAAAAAATGACGTGGAGTTCCCCCTAAATATCCATACCAGATCCTTCAGGTTTGATAAAGATTTTAAGGGGAGCTCCACGCCAAATTTAAAAAAAAATGGCGTGGAGTTCCCCCTAAAAATCCATACCAGACCCTTTATCCGAGCACACAACCTGGCAGGCAACAGCAAAAGGGGGGGGGTATGAGAGAGCGCCCCCCTCCTTAACCGTACCAGGCCACATGCCCTCAACATTGGGAGGATGCTTTGGGGGTCTGTGACCCCTCAAAGCACCTTGTGCCCATGTTGATGAGGACAAGGGCCTCAT
Organism: Lithobates pipiens; assembly: GCF_037356315.1. Taxonomy (NCBI): domain Eukaryota; kingdom Metazoa; phylum Chordata; class Amphibia; order Anura; family Ranidae; genus Lithobates; species Lithobates pipiens. The sequence continues at coordinate 163,360,693 of NW_027507790.1, read as the reverse complement.
CCCCACAACCCTGGCCGGTGGTTGTGGGGGTCTGTGGGCGGGGGGTTAACAAAATCTGCACGCCCCCTTTAACAAGGGGACCCCCAGATCCCGGCCCACCCATTTGAAATGGTAAGGGGGTACAAAAGTACCCCTACCATTTCACAAAGAAAGTGTAAAAGAATGTTAAAAAAGACAAACACACTTTTCAAAAAGACCTTTATTAAAAATATTTTTTTTTTTAAAGATTCCAGCGGTGGTAATCCACTCTTGCTATCCAGCGACGGATGATCATCTCTCTGGGGTCCAGCAATGGCTGATCTGATCCAGCGATGGGTGATCTCTCCCTCCAGTCCAGCGCAGCGCAGTCCATCCATCTTCTGTCTCCACTGGCGGAGACACTGCGGGGATCCCGGCAACCTGACATTTCTTATATGAGGAGGGCGGGGCCACCCATCACCTGAACCCGTCCCCCTCGAATGCAAGGGTCAGGTGATGGGTGGCCCCGCCCTCCTCATATAAGAAATGTCAGGCTGCCAGGATCCCCACAGTGTCTCCTCCAGATGATCATCCGTCACTGGATAGCAAGAGTGGATTAGCACTACTGGAATCTTTTTTTTATTTTTAATAAAGGACTTTTTCAAAAGTGTGTTTTTCTTTTTTAACATTCTTTTACACTTTCTTTGTGAAATGGTAGGGGTACTTTTGTACCCCCTTACCATTTCAAACAGGGGGGTCCGGGATCTGTTAACGGGAAATTCCAGATTCTGATAAGCCCCCCTGCCCGCAGACCCCCACAACCACCGGCCAGGGTTGTGGGGATGAGGTCCTTGTCTTCATCAACATGGGGAGAAGGTGCTTTGAAGGGTCAAAGACCCCTTAAGCATCCTCCCAATGTTGAGTGCATGTGGCCTGGTACGGTTCAAGGGGGGCGCTCTCTCGTCCCACCCTCTTTTCCTGCGGCTTGTCAGGTTGCGTGCTCAGATAAAGGGTCTGGTATGGATTTTTAGGGAGAACTCCACACCATTTTTGTTTTTTTTATATTTAATATTCAATTAATGAAATTGTATAATTGTATATTTCTTGCTAATGTAATCTTATTTGAAGTATATGTTATTTTATTTGAAGTATATTTCTTGCTATTGTTTAACTGTTTTCTATGACATTATTGTTGTTCAGTGTCCAGTCAGGTTTTTAAAAATACTATTTGATATGCTATAATAGATAGATAGATATATTTGAACATATCATGATATCTATCTATCTTATATCTATCTATCTATCTATCTTATATCTATCTATCTATCTATCTATCTTATATCTATATCCAGCTCTATATAGATATATACAATATATATATATATATATATATATATATATATATATATATATATATATATATATATATATAGATATATACGACTTTTTCTATGTACACAAAAGGCCTATTTTCCTCAAATATTGTTCACAAATCTGTCTAAATCTGTGTTAGTGAACACATCTCCTTTGCCAAGATAATCCACACACCTCACAGGTGTGGCATATCAAGATGCTGATTAGTGTTTTAGGCTAGCTACATTAAAGGCCACTCTAAAATGTGCATTTTTTACTGTATTGGGGGGGTCGAGGGGGGTCCAAAAACCAGTCAGTATCTGGTGTGACCACCATTTGCCTCATGCAGTGCAGTACACCTCCTTTGCATAGAGTTGATCGGGTTGTTGATTGTAGCCTGTGGAATGTTGGTCCATTACTCTTCAATGGCTGTCGAAGATGTTGGATATTGGCAGGAACTGGAACACTCTGTTCTATACGCCGATCTAGAGCATCCCAAACATGCTCAATGTCCGGGGAGTATGCTGGCCATGCAAGAACTGAGATGTTTTTTTAGCTTCCAGGAATTGCGTACAGATCTTTGCAAATGGAACCAAGCATTATCATGCTGCAACATGAGGTGATGATCGTGGATGAATGGCACAACAATGGGTCTCAGGATCTCGTCACGGTATCTCTGCACATTCAAAATGTCATCAATAAAATGCACCTCTGTTCATTGTCCATAGCATACGCCTGCCCATACCATAACCCCACTGCCACCATGGACCACTTGAGCCACAACATTGACATCAGCAAACCGTTCACCCACACGACGCCATACATGCTGTATGCTATCTAACCTGTACAGTGTACACCGGGATTCATCCGTGAAGAGAACATCTCTTTAAAGTGCCAGAGGCCATCGAATGTGAGCATTTGCCCACTCAGGTTGGTTATGAACTGGAGTCGGGTCGAGACGAGGACGACGAACATGCAGATGAGCTTCCACGAGACAGTTTCTGACAGTTTGTGCAGAAATTCTTTGGTTATGTAAACCGATTGTTGCAGCAGCTGTCTGGGTGGCTGGTCTCAGACAATCTTGGAGGTGAAGATGCTGGATGTTTAGGTCTTGGGCTGGTGTGGTTACACGTGGTCTGCAGTTGTGGGGACTGTTGGATGTACTGCCAAATTCTCTGAAACGCCTTTAGAGACAGCTTATGGTATAGAAATGAACATTCAATTCAAGGGCAATAGCTCTGGTGGTCATTCCTGCAGTCAGCATGCCAATCGCACGCTCCCTCAAAACTTGCGACATCTGTGGCATTGTGTTGTGTGATAAAACTGCACATTTTAGAGCGGCCTTTTATTGTGGCCAGCCTAAGACACACCTGTGCAATAATCATGCTGCCCAATCAGAATCTTGATATGCCAAACCTGTGAGGTATGTGGATTATCTTGGTAAAGAATAAGTGCTCAGTAACACAGATTTAGACAGATTTGTGAACAATATTTGAGAGAAATAGGCCTTTTGTGTACATAGAAAAAGTCGTAGATCTTTGCGTATATATATATATATATATATATATATATATATATATATATATATATATAGTATATTTTTCTCTTATTGCATGTGTTCATTTTGTGCTGGTTGTCATAGAACATAGAGTTATATGCACCATAATATGTTCTATAAATAAAAATATACTGTACAAATATACTTTTGGATTTGCCAAATATGAGCCTTTGATTTCCTTGGCTTTGTTTGAGTCCTATCAGAGTATAGCAATTGGGTGGTTAGTGACCTTGCCATACTTTGCTCTCTGAATAATTTATAGTCTTGTACATATTCATCAGGTTGAAAAGTAGAGAATGAGGAAAAATGAAGTGTGAAATATTGAACAAAAAATCCATAAAACTGACATAAAAACTGCAATGTGAAGCTAAATCATAATTCATTATGAGACTTGCGGAGTTTTCAAGTGACAATTTTACAGGATGGCACCATGCAGTATAGCCTTACAAAAATGGGTTTTCTTGCTCCGCTGTCATTTTTATTTTTATCTGTCAGAACTTTTAGCGAGTTTTTCTCACCATCCTCTACTTCCTATATGTATGTCAGAACACATGATGTTTGTGCAACGGACACAATGTCATCATACTGAGGCCTGTGCCCAATATACCAGCCTAATAAAGCAAGCCAAAATCTATTAATTTTCACCCACAATGTTTCAATGATAATTAATATTTGGGATTTAAAAAAAAACAATTATATAGTAGAGATACAATTTCTTCCATCTACCTCATTTGTCTGAATGGAGTGGATAGAGGAATCTGTTGTTTTTTTTTTTTTTTTGCTTATTCAACCCCTTGGCTACGTAAAAAAAAAGAAAAAGCAGCTAACTTCCTATGGCCAACTTGAGACCAATACTCTCCCTCTCATTTGCATATACAAGTCTAGGACTTTATAGACCCTTTATTCTGCAGGTGTGGGAATGAAGAAGATTTGGGCCTCTGTGCAATACACAATAAATTAAAGCATAATTCAAGACATCAGAATGTTATACATAGTTACATTTGTCCAGCTTCAACTAATGTACTGTAACTATGTACATACCATACTGTGGCGGCTGGTGCTCCATTTTTTTTTGGGGGGGGGGGCAGCAAACAGCTCGCTCAGTCGCCCACCTGCACTTATTCCATCCAGGTCACGGGCAGCTTCCTCTGCTTCTTCTCCCGGCCAATCCGGTCGTTTATCCTCCCGGACAATCTGGTCTTAGGATCCGCTTCCTGTGCTGATTGGCCAGGAGGAGAGGCAGGAAGACAATGGTGAATGTTGCAAGTGAGTGGGCTCAGGGCACAGCGCTCTGCGCTTTTTGAAGCCAATTAGAGCCTCAGGCTCTAATCGTGTGCTTAAAAAATAACCACATAGAAATCCAAGTATCCGGCGCCCCTCATGGAGATTAGGAGCCGAAGCTTAAACATTAAGGGGGCAGCAGCCCTGTGTCCTTTATGGACCGGCTGCCACTGATACCATACCTGGTTGATGTCACTGGAAATCTCTGAAGTGGATACCCCCACTCCAGTCATCTCCACTTGCTTCCAGGTCCCATGCTGTGCAGCTGGTCTAATGTCTTGTTCAAACAGGAGGTTGACCTCTCAGCATGGGCACCATTAAGAGGAGGCTTTTTATTTTCTGATTGAATGCAAAATATTCTCTGATTGAGTAAGGTGGAGAGCATGACATCACCTCTCCATCTTGTCCAATCAGAAAGCTCTTTGCATTCATTCAGAAAACGCACAACATTCTCCGAATGTTTCCCGTGCCAAGTGGCTGACCTTCTGTAGTCACAATGTAAGAGAGCAACTGTCTCTGGACCTAGAAGCAAGTTGAGATCACAGGATTAGTGGTGTCTACTTCAGTGATTTCCAGCTTTCAACAGCATCAGCCAGGTATGATATATACATACTATAAGTAATTACTTATACTATATTACTTACTTATACTATATTACTTATTACTGCGCAAATCCAATAAAGAATAACCATTTAGGAAGTGCTCTAGCAGCTATAAAAAGCTTGATAGTAATACCAAAATTCAAAGACAATCTGCGCTCATCAAAAACCTATGTTACCAATGAAGATATAAAGTGCTGTGCTAAAAACTGAAATAATTCAAATACTATATCAAAGAATTCATTGAAATAAATTGTGACAACCAACCAAGTGCTGAAGTAATAGTCCCAGAAAAGTGCTTTGTGCAAATCACATATATCAGTTCATGTATGGAGTATAATTCTCATTAAAATGAGTGCTGTGATTTTCAATAAAGTGCTTGCCGTGATGAAAAATCCAAAAAGTTACTTGGTGATAAAAAACTTAAAAAATCTGTGCTACCAGGTGAAAAAACTCTGCACTTACCAGAAATATTTGACCTTTTTTCTCAAAGAAAGTCAAAAACATTTCAGGTAAGTGTACCCCCCAGATAGATGCTGTAATTACTCCTCCATCGATGTCCCAGGCCCACTATTTTGATTTTCATCACGGCAAGTACTTTATTGAGTACTATAAGGATCTCCATAGATGAATTTATATACAGTATATGATTAGCACAAAGCACTTTTCTGGGACTATTACTCAGCACTTTAATGGTATGCCACCATTTTTTTATGAATTCTTTGATATGGTATTTGTATTATTTCAGTTTCTTGCACAGCACTTTATATCTTAGATAGATTATATCTATAGATAGGTTTTTGATGAGCACCGATTGCCTTTGAACTTTGGTATCATGATACATTATATACATAGTTACATTAGTCAAAGCTCAACCAACCAGAGCAGAATTCTTTTAATGGAAGCTTCCATCAGGTTTAAAAAAAAAAGAAAAGTCAACAGCTACAAATACTGCAGCTGCTGACTTTTAATAAATACACTTACCAGCCCAGGGATTCTGAGCTGTTTTCAACAGGGGCCCAGTTTTTCAGCGGTCTTTGGATCCCTGGTTCCGACATGTTAACATGGATGAGCTGCGCTGAGCTATCTTAATGGTCCCACAGCCTCCTGGGACACATCATAGGGCAGGGAAGGGGAAAGCGGAATTCAAGAGCAGATCGCTTAGGCATTCCCAGTGGAAGGGGGGGGAGGGTACCTGTCAAACTAAGTACCCGATCTCCCACAAAAAATAACGTTTAGAATAAGGAGAGAATGGAGGAAGATGAGCGCAACTTCCCTTTTTAGGTGGAGTTCCACTTTAAGCACTGTGCACTCTATAGTTTAGTGAAAACCTAACTAGTTTCAGCCAAAGTTTGGACTGCTGCCATCATTTTTCTCATCTATAAAAAACTATAAACATTTCATTACTACAATGAAAGCGTATATGCAGATTATGACTACGAAGTACATAATTTGCTAAAAAAAAATAATTAAGTAAAGCAATAAATATCAGATTCCTTCTAGGTCACCTGACCTTCTCTTCTTAACATTTGATGCATTTTCAGTAATTAATGAAAAGTTTTCTTGTGCATTGAGCTAAAAGCCAATTAGAGCTATGTTGTAACTCTCCAGAGAAAATATCTTAACATAACTAAGGCTGTCGTCAGAAGAAATGATGTTCTCTTACAATCCAATTATTCCTTTGAAATGATTTTTCAATGTAATTGATTATGCTCAAAATTTCGTATTGCATTGCAGTAATTAAATGTAATTCAGAGAACAGAAATGATACAAGTGAAATGCAATGGGAACAGAAGATGAGTTTACTACAAAGAATCACGTGGGTTACAGGGAATAAATTCAGTTTGTGGCAATGTCGAATAACTTAATTTGTATGTCTGGTTCTTTTGTAAAATAATCTACATTAAGGGCACTTTCATACTGAGGCGGTGGGGGTGGTAGTGGTAAAGCGCTGCTAGTTTTACCGGAGCTTCACCGCTGTTTAAATGACGCTTTGCCACCACTAACGGTGCACTTTAAACCCCTGGAAGGGGCTAAAAAAGGGCTAACCTGACCTAACTTGAAAAGTGCCTGCAGAGCGCCTGCAAAGTGCCGCTGCGCTTTGCAGACTCTTCAGCAGCGATGTCCATGCATTCCAAATGGCAGGGACAGTGGAGGAGCAGTGTATACACCGCTCCTCTACCGCCCTAAAAATACTGCTTGGAGAACTTTTTTTACCATCCTGCAATTGCACCACTCCAGTGTGAAAGCACTCAGGCTTTCACACTGGAGTGTCAGGAGAGGCGCTATATAGGCATTTTTCAGGCGCTATTTTTAGTGCTAAAGCGCCTCAGTGTGAAAGTGGTCTAAAGAAATTGACTTTTAGGGCCTAGTTACACTTAAGCATTCCATTACGGTGCACTAATGCTCAAACATTAAGCGCATTATGACACGTGTTAATATCCGTTGCATTAAGGAAGCCCATTCATTTTGAATGGGCTACCAACACACCACAATAGATGAAAGAATGTGTATGACATGCGCAGCACACCGCAATGCACAGTATATGTGTTGTGCATTGGGCTCTACTTTACAGTGCATTTGAGTGTCATTCACAATAAATGGTACCCCAACACACCGCACATTGCATTTCCATGCATTGTGGCAACATGCGTTAACATAGTAATTTTAGCTTGCTTTGCCAGAATGCAGAAGTGTGAATGGGCCCTCTATTTATTATATATGTTTTGAAAATAAAGTGCTACTAATACTAAAGACTATATATTTTTAAAATATAAAAATATTAATACTTACCAGCTCTGTAAAATGATATTGCACAGAAAGGTCCCTTACCTCCTTTTCTGGCAGTCTCTGCCAGCGCTGTCAGCCTATTCCTCCTCTGGGTACCTCCTGTAGCAAGCCAGGTGCTATAAAGGCACCCATGCATATGCACTTCCAAGCTAGGCTGGTAAGCCATGCCCCCACACCCTCCTCACCCGAGTTTGGCTCTGCTACCCCCAGTTTCTCCTGTGAGAGCAGGATGTGAAGGGAGTGGTGCTGCAGCCAAGAGAGAGCTGGAGCAGTGACATGAAAGGTACATGCTTTTTTGTGAAAGAGTATAGAGGTATCATATACATATACATATACACATTCACATGGGGGGGGGGGGGTAGTATCTGGGGCCCCTCTTATTTTTAATACTCCAATAAGCCCTCCACCTGCAGTCCCCCACAACTACTAGGCCAATGGGGAAGAGGCCCTTGTCCTCATCAACATGGGGACAAGATGCTTAGCCGGGGGATCTGGTATTAATTTTGGGGGGACTCACACCATTGTATTTTGCTATTGGATTCCCCTAAAAAACTATACCAAACCTGAAGGGTCTTCTATGGCTCATGGCTGGATCTAGAGGGGTGTTGGGGTGTTCTGCAGCCTCCCAGATTTTAGTGACACCCCCTCCCCCAAAGTCCCCAACCCACAACCCCCCTCCACCTTGGATGATGTGCCCGGCCATCTCTCAAGCCTGCATTTTATCATTGCATGATCACAGGTAGTAAGATCTTCTATTCAGCTCCTCCCCACACAGCAGATAGCTGAAGTTGGATTCCATTATACACAGCTATCCTCTGCATGGTGTGTAGCTGGCTACTGTGTTGTAGTTCAGACCTGTGAAATTCGCTGGTTGGAACATCAGCCTGGAAGAAGTAACCAGCTACACATTGTGCAGATCTTAGCTGTGTGTAATGGAATCCAATTTTAGCTATATGTTGTGTGAGGGGAGCCAAAGAGGAAATCTTGCTGCCTGTGGTAAGGCTGTGTACAGTGCAAGCTGGGATAGCAGAAAGAGCTCCACTGAGGACCTTACCAGCAGTGACCTTTGTCCTCTCTCTTGCCAGTGGTGACCCCTTTCCTCTCTCCTGCCAGCAGTGACCCTTGTCCTCTCTCCTGCCAGCAGTGACCCTTGTCCTCTCTCCTGCCAGCAGTGACCCCTTTCCTCTCTCCTGCCAGCAGTGACCCTTGTCCTCTCTCCTGCCAGTGGTGACCCCTTTCCTCTCTCCTGCCAGCAGTAACACCGGTCCTCTTTCCTGGCAGTTGAGACCCCTGTCCTCTCTCCTGCCAGAAGTGACCCCTGTCCTTTGTCCTGCCTGCGGTGACCCCTGTGCTTTGTCCTGCCAGCAGTGACCCCTGTGCTCTGTGATGCCATTGGTGACCCGTGTCCTCTCTCCTGCCAGCGGGGACCCCTATTCTCTGTCCTGCCAGTGGTGACCCATGTCCTCTCTCATGCCAGCAGTGACCCCATCCTCTCTCCTGCCAGCGGTGACCCCTGTCCTCTTTCCTGCCAGTGGCAATCCCTGTCCTCTGTCCTGCCAGCGGTGACTCCTGTTCTCCTGCCCTGCAATTGGTGCCCCCTGTTCTCTGCCCTGCCAGTGGTGACCTCTGTCCTCTCTCCTGCCAGCAGTGACCCCTGCCTTCTGCCCTGCCAGCAGCTAACCCTGTCCTTGGCTCAGCTGATCCCTATCCTGAGCCCTGCTGACCCCTACCCTACGTGCTGCTAAACCCTGTTCTCTGTCTTGCTGACCCCTATCGCCTGCCCTGCTAACCTCCGACCTGCTGACCCTTGTCTTCTGCTATACTGACCCCTATTACACTGCCTTACCAATTCCTGTGCACTCCCCTGCTGACCTCCTGTCCTTTGCTCTGCTGACCCACTGTACACTGACCTAAATAATAGCCCCGGTACAAACTCTGACCCTATCTTCCGCTCCCAGACATTTTTACTGCACCCCCACATGAGACAGCATAGATTCGGGCTTGGTATGGTTTGTGGAGGAACCCCCAAGTTTTTTTTTTTTAATATCCGGGCTGCTTTGTTTACATTCTACTGTCAGACAGGTATCCCTGTCAGCAGGGATGAATAACTGGTTGCTAGGACGTCGGAGGGTTCAGGCTCCTTAACAACCAGCTATTTCTTTCATACATTAGTTAAACAGAGTGTGACTAAACCACAACTTATTTATCTTATTTATATTTTAGTGAATTGTGTTTTAAATCAGTTTATGTGGTATTCACTGTGCAAGCATAAACTGATAGTGGAATTGTCAATATCACATGCGATATTTGTTCCTCAATAGTTTTTATTGATATTTTAACAATGTTAAAGAGGTTTCATGGAATAAAAGAGTATTCAACCTGGATGAGTCTGAGGGCAGGAAGGGCAGCACAGTGGTGTAGTGGTTAGCACTCTCACCTAGCAGTAAGAAAGTTCGCTGGTTCTAATCCCAACCATGACACTACCTGCCTGGAGTTTGCATGTTCTCCCTGTGCCTGCGTGGGTTTCCTCCGGGTACTCCGGTTTCCTCCCACAATCCAAAGACATGCAGGTAGGTTAATTGGCTTCTGTCCAAAATTGGCCATAATATATGAATGGGGACCTAGGATTGTGGACTCCTTGAGGGTAGGGACTGGTGTGAGTGTGCAGTGTACAGGGATGGAGACAGTTGTAGACACTCACTCAGGTTGAACTGGATGGACTGGTGTCTTTATTCAACCTTACTAACTATGATCAAAAACTATGATATACAATGTATATGTCACAGAAAGATTAATAAAAAGTTACACAAACCATATCGAGCAGGCTTTCTCAAACTTTTAACCCTAGAGGAACCCAAAAAATAATTTTCATGTGTCGAGGAACCCTTACTAAAACCACATCATCAGGGCTCAATATGAACAATTCTCCTGATATTGATGGTCAATAGGAAGAATGTCCCTGCTTAAAGTGGTGTTCAGAATGCCACCCCTAAAGACAGCTAAAAAGATATTTGGTGTCATGCTGCTGGCTTTGCCAAGTGGTGCTGAACATTGAACTCTGTAGGCATCATCAAATAGGTGGTTCATCAGCCACAGCTCAAGGAACCCCTAGCAGCCTCTGGAGGAACCCCAGGGTTCCACGGAGCCCTTGTTGAGAATGACTGATATATAGGTCTCTGACTTGAACATAAGAATATGTAATTACATTAAAGCTTATCGATTGGTAGGTGTGGCAACCTCCATACCCAGACACCCTTTAGGATCAGACTGTGTATCACATTCAATATTTGAATCAAATAAGTCACCTGATCCGAATATTGCAAATTATATTTATTGCTTAGGGAACTTGAGCCCGTGATGACATCTATTTTTAATTTTTACATATAAGCAGTTTAGGTACCATGATTTGACTTGGTATTAGCATATTGAAATTCGCTGTATAGCAGAACTTAGACTAGGAGAGGGAGAAGCAGCACAAGCAGCCAGTTAGCTATGCTTTAGAGCCTATTTGCTAACAAAGCACATGCTGTTTGGATGAGAGTGAGCAATAACAAAGAGATGAACTCATCAATCTGTTAGGTGGCAGAGCTGAGAAATTTCAGGACTGGATGGGCATCAATACAAATCCTTTGGCAAGTAAAACAGCTCTCATATATGTATTTCCTCTGTGCATTCAGCCAATTGCCTGGAGTATAATTATAAACAGATCTAAATATTTAAAAGTATATTTAAAAGCATAAACAACTGATTTGTTTGGAAAATTGCATGTATGATTTGTAATCTCATGTAGTCATGTGTGACGTGAAGTCGTCAGTATGATGGCACCCATACCCTCTTTACCCTCTTGGACAAGTTACTGGAAAGCAGATAGAGTTGTTAATATCCATGCAAAAAATGGATCTACGGCAAACATGGTATTCCCATAACACCAGCTTCATGATGTTCTATTAGTCTTTGGTAAATCGGCTCCAATTTGTTCCTGTAAAGCAGTCACTATTTGAACATATGGGGTTGATTTACTTAAAGCAAACTGACTGTTCATTTCATTAGGGAGTTTCCACTTAGCTTAGTGAATGAGATGAGGCTCTGTTAACTTCCATCATCCAATCATGGGCAAGCAAACATACGGCTTTTTAAAAAAATAAATCCCTGAACATAATTTTTTTATTTTTTTTTGCAAAGTAATTTTTCACCATATTCACTAAGCTAAGTGACAATGCCCTTGCTAAGTGAAGATTCCCATATAAAGTTGAAAGTCTATTTTCCATTACTAAATCAGTCCTATACCCACATGCCGACCAGCTGTCGCAGTTGTACAGAATGGCACGACTGGGCTTTTTTTTCAACTATTTTTCACTGTGATGCTCCAAGGCTGTTTTAATACAAGCAGTTTAACATAAATACAGATCCTGAGAAGCGGTGGTCGAGGTTCAGGCAGTGAAGGGGTTACCCAAGTATGACATGCCCCTTGCTTTCATATTATTAGATAAGCTTGCTAGATTTGCAAGTTTAGGCTTAAATACTTTAATGAAAAACATATTAAGGACTATCTCATTGCATACAACCAACAGCGGCTTTGTCAGAGCCAAATCTGATTTTCATACTTACTGTGGCCAGACTGCAGAAATGAACCAGAGAAAATATAAGCGAGTCTTAAAGAAATTATTCAGTTTTTTTTTTTTTTCCCTAACCCAACGTCTGGGAAATTTCATACATTTCTGCACCATCTATGGCACTGTGATTCTTGGACAATAGCTTGTAGCCCTTGGCATCTCTGCTGTTGGCAGTGAAAGGATTTTGTAATTGTCATGATCCAGATAGATCACGAAGTAATAGCATAATATGCCATCATATAGGATGGCTGTCTTACCACCAAAGTGTTACAGAGGGGCATCTTGTCTATAGAATGTCTTTGAAAAGCCTGAAAGGTAACAGAATTGCACATACACATGCAGGAGCCACTGTGTTCTAAATATTAAAATATATTTCTGATGATAAGTCTACATTTAAGTATATTTTTTTCATGCTAAAACAGAAATAAACCCATTGAATTAACGGTTTCAAAAAACAGTTAGCCACTTGCCGACCACCACATTTACATATACGTCGGCAGAATGGCACGGCTAGGCAAATGTGCTTACAGGTGCGTCCTTTTGAATTTGCCGCTGCGTGGTCACGTGTGCACACTCCCTGCCGGAAGCTCCGTGAGTAGGATCGCGGGTCCCACAGACTTGATATCCGCGGGGATACCCGTGATCGTCTCACGGAGCTAAAGAACGGGGAGATGCTAATGTAAACAAGCATCTCCCCGTTCTGACTAGTGACACTGTCACTAATGATAGCTCCCTGTAATCGGGAGCTATGATCAGTGAAGTGTCATTCGTAGCCACGCCCCCTAACTGTTAGAATCACTCCCCAGGACACCCTTAACCCCTCCCTAGCCCCTAGTGGTTAACCAATTCACTGCCAGTGTAATTTTTACAGTAATCATTGCAATTTTATAGCACTGATCACTGTAAAAATGACAATGGTCCGAAAAATGTTTAAAAATTGTCTGATGTGTCTGCCATAATGTCGTAGTCACGATAAAAATCGCAGATCGCCGCCATTACTAGTAAAAAAAAAATTATTAATAAAAATGCCATAAAACTAACCCCTATTTTGTATAACTTTTGCGCAAACCAATCAATAAACGCTTATTGTGATTTTTTTTCCAAAAATATGTACAAGAATACGTATCGGCCTAAACCGAGGAAAAAAAATGTATATACTTTTTGGGGATATTTATTATACCACAAAGTAAAAAATAATGATTTTTTTATCGAAATTGTCGCTTTATTTTTGTTTATAGCACAACAAATAAAAACTAAAGAGGTGACCAAATACCATCAAAAGAAAGCTCTATTTGTGGGATAAAAAGGACGTCAATTTTGTTTGGGAGCAACGTCGCACAACCGCGCAATTGTCAGTTAAGTGCTCTGGTCTTTGGCCAGCAAAATGGTTCGGGGCTTAAGTGATTAAAGCGGAGTTCCGCCCAAAAGTGGAAGCTCCCCTTATCTGGCATCTCCCCCCTCCGATGCCACAGTTGCCACCTTTTGAGCAGATATTTGACAGGTATCGGCAAAATCACTCAGTTCGGCCCCCTCCTCCTTACTTCCTCCTTACACATTGTACTTTCGGGACATTCAGAAAGAGCAGCGTGCTTCGACCAGCTGTTCACTGCCGGTTTCCCTTAAAGGCAATGGCGGTGGCAGCACCCAAGAGCCAATGGAAACATCAGCTGGGGTGCCGACATCGCTGCATTGGAGTTAGCCGCTACAGTATGTGTTGACTCATTTTTTGCTTGGGGGGGTGACGATGACTCTGCTTTAAATTCCAGGCATACCAGGAATTCTAACTGTCACATTTGCTTGTGCTCTCAACCAAATTGTCAAACCATCCAATGTCTGGTGTCATAACTGATCACATGTGCGTCATCATGGCAGTTGCAGATCAAACAGAGGCTAAGATGGCAGCCTCCTTGGCTGAAAAGGATAGGAGTGTTTAGTTCTGCTTTAAGTATACCATATTCCTGTCAAATAATGTATATGTGTAACACTTACAGATATTTATTACCTCTCTGAGATAACAGTACCCCCCCCCCCCCCCACAATCACCATCTTTGTTTAAACACCTGCATCTATTTTCTGGACTGAGGTGGTGGCTCATCATCTCATGTCCCAATCATATAAATCCTGGTGCCTGGGCAGTTCTTGGCCATGTTCACAAATGTCTTAAACAGATCAGCCTTTGCTGCAGCTTTTCAAATCGTAACTTGATACAATGTCGCAAGTTAACCCTTTGGCGTTGAACATACACAAATATACAGCCCCACTGGACTGGGCTTTTTTTTCCATGGGGCCATATTTTTGCATATGGGTCTTTGTTTTGGGAGTGTGCCGCACGGCACGTTACCAGCACAGAGACCAGGGTCTCACCGAGAGACTCAAGCCCCATACTAACGATTAGGACCCAGAATTCCAGATTCTGTGTCACCTGATCGCTGTGATAGTCCCTGATTGGCTGTCAAAGGGATCAGTCACTGTGAAGCCTGCCTCAGTGTTTTCTCTCTCTGAATGGAGGAGAGCGATACATTATATCTCTCTCTGTCCTTGCAAAAAAACAAAAAACTGTAAAAAGATTACATTAAAAAAATACAGAACAAAAACCCTAGCTTGAACTAGGTCAGTGATAGGGTTAGTGTTTGGGTGAAGGTCAGGGTCAAAGGTTAAGGTCAGAGTCAAAGGTCAGGGTCAGTATTTTTTTGAGCAACAGGATTTTTTTTTAATTAGTATCAGTATCAGTTAGTGTCAGTGTGTTTTAGGTAGGATGAAAAAAAAAGCAAAATGCGCACTGTGATTCTGGACTGTACTACAGGTACAAACAACAACTAACATACACAAATGTGGTATGGTTGTGATCATCAGGAGCAGGTGAATTTACTGAAGAGCATATACTGTATGTGCTATATCAGTGACTTAGTGTTTAGCCCTTCTTCCTTGCACCACTGAGGGCCCCTGTTCATATCACAGTCAGAGTGCTATATGCGTGGAGTTTGCATCTTCTCCCTGTACTTGCATAGGTTTCCTCCTGCACTTCCAGACATGCGGTTAATTGGGTCTTGTCCAAATTGGCCCTAGTATGTGTCTGTATGTATGAATGTGAGATGGGAACCTTTGATTGTAGGCTCCTTGAGGGCAGGGATTGATGTGAATGTACAATATGTTTAGCTATGTGTAAGTTATTGGTGCTATATAAATACCTGTAACATACATTTCAGTCCACAGAAATGGGGTGTTTGCACTGTGCAGAAGGTGAGATAGTTAGCTGACTGAGGAGAGTGTATGCTACAGCAAAGGACAATGGTCTGGAAGAGGGGAATGACAGGTGTGGATAAGGGACAAAGGAGGAATAAAACCAACCGTTTCCTACATCCCCACAAACAAGGTGGAAGGAGGAATCCCCCCACCGGAACATTGTACTCTGACAATGTCACCCACAGCTGTCGGAATACACGAATAAGCGTCAGCAGCCGCTGACCAACAAATGTTTTCCAACATTTCCCTTCAACAGAAATCGGTCAAATGATCATCTTCTTTGGGGGGGCTCACATTGATCGAAATTTGGCTGGTCCTTGCCCCATAATGTAAATAGAATATACTGGTCTTGGCTTTAGTCTACATTTTACTGTTCGGGGATGACCACAGGAGACAAAAATAGATGGTTTTGGACAAAATTGGATGAGCTGAGACCATTGAATGAGCTACAGGGAATTGACTACCAAGCCCCTGAGATGAATGGGACCTGAACTGTGTCCATGGTGGCAGGAAGGCCGGTCATTTCTGTACATTACCGTACTTATGTATAACTGATGCCAGTATCTTGTACCTTCAGTACCTTCATTTAAGGGAACATATGCTCCTTGTAGAATCCACACTGTCATACTGCATTGCTGAAAATGGTGAGTATCATGGGAGATATAGTTAGTACTAGTCACATTCAGTTGGACTTGTTCTGTAGTATGAAAAGCGTTTCATAGCCAGGGGTGGACTGACAACTCATGGGGCCCCCGGGCAATAGGAGATTATGGGGCCCCCAGGCAATGCGAGATTATGGGGCCACACAGTATACACACGCAGTATACAATCACACAGTATACACATACATGTACACACAGTATACACAGACATGTTTCTATTAGCTGAGAAGGTACTGGAGAGGTGGGGCAGCCATAATTTTAGTAGTTTTAGACCAAAAGGATGTCGGTAAGGGACATTTCAGAGACAAATGTAAAAAAAAACACAGGTTTTTACATACTGTCCCTGGTTTTACTGAGGCTGGCAACCCTGATGGGGCCCCCTAGTGGCTCGGGGCCCTCGGGCAGTGCCCGAGTGGCCCAATGGTCAGTCCGCCCCTGTTCATAGCAAAACCAAACCATTCTTCAGTGGCTAAGGATAAGCTTTGAAATGTCCTCAACATTACAGAACAAGTCCTGTTGAATTAATACTTCTACTACTACTAAAAGACATACCATGACCTGGATAAATGGGTGGTGTAGACTGCGCAGACAGAGTTATAGTTCTGTGGAACTTGCTTGTTGTAGTTTTTTTTTCTAACAAATTTAAAGAATTAAACAACCTGTTCTTTTTATCTAAACATACTTTTCTGCCTGAGATACAACCAAGTTAAAAAAAAGTCCTGTTTATTCAACCTTTTAGCAACAATTCCATTTGTTATAAACCATGGATATTTTTGTCTATGTGACTCACATAAGTCATGCTTTATAGAAATGAGTAAAGCTTTAGGAATGTTACCGTTGGTATTTCTAAGTTTTACACTTTTTTTTAACATGTACCAGCCCTTTCTTCAAACATTACCTTATAAAAAATGTCTTGTTCATACTAAAATAGGATGGAGTTCACTTAAATCCATCACAGATGTGGTTTGTTTGAAGGCCAAGTTAATCGTTTCATGGCAGTAACCACTAGGTGGCACACAGTGCCCATATTTATCCTGACTTCCCCTTACAGACCTACCATTCATATAGTAAATAAAGAGCTGTATTATTAATTTATGCCATTGCATCCACTCTACACCTAATATTTGTTTAGCCAGCTGTTTCCTCCAATCCCCCTTTAGCGCCGCTGATTGAAGCCTTAAGTACATTTAGACTTTTTTTTTTTTCATCCCAAAGAACATTTTGTTGCCTACAAATTACAAGCTACCTTTTCAAATGAGGCAGTAAGTTACAGTAACGATCTGTGGAGTCAGAATGTCTCATTCCAGTAGAATAACAGAAGTTCACAGTATACATATACATACTATTTTTTGCTAAATACAATATCTGTGTTCTTAACACTGCCCAGTTCCAAAAAGGACATATTTTCAAGCACACTAAAATGCGTCATGTGCGTAATAGATCAACTTTTTTTGAAAAAAAATATTATTAAGAACAATTGGGGACTGTTAATTGAGTGGTGCCTTTTGCCTACAGTGTGGTTTACATTGTAAGTTAACCACTGTCACAACTATGACCAAGGGAAAAGAGAGTGTGCGTTTCATTACCCATATTGGGTTAGCAATGGGTTGGTATGTTAAGGAATACCCTAAACCAAGAGTAAAAATTTAATAAATTGCAGATTACCATTCATTATATATGGTGACTAAGGTGTGTTGTTCAACTACTTTTCACTTACTTTTTACATTTTTAGGGTAACAACATTTTCAACAAGTACAGAAAATACCTGTCAATCTTACTACAAATGCAGTGTTCTTTTAACTTCCTGTGAGCTGAATTGAAATCTCAATAAATAGTATCTTCCTTCTTTAAACTAATGATTCCCCATGGAGATGAAGAAGATATGGAGAGGAAGATATGTTCGAGGCCCAGCCTGGGTGACAACCTTCGCTCATTGCTCCACCATAACTATAGCAGAGTCAGTGAGTGTTGTCCCTCTGGGACAGGGTATGTTTGCCCCCTTCCCCCCTCCTATGCCACATTTGGCACCTTTCAGGGAGGAGTGGGAGCGGGTACATGGTTTTGACAGGTACCCTGCTCCTACTTCTGGCTGCCTTCGCTCAGCAGAAAGTACGGCCTCCCTCCTCCTTCACCTGCCGACCGGCCATTCATAAAGGACAGCCTTTGTAAATTGATACCCAACATGTCACACTTCAAAATTGCGCCCGCTCTTGAAAAGGCGTCAAACATTAACCCTCAAAAATGTCCATAAGCGACATTTAAAAATTTCTACATGTTGCATGTTTTGCTTTACAGAGGATATCTGGGGCTTATTGCTCTCGCTCTACCGATCATGGCGATACCTCACATGTGTGGTTTGAATACCGTTTTCATATGTGGGCGCTACTCACATATGTGTCCGCTTCTGCGCAGGAGCTCGTCGGGACACTTTTATTCCTATTACAAGGAATGTAAACATCCTTGTAATAGAAGAAAAAAGCACGACAGGTCCTCTTAAATATGAGATCTGGGGTCAAAAAGTCCTCAGATCTCATATTTGGACTTAAATGCAATAAAAAAATAAAATAAAAAATTGTCATTTGAAAAAATGAGATTGAAAAAATGTGCCTTTAAGAGGTATGGACGAAAGTGACGTTTTGATGTTGCTTCCGCCCTGCTATGGTATAGAGACGGGTGGGAGCCATCTTAGTCTTACTCTCAATACCACAGACAAGACAGGTCCCGATTGCCTCCGCCGCTACCGATGGCTCAGGTAAGCGACGGAGGGCGAGAGAGAGCGGCAGGAGGGGGGGTGCACCTCTCCCACCCGCCGATAATGGTGATCTTGCAGCGAACCCGCTGCAGAGATCACCATTATTGTAAACACGACCGGCGCTTGAAGAGATCGATATCTCGGTTGTGGCAGCAGCGGCTGCCGTTACCGAGATATCCCTCTTCAAAAAATGGACGTGCGCTGGTTGTAAAGTGGTTAAGCTTATGATCTACCAGAATCCTTCTCCACCATTGATTTCCCCAGTTGTACTCCCCTTGCATGTATAATGCATACATATTCTTAGCCCCCAAGTGCATGACTTTAAATTCATCAACATTAACAACTGCAGCAATTAGTTAACGTTTAGCTTTCACTCTTTGATAAAGGAAAAAAAACATATTAGTTACAAAGATCCCTTGTTCCAGTAATGTAAACAAAGAAAAGACAAGTACAGTATAGCTGTGTCTAAAAGATCCAATCAGTGGCCATGTTTTATTATTCCAACTAGACTTAGTATTGAGTGCAACAACCAGTTTTTGTTAACTGTCTCTGCACACTTCAATAATAAAGTGTATTCCTGTAGTGAAAGCTTCCATCAGAGGAAGTTTACCGTGCTTCTTTATTCTCAGTGTATATACTACAGAGAATTTGGGAAACGTTTAATTTGGGACTTGTTATGGCTCTGTTGCTAAATTTCTAATAGAAGACACAATTTGGCTACTATTTGAGATTCGTTTTGGTCCCCTCCTTAAACCATGCATGCATTTTCAAAACTATTAAGCTAAAAATATAACGCTACTTAAAGTGACCGCTATATATGTGAGTGCCCACGAACGAGGTATGGGTAGCCTCTTTCTACTGTTGCTCCATTACTACTCCATCTTATTGCCCCCTTTTTGCTAGTTGGGCCCCCTTCCTTTATTGCCTAGGAAAATATTTAAAAGTAGTGAAGAGCAAATTGTGTGGATCGGGGATCTCCTTCCATCCTTGGTAATGTATCTACTGTGAAGGATGGCCCAACAGCACCATTCCACTTGGTGTTTTCTTTTCTAAATGCAAGCGTAGGGTGGAGATATTGAGGCTAGTACCTGGCTTAAGCTGGCAATGTGCTAATAGAATTTCAAACAAAAATGTGAAATAAAATTCACAGTACATTCAATGATTTGACAGATGTTGTTTGAAAGCATTTCAAAATTCCATTTGCTTTTACCATTTGATTTTGGAATAAATGAACTTTACTAAAAGAAAACTACATACACTGTTAGAAATTAATTGATTCAAGAAACAATTTTCATCCTGCTCCTTAAAATGTTCTCAACACGGCGAACGTCAATTTGACTTCAATAATGATTATAAAATTGAATAAATGTTCTTTAAATGAAATTTTTTCAATTAAATTCTTCTCTATATAACCAGCTATAGACTCCTCTGGTGCGGAGAACCAGTGTGATATGCAATTACTGTGATCCTGTTCCCTATATAACTAATTACTAAATCCTCAGCATCAAATGTTTCCAGTATATAGTTACTTTACATGCCTTTCATAAGAAATGTCATCGATGTAATTAATAGGGATGGACCGAACGGACCCCTGTTCGGTTCGCAACTGAACTTTCTAACACCGCAAAAGTTCGGACCCAAATAAAGAATCCCATTAAAGTCAATGGAACCCTAAAGTCAAAAATCAAAAGTGCCCATTTTGAAGGCTTGTATGCAAGTAAGTGGGCATACAATGGTTATAAGAGTCTGGGTCGTGCCCTGGGGACATAGTTTCATAGTTTCATAGTTAGTAAGGTTGAATAAAGACACCAGTCCATCCAGTGCAACCTGAGTGAGTGTCTACAATTGTCCCTGTACATTGCACACTCACATCGGTCCCTACCCTCAAGGAGCCCACAATCCGAGGTCCCCATTCATATACTAAGGCCAATTTTTTTGGACAGAAGCCAATTAACCTACCTGCATGTCTTTGGATTGTGGGAGGAAACCAGATTACCCAGAGGAAACCCACGCAGGCACAGGGAGAACATGCAAACTCCAGGCAGGTAGTGTTGTGGTTGGGATTTGAACCAACGACCCTTCGTACTGCTAGGTGAGAGTGCTAACCACTACACCACTGTGCCACCCCGTGGTGGCACAGACATGTACCAATAAAAAAAAGTTTGTGAAAAATAAAATTTTTAAATGAGCAGTGATTTTTTTATTTTTAAAGTGAAAGCATAAAAATTAAAAATTCCTTCAATATAGTGCCTGGGGGTCCCCTTAGTCTACCTATAAAGTAGCAGATGTGCACCATGTCTAGAATCTGCTGCAGCAATAATTGCATTTAGAAAGCCCAAAAAAATGAAGTTTTCCCTGCAAGCTGCCTTTATTTTGCTCAGCAACAGCTAGGGAGCCAGTGTTTATGATGAGGCCACAATATAGTGCATTGGGAACAAGATTAGACATTTTTTGGATACATTCTGGTGACACTTTGACTTTAGATAGAAGTAACGGGTGCATAAATATTGGTTATTGGGTGTTGGTGGCGCCTTCCCACCGTAACCCTATAGAGGTACTCTTGATGAAAGCTGGGGGAGTATGAATGCCAATTTGTCTACCAGTGTTTTCCCCTCTCTCCAGGCTCTTGTTCCTGTTATCCTCAATCTCAGAACCAACATCTGAATCCAGTAATGGCTGAGCATTATCAAGGAGCAAGTGGCTGATGCTGTGGTCAAATAACTCAGCTAACTCCTCCATGGCTGATGTTGGGGCTATGGCAGGAATAGATGTGGACAAAGAGGCAGGTTTATCCACTCTGGCAACTGCAGGGGACTGCACACTTGTCTCTGCTTGCGTGACAGAGGATGAGGAGGATGAGGAAGTTTTAGAGAGTCAGTCCACCACCTCCTCTGCATGCTGTGGCTGGATAGCATGGGCAAACTCACTAAACAGAGGAAATGATGCCCTGCATCACCACGTCCACCTTTACCTGTGGACACATTTGTTGCTGGCCCCCTTACAGTGGCAAAGGAACGTCTGCCTCTTCTTGTTGTCCTCCCAGACATTATTGGGAGGGAGGGGGGTGGTGCTTATAAGCATATGTAAAGAAGAAGTGGAAATCTATACGTAGATGCACTTTAATCAATGTAAAGTGGTTTTTGGTTCACTTTAATTTGAGTACTCACACTACACAGACACACTATAATATACTGCAATATAATGTACCAAACATACAGTGACACACCAAACTGTATGGCGTTCAACTGCCAGTAACGCACACAGAACTATATGGTGCTAAACTCGCAGTAACGCACACAGAAGTAAATGGCGTTAAACTGACACTAGCGCAATCAAATAGACGGTGTTCAACCATCACTACACTGATGCTATCTGAACTGTCCCTACTCTAGCTATACACTAATGTTAGGATTACTGACACAGTCTCACTACACTACACTGAAACTATCTGAGCTGTCCCTACTCTAGCTGCACACTATGCCTAGTTTTACATTAATATTCTACAGTGACAATTGAAGCAAAATAGCACAGTATAGCACACTAACTAACTAATAGCACTGAACAGAGCCCTGTTCTATCTCTCTCCACGCCAAAATCACATAAAAATGTCTGCCATTGAAAGAATACTTTTATACTGTGAGGTAGGAATGAGCCATGATTGGATAAAGTCATGCTGACAGTGTCCAATCATGACTCTGACAGTGCTCTGTGCCCTGATTGGCTGAAGTTAAAGCCAATTAAAGCAATGCACTGTTCAATGCATTGTGGTCAGTTCAGGAGGCCGAACAAACGGTCGACCATTTGTTCGGCTGTTCGCTGAACGTCCAAACAACAAAAGTTTGGCCCAAACTTATGCTCGGGCCGAACCATTCACCCATCCCTAGTAATAAATATCATGGCATGAACTATCGTCCTTTGTTGTATGTGACAACAAAGCCAATCAAAAGCTTGTGCTGCTTGCTGGCAAATGTGAAAGACAGTGAATTAAAGAATGTTCTGTGCCAATAAATAAGTTCTCATGAATACTAATGAATGCTAATAAATAATATTTGTGCAGAAAAGGATTATTCAGATTCATTCAGATGCATACAAATGTACGTACAAACAGAACAATAAATTCAGCACACAGTACAAGGAACCTTATGAGTGCTTATGTGATTGGTAAACATTTAACATGATGTGTGAAACACCTTTGACCTACAATTAACAGCTTTTAAATACATAATAGGAATAAGCTGAGTTTCTACTGGTTCAGACTTTCTCAGCTCTGACACACTGAAGAGGGAAAACAAATAAATGAAACACACAGCAACCACACAAATATTCAAACATGGTTCCTGACTAGTCAAGATTTTGTTTTCTGGATAGATGTAGAAATGTGTCTTTCATATATAGCAGGGCAGGCAACCTTGGTAATCCAACTGTTTTGGAACTGTAAGGCCCATCATGAGGCATTGCACATTTCTGACTGCCACAGGTATGATTTCCAGAGGAAGAGGCATTACGAGATTTTAAGTTTTAGCTCAGCTGGAGTGCCAAGGTTACCTACTCCTAATATACCTGTAGAGGATTAATAATACAGTTGGTTGGATAGCTTAACATTAACTCACTCTAGAAGCCCATGCTCTTGGAGGCACAAGTGCATAGGAGATTTTTTGTGTGCAAATTAAAGGGCAACAATGAAAAAGCACAGATCTTTTAAATAACATGCTGGGGATGCCTTAAAGATGCACAGGAAGTTACAGAACATCACTTAAGGCAAATTGGTAAATAGTCCTTTAAAAAATACATAAAAAAGAAACATGGGGGAAAATGGTGTGGGGTTACCCTTAAAATATCATATAGACCATTTTCCAGACATGAAGCCTGTGTGGCTATGAGAGGGAGCGTAGCGAGCATGTGCGCCCACCCCCTTCCTGAACTATAGTAGGCCACGTACCTTAGAGGAACACCTTGCATGGGGAGTAGCCAAGCTAACCCCCTTCCACAGATTGTCAACCCCTGACAAAGAAATTTAATAAGAGAGCCATTAGAACCCCTTTCCAGCTCACTTTTGAAGCCCACGCTCTTGTATGGGCTGTGATTGCACAAGAGAGGGTCTATTCATGCAGCTTAAAGGGAAACATTTAAAATTACATACATCCTTTAAAGGGGGGGGGGGGTCCACCCTAAAAAAAAAAAAAAGCATAAAAATGCTGCAAAAAAAAAAGTTCACTTACCAGAAATGGCTGTTGCTAGGCAGACCCTACTAATCTGCCTCTTCCCTTTCCATGGTGATCTTCTGTTTCTTCCTCCTCGCGTTGTCTTCTGGGGAATGGGGCGTGGTGTGTTGTATACTCACATTTTATTGTGCCAATGAACTGGCACTATTATGAAAAGCTTTGGTTGTTTTAATAAACCTGGAGCTGGCATGCATTCCAACCACCAGAAGTAACTTACCCTGGCCACTATTGAGGTGTTATGCATCTTGGGAGGCCATGAAAAGGAGGGCAGAGAGCATGCACCCCCTCTTACCAGGTCACATGCCTTTCAACACCGGGAAGGACACCATCTTCTACATAGTTACATAGTAGGTGAGGTTGAAAAAAGACACAAGTCATTCAAGTCCAACCTATGTGTGTGATTATATGTCAGCATTACATTGTATATCCCTGTATGTTGCGGTTGTTCAGGTGCTTATCTAATAGTTTTTTGAAACTATTGATGCTCCCCGCTGAGACCGCCAACTGTGGAAGGGAATTCCCCATCCTTGTCGCTCTTAAGCCTCGTACACACGAGAGGACTTATGTCCGACAGACTTCCGAAGGAGTTCCGTCGGAGTTCTGCCGGAGTTCCGACAGAGTTCTGACTGACTTTTCGGCTGAGCGGACTTGGCCACACACAATCAGACTAAACTCCGAAGGATTCGAACGTGATGACGTACGACTGGATTGGAATAAGGAAGTTCATAGCCAGTAGCCAATAGCTGCCCTAGCGTCGGTTTTAGTCCGTCGGAATAGCATACACACGAGCGAATTTTTCGAAGGGACCGGGTCCGGCGGAGTTCCTTTGGAAAAATTTGAAGCATGTTCCATATTCTAAAGTCCTTCGGACTTTGGCGAGTCAAAAGTCCGTTGCAGCCCACACACGATCGAATAGTCTGACGGAATCAGTCCGTCAGACTTTGGATGTTGAAAAGTCTGCTCGTGTGTACGGGGCTCTACAGCAAAGAACCCTCTACGTAGTTTAAGGTTAAACCTCTTTTCTTCTAATTTTAATGAGTGGCCATGTATCTTTTTAAACTCCCTACCGTGAAAAAGTTTTATCCCTATTGTGGGGTCACCAGTATGGTATTTATAAAATTGAAATCATATCCCCTTCTCTAGAGAGAATAAGTTCAGTGCTCCCAACTTTTCCTCATAACTAATATCCTCCAGACCCTTTATTAGCTTAGTTGCCCTTCTTTGTACTCGCTCCATTTCCAGTACATCCTTCCTGAGGACTGGTGCCCAGAAATGGACAGCATACTCTATGTGCAGCCAGAGTCTTGTAGAGCGGGAGAATTATCTTTTTATCTCTGGAGTTGAACCCCTTTTTAATGCATGCCAATATGTTGTTTGCTTTGTTAGCAGCAGCTTGGCATTGCATGCCATTGTTGCCATTGTTGAGCTTATCATCTACTAGGACCCCCAGGTCCTTTTCCATCCTAGATTCCCCCAGAGATTCTCCCCCCAGTGTATAGATTGCATTAATATTTTTGCACCCAAATGCATTATTTTACATTTTTCTACATGAGACCCCATTTGCCATGTAGTTTCCCATCCATTCATTTGTTCAGATCTTCTTGCAAGGTTTCCACATCCTGCAGAGAAGTTATTGCCCTGCTTAGCTTAGTATCATCCGCAAATACAGAGATTGAACTGTTTACCCCATAATCCAGGTTGTTTATGAACAAAATAAATAGGATTGGTCCCAGCACAGAACCCTGGGGCACCTTGGGTCTTCTACAGCACCTTGCCCCAATGTTGAGGGCAACAGCCTCTTTCCCACAACCAGTTGATGTAAGGGTTTGTGGGGGGGGGCTTTTTAGAATATGAAGCCCCCTATAGAGTAAGGGGGGCCCCATATATCTTTGGCCCTAGGGAAATGAGTGAAATCTCCCCCACAAAATACAAAAACAAAAAAAGATTCCTGTGTTAAAGTTTTTTATTGCCATTCTGTCAATTCTGCCCTGCTGCTACAACGACCCGAGGACCAACATTCTTGGCCCACCGCACTTTTGCTGCAAAATAACAGATCCCTGGCCAGCTTTTGTTTGTAAACAAACCAATGACCGTATTGGGTCAATGTTGTCACCCAAGATCCTTGGCTGGTTTGTGTATAAACAGAAACTGGCTGTGGATGTATCATTTAGCAATGGTAGTGTTACAGCACTAAATGTAAAATCCCTGGCAAATTTGCCTACAATTTGCTTACAAACAATAGCCGAGGATTTGTGCAATCCAACTGGCCAAATATGGCTAGTTTGTTCGACTGTGAATAGCCTAGTTTCAGGTCAAACTCATGTTTAATACAAACTCTAAGTCCTACCCTATTTCGCACTGTGAGGAGCTCACAGCGTGCAGTGAAATCAGAATAAGCCATTTCACTACAGGGGGAGACTGCTGAAATGTCAAATAAAGGAAAGACTGGAGTTCTTCTTTAAAAAGTTAACACAATTACTATAAAGAGGCATTTACCTCTAGATAAAAAGTCCTCATTGCAGTAGAGCACCACGGCCCCTATTTTAGCTAAGGTTTGTAAAGTGTGTAAACAGTAAACAGTGTACGAAACAGCTCTGCATTTCAGGTTTACACCCTTTTTCAAGCAGGAGTCACAAAGAAAGTCCCCTGTGCCAATCCTCATTGTATTTAAGCGTTAGTAGCCTGAGATGACCAAGCAGGGTTTAAGTTGCAGCACAGGGCATTATTATAAAGATCCCCCCATACATTAATACAAGTATTAAAGCTATGCATACTCCCGATAAACAAATCTACTGGTTAGCCACTCAAAAAATGGGGACTTCTAGAACTGTTATTATGGAACATAGGGTGTACCATTTTTTACCAAAAACTGGAAGAGTGTAACAAAAGCATGATCAGTTCCAGTTACCTATATGTAAATCTAAAATGGAAAAGGATGGACTCAAGGCTTATCACCATGTAGAAAAGTCCTTGATGGCCAGCCAGACTATTCACAGCAACATACCGGTAGGCAAGAATGGGCTGAGCAATCAACTCTCTTCTCTATTCTAGCTACCCAAAAGTAAAAAAAAGAAAAGAAAAGTCTAATGTTAAACTTGAGGGACATGTGTGGGCAATCTTTATAATAAAATACTGCACCCTTGAATGTGATGTAGACTTTGAACCAGTTCCTGAACATGTCTATGTTGAAATTTACTAATACAAGTACATATTTTCAGAAAACATATCACTGCCTGAGGCCTCACATTCTGACCCCACATCTTTATAAGCCCTGATGAAGGAGAAGATATCTGGTTCCCGAACTGCGTTGGTTTTGTGTTGTTTGTACTAATACATAATCGTACATTTTTGTGTGGAGCTTTAATTTTACAGAGTCAAATATAAACGCCCTAGGAGGCAGCAGGTGGCTGGGACACAACATACTCACCTAGGCAAGGATTCAGCAGGTGAACAAATTAAAAATTAAAAAATGGTATTTAATATTAAAAAAAAAAAAGATGCAAGAAGAAATGGCAATGGCAACATGTTACAAATAATTAAATGTACTTTATATTTTTTTCCAGAAATCCATCAATGACCAAATAGATCTTCTTACTGACATATCACCTATAATATGATTCATATGCTTATAAATGAATTCATCACACAAATTCACTGTAAAGAACTAAATTCAATAACTTGTTTGAAACTGTTACGTTCTTGATAATAAAGAAGTCCATGTGTTTTTCTATGCACCATTTGCTACATCGTAAAATGTGCATTACAAGTGTATTGTTTTACAATGTACTTTATCCTCTAGATTATGTGCACCATGGTTTGAATTATCTGTAAATTTTGTTTCACTAAGAAAATAAATAATGCAGTTTTATGTCACGTTGGATCAATATTCTCCAACACTCTCAAAATGGATTATTGCATTCTTTTTTTTTTTTTTTTTAAAGACCCAGTTTCCTGTGCCAGGAATACACTCTAAGGTCTGTTTGAGTAAATGACATCATATTGGAACGCGTACAGACACTTTCCATGCTGAAAATTCCCATATGGATTGGCCCCTCTGTGTATTATTCTAGTGACGGTAATGCACAATCAAGAGCAATCTGAGACATATCGCGTTTACAAAACTTATTGTATCAGATCCAACCACAGCAAACAGTTCTATGAGCAATTACATGTTAATATCCCAAGGAAATAAAATGCCCAGGGTTGGAAAACGCTTTACATTAATTAATTACATTTACATACTCTTTTTTTTTTACAGTGATTTACTAATATTTACACAGATTCTTTTTCACTAACGAATACAGATTTTGTTCTGATTTAGTGAACACTTGTTTACTTAAAAGCCCCAATCAAGTTCCAGAAAAC
Organism: Lithobates pipiens; assembly: GCF_037356315.1. Classification (NCBI taxonomy): domain Eukaryota; kingdom Metazoa; phylum Chordata; class Amphibia; order Anura; family Ranidae; genus Lithobates; species Lithobates pipiens. The sequence goes on along the minus strand of NW_027507790.1, from coordinate 163,332,297 downwards.
CTTTGCTTGAGGAAGTGACCGGGCTGCTGTTGCTAACCTCTACTTAAGCTAGTTGCCTGGCTGTCATACAAATTCATTCACTGAAGCCATTGGACAAAGATGACAGCTAGACAACAAGAATCTTTAGGTAGAAGTAAGCAATGTGGGTCCATTCATTTCTCTCAGTACATGTTTCCTTTAAGTAAAATTGCGTTAACCCATTTCAGCCCCGGAGGATTTTACCCCCTGCTGGACCAGAGCACTTTTTGCGATTCGGCACTGCGTAATTTTAACGGACAATTGCGCAGTCGTGCAACATTGTACCCAAACAAAATTGACATCCTTTTTTTCCCACAAATAAAGCTTTCTTTTGGTGGTATTTGATCGCATCTGCGTTTTTTATTTTTTGCGCTATAAACAAAAAAAGATCGTCAATTTTGAAGAAAAAAAAAACAATATTTTTTACTTTTTGCTATAATAAATATCCCCCAAATATATATATATATATATATATATATATATATATATATATATATATATATATATATATATATATAAAATTTCCTCAATTTAGGCCAATATGTATTCTTCTACATATTTTTGGTAAAAAAAAAAAAATAATCACAATAAGCGTATATTGATTGGTTTGTGCAAAATGTATAGCGTCTGCAAAATAGGGGATAGTTTTATGGCATTTTTATTTTTTTAATAGTAATGGTGGCGATCTGCAGTTTTATCGGGACTGAGACATTATGGCGGACACATTGGAAATTTTTGACACTATTTTGGGACCATTGTCGTTTATACAGCGATAAATGCTATAAAAATGCATTGATTACTGTGTAAATGGGACTGGCAGTGAAGGGGTTAACCACTAGGGGCAGTCAAGGGGTTAAGTGTGTCCTAGGGAGTGATTCTAACTCTTAGGAGGCTGGGCTTTAACAAACAGGACAGTGATCACCACTCTCGATGACAGAGAGCTGTGATCTCTGTCCTGTCACTAGGCAGAATGGGGAAATGCTTTGTTTACAAAAGCATCTCCCTGTTCTTCCTCTCCGTGACACGATTGTGGGCACCGAGCGGACAGCAAGTCTGCAGGGCCGGCAATCACGGTAATGGAGACAGCGGCATGTGCACGCCCTTGACACCGCTTCTTAAAGGGGACATACCTGCACACCCTTTTGCCTACCAATGCCATTCTGCCGACATACATTGGCGTGTGCTGGTCGGCAAACGGTTAAAGGAGCTTTCCACTTTCCACTGGCTGCCACTGACATTCAGGGCAGTAGATATGGGGGTGATGACAGTCTTGTGCTATTAAGCCTTTAATGTGTTACTAAGCCCACAACAGTGAAATATTTGTATATTTAGTAAAGCATGCTTGTTATACTCACTGTAAAACCTAAGGGGTTAATCCTTTGCATTGTGTAAAATGGCTGTTTTATCCTGTCTTCTCTGATTCCCTTCCTTTACAGTCCTCAATTCATCTGCTGATAGTACAGAGCCTTGGAGTCACTCAGCACATGCTTAGTTTGGTGTGTATTGCTAGAGAGTTTTTTTTTTTTTTTTTGCATGTGCATGTGATCAGCATAGGGCCAATTAGCACTGTCCAGACAGAGGGTCAGGGGTCCGGCAGCCTCAGAGGACAGTGAGAGAAGAATGAAACTTCTCCTACAAGCTTTAACCAGACACTGATAGAGGTCACAAGACTGCTATATACTGCTGATGAGAAAATTTATTTAGCAGCTTATATTTACTAAAATAATTGCATTTCCATGTTCTGTGTACAGTGGGAGACCAGATATAGTAGATGCATGGTCCTGGGTTTAGTAACACGTTAAGTCCTTTCTGGCTACCACTAGAAAATTCATGCCAGTAGTGCATGCTTGGGGAGGCTATAAAGGCTTGGGGAGTGGTCTGGTGAGCTCTTTCTTCCCCAAGCTGTGGCCTGGGCAGGTGTGTCCAAGTGTTTGTATTTTATAGGCCTGAGAACTGTTTGGGGCCTGACACAGAATTTCTCAAGCTGACCTGCCTGGTTGAGGAGGGTACAGCTTCAAGACGGTAGAGCCCGATGGACATCTTTTCAGAGGGGGATCAGTGTCTGCCCTTAGAGTATCCTGGCACTCTGCACTCTGGAGGCCTGTAGCTAAAAGAGACCTCTACCCTACCCCTTTCTCCCTGTGAGCAGGAGCAATACAAATCTGGAAAAAAGATTTGAAAAAAGTGCCTGGCACCCTTTTTTGTTGTGTCTATCTTCACTGTGGCCATGGATCCATCCTGGGGAAATGCTAGCCCTCTCCCTGTGCTGAATGTAAGTGCACCCCTCTACCATCCATGCAGGAGGGGTGCTGCCATATTCTATTTTAATAAAGAAGGATTAAAGTGATTTAAAGACACAGATTAAAAAAAAAACACGTCAAGTCTGCTCTGTGTACTGGTTTTGCACAGAGCAGCCCAATCCTCCTCGTATTGGATCCCCCAACAGCACCCCTGGAACCTCCCCCTTGCCGAGTGCCCCTATAGTAAACTTCTTACTATGGGGGCACTAGTACATGCTTGCTCCCAAGCTGGCTCTGTGTGTCCATATGACATAAAGAGCTCTGCTCAGCCCCATCCCTCCACACTGGCTGCGATTGACAGCCAATGGCTCCCGCTGCTGTGCCTGAGCCAATGAAGAGAGAGAGAGCCGAGAGCATCCCTGCTTTTATGCACATGGCTGGATCGAGATTGGACTCAGGTAAATATTTATGGTGGACCGGGAAGGAGATCTGCTTGCAGAAGTTTTTTTCTCTTAATGCATAGCATGCATTAAGGTAAAAAACCTTCTACCTTTAGAACCTCTTTACATTTCCTGTTGCATTCTGGTTGGTGTCTGAGTCTCAACTGTGGATATTTGCCTCTGTTTTTCCTGGAGAATATGAGGAAAAAGTTTTGGAAAATCCACAATTTGTGATTTTCACTAGAACATAAACAGAAGGGAAATTTTCCAACAGACACACTTGTTGTGGTGACAACTGTGTAACAGGAAATTCCCCTTACTATGAATAGATTTCTTCTCACTTCAGTGGTGTGTAAAGTACAGGAAGTAAAAGGGAAACTCCCCAAACAAAGATGGCAACAAAAAGCCTCATAGAGGTTTTAACGATTTCCTCCTCAATCCAAGGTGAGAACTTGAAAACGAAGAATGTGAATATGAAAAAGGACACTTACACTAAAATCTAATTTGCTTTATATAACTTTAATTTAAAATTATGTTTTTAAATGAACTTTAAAGTGTTTGGCATAAATATAGATGTTGGTCTTGATGCTATATGCATGTGTGTGCCTGTGTGCTCTTTTTATTTTTCATTTTTTTCCCTTTTTTTTAACCATTTTGACAATGAAATAGCCATGCTGGTTGTGACCATTATACATGGGCGACCTTACTGCTTTCTAAGGGCCCCAGTGAGGCATCAGATGACTGTATGGTTATCTCTATGTTTAAAAGCAGGTGCCTATGCAACTTTTAAAGAAGCAAGCCCAAAAAAAGTAACAATTGTTACAAGTTTGAACATCTTTATTATTCACATTTCATATGAAAACACTAAACGCAGACAATAGAAAACATTTAAAAAGTTATATGTGTCTTAGTATGAGCTACCATACACTGCATTAAACATTAAACTGATTCTTTCTCTCGACGCGTTTCGTGAAATGTTTGATTCTTCAGGAGATAAGTGAGTTTCAAGTTGATAAGCAACATATATTAGAAACTAAAACAGTCAAAAACATTGTGAGATGAAATCATCTCTCAGATAGGGGCCGGTGCCTGAATGGGAACCAATGAGACCTTCATCCCCAGGAGCAGTGGGTGTGGCAGACAGCCAAATGGAGGGTGCACTAAAGATTAATAGGAAGGCCAAATGAGAATAACGATAAGGGGTGGTATTTCATTCATTAGCCCCCCCCCCCAAAAAAAAGACAGAAAAAACTCTATACATGATGTTCGTGGTCACTGATGGCTGCATAGTTTCCCCTCATCCCCTCCCGCTGCTTGTAATAGCAATCAAGCAGCTAGTCAGCATTCCGATTGCTATTACAAGAGAACCGACTGCCGGTGTCTTGTCGAATACTGTCCCCCATCGGATAGTGTCCGCCCTGTACTGCGCTTGCGCAGTACGGAGGACAAGGAGACGCCAAAGGTCTCCGAAGATGAATGGCGCCTGCGCACTGAGTCCAGGTTCAAGCCCCACCATCCAAGTGGGCATAGAGTTAGAATAAAAAATTGCTGAGCGAAGCAAGGCCATGCCCGAAGCGTGGTGAGCGTAGCGAGCCCACAAGGGGCCCTGTTACTAAGTGCTGTTTTACATCATCTACCATATGTCCACTTGCATGGTGGGGCTTAAACCTGGACTCAGGGCAGAAGGTACTATTAAGTGTGCTGGCGTCGTTCATCTTCGGAGACTATCGGCATCTCCTTGTCCTCCGTACTGAGCAAGCGCTGTGCCTGCGCAGTACGGGGCAGACACTATCCGATGGGGGGACATTTCTCGGCAGAACACCAGCTCTAAAAACCAAAACCAGGGTGATAGCTGCAGCTGCAGACATCATCCCAGTATAACCACCGAAAGTCCAGCGATGTACAGGTATGTCGCTGGGTGGGAAGTGGTTAATAGTACAATGGGAACCTGCTTTTAGATATAGATATTTTCATATTTGAGTCTCACCCTTATCTATGCACCCAAGCCAAAAAATCGTATGCCTGTATGGTTGATTGCTCAGTTAGGGATCTATACAAAAATCTGATCTCCACTTGTTCTGGTGCCAGGATACTGACCCTGGACCCAGAAGAGGTCATAGGATAGTCGCTAAATCGCCATTGTTCTGCCTGCTGTATTCACAATTTCTCTATTATGCTTGATTACAAACTTTCACCGTTTACACAGTTTGTATCTTCATGATTTTGAAAAGGTCAAAGGTGTTTTTAAGTTTAATTAAAAATGTGACTCTTTCTTCATGCCTCCAACCACCTTAATAAACAAGAACAGTATTCCTGTGTGAATGCCGAATAGCTTCTGTCCATTCAGACACCCCAGTGCTCATAAAGTGGCAATTATATTTGAGCTGCAGTACCGGTTTTCACCTGTAGGGGGTTGGAGTTCACATATATGATATATCTATGCCCTTGCCAAAAGCTTCACTTCTGGTGGAGAACCTCTAAATGACTCATGGAAGATTCGTAGTCAGGGGGTCACTTTTATATGACACTGGAAAATCCCTGTAGCAAGGCTGGGTGTTCTGGGTGAAAACACCTCCTCTGACCCCCCATGTAAATCCTATATCTTTAGGAGGCAGTCAGCTTAAAATACAATACAGCAGACCCTATAGATAGTGATTTTTTTGTAATTCAATTTTCTAAAATAAGAACAACAGAATGGGGGAGATTTACTAAAACTGGTGCACACAGAATCTGATGCAGCTGTGCATAGTAACCAATCAGCTTCAAGGTTTTATTGTCAAAGCTTAACTGAACAAGCTGAAGTGAAGCTGATTGGTTACTATGCACAGCTGCACCAGATTTTTTGTGCAACAGTTTTAGAAAATCTCCCTCATGTCTAATGTCCATGATGTCCATCTATCAGTACGTGCAGAACTACAGATGGAGAATATTACATTCAAGGATCAGCCCCATTCTCATAGTACATACATTTTGGGGTTGATTTACTAAAAAAGTAGAGGCTGTTCACTTAGTAATGTGAGTGTTAGTAAATAAGATGAACCTGTGTTTACTTTGAATACCCAATAATGTGTGAAAGAATGAAAAAAAAAAAGAAAAGTGAAAACAGCGTTATTGCCATTTACTAAGCATAGTGAAAATTGCAAACAGTCTCTACTCTAATCAACCTCGATATTTATTAGGATTTAATATAGACTAAGGCTTTATTCAAACGATCATATGGGTATTTCCTGCATGGAATGCAGGTTCTCGCAGGCAGAGCTAGCAGAAAATTCAGCGTAAAATATGCAACAAAATAACTCGGGATTGGATGCGTTTGGATACGTACAGTGTTTAGACATGTACAGTTCTTCTAATGATATGTGCGTAATCGTATACGTTTACACACATGTATAATCTGCGCCGCCCTGGACGCAGCTGTGTTCTACTTTTTTTTTTGTATGCCGATCAACCTATACTTGTCTGTCTAGGTACACTTGTACATACACAGATACATATAACTTTATATGTAATCGGTCTCCTACTTGAGGTTAAAAAATTATTTAAATAAAATAAATGTAAAGAAAGACTGCAGCTCCCATATGGGGAATGTTTCACAATACACTACTGCCTAGATGATTCCTGTACAGGTGAGGCATTCAACCGGCTAACAGGTTTACCACAGAATAGTAAAAACTGTTTAAAATACATAAAAAAAAATAAAAAATCATCAGACGTGCCCCTCCAACTACACATCTTATTGAAAACCAGAATACACCTGCCTTTACATATTCAACAGGTACACAAAGCACTGCCGTGACCCTGCTAGGGAGTATTAATAGCCGGTGTCCATGACCATAGACATTCAATACTGTGCTAAGTGTTCAACACAGCAGCAGGTACAGGATAACCATCCAGCACCTTTAGCCCTGGAAAAGTTACCTGTGCAGGTGAGAATATATACGTCAGACTGTTCAAATACCAAGTGCTATAAATACATCTAAACTGAGAAATGTGCATAAAAGAAGCCAGTAAAACTTCTCAAAAGTTTTCTCTGTGACTTTACTATTAGCTGCTGATGAGCTGATGACTTGAAGTATAAAGTAGATGGAAACATTGCAAAAGTCTTACCTTGTTAACTTGGTTTTATGTCCTGACAGTGGGTTTGTGGCTCTCTGGATGGCAGAGGTCCTGATCCTGGGCAGGCGAAGCTACCTTCTCATCGAGCAGAAAGGGAAAGTAACACGTCATAAGCAAGTACGCCTTCTAAGATGTGAGCCCAGCATTCAGCCTGTCCAGCTCCTCTGACTCTTCAGTGCTGAGGACAGCAGCAACACGGTGGAGTCTGTGTGTTC